>NC_066582.1:218171712-219493022 GCF_024323335.1 Lathyrus oleraceus
AACTTGATATTCAACACAAAGTATGTTTATTCAATCAATAACAAGTCCTAAAAAGGACCATACCAAAATCAATAAGCAAAGGCATTTGGTGAGCAAGAGAAGTCAAAGACCAATTCAAGGCATACATTTGGACATTAAGAATGAAAATTCCAAATCAAAACAGAAATGATTCAAATAATTATGGAACAATTCATGAGCATTCAACACATCCAACATGATCATCATACAAAAAATCAGAACCAACAAAGATCATTTGATATGGAAATTAAATTTCACAAGTTGATCAACCAAATGTGTGACACAAATTGTCACACCTTAGAAACATGTGTGTAAAACAGAAATGGAAAATGAGAAAAATACCAAACCAAGCCTCAAACATCCATTAACATGTTAGGAACAATCATGCAAATTTTCAAAGCATTTGGATCAATATCAAGCATTTCACAATAGAAAGAGCAAGGCAAGGTCACAAGTGTACATATGATCAAATATCCTAACACAATTCACAATCCAGACATGGTAAAAATCAGGAGATCATACCAAAACTGTAACACCCTTCTAAAATACCCCAAAAATTAATTAAAATAATAAACATATAATCAGAGTAATAGTGCACCAAGGGTGTCACACAAACATTCCACACCATTTAAACAATATAACAATCATGCTCTTTTATTTAATTTAAATATAAAGTATTTGCACAATTACGCAGCGGATAGAGATCAACTCAATCATGCAAAACATGTAACATCACATGTAATTTAGTTCAACAACAACAACAATAATAATCAAAGTGTTCCCGCCCGATGTTACATCTATCAGAGCATGACCCACTAGGGAGACTACACTAGACTCCAAGCATTTGCTCCTACTCAACTCATTTCTCGTTACCTGAAAAATAGTTGTAAGGGTGAGTTCCTCAATCAATATAATAAGCATTATAAAACAACATGTAATGCCAAGTAATTAACACATCAATCACCCTAATTGCAATACACATTCAGTAATAGCTCATTGGCTTAAACATCATACTCACATCAATATACAATACCAGTATAATCTCAAATCATACTTAACAACAACACAACACACGTATAATATTGGAACACATCCATTCATATTATACGCCATACATATTTTTATGCAATGAGACTCTACACATGCGGTACCGACTATCCTTGAACATATAGTTCAAGCTCACCGATCCCTCCGGATACGGCTACTAAGCTCACTAGTCCCACTCATTTGAGACCTAGTGACTCACTCACTAATTCCTCACCATGGGAATTAGCTACAGCCCCGAAGGCTAGACTATGCAAGCTAATCATCTAGCATGCAAACATCAACAACAATTCACAACGATTCACTCACCAATTCCTCACAATGGGAATTAGCTACAGCCCCACAGGCTATGCCATGCACACTAATCATCAAGCAATGCAGCATCAACAACAACTCACAATGGACATATGCTCACACTCTAAGCCATACAACAGTCCATTCACAAATACATGCATATATATACATTCACAACATTTTGCATATCATCATACATCATCAATACATGTATCAACACATCATCAACACATGTATAAAACACTTCCTCAACACATGTATGAAACACCTCAGCAACACATGCATAAACACTTCTTCTGCCTTGCTCGCTAGGCGAGGCAGTGGCGAAGCTCTGGTTCGCTAGGCGAGCTCAAGGCGAACAGCTCCAGGAAATTGGTAAATTAATTCGCTAGGCGAGCTCAAGGCGAAGGTAATAGCGAACTCATTCTGTTTTGGTGAAAAACACAGCTAGCACTCACTCGCTAGGCGAAGCTCCAGCGAGTCCACAGCGAACATTACAGTAGCAAAACCTCTCAATCTCGCTGGGGCGAGGTTGAGGCGCGTTCCTTCGCTAGGCGAAGGTTATGTTCGCTAGGCGAACATGACAGTTCACCAGACGCGTTTCTTTGGGCAGGGATCTCATGTGCCCATTCCAGACCCTTCCCACTCAAACTTACTCGTCGCCATTCATCACCAATTTATCGGTTTGATTACACACACAATTATCAATTTGATTACGGTTTTCACTCAACCTATTCATCACAAATTTTCAGCATTCCAAATCCCAATTAGGGTCAAATTAACGGCTTATCACTACCCATGACATATTATCCCAAAATACCCATTAATCGACGATAAACCCCCCTTACCTTAACAATCCGGCGAATCTTTGAGCTTCAAGCCTTTCCGTTCTTCAGCCTTTGCTCTTCAGCTCCTTTCTCCTCTTCTCTGCCCTTTCCCTTTTCACGATTTTCTCTGTTTTTCACGTAGAAACCTTTTTACTCCAAAATGGGACTTTTTCCTTAATTCCAACTTATATATATTTTCCAAATAATAATTATTATTCCAAAATAATAATAATTCAAAAAAAATAATAATAATAATAAAATTTCCAATTATTTAATTAAATTAATAATTAAATTATTAACTCAATTCAAATAATTATTTTATTATTATCGGGGTGTTACAAAAACAAACTAGACAAGCAGAGGATCATTTTGCAAAAAATTGGGGATCATTTGGATTAATATTCAATGAGTTATGAATTTTTTAAGTTGGCTAAAAAAATTAAATCAAAATGATCACATGATGGAAAATATGGAGGGAAGAATTAAAATGCTGAACATTTGAAAAATGGCGCATGTGGGATTCGAACACGGTAGGAATTCAAATGAAGCGCGCCAACACAAAACGACACCGTTTTGGTCAAAACCCTAGCCAGGCTAAATTGGACGCTAATCCGTCGCTAGTTGGACGCTAATCTGGAAAGCTTCATCTTCTTCATGAAGATGAAGATGAACAGTGAAGCTCAAGAACAAATTTCCCAGAAATTCAAAACAAGCACATCATTTCAAAGATCTTTCCATGGTGATTACAGATCAAGTAATAGCTAAGCCTAATTCCATATGATCAACGAGAATCGAGCAAAAGAATATTTGAATGCAAAACTTGAATCACTCATAACTCAGTCAATAATGCATCATTTCATGTGATTTTTAGCTCAGAACCATCAGTGTTAAAAGATCTACACAAATATACACATGGATTTGAGAATTATGAAGGTCGAAAAACTCACCTCTTGAAGAGCAGGTTATGGATTCGCACGATTCAGCACTTGTAATGGTCCAAATCAGCTCCAGAATACTTGTAGTGATGATTGATGAAGAATTTGAGGCTTAGAAACATGTAGATCCAGCTTAATTTGAAATTGCCATCAACACCTTCAACCTTGTAGCATGCACGAAATTGAGCAGAAATTCACTAAAGGCACGTTCAATCTCACTCAAAACCACTCCATGTTCATGATTATGCAAGGAAATGAGGGTTTATGTGTGGAATTTTTGAAAATCGATCAAGAGAAAAAAAATGAGAGCAAATATGGATTTCTAGATCTGAACTTGTGTGTCATCAGCAATGCAGTTACAATTAACCTTATATATGTCCTGCTAATTAACCTGAAATCATGATTAGGCCAAAGCTAAATGAGATTAGAAGGATATAAGGTGTATGCACCAATTTGCATTTTCACTTCATGCATGAAATGGCCACGTGAACAGTATACACCAAGGGCCCAAATTCATTTAAAATCAACCTATGCACACATTGGAAATGAAATCATATGCATGTGATCAACCAAATTTGATTTTAACAATTTTCCTTCAAAAATAGCATGCATGAGCACATGGTTGTATGAGTGAATTTCATGCCATGTAATGAGATATTTGGAAAGTATGAGTCAAAAGGAGAACAATGCAAGAAGAGCCACTCAATTTGGAATTTTGGTTCAAAAGATATGGCCATTTGAAGTTTCAAGCACACTTTGCAATGATCTGACCATAACTTCTCAACCATTCATCATAAATTCATGATCTTGGACTTTTTGGAAATGGGAGAGAAATATCTTCAACTTTCATGTTGGACAAAAGTTCATTTTGAAGCTTCTTTGATGTTGGAAAGTTGAGTTGAAGTTGGTCCAAAAACTTGCCATTTTTGGAAACTTGAAATTACAGGTCACTTTCCATTTTTGGAAACTTTTGATATGGCCTCAAAATATTCAAGGTAGATGTTTGACATGATGAATAAACCTCTTTGGGACATGAATGAAGTGTCTCAAACCATTTCCCCACCTCCTAGCCCTCAGTTGACTTGCAGTTGACTTTTATGGGCCTCAGATGACTTGGAGATGTACTAATGACTTTTGAGCCTCTAGCCTTTGGTCAAGTTGCTTCAAAATGATCCTTGATTCACATAAGCTCATTGGAGTACTCATAGGGCCTTCATATCATGGAAATGCTTGGTCTCTTGCACAGTTGACTTCTCCTGATGCCAGTCTTGACTGATGCAATGCAACATGATATGCAATGGCAAGGTAATGTTAATGTAATGTCAATGACCTAAAAATGAAATGAATGTACAAATGGGGGGTGAAAATTTGAGGTGCTACACTAACCACTGGTGAACCTTGTTGGAAACCCAATCCGGCTCTACTCTTGTTGTCGGAGACCTCTACCATCTGCCCCGACCGATCTGACGGACCCTCTTCAATAATCTTCAATGCATCTTTGAATGAGAACATGGGTGCCCCAACTCTCTTTTCCTCAGTAATAGATAAGGCCTGGAACGGAGTTCCAACCTCATCCTCAGCTTCAACATAAGAGAAAGATGACAAGTGGCTAACCACTAACGCCTTCTCCCCACCAACAATAACAAGCTTCCCATTCTTTACAAACTTCAGCTTCTGATGCAACGTTGAAGTAACGGCTCCTGCCTCATGAATCTGTGGCCTTCCCAATAAGCAGTTATAGACCGGGTGGATATCCATTACTAGAAAAGTAATTTAGAAGTCACTTGGACCTATCTTCACAGGAAGGTCCACTTCTCCAATTACAGTCTTGCGTGAATCGTCAAAAGCTTTGACGATCACACCACTATATCTCATAGGCGCTCCTTGATATGATAACTTGGACAAAGTCGACTTTGGAAGTACATTCAATAAAGACCCGGTGTCTACTAACACATTTGACAGAGCGTCATCTTTGCAATTCGTCGAGATATGCAATACCAAATTATGATTTCTACCCTCCTCGGGGAGTTCTTCATCACAGAAATTGAGATTATTGAAAGAAATGATTTTAGCCATAATATGATCAAACTGATCCACTGTAACATCATTTCCATATACGCTTGCTCAAGAACCTTCTGTAGTGCTTCTCTGTGCGCTTCTGAGTTCATTAATAGAGACAGTACTGAGATCTTCTAGGGGGTTTGGAGAAACTGCTTCACTATGTTGAGTTCACTTTTCTTTATCAGCCTAAGTACCTCATCATCATCAATAGGCTTCAAACTGCTGGAATCACCAGACTGACACTTTGGAGCGCTACTAGGATCTACCGCAGGAACTTCCACCTTCTTATTAACATATATATCCTCCACATTCTTTGGGAACACCGACCCAAACACACGACCACTGCGGGTCACCTTGGTAACATCAGCAATGCTTACAATGGAACTGGTCGTAGGCAAAGGAACCTTTTTACCCTTCTCCAACATGGTTGTATTATACTGATACAGAATAGCTTTATCGGATGTATACGGGATTGGGCCCGCTAACCGTATTACCAATGGCGATACTGATCGATTGCTGACATTGTTACTGCTGCTATTGTCGTACTGAATTACCACTTTCTCAGGAGTTCTGAAGACATGGACTATAACATTCACATTGTTATCTATATGACGTGACTGGACAATCTGAATCAAACCTTCATCCATCAGCCTCTAGATGTCTCTCTTCACAACCATACAACCTCTAGGATTGACACTACAAATTGCACAACCATCATGGTCATGCTCACAATCACTTACCAAACAGATATCCTTGTGCATCGTCACCAAGGACCATCTAATGAAACATACATCGAATACCTTGAACTCCCCTGGACAACCGTACATCATATTAATAGATGAATTTCCATGGGCATGCAATGTATTAACTTTGACATTCGGCGCACGGTCCTCAAAGGACACCATGTCTGAGGGATCCTTGATGAAAAGTGTAGCGGTAAATTCATGATCATCAAGCTATGGATAAGAAAGACATCAAATAACAAGAGTCGCCACCGCGTTTTTATTGTTTCCAAGGGAAAAGGGAAATGTACGGAAAAAACCCAAAAATAAGAAGTTTTCAAATCAAAACTAATAAAATGCCAGAGATTACAGGTCAGGGGGTTGGTTCACAGAGAGAAGGTGTTAGCACCCAAAGTGTCCTAGGTACTCCTAGGGAGCCCTTTCTTGTGTGCATATGTATTTTGTACAAATGATGTTTGCAAGCAAATAGAATGGGGGGATGAGAAAATAAGTAATTAATTATATTTTTGTGTTTGACAAGACCTTCAGACTTGTGCCTACGTCCAACATAATAATGAGGGATCAAAACCTCGTTGTTCGTGATACAAATTTCAAAGTGGATGCTTTACTTTTAACAAAAATTAGGTTTGAAAGGCACAAAGGCCTAGAGAATGGTTTGAATGAGTTAGTTCTTTTTGGATTTTGAAAATTTTAAGTCAAATATAGTTAAGTTTATTTACGAAAACAAGTTTGAAAATGCAATGGCATAAGGCCAAAGTTTCTAATTTGCAAAGGGTCTAAGTTGAGAAGAAAAAACAAGTACAAACAAAGATGTTTTTAAAAGGAGGGAGAGATTTTGAAATTAAAGAGATGGGGAGGCGATGAAGAGGCTAATCCTAAGCACAAAATTAAAAGTTAAGAGTTGAAAAGATCTAGCCAATGGGCTGTAATCCAATAGACAAGAATGTCACATAGAAACCCAAATTCCCTTGGACATGAGAATCAAGCAACAAACAAAGCACACAATATTAACTTGAAAAGCAAGGCATCAAATAAAGATAGCCACATCCAAGCTTAACCCTTCCATGATCTTCTTCAAATTTGCCCATGTAATAGATGAATTCCACAATGCTACAAGTCACAGGTTCAAAATAACAACTTCACAATAATCATGTTACAGATGAACTCAAATGGATCTTTAATGATGTATCAGATGAAGTTTCAGATTACAAGCACTTGGTTACATGAAAGTTAGCATTGGCCAAGTCCTTTGCATAGGGAGTGTTTCCTAAATTCTAAGTCCAATTGTCTCAGATCAAACCAACAATCCACACAAGATGTTTTTTAGGGTTTTTGTTCTTATTATGTACATTAATGGCCAAAGACCAAACAACACAATATACATAAGCAAAATATATCACAAAATATGGTCAAAATGGATAAAGTGAAAATGACATTAACGTAAACAATTAGAATGGTATGAAAAATGGTAAATGAATAGGGGTTAAAAATAAAGTGCATTAAAGTAAATGACTTGAAATTAAATGTTAGTTGTTAATGAGTTAGAAGTTACTATTGCTTTTGCTTTTACTTTTGTTTTAAGTCATTCTTTGGAGAAGACTCAACCCACTTATCACAAGCATGGTTCCTTGAACCAAGACATCTTCCAAAGGAAGGAAAAAAGGCCAAGTTTCCACACAATACGATGAAAGAGAGGGGACTTACAATCTCACTAACTAGAATGATATGCCTTTTGTATCAAAAATTTAGCGCTATGTTAAGCAATCGTAATTGGACTTATGTAGAAGACACAACTATTTAAGGACGGGCAATAGAATTTTGGTGTTAATGCATGTTAGAGACATAGTATAATGGACTATGCTCATGAAACATACCACACACAAAAAGAATATGCAAAAGAGGTGGCCTAATCTCATCCATACTTATGTTGATTTTAAATCAACTAGCCTTAGGACCTTGAGATATCATAGGACCATGACATGAATGCATAAAGAAGGGGAGTAAGATGAAGAGGGAGGGGATAGATAAAAACTCAAATTGGACAAAGGAGGATTTTTACCAAATTAATATCATTCATTCATTTTGGGAGATGGAATGTACATTCCATCAATCCCCTAAATCCAATGATCTTAACCTAGCAAAGTGAAATCAAAATTCAAACTCATACAAAAAATCAAAATGGCTCAACAAAATTATTTGGCATTTATTCAATTTAAAAATACTAAAAATAATGCATTAAATTAAATATGGTTTGTCAAATTCCTAAAATCTCATCAAAATACAAAAGAAATGGCCATGAGATTTGTCATAGGTCAAACAAGGTCAAAGGACTTTAGAGAATTAAAAATATTCACAAAATCAATTAAATCATGAAAAATATTAATAATGATCCAAAAAATAATTTTAATTCGAAATATGAAAGAGGATTTGATTTAAATTTTTTTGGTGAAACTCTCATATTTTTTGGATCAATATTAAAATTAATATGAATTAATGAAAATCAAAAGAATAAAATGAAAATCAGAAAATACAAAAAAACGTGGACCACTTGATCTCCCTAATTAATTGAGGTGGCAGATCAAGTGGTCATCAGCGCGCTTTCCACCATGGACTTAAGTCAATGCGCCACAGGGATGGTAATCAAAACCAACGCGTGAGATTAACACAATTTGAATTGATCATGTGGCTCAAAACCTGTCCAACACATCACCGACGCTAAACCTCCGGTCACCTTCTCAGGAAAAACTCGCCGAACTGGTTCAGTCATCACCATCACACAAATGAAAAAGGAAGACATGATTTGAAAGAAAAAATGGCGTACAGCATGAATCTGACCTCAACTTTAACTAACTCCACATATATATAAAGATATGAGGAGTTGAATTATGAGGTGTGTCAATTGAGTTGCTTCGATTTGACCTCAAAGCAACTCAATCTTCTTACCTACATTGGTAGGACTTCAGACAACCAAAGATCAAAGAGAATTAATGAGAATTGAGTGAGAATCGAAGACAAGAAAATTTCTGGAAAATACCTTCAATGATGTGCAGAACTTGATCTTGCTTGCTTCAATCCTTGCTTGATCACACTCAGGGAACTTGCAGAAGTGGTTTAGAAATGGAACAAAGCTTTGGATCCTAGAGTTTTTGAATCTCCAAACAGTGAGATTGAAACTCAATTTTCAGATTGAAAATTCTCAGGTTTTCCTATGAATTGTGAGGATTTGAAAAGAGGGGGCAAAGTTGGCGCGCAAGGGATCCTTCAAATGAGCTCAGAGGGCTTTTATTTGTAGCAATTGGGAATGTTATTTGCACACTTGAGTTTGCTTCCAAATTTGGCAATATAATGCACATGCTTGCATGGGCTTGTAGAGGCCCATGAAGCAATCCGCTTTGGTCCAAATGCATCTGAAATGAAGTTGAAATAAAGCTTGAATGGGAAGGCAATGCTATGTGATGTTTTGAACATTTGATCTTTCCACTTGATGTAGACTTGTTAAGACCATGTGCAGCCCTAGCAAACCTTATTCAAAATGGATGAAATAAGACTCTTTGGAAAGCTGAGATCAATGGGAACAACTCTTATGTTGAATACTTTTCCGTTTGGAACTTGGATCAAGGTGAATTTTGAGGTGGAAGTTGGGAAATTTCAATATGTTGAAAACTTTTATAAGTATCAAGCCATATACCTCAATGTTTCACCTTACTAAACTTTTTATGTGAGCTCCAAATGAGACAAGTGTCTTCATCAAAGTTGTATATCTTTGAAAGACCTTCAAAGCGGTCACTAATTTCATGTCATTTTGATTTAGAATGATAGAGTTATGCATTTTTGAAGTTGACGAAAATCACTTGTTCAATGGTATAAGTAAAAAATGACCTATAATGTATCCTCATATCACATGCTCATAAAAGTTGAATTATCTTTCACTCCAAACATAAAAGTTGAAGTAGACATCTTGAATTTTATTGTGCAACTTGGAAATCTTTAATCTCATAAAAATTGAGCAAGTTATGGCCTTGGGAAGTTGACTTTCAAATTAGGGTTTAGACAAAATGACTTATAATGTTTCAACATATGAAATGACTTTCCAAGCTAAATTAGCTCTAGACTTAAACATTAAAGTTGTTTGGAATGTCATTTAGAGTAACATTTCTCTTGTAATCATTTTCATATGGTGAAAATTATAGGAGATAGGGTGTAGGGAGACCCAGTTTTGATCAGATGAATTCATCTGGCCAACCACCATCAACCAACTTGCTAACTTACAATTCTCTTGAATTTTTAGGCTCATGGGAGATCATATATGCATAAGATGATGAAATTTGAAGTGTCCCTTGAGAAATTTGATCAATTGGTGAGGAAGCTTGTTGAAGAATTTACTCAAGGTACCCAAACAAACTAGGATTTCCAAGGCAAACCATCTCCCAACTCTTGAAGAATACTTGATCAAAAATAACATGTGGAGATCATGGGGACTCATATATGACGCTTAGAGACTTTATGGATCAATAATTGGTTATGCTCTTTGTAGCCATGAGGGTCTTAAACCCTAGATATGAACTTTATAGATCAAATGGGGGATCATGCCCTTCCTACAAAAGAGTTAGACAAATGCAAAGACATATTTTTGGTATTTTGGTTAGTAAAATGATAAAAAAACATGATACAATCACATGGTGCTTGGTGATCTCTCCCAAAACAAACCCAATGAAAGAGGGGTAAGGAGGATGCCAAGGTATGATCCTAATGCTAATGCATATGATGAGATTGCATGAGGGATCTTTGGGTCAAAATTGGGGTCTTATAGTTGCCCCTATTTAAGGACATTCTAACTGAGGAGGTGAAGGTTAAAATCTTTGTATCGACTCAGTATAATGGGCTTAAATAACAACATGTAGAAACAAATTTTGGTCCCTAAGAGACCTCATGATGCATATGATATGAATGTAAAAGCAAATTCTCTATGGGGAAATATTTTCACAAAGGAAAAGAAAATCAGAGAGACCGAAGGTCCACAGGAGCATGGTGCATTCCATAAGGGAAAACTCACTGGGGAGACAAAGACTTTGAGGGGATAAAAGAGGTTGTGTGTAGGTCAGGCTACGACTTAAAACTGCTGGGAGACTAGAGGAAAGACTCAGCCAGGGAAAAAAAAGACATCTGCAGGGGAAACGAGTAGATCAAAATAAAACTGAAATACTCGAATCATGCAGGAAAAGCGATTTCACTAAGGAAATACGCACTTAACTCAACTGGGGAAGAAATAAACTTCAACAAAGGAGGAGAAAAAATCTATTATCCCCTACCTATTACTGGGTAAGGAGATAATAAATATCTGACAGAGAGGACATTTGTCATCGGTTAAGATGAACATATCAAGGATGACTAGCTGGGAATCACCAGGAGGGAGTATTAATTACCGGTTATTGGGTAACAATAGCCTTGTTGGGGGAAACTGCAAGAATAGGATTTATAACTACCAATTACTGGGAAGAAGACCAAAGATGAGAATATCTGTCACCGGTTAAGGTAAACATATTAAGGATAGACTCAAAAGGAAAGAAAATTCGTCATCGGTTAAGATGAACATATCAAGGATAGACTTGCCTGGGAATGTTAAGGAGGATATCCGTCATCGGTTAGGATGAACATATCAAGGATAAACCAATCTGAACAAAAAGTAGGAATTACATCTATCGAAAACTAGATAGAATACCAAAAGAGAAATATTTGTCATCGGTTAAAGTGAAGATATCAAGGATACACTCTGTACAAGGGAGAAAAGCAGAATTTACAAATAACGGTTACTGGGCTGAAGACCAAAAGAGAAAGAAACCCGTCATCGGTTAGGATGAACATATCAAGGATTAACTCTCTGGGGAACAAAATAGGGATTACAACTACCTTTTTACTGGGTAGAATACCAAAGGTGAGAATATATGTCATCGATTAGGATGAACATATCAAGGATAAACATAGAATGAGGGAAGAAAATATTCGTCATCGGTTAGGATGAACATATCAAGGATATACTCCCTGGAAACATAAAAAGTAACAAACTGCAAACTAAGAAGAATATTACCATTTACTGGGTAATAAACTCTTGGGGGACCCAAAGCATCTATCTAGGTAAGATCTAGAAATAAACGATCAATCAAAACTCAACCCAATGAGGATATATCTCAAGGGGAGTCGTTCCATCCAGATAACCAACTGTGGAGGGAACTGAAATAGTAATCATCCATGAGGAAATAACTCAGTGGGGAAAGGAGAAAGGTTAAGGTCTTTCTGCTTAAGGAGCTGACACTCTACAAATGAGGGAGTACAGATACCAAATTTGTATGGGGATAAAGTACCACCATAATAGAGAATTTAAGATCAAAGGAATGAAACAATCAACATGATGTTGCAATAATGGAATTATATGAGTGCATGTATATATGTATATATATGTATATATATATATATATATATATATATATATATATATATATATATATGTGTGTGTGTGTGTGTGTGTGTGTGTGTGTGTGTGTGTGTGTGTGTGTGTGATGATTATACGGGCACCACTATCGCAAAGGATACAAAGGTGTCGCAGATTTGAACATCGATAAAATCCTCGGTCAATCCATAAAAGAGGGAGACAACTGCTAGAGAAAAGAGAGATCGACATCCCAAAGGCTCAACTCTAGCTAGGGAAGGAGGAGATCTACCGAGAAAAATGTTATCGAGTTTGCGAGGAATTTTAGGTCAACACCATATTAAATGGGAGACATCCATGAAGGGGATAAACACAAATAGCTGCTCAAAGACCAAAAGGAAACTATGACCGGGAGCGAATTTGATGATGATTTATGAGGAAACCAAAGTTCTACTGCAATCATGCGAACTGCTGAGGACAACATCCTTATTTTGTTGGAGATAAAGCTGGTCGGGTAATAATCACCAACCTGGCTAGGGAATGACCATAAGATCTGTTGGGGGAAAACACTCCGCAGGGGATAGCGAACAAAAACCGAGTGCTGAAGAATGTTGTCGGGGATGACAGAGAAATTGTGCCTACTGCTTGGGGAGAACCAATACTGCTCCACACTTAGGGCTTACTACTTTCGAACCACTGATGATATTCCTTTTAAATGAAATCTATTGCTTAAAATTCATGCTTTTATATGTTTAAGAAAACTGATTTTGATTAAAAAAAATAATTTCAAAAATGATCATAATAAAATTTAAAACTATTTGCTGAAATAAATAAGAGTAGAAACAATTGGATAAAAGTTAGACTTTATTTAATAGAATGGTAGTCTGTAAATGACAAGACTCCATAGATCTTTACAAAGTTGAAAATGGTAATTTTCATGGAAAAAGGGTTACATTGAATACAATGATCACTAATCCTTCCACCAACTCTTGATGTCCATTGTGCTTTGGTAGCTAATGGGGTGATGAATCACCGTCAACCATTGTGCTCAATAAAGTCTTCAAAATCTGAAGATCAGTAGGATGCAATTACTTGCCATGATCCCTAATATTTGCATAAATTGCCCCAAGCTGGGGTACTCAATTTATCGGGATGATTCTTTTTTGTTTTTATGTCTCTAACTTTTGCCTGGATCGCCCTTTCGGGTTTTCAATCCACCGAGACGCTCATTTTTGCCTAAGCCGCCCTTTCGGGTTTTCAACTTAGCCAGTTGTTCTTTTCTTTTTAGGAGAAGTATTTCTTGACTGCATCTGCGTTTACAGGACGAGTGAACTCTTCACCATCCATAGTTGTAAGAATCAAAGCACCGCCTGACAAGGCTCTCTTAACAACATATGGGCCTTCATAATTAGGAGTCCATTTTCCCCCAGAATCTGGTTTGAACGACAAAATATTCTTGACCACAAGGTTACCTTCTCTGAATACGCGAGGTCTGACCTTCTTATCAAAAGCTTTCTTCATTCTCTGCTGATATAATTGACATGGCACATGGCAGTCAATCTCTTCTCCTCAATTAAATTCAGCTGATTAAAGTTGGTCTGACACCATTCAGCCTCAGTCAACTTGGCTTTCATGAGCACACGTAATGAAGGGATCTCAACCTCTACGTGAAGCACTAATTCCATACCATATACAAGAGAGAAAGGGGATGGATGTACGATAACCGTGCAAAGAAAATGGGAGCATCTCATGCCAATCCTTACATGTTACAACCATCTTCTGAATAATCTTCTAGATGTTCTTATTCGTAGCTTCAGCCGCCCCATTCATCCTAGGTCTGTAGGGAAAAGAATTATGATGTGAAATCTTGAAGTCTTTACAAAGAGCTTCCATCATATTATTATTCAAGTTCGACCTATTATCAGTAATGTTCTTACTTGGCACACCATAACGGCATATAATCTGATTCTTGATAAACCTTACAACAACTTGCTTGGTTACATTTGCATACGATGTCGCTTCAACCCATTTTGTGAAGTAATCAATTGCCACTAAAATGAAACGATGTTCGCTCAAAGCTTTGGGCTCAATCATGCCAATCATATCGATTCCCCACATGGAGAAGGGTGTAAGACCCTAATTTTGACCCTAAGATCCCTCAAGGCATCATATCATTGCACATTGCATTTGCCTTAAGGATCATAACATCTTGGCTCCTTAACCCTTGGGTTGGGACTTGTGTGAGTTGGTTTGAGACTACCAAGCAATATTGAATTATATATTATGGATTTTCTCATTTTGTTTACTAACCAAAAGCACAAAAATATGTCATTAACTTTGTTTGTTTTGAAGCTCAAGCAATCATGTGATCCGAGGCTCCTAGGTGGCCCCTATGCTCATTGAAGTGGCCAGATGAAAGTGAAAGCAAGCATGACAATGGTTCACAAAGCTCTAAGTCATCATATATGCCTCCTAAGTATCTCAATTTGTCAATTTGATCAAGATAAACCAAAGGGCTTGAGGATTGTTTCCCAAGGAAACCCTAATTCAACTGTGCATTGACTGTGCCTTGCTCATGAAGCAACCCCAACCTATGATCAAATACAATCAAGGGAAGTTCTTTAATTCATCATTTTATGCATATATAAGCTTATTTGAGTGTCCTCAATCATTCATTCATCAAGATTTGAAGTTTGGACTTGAGAAGTTGATTAGTCAATTCATTTGACTATTTTGAAATCCACTGAGACCTAAATTTTGATGTGTTTGTCAAATGAAGATTACCCCAAAAGAAATATTTTTTTTAAGAACCATATGAACAACTTTCATGTTCATCAAAAATCCATTTGAAAATTTTAAGGTCATCATTAATTTCAAAATATTATAGGTCATTTTGACTGAAACCCTAACTTTGGGTCAACTTCCCAAGGACCTAACTCCTTCATTTTTCATTATTTTGATTTGGGACCAAGTGCATTGGAAATGTTAAGATGTATAATTCAATTGTTATGTTGGACAGAATTTCATAATCCTAAAATAAACACATGTGATAATACAAAACATTATAGGTCACTTTGGACCAAAGTCATTGAAATATGAAAAAGTCCAACTTCAAGTGCCCATAACGTTCTCATAAAAAACCCAAATGATGCAAAATGTAAGTCCAAATTTATTTTCTTGAAAAGACCTACAACTTTCATGTTTAAGGTTTTGTCATTTGAGGCTTGCATCACTAAAATAGTAGAGCTTGAAGTTGGTCCATTTTGGCAAAATTTCCATATACATGTTTTGTACCTTGAACTTCATGGCCAGTTTTTAATATTTTCCCAACTCCAAATGGATTTTGGTTCAACATAACATTTGTTCCTCATGACAAGAACTTTCCAACCATTACCCACATTCCTATGTTTCAATTTTGCAAATGGCATTTTCGAAGAGGAAAAGTTTTAGGTCCAATTATGCATACCATGTTAAAATTCCATGCACAAGCTTACACATTGCAATCTGCATGTCCAATTTCATTTGGCTGATGTTTATCACTCAATTTCCATTGCTTTTGGGCCTCACATGCGCCTGACAGGCCCATGCATGGAGGATCCAAGCTCATGCACACACGGATATTTCATGCATTGATTCATCTCTTGCTATAAATAAGATGCTTCATTCACTTCAAAAAGTAACCTAAAGGCGCCTGAAGTTCTGCACAATTGAATCCCTAACCCTCACTCAAAGGAATTTTGATTTTTCTCTCAAATTTTCAAGTTCAATTTTCAACTTCATTGGTTGATCTTTGACTTACAATTCCTTAGCCTAGCTTCTTTGTTACTTCAAGAACAAGCTGCATCAAAGAATTGGAGTGGATCAAGCATTGAAAAGCAGCACTTCAAAGGTTGATTCTCAAACTATTTTCATTCGAATCTCTTTGGATTTGAGCATTTCTTGTATTGGTTGGTACCTCTGAAGTCCTCATGTGAGAGGCAATTGGTTTGTGCTTTTAATTTTATGAATTGAGCAATTTCAGTTTGAACACCTTGTTTTTCCATCTCAGATTTCTCCTCCTATGAGAGTGTTAAGCAAAAACTAAGGGCACAGGGGTGATGTACATCACCCCAGCTATCGAATGATGTATGGACCGTGTATTATGGTGAAGGTTTGAAAACCTGCAACTCTGGCCGGAAGAGTGAGACTCACCGGAGAAGACATTGGTTTCCACCACCGTCCCCACGTGGATGAGTTCCTGGCCCTTGGATCTGGCTCTGGGGATCTTATCTTGGCCATGTATTGTTATGACTTATTTTAATGATGAGTGTTTCGTTGTTGACCAAGCCTCACCATACGCGCGCGCTTCTGATTCCTTGGATCAGCAACGTCAATTAATGAGCGTTGATCCAAGTGTAGCGGTGTATTCGTCACTTTATGATTTATTGGCTAAATCAAAAGAAAAGTATACAAAGATAGAGTCGCCACCGCACTTCTATTTATCCAAAGGAATGGCTAGAAAGCGAACAAAAGCCTAAGAAGTTTTACGCAAAGAAAACTAATAAAAGAGGTACAGAGATCCGGGTAAGGGGGTAATTATGCAAAGGGAAGGTGTTAGGCACCCAATGCATCCTAGGTACTCCTAGGGAACCCTTTTCACAACTTGTTGTATCAGATGATTATTTATGAAAATATTTATTGTGCAAACATTGATTGGGAGGATGAGAGAAGAATATACAATTTTTATTATTTTTGTGTTTGGATGGAAGAATCCATTGCCTACGTACCCTTACAGGATCAAAACCTCGAAGTTCGGCTAAAAGATTTCCAAAAAGTAAGTGGATTGATTTTAAACAAAAGCCCTAAGGTCTTTCATTATCCACGGGAGAAAACTCAACCTATACAACCACAAGTCCACCATGTGAGAACAACTTCAACTTGCTAGTGAGGGATTATGCCCTATAATAAGCAAGGAAGTCTTACAATTCAATCACTAAGGACAAAAGGTGAGATTCACATCAACCACTAAGATAATTGAGATCTATGGCTAATGTATGAAAACTTATCAAGAAGTGGACAAGGGCCACAAAAGCAATTGAGTGAGTGAAATTAACCGATTAAAGTATTCACAAAAAATGGAGTCAAAGTTGACATTAGATTCAATTCGGAAGAAGTATTATAAAAATGAAGTTTGAAAATCAGAGGCTTAAGGCCTAGGTTTCTAGTTGAAAATAGATGAAAATGATTGCATAAATTTTCTGGTTTAGGTTACAAATGCAAGTGGAGGTTATAAGGAAACAAGAGGTGGGGATGAGGAGTAAAACTTCATTAGGAGTTCCTCTCTTGAGATCATATGTAGATGATCCAAGTAAGTACCATCCTTTGGAATAGACAACAAAGCAATAAGCAAGTAAGCAGGTCCAAAAAGAACAAAGCTGGAAATGGATGGCCAATAAATGCTCTTACGTCCATCTCCGAAAACAAATGGGAAACGGAGTGCCAATAAATGGTCTTACGTCCAACTCCACAAAGCAACATGAGATAGGAAACAGGTAGCCAATCAATGGTCTTACACCGGACTCCACAAAAGGAAACAAAATAGGAAACATGTAGCCAATCCATGGTCTTACACCTGACTCCACAAAAACAAAACAGGAAAGGAAATGGAGTGCCAATAAATGGTCTTAAATCCAGCTCCCCAATAGGAACAAGAAACAAATGGCCAATCAATGGTCTTACACCGGACTCCACAAAAAGAAACAAAATAGGAAACAGGTAGCCAATCCATGGTCTTACACCTGACTCCACAAAAACAAAATAGGAAAGGAAATGGAGTGCCAATAAATGGTCTTAAATCCAGCTCCCCAATAGGAATAGGAAACAGATGGCCAATCAATGGTCTTACATCTGACTCCTCAAGCAAAGCAAAGAACAAATGCAAAAGCAATATGCAACAACATGCAAAAGTAGTATGCAAGAACAATATGCAAAGTAAGCACAAACAATCACAATCAATCAATTAGCACACACTATACACAATCAAGAGGCTCAATCAGGGTTAGGCTTTAGTCAAGGGGTCATATCAACCTCAACAAACAAGCCGGTACTGTATGGGTGTTTTGAGCTCTTAACCCTAACATTGAGAGTTAGGGTGAAGCAGATGAAATGGGAAATGAGGATTAGACCTCATAGCTCTTAACCCTGGCCGGGGTGAGCTTGAATCAAAGAAGGTGTGGGAGTCCAGAATCAGGAACTCTACTCCACAATGACTGACTCTATATACAATGATCTTGGGTGTTTATTCAAATGCATCAGCACGTAGTGCGAGCAATGTGAAAGACTCAACTGAATAGCAGGGGATGGATTGCACATCCCTTCTATCTGCCAATTGCCTCTTAAGAGGACTTAACCTGCTTGGCACAAATATAAACAATCAAATACATGGCCTCTTAAGGAGGGCTTCAAACAGGTGCCTGCCAAAAGAACATGATAGGTCTTCGAGACTACATGGAGAGTAGGAATTTACCTAAGTGGTATGTCAACCACAAGCAAAGCAAAGCAACTCAAATAATGAGTTAAAGCGGCTAAAGTACCTGTAAGAAAAGCTAACACATCAGTAAGGTACTCAGACAAAAGGACCAATAATTAACAACAGTCAGACAATCCCAATATACATAATGTAAGTCAAACTCAAGTGAGTTAGCCATCCAAGGACCTACAACACAATCAACATTAGTTAAACAAAGCAAAATGCATCTCAACTCATGAGATCAACATCATCCATTAGGACTTATTACTTGAACCTGAAATGCACAGCTCAAAATGTGAGTCCAAACCCCTAGGGCAAAGCCTAGGGTCAAAAGTGAAACAAAAAGCCAAAACAACAACCAAAATTCAACATGAAGCATGTTTAAACAAGTAAGAACATGTCCTAAAAGGGACCAAGTCAAAATCATCAAGCAACATCATTTCATGAGCATGAGAAGGCAAGGCAAGCAAGAGGTGCATACAATTGATCATCAAGAATGAAAATTCCACATCAAAACAGAAATGACTCAAACAATTATGAAATTTTTTTTGAGCATTCAACACATCAAACACAATCATCATACCAAAATCAAAATCATCAGAGTTCAAATGACATGGATACAAAAATGCACAAGCTAGACATCCAATTGTGTGACACAAATTGTCACACCTAAAGTACATGTGTCCCAAACAGAGAAGGAAATAGCAAAAAATGCCAAACAAAATCACACAAGTCCATCAACATGTTAAGAATCATCATGCAAAATTTCATGGCATTTGGATCATGTGTGAGCATTTTATAATAGAAAGAATGGAGCAATGTCACAAATGCATACATGTTCACATAATCAGCCACAATTCAAATTCCAGAAGTGATAAAATCATGAAATTACCACCAAAAAATAATAGACACTTCAAGGATCATGTTGCAAAAAATTTGGGATTAATTGGATGATTTTTCAAAGTTGACAAAAATATTTGAAATAAAATGTGGCATGGCATGGAATAAATGGAGGGAAAGTTAAAATGATGAATTAATTTGAAAAACGCTTCAGGCTGGAATCGAAGTAGGTCAAGGCGCTGGGAACAAATAATATCCAAAACAACTACCGCTGGGAATCGAACCGTGTTTGGACCAAAACGCACAGCTTCATTTATGCGTTGGCATATCCAGTCAGCGAGTCAAGCATATGCGTGGCGAAGTCAAAGCAGCGAGGGCCTATCATTTTGCTATGTAAGCGCTCGCGTGGCATCTGAATCACAAAACCCTAGCGCCAGTAACATAAGTTGCAGACGGCGGTCATCATGGCGGAAACAACCGTCTTCCTCGCGAAGACGACGGAGCAACAGTGTACGCTCATGAAAATTTTTCCAGAAACAAGAAAATTTTTTATCATTTGAAAGCTTATGCAACGTAGGTTACAGATCGAGCAAAATCTAAGGCTAACTCCTCACCAATCATGAGAATCGAGTAAAATAAGTTTGGCATTCAAAACTTTAATCAAGCATATCTCAGCCATTTCTCATCCATTTCACACGAATTTTATATCAGATCAATCAGCAAGAATAGATCTACAACTTTATGGCAATTATTTGAAGAATTGAGAGATTCGAGGTCTTACCTCTCGAAGAGCAGAACAATGAAATCTAGTGATTCAAGGCTTGGCACGTGTGCAAATCCACTCCTGATCATTTGTTATGAAGCTTGATGAATGAATTGAGGCTTGGAACAGCTTAGATCTTGCTCAACAATCAGCTTCCATCTTCACCTTCATGAACTTGCCATGCTTGATTTCTTCTCGAATTCAATGATCCAAGGCTTGATCTACACCAAATCAATATCACAGAACAAGAATATGGAAGAAAATAGCTAGCTTATGTGGAAGAATTTTGAATTTGGATTGGGAGAAAATTTTGGAGGGAAGAAGAATTTAGATCTAGAAATGGTGAATCCTCACAATTCTATTAGGATTATGTATTTATATGACATGTTAATCCTACTGAAAATGTTAATTAAGCTTGGTTAATTGTGATTAAGTGAAATAGGGTGTATGACCAAACTTTGAAAATGGAGGGTGCATGGTAAATATGGAGGTGAACAGTACCACATGCATGATCAAATTCACTCAAAATCTTTTTATGAACACAATGGCAATGGAAATTAGTTCATGTAATGCACCAATTTTAAATTTAGTATTTTCCCTCCAAAATGGTCATGAAAGAACAAATGATCATATGATGAATTTTCATGCAATGTGATGAATGATTTGGAAAATACATGTCATGAGAAAAATTATGCAAAAAGGAGCACTCAATTTGGAGTTATGAGTCAAAAGTTATGGCCTTTTGAAGTTCCATGTACACTCGGCAATGATTTGATCATATCTCCTCAACCATTCATCAGATGCTCATGATCTTGGACTTTTTGGAAATGGGAGAGAGAGAGATCTTCAACTTTCATGTTGGACAAAAATTCATTTGAAGCATCTTTGATATTGGAAAGTTGAGTTGAAGTTGGTCAAAAAACTTTCCATTTTTGGAAACTTGAAATTATAGGTCATTTTCCATTTTGGGAAACTTTTGCACTGGCTTCAAATTCTTCAAGACAAAGGGTTGACATGATGAATAAGCATTGTTGGAACATGAATGGGATGAAGAAACTCAATTTCTCAATTCAAAACCCACAATTGACTTTCAGTTGACTGGCATTGGTCCTTAGATGACCTGAAAATGTTTTGATGAACTTGGACCTCAACCACTTGGGGAATTTGCTCCAAAATGAACCTATAGCTCATATAAGCTCCATATAATGATCACATGATCCATATCTCAATGGAAACTTCATCTCTTGCACAAAGGCTTCACTTGAATTGCCTTGACCTGTTGACTGCTTAAGCTGCAAGACAAATGTTAGATGACATATTTTTGTACATTTTTGGTTAGTGATTAAAATAAAAGCAATGATATACAAATGCAAGCAAGGCTTGGTGATCAAGAACCAACTCTCAGGAAATATGCCACCCACAGGGAAGGAAGCAAGGTGTCCAATGATCCTTGAGGCAATGCAATGTTATGATATGATGCCATGAGGGATCTTAGGGACAAAATTGGGGTCTTACAGATGCCCCTATTTAAGGTCATTCTAGCCGGAGAAGTGAAGGTTAAAATCTTCGTCTCAACGCGGTAGAATGGGCTTAAATAACAATAATGAGACAAATTTTGGTCCCTAAGAGACCTTATGATGCAAATGTATGAATGCAAAAGAAACAAACTTTGTGGGGAATATAGGTCCACAAAGAAGAAACTCAGGAGAAAGGACAAATCCACAGGAATGATACACTTCCTAATGGAACAGAGACTCTGACGGGACTCTCATGGGGATAAGAAAAAAAGAATGCGTGAGCAGGACACGACTCTGAATTAGGGGAACAAAAGAACTGACACTGCGTGAGCAGGACACGACTCGACTGGAGACCTCACCGGGAAGTAAAGGACTCAAACTGGGGAAAAGTGTTCCAAAGGGAAACACATCCGATGGAAAGACTCAAACTGACTCAGAAATGTGTGTATTGGGGAAAACGCCAACACAGCAAAACTATCCACAAAGGATACTTCGGATTAAAATCCGGACTCAGGCTGGGGAAAGATTCACACAGAACCTCCCTGCCGGGGAAAATTGCATATATTGGGAAAAACGCCAATACAGCAAAAGGGTGAATCACAACAGAAACTCCGCTGGAGAATGTCTAACAAAGACTCTCCAGCGGAAGCAAAAGGATGAGGTGTTACCGGTTATTGGGTAACAAGCTCAAAGAGACATGTGACCTGAACACCGGTTACTGGGTGAAAGAACAACACGCTCAAGAAGAATGAATATCTAAGACCGGTATAAAGGTGAGAGATATCAATCAACCAAAACATCTGAGGAAGACCTGAAAAAGGTATATCAACTCAGGAAAATCTGACTCCGCAGGGGACCAAGGTCATAATAGGGAGCAGAAAGGAAGGAACACCAGGGATACCGGTTACTGGGTATATAATAGGTGACCAACCAAAGCGTGAATTGGTTTTTACTGCCAAAACACTCATCATCTGAAAGGAGGACTTGAAAAAGCAGATCGACTTACAGGATGGACATTCGACTCCGCAACGGGAAAACGAATCTTACTCAAATGGGGAAGGACAAAAGGCTTCAACCAAAGAGCGCATGAGATATATTATCCATTACCGTCAGAACGTGGATAGTATACTCGCATGGAAGGAACACCAGGGATACCGGTTACTGGGTATATAATAGGTGACCTACCGAGAAGAGAAACAATCGTTACCGACAACCACAGGGTAGACGAAAGATGACTCGCTGGGGATAAATTGCAAGCATACGACAATTATCGAAGAGACATATCACCGATTACTGGGAGATACGCTCAAAAAGGGGTAGAAAAGAATATTCGATTCCGCAAAAGGAACACGAATCTTACTCATCTGGGGAGACACAACAGCCTTCGACTGAAGAGTGCATGAGATATATTATCCATTACCGTCAGAACATGGATAATATACTCGCATGGAAGATTATCCACAACCGGTTACTGGGTTAATAAAGGATAAATCATCCGAAAAGAAAGGCATCAGGATACCAAAACTAGGTATATAATGATGACCAATCAAAGGGAGCAACAGACATTACCAACAAAAGGGTAAATGAAAGATAACTCACTGGGGATGCATTGATAAAAATCAATGATCCGGGGAACAAATCACTGGCAAGCGGTGGAAAGACCCGCTGGGGATAAAATTGCTAGCAGACGGCAATTATCCACAAGAAAGAGGGAAACGACCCGCTGGGGATACAATTGCTTACTCAGAGCAATTACCCACAAGAGGATGAGGAAACATCAACATCGAATACTGGATATTGATAACCACCAAGAGTAACCGTCATCAACTAGGATGAGCCACAAAAGGTCAATTCTGCAAAGGGGAGAGATTAGGATTTACAACCACCGAATACTGGGTAGAAGACCATCAACTCTGATGAGGGTAAAACATAGGGTTTACAACTACCGAATACTGGGTAGAAGACCAAATATCTGCGTGGGGAGTGAAAGAATCACAATTCCGCACGGGGAACAAATAGGGTTTATAACTACCAGTTACTGGGTAGAAAACCACAAACTCTGCTGAAGAGCAAGAAAATAGGATTTACAACTACCGAATACTGGGTAGAAGACCAAAAACTCAGCTGAGGATAAAGTGAATGATTGCCGGTTACTGAGCAAACATCCAACTATTCCACAAGGAAGCACAGACTCCGATAGGGAGACAACAACAACATAGGATTTACAACTACCGAATACTGGGTAGAAAACCACAAAATCCGCCATCAACCAGGATGAACCACAAAAGGTTACCTCTGCTAGGGGATAAAAGTAGGATTTATAACTACCTGTTACTGGGTAGAAAACCACAAAATGTTGCTGAGTAACAAAAGGTATACAAATACCAATCTCTGGGTAAACAACCACAGATTCCGCAAAGAGGGAAAAAAGTATATAGGATTTACAACTACCGGTTACCGGGTAGAAAACCGCAAAGATAGGACTTACAACTACCGGTTACTGGGTAGAAGCCACAAATTCCGCTGAGGATAAAGTGAATGATTTCCGGTTACTGAGCAATTATTCATTTATTCCACAGGGAAGCACAAGAGACAGTTGCAAAAAGGCCAATTCAGGATCAAACCAAAAAGGCAAACTGAATCAAGACTCGTCCTAATGAGGAAAGAACTCAAAAGGGAAAACCCATCCCAATATATATGTTGGGAGGAAACGGAAACAACCGTCATCCACGAGGATATATCTCAGTGGGGAAATGCAGAAGGAATGACATACACTTTCTGCTTAAAGGGCTGACTCTATATTGAGAGATTAGACACCCGACATCTGCTTAGGGAGATCTACTGGAGAGATCTATATCACCATAAGCAGGAGACAACAAACAAAAGATATATGGCAAAAATGCAACATGAATGTCTGAATGTTGAAAGTATGCATGAATATGCGTGATTTATGTTTGATGAATGCTGACAAAACAGACATTACTAACACAAACAGGCCCAGGAATCAAACGCCCGGTACTACACCACAGGAGAGAAAGCCAGGATCACCGGAGAAAAAACAATTCTGACGGGATCAGGAAACAACAAGATCTCTGCAAGGATGGATCATCAGCCTCAGCTGGGAAACAGGAGCTCACTGCGCAGGTAAGAACTTCTACGAAAACAGACCACACAAGTAGAATCTGGCCGCACAAGCAACTATACTAGGGATACTGTCAGCAACTCCATTGGGGACGAATCCACTGAGGGAAAAAAGATCACGCAAGTAGATTCTGCCACACAAGCACTCTACTGGGGATCAAAGATATCACCAAATCTCTGCAGGGGAGAAGGCCTCAAGAGGTTTACGGAGGGATCGTCAGTCACAACCGGAGAAAAGAGTTTAATGCACAGGCATAAACGCCACAACATCAACTCACGCTAGGGATCAGAGATGCCAGGAAGCAATCAAATCTCTGATGGGGATAGGTAACATAGATGAAGTTCATCATACCAACAACTCCGCTAGGGATCTATCTATCCGAGGAAATGACGAAGTACTAGGGTGTCAACCCAACAACTACCAAATCTTCCAAAGGAAAGCACCCATGCTGGGGAGAGAATAATGCTGGAGAGGAAGGTCGAAGTCTTCAACAAGCACTCTGAATGAGGAGGAGTCATAATAAGGCTCTGCTCAACAAAAATCATATTCGGGAGAAATCCCAACCAACACCCTACTTGGGGAAAAAGTCTCAACAGAAGCTCTGCTTGGGAAGAAACCCCAACAACAATCTGGAGAAAGAGGATACAGCCGTGCCAGGAATATGAACAAATGTCTTACCCTGTTGGAAAACATGCCACCCTTGGGAGAGCACTGAGAAATTCTTAAGTATCCTTTTATCATTGTGAATGTTCACTTTGTTTAAAAACAAATTTGAAAAATTTTGTTTGTTTAAAACAATGACATTTTATCAATTAAAACATGCAAAACATTTGTTGAATTGAAACAAATAAGAGTGCAAATAATTGGATAAAAGCTCAAATTTATTTGATGGAATGGTAGCCTGCAAATGGCAAGACTCCATAGATCTGTACAAATTTGAAATCGGTGATATATATTGGAAGAGGGCTACATTGAACATAATGACCATTTCTCTACCAATTTGAATCCTATGTATCTGAAGCTTCAGCTGACGATGACTGAGCGAGAATCTCTGACGAAAAGACGGTTGTAAAACATAAAGTCTTGTCAGGATGCAGTTACTTGCCAAATCCCTAATTTTTGCCTAGATTGCCCCAGGGTGAGGTACTCAATCTAGCGGGATGCAAATATTTATTTTTTTATGTCTCTAACTTTTTCCTGGATTGCCCTTTCGGGTTTTCCACTAAGACGCTCATTTTTTGCCTAAGCCGCCCTTTCGGGTTTCCAACTTAGCGAGCTATTATGTTTTTCTTTTAGGCAAAGTATTTCTTGACTGCATATGAATTCACAAGACGAGTGAAATCCTCCCCATCCATTGTTGTAAGCATCAAAGCACCGCCTAAAAAGGCTCTCTTGACAACATATGGACCTTCATAGTTTGGAGTCCACTTGCCCCTGGAATCGGGTGCGAAAGACAAAACATTCTTGAGCACGAGGTCACCTTCTCGGAACACACGAGGCTTGACCTTCTTATCAAATGCTCTCTTCATTCTATGCTGATATAACTGACCATGGCACATGGCAGTCAATCGCTTCTCTTCAATCAAATTCAGTTGGTCGTAACAACTCTGAATCCATTCAGCATCAGTCAACTTTGGGGTTTAAGGGTGTACTTTTTTTTTATTTTCTTTATATTTTTTCTTTCTTTTGATTTTGATTATTTTGATTTTATTTTTCAACCCTCCTCTTTTTTTTTATTACATTTGTAATGCCCTAGTTTGACTGTTTTGCTGATTCTCATGATACAGCTGAATGATCTTCTTTTCGTGCTCAAGAAGACGGGTAATCTCATCAGGAATCCCTTCAACATCATCTTCCTCTGCTTCGAATACAGGGAATTCAAAATTGGGAGATGGCGTTGGATCATTATGTTCAATGGATTTTAGAATCAACCTGCATAATGATTTTGGATATAAAAGCTTTTTGAAATCAAACAAGGCAATCATTATGCAGATGAAAAGTTTGATTTTATGCTTTTTTTAGGGTTTTTTTTGTGATCACCAATTTCATGCAAAAAGCAAAAAGTGAAAACAAATGAAAAAATAAATGTTTAACATGAATTTATTGAATGAAATATCATTGTATATATGATGCCAACAATGTCATCACTTCTCCTTTTGGCATGGGAGAAGGGTTTTTAAACAAAGTGAACATATTATGCTGACTTATGAATGACCGTAGGAACATCCACAGCGACCCAATTGTGATAGATCCCGCCAGGGATGACAAAATTGTTAGTATCCTCTGCATCCTCTTCCAAGATAGCAGCAACTTCCTTACTCTGATCAGCGTGGATGAAACCTCCACTCTTGAACAGCCCTTTGTCGTTGAAGACCCCAGAAGAATAGCCAATGCCAGCCCGGGATTTATTATCTTCAAGCTCGATCATTTTTCCTAGACCAGCAACTGCACCACATTCAATGGCCAGTTTCGCATCTCGACAGGAAGCAAATGAAGGAGTCCTCTTCTTAACAGGCTCGGCTATAGATAAAGCTTGGAAAGGTGTTCCAACTTCATCCTCAGCATCAATGTATGAGAAAGAAGACAAGTGGCTAACAAAGCACTCAGTCCGTCAAATTCCTCTTTGAGTTCACAGTTCTCCTGCTCTAGATGATCCATCAATCTGGCAGAGTTGGCTTTGGTGTAGTACCGGTGAGTCAGCTTGTCTTCAAAATAAATGAAGAGCAATTGAGACCACAAGACCAGAGGCTGAGAACGACACCTGCTTATGCAAATGATGCATGAAATACTGGTGCATATGATTTGTTTTTATTTCAAAGGAACTCGAGGGTTTTACTTGCAAACTTTTGAAATATTAATCATTTTATTGCATATGGACATATCTCCTTGAATAATTCTTTGTCTTTCCATTTCTGAAAAAAAAATTGCAAAAAAACCCCTTGAGTTCCTTGAAAAATTTTTTTCTCATTTTTTTATGATATGGATGCAGATGAATGCATGAATGCAACAATCAGACTCAAGGATCAAGCAAAGCACACCAGACAAAGGTCATGGGATAGCCCGTATTATCCTTAATATCAATCATCCATTTTGGTGGATTATGGTTTTCACCTTATCGACACCCAAGTTCCATTGATATTAACGATATACGAACGGTTCAACCATCCTTAATATCAATCATCCATTTTGGTGGATTATGGTTTACACCTTATCGACACCCAAGTTCCATTGATATTAAAGATGTCTGAACGGATCAACCATGAATCACGGGTTTGTTGTGAGTCACGAGCATGGAGTCTCGGTTAAGAACCACCCAAAGGGAGTGTACTATGGTTTAAACCTTCCGAACATGTTCTACCAGAGGTTCCCATAGTCATCATCCCATCTTTCGAATATTATCGGAGGAACGAATACTCGTATTCCAAAAATATTCTCAAGAGAGACTCCTATGAGTGTAGTATCGCGTAACAATCGCCTCAAATCTGACATTTGAACGACCTCCGCACTACATCCTAAAAATAGGCCAAGATGGGCTTGGTAAACTAAGGTCCTTGGCTTCTACGGCACAAATTGGAAGAATGATGCCTAACCACAAATAACTTGTGTGACATCATTAATCCAACATGACCTCCACCAAGTGAATGGACTCGCAAGTCAACTTGCTAAGGAATAACTCCACACAAGTCAACGAGACTATGTCATTCTCCTATCATAAGGTGCACTCGAGTTCGGGTATAGAACTCATCTCACAGAGATCACCAAGCAAGCAAGCAATTGATATATCAAGCAAATCAATCGTTACAAACAATACAGTAATCCCAAATTGCACAAAAATATGTCATAAACAATATACAAATATGATACAACAAATTGTGAAAAGTTGGCAAACACACTAGAAAATTTTGTCCCCAGCAGAGTCGCCACTTTTCTGTAGCGGTGTATTCGTCACTTTATGATTTATTGGATAATCAAAAGCAAAGTATACAAAGATAGAGTCACCACCGCACTTCTATTTATCCAAAGGAATGGCTAGAAAGCGAACAAAAGCCTAAGAAGTTTTACGCAAAGAAAACTAATAAAAGAGGTACAGAGATCCGGGTAAGGGGGTAATTATGCAAAGGGAAGGTGTTAGGCACCTAATGCATCCTAGGTACTCCTAGGGAACCCTTTTCACAACTTGTTGTATCAGATGATTATTTATGAAAATATTTATTGTGCAAACATTGATTGGGAGGATGAGAGAAGAATATACAATTTTTATTATTTTTGTGTTTGGATGGAATAATCCATTGCCTACGTACCCTTACAGGATCAAAACCTCGTAGTTCGGCTAAAAGATTTCCAAAAAGTAAGTGGATTGATTTTAAACAAAATCCCTAAGGTCTTTCATTATCCATGGGAGAAAACTCAACCTATACAACCACAAGTCCACCATGTGAGAACAGCTTCAACTTGCTAGTGAGGGATTATGCCCTATAATAAGCAAGGAAGTCTTACAATTCAATCACTAAGGATAAAAGGTGAGATTCACATCAACCACTAAGATAATTGAGATATATGGCTAATGTATGAAAACATATCAAGAAGTGGACAAGGGCCACAAAAGCAATTGAGTGAGTGAAATTAACCGATTAGAGTATTCACAAAAAATGGAGTCAAAGTTGACATTAGATTCAATTCAGAAGAAGTATTATAAAAATGAAGTTTGAAAATCAGAGGCTTAAGGCCTAGGTTTCTAGTTGAAAACAGATGAAAATGTTTGCACAAATTTTCTGGTTTAGGTTTACAAATGCAAGTGGAGGTTATAAGGAAACAAGAGGTGGGGATGAGGAGTAAAACTTCATTAGGAGTTCCTCTCTTGATATCATATGTAGATGATCCAAGTAAGTACCATCCTTTGGAATAGACAACAAAGCAATAAGCAAGTAAGCAGGTCCAAAAAGAACAAAGCTGGAAATGGATGGCCAATAAATGGTCTTACGTCCAACTCCGAAAACAAATGGGAAACGAAGTGCCAATAAATGGTCTTACGTCCAACTCCACAAAGCAACATGAGATGGGAAACAGGTAGCCAATCAATGGTCTTATACCGGACTCCACAAAAAGAAACAAAATAGGATACAGGTAGCCAATCCATGGTCTTACACCTGACTCCACAAAAAAAAAACAGGAAAGGAAATGGAGTGCCAATAAATGGTCTTAAATCCAGCTCCCCAATAGGAACAGGAAACAGATGGCCAATCAATGGTCTTACATCGGACTCCACAAAAAGAAACAAAATAGGAAACAGGTAGCCAATCCATGGTCTTACACCTGACTCCACAAAAACAAAATAGGAAAGGAAATGGAGTGCCAATAAATGGTCTTAAATCCAGCTCCCCAATAGGAACAGGAAACAGATGGCCAATCAATGGTCTTACATCTGACTCCTCAAGCAAAGCAAAGAACAAATGCAAAAGCAATATGCAACAACATGCAAAAGTAGTATGCAAGAACAATATGCAAAGTAAGCACAAACAATCACAATCAATCAATTAGCACACACTATACACAATCAAGAGGCTCAATCAGGGTTAGGCTTTAGTCAAGGGGTCATATCAACCTCAACAAACAAGCCGGTACTGTATGGGTGTTTTGAGCTCTTAACCCTAACATTGAGAGTTAGGGTGAAGCAGATGAAATGGGAAATGAGGATTAGACCTCATAGCTCTTAACCCTGGCCGGGGTGAGCTTGAATCAAAGAAGGTGTGGGAGTCCAGAATCAGGAACTCTACTCCACAATGACTGACTCTATATACAATGATCTTGGGTGTTTATTCAAATGCATCAGCACGTAGTGCGAGCAATGTGAAAGACTCAACTGAATAGCAGGGGATGGATTGCACATCCCTTCTATCTGCCAATTGCCTCTTAAGAGGACTTAACCTGCTTGGCACAAATATAAACAATCAAATACATGGCCTCTTAAGGAGGGCTTCAGACAGGTGCCTGCCAAAAGAACATGACAGGTCTTCCAGACTACATGGAGAGTAGGATTTTACCTAAGTGGTATGCCAACCACAAGCAAAGCAAAGCAACTCAAATAATGAGTTAAAGCGGCTAAAGTACCTGTAAGAAAAGCTAACACATCAGTAAGGTACTCAGACAAAATAACCAACAGTTAACAACAGTCAGACAATCCCAATATACATAATGTAAGTCAAACTCAAGTGAGTTAGCCATCCAAGGACCTACAACACAATCAACATTAGTTAAACAAAGAAACATGCATCTCAACTCATGAGATCAACATCATCCATTAGGACTTATTACTGGAACCTGAAATGCACAACTCAAAATGTGAGTCCAAACCCCTAGGGCAAAGCCTAGGGTCAAAAGTGAATCAAAAAGCCAAAACAGCAACCAAAATTCAACATGAAGCATGTTTAAACAAGTAAGAACATGTCCTAAAAAGGACCAAGTCAAAATCATCAAGCAACATCATTTCATGAGCATGAGAAGGCAAGGCAAGCAAGAGGTGCATACAATTGATCATCAAGAATAAAAATTCCACATCAAAACAGAAATGACTCAAACAATTATGGAAATTTTTATGAGCATTCAACACATCAAACACAATCATCATACCAAAAATCAAAATCATCAGAGTTCAAATGACATGGATACAAAAATACACAAGCTAGACATCCAATTGTGTGACACAAATTGTCACACCAAAAGTACATGTGTCCCAAACAGCGAAGGAAATAGTAAAGAATGCCAAATAAAATTACACAAGTCGATCAACATGTTAAGAATCATCATGCAAAATTTCATGGCATTTGGATCATGTATGAGCATTTTATAATAGAAAGAATGGAGAAATGTCACAAATGCATACATGTTCACATAATCAGCCACAATTCAAATTCCAGAAGTGATAAAATCATGAAATTACCACCAAAAAATAATAGACACTTCAAGGATCATGTTGCAAAAAATTTGGAATTAATTGGATGATTTTTCAATTTTATATGATTTTTCAAAGTTGACAAAAATATTTGAAATAAAATGTGGCATGGCATGGAATAAATGGAGGGAAAGTTAAAATGATGAATTAATTTGAAAAACGCTTCAGGCTGGAATCGAAGTAGGTCAAGGCGCTGGGAACAAATAATATCCAAAACAACTACCGCTGGGAATCGAGCCGTGTTTGGACCAAAACGCACAGCTTCATTTATGCGTTGGCATATCCAGTCAGCGAGTCAAGCATATGTGTGGCGAAGTCAAAGCAGCGAGGGCCTATCATTTTGCTATGTAAGCGCTCGCGTGGCATCTGAATCACAAAACCCTAGCGCCAGTAACATAAGTTGCAGACGGCGGTCATCATGGCGGAAACAACCGTCTTCCTCGCGAAGACGGCGGAGCAACAGTGTACGCTCATGAAATTTTTTCCAGAAACAAGAAAATTTTATATCATTTGAAAGCTTATGCAACGTAGGTTACAGATCGAGCAAAATCTAAGGCTAACTCCTCACCAATCATGAGAATCGAGTAAAATAAGTTTGGCATTCAAAACTTTAATCAAGCATATCTCAGCCATTTCTCATCCATTTCACACGAATTTTATATCAGATCAATCAGCAAGAATAGATCTACAACTTTATGGCAATTATTTGAAGAATTGAGAGATTCGAGGTCTTACCTCTCGAAGAGCAGAACAAGGAAATCTAGTGATTCAAGGCTTGGCACGTGTGCAAATCCACTCCTGATCATTTGTTATGAAGCTTGATGAATGAATTGAGGCTTGGAAGAGCTTAGATCTTGCTCAACAATCAGCTTCCATCTTCACCTTCATGAACTTGCCATGCTTGATTTCTTCTCGAATTCAATGATCCAAGGCTTGATCTACACCAAATCAATATCACAGAACAAGAATATGGAAGAAAATAGCTAGCTTATGTGGAAGAATTTTGAATTTGGATTGGGAGAAAATTTTGGAGGGAAGAAGAATTTAGATCTAGAAATGGTGAATCCTCACAATTCTGTTAGGATTATGTATTTATATGACATGTTAATCCTACTGAAAATGTTAATTAAGCTTGGTTAATTGTGATTAAGTGAAATAGGGTGTGTGACCAAACTTTGAAAATGGAGGGTGCATGGTAAATGTGGAGGTGAACAGTACCACATGCATGATCAAATTCACTCAAAATCTTTTTATGAACACAATGGCAATGGAAATTAGTTCATGTAATGCACCAATTTTAAATTTAGTATTTTCCCTCCAAAATGGTCATGAAAGAACAAATGATCATATGATGAATTTTCATGCAATGTGATGAATGATTTGGAAAATACATGTCATGAGAAGAATTATGCAAAAAGGAGCACTCAATTTGGAGTTATGAGTCAAAAGTTATGGCCTTTTGAAGTTCCATGTACACTTGGAAATGATTTGATCATATTTCCTCAACCATTCATCAGATGCTCATGATCTTGAACTTTTTGGAAATGGGAGAGGGAGATCTTCAACTTTCATGTTGGACAAAAATTCATTTGAAGCTTTTTTGATGTTGGAAAGTTGAGTTGAAGTTGGTCCAAAAACTTTCCATTTTTGGAAACTTGAAATTATAGGTCATTTTCCATTTTGGGAAACTTTTGCACTGGCTTCAAATTCTTCAAGACAAAGGTTTGACATGATGAATAAGCATTGTTGGAACATGAATGGGATGAAGAAACTCAATTTCTCAATTCAAAACCCACAGTTGACTTTCAGTTGACTGGCATTGGTCCTTAGATGACCTGAAAATGTTTTGATGAACTTGGACCTCAACCACTTGGGGAATTTGCTCCAAAATGAACCTATAGCTCATATAAGCTCCATATAATGATCACATGATCCATATCTCAATGGAAACTTCATCTCTTGCACAAAGGCTTCACTTGAATTGCCTTGACCTGTTGACTGCTTAAGCTGCAAGACAAATGTTAGATGACATATTTTTGTACATTTTTGGTTAGTGATTAAAAGAAAAGCAATGAAATACAAATGCAAGCAAGGCTTGGTGATCAAGAACCAACTCTCAGGAAATATCTCACCCATAGAGAAGGAAGCAAGGTGTCCAATGATCCTTGAGGCAATGCAATGTTATGATATGATGCCATGAGGGATCTTAGGGACAAAATTGGGGTCTTACACCAAGCGCTGTGGTTTTTTCCAATTTTTAAGTTCTATTTTAATTTTCTTTTATTCCAATTATTTTTAAAAATTCATAACTTCTTTATTTGGAATCACAAAAATATGAGACCAATTTCAAAAAAATTCTCTTAAATTCTAGTTTCTAAAAATGATTTTTAATTATTTTTGTGATTCCATTTAATATTTTTTGTGAATTATTTCATTTATGTTTGTTTTAATTCATTTAAAATACTTTTCAATATTCAAAAATGCCAAAAATATTTTCTTAACATCTTTGGATGATGATGGATCTACGAAAAATATTCTCATTAATTTCTTAATTGATTTGAGATTTATTTGAGATTTTAGTCCAATTATGTTATTTTTCTTCATTTTTAATTGTTTAAAATTAGTTTCTGTTTTCAAAAAATGATGAAATTTTTTGTCAAACCTTGTTTGACCATGTTGGACTTATGATGATCCAATTGGACTTTTCCAAGTTGATTTGAATTGGATTTGAAGTTTGACCTTTATTTGTTTATTTTAATTCAAGTATTATTTTGATTCCCAAAATTACCAAAAATATTTTTATTGTTTCTTGAATTCTAAGCTCCATCTCACTTCTGTTTACCATTGATTGATGTTGATTCCATTCATGTTTGATCAATGTGCTTTACTTATGTCAATTGAATTTCAATTATGTACATTCCATTTCCATCTTCCTCTTCTTCTTTTTCTTTTTGACCAATGAGTTAATGATTGGTGGTTAGCCTTGACATATGAGAAGCTTAACCTTCTTTGATCCAAATCAAATTCATCTTGATCAAAGATCAAGTGAATTGCTTTGCATTGAAGATAGGTTGCTTCTTGGTCAAGCAAAAAACCTAAATCCATACAAGGTCATTCTTATTTTCTTTTGGCATGGCAAATTGTAGGAGCTTGGCTTACTAGTCATGGTCTATAACTTGTGTTTATTTTCCTATAGTTTTATTGACCGACCTCAGATAGGTGTGACTACTACATTAGTCCACTTATGATTGTTTAACATAGCGCTAAATTGCCTTATGGCACACTAACACTAACTACTAATCACTAACTTTTAATTCAAGCATTTAATTCTTTCAATTTACTTTAATGCAATTTAATTTCTTGCTCATTAATTCATTTGTCTTTGCCCTTTGCTCACTTGAGCTCATGTTTATGCTTATGCAATTTGCCTTTTGCTCACTTGAGCACATTATTGTGTATATACTATTGTCTTGTGCTTTGTTTTATTTTGTTTGTGTGAACCCAATGCAAATGGAGAAAGGACTTAGATTTAGGACCTTACCTATGCTAAATGGAGTTTGAAGAGAAACTAGGCCTCATGCCTTTAGAATGCTAAAATTGTCAAAGAGCAACTAGGCCTCATGCCTTTAGAATGCTTAATCTTGAAGATGACATTGAAAGGACTCCTAATTCTAAACTCACTCTTGTCCATTCTTTCTATTGTATTGTGGAACCTTTTGATCTATGTGTTCTTGTGATAGGGATACCAAACTTGAGCTACTTAGAAGGACCATTGTCATGGACATCCAAGATAAGGGATACAAAAGCCAATTGGAAGATTCCGAGGATCTTGATTGATTATTTGCTTGATCGCTTGAGTTAATTGCTTATTGCTTGCTAAGTCCAAAGGAATGGAGCAACTTGGATCATCTTTATGATCTCAAGAAGGGAACTCCAAGTGGTTTTATTTCTATTCCCTCATCTTTGCATGTTTAGGACCTAGCCCTTCTCTTCTTCTCTCCACTCTAACCCAAGCCAAAACTTTTTGTGCAAACATTAACATTGCTTTCCAAAATTAGAAACTTAGGCACTATGCCTTTGATTTTTTCAAACTCTTTTCATAACACTTATTTTGAATTGAACCTTAAGTCAACTTTGACCTTATTTTGTGAATACTTTTCATTTGTAAGTACAACTCACTCAAACTGTTTTTATGGTTCCAATGACCATTTGTGTTAAAGCTTTTCATAAACATTAGCTATTAGGTTTGAGTTATCCTAGAGGTTGATATAATACTCACCTGTATCCTTAGTGATGGATTATAAGTCTTCCATGCTTATTATAGGGTTACCCCCTCACTAGCATGTTGAAGCTCTCCTCACATGGTGGATTTGTGGTTCTAGGTTGAGTTTTCTCCCTTTGTTAACAAAAGACCTTAAGGATTTTGAACCAAACAATTGACCAACTGCTTTTGAGATTTTTACCCCGAACTACGAGGTTTTGATCCTACCTTTTTAAGATGGTACATAAACAATGGGTTTATCCATTCAAACACAAAAATTGTAAATAACTTGTATATTCTTCTCTCATCTCCCCAATCATATTTTTTCACAAATACCAACCTACCTTACAACATTTGTAAAAAGGGCCCCCTTAAAGTACTAAGGATGTTTTGGGTGCTTAAAACCTTCCCATTGCATAACCAACCCCATTACCCAGATCTTTGACATTTTTATTAGTTTTTGATTTGTTAAAACTTCTCGGTTTTTGTTCGCTTTCTAACCTTTCCTTTGGATAAATAGAAGTGCGGTGGCGACTCGAATTGTATGATTTACTTTTGATTTAGTCAATAAATCTAAAGGTAACGAATACCCCGCTACAGAAAAGTGACGACTCTGTTGGGGAATTAATTTTCCTAGTGGGTTTTGCCTACTTTTTACCTTTGTGGTATTGCATGTTTATATTATTTGTGACATATTTTTATGCAAATTTAGGATGACTGTATTGTTTGTAATGTATGAATTGCTTGATATATCAATTGCTTGTGTGCCATGTGGTCTCTTGTGAGATGAGTTCTATACCCGAACTCGAGTGCACTTATGATAGGAGAATGACATAGTCTTGTTGAGTTGTGTGGATTTATTCCTTAGCAAGTTGACTTGCAAGCCCATTCACTTGGTGAAGGTTATGTTGGGATCAATAATGTCACACGAGTAGTCGTGGTTAGGCATTACTCTTTCCAATATATGCCTTAGAAGCCAAGGACCTTAGATTACCTAGCCCATCCTGGCCTATTTTTAGGACGTAGTGCGAAGGTCGTTCAAGTGTAAGATTTTATACGATTGTTACGCGATACTACACTCATAAGAGTCTCTCTTGAGAATATTTTTGGAATACGAGTAGTCGTTTATCCGATAATATCTGAAAGATGGGATAATGACTATGGGAACCTCTTGTAGAACATGATCATCAGGTTTAACCATAGTACGCTCCCTTTGGGTGGTTCTTAACCGATACTCCATGCTCGTGACTTGCAATAAACTTGATTCGCGGTTGACTCGTGCTCGTATATCCTTAATATCAATGGAACTTGGGTGTTGATAAGGTGTAAACCATAATCCACCAAAATGGATGATTGATATTAAGGATGACTTGATCCATCCCGTGACCTTTGTATGGTGTGATTTGCTTGATCCTTGAGTGTGATTGTTGCATCCATGCATTCATGCATTCATACACACCCATATCATCAACAATGAGAAAATTTTCAAGGAACTTAAGAGGTCTATTTGCAAATTTTCAGACATGGATAAGCAAAGAAGAAATACGAAGAAGTACAGTTTCAGACAACCCGACTTGAAAGAGTTAAGAAGTTTGACATCCTATGTATTAGATCCCTTGGAGTTCAAAGCTCGCCATGGGAAGCTTCTGTTTATTCTTGCTACTCACGTGAATGAGGGTCTGATGAGTGTGCTAGTGCAGTTCTATGATGCCTTGTACCGTTGCTTCACTTTTCCGGATTTCCAGCTTTTGCCTATGATTGAGGAGTATGCCTATCTTGTGGGTATACCTATCCTAGATCAGTTGTCGTTCAGTGGTTTGGAGAGAGTTCCTTCTTCCCAAGAGATTGCTGATCTGTTGCATATAGATGAATCTATTGTTGGTGCTCATATGACTACCAAAGGTGGAATTCAAGGTCTCCCATCTGGTTTCCTCATTGCTCAAGCTACTTATTTTGGGAAGGCCATGAGTGAGGACGTCGTTGATGCCATATTTGTACTTCTCATCTATGGGCTAGTGTTATTCCCCAACATCGATAAGTTTGTGGATGTGAACGCTATTAGGATTTTCTCTACTCTTAATCCCGTTCCGACTCTGTTGGGTGACACTTATTTCTCTTGGCATATGAGGATTGCAAAGGGTGGTGGTACCATTGTGTGTTGTTTGCCTCTGTTGTACAAGTGGTTTATTTCACACTTGGCACAGAGGCTCGCCTTCAAGGAGAACAAAGGATGTCTACGGTGGTCCACGAGACTTATGTCTCTCACTAATGATGATATCTTTTGGTATAACAGTGTATATGATGGTGTGCAGATTATTGACTTTTGTGGTGAATTCTCCAAAGTGCCTCTTCTTGGTACATGTGGTGGGATTAACTACAACCCTATTTTGGCACGTCGTCAGCTTGGGTTCCCCTTAAAGGATAAACCTAATAACATTTTGTTAGAAGGTGTGTTCTTTCAAGAGGGTAAAGATCCCCAAAACTTGAAGGGCGGGATGGTTCGCGCTTGGCCCAAGATTCATAGGAAGGGAAGAAAAGAGCTTGGTCCGAAGAATTGTATTGCTTTGGAACCCTACACCTCGTGGGTTAGGAGGAGAGCTTCTGAGTACCGCATGCCCTATGATTACACGAGACCTACACCTATGGTTATGGTTGGGCCTTCAACCCTCCTTAACCAAGGAGTAGAGGAGTTGAGAGATGAAGACCGTTCGCGTGCTTGGGTTCGTGAGCGAGAGGAGCTACTTCAGTAGCTTAGAGATAAGGATGCTTTGATAGAATTTCTGGAGCATCGGGTTATCGACGAGCCTGATGATGTGGTGACTTCTCTTCTTCCTCAGTCGTCCAGGTTTTCAAAGAGGAAGTTAGATCGACTCGCCAAGGAGAAGGCAGATATGGAGGCAGCCTATGAGAGAGAGGTGAAGAGGCTTCGTGCAGCTTATCTTCCGGTCTCAAGAGCTTTGGAAGATTGTTTCTAGGGTTCCATAGGATGTTATTTTCCTTCTCTTTTGTATTGTATTTGGTTACCAAGACTGAACTTCTTTGGTGTAAAAATTTTCCCAAATATTATTGATATGATTATTCCATTATATGTCTAAATGATTAATATTTCCAAATATTTGCAAATAGATCTCTAAAAGTTCCTCTGATGAAAAAAATAATAAAATCACATGCACAAGCATTGCATGCATCATATGCATAAGCAGGTTTTGTTCCGGGCTTCTTGTTCAGTGGTCTAACTCTGTGTTCTTTATTTATTTTGAAGACAAACTAACACACCGGTACTACACCAGAGCCAAATCATCAAAGCTAATGCATAGCTATGCTTTTATCCAAGTCTGGGAGTGTTCGCTGGAACCTCGTTGAGTGCTCGCCTAGCGAGCCCTTCGCTACCTCACTCACCTAGCGAGCTTGCTGATGTACCAAGATCATTTAACATTGTATTGCAAATCATCAAAAGAAGGGGCGGTTTCGAACACTTTCTCGACAAAAAGGAGTGAAAGATGCCCACATTTGATAGCTCAAATAAGCACTTTTGGGCATCTAACAATCATGTCAATCAGAATTAGCTCCAAGAGTTTATCTTCCAAGAATTTTGGATATCACCCAAGTCACTTTGTGGATTTTATCTGAATGATCAGTCAACACAAGGGAAATTGCGCATCAACTAGGGTTTTTCTCAACACTCAAGGAAGTTTGTATTCATCTGGGTATCAAGGGTGCATCACCATCTTCATGATCTTTCTTTCCTCAAATTTTCATTTCTTATCAGCAAAGCTCATCTGAAATAGGGTTTGACCTCTGGTCAACTTTGGTCTACTGAAGCAGTCAAAGTAGGGTTCCTCAAGGATTGAGATGCAATCTTGGTTTGAAGGTCTTATGGATGTTGTGTAGAGCTCTTGGGAGCTAGGGTTTCATTTTCAGAGGTTTTCTTCAAAAGGATCAAGCTTAATGGGCTCAATACAGTTCAAAATTCAACTATGAAGTCAAAAGTCAATTGTTGGTCAACTGAGGGTCAAATGGCTAGGGAATGACTTGAGATACTTCCAACATGTTCAAATGGGGTCTATTTATCATTCAAAACATTAATCTCGAAGGAACAAAGGTCCAGTGCATAGGTTACCAAATTTGGAAAGATGATCTGTATTGTGAAGTTTCCAAATTTGGAAGGATTTTGACCTAGCTTCAACTTGATTTTTCATCACCAAGGAAGCTCCAAATGAATTTCTTCTCAGACATGAAAGTTGTAGATCTTTGTCTCCCCTTTCCAAAAAGTCCTATTTCAAGGCCATATGATGAATGGTTGAAGAGTTATGGTTCTTGAATGACGAAGTGTGCGTGAAGGCTTTAAAAAGGCATAACTTGAGGTTGACAAGTCCAATTGGTGTGGCTCTTTTTGCTATGGTTTTTTTTTTAGAAGTACTTCAAAATGGCATGCAAAATGACCTATAATTTTGCATGATTCATCAATGGTGCAAGTCATTTTTCAAGTTTTCTTTCATGAAAAGTCAAAAGGACACAGGATGACATCATGGAATATTCTCACGTGCCAATCATTGGGAATTTATTCAGCATTGTTTTTTGGGCCAAATCCACCTTGGAATTTGAGCCCATGCATTCCCACATGTGTGGAAAAGTCATACATGCACAAAAATTACACCTTTGTAAAATTGTCATTAAACATCATTTTGTGTTATTTCTTTCATATAATCATGATTAATCAAGTCTCAAGAGAGGATTAATGCATTAAACAAGGTTGTTCATGTGCAAATAAGGGGGGAATTTCCAAAAATAACCAAAATAATCATGGACTTGAAACTCCTTCATTTGAGCCCACTAAGCCACAAAAATCAGAGTATAAACTCTAAAAATATCATTGAGCAAAACCCTAATTCGTGCAACCTCCATACACACTGAAAATCTCACTTTCCAAAAATAATATCATACTTTATTCTCATCAAATCTCTCCATACATCCATGGAAAATGAAAACCAATAGCATATTCTTGATCTACACACCCTAAGGATCACAAACCACCCACGATTTGAGCCATTCCAAGCAGTTTCTAAACAGAGCTTTAATGGAGGTTGCTTCTTGAATCTCAAGATCTGGACTGTTTCAAGCACAACCAAAGGTAGCAAACATTCATAGAAGTTCAAGGGAGGTATTCTGAAGCTTATCTCATCACCATACTGAAGTTTCAGAAGGTGCCATTTTTGGTAACTCCAATTTCGACTCTCTTATTTCGCTCATTTTTTATGCCTAAATGAAACTACATGCTATGGTGATGATGTAGATGTTTTACTTTTTAAAATGGTGCAATATTGAGTGAGAAATCTTGATTTAAAATTTTGATATTCAAACTTGTTGTTTGTGATTTGAGATATTGGTGAAGATTCCTGGAAAACTAATATGATTTTTGAGTTCCTAGCATGTGGTTTAGGGGGGTAGCCCCATTTTCATGGAGCTTTGGCCGCGCGTGGGAGGAGGCCGCCACCGTGGGTGGCCGGAGCCGTACCGGCGCTACTGTTCATGGCCGGATTGTCTTGAGGAAGAAGACAATCCCATGGCCGTTGGATCGCTTTGACTATTATTTGAAATGGATGCTCAAGATTCATCCATGTGTTTTCTTGCTTGGACCAATCTCATCCATCCATTACATGTTTGACTTATTGACTTTTTTCCGATCCAAAAGCCCATATATTTTCTGATTTTCATTTTTATTTATTTTTATTAGTCACTTAAGTGACTTGTGTGACCAATTGATATTGTTACATATGTGTCACATGTCATGTACATATTTTACCCTGTTTTATTTTATTTTTTAAAAGTAGCAAAAATACTTTAAAAAATCTGAAATTTTTTGTGAGTGACCCCTGATGAGTCCTTAATTTTTTGGTACCATTGCCCAATTATTTCATGACACGTGGAATTTAATATGAATTTCTGATTCATTTATGTGCATTTTTGACCATTTGCATTCAAACCTTCATGAAATCCCATATTTTAATCATTCTGACCCAAGCCTTTGCACACACCATCCTCATACATGATACTAATATTTGATAACTGGTTTGGTTATTTTCTATGTCATTTTGCTAGGCTTTGACACATGAATTTAAATGTTGCTTTTTAGGACATGTTTTTACATTCTCAATTTCTCAATTTTTGTTTTCATATCAAATGAATCTGGATGCTTATGATTTTTTGCATGATGTTTATATATGCTTAGAGGAACCTTGTATTAAATTCCCATGAATTTAGAATGCATTTTCAATTTGATTTGGATTTTTGAAGTTGATGTTTGCATTTTAGTCCCTATTTTGATGCTTGCTTAACATGAGGCACTTGTGCCACTTCCTTTGAATGTTGAAACCAATCCTTTTGCACATGTTTTAGTATGTATGTCATGTCTTGATGTGTGGAACCTTGCCCCATGACTTTGAGTTTTGATACCCTTTTGATGTATTTGTTTGACAAGAGGTTTAGGCCTCCTATCCTTGGTTGTTTTTGTGAACTTTTGTGAACTTTAATAGCATGATTCATGTGGTTACACTTTGATTCTGGTTTGGTGCCTTTGCATATTTGTTCTCCCCTGTTCTATGATGCTTCTATCAAGTCTTTGTGCATTTATTCATAATGAGCTCCTTTTTGCATTCATTTGAGCATGAAAGACGCATTAGGGTTTCATGATACACTTTGTTTGATTTTGATCCAAAAGTGATTCTATGCTTATGATCTGAACTTAGAGGTTTGCATATTGATTACATAGCTCATTTGACATGCTTATGATGTGCATACCTTGCTGCCATGTTCATTTCATCTTGACACATAATTGCATGAACTTGTCTATAACGCTTTTGTTGCATTTTGAGGTGCTTTGGACATGATTGACTTTCACTTTGCTAAGTTGGATTTAAATGACTTTTGATTGATATTTTAGGAGTCATTTGGTTTTGTCTATGTGCTTGATTATCTAATCCTTGACCCTTGCCTCATGCCTTTACCTTTTATGACTCATTGTTGAAGTTGAAGCACTTTGAACTTGTATGTTGACTTGTTTGACTTTGATGCATCTTTGGATGTTTAGTGCTTTTGCTTTGATCTTGTTGAGATGAGTTCTTGAGACACTTATTGAATTGATGTCACTTCTGACTTGGTGCTATTGTATCCTCCTTTCATCATTCATGCTTTGTTATGACATGCTTTCTATTGCATCCGTGCACTGTTTACCTGACATTGTTGTTGCTATGATTCTTTTGTTTGGTGCAACTCTTGATTGCACCCCATCTTGTTATTCTAACTTGTTTGTTGAGTTTTTGTGAGGGCTCACATGACTCTTGGAGAGATAGCTTGCTTGGTATTCCACTTTATTTGTGGGATACCATTTGGAGATTTATTCTGATTGCTTTGTTGACTTCCTTTCTTTGATGGTGCTAGCTTGAGAGATCTATGGGTTTCTTGTTTCTTTAATTGTTGTTACTTTGGATCTTTATCCGTGTGGTATATCTCTTGATCCCTTTTACATCTTTCCAGCATTTTACTGCTTTCTTAGCTGGAAGACCTCGATAAGAGGCAATGTTTTTGTGTGTTTACTTTTGTGCCCAAAGACCTCCAAGAGGAGGCACCAGTGCTAAAGACCTCCATGAAGAGGCAATTGATGGATAAAAGGGATTAGTAGTCAATCCCCCGTTATTCAGTGTGTCGTTCTTTATGCTCACACTACGTGTCGATGCTTTAGAACAAAAGCCCAAGATCTTTTGTCCGGTCAGTCAGTGGAGAGGGTTCCATCTTTCTGAACCCCCACGCTTTGTCATGAGCTCACCCTGTCCAGGGTTAAGAGCTATGAGGTCTTATCCTCATTACCCTTTTGATCTACTCACCCTGACGTTCAATATCAGTGGTTAAGAGCCCATTTGATTACCTTTCCATGGCTTGTTTGTCGAGGTTGATATGACCCCTCTTGACTAAAGCCCTACCCATGTATGTTTGAGCCCCCCTTGTTGGTGCGTTTAGTTTATGCTATATGTTTTTGTGTGGTGTGATCGTCTCCCCATAGGACTGCTAGGCTTCGTATAGTCTCTCGTTTGCATGTCAATTTAGGTAGCACGATTCCTTCGTCTAGGGCTCCCTTTTTGCATGAGCATTCCTAAAACACAAACAAACTCTTTGATTTTCTTTTCTTAAGAACACGTTAACTCCTTCTACTACAGGTGAGTAAGTCTCCAAAGGTCGAGCATCCGGTAGATTGTGTAGTAACGTCGTTCATCTAAAAAACACAAAACAAACAAAAATAGGTTAGCCGAGCTACAGTGCTCTGATTCTCAATCCTTCTTGAGATACGTATGCAGCAGGGTAGGGCCTGTGCAAGCAATAACTCTTTCCTTTCCCTAATTTGATTTTCTCTCTTTCGCATCGCATATAGGACTTTTTATACACACACTTTAGACATAAATAGCAAGCGTGGATCCTGTGGAGTACCACAGACGTGAAGGGGTGCGATAACCTTCCCTTCACGTAACCGGCCCCCTTACTCGGTTTTCTTTGGTTCGAGACTTTGTTTTATCCGTTCCCTCTTGGTTATGCAGTACTACCTTTCCCTCCTCTTGGGATAAAAGTACATAGCTGGCGACTCTACTCTTTTTCCGCGCCACTCTTTTCGCATTTGTACTTGGATTCGGGAAATCCGGGGAGCGACAGCTGGCGACTCTGCTGGGGATTTATTTTCCCTAGTGGGCCTTTCCTAGCATTTGTTTGTTTATTGTCTATTGTGTGTTATTTATTTATTGCTTTGCATACTTATCTGCTTGCATTGCATCCTATGTGCGCTTTACTGTTTCATGCATACTGTGCTGGTTGTGTATCTGTTTCGTTGTTGGGGGGGAGTCACAAGAGGTAAAAGGCCCAATACACAGGCTATGAGTGAACTTTAGGACACCTAGGAATAGAGTGATTCATGGGAAGCGGGTGGTATGGCGCCACTTAGCGGAACATGGTATCACGAGCAGTTTAGATTCTGATAGGGTATTATCATTGCATACACCTGGTGTGCATATGATGATATTCTTGAAAGGATTGTTTATCCTGCGTTTCTCTTGACCTTACCCTGGCCTAGATTACACCCGTGAGTGGGGCGGGAATGAATCATTTATAGGTACTAATGGTGACTTGTTCTGATGGTGACTTGTTTTGATGGTGACTTGTTCTGATGGTGACTTGTTCTGTTGGTGACCGTGTCCTGTTGGTGACTTTTGTTTGGTTCTTGTTGGTGACCGTTGGTTCTGAAGTATGGGTTCTAAGTTGATGACTGTGTTTTATGGTTCTCGGTTCCGAATTCATGCTGAAGTTTTGATCATGTGCCTTGTGATACACAGCCAACCAGCCATTGTTTCATCATTTTGTATCATAGCATGTTTATTTTCAAAAGAAAAGTAATGCATAAAAAAGAAAAAAAGTTAATCTGCATATGCATATCATTTTTCAGGTTTATTCAATAGTCTGTTCACACCTAGAGATGGCTGCCACTCCAGAGTTGAAGAGGAAGACTTGCACCTACAGATTTTACCGTGAGCCGTTGACATCTTTGGAAGAATTGGGTAATCTCGTGACCGATCATAATCAGAAAGTTTTTGATAATCAGTATGGGGATATCTTGGCATTGTTGAAGATGGTGGTTGATCCGGTACCTCTGCAGACTCTCTTACAGTTCTATGATCCGGAGCTTCGTTGCTTTACTTTTCAGGACTACCAGCTAGCTCCCACTCTTGAAAAGTATTCCATCCTTATGAATGTCCGAATCAAAAATCGAGTACCTTTCCTGGATGTGCCAAAGGAGGTGGATTTCAAAGTTGTCGCTAAAGCTCTTTACTTGAGCATCAAGGAAGTGAGCGATAATTGGAAACCAAGCGGTGATGTTGTGGGCTTATCCTTGAAGTTATTGGTAAGGATGGCTAAGGAAGAAGCAAAGAAAGGAAATTGGGTAGCTTTCAACGCTCAGTTGGTTGTCATGATTTATGGAGTTATTCTGTTCCCTAGTATGCCTAGTTTCGTGGACCTGGCAGCAATCACTATTTTCATCGGAGGAAACCCGGTGCCTACCTTGTTAGCTGACACCTATTATGCAATACACAGCAGGCATGGTAAGTGTGGAGCTATCAGGTGTTGTCTCCCGTTGCTACTCAAGTGGTTCTTGTATTTTCTACCAACCAATGGACCGTTTGTGGATACTCAGAATACTCACAAATGGACTCAGAGGATCATGTCGCTCACATCTTATGATATAAAGTGGCAAGCTTATAGAATTAATGTGCGCAACGTCATTATGAGTTGTGGAGAGTTTCACAATGTTCCACTAATATGAACTAGGGGTTGCATCAACTACAACCCGGTTCTTTCTCTCTGTCAGTTGGGTTTTGTCATGAATGAAAGGCCGCAAGATGTCGAGATAGCTAAAAATGTGTACCTTGAAAAACTGAGTGATCCAGCAAGATTGGAGCAAGTGGGAAAAGCTTGGGAGAATATTGGTATAAAAGATGGATCTGTTTTAGGGAGGAAGTTTGCAATTGCTATGCCTGCTTACACTGAGTGGGTCAAGGAAAGAGTTGGGACTTTGTTGCTACCATATGATCGGATGGAACCATTACAGGAGCAACCGCCTTTGATCCTTTCTGAGAGTGTGCCTGTTGAGTATTACAAACAAGCCTTAATGGAGAATCGCCAGTTGAAAGAAAATGAACAAGAGATCCGAATGGAGTTTTACAAAGCAAAAGGTGATAGGTTGAATTTGGCTCATAAACTCAAGGGAGTGCAAGGTGAAAGTTCTAGTAGATCAAGAAACAAAAAGAGGTCCTATGATGAGATAGAAAAAATGTTGGATGAAGAACACCATGAGCGCTTGAGATTACAAAAAGCGGAAGCCAATTACAAAAGGAAGATACGAGACTTGGAAAGACAGCTTAAGGACAAAGATACTCAGTTGAAGAAAGAGGTAGATTTGAGGCATGCAGCAGAGAGCCAGCTCAGAGGAAGTGACATCCGTACATCTCATTTCCGAGAGGAAGTTGTTGAACTCAGGGTGAAACTGAAAGAGAAGCTCACCCCTCTACCTGAGTGTTCAGAGTGTGACCGATTGATGGATCAGTGCCAGTATTTGAAGACTCTCATTCCTAAAGGACGACTTCCCTAGTTTGTCTTGTTGTTTATTTTGAGAATCACCTATAGGATTGTTGGATGGGATTCCTTGTTCTACACTGATGAACTAAATCTTTGCTTGAACTATGTTTGTATGAACCTTATTTCTTATGTCTATGGATGAGATTATTGATGTTTCACTTTTGCTTGCCGTCCAGTGCATATTGCTTCTTTGTTGTTTATGTTCCGCTTACGGGTGCAGGTTGCCATTTTTCAAAGGTGGACGAGACTCTTGAATACCTGAGAAATAATAAAACATAGCATACGCATCATACACATATCATTCTTGCATCATTACAGGTGTTCTTGAAGAGGATTTCTCATTCTTGTTCCCGTTTCAGGCAGGATTGATGAGTATCGTCCGCACCGTTACGCAACAAGGCAGAATCAACAGAAGATCATGGATCAAGTTCAAGCAGATCTAGCAGAGATGAGGATCAACATGGCCCAGTTCATGAGTGTGATGCAAGGGGTAGTGCAAGGGCAAGAGGAACTCCAAGCCCTGGCCCAGAGACAAGAAACTATGATTCCCCCTGCCGGTCAGAATCCGCCAGAAGGAACCCCTGTTAATGACACCGCTGCTGCTACCAGCCCTGTCAATAATTATGCTACTGGTGATGAATTGCGTGGTATTAGAATCAATGGACAACCCATCATTACAGAGGCTGCTAATGCTCGAGCGACACGTGCTCCAGTTCACCATCCTTCTCATTTGGTTGACAAGCAAGAAGATATGTTCACTATTCTCAGTGATGATGATGAATTTGGAAAGGCGGAAGAGAGAGATAGAAAGGTTGACGCCCTTGCTGAAAAGATTCGCGCCATGGAGTGCCAGAATTCTTTGGGCTTTGATGTTACTAACATGGGTTTGGTTGATGGGTTGAGGATCCCGTACAAGTTCAAAGCGCCATCTTTCGACAAGTACAATGGCACTTCTTGTCCCCGAACTCATGTGCAAGCTTACTACCGAAAGATATCTGCTTGTACTGATGATGAAAAAATGTGGATGTACTTTTTCCAAGACAGCTTGTCTGGAGCCTCTTTGGATTGGTACATGGACTTGAAAAAAGAATCTGTCAGAAGCTGGAGAGAGTTAGGTGAAGCTTTTCTGAGGCAGTACAAGCATAACATGGACATGGCTCCGAGCAGAACCCAAATGCAGAGTTTGTTTCAAAAGACTGGTGAGAGTTTCAAGGAATACGCCCAGAGGTGGCGTGAACTAGCTACGAGAGTACAACCTCCGATGTTGGAGAGAGAATTGACTGATATGTTCATTGGAACCCTGCAAGGTGTATTCGTGGATCGTATGGGAAGTTGCCCATTTGGTAGTTTTTCGGATGTTGTGATATTCGGAGAAAGAACTTAAAGTCTTATCAAAGCGGGAAAAATCCAAGACACTGGTTCTTCAAGTTCTTCAAGTGCTAAGAAACCATTTTCAGGGGCACCCGGAAGAAGAGAGGGTGAGACAAATGATATATATAATCAGAGAAATGGAAGCAGAGGACAACAATACCGTCAAGTTGCTGTTGTGACTATTCCAGCAACCCAACCTCAACAACAACAAAGAGGACAACCACAACAACAACAACAACGCTAATTCCAACCAAGACAAAGAATGCCAGATCGTTATTTTGATCCGTTGCCAATGACTTATGCTGAATTACTCCCTGAACTGCTCAGGTTAAAGTTTGTTGAACTTCGCACTATGGCTCCATTAACAAGGATTCCCGCTGGTTATGATGCTAATGTCCGTTGTGATTTTCATTCTGGTGCGCCAGGGCACCACATCGAGAATTGTCGGGCTTTTCACCATAAAGTTCAAGATTTGATTGATGCCAAGACGATTAACTTTGCTCCTACTCCGAATGTGGTGATTAATCCTATGCCTCAGCATGGAGGGCCCAGAGTAAATGGTGTGGAAGATGGGGAAATTTGAACTTGGTAGTCAATATTAATGATGTTCAGACTTTGTTGTTTGTAGTGAAGGAACGTCTGCTTAGAGGGGGAGTATTCCCGGGATGTGACAAGAATTGCTCAGATTGTGGTAATCATGAAAATGGCTGTGTGAAATTGAAAGAAGGTATCCAGGAATTGATGAATGAAGGTTGTTTACAGTTTGATCGAGTAGTGAAAGACCGTGAAGAGGTATTGATTGTTACCATTTACTTTACACCGTCAGAAGGTCCTGTACGTGCTCCAAGAACTATTAGTACGCCTGTGACTATTGGTACTCCTGTGACCGTAGCTGCGCCCGTGATCATATCTGCTCTGGTGACTGTTGGTGTTCCCGTGATTATTAATGCTCCAGTAACTATCAGTACTCCTACCACCATTGCTGCTTCTAGTGGAAGACTTTTTGAGAATAGTAGAGCAATTTCGTGGCAATATGACAATGCTTTTTGCAGAAATAGAAGACCAGAGAATCAGACCGGATCAGTAAATCATACTCTAGTGACGATTGGTTCGTCAAATAAGACTCCAGTAACAGTTGGTTCGGCTGTGGGTAATGTGGGAGGACCCGGAGGATTTACGAGAAGTAGTCATTTGTTTGCACCACAGGTTCCGAAGGATAACAATGCTGAGGCTCTTGCTAGAACAAAAGGAAAACAAGTTGTAGTTGAAAAAGAACCAGTGCGAAAGGAAGTGCCCGAGAGTTCTTTTGAGAAGGCCGTGGAGGAATTTATGAGAATTATCAAGAAGATCGTGGATCAGTTGAACCAGACACCGTCAAAAATCTCTATTCTCTCTCTGTTGATGTGTTCCGAGGCACATCGTAACGCCCTGTTGAAAATGTTGAATATGGCTTATATGCCTCAAGAGATTTCTATTAACCAGATTGAAGGTGTTATTTCAAATGTTAACACGAGACATGGTTTGGGATTCACGGATCTAGACTTGACACCTGAGGGTCGCAATCACAATAGAGCTCTGCATATCATGATGGAATGCAAAGGCGCGGTTTTGTCGCATGTTTTGGTTGATACCGGTTCTTCTTTGAATGTGCTACCCAAAAGGGCTTTGAGTAAGCTTGATGTCGAAGGGGTTGTTCTCACACCAAGTGATCTTGTTGTCCTTGCTTTTGATGGATCCAAGCGAACAGTTTTTGGTGAAGTCACGTTGCCTGTGAAGATCGGCCCGGAAGTGTTTAATATTGTCTTCTATGTGATGGATATTCAACCAGCATATAGTTGTCTGTTGGGGCGTCCCTGGATACATGGAGCCGGAGCAGTTTCTTCGACTCTCCACCAAAAGCAAAAATATGTGTGGGATGGTCAAGTTGTGACCGTGTGTGGCGAAGAAGACATCTTTGTGAGCCATTTATCCTCCTTCAAATATGTGGAGATGGATGGCGAAATTCATGAAACTCTATGTCAAGCTTTTGAGACTGTCAGTATTGAGAAGGTGGATTTTATTGAACAGAAGAAACCAGATACCTCGATTGCGTCCTATAAGCAAGCTCTGGAGGTCATTCATTCAGGTAACGCGGAAGGCTAGGGAAAGGTGATTGATGTGCCCGTAAAAGAAGACATGTTTGGCATCGGTTATCAGCCTTTTCAATCATCAGAGTAGGGTGTCCAAAATCAGAAAGGGCCGTGTACTTTCACTAGTGCTGGATTGATGAATCACGGGGATGTCTTTGCAACAGACAATGAAGATGGTGACAGTGATTGTGATATGGATAATTGGGTGCGCCCGTGTGCTCCAGGGGAGAAGATCAACAACTGGACTGCTGAAGAAATAGTCCAAGTTACTCTTCAGACAGAGTAATTTTCTTTTGTTTTTTCATTTTGCATGAAAGCCCTACGCTCTGCCCAAGGCGTAGTGGTTCAATGTAGGGCCACATCATGTTTTAAATTTTCAATGATTATCATCAATAAATGACGTTTTACAATCAAATTTGTGTTCATTGTCTTTCTGTTTTTATTACTTTCATTTTCAAAACAATAAAAATGGCGATGTTTTTTTGTGACTTTCTTGAACTCTTTTCTAAAATAAAGCATGAAACATCGTTCGTGCAGAATCGATCTTGTGGATTCCATTGAAAACAGTTCTGTTATGGCTCAGTATGACTTCAATAATCCCATTTACCAAGCCGAAGAGGAGAGTGAAGAAGATTGTGAACTCCCCAAAGAATTGGCCAAACTATTGAAACAGGAGGAAAGGGTCATTCAACCTCATCAGGAAGAGTTGGAAGTCATTAACCTTGGTACTGAGGACGCAAAGAAAAAGATCAAGATAGGGGCTGCTTTAGAGGAAAAGGTCAAGAGAGGGCTGATTGAAATGCTGCAAGAATATGTGGACGTATTCGCATGGTCGTATCAAGATATGCCTGGTTTGGATACAGATATTGTGGTGCACAGGCTACCTCTCAGAGAAGATTGTCCTTCGGTAAAGCAGAAGCTTCGCAGAACTAGTCCTGATATGGCTGTCAAAATCAAAGAAGAGGTTCAGAAACAGTTGGATGCAGGTTTTCTAGCAGTTACTAATTATCCCCCTTGGGTGGCCAACATCGTACCCGTGCCGAAGAAGGATGGTAAAGTCAGGATGTGTGTCGATTACCGAGATTTAAACAGAGTCAGTCCGAAAGATGACTTCCCATTACCTCACATTGATGTATTGGTCGATAACACTGCTCAGTTCTCGGTTTTCTCTTTCATGGATGGATTTTCTGGCTATAAATAGATCAAGATGACGCCAGAAGACATGGAGAAGACGACATTCATTACACCTTGGGGAACGTTGTGTTATAAAGTAATGCCATTTGGGTTGAAGAACGTCGGTGCTACCTACCAAAGAGCTATGACGACTCTCTTTCATGACATGATGCACAAAGAAGTTGAAGTGTACGTGGATGATATGATTGTGAAGTCTCATACAGAAGAGGAGCACTTAGTAAACTTGCAAAAGTTGTTTGAAAGATTGAGAAAGTTCAAACTGAGGCTGAATCCAAACAAGTGTACATTTGGAGTGAGATCTGGAAAGCTGTTAGGTTTCATTGTCAGTGAGAAAGGGATTGAGGTTGATCCAGCGAAAGTAAAAGCTATTCAAGAAATGCCTGAACCAAAAACGGAAAAGCAGGTTCGTGGGTTTTTAGGGAGGCTGAACTACATTGCACGGTTCATATCTCACCTAACAGCTACGTGCGAAACGATATTTAAATTCCTAAGAAAAGATCAAGCAATCAGGTGGAACAATGATTGTCAAAAAGCTTTTGATAAGATAAAAGAATATTTGCAGAAACCTCCAATTCTTATACCTCCAGTTCCTGGGAGGCTTCTGATAATGTACCTTTCAATAACAGAGAATTCGATGGGGTGTGTATTGGGACAGCATGACGAGTCTGGTCGAAAAGAGCATGCAATATACTACCTTAGCAAAAAGTTTACCGACTGTGAAACAAGATATTCGTTGCTCGAGAAAACTTGTTGCGCTTTGGCATGGGCTGCTCGCCGACTAAGACAGTATATGTTGAACCATACTACCTTGTTGATTTCTAAGATGGACCCAGTAAAGTATATCTTTGAAAAGCCGGCTCTTACCGGACGAGTGGCTCGTTGGCAGATGATTTTGACAGAGTATGATATCTAGCACACGTCGCAAAAGGCCATCAAGGGTAGTATTCTGTCTGATTACCTTGCCGAGCAACCAATTGATGACTATCAGCCGATGATGTTTGAATTCCCCGATGAAGATATCATGTACTTAAATATGAAAGATTGTGAAGAGCCTCTTGTCGAGGAAGGACCGGATCCCGATGACAAGTGGACACTGATGTTTGATGGGGCGGTAAATGTGAATGGAAATGGTGTTGGGGAAGTACTCATTAATCCTAAAGGTGCACACATACCTTTTTCCGCCAGATTGACTTTTGAAGTAACCAACAACGAAGCTGAGTACGAGGCTTGTATCATGGGGATTGAGGAAGCCATCGATCTAAGGATCAAAACTATGGACATTTATGGAGATTCTGCTCTAGTGATTAAACAAGTCAATGGAGGCTGGAATACTCATCAGCCGCATTTGATTCCTTATAGAGATTACACCAGAAGGATCCTGACTTTCTTCAAGACAGTAAAGTTGTATCATGTACCCCGAGATAAAAATCAAATGGCTGATGCCTTAGCCACATTGTCTTCCATGATTAAAGTTCATTGGCAGAATCATGTGTCACACGTTGTTGTGAATTGACTCGAGAGGCCTGCGTATGTGTTTGCAGCCGAGTCTGTTATTGATGAGAAGCCGTGGTTTTATGATATTAAGAATTTCCTCAAAAGCCAAGAGTATCCTGAAGGAGCGTCAAAGAATGACAAGAAGACACTGAGAAGGCTAGCTGGAAGATTTTACTTGAACAAGGATGATATGTTGTACAAGAGGAACTTTGACACGGTTCTGCTCAGATGCGTGGTTAGACACGAAGCAGACATGTTAATGCAGGAAGTACACGAGGGATCTTTCGGTACCCATGCTGGTGGTCATGCAATGGCCAAGAAGTTGTTAAGAGCCGGTTATTACTGGATAACCATGGAATCTAATTGGCCATTCGCGATGTGGGGCATCGATATGATTGGAAAGATTGAACCTACTGCTTCTAATGGACATCGCTTCATCCTAGTCGCGATTGATTACTTTACCAAGTGGGTGGAAGCAACTTCCTATGCCGATGTTACTAGACAAGTGGTTGCTCGTTTCATTAAGAAAGAAATTAATTGTCGTTATGGGGTTCCTGAGAGAATCATCACTGATAACGGTTCGAATCTCAATAACAAGATAATGAAAGAGCTTTGCAAAGACTTTAAGATCGAACACCACAATTCTTCTCCTTACAGACCAAAGATGAATGATGTTGTAGAGGCGGCAAACAAGAACATTAAGAAGATTAATGCAAAAGATGGTTGTGACGTACAAGGATTGGCATGAGATGTTGCCTTTCGCTTTGCATGGGTATCGTACCTTAGTGCGTACGTCAACCGGGGCAACTCCGTTTTCACTTGTGTATGGCATGGAGGCAGTCTTGCCAGTAGAAGTTGAAATCCCTTCTTTGAGGGTGATGATGGATGTAAAACTTGACGAGGCTGAGTGGGTTCAACCCAGGTTTGATGAGTTAAATTTAATTGAGGAAAAGCGATTAGCAGTTGTGTGCCATGGACAACTATATCAGAGAAGGATGAAGAAGGCCTTTGATCAGAAAGTGCGTCCTCGAAGCTATCAGATAGGTGACTTATTTTGAAGAGGATCCTTCCTCCCGGTACAGATAACAGGGGCAAGTGGACTCCGAATTATGAAGGTTCATATGTTGTTAAAAAGGTATTTTCTGGTGGAGCCTTGATGCTTACAACTATGGATGGTGAAGATTTTCCGTCTCCTCTGAATTCAGATGTAGTCAAAAAATACTTCGCATAAACTGACCCGCTGGACAAAGAAAGAAAGTCCAGGAAAAAAAGGGCATCCCGGCGAACCAAGAGAAAAAGAAAAGAAAAAGGTTCGGGAAAAAGTTAGGGATAAAGAATAAAAAATAACACGTACACCCGGTAAGTCAAAAACCTGCAAAGGCGGCTTAGGCAAAAATGGGTATCCCGGTGGATTGAAAACCTGAAAAGGCGGTCCAGGAAAAAGAGGGATTAAAGCGAAGACTACAGTCTGAGTTATCTGTACTTCATCGCGTTTCAGTGTCTACCATCTTGAAGGATATGATCGGTCCAATCACTCTTCTCAGAAAGCAAAGAATTTGGGGAAATTGAAGATCTATGAGTCATAACAGAATTGGAAAATAGTGGAATGTCGTGTTCACATTGCCAATAGGATAGTTTATTTTCTCTTTTGGCGCAATTACCTCTTCCTAGGAATTGCTTCCTGATGTATTTGCCTTTATAGGCCATTTTCAATCAATAAAAGTCGTTATTCAGTCAAATTGCTCTCTTGTTTTTTTTATTTCTACTGTTTTATTTGCAAAAAACGTCCGAATTTTTTATAAACATTGCATCTAAAAACATGAAGGCTAGACAGTGACGTGCGGAAAGATAAAACATCTTAAAATCATTTTGAATGTTGAGTACACTTGAGTATATTTTGTCCATACGATCCCCTGTGGCATGTATGTCTTGCCGTTTTGCAGGTTACTATCTTTGATTGATGGCTAAAGCAGACGAGCCAAAGTTTGTTCGAAAGAAGACCCTGTTGTTTCAACACTGTCCAGTCGTGTAAGAAATGGGGTCGTCTAAGTCGAGTTGAGAATTTGTTTCCCCAGCATGGTCGAGAGGTTGGTGTTTTCCCAACAAGTGGCTCCCCAGTTGAGTTGGTTTCTCTATCGTTCCGAGAATGTCAGATCAGTAAGTATCCTCAGCAGAATTGTTGTATGTCCCTACAGAATTGGAAGATCGAATCAGAAATTGTATGCTCAGTAAAGTGATCATTTGCTTTCCCAGCAGGAGTTTTCCTCCCTTTGCATCTTGCATGTAGTAATCATTATTTGCATTCTCATTCTCAAATCGCGTAGCATTTCCATTCAGTATGGAGCATTACGCCATGGAAAACTCAAACATATGCATACATGTATTAAACCAGATTGGATCATATCTCCGGAAGAGACGGATCATTTTTCAACATCAGTGTAGCACATTTGCAGCAGTTGCTCTTGGCAACATTCATAATTGATAATCCCAGTGAGATTTATTTTCTCACCAGTCCGTGAAAGGAAAGCTTGATTCTCTTCCAATTTAGTCACCAGTAAGTGTCTGCCTTATTTTGACAGATGTAAATATCATCCTTGCGATACCGCTAAGTGTCGTGTTGATCCCCGTAAATGTCTGTGCTTTTCTTTGATGTCGGTGAACATCATCTTCCGATGTCGATAAACGTCGAATTCCAATCATTGGCCATTAATAAATGGCATGTCTCTCATGGTGTCTACAAAAAATCGTTCTGTCAACACCCGTGTGTGTCCTTTCCTTTTTTGGTGTCGGTAAACATCAGCCGCTTGTTAACCATCGGTAAATGGTTTTGTCGTTTAAATAATTGTGTGTTTTCGCTATCCGTAAATATCGAGTATTTCATTTTTGCCATCGGTAAATGGTTTCGTTTCATAAATGTATTCTTTCCTTGGTGTCTGTAAACATCTTTGTTCGATGTCGGTAAACATCGAGTTCCTTCCCAGTCATCGGTAAATGTCTGGTCTTGTTTCACTTATAAACATCATTGTTCGATGTCGGTAAACATCGAGTTCCTTCCCAGTCATTGGTAAATGTCTGGTCGTGTAGCGCTTTCCTTGATATCGGTAAATATCAAATCTGTTTTGACGCCGCCATCGGTAAATGGCCTCGCTTTCTTTGATATCAGTAAATATCAAATTTGTTGTGAAGTCGCCATCGGTAAATGGCCTCGCTTTCTTTGATATCAGTAAATATCAATTTTGTTTTGAAGCCGCCATCGGTAAATGGCCCCGCTTTCCTTGATTCGTCACCTACAGAGTGCAAATTCTCCGGTTCTTTTGGTATTCAATCCCTATTTACCTTGAAAGTCTGATAGCCGCTGCTTTCATCCGTTCAGGTTCACAGTTGATTGAATAGGGGCAGCTGTAGCACCTCAAATTTGCCCTCCTCATTCGTACATTCATCATCAAAGAGTTTACAAATGAAGATCATCCCATGTACATACCAAGCTTATGATCATCTGCATCTAACCTTGACAAAATGAAGGACTTAGCTACTCATTTCCATGGTAGCTTGGTCAACAAGTTTCAGTCGAAGGTTGATCAACATCCAAGTCGAAGAATCGAGATTGGATGGGAATCCACCTTCTTTTTGTAAAATATTGTTAAGAGAAGATCAAAGATGAGAAAATGGGTTTCTAGGTTACAAAAATGATCCCAAGAAAAATGCAGAAAAATATCTAAGTCTAAAAAGTGTGTCCTTTCCAAAAAGTAGCCTCTGCTACTTATAGGACTGGTTCCTGAGCTGTCATGCTCTCTAGGCGAGCAGAATGGTTCGCTTAGCGGGCCCTAAAATAAGCCACCAGAGGCACCTGCGCCCAGAAGAAACTTCCCAGAAAAGTTGCATATGTTTGCTAGGCGAACAATCCTTCGCTAGGCGAAGCCCACGCTTCCTCCTTCGCTCCAGTGAGCCTTGAAGATGTTGCTACTGGAATTGCTCGCTACCTGCTCGTTGGATGCTCGCCTAGCGAGTAATTGCTAGCTATTCTTTTATCCAAGTCTGGGAGTGTTCGCTGGAACCTCGCTGAGTGCTCGCCTAGCGAACCCTTCGCTACCTCACTCGCCTAGCGAGCTTGCTGATGTACCAAGATCATTTAACATTGTATTGCAAATCATCATAAGCAAGGGCGGTTTCGAACACTTTCTCGACAAAAAGGAGTGAAAGATGCCCACATTTGATAGCTCAAATAAGCACTTTTGGGCATCTAACAATCATGTCAATCAGAATTAGCTCCAAGAGTTTATCTTCCAAGAAGTTTGGATATCACCCAAGTCACTTTGTGGATTTTATCTGAATGATCAGTCAACACAAGGGAAATTGCGCATCAACTAGGGTTTTTCTCAACACTCAAGGAAGTTTGTATTCATCTGGGTATCAAGGGTGCATCACCATCTTCATGATCTTTCTTTCCTCAAATTTTCATTTCTTATCAGCAAAGCTCATTTGAATTAGGGTTTGACCTCTGGTCAACTTTGGTCTACTGAAGCAGTCAAAGTAGGGTTCCTCAAGGATTGAGATGCAATCTTGGTTTGAAGGTCTTATGGATGTTGTGTAGAGCTCTTGGGAGCTAGGGTTTCATTTTCAGAGGTTTTCTTCAAAGGATCAAGCTTAATGGACTCAGTACAGTTCAAAATTTAACTATGAAGTCAAAAGTCAATTGTTGGTCAACTGAGGGTCAAATGGCTAGGGAATGACTTGAGATACTTCCAACGTGTTCAAATGGGGTCTATTCATCATTCAAAACATTAATCTTGAAGGAACAAAGGTCCAGTGCACAGGTTACCAAATTTGGAAAGATGACCTGTATTCTGAAGTTTCCAAATTTGGAAGGATTTTGACCTAGCTTCAACTTGATTTTTCATCACCAAGGAAGCTCCAAATGAATTTTTTCTCAGACATGAAAGTTGTAGATCTTTGTCTCCCCTTTCCTAAAAGTCCTATTTCAAGTCCATATGATGAATGGTTTAAGAGTTATGGTTCTTGAATGACGAAGTGTGCATGAAGGCTTTAAAAAGGCATAACTTGAGGTTGACAAGTCCAATTGGTGTGGCTCTTTTTCCTATGGTTTTGTTTTGAGAAGTACTTCAAAATGGCATGCAAAATTACCTATAATTTTTCATGATTCACCAATGGTGCAAGTCATTTTTCAAGTTTTCTTTCATGAAAAGTCAAAAGGACACAGGATGACATCATGGAATATTCTCACGTGCCAATCATTGGGAATTTATTCAGCATTGTTTTTTGGGCCAAATCCACCTTGGAATTTGAGCCCATGCATTCCCACATGTGTGGAAAAGTCATACATGCACAAAAATTACACCTTTGTAAAATTGTCATTAAACATCATTTTGTGTTATTTCTTTCATATAATCATGATTAATCAAGTCCCAAGAGAGGATTAATGCATTAAACAAGGTTGTTCATGTGCAAATAAGGGGGGCATTTCCAAAAATAACCAAAATAATCATGGACTTGAAACTCCTTCATTTTTAGCCCACCAAGCCACAAAAATCAGAGTATAAACTCTAAAAATATCATTGAGCAAAACCCTAATTCGTGCAACCTCCATACACACTGAAAATCTCACTTTTCAAAAATAATATCATACTTTATTCTCATCAAATCTCTCCATACATCCATGGAAAATGAAAACCAATAGCATATTCTTGATCTACACACTCTAAGGATCACAAACCACCCACGATTTGAGTCATTCCAAGTAGTTTCTAAACAGAGCTTTAATGGAGGTTGCTTCTTGAATCTCAAGATCTGGACCGTTTCAAGCACAACCAAAGGTAGCAAACATTCATAGATGTTCAAGGGAGGTATTCTGGAGCTTATCTCATCACTATACTGATGTTTCAGAAGGTGCCATTTTTGGTAACTCAAATTTCGACTCTCTTATTTCGCTCATTTTTTATGCCTAAATGAAACTACATGCTATGGTGATGATGTAGATGTGTTTACTTTTTAAAATGGTGCAATATTGAGTGAGAAATCTTGATTTAAAGTTTTGATATTCAAACTTGTTGTTTGTGATTTGAGAGATTGGTTAAGATTCATGAAAAACTAATATGATTTTTGAGTTCCTAGCATGTGGTTTAGGGGGGGTAGCCCCATTTTCATGGAGCTTTAGCCGCGCGTGGAAGGAGGCCGCCGCCGTGGGTGGCCGGAGCCCTACCAGCGCTACTGTTCATGGCCGGATTGTCTTGAGGAAGAAGACAATCCCATGGCCGTTGGATCGCTTTGACAATTATTTGAAATGGATGCTCAAGATTCATCCATGTGTTTTCTTGCTTGGACCAATCTCATCCATCCATTACATGTTTGACTTGTTGACTTTTTTTTGATCCAAAAGCCCATATATTTTCTGATTTTCGTTTATTTTTATTTTTATTAGTAACTTAAGTGACTTGTGTGACCAATTGATATTGTTACATATGTGTCACATGTCATGTACATATTTTACCCTGTTTTATTTTATTTTTTAAAAATAGCAAAAATACTTTAAAAAATCTGAACTTTTTTGTGAGTGACCCCTGATGAGTCCTTGATTTTATGGTACCATTGCCCAATTATTTCATGACACGTGGAATTTAATATGAATTTATGATTCATTTATGTGCATTTTTGACCATTTGCCTTCAAACCTTCATAAAATCCCATAGTTTAATCATTCTGACCCAAACCTTTGCACACACCATCCTCATACATGATACTAAGATATGATAACTGGTTTAGTTATTTTCTATGTCATTTTTCTAGGGTTTGACACATGAATTTAAATGTTGCATTTTAGAACATGTTTTTACATTCTCAATTTCTCAATTTTTGTTTCATATCAAATGAATCTGGACGCTCCTGATTTTTTGCATGGTGTTTATATATCCTTAGTGGAACCTTGTGTTAAATTCCCATGAATTTAGAATGCATTTTCAATTTGATTTAGAGTTTTGAAGTTAATGTTTGCATTTTAGTCCCTATTTTGATGCTTGCTTAGCATGAGGCACTTGTGCCACTTCCTTTGCATGTTGAAACCAATCCTTTTGCACATGTTTTAGTATGTATGTCATGTCTTGATGTGTGGAACCTTGCCCCCTGACTTTGAGTTTTGATACCCTTTTGATGCATTTGTTTGACAAGAGGTTTAGGCCTCCTATCCTTGGTTGTTTTTGTGAACTTTTGTGAACTTCAATAGCATGATTCATGTGGTTACACTTTGATTCTGGTTTGGTGCCTTTGCACATGTAATCACCCCTGTTCTATGATGCTTCTATCAAGTCTTTGTGCATTTATTCATAATGAGCTCCTTTTTGCATTCATTTGAGCATGAAAGACGCATTAGGGTTTCATGATACACTTTGTTTGATTTTGATCCAAAAATGATTCTATGATTATGATCTAAACTTGGAGGTTTGCATATTGATTACATAGCTCATTTGACATGCTTATGATGTGCATACCTTGCTGCCATGTTCATTTCATCTTGACACATAATTGCATGAACTTGTCTATAACGCTTTTGTTGCATTTTGAGGTGCTTTGGACATGATTGACTTTCACTTTGCTAAGTTGGATTTAAATGACTTTTGATTGATATTTTAGGAGTCGTTTGGTTCTGTCTGTATGCTTGATTGTCTAATCCTTGACCCTCGCCTCATGCCTTTACCTTTTATGACTCATTGTTGAAGTTGAAGCACTTTGAACTTTTATGTTGACTTGTTTGACTTTGATGCATCTTTGGATATTTAGTGCTTTTGCTTTGATCTTGTTGAGTTGAGTTCTTGAGACACTTATTGAATTGATGTCACTTCTGACTTGGTGCTATTGTATCCCCCTTTCATCATTCATGCTTTGTTATGACATGCTTTCTATTGCATCCGTGCACTATTTACCTGACACTGTTGTTGCTATGATTCTTTTGTTTGGTGCAACTCTTGATTGCACCCCATCTTGTTATTCTAACTTGTTTGTTGAGTTTTTGTGAGGGCTCACACGACTCTTGGAGAGACAGCTTGCTTGGTATTCCACTTTATTTGTGGGATACCATTTAGAGATTTATTCTTATTGCTTTGCTGACTTACTTTCTTTGATGGTGCTAGCTTGAGAGATCTCTGGGTTTCTTGTTTCTTTAATTGTTGTTACGTTGGATCTTTATCCGTGTGGTATATCTCTTGATCCCCTTTATATCTTTCCAGCATTTTACTTCTTTCTTAACTGGAAGACCTCGACAGGAGGCAATGTTTTTGTGTGTTTACTTTTGTACCCAAAGACCTCCAAGAGGAGGCACCAGTGCTAAAGACCTCCATGAAGACGCAATTGACGGATAAAAGGGATTAGTAGTCAATCCCCTGTAATTCAGTGTGTCGTTCTTTATGCTCGCACTACGTGTCGATGCTTCAGAACAAAAGCCCAAGATCTTTTGTCCGGTCAGTTAGTGGAGAGGGTTCCATCTTTCTGAAACCCCACGCTTTGTCATGAGCTCACCCTGTGCAGGGTTAAGAGCTATGAGGTCTTATCCTCATTACCCTTTTGATCTACTCACCCTGACGTTCAATGTCAGCGGTTAAGAGCCCATTTGATTACCTTTCCATGGCTTGTTTGTCGAGGTTGATATGACCCCTCTTGACTAAAGCCCTACCCATGTATGTTTGAGCCCCCCTTGTTGGTGCGTTTACTTTATGCTATATGTTTTTGTATGGTGTGATCGTCTCCCCATAGGACTGCTAGGCTTCGTATAGTCTCTCGTTTGCATGTCAATTTAGGTAGCACGGTTCCTTCGTCTAGGGCTTCCTTTTTGCATGAGCATTCCTAAAACACAAACAAACTCTTTGATTTTCTTTTCTTAAGAACACGTTAACTCCTTCTACTACAGGTGAGTAAGTCTCCAAAGGTCGAGCATCAGGTAGATTGCGTAGTAATGTCGTTCATCTAAAAAACACAAAACAAACAAAAATAGGTTAGCCGAGCTACGGTGCTCTGATTCTCAATCCTTCTTGAGATACGTATGCAGCAGGGTAGGGCCTGTGCGAGCAATAAGTCTTTCCTTTCCCTACTTTGATTTTCTCTCTTTCGCATCGCATATAGGACTTTTTATACACACACTTTACACATAAATAGCAAGCGTGGATCCTGTGGAGTACCACAGACGTGAAGGGGTGCAATAACCTTCCCTTTACGTAACCGGCCCCCTTACTCGGTTTTCTTTGGTTCGAGACTTTGTTTTATTCGTTCCCTCTTGGTTATGCAGTACTACCGTTCCCTCCTCTTGGGATAAAAGTACATAGCTGGCGACTCTACTCTTTTTCCGCGCCACTCTTTTCGCATTTGTACTTGGATTCGGGAAATCCGGGGAGCGACACCACGTGCCTAATGTCAAGATTCCTATCAAATTCTAAGTGCCTGACTTTGAAAAGTACAAAGGAAACACTTGCCCACTCAGCCATCTTGTGATGCACGCACGCAAGATGTTGACTCAGACCGACAACAATCAACTCCTCATCCACTATTTCCAGGACAGCCTGTCCGGTGTCGTATTGAGATGGTACATGGGTCTGGATAGCGCGAACATCCACTCCTTCAACGACCTTGGTGAAGCTTTCGTCAAGCAGTACAAATACAATGTTGATATGGCTCCCGATAGGGGCAAACTGAGGGCCATGTCCCAGAAGGAGAAAGAAACATTTAAGGAGTACGCCCAGAGGTGGCGTGAATTGGCTGCACAAATTATGTCCCCACTCGAAGAGAAAGGAATGACGAAGATCTTTCTCAAGACTTTAAGCTCTTTCTACTACGAGCGGATGATTTCTAGTGCTCCTTCTAACTTCACCGAGATGATAGCATGGGGATGCGACTAGAAGAGGGAGTCAGGGAAGGGCGCCTGACCAGAGAAGAAGGCTCTTCTGCCAAACGTTATGGGGCGTTTGCCAAGAAGAAAGATGGAGAGGCACATGATGTGTCCTCCCATGTTAAACAACGAAGACCCTCTATGAAAAGGAATACTGTGCGTCTGGCCAACAACCAGCACCAGGTGGCTCATATAGCACCTGCATTCAGAGAAAACCAACATTATGAGCATCAGAATCAGCAACAACAACATCAACAGTATCAGCAACAACAGCATCGTCCGCAACAGCAGGCCTACCAGCCTCGAAACCACAATCAAACCAGCACTAGCTATGATAGGAAGAGGGTCACTTTTTATCCTATTCCAATGACTTATACCAAGTTGTATCCTTCACTGATTGAAAGGAAGTTGATTACTCCACGTGACCCACCTGCTATACCGACCAACCCTCAGTGGTGGTACAAGCCCGAGCTTCACTGTGTTTATCATACCGGTGCTCCCGGACATGATGTGGAGAATTGCTACCCTCTCAAGACCAAGGTTCAAGACCTTGTTAGAAGCGGTATTTTGTTTTTCGAGGACGTAGGTCCTAATGTGAAGAAAAACCCATTGCCCGAGCATGGGAAATCTATTGTCAACATGGTTCAGGGTTGCCCTGGAAAGTACAAGGTCATATATGTTAGCCATATCAGACAATCTTTGGTCGAGATTCCCAAATTGTTATGTGGATACAGTCATTATGAGCATGACCACGATCATTGTCGTGTATGCACTGTCAATGAGAGGGGGTGTCGTCAAGTCAGGAAAGACATCCAAGAAATGCTAGATCAGGGTGTGATCGAGATACTTCAGAATCGTGATGAGGACGAAGTTAATGTTATATCCCCTGTGTTCAGATTACCTGAGCATGTTGTTTTCAGATATGATGGAAGTAAGCAGAAGGTCTCTCCTACTCTCATTATTAAGCCAGCTGGCCTTGTTCCATACTCTTCTGACAAGGTTGTTCCCTATCGATATAATGCAGTTGCATTAGAAGATGGGAAGGAGGTGCCTCTACCCTCCACTTCTGTGACTAGTATTTCTGATGTCAGTGGTTTGACTCGCAGTGGTCGTGTTTTCTCAACGCCGCCGAAACCCCAGGTTGACACCAGAAGAACTGATATTGCTGATAGTGATGCCCGTCCTGTGGGGAATTCTTCTTTTTCTCCGAATCCGGAACTTGCTGTTGACAGACCTGCCGCTGCTGCTAGAGCTCTTGTCCCTGTTGGCCAGAATGGCATGTTAAGAGAGGACTGTGATGAGATGCTGTGGCTCATCAAGAGGAGCAATTACAATGTTGTAGATCAGCTGCTAAAAACGCCTCCAAAGATATTTGTGCTTTCTTTGTTGATGAACTCTGAGCCACATCGCGAAGCTTTGCAGAGGGTGTTGGACGTGGCATACGTGGATCACGATGTCACAATAGAACAGTTTGATAGCATTGTTGCAAACATTACTGCTTGTAACAACTTGAGCTTCTACGATGCTGATCTTCCCGAGGAGGGAAAAGACCATAATTTGGCACTTCACATCTCTATGAATTGCAAGGATGATGCCTTGTCTAATGTGCTGGTAGACACAAGATCATCGCTGAATATGTTGCCAAAATCCACTCTGGCCAAACTTTCTTATCATGGGCCTCCCATGAGGCAGAGTGGAGTGGTTGTAAAAGCTTTTGATGGATCCAGAAAGACTGTGATTGGCGAGGTTGAGCTCCCAATCAAAATAGGACCTAGTGATTTCCATATCACTTTTCATGTCATGGATATCCACCCATCATATAGTTGCTTGCTTGGCAGATCATGGATTCACGAGGCAGGCGCTGTGATTTCCACCCTACACCAAAAGTTAAAGTTCGTGAAGAACAAGAAGTTGGTGGTGATAGGGGGAGAGAAGGCTCTCCAAGTAAGCCATTTGTCTTCCTTTTCTTACATCGATGCTGAGGATGAGGTTGGGACGCCGTTCCAAGCCTTGTTTATTGCTGAGCCTTCTAAGAAAGGAACTTCATTTGCGTCCTACAATGATGCAAAGTTGGCCATTGAGCATGGCGCAACTACTGGTTTAGGAAAAATGATCAAGCTGGAAGACAATAAATCTCGGGCTGGCATAGGGTACTCTTCAGGCACTTTTAACAAGCACGGTCTGTTCTAGAGTGGTGGTTTCATCCACACGATCGAAGACCAAGAGGCTGCTGCTATAGTGGAAGATGATGCAAAGGAAGATTCTGGCAACTTTGTCATCCCTGGAGGAGTCTGCAATAATTGGGTCGTTGTTGATATTCCAACAGTTGTCCATAAGTCCACGTAATGTTCATTTTTGTTTAAAAACCCTTCTCCCATGCCAAAAGGAGAAGTGATGACATTGTTGGCCCATAAATACAATGATATTCATTCAATAATTACATGTTAAATGTTTGTTTTTCCAAAAATTTTCACTTTTTGCTTTTTGCATGAAATTGGTGATCACTAAAAAACCCTAAAAAGAGAATAAAATCAATCTTTTCATCTGCATAATTATTTGCCTTGTTTGAATTCTCAAATCTCTTTTATATCCAAAATCATTATGCAGGTTGATCAAACCCATTGAACATAATGATCCAACACCATATCCCAACTTTGAGTTCCCTGTATTTGAGGCCGAAGAAGGTGATGTAGAATAGATTCCTGATGAGATTACCCGTTTGCTTGAGCACGAAGAGAAGATCATTCAGCCACATCTTGAGAATCTGGAAACAGTCAACTTGGGGTCTGAAGATTGTGTTCGCGAAGTGAAGATTGGGGCACTCCTGGAAGAATCTGTGAAGAAGGGGTTGATTGAGTTGCTACAAGAATATGTCGACGTCTTCTCCTGGTCATACGAACACATGCCTGGTCTAGATACTGATATCGTGCAACATTTCCTGCCTTTGAAGCCTGAGTGTATGCCTGTGAAGCAGAAGCTCAGAAGAACTCATCCTGATATGACAGTGAAGATTAAAGAGGAAGTTCAAAAGCAAATTAATGCGGGGTTTCTGGTACTTCTACATATCCTCAATGGGTGGCCAATATTGTGCCCGTGCCTAAGAAAGATGGAAAAGTCCGAATGTCTGTGGACTATAGAGACTTGAATAAAGCTAGTCCGAAAGATGATTTCCCTCTACCACATATTGACATGTTCGTAGATAACATAGCTAAATTCAATGTCTTCTTATTTATGGACGGATTTTCCAGATATAACCAGATTAAAATGGCACCCGAGGATATGGAGAAGACAACATTCATCACACCTTAGGGAACATTCTGTTATCGAGTGATGCCCTTCGGTTTGAAGAACGCCGGAGCCATGTATCAACGTGCTATGACTACCTTGTTTCACGATATGATGCACAAGGAGATCTAGGTGTATGTTGATCATATGATTGCAAGGTCGAGAACAGAAGTTGAACATGTAAAGCACTTATTGAAGCTTTTTCAGCGCTTGAGGAAGTATAAACTCCGGCTGAATCCAAACAAGTGTACATTTGGAGTCCGTTTCGGCAAGTTATTGGGCTTTATTGTCAGTGAAAGAGGTATTGAAGTTGATCCTGCCAAGGTCAAAGCAATACAAGAGATGTCTGCGCCCAAAACTGAGAAGCAAGTTCGAGGTTTTCTTGGCCGCTTGAATTATATTTGCAGATTTATATCCCACATGACTGCCACATGTGCGCCAACATTCAAGCTCCTCCAGAAAGATCAGCGTCATGATTAGACCGAGGATTGCCAAAATGCCTTTGACATTATCAAAGAGTATCTGTCCGAGCCTCCGATTCTGTCTCCGCCTGTGGAAGGGAGACCTTTGATTATGTACTTGACAGTTCTTGAAGACTCTATGGGTTGTGTATTGGGTCAGCAAGATGAATCAGGGAAAAAAGAGTATGTTATCTACTATCTGAGTAAGAAGTTCACTGATTGTGAGTCTCGATACTCAATGCTTGAGAAAACATATTGTGCTTTGGCTTGGGCTGCTAAGCGCTTACGCTAGTATATGTTGAATCATACGACTTGGTTGATATCCAAAATGGATCCAATCAAGTATATTTTTGAGAAACCTGCTTTAACTGGGAGGATTGCCCGTTGGTAGATGTTGTTGTCTGAGTATGATATTGAGTATCGAGCTCAGAAAGCTATTAAAGGTAGTATTTTGGCTTACCACTCGGTACATCAACCAATTGAGGGTTATCAGTCTGTTCAGTACGACTTCCCTGATGAGGAGATCTTGTATTTGAAAATGAAAGACTGCAATGAGCCTACGCTCGATGAAGGGCCAGAGCCTGGTTCCTGATGGAGCATGGTGTTTGATGGCGCTGTAAATCAATATGGAAATGATATTGGGGCAGTAATTATTACTCCTCAGGGCACACATTTTCCTTTTACAGCAAGGCTGACTTTCAAATGCACGAATAATATGGCGGAGTATGAGGCCTGTATTATGGGTTTGGAAGAGTGCATTGATCTTAGGATCAAGCATCTTGATGTTTATGGTGATTCGACCCTTGTTGTTAATCAGATTAAGGGTGAATGGGAGACGAATCAGCCTGGCCTCATCCCATATAGAGATTATCCGAGGAGGATTTCAACGTTCTTTACTGAGGTTGACTTCCATCATATTCCTCGAGATGAGAATCAGATGGCGAATGCTCTTGCTACGCTTGCTTTTATGATTGTGGTGAAATTCTGGAATGACGTCCCTAATATTACTGTGATGCGCTTGGATAGACCAGCTCATGTATTTGCAGTGGAAGAAGTGAAAGATGATAAGCCATGGTATTATGACATCAAATTTTTTCTTCAGAGTCAGATTTACCCGCCTGGGGCATCTATTAAAGACAAGAAGACTTTGAGGAGATTATCTGGCAGTTTCTACCTCAATGGCAATGTGCTTTATAAGAGGAACTTTGACATGGTTCTGCTCAGATGCGTGGATAGACATGAAGCAGACCTGTTAATGACTGAAGTCCATGAGGATTCATTTGGTACTCATTCCAATGGACATGCCATGGCAAAGAAGATGGTGATAGCAGGCTACTATTGGCTGACAATGGAGTCTGACTGCTACAAATATGTGAAGAAATGCCATAAGTGTCAGATTTATACGGATAAGATTCATATTCCCCCGCCACTTCTAAATGTGATTTCATCACCGTGGCCTTTCTCCATGTGGGGAATTGACATGATTGGCATGATACAGCCAAAGGCATCGAACGGTCACCTGTTTATTCTCGTAGAAATTGATTACTTCACCAAGTGGGTTGAAGCTGCATTGTATGCAAACGTGACCAGGCAGGTGGTTGTGAAGTTTATCAAGAATCAACTCATATGCCGTTATGGTGTGCCAGATAAGATCATTACTGATAATGGATCTAACTTGAACAACAAGATGATGAAAGAGCTTTGTAGCAAGTTCAAGATTGCACATCATAATTCTTCTCCTTATAGACCCAAGATGAATGGGGGTGTTGAAGCTGCTAATAAGAACATCAAGAAGATTATCCAGAAGATGGTTGTTACGTACAAAGATTGGCATGAGATGTTTCCATTTGCTTTGCATGGTTATCATACATGTGTCCGCACTTCAACAGGGGCAACCCCTTTCTCTCTTGTTTATGGCATGGAGGCCGTGCTCCCAGTGGAAGTTGAGATCCCATCAATAAGAGTCTTGATGGAAGCCAAGTTGACTGATGCTGAATGGGTTCAGAGTCGTTATGACCAACTGAATTTGATAGAAGAGAAGAGATTGACTGCCATGTGTCATGGTCAGTTATATCAGCAAAGGATAAAGAAAGCCTTTGATAAGAAGGTCAAGCCTCGTGTGTTCCAAGAAGGTGATCTTGTGCTCAAAAAAGTCTTGTCTTTCGCACCCGATTCCATGGGAAAATGGACTCCAAACTATGAAGGTCCATATGTTGTTAAGAGACCCTTTTCAGGTGGTGCTTTGATACTTACAACTATGGATGGGGAGGATTTCACTCGTCTTGTGAATTCAGATGCAGTCAAGAAATACTTTGCCTAAAAAAACAGAATAGCTCGCTAAGTTGAAAACCCGAAAGGGAGACTTAGGCAAAAATGAGCGTCTCGATGGATTGAAAACCCGAAAGGGCGATCCAGGCAAAAGTTAGAGACATGAAAAAAAAAATATATATATATATATATATATATATATATATATATATATATATATATATATATCCCGCTAGATTGAGTACCTCACCCTGGGACAATCTAGGAAAAAATTAGGGATTTGACAAGTAATTGCATCCTTATAAGACTTTGTTTTTTCAACCGTCATCTGTCAAAGATTCTCGCTCAGTCATCGTCAACTGAAGCTTCAAATACATTGGATTCAAAGTTGGTGGAGAAATGGTCATTATGTTCAATGTATCCTTTTTCCAATATATATCACCAATTTCAAATTTGTAAAGATCCATGGAGTCTTGCCATTTGCAGACTACCATTCCATCAAATAAATTTGAGCCTTTATCCAATTCTTTGCACTCTTATTTGTTTCTGTTCAACAAATGTTTGCATGTTTTAATTGATAAATATCATTGTTTTAAATAAATAAAGTTTTATAAACTGTTTTAAACAAAGTGAACATTCACAATGACTCAAAGGATAATTGGAATGTCTTCAGTGCTCTCCAAAGGATAGTATGATCTCCAAAAGGGTAAGGTATTTGTTCATATTCCTAGCATATCTGTTATCCTCTTCATCATCTTTCAGGTTTGTCTCCTCAGTGAGCGCAGAGAAGGGTGATACACCGCCAAGATCCCTTAAGAGTCTGGAGTTTGGTCTCAATTTTCTAGCTCCCCAGTGAGTCTGGATCTTGCATCTGTGTTTTACCAACTATATGGTTGTCATCCCTTTGTGTGGATTGACCTAAAATCCCTTATAGACTGATAAATTGACATGCTATCTTTTTCGAGGAAGCTGGTTTCCCCCTATTCAGATTGGGAGTCTCCCGCAGAGTGAGCAGGAAATCCCAGCATGAGTGGAATTTTCAACAAGTTGGTTTGTAGCTTATCCCCAGCGGATGCGCATACACTGTTCTTCAGCAGGTTTTCCTCCCGTTCATCCTCAGTAGGGTTGCTCACATTAGACTTCCCCAGTTTGGTCACCAACAGGTTATTTCCAACTGATCGCCTACAAGTTATCACCGGTTCAGTCATCATCAATTGTTTCCCTAGTGGAGTTGCCTGATCGGAGCCTGATTGTTGTTACTTCCTCCTTCTCGGATAGTTTCCTCCTAGCAGAGCGGGTGATGAAAATGTTTATTTTCTATCCACAGCGGAGCGGTGTTTCTCTTCTCCTCGGCAGAGATTGTTTCTCCAGCAGTATGAAGAATTGTGATGGTTATTAGAACTTTTGTTTGGTGGTTTTTCTTTGCAGAGTTTCTTATCTTTCCTTGGTTTTTCCCTAGTAGAGTTACTTCTACGGTGGATCTTATCCATGTTTAGCTTCCCCAGCTAAGGCTCTACCTGATCTAATTTGGCTTTGGAACTCTAAGAAGAACGTGTTATCTTCTTCCCCAGTGGAGTGTTTGGTATTGTCTCCGCAGCAGAGATATTCCTTCCGTGTTTAGAAGAGAATACTTGTTTGATGTGCTTCTGCTTAGTGGTTGTTCCCCCATAGAATTCCACATCACCCCCTGATAAGATCCCTAGTAGATTTCTTCTTTGACTGATCTTATCCTTGTTTCTGCGTACTGTTGGAAGATCCCCAACTTTGGTGGTTGTGATCCTTTGCTTATTCCCAACAGTGGTCTCTGACCCCGGTGATCCTGCTTGTTCCCCTAGCAGTGGTCTTTGTCCCTGGTGGCAACTTCGCTCGATCCTCAGTGGTGATTGGTTTCCTGGTATTTGTTGCCCCCACCGGATTCGATTTCCCTCAGTGGCGGCAACTTCGCTGAGATGTTGTACCGGATGTCTGTCCATTGATTCTTGGACCTGTTTGTGTTAGATATGTCTGTTTGTCAGCATTAATCATACATAAACCACACATATACATGCATAATTGTAGCATTCAGATATTCATGTTGCATCTTTTTCCATATATCTTTGTTTCTTATCTCCTTCCATTTGGTGATACATGTTTCCCCAAGCAGATGTTTGTGTCTGATCTCTCCATATAAAGTCACCCCCATAGGCAGAAAGTGTTTATCCTTTCTTCCATATTCCCCACTGAGTTATGTCCTCGTGGATGATTATTGCTTCAGTTTCCTCCCTAAAACATGTATTAGGATGGAATTACTCCCCTGAGTTATATCCTCATTGGGTTGAGTCTTGTTTCATTATGTCTCTCTAGTTTGTCCCTAGATTGACTCCTCTTGTTATTTCCCCTGCCTTCCCCTGTGGTCCAGGTGATCAACTACTCCGTAAACAGTAATTGTTCATCCCATCCCCAGTGGATTGCTGTGGCCTTCTACCCAGTAACCGGTAGTTATAAGTCCTATTTCGGTTGTTTACTACCCAGTAACCGGTAGTTGTAAACCCCATTTTGTTCCCCTTGTAGAGTTAATCCTTAATTTTGTTCATCCTAACTGATAACGGATACTCTCATCTTTGGTTTTCTACCCAGTAACCGGTAGATGTAATCCCCTCTTTGTTGGTTATCTTTATCCAATATTCGGTATTGATATTCCTTCGTTTTTGAGAATACCACCAAGTAACCGGTGATATATCTCCGGGATCATTGCTCTTGTCAATATATCCCCAGCGAGTCGTCTTTCATTTACCCTTGTTTGGTAATGATTATTTCTCCCCTCGATTGGTCATCATTTTATACCCAGTAGCCGGTATCCCGATGTCCTTTCTTTTCGGTCGATTTATCCTTTATTAACCCAGTAGTCGGTTGTGGATAATCTTCCATGCGCTCTTCAGTCGAACTCTTTTTCTTCCCCAGTTGAGTAAGATTCATATGTCCTTATGGAATCGAATGTCCATCCTATAATCGAGTTCGCTTTTTCAGCCCTCCTTTCGGATGATGAGTGTCTTGGAAATATTCCCCAATTCACGCCTGGTTGGTCACCTATTATATGCCCAGTAATCGGTATCCCTGGTGTTCCTTCCTGTTGGTGTAAGCCCTAGAGGCCAATACTTTTGGTACTTGTATCGAATTATTTATTAATAATAAAAGGCTTTTTCTTTATTATGTTTGTTTAATAAAGTCCCTAGAATAGCTAGTCCGTTTAATGTATCAAGTATGACTTAATCATGAGATCACATTAAACATAAGGACACTATTCTTAATGTATTCGTAGTCGAGCTTTATTGTGAAGTGGGATAACATTAAAGCATTAAGACTATTATGTATATAGATTGATGATCACATCTCATGGATCATGGATAAGGAGTTATCAAGTCTTAAACATAGGTATGAATATTAAGAGTAATATTTATATCGGATTGACCCGCTATGAGAATACTATATATAGAAAGTTATGTAAAGTGTCATAAGTTATTCTCATGGTGATAATGGTGTATACCACTCTTCGACCTAAAACCACTATGGATCCTAGATGTAGAGTCGAGTGTTTTATTATTGATCAAACGTTATCCGTAACTGGATAACCTTAAAGACAGTTGATGGGTACTCCACTAAGCAAGCTGAGAGACATGAGTGACCTAGATGGGATTTGCCCATCCTGCGTAGCAGGATAAATGTCTATGGGCCCAATATTGAACTGGACAAGGATGACACGGTCTATGCCTTGTGTTCAATATAGACATAAGGGAAAAAGGGTAATTATGCACATAAGTATTATCACAGAAGGATTTGTCAGATCACATGACATTTTCGTGTCTTGGGTAGCAGTGATGTGTTGCTAGATACCACTCATTGTTTATTATGTTAAATGTGTGATTTAATATAATTGCCAACGTCGCGAAAACCTACAGGTTGATGAGAGATAGAGTATCTAAGGAACACCGTAAGGTACGGTGCCCTTAAGTGAATTATAGAACATCGTAAGGTACGATGTACTTAAGTAGAATACGAAATATGGTAAGGTACCATGGGCTTAAGTGATTTTGGGCATATTATAAGATATGGGCCAAAATATGCTTAAGTGGGCCTTTTAGCTTAAAGCCCACACAAGTGGTTCTATAAATAGAACCCTTGTGCAGAAGCATTCATTGCGGTTGTATTATTTTCGTTTTCTCTCTCCCTCTCTCTCTCTCTCTCTCTCTCTCTCTCTCACTCAAAGCCTTCATTTGTATCGGCTAGCACTGAGATTGAAGGAATCCGTTCGTGTGGACTGAGTAGAGACGTTGTCATCGTTCAACGTTCGTGATCACTCCGTAGATCTGCATCAAAGGTTTTGATCGTCACAAGAGATCTACACCAAAGGTTTCAATCGTCACAAAAGGTAAATATTCTATCACTGATCATGACCATTCGTAAGGATCACTAAAGGAGAAAATTTTAATTTCCGCTGTGTTTTGGATCGCAATTCTCCTTTAGTGGTATCAGAGCCACTTACGAAACCATGAATCGGATAGCTATTTATTTTATGTATTAATATGATTAAAAGACAGAATGAATCAAAGAATAAACGGGTAATTAAATTTTGCATCATGAGTGTACGAGTTGGATGATTGATGTTGATGATGCTTCGGAACCGACATTAGTATGGTGAAGCAGCGATATATCGATCATCCATAGGTTACGCAATTGAGACCGATCAACTTATATATGATATAAGTAATCCTAATGCAAAGTACGGTATATATGATATACTGTTTCTGTTTCGTTCATTCAAACACTAAATGGTTGTTTTCCTTTGAGCGGTCAATGGTTATTTGCTTCGGAATCTGACATTAGTATGGTGAAGCAATGACCTGTTGATCAATCATACTGAATTAACAATCGAGGTGTGTTTGACGGTCTGAAATTGGTGCATTAGGCTTAGTGACGGCGCAAGGGTTGTGCCGTTAAGGAGTTGTGAATTGAGGGCTTGTTGGAACACGTCTGTTGACTGTTTCAAAGCGCTGGTTTTTGGTCGTGTGACGATCGTCATGGACCTGTGACGATCTTAAAAAGCTGGACGTTACGGTCATCACATGCTTTGTGACGATCGTAGTCATAGATCCAGAATTCTAGGCATTTCTGTTTTTGGCCGCGTGACGTTCGTCATGGGCCTGTGACGGTCGTAACATGCTTGTGACGGTCGTCACATTCATAGAGTCAGAATTCTCGGGGTTTTCCGTTTTGTGACTGCGCAAGAGTTGTGTTGATGCAAAACGACGCCGATTTCAAATGAATTGTTCATTAAAAATTTCTGACAGGGACGCTGCCCCTACAACCCCGCAACGGGCGCTGCCCCCTTGACCCCCGTCCGCTGACCGGGCAGTGGACCCCCGGCTAACTCTGCGTAGTTTGATCGGTCGCCGAAATTTAATTTGATTTTAATTAATTAAAGTAATTAAAATTAATAATAATAATGTGTTTATTATTATTGCCTTATGGTGATCAGTTATGGCCTTAGTCTTCCTTTATTTTGTTTTGGGTTTTTAAATACGACTTGCGTGTCGTGCCTCTCCTTTTAATCTCTTAATGTAACTTCTTTTCTCATCTCAATCCCTCGTATGTAAAACGAGTTTCTTCTGTAATGATAATGATATGAAGAAAGAGAAGAATTCAATATCAAAGGAGGACAATGTTATGAAGAAAGAGAAGAATTCCATATCAATGGAGGACAACCTTGAAGATCTTTCTTGGAGAAGCTTAGATCGTTATTAGGTTAGCTTAGGTTCTCTCATTGGCTTGGGAGAACAATTGCGCTAGGGGTCATAATTGTTTCATTCTGTATGTTGATGCATGTGTATGTATGTTGATGCATGTGAATATATGTCGATGCATGTGAGAGACGATTTATATGATAAATAAGTTGGTGAGATCATAACAATTACAATTCCCTCAAAGTAGATATTAAGTTTATGCTTTCCAAGTTTTAGCACTCATCAAGACTGGTATCGGATAATGTAGGTTGCGCCTACGCGAGGTGCATGTTCTATATTAGTAAGGTGCGATGGGATAATTGTAATATCCAACTGCTAAAATAATGGGTCAAACTTAACTAAAAAAATTATAATAAGATTATATATGTTTAGAAGCAAGAGTTGGGAATGATCCATATGATGGATTGGAATAAGGAGTTATTCACCCAACTGAAATTTTCGAGAGTTGTATTAGATACAATTGGAAGGAGTTCCTACCTAAATAACCTAGTTTTGTGTAATCCGCCTACGCGGACTTAGAACAAAGTGAAATGTGGATCTCGACATACTAGAAAATCTTCCAACGGGATTTTCCGAATCAAATGATGAGGGTCATTTGTTTTGAGTAAAATAGTGGCAGCATATTTAATTAAAGGCCTAATTAAATATGTTATTGATACTTATATTTTCATTAATTCTTATGTAGATTACCATGACAACAAACACCTCTAACAACATTTTGCGATCAATCCTTGACAAGGAAAAATTGTCTGGGACAAATTTTCTGGATTGGCACCGAAACCTGAGGATTATCCTCAAACATGATAAAAAGTTGTATGTCTTGGAGAAACCTGTTCCTGAAGAGGAACCTCCAAGTTCTACACCTAAGGCAGAAAGAGATGCTTATAAGAAGCATGTCGATGATGCCAATGAAACTGCTTGTCTCATGCTAGCTACCATGAACTCAGAATTGCAAAAGCAACATGAGAACATGTCAGTATTCGATATGATTGAACACTTGAAAATTCTCTATCAAGAGCAAGCAAGGCATGAGAGGTTTGAAGTTTCAAAAGCCCTTTTTCAAAGCAAGTTGGGCGAGGGAGCCCCTGTAAGTCCCCATGTGCTTAAGATGATTGGGTATGTGGAAAACCTTGAAAGGTTGGGTTTTCCCCTCGGACAGAAACTTGTGACTGATTTGATCTTGCAATCGTTTCCAGATAGATTCAGTCAATTTGTCCTAAATTTCAATATGAATTATATGGACAAATTTATTCCTGAACTGCTAGCCATGTTTAGAACTGCTGAGCAGAATCTGAAGACAAAAGGGAAGTCCATTCTGATGATCGGAAATGGAAAGAGACAGAACAAAAGGCCCACCAAGTAGGGTGATAAAGGGAAAGGCAAGGAAGTTGCCAAACCCAGACCCACTGTTGCTGCTTTGAAGCCTAGTGGAGGCATAGCAAAGGCAGGCACCTGCTTCCATTGCGGTAAGACCGGACACTGGAAGCGAAATTGCCCAAAGTACCTGGAAGATACGAAGAATGGAGTAGAGACTTCAACTTCAGGTATTTTTGTTATTGAAATAAATTCATCTACTTCTGTATCATGGGTATTAGATACTGGATGCGGTTCTCACATTTGTACAAATGTACAGGGGCTAAAAAGAAGTAGAGATTTGGCAAAAGGTGAAGTTGACCTACGAGTTGGCAATGTAGCAAAGGTTGTTGCTTTAGCCGTAGGAACTTATGTATTGACTTTACTTAGTGGTTTCATAATTCAGTTAGAGAACTGTTATTATGTACCTGCAATTAGCAGGAATATTATTTACATTTCTTGTTTGGACAAGTTTGGTTTTTCATTTATAATAAAGAACAATTGTTGCTCAATTTATTTGAATGATATATTCTATGCTACTGCACAAATGAGCAATGAACTATATGTCCTTGATCTCGAAATGCTTATTTATAACATTAATACTAAAAGGATGAAACCTAACGAGTTAAATCCAACTTACCTTTGGCATTGTCGATTAGGCCACATAAATGAGAAACGCATTTCCAAACTCCATAAAGATGGACTCTTTGACTCTTTTGATTATGAATCATATGAGACATGCAGATCTTGTTTAATTGGAAAGATGACAAAGTCTCCATTCACAGGAAAAGGTGAAAGAGCTAATGATCTTTTGGCCCTCAAACATACTGATGTATGTGGACCACTGAACATACCAGCCAGAGGAGGTTTTCAGTACTTCATCACATTTACTGATGATTTCAGTAGATATGGTTATGTGTATTTAATGAAACACAAATCGGAGTCCTTTGAAAAGTTCAAGGAATTCAAGAATGAAGTACAAAACCAACTAGGTAAGAATATTAAAACTCTTCGATCAGATCGAGGTGGTGAGTATTTAAGCCTAGGGTTTGATGACCATCTGAAAAAGTGTGGGATCATATCCCAACTTACTCCTCCTGGAACACCCCAATGGAATGGTGTATCTGAGAGAAGAAATCGAACCCTGTTAGACATGGTCCGATCCATGATGAGTCACGCCGATCTTCCAAACTCCTTTTGGGGACATGTACTATTGACAGCAGCTTACACACTTAATCGTGTTCCATCCAAAAAGGTTAAGAAGACACCATATGAAATATGGAGTGGTAAGAAACCACATATGTCTTACATGAAGATTTGGGGTTGCGAAGTTTATGTGAAACGAAAAATTCAACTAAGCTTGAGCCCAAATCTGACAAATTCTTATTTGTGGGGTATCCTAAAGAAACAAGAGGGTACTACTTCTACAATCCTTCTGAGGGTAAAGTGTTTGTCGCTCGATGGATATCAAAACTAATTTCCTTAACGGAAATCTTCTTGAGGATGTGTACATGACACAGCCTGAAGGAATTGACATACCAGAGGATGCCCAAAAGAAATGTAAGTTACAAAGATCAATCTATGGATTGAAGCAAGCTTCCAAAAGCTGGAATCTTCGTTTTGATGAAACGGTAAAACAATATGGATTCATCAAGAACGAAGATAAGCCTTGTGTCTACAAGAAGGTTAGTGGGAGCATGATCATTTTCCTGGTATTATATGTAGATGACATATTACTCATTGGAAACGATGTCCCTACCCTGCAACAAGTAAAGTCTTGGTTAGGGATATGATTTTCTATGAAGGACCTAGGTGAAGCAGCCTACATATTAGGAATCAGAATCTATAGAGATAGATCATAAAAACTGATTGGCCTAAGTCAGAGTATATACATAGACAAAGTGCTGAGACGCTTTAATATGCATGATTCCAAGAAAGGATTCATAACTATGCAACATGGCCTGTGTCTATCAAAAACATAATCCCCTTCAACTAAGGAAGAAAGGGATCGCATGAATAAGATTCCATATACATCTGAAATAGGATCTATCATGTATGCCATGTTGTGTACTCGACCAGATGTCTCGTATGCTTTAAGTGCAACGAGTAGGTACCAAACTGATCCTGGTGATGCCCATTGGGTAGTTGTCAAGAATATCCTTAAGTATTTAAGAAGTACTAAGGACTCATTCTTGATATATGGAGGTCAGGAAGAGTTGGATGTAATTGGATACACCAATGCTAGCTTCTAGACAGATAAGGATGACTTTAGATCGCAATCTGGTTATGCGTTTTGCTTAAACGGTGGCGCTGTGAGCTGGAAAAGTTCAAAGCAAGATACAGTTGCTGATTCTACAACCGAGGTCGAGTATATTGCTGCCTCAAATGCAACAAAGGAAGCTGTTTGGATCAAAAAGTTCATTAGTGAACTTGGCAAAATTCCTAGCATTGTGGATCCCATTGGTCTCTACTCTGATAACAATGGTGCTATCGCACAAGCCAAGGAGCCTAGATCTCACCAACGATCCAAACACATACTTAGGCGTTATCACCTCATTCGAGAGATAATAGATAGAGGAGATGTGAAAATATACAGAGTACCTACACTTGACAATATTGCTGACCCACTGACAAAGCCTCTTGCGCAGCAGAAGCATGATGACCATACTAGATCTATGGGTATTAAGGGTATGCCTGATTGGCTCTAGTGCTAGTGGGAGATTGTTGGTGTAAGCCCTAGAGATCAATACTTTTGGTACTTGTATCGAATTATTTATTAATAATAAAAGGCTTTTTCTTTATTAGGTTTGTTTAATAAAGTCCCTAGAATAGCTAGTCCGTTTAATGTATCAAGTAAGACTTCATCATGAGATCACATTAAACATAAGGACACTATTCTTAAAGTATCTGTAGTCGAGCTTTATTGTGAAGTGGGATAACATTAAAACATTAAGACTATTATGTATATAGACTAATGATCACATCTCATGGATCATGGATAAGGAGTTATCAAGTCTTAAACATAGTGTCGCAACCTGAAAAATACAGTGCGCGAAAAAACAACCGGCGAAAGAAAATGACAGAAGAGTCGCCACCGTGCGTTATTCATCCCAAAGGAGGGAAAGGAAACGCTCGAAGTAAACCTGAAAAAGGAAAGGACAAGACGGGGTCTCGCAACCAAATCTTGGGTTCGGGAGTCGGTTATGCGAAGGGAAGGTATTAGCACCCCTACATATCCGTAGTACTCTACGGGATCCACTTTTGTAGTTTTCGTCTAAAGGGTGTGGGTTTATCTTGTGCTGTTTGCCAAAAAAAAAAGGGGTTAAATGAAAATGACTCGCGCGGATGTCGCATCCACTGCATACGTATCTCATCTGAATATGAGAATCAGAGTCTTCGTAGCTCGACTACCTATGGGTTGGGGGGATGTGTGCTCGCTAAGACATCGCGTCTTATGCCTACGTATCTCATCTGACCTGAGAATCAGAGCAAAACGTAGTTCGGCTAACTATAGGGTTATGGATTGGGTTTTGGACGAACGACGTCACTACGCAATCTACCGGATGCTCGACCTTTGGAGACTTACTCGCCTGTAGTAGAAGGAGTTAACGTGTTGCTTTGGGTTTTAGGGTTTGGGATGCTCAAGGGCAAAAAGGCAGTCCTTGATGAAGGAACCGCGCTACCTGCAGGGATACGAACACATACAAAACAAACATGTATAAAGTAAATGTGCCAACAAGGGGCTAAGAAGTACATAAACAAAAGAAAACAAATGCCTCCTATCGAGGTCTTCCAGCTAAGAAAGCGATAAAATGCGGAAAAAATGTAAAAGTACCACGCGGATAAAGATCCGAAGTAACAGCAATTAGAGGAATGGGAAACTGTAGCGGTGTATTCGTCACTATATGATCTATTGATTAAATCATAAGCAAATCATACCATGAACATAGAGTCGCCACCGCACTTTTATTTATCCTAAGGACTGGTTAAAAAGCGAACAAAAACCTAAGAAGTTTTACACATAGAAAACTAATGAAAAAGATCAGAGAGTCTGGATAAGGGGTAAATTACGCAATGGGAAGGTGTTAGGCACCCAATGCGTCCTAGGTACTCCTAGGGAGCCCTTTTCACACTTTGTTGTTTGAAAATTATTATTTGTCATGACATAAGTATTGTGCAAACACGATTGGGATGATGAGGAAAGAATGCACAAATTAATTATTGGGTTTGAACGGATGAACCCGCTGCCTACGTACCTTCCATCAAAGGTAAGGATCAAAACGCCGTAGTTCGGCTAAAAAATTTCCAAAAAGTGAGTTGGGTTCAATTTTAAAACAAGAGCATCGAGGTTTTACGTTACCCATGGGAGAAAACTCAACCTTATATAACAACTAGTCCACCATGTGAGAAAGGCTTCAACTTGCCAGAGAGGGGTTAACCCTATAATAGGCAAGGAAGACTTACAATTCATCTACTAAGGACAAATAGGTGAGATTAATATCAACCAACTAGGGTAAATCAAACCTATAGCTAATGTATGAAAACTTAACAAACATGGACAAAGCCACAAAATCATTTGAATGGGTGAAGTTAATTGATTTGGATTATTTACAAAGTATGGTCAAGGTATGATTAAAGTCAATTCACAATGAGTATTTACAAAATGGAATTTGGAAAAATCATGGACTTAAGGTCCAAGTTTCTAATTTGAAAAGGGGTGAGAATGTTTGCACAACACTTATTTCAAGCTTTAAACATGTGTGAAAAGGTAGGACACAATGAGATGAATGGAATGGTGAGTATGTAAAACTTTCTTAAAAGGGTCCGCCTCTTGAAATCATATAGAAGATGATTCAAGTGGGTCCTTAGGAATAGGCTACAAGTGAGCAATAACATGAACATGGTAACAGATGAGATTAAATAAAAGCGAATACTGGATGCCACTCAATGGTCTTATACCTGTCTCCTAAAACAAGTAAGGATATCAGAAGCCACTCTATGGACTTACACTAATCTCCATCAGAATAAAACAAAAAACAAAACAGGGAAGTCAACTGCCAATCTATCTGGACTTATGTTAACCTCCACAGTATGATCCTAGGAGTACAAATGCCACATCACAGGGACTTACAATGAATCCTCACATACAACAACAATGCTCAAACAAAGAGCAAAGAAGATATGAGTGACCAATGAGGTCTTACACTCTATCTCTTCCATGTCATAGGAACAAAAGCCAATCAATATGGACTTACAATTGGTTCCTCAATGGGTAAGCAAACAAATCACATAGGTATGAACTAATGGACATGCCACAAGGAGCAATGAATGATAGTAAATGCACTAAGGCATACAAGCAATCATGTACAAATGAGTAATAAATCACAAATAGTCATATAGCACACTCTATAGCCAAACAAGGAGGCTCAATCAAAAAGGGTTTGACTATGAAAGTCCACTGTAATAGGTAAGTGTCGCTCTTAACCTGGCCATTGAGGGGCTCAGGTGAAGCAGATGAAAGGATATGAGGGGTGTGCCTCATTGCTTCTATCTCAGGTCCGAGAGAGCATGTAAATATAAGAATGTGGGGGAGTTCAGAAAGATGGAACTCTTTCCCCAGTTAGACTCGATAGATCTTGGGTTTGGATCTCAATGCTACAACCATGTAATGGGAGCAACGAGAAGACTCACTGAATAGTGGGAGATAGGCTACTTATCTCTACCTTCCACCAATTGCCTCAAATGAGGACTTTTCCTGCTTGGGACAAATATAAACATACACAATCAATGCCTCTTAAGGAGGACTTCAGACAATTTGCCCGGTCAAATAACAGACCGGGTCTCCAGACTACATGAAAAAGAAGGTTCTATACCTCAATGCAAGTTGCTATTTAAGCAAAGCAAGGCAAGTTCTTAAGAGAACTGAGCGACTAAAGGGTACCTGAAAACAATCCAATAAAATCAGCATCCCATTCATAAACAGATAACAACATAAGAATCAATTAACAATGTTCAATCATAATCAATAGTGTGCATAGCACAAGGCTCACATGAACCAAACATCCTACAAAACAGATACATTAGTCATATGTGTCAAGTAACACAATCCAAAATGTAGAGCAAATTCCTTAATCATTAACTCCTTAACCTGAAAAAGGCACAATTAACTTCAAATGTAAGTAACATGACCACTAGGACTAGCCTAGGGTCAAAAAGATGGAAAAATCCTAAAACAGCAACCAATTCATGATCAAAGTCAAGCCATATCACATACAAAGGGATCCCAATTGGTCCCATACCCAAACTATATACACATTTCAATTCATGCAACATGGAAGGTAAAAGAAGCAAAGTTAAGTCACACATGAATGGCCAGCAAGATCAAATTCAAATAAAGGTCACAAAGGCTCCAAAAAATCCACAAAAATTATGTTCTAACCAGAAGGCATTCAGCAAGCCACATGTTAATTTTCAAGTCATTTGGACTAGTAGATCAATAGGAATTAATTAAACATATCGGAGCATGCAAAAACAACATCAAATTAAGCCTACAATTATACACCAACTTCAATTAGATGGTAAACAGCAATGGTACATTAGAAATTAGTAGGACCAAAGCCAAAAGATAGCTACAGGGGTTAAGAATTATGTCATCAATTTTCAAGGTCATTGGATTAATTATGAGAATATGGCAACATGATGAACAATGGTGACACAAGCTAGGTCCTAACAATGATAGGCAGCAAGGAAAAATCTTAATTAAATTGAAAATGGATTATAAAAATCCACAAAAATCATGTTGAACATTAACCTGCTAAGGATACCACATGCAAAAATTCAAGGCCATTGGCCAGAGGGAAGCATGGTAAACAATTAGGGGAATATAGCCTATCAAACTATGTCACATTTTTACACATCCAAATTCAATAATTCATATATAATAAACCATAGGCCCAAAAATTACCAAACCTATGTCAAAAATCCAGAAGGATGTCAAGAATCAATATCTCAATTTTCATTTAATTTGGATATAGCATGTAGTTTATATAATTAAAATGGCAACATGTATGAAAATATGTATACATTGGAATATCTCTAGGTCCATTTGAATTTTTTACCATGCACAAATTATTTTTGATTTTTATGAAATAATAGAGAAAAAAATATGATCAACAAAAAATCCCTGCATTTTTTTTGGATTAAAATTGGCCGTTTTGTGATTTTTAGAAGTTTTTATATAATTGTTTAATATTTATTTGAAATTTATTTGGATTTATTTTAATTAAATTAGGATGCAGTGGCAAAGTAGTAATAATTATAGCCACGCCTAATACACTGCCGTTTCAATTATTGACGTGTCATCCTGTAATTGGACCTGGCAAGCGGAAACAAGAAACGGAATTGAAACGGAAACATGATGGATCTACATGCAATTTTTTCCAGAAAAACTAACGAGCTTCATCGTCTTCTTCGGACGTTCTTGGCTGGGATTCTAGGTTTCGATCCAATGTCAACGAAAATGCATAAACTATATACCGGTCGAACCGGTTTTTCATCACGATCACGAATACGCAAGCTATTTCATCTATAGATTAACAAACAGCACGAATCGATGGAAAAGAAAAATGGCGACGAAACCTAAATCATGAAGTTCTCAACCAATTTCCAACAATTTTACAATCCACGAATTGCTATACAATCTACAAAGCATAATCTACAACATCCCTAACTCAATTGAAGCAACTACGAGTTTTGATTCCAACCTTTCTTGGAGCTAGCAGTGCGGAACCGTGCGATTTCCAGCTCAAAAAATGCGAAACAGATGCGTAATAGTGTTGTGGAAGATGCGTGGAGTGTTCGATTTAGCTCGACGATGCTTGGATCAGCAAGAATCCGTGACTGCTATGGAAGGTGCAAGTTGCTCCAACAGTTGTAATTTGTGAATGATTCTTGATTTCACCTGCAAACAGAACTCATACAACCAATACAAATGATGATTTTCACCAAAGATTCGCTCAAAGATCCATGGAAAATGTGAATTGATGCAAAAGAGTGCTGTGAAACTTTTTGAAGAAAATGAGAGAAATGAGAGAATTTTCTTGTGAAATTTTCTGTGAGATTGTGAAAATGTGATTAGTTCCTGCAAAATTCTGTTAGATTAACCTTATATATGGATCCTTTAATCCAATAATTAACCTTAATTAGTAAAAAATGAAATTAGTGTAAACATGGTTTATGTGCATTTTGCTTTCTTTGGCCTTTGGAGCTTAGAATCATGACAGCAGAAATTTATCACTTGAAACCACTCACAAAATAGCATTTGGAAGCTAATTGCATAGGCATTATTTCCAAATTCCTCATATTTTGCATTTTGACTATGTGATGGCTTAGGTGTCCATTTTTCCAATTCATTTTCAAAACCAATTCTCAAACCACAAGGCCTAGGCATGTTGTGAATATTCCAACAAATTTCAAATGCCATTTATGAAGTGTAGAAAAAATCCCCACTCAAAAATTCCAATTATTTCACAAGTTGGACGATTTTGCCCCTGGTTCATTTAACAGTCCAGTTGAAATTTGACCTTTTGCATTGAGCAATTTTGAAGAAATCCAATTATGCACCATGAAAGTACATGTCAAATGGAGTTTGTGCATATAAAGAACTTGCAATTTGGACAATCCATGTGGTAGTTATGCCCTCCTGATTACGGGTCTTTTTTGAAATTCACTGAGCCATATCTTGCAAACCACACATGGGATTTTCAAGTTCTTGGACTTTTTGGAAAGGTGAGATCAAGATCTTCAACTTTCATGTTGGACAAATTTTGATTTGAAGCTTGTATCATGAAGTTATCTTGAGGGGAGAAAACTTTCCATTTTGGGCAGCTGAAAATTACAGGTCATTTGCCATTTTGGGAAACTTTCTGTCTGACTTCAATTCCTTCAACCTTGGTCTTTGAAATGTCAAATGAAGCTTATATGGACATGAATGAGGTCTTTCTAACCATCTCACGCCCTCCAATTCCTGATTAAATGCACAGTTGACCACAGTTGACTTTTGTTGACTTTGGATGACTGGGCCATGTTCTGATAAATTCCAAGCCTTTTTTACTTGAGATCTTGATTCCAAATGATATCACAAGTTATATGAACTCTTTATGAATGATCATGGTGTCCAAATTCTTCAGGAATGGCCACCATCTATTGCTCAAGGCCTGATTTAACTGCTTTGACCTGGTCAGCTTCAGCTGCAAGCAACAAGGTTAGATGACAATATTTTTGTACTTTTGGTTAGTAAGCATATGAAAAGCAATGATATACAAATGCAATACATGCTTGGTGATCAAGAACCACACTCACAAGGTATCCCACCCACTAGGAGGGAAGCTAGGGTATGCAATGATCCTTGAGGCCATGATATGAGATGTTATGGGCCATGAGGGATCTTAGGGCCCAAAATTGGGGTCTTACAGATGCCCCTATTTAAGGTCATTCTATCAGGAGAAATGAAGTTTAGAAATCTTCATCTCGACGCGGTAGAATGGGCTTAAATAATAGTAATGAGACAAATTTTGGTCCCTAAGAGACCTCATGATGCAGATGTATGCATGCAAAAGCAAATTCTGTGGGGAATATATGATTCACACAGAAGAAAAGACGGTCCATCGGAGTAATACACTCACCAGGAACAGAGACTCTAATAAGACTCTTATTAGGGGATAGTAAGAAAAAGAATGCGTGAGCAGGACACGACTTTGATTAGTGAACACAAAACTGACACAGCGTGACCTAAGACACGACTCCGACTGGGGATAACAGACATCGGAATGGAGAATTTGCTGGGGAAGCAAAGGACTCACACCGGGGAATAAAGAAATTCCAGAGGAAAATAAATCTTTTGGAAAGACATAAGCTGACTCCAACTATCCACAAAGGATACTTCGGATAAAAATCCGGACTCGGACCAGGAAAAGATTCACAGAGAACCTACCTGCCGGGAAATGCATGTATTGGGGGAAACGCCCATATAACAAAGGGTAAAAATCACCAAAGGAACCCCGCAGGGGACTGTCTAACAAAGAGACTCTCCTGGGAAAAGCAACAGGAATGAGGTGTTACCGGTATAAGGGTAACAAACTCAGGAGGAATGAATATCTAAGACCGGTATAAGGGTGAGAGATATCAATCAACCAACATCTGAGAAAGACCTACAAAGGGTATAATACTCAGGAAAATCTGACTCCACAGGGGACCAAGGTCATAATAGGGAGTAGAAAGGAGGGAACACCAGGGATACCGAGGTATATAATAGGTGACCGACAGAACGTGAATTGGTATATATGCCAAGACACTCATCATCCGAAAGGAGGGCTTGAAAAAGCAAATCGACTTACAGGATGGACATTCGAATCCACAACGGGAAAACGAATCTTACTCAACTGGGGACACAAACCCAAAGAGTGCATGAGCTATAATATCCATTACCGGCAGACCGTGGATAAAATACTCGCATGAGATATATTATCTATTACCGTCAGAACATAGATAATAAACTCGCATGGTAAGAAACACCAGAGATACCGAAGTATATAATAGGTGATCTACCGAAAACGTGAATTGGTATATATGCCAAAACACACATCCGAAACACAAACTGGTTAAAGGATGAATATTCGATTCTACAAAGAATACGAATCTTGCTCAGCTGGGGAAAATCAACAAAGGATTCCAACCAAAGAGCGCATGAGACATATTATTCATTACCGGCAGACCGTGAATAATATACTCGAAAGGAAGAGACACCAGAGATACCGAAGTATATAATAGGTGACTAACCAAAAAGAGAGACCATCGATACCAAGCATCCGGGTAAACGAAAGACAACTCAAAGGATAAATCGCAAGCATCCGGCAATTATCCAACAACAAGAAATATTCGATTCCGCGAAGGGAAATAACGAATCTTACTCGACCAGGGAAACACAAAAGGCTTCAACTGAAGAGTGCATGAGATATATTATCCATTACCGTCAGAACGTGGATAGTATACTCGCATGGAAGATTATCCACAACCGGTATAAGGGTTAACAAAGGATAAATCGACCGAAAAGAAAGGCATCGGGATACCAAAATAGGTATATAATGATGACCAATCAAGGAAGCAACAACATTACCAACAAAAGGGTAAATGAAAGACTCACTAGGGATAAATTGCAAGCATCCGGCAATTATCCACAAAACTGGGAATACATTGACAAACAACCAATGATCCGGGGAACAAATCACTAGCAAACGGTGAAAAGACCCACTGGCGACTTCAAAAAGGATAACATTGCAAGCATCCGGCAATGATCCAGAAGACTGCTGGGAATACAAGTGCTTACTCAAGAGCAACTACCCAAAAGCAGGAAGGAATATCAACATCGAATATTGAATGAAGATAACCACAAAGGAAGATTAGGGTTTACATCTACCGAATACGGGGCAGAAGACCAAAAATCTGGCTGAGAAAACAAGAGGTTCAACAATACCGACTACTGGGTAAGAAACCAAAGACTCAGCTGAGGATAAAATTGCTAGCAACCGGCAATTATCCACATGTATCATAAGATACAACTCCGCTGGAGAGAAAAATCACAGCGACAAAGGATTTACAGCTACCGAATACGGGGTAGAAGACCACAAACTCCACTGGGGATATAAATCACCACCGGGGACAAAACTCTGTTTGGGATAACACCACAACAACAGGAAATCCACCAACAACCAGATCGAACCACAAAGGTTACCACTGCTAGGGGAAAAGAGATAGGACTTACGACTACCGGATACGGGGTAGGAGCCATACTCTGGTGGGAATAACCACAAATTAGGGTTTACATCTACCGAATACGGGGTAGAAAACCAAAACTCTGCGTGGGGATAGAATAAATCACGAATCCGCACGAGAAACCAAAAATGAGGTTTATAACAGACCGCAAACTCTGTTGGAGAGCAGGGAATTAGGATTTACGACTACCGATTATCAGGTAGAAAACCAACAACTCTGGCTGGGGACTAAGAGGTATATAACCACAAGTTCTGCCAAGAAAGCCAGGAGAACAGGACTTACAACTACCGGTATAAGGGTAGAGGCCAAAATCGACTCTTGCGGAGGAATGAAAGGTATATAACCACAAATTCCGCCAAGAGGACAAGGAACAATAGGACTTACAACTACCGGTATAAGGGTAGAGGCCAAAACTCCGCTGGGGGACAACCCACTGGGAAGCACAAGGAACAGACGACAAATGTCAATTCAGGAAAGATCCGAAAAGACAGACTGAATCAAGACACGTCCTAATGAGGATATAACTCAAATAGGAACATCCATCCCAATATATGTGTTGGGAGGAAACGGAAGAAACCGTCATCCACGAGGGTATATCTCAGTGGGGAACTGCAGAAGGAAAGACAGACACTTTCTGCTTATGGGGCTGACTCTATATGGAGAGATTTAACACCCGACATCTGCTTAGGGAGATCTATAAAGATCTATATCATCATAGCAGGGAACAACAAACAAAAGATATATGGCAAAAAATGCAACATGAATATCTGAATGTTTATGAATATGCATGAATATGCGTGATTTATGTTTGATGAATGCTGACAAAACAGACATTTCTAACACAACAGGTCCAGGAACCAAACGCCCGGTATTATACTTCCAGGGGGAAAACCAGCTGGAAAGCCAATCTGCCGGAGATCCACATGCTATAAAGCAAAGATCTGCGAGTACTGCTGGGAAGCAGAAGCAAAAGAATCAGAGATATCTGGAGAATACCAAATCTCTGAGCACTGGATCAGCGATCATCCCAACTAGGGCACAGAAAGTCACAACAGGCGAAGCAGCCACCAAGACAAATCTGTCGGGGAACAAGAGAATCTCAAAGTCCTGCAGGGGATCCTAGCACACTGCTATGGAAACGGATCCAACATAACTCCATTGGGGAACAACCCACTGAGGGAGCAAAGGTCACCCGGGTAGAGTTTGGCTGCACAAGCAACTCTACTGGGGATATCATCAACTACTCTCTTGGGGAACAACCCACTGAGGAAGGAAAGCACCAAACAAGTAGATTCTGCACCAAACCACTCTACCCGGGGCGAACACACATCTGATGGATCACACCAGCAGATTCTGCAATAAAATCCGCTCTACTGAGGATCGAAAAGTAATCAGGAAATCAATACAATCTCTGGATGACGGAGCCATCAACCGACCATACCGGGGATTGAAGGAGGTTCAACAGGCAATACTGCCACAACAACCGCTCTGCAGACAAATGCTGGAGAAAGATGGATGATAATACTGGGATATCCCAATCAACCACTGAGTAGGAAAATAAATCCTGCTCTGCTGAGAATAACAACCATTTTGATAGAGGGAAAGTAAACAACTCCACTGACGACTTTGCCGGGGAAAAGGTAAGGTATCGGGTATCAAACCACTGACTTACCGAGTCTTCCAAAAGGAAAGCGACCGTGCTGAGAAAACAGATAAATCTGCTGGCAACTGCGCTGGGGAGAGTGACAACAACTTTGCTCGCGACTGCAATGGGGATATCAATAACAGCTCTATTGTGCCAGGGAGACAAATAAAGTCTGGGGGTAGCGACCCACTGGAGAAAGTGACGAGGCACCAAGGTGACAAACCATCAACCGCCGAATCCTCCATAAGGAAATCATCCATGATAAGGGAAAACTGTTGCTGGAGAAAATTGAGTCTTCAACAACACTCTGCTTGGGGAATAACCCCACCAACAACTCGACTTGCAATCATGCTGGCAACTCACTTGGGGAGAAATACGGGATACGGGGATATCAACCCACTAACCACAAATATTCTGAACAACTGAGCAATCAAGCCGGGGAGAGACTACTGCTGGAGAACAGACTGAGTCTTCAATACACCACTCTGCTTCGGGGAGTCAAAATCCACAGAAGCTCTGCTTGGGGAACAACCCCAACAATCAAATCTCTACTTGGGGAACAACCCCAACAACCAAATCTGGAGAAGAAGGATACAAACCAAACCAGGAGTATGAACAAATGTCTTACCTGTTGGGAATCATGCCACCCTTGGGAGAGCACTGAGAAATTCTTTAAGTATCCTTTTATCATAGTGAATGTTCACTTTGTTTAAAACAATAATTTTGAAAAAATTTGTTTTTAAAACAATGATATTTTTATCAATTAAAACATGCAAAACATTTGTTGAATTGAAACAAATAAGAGTGCAAATAATTGGATATAAGCTCAAATTTATTTGATGGAATGGTAGCCTGCAAATGGCAAGACTCCATAGATCTGTACAAATGTGAAATCAGTGATATATATTGGAAGAGGGCTACATTGAACATAATGATCCTTTCTCTACCAATTTGAATCTCGATGTATTCGAAGCTTCAGTTGACGACGAATCGAGAATCCTCTGACGAAAAGACAGCTGGTGAAACAGAAAGTCTTGTCAGGACGCAGTTACTTGCCGAATCCCTAACTTTTGCCTAGATTGCCCCAGGGTGAGGTACTCAATCTAGCGGGATGCAAATATGCTTTTTTTTCAAGTCTCTAATTTTTGCCTGGATTACCCTTGCAGGTTTTCCACCGAGACGCTCATTTTTGCCTAAGCCGCCCTTTCGGATTTTCAACTTAGCAAGCTATTCTGTTTTTTCCATTTGCATATACTCTTTTTTTTTTTTTATTTTTATTTTTTTTTTTAGGCAAAGTATTTCTTAACTGCATCTGAATTCACAGGACGAGTGAAATCCTCCCCATCCATTGTTGTAAGCCTCAAAGCACCGCCTGAAAAGGCTCTCTTAACAACATATAGACCCTCGTAGTTTGGAGTCCACTTGCCCCTGGAATCAGGCGCGAAAGACAAAACTTTCTTGAGCACAAGGTCACCTTCTCGGAACACACGAGGCTTGACCTTCTTGTCGAATGCTTTCTTCATTCTCTGCTGATATAACTGACCGTGACACATGGCAGTCAATCGCTTCTCTTCAATCAAATTCAGTTGGTCATAACGACTCTGAATCCATTCAGCATCAGTCAACTAGGGACTTGAGGGTATCAGGCTTCTTTTATTCTTTTTTTTCTATTTGAAAAAATTTTCCTGATTTTTGCCTTTACTTTGATTTTTCACCCTCTCTTCTTTCATTTTTTTTTACATTACATTTGTAATGCCCCAGTTTGACTGGTTTGCTGATTCTCATGAGACGCAGCTGAATGATCTGCTTTTCATTGCGCAAGTGCTCGGGTAATCTCATCAGAAATCCCCTTCAACATCATCTTCCTCTGCTTCGAATACAAGGAATTCAAATTTGGGAGATGGCGTTGGATCATTATGTTCAATGGGTTTAGAAGTCCCTGCATAATGATTCTGGATAATGAAAAGCTTTTGAATTTAAACAAGCAAATCATTTATGCAGATGAAGAGATGTTTTATTGTTTTCCAGGTTTTTTGTGATCACTGATTTCATGCAAAAAGCAAAAAGTGAAAACAAATGGAAAAACAAATGTTTACCAATGCATTAATTGAATGAAAACATCATCGTATATATGAGCCAAACAATGTCATCACTTCTCCTTTTGGCATGGGAGAAGGGTTTCAAACAAAGTGAACAATTACTCTGATCTATTGATGACTGTAGGAACATCCACAGCGACCCAATTGTGGCAGACGCCACCAGGAATGACGAAATTGTTCAAATCCTCTGCGTCTTCTTCAATGATAGCAGCAACTTCCTCTTCTACAGACTGGTCCTCATGGATGAATCCTCCACTCGTGAACAGGCCTTGCTCATTATATGCCCCGGAACAGTAGCCAATGCCAGCCCGGGATCGGTTAACCAGGAATAAATCCATCAACAGCACTAAGGCTGGCAGAATCCTCTCTGAATTCACAACTCTCTTGCTCAGGATGATCCATCAATCTGGTAGAGTTGGCCCTGGTATAATACCGGCGAGGTGCGTCTCAAAATAAATGAAGATCGCAGGGTCGGACCACAGGACGGGAGACCGGAACAAAACACCTGCTTATGCAAATGATGCATGAAGTGTTTATGCATATGCTTGTTTTTTATTTCAAAGGAACCCGAGGGTTTTATTTGTAAACTTTGAAATATTTAAGCATTTTGATCATATATGAGAATATCTCATCAGACATATCACGTGAAAAAATTTTCCCGGTTTTTTCATGTTTTGAAATTTTTTGCAAATAAACTCCTTTGAGTTCCTTGAAAATTTTCTTTTTATCTGATGATATGGATGCAGATGAATGCATGAATGTATGAATGCAACAATCACACTCAAGGATCAAGCAAGGCACACCAAACAAAGGTCGTGGGAAAGCTCATTGTATCCCTAATATCAATCATCCATTTTGGTGGATTTAGGTTTTTCACCTTATCGACACCCAAGTTCCATTGATATTAACGGTACATGAACCGGCTCAAACATCCTTAATATCAACCAGCCGCTTTGGTGGATTTTAGGTTTTACACCTGATCCGGGATCCATTGATATTAACGATGTTTGAACGACTCAACCACGAATCACGGGTTTGCTGAGAGTCACGAGCATGGAGTCTCGGTTAAGAACCACCCAAAGGGAGTGTACTAGGGTTTAAACCTGCCAGACATGTTCTACCAGAGGTTCCCATAATCATCGTTCCATCTTTCGAATATTATCGGAGGAACGAATACTCGTATTCTAAAAATATCCTCAAGAGAGACTCTTATGAGTGTAGCATCGCGTGACAATCGCATCAGAACTTACATCTGAACGACCTCCGCACTACGTCCTAAAAATAGGCCAAGATGGGTTTGGTAAACTAAGGTCCTTGGCTTCTAAGGCACATGATTGAAAGAATAATGCCTAACCACAAATAACTTGTGTGACATTATCAATCCAACATGACCTCCACCAAGTGAATGGACTCGCAAGTCAACTGGCTAAGGACTACTCCACACCAGTCAACAAGACTATGCCATTCTCCTATCCTAGAGTGCACTCGAGTTCGGGTATAGAACTCATCTCACAGAGATCACCAAAGCAAACAGCATTTGTATATCAAGCAATTCAAACATTACAATCAATACAGTTATCCCAAATTGTACAAAAATATGTCAAATAACAAATAATAATATAGCATAACAAAGGGTGAAAAGTGGGCAATACCACCAAGGATGTGTCCCCAGCAGAGTCGCCACTTTTCTGTAGCGGTGTATTCGTCACTATATGATCTATTGATTAAATCATAAGCAAATCATACCATGAACATAGAGTCGCCACCGCACTTTTATTTATCCTAAGGACTGGTTAAAAAGCGAACAAAAACCTAAGAAGTTTTACACGTAGAAAACTAATGAAAAAGATCAGAGAGTCTGGATAAGGGGTAAATTACGCAATGGGAAGGTGTTAGGCACCCAATGCGTCCTAGGTACTCCTAGGGAGCCCTTTTCACACTTTGTTGTTTGAAAATTATTATTTGTCATGACTTAAGTATTGTGCAAACACGATTGGGATGATGAGGAAAGAATGCACAAATTAATTATTGGGTTTGAACGGATGAACCCGCTGCCTACGTACCTTCCATCAAAGGTAAGGATCAAAACGCCGTAGTTCGGCTAAAAAATTTCCAAAAAGTGAGTTGGGTTCAATTTTAAAACAAGAGCATCGAGGTTTTACGTTACCCATGGGAGAAAACTCAACCTTATATAACAAGTAGTCCACCATGTGAGAAAGGCTTCAACTTGCCAGAGAGGGGTTAACCCTATAATAGGCAAGGAAGACTTACAATTCATCTACTAAGGACAAATAGGTGAGATTAATATCAACCAACTAGGGTAAATCAAACCTATAGCTAATGTATGAAAACTTAACAAACATGGACAAAGCCACAAAATCATTTGAATGGGTGAAGTTAATTGATTTGGATTATTTACAAAGTATGGTCAAGGTATGATTAAAGTCAATTCACAATGAGTATTTACAAAATGGAATTTGGAAAAATCATGGACTTAAGGTCCAAGTTTCTAATTTGAAAAGGGGTGAGAATGTTTGCACAACACTTATTTCAAGCTTTAAACATGTGTGAAAAGGTAGGACACAATGAGATGAATGGAATGGTGAGTATGTAAAACTTTCTTAAAAGGGTCCGCCTCTTGAAATCATATAGAAGATGATTCAAGTGGGTCCTTAGGAATAGGCTACAAGTGAGCAATAACATGAACATGGTAACAGATGAGATTAAATAAAAGCGGATACTGGATGCCACTCAATGGTCTTATACCTGTCTCCTAAAACAAGTAAGGATATCAGAAGCCACTCTATGGACTTACACTAATCTCCATCAGAATAAAACAAAAAACAAAACAGGGAAGTCAACTGCCAATCTATCTGGACTTATGTTAACCTCCACAGTATGATCCTAGGAGTACAAATGCCACATCACAGGGACTTACAATGAATCCTCACATACAACAACAATGCTCAAACAAAGAGCAAAGAAGATATGAGTGACCAATGAGGTCTTACACTCTATCTCTTCCATGTCATAGGAACAAAAGCCAATCAATATGGACTTACAATTGGTTCCTCAATGGGTAAGCAAACAAATCACATAGGTATGAACTAATGGACATGCCACAAGGAGCAATGAATGATAGTAAATGCACTAAGGCATACAAGCAATCATGTACAAATGAGTAATAAATCACAAATAGTCATATAGCACACTCTATAGCCAAACAAGGAGGCTCAATCAAAAAGGGTTTGACTATGAAAGTCCACTGTAATAGGTAAGTGTCGCTCTTAACCTGGCCATTGAGGGGCTCAGGTGAAGCAGATGAAAGGATATGAGGGGTGTGCCTCATTGCTTCTATCTCAGGTCCGAGAGAGCATGTAAATATAAGAATGTGGGGGAGTTCAGAAAGATGGAACTCTTTCCCCAGTTAGACTCGATAGATCTTGGGTTTGGATCTCAATGCTACAACCATGTAATGGGAGCAACGAGAAGACTCACTGAATAGTGGGAGATAGGCTACTTATCTCTACCTTCCACCAATTGCCTCAAATGAGGACTTTTCCTGCTTGGGACAAATATAAACATACACAATCAATGCCTCTTAAGGAGGACTTCAGACAATTTGCCCGGTCAAATAACAGACCGGGTCTCCAGACTACATGAAGAAGAAGGTTCTATACCTCAATGCAAGTTGCTATTTAAGCAAAGCAAGGCAAGTTCTTAAGAGAACTGAGCGACTAAAGGGTACCTGAAAACAATCCAATAAAATCAGCATCCCATTCATAAACAGATAACAACATAAGAATCAATTAACAATGTTCAATCATAATCAATAGTGTGCATAGCACAAGGCTCACATGAACCAAACATCCTACAAAACAGATACATTAGTCATATGTGTCAAGTAACACAATCCAAAATGTAGAGCAAATTCCTTAATCATTAACTCCTTAACCTGAAAAAGGCACAATTAACTTCAAATGTAAGTAACATGACCACTAGGACTAGCCTAGGGTCAAAAAGATGGAAAAATCCTAAAACAGCAACCAATTCATGATCAAAGTCAAGCCATATCACATACAAAGGGATCCCAATTGGTCCCATACCCAAACTATATACACATTTCAATTCATGCAACATGGAAGGTAAAAGAAGCAAAGTTAAGTCACACATGAATGGCCAGCAAGATCAAATTCAAATAAAGGTCACAAAGGCTCCAAAAAATCCACAAAAATTATGTTCTAACCAGAAGGCATTCAGCAAGCCACATGTTAATTTTCAAGTCATTTGGACTAGTAGATCAATAGGAATTAATTAAACATATCGGAGCATGCAAAAACAACATCAAATTAAGCCTACAATTATACACCAACTTCAATTAGATGGTAAACAGCAATGGTACATTAGAAATTAGTAGGACCAAAGCCAAAAGATAGCTACAGGGGTTAAGAATTATGTCATCAATTTTCAAGGTCATTGGATTAATTATGAGAATATGGCAACATGATGAACAATGGTGACACAAGCTAGGTCCTAACAATGATAGGCAGCAAGGAAAAATCTTAATTAAATTGAAAATGGATTATAAAAATCCACAAAAAATCATGTTGAACATTAACCTGCTAAGGATACCACATGCAAAAATTCAAGGCCATTGGCCAGAGGGAAGCATGGTAAACAATTAGGGGAATATAGCCTATCAAACTATGTCACATTTTTACACATCCAAATTCAATAATTCATATATAATAAACCATAGGCCCAAAAATTACCAAACCTATGTCAAAAATCCAGAAGGATGTCAAGAATCAATATCTCAATTTTCATTTAATTTGGATATAGCATGTAGTTTATATAATTAAAATGGCAACATGTATGAAAATATGTATACATTGGAATATCTCTAGGTCCATTTGAATTTTTTACCACGCACAAATTATTTTTGATTTTTATGAAATAATAGAGAAAAAAATATGATCAACAAAAAATCCCTGCATTTTTTTTGGATTAAAATTGGCCGTTTTGTGATTTTTAGAAGTTTTTATATAATTGTTTAATATTTATTTGGAATTTATTTGGATTTATTTTAATTAAATTAGGATGCAGTGGCAAAGTAGTAATAATTATAGCCACGCCTAATACACTACCGTTTCAATTATTGACGTGTCATCCTGTAATTGGACCTGGCAAGCGGAAACAAGAAACGGAATTGAAACGGAAACATGATGGATCTACATGCAATTTTTTCCAGAAAAACTAACGAGCTTCATCGTCTTCTTCGGACGTTCTTGGCTGGGATTCTAGGTTTCGATCCAATGTCAACGAAAATGCATAAACTATATACCGGTCGAACCGGTTTTTCATCACGATCACGAATACGCAAGCTATTTCATCTATAGATTAACAAACAGCACGAATCGATGGAAAAGAAAAATGGCGACGAAACCTAAATCATGAAGTTCTCAACCAATTTCCAACAATTTTACAATCCACGAATTGCTATACAATCTACAAAGCATAATCTACAACATCCCTAACTCAATTGAAGCAACTACGAGTTTTGATTCCAACCTTTCTTGGAGCTAGCAGTGCGGAACCGTGCGATTTCCAGCTCAAAAAATGCGAAACAGATGCGTAATAGTGTTGTGGAAGATGCGTGGAGTGTTCGATTTAGCTCGACGATGCTTGGATCAGCAAGAATCCGTGACTGCTATGGAAGGTGCAAGTTGCTCCAACAGTTGTAATTTGTGAATGATTCTTGATTTCACCTGCAAACAGAACTCATACAACCAATACAAATGATGATTTTCACCAAAGATTCGCTCAAAGATCCATGGAAAATGTGAATTGATGCAAAAGAGTGTTGTGAAACTTTTTGAAGAAAATGAGAGAAATGAGAGAATTTTCTTGTGAAATTTTCTGTGAGATTGTGAAAATGTGATTAGTTCCTGCAAAATTCTGTTAGATTAACCTTATATATGGATCCTTTAATCCAATAATTAACCTTAATTAGTAAAAAATGAAATTAGTGTAAACATGGTTTATGTGCATTTTGCTTTCTTTGGCCTTTGGAGCTTAGAATCATGACAGCAGAAATTTATCACTTGAAACCACTCACAAAATAGCATTTGGAAGCTAATTGCATAGGCATTATTTCCAAATTCCTCATATTTTGCATTTTGACTATGTGATGGCTTAGGTGTCCATTTTTCCAATTCATTTTCAAAACCAATTCTCAAACCACAAGGCCTAGGCATGTTGTGAATATTCCAACAAATTTCAAATGCCATTTATGAAGTGTAGAAAAAATCCCCACTCAAAAATTCCAATTATTTCACAAGTTGGACGATTTTGCCCCGGTTCATTTAACAGTCCAGTTGAAATTTGACCTTTTGCATTGAGCAATTTTGAAGAAATCCAATTATGCACCATGAAAGTACATGTCAAATGGAGTTTGTGCATATAAAGAACTTGCAATTTGGACAATCCATGTGGTAGTTATGCCCTCCTGATTACGGGTCTTTTTTGAAATTCACTGAGCCATATCTTGCAAACCACACATGGGATTTTCAAGTTCTTGGACTTTTTGGAAAGGTGAGATCAAGATCTTCAACTTTCATGTTGGACAAATTTTGATTTGAAGCTTGTATCATGAAGTTATCTTGAGGGGAGAAAACTTTCCATTTTGGGCAGCTGAAAATTACAGGTCATTTGCCATTTTGGGAAACTTTCTGTCTGACTTCAATTCCTTCAACCTTGGTCTTTGAAATGTCAAATGAAGCTTATATGGACATGAATGAGGTCTTTCTAACCATCTCACGCCCTCCAATTCCTGATTAAATGCACAGTTGACGACAGTTGACTTTTGTTGACTTTGGATGACTGGGCCATGTTCTGATAAATTCCAAGCCTTTTTTACTTGAGATCTTGATTCCAAATGATATCACAAGTTATATGAACTCTTTATGAATGATCATGGTGTCCAAATTCTTCAGGAATGGCCACCATCTATTGCTCAAGGCCTGATTTAACTGCTTTGACCTGGTCAGCTTCAGCTGCAAGCAACAAGGTTAGATGACAATATTTTTGTACTTTTGGTTAGTAAGCATATGAAAAGCAATGATATACAAATGCAATACATGCTTGGTGATCAAGAACCACACTCACAAGGTATCCCACCCACTAGGAGGGAAGCTAGGGTATGCAATGATCCTTGAGGCCATGATATGAGATGTTATGGGCCATGAGGGATCTTAGGGCCCAAAATTGGGGTCTTACAGATGCCCCTATTTAAGGTCATTCTATCAGGAGAAATGAAGTTTAGAAATCTTCATCTCGACGCGGTAGAATGGGCTTAAATAATAGTAATGAGACAAATTTTGGTCCCTAAGAGACCTCATGATGCAGATGTATGCATGCAAAAGCAAATTCTGTGGGGAATATATGATTCACACAGAAGAAAAGACGGTCCATCGGAGTAATACACTCACCAGGAACAGAGACTCTAATAAGACTCTTATTAGGGGATAGTAAGAAAAAGAATGCGTGAGCAGGACACGACTTTGATTAGTGAACACAAAACTGACACAGCGTGACCTAAGACACGACTCCGACTGGGGATAACAGACATCGGAATGGAGAATTTGCTGGGGAAGCAAAGGACTCACACCGGGGAATAAAGAAATTCCAGAGGAAAATAAATCTTTTGGAAAGACATAAGCTGACTCCAACTATCCACAAAGGATACTTCGGATAAAAATCCGGACTCGGACCAGGAAAAGATTCACAGAGAACCTACCTGCCGGGAAATGCATGTATTGGGGGAAACGCCCATATAACAAAGGGTAAAAATCACCAAAGGAACCCCGCAGGGGACTGTCTAACAAAGAGACTCTCCTGGGAAAAGCAACAGGAATGAGGTGTTACCGGTATAAGGGTAACAAACTCAGGAGGAATGAATATCTAAGACCGGTATAAGGGTGAGAGATATCAATCAACCAACATCTGAGAAAGACCTACAAAGGGTATAATACTCAGGAAAATCTGACTCCACAGGGGACCAAGGTCATAATAGGGAGTAGAAAGGAGGGAACACCAGGGATACCGAGGTATATAATAGGTGACCGACAGAACGTGAATTGGTATATATGCCAAGACACTCATCATCCGAAAGGAGGGCTTGAAAAAGCAAATCGACTTACAGGATGGACATTCGAATCCACAACGGGAAAACGAATCTTACTCAACTGGGGACACAAACCCAAAGAGTGCATGAGCTATAATATCCATTACCGGCAGACCGTGGATAAAATACTCGCATGAGATATATTATCTATTACCGTCAGAACGTAGATAATAAACTCGCATGGTAAGAAACACCAGAGATACCGAAGTATATAATAGGTGATCTACCGAAAACGTGAATTGGTATATATGCCAAAACACACATCCGAAACACAAACTGGTTAAAGGATGAATATTCGATTCTACAAAGAATACGAATCTTGCTCAGCTGGGGAAAATCAACAAAGGATTCCAACCAAAGAGCGCATGAGACATATTATTCATTACCGGCAGACCGTGAATAATATACTCGAAAGGAAGAGACACCAGAGATACCGAAGTATATAATAGGTGACTAACCAAAAAGAGAGACCATCGATACCAAGCATCCGGGTAAACGAAAGACAACTCAAAGGATAAATCGCAAGCATCCGGCAATTATCCAACAACAAGAAATATTCGATTCCGCGAAGGGAAATAACGAATCTTACTCGACCAGGGAAACACAAAAGGCTTCAACTGAAGAGTGCATGAGATATATTATCCATTACCGTCAGAACGTGGATAGTATACTCGCATGGAAGATTATCCACAACCGGTATAAGGGTTAACAAAGGATAAATCGACCGAAAAGAAAGGCATCGGGATACCAAAATAGGTATATAATGATGACCAATCAAGGAAGCAACAACATTACCAACAAAAGGGTAAATGAAAGACTCACTAGGGATAAATTGCAAGCATCCGGCAATTATCCACAAAACTGGGAATACATTGACAAACAACCAATGATCCGGGGAACAAATCACTAGCAAACGGTGAAAAGACCCACTGGCGACTTCAAAAGGATAACATTGCAAGCATCCGGCAATGATCCAGAAGACTGTTGGGAATACAAGTGCTTACTCAAGAGCAACTACCCAAAAGCAGGAAGGAATATCAACATCGAATATTGAATGAAGATAACCACAAAGGAAGATTAGGGTTTACATCTACCGAATACGGGGCAGAAGACCAAAAATCTGGCTGAGAAAACAAGAGGTTCAACAATACCGACTACTGGGTAAGAAACCAAAGACTCAGCTGAGGATAAAATTGCTAGCAACCGGCAATTATCCACATGTATCATAAGATACAACTCCGCTGGAGAGAAAAATCACAGCGACAAAGGATTTACAGCTACCGAATACGGGGTAGAAGACCACAAACTCCACTGGGGATATAAATCACCACCGGGAACAAAACTCTGTTTGGGATAACACCACAACAACAGGAAATCCACCAACAACCAGATCGAACCACAAAGGTTACCACTGCTAGGGGAAAAGAGATAGGACTTACGACTACCGGATACGGGGTAGGAGCCATACTCTGGTGGGAATAACCACAAATTAGGGTTTACATCTACCGAATACGGGGTAGAAAACCAAAACTCTGCGTGGGGATAGAATAAATCACGAATCCGCACGAGAAACCGAAAATGAGGTTTATAACAGACCGCAAACTCTGTTGGAGAGCAGGGAATTAGGATTTACGACTACCGATTATCAGGTAGAAAACCAACAACTCTGGCTGGGGACTAAGAGGTATATAACCACAAGTTCTGCCAAGAAAGCCAGGAGAACAGGACTTACAACTACCGGTATAAGGGTAGAGGCCAAAATCGACTCTTGCGGAGGAATGAAAGGTATATAACCACAAATTCCGCCAAGAGGACAAGGAACAATAGGACTTACAACTACCGGTATAAGGGTAGAGGCCAAAACTCCGCTGGGGGACAACCCACTGGGAAGCACAAGGAACAGACGACAAATGTCAATTCAGGAAAGATCCGAAAAGACAGACTGAATCAAGACACGTCCTAATGAGGATATAACTCAAATAGGAACATCCATCCCAATATATGTGTTGGGAGGAAACGGAAGAAACCGTCATCCACGAGGGTATATCTCAGTGGGGAACTGCAGAAGGAAAGACAGACACTTTCTGCTTATGGGGCTGACTCTATATGGAGAGATTTAACACCCGACATCTGCTTAGGGAGATCTATAAAGATCTATATCATCATAGCAGGGAACAACAAACAAAAGATATATGGCAAAAAATGCAACATGAATATCTGAATGTTTATGAATATGCATGAATATGCGTGATTTATGTTTGATGAATGCTGACAAAACAGACATTTCTAACACAACAGGTCCAGGAACCAAACGCCCGGTATTATACTTCCAGGGGGAAAACCAGCTGGAAAGCCAATCTGCCGGAGATCCACATGCTATAAAGCAAAGATCTGCGAGTACTGCTGGGAAGCAGAAGCAAAAGAATCAGAGATATCTGGAGAATACCAAATCTCTGAGCACTGGATCAGCGATCATCCCAACTAGGGCACAGAAAGTCACAACAGGCGAAGCAGCCACCAAGACAAATCTGTCGGGGAACAAGAGAATCTCAAAGTCCTGCAGGGGATCCTAGCACACTGCTATGGAAACGGATCCAACATAACTCCATTGGGGAACAACCCACTGAGGGAGCAAAGGTCACCCGGGTAGAGTTTGGCTGCACAAGCAACTCTACTGGGGATATCATCAACTACTCTCTTGGGGAACAACCCACTGAGGAAGGAAAGCACCAAACAAGTAGATTCTGCACCAAACCACTCTACCCGGGGCGAACACACATCTGATGGATCACACCAGCAGATTCTGCAATAAAATCCGCTCTACTGAGGATCGAAAAGTAATCAGGAAATCAATACAATCTCTGGATGACGGAGCCATCAACCGACCATACCGGGGATTGAAGGAGGTTCAACAGGCAATACTGCCACAACAACCGCTCTGCAGACAAATGCTGGAGAAAGATGGATGATAATACTGGGATATCCCAATCAACCACTGAGTAGGAAAATAAATCCTGCTCTGCTGAGAATAACAACCATTTTGATAGAGGGAAAGTAAACAACTCCACTGACGACTTTGCCGGGGAAAAGGTAAGGTATCGGGTATCAAACCACTGACTTACCGAGTCTTCCAAAAGGAAAGCGACCGTGCTGAGAAAACAGATAAATCTGCTGGCAACTGCGCTGGGGAGAGTGACAACAACTTTGCTCGCGACTGCAATGGGGATATCAATAACAGCTCTATTGTGCCAGGGAGACAAATAAAGTCTGGGGGTAGCGACCCACTGGAGAAAGTGACGAGGCACCAAGGTGACAAACCATCAACCGCCGAATCCTCCATAAGGAAATCATCCATGATAAGGGAAAACTGTTGCTGGAGAAAATTGAGTCTTCAACAACACTCTGCTTGGGGAATAACCCCACCAACAACTCGACTTGCAATCATGCTGGCAACTCACTTGGGGAGAAATACGGGATACGGGGATATCAACCCACTAACCACAAATATTCTGAACAACTGAGCAATCAAGCCGGGGAGAGACTACTGCTGGAGAACAGACTGAGTCTTCAATACACCACTCTGCTTCGGGGAGTCAAAATCCACAGAAGCTCTGCTTGGGGAACAACCCCAACAATCAAATCTCTACTTGGGGAACAACCCCAACAACCAAATCTGGAGAAGAAGGATACAAACCAAACCAGGAGTATGAACAAATGTCTTACCTGTTGGGAATCATGCCACCCTTGGGAGAGCACTGAGAAATTCTTTAAGTATCCTTTTATCATAGTGAATGTTCACTTTGTTTAAAACAATAATTTTGAAAAATTTTGTTTTTAAAACAATGATATTTTTATCAATTAAAACATGCAAAACATTTGTTGAATTGAAACAAATAAGAGTGCAAATAATTGGATAAAAGCTCAAATTTATTCGATGGAATGGTAGCCTGCAAATGGCAAGACTCCATAGATCTGTACAAATGTGAAATCAGTGATATATATTGGAAGAGGGCTACATTGAACATAATGATCCTTTCTCTACCAATTTGAATCTCGATGTATTCGAAGCTTCAGTTGACGACGAATCGAGAATCCTCTGACGAAAAGACAGCTGGTGAAACAGAAAGTCTTGTCAGGACGCAGTTACTTGCCGAATCCCTAACTTTTGCCTAGATTGCCCCAGGGTGAGGTACTCAATCTAGCGGGATGCAAATATGCTTTTTTTTCAAGTCTCTAATTTTTGCCTGGATTACCCTTGCAGGTTTTCCACCGAGACGCTCATTTTTGCCTAAGCCGCCCTTTCGGATTTTCAACTTAGCAAGCTATTCTGTTTTTTCCATTTGCATATACTCTTTTTTTTTTTTTTTTTTTTTTTTTTTTAGGCAAAGTATTTCTTAACTGCATCTGAATTCACAGGACGAGTGAAATCCTCCCCATCCATTGTTGTAAGCCTCAAAGCACCGCCTGAAAAGGCTCTCTTAACAACATATAGACCCTCGTAGTTTGGAGTCCACTTGCCCCTGGAATCAGGCGCGAAAGACAAAACTTTCTTGAGCACAAGGTCACCTTCTCGGAACACACGAGGCTTGACCTTCTTGTCGAATGCTTTCTTCATTCTCTGCTGATATAACTGACCGTGACACATGGCAGTCAATCGCTTCTCTTCAATCAAATTCAGTTGGTCATAACGACTCTGAATCCATTCAGCATCAGTCAACTAGGGACTTGAGGGTATCAGGCTTCTTTTATTCTTTTTTTTCTATTTGAAAAAATTTTCCTGATTTTTGCCTTTACTTTGATTTTTCACCCTCTCTTCTTTCATTTTTTTTTACATTACATTTGTAATGCCCCAGTTTGACTGGTTTGCTGATTCTCATGAGACGCAGCTGAATGATCTGCTTTTCATTGCGCAAGTGCTCGGGTAATCTCATCAGAAATCCCCTTCAACATCATCTTCCTCTGCTTCGAATACAAGGAATTCAAATTTGGGAGATGGCGTTGGATCATTATGTTCAATGGGTTTAGAAGTCCCTGCATAATGATTCTGGATAATGAAAAGCTTTTGAATTTAAACAAGCAAATCATTTATGCAGATGAAGAGATGTTTTATTGTTTTCCAGGTTTTTTGTGATCACTGATTTCATGCAAAAAGCAAAAAGTGAAAACAAATGGAAAAACAAATGTTTACCAATGCATTAATTGAATGAAAACATCATCGTATATATGAGCCAAACAATGTCATCACTTCTCCTTTTGGCATGGGAGAAGGGTTTCAAACAAAGTGAACAATTACTCTGATCTATTGATGACTGTAGGAACATCCACAGCGACCCAATTGTGGCAGACGCCACCAGGAATGACGAAATTGTTCAAATCCTCTGCGTCTTCTTCAATGATAGCAGCAACTTCCTCTTCTACAGACTGGTCCTCATGGATGAATCCTCCACTCGTGAACAGGCCTTGCTCATTATATGCCCCGGAACAGTAGCCAATGCCAGCCCGGGATCGGTTAACCAGGAATAAATCCATCAACAGCACTAAGGCTGGCAGAATCCTCTCTGAATTCACAACTCTCTTGCTCAGGATGATCCATCAATCTGGTAGAGTTGGCCCTGGTATAATACCGGCGAGGTGCGTCTCAAAATAAATGAAGATCGCAGGGTCGGACCACAGGACGGGAGACCGGAACAAAACACCTGCTTATGCAAATGATGCATGAAGTGTTTATGCATATGCTTGTTTTTTATTTCAAAGGAACCCGAGGGTTTTATTTGTAAACTTTGAAATATTTAAGCATTTTGATCATATATGAGAATATCTCATCAGACATATCAGGTGAAAAAAATTTCCCGGTTTTTTCATGTTTTGAAATTTTTTGCAAATAAACTCCTTTGAGTTCCTTGAAAATTTTCTTTTTATCTGATGATATGGATGCAGATGAATGCATGAATGTATGAATGCAACAATCACACTCAAGGATCAAGCAAGGCACACCAAACAAAGGTCGTGGGAAAGCTCATTGTATCCCTAATATCAATCATCCATTTTGGTGGATTTAGGTTTTTCACCTTATCGACACCCAAGTTCCATTGATATTAACGGTACATGAACCGGCTCAAACATCCTTAATATCAACCAGCCGCTTTGGTGGATTTTAGGTTTTACACCTGATCCGGGATCCATTGATATTAACGATGTTTGAACGACTCAACCACGAATCACGGGTTTGCTGAGAGTCACGAGCATGGAGTCTCGGTTAAGAACCACCCAAAGGGAGTGTACTAGGGTTTAAACCTGCCAGACATGTTCTACCAGAGGTTCCCATAATCATCGTTCCATCTTTCGAATATTATCGGAGGAACGAATACTCGTATTCTAAAAATATCCTCAAGAGAGACTCTTATGAGTGTAGCATCGCGTGACAATCGCATCAGAACTTACATCTGAACGACCTCCGCACTACGTCCTAAAAATAGGCCAAGATGGGTTTGGTAAACTAAGGTCCTTGGCTTCTAAGGCACATGATTGAAAGAATAATGCCTAACCACAAATAACTTGTGTGACATTATCAATCCAACATGACCTCCACCAAGTGAATGGACTCGCAAGTCAACTGGCTAAGGACTACTCCACACCAGTCAACAAGACTATGCCATTCTCCTATCCTAGAGTGCACTCGAGTTCGGGTATAGAACTCATCTCACAGAGATCACCAAAGCAAACAGCATTTGTATATCAAGCAATTCAAACATTACAATCAATACAGTTATCCCAAATTGTACAAAAATATGTCAAATAACAAATAATAATATAGCATAACAAAGGGTGAAAAGTGGGCAATACCACCAAGGATGTGTCCCCAGCAGAGTCGCCACTTTTCTGTAGCGGTGTATTCGTCACTATATGATCTATTGATTAAATCATAAGCAAATCATACCATGAACATAGAGTCGCCACCGCACTTTTATTTATCCTAAGGACTGGTTAAAAAGCGAACAAAAACCTAAGAAGTTTTACACGTAGAAAACTAATGAAAAAGATCAGAGAGTCTGGATAAGGGGTAAATTACGCAATGGGAAGGTGTTAGGCACCCAATGCGTCCTAGGTACTCCTAGGGAGCCCTTTTCACACTTTGTTGTTTGAAAATTATTATTTGTCATGACTTAAGTATTGTGCAAACACGATTGGGATGATGAGGAAAGAATGCACAAATTAATTATTGGGTTTGAACGGATGAACCCGCTGCCTACGTACCTTCCATCAAAGGTAAGGATCAAAACGCCGTAGTTCGGCTAAAAAATTTCCAAAAAGTGAGTTGGGTTCAATTTTAAAACAAGAGCATCGAGGTTTTACGTTACCCATGGGAGAAAACTCAACCTTATATAACAAGTAGTCCACCATGTGAGAAAGGCTTCAACTTGCCAGAGAGGGGTTAACCCTATAATAGGCAAGGAAGACTTACAATTCATCTACTAAGGACAAATAGGTGAGATTAATATCAACCAACTAGGGTAAATCAAACCTATAGCTAATGTATGAAAACTTAACAAACATGGACAAAGCCACAAAATCATTTGAATGGGTGAAGTTAATTGATTTGGATTATTTACAAAGTATGGTCAAGGTATGATTAAAGTCAATTCACAATGAGTATTTACAAAATGGAATTTGGAAAAATCATGGACTTAAGGTCCAAGTTTCTAATTTGAAAAGGGGTGAGAATGTTTGCACAACACTTATTTCAAGCTTTAAACATGTGTGAAAAGGTAGGACACAATGAGATGAATGGAATGGTGAGTATGTAAAACTTTCTTAAAAGGGTCCGCCTCTTGAAATCATATAGAAGATGATTCAAGTGGGTCCTTAGGAATAGGCTACAAGTGAGCAATAACATGAACATGGTAACACATGAGATTAAATAAAAGCGGATACTGGATGCCACTCAATGGTCTTATACCTGTCTCCTAAAACAAGTAAGGATATCAGAAGCCACTCTATGGACTTACACTAATCTCCATCAGAATAAAACAAAAAACAAAACAGGGAAGTCAACTGCCAATCTATCTGGACTTATGTTAACCTCCACAGTATGATCCTAGGAGTACAAATGCCACATCACAGGGACTTACAATGAATCCTCACATACAACAACAATGCTCAAACAAAGAGCAAAGAAGATATGAGTGACCAATGAGGTCTTACACTCTATCTCTTCCATGTCATAGGAACAAAAGCCAATCAATATGGACTTACAATTGGTTCCTCAATGGGTAAGCAAACAAATCACATAGGTATGAACTAATGGACATGCCACAAGGAGCAATGAATGATAGTAAATGCACTAAGGCATACAAGCAATCATGTACAAATGAGTAATAAATCACAAATAGTCATATAGCACACTCTATAGCCAAACAAGGAGGCTCAATCAAAAAGGGTTTGACTATGAAAGTCCACTGTAATAGGTAAGTGTCGCTCTTAACCTGGCCATTGAGGGGCTCAGGTGAAGCAGATGAAAGGATATGAGGGGTGTGCCTCATTGCTTCTATCTCAGGTCCGAGAGAGCATGTAAATATAAGAATGTGGGGGAGTTCAGAAAGATGGAACTCTTTCCCCAGTTAGACTCGATAGATCTTGGGTTTGGATCTCAATGCTACAACCATGTAATGGGAGCAACGAGAAGACTCACTGAATAGTGGGAGATAGGCTACTTATCTCTACCTTCCACCAATTGCCTCAAATGAGGACTTTTCCTGCTTGGGACAAATATAAACATACACAATCAATGCCTCTTAAGGAGGACTTCAGACAATTTGCCCGGTCAAATAACAGACCGGGTCTCCAGACTACATGAAGAAGAAGGTTCTATACCTCAATGCAAGTTGCTATTTAAGCAAAGCAAGGCAAGTTCTTAAGAGAACTGAGCGACTAAAGGGTACCTGAAAACAATCCAATAAAATCAGCATCCCATTCATAAACAGATAACAACATAAGAATCAATTAACAATGTTCAATCATAATCAATAGTGTGCATAGCACAAGGCTCACATGAACCAAACATCCTACAAAACAGATACATTAGTCATATGTGTCAAGTAACACAATCCAAAATGTAGAGCAAATTCCTTAATCATTAACTCCTTAACCTGAAAAAGGCACAATTAACTTCAAATGTAAGTAACATGACCACTAGGAATAGCCTAGGGTCAAAAAGATGGAAAAATCCTAAAACAGCAACCAATTCATGATCAAAGTCAAGCCATATCACATACAAAGGGATCCCAATTGGTCCCATACCCAAACTATATACACATTTCAATTCATGCAACATGGAAGGTAAAAGAAGCAAAGTTAAGTCACACATGAATGGCCAGCAAGATCAAATTCAAATAAAGGTCACAAAGGCTCCAAAAAATCCACAAAAATTATGTTCTAACCAGAAGGCATTCAGCAAGCCACATGTTAATTTTCAAGTCATTTGGACTAGTAGATCAATAGGAATTAATTAAACATATCGGAGCATGCAAAAACAACATCAAATTAAGCCTACAATTATACACCAACTTCAATTAGATGGTAAACAGCAATGGTACATTAGAAATTAGTAGGACCAAAGCCAAAAGATAGCTACAGGGGTTAAGAATTATGTCATCAATTTTCAAGGTCATTGGATTAATTATGAGAATATGGCAACATGATGAACAATGGTGACACAAGCTAGGTCCTAACAATGATAGGCAGCAAGGAAAAATCTTAATTAAATTGAAAATGGATTATAAAAATCCACAAAAAATCATGTTGAACATTAACCTGCTAAGGATACCACATGCAAAAATTCAAGGCCATTGGCCAGAGGGAAGCATGGTAAACAATTAGGGGAATATAGCCTATCAAACTATGTCACATTTTTACACATCCAAATTCAATAATTCATATATAATAAACCATAGGCCCAAAAATTACCAAACCTATGTCAAAAATCCAGAAGGATGTCAAGAATCAATATCTCAATTTTCATTTAATTTGGATATAGCATGTAGTTTATATAATTAAAATGGCAACATGTATGAAAATATGTATACATTGGAATATCTCTAGGTCCATTTGAATTTTTTACCACGCACAAATTATTTTTGATTTTTATGAAATAATAGAGAAAAAAATATGATCAACAAAAAATCCCTGCATTTTTTTTGGATTAAAATTGGCCGTTTTGTGATTTTTAGAAGTTTTTATATAATTGTTTAATATTTATTTGGAATTTATTTGGATTTATTTTAATTAAATTAGGATGCAGTGGCAAAATAGTAATAATTATAGCCACGCCTAATACACTACCGTTTCAATTATTGACGTGTCATCCTGTAATTGGACCTGGCAAGCGGAAACAAGAAACGGAATTGAAACGGAAACATGATGGATCTACATGCAATTTTTTCCAGAAAAACTAACGAGCTTCATCGTCTTCTTCGGACGTTCTTGGCTGGGATTCTAGGTTTCGATCCAATGTCAACGAAAATGCATAAACTATATACCGGTCGAACCGGTTTTTCATCACGATCACGAATACGCAAGCTATTTCATCTATAGATTAACAAACAGCACGAATCGATGGAAAAGAAAAATGGCGACGAAACCTAAATCATGAAGTTCTCAACCAATTTCCAACAATTTTACAATCCACGAATTGCTATACAATCTACAAAGCATAATCTACAACATCCCTAACTCAATTGAAGCAACTACGAGTTTTGATTCCAACCTTTCTTGGAGCTAGCAGTGCGGAACCGTGCGATTTCCAGCTCAAAAAATGCGAAACAGATGCGTAATAGTGTTGTGGAAGATGCGTGGAGTGTTCGATTTAGCTCGACGATGCTTGGATCAGCAAGAATCCGTGACTGCTATGGAAGGTGCAAGTTGCTCCAACAGTTGTAATTTGTGAATGATTCTTGATTTCACCTGCAAACAGAACTCATACAACCAATACAAATGATGATTTTCACCAAAGATTCGCTCAAAGATCCATGGAAAATGTGAATTGATGCAAAAGAGTGTTGTGAAACTTTTTGAAGAAAATGAGAGAAATGAGAGAATTTTCTTGTGAAATTTTCTGTGAGATTGTGAAAATGTGATTAGTTCCTGCAAAATTCTGTTAGATTAACCTTATATATGGATCCTTTAATCCAATAATTAACCTTAATTAGTAAAAAATGAAATTAGTGTAAACATGGTTTATGTGCATTTTGCTTTCTTTGGCCTTTGGAGCTTAGAATCATGACAGCAGAAATTTATCACTTGAAACCACTCACAAAATAGCATTTGGAAGCTAATTGCATAGGCATTATTTCCAAATTCCTCATATTTTGCATTTTGACTATGAGATGGCTTAGGTGTCCATTTTTCCAATTCATTTTCAAAACCAATTCTCAAACCACAAGGCCTAGGCATGTTGTGAATATTCCAACAAATTTCAAATGCCATTTATGAAGTGTAGAAAAAATCCCCACTCAAAAATTCCAATTATTTCACAAGTTGGACGATTTTGCCCCTGGTTCATTTAACAGTCCAGTTGAAATTTGACCTTTTGCATTGAGCAATTTTGAAGAAATCCAATTATGCACCATGAAAGTACATGTCAAATGGAGTTTGTGCATAGAAAGAACTTGCAATTTGGACAATCCATGTGGTAGTTATGCCCTCCTGATTACGGGTCTTTTTTGAAATTCACTAAGCCATATCTTGCAAACCACACATGGGATTTTCAAGTTCTTGGACTTTTTGGAAAGGTGAGATCAAGATCTTCAACTTTCATGTTGGACAAATTTTGATTTGAAGCTTGTATCATGAAGTTATCTTGAGGGGAGAAAACTTTCCATTTTGGGCAGCTGAAAATTACAGGTCATTTGCCATTTTGGGAAACTTTCTGTCTGACTTCAATTCCTTCAACCTTGGTCTTTGAAATGTCAAATGAAGCTTATATGGACATGAATGAGGTCTTTCTAACCATCTCACGCCCTCCAATTCCTGATTAAATGCACAGTTGACCACAGTTGACTTTTGTTGACTTTGGATGACTGGGCCATGTTCTGATGAATTCCAAGCCTTTTTTACTTGAGATCTTGATTCCAAATGATATCACAAGTTATATGAACTCTTTATGAATGATCATGGTGTCCAAATTCTTCAGGAATGGCCACCATCTATTGCTCAAGGCCTGATTTAACTGCTTTGACCTGGTCAGCTTCAGCTGCAAGCAACAAGGTTAGATGACAATATTTTTGTACTTTTGGTTAGTAAGCATATGAAAAGCAATGATATACAAATGCAATACATGCTTGGTGATCAAGAACCACACTCACAAGGTATCCCACCCACTAGGAGGGAAGCTAGGGTATGCAATGATCCTTGAGGCCATGATATGAGATGTTATGGGCCATGAGGGATCTTAGGGCCCAAAATTGGGGTCTTAAAGAAACCCTGAGATCCTTCCAAGCTAACATCATCAAAGAAAGTGGGTCAGTACAGGTAATCGGAATGAACCTCCAGGGGTTATCCCACAAATAAAGTGGGAAACCACGCAAGTTATCCCTGCAAAAGTCATGTGAGCCCTCACAAAAACTCAACAAAAGGGTTAGTGAAACACCATAAGCATTTTTTTCATGGATAATAGTATGGTTTCAGAAACCTCAAACCCTGTGGAATACACTTCAGAAATCATGTGATTAAACATTCAAGGCATAGGTTTCACCCATTCATAATACATCACACATTTAGAACATTCAAATTGAAGGCGTAAAATAATGGGAATAGGGCAAACCTGATTGGAGAGCTTGATTGAAATTGAGTTGCACCCGTGAGGCCCTTCAGGGTTTGGAGGCTGCTCTGAGTTCTCTGTCAGGTTTCTCTTCAGGTTTTGTCCAGGGTTTTGTTCCAAGGAAACCTCAGAGTATTTTGCTTCTCTTCCTTTTTCTCAAGTGAGGCCTTGGTATTTATAGACTGAATTTAATGGTTTTGTGGGCTCAAATGAGAGAGACCCAAGTCCAAAAAATTTTATTATATTATATTTATTTATTTATTATTATTTTTTTTTATTTATTTTTGTAAAAAATTATTTATTTATTTATTTATTATTATTTTTTTTATTTTTTTTTTAGGATCTAATTCTGATTGACATGATGAAATGCAATATGAAATGCTAAATGAATGCATGAATGAAGAGGGCAAATTTTGGGGTGTTACAGTTGCCCCTATTCAATAATCAGCTAAACCGAGTAGGATGAAAGCGAACAGCTTATCAGGCAAACGGGGTGAGCTGTGATTGAATACCAAAGATAGACCGAAAATTTGCGCTCCGAGAACACCACAAAAACGCGGAAATACACCGTGCTGTTTATTTTTCTTCCGATCCTCTGGCTTAATCTGGAGTTTCGATCCTCTGACTGAACCTATACTCAATTTAGTCCTCTGGTTGGATATTAATTTTGATCCTCGGGCTGGATACAATTTTGATCTTCTGGCTAGATCTTCTTCGATTTTCTGGCTAGATCTCCTCCGTTTCGATTCTCTGGCTGAATCTATTTCCTTTGATTCTCTGGCTGAATCTACTTCGATCTTCTGGCTAGATCTGAATTGTTGCGATTTTCGATCTTCTGGCTAGATCTGAATTGTTTCGATTCTCTGGCTGAATCTACTTCGATCTTCTGGCTAGATCTGGATTGTTTTGATGATAAATTCCCGTCATTAGGATCCCGCATCTGAGGCATGCGCTGGTTGACCCTCTTTTGAAATCTACACCCAACCTTCATATTAGATATGCAGCTTCGAGAATATTCCACTTTTGGGCTTCGTACATATTCTTCGGGTTAGAACATGTTGTAACGACTCCTCAATTAGACTTGGGCTTGCTGAGAAAATAAAGCTTGTAGGCGACTTCACTGGGGAATCTTCAAATTGAGCCTTAGGCTGGCTTACTGGAACACGATTCTCAGGCTGAATCTTCGAAATGACCCTCAGGCTGGATCACTGGAACACGATTCTCAGGCTGAATCTTTGAAATGACCCTCAGGCTGGATCACTGGAACACGATTCTCAGGCTGAATCTTCGAAATGGACCCTCAGGCTGGATCACTGGAACACGATTCTCAGGCTGAATCTTTGAAATGACCCTCAGGCTGGATCACTGGAACACGATTCTCAGGCTGAATCTTCGAAATGGACCCTCAGGCTGGATCACTGGAACACGATTCTCAGGCTGAATCTTCAAAATGAACCTCAGGCCGGATCACTGGAACACGATTCTCAAGCTGAATCTTCAAAATGACCCTCAGGCTGGATCACTGGAAAACGATTCTCAGGCTGAATCTTCAAAATGACCCTCAGGCTGGAGCACTCACGCTTGATCCTCTGGTTGGATCTCATGACCTTGGTTGTAAAGTAATTCTTCAGTCTGCTTGGAAGAACCTGTTTATCAGCTTATGTGTATGCTTGATATGATATGCATGCAAATGCAAATGTTATGCATGGTGTAAAAAGAAATCTGCTTGGGGAAGCAAACTCCGGTAGGGAACAGATCGCTGTATCAATCCTTGAATGCTCTGTGGGGAATGATCCGTCTGCCGGGACCAATGAGCCACCAAAAATAAATTGGCTGCTTGAAAAGTTGACCTTGCGGGGGGAGTATCAACTATGGAAACTTTGTTCGGCGAGGCTCTGTGAGGAGAGTCTGTGGGGAAAACACTTCTTGGGGAAATGTCGTAGGAAACGGCCTTTGCTGGGGATATGAACTTGCTAATCGCCCTCAAGCTGGGGATTAACAAATCTGTTAAAAATACTCTGCTGGGGAATGAGATGAACACTGGGAACGCCACCCTCTCATCTGTTGGTTATGCAACCACTTCGCTGTTGCTAGGAAGATACAGTCTGACACTGTCAACTCCGCTAGGGATATATAGTCTGGATACTGTCAACTCTACTAGGGATAGACAGTCTGGATATTGTCAACTCTGTTGGGGAACATGCTCTGCTGAGGAGAGACTTTGTCAACCGCTTGGGGATGAGGATTCATGACTTGGCATCCGGTTCCTGTGACCTGCAACCAAAAATACACGTATGCCTCGGGGGAATTACTCGGTTTGAATTCACCGTTCGGGATTAAGCACATTCAAAGCAATTTTAAATGTTTTCCTGTGCAAATCATCTGCAAAAGCCACCATTATGTTCATATGCAATATCTTTTATCAAAAATTCGGACATTTTTGCAAACAAACTGATAAATGAAAAATAAAGAGGCTCTTTAACTGAATTATTCGACTCTTAATGGAGAGAAAATTTGTGCCAGGAATAGGCGAGGGTATCAGGAAGCTGATCCCTGAAAAGAGGTGATCGCTATAAAAAGAGAACTATCCTAATGGCAATGGGGATACGGGGTCCCACCGAGTTTCGAATCTGCTATGGCTCGTATGTCCTCAAGACGCTCTGCTCATCTTGCTTTCTGAAGTGGATGATTAGTCGATCTTTAACCTTCGAAGATTGCCGGATTGAATGAAGCGGTGATATAACACTGATGAACTCAAATCACAGTCATTCGCTTATTCCCTAACTTTTGCCTGGATCGCCCCCTTTTCGGGTTTTCAATCCATCGGGATACCCATTTTTGCCTGAGCCGCCCTTTTGGGTTTTCGACTCACCGGGTGTACTCTTTTTTTATATCCCTAATTTTTGCCCGAACCTCTTTATTCTTTTTTTTTTGGTTCGTCGGGATGCCCTTTTTTTGCCTGGACTATTCTTTTTATCGTCCAGCGGGTCTATTTTATGCGAATATATTTTTTTTTAACTGCGTCTGAGTTAATAGGGGACGGGAATCCTTCGCCATCCATGGTTGTTAGCATCAAAACTCCGCCATAGAAAATCCTTTTAACCACGTACGGACCCTCATAGTTCGGTGTCCATTTGCCCCTGTGATCTGTGTTGGGAGGAAGAAATATTTTGAGTACCAATTCACCGACTTGATACCCCCGGGGGCGCACTTTCTGACCAAATGCTTTCTTCATTCGTCTCTGATCGAGATACGTCAATTTTGGGTACGTAGTTCCAGCATAGCACCATTTCCCGTTGGTTTGATTGATGACCAAAACTGAATCCCCGTATACATCCAGGGTTTTAATCTGTATATTGACGGCTTCCTCAAGTCTTAGGATACAAGCTTCGTATTCGGCTTCATTGTTGGTGCAGGGAAAAGTTATTCTGGCACCAAATGGCATATGAACCCCCTTCCGGTGTGATCAACACTATACCAACTCCGCGACCATTGACGTGGACCGCCCCATTAAACATCATAACCCATTTGGATTCAGGGTCAGGCCCCTCCTCCGGGAGTGGTTCCTCTCAATCTTTCGATTTGAGAAACATGATGTCCTCATCAGGAATGTCAAACCTCATAGGTTGGTAATCATCAATCGGTTGCTCTGCAAGATAGTCTGACAAGACACTTCCCTTGATGGCTTTTTGTGAAGTGTATTGGATGTCATACTCTGTCAGTATCATTTGTCACCTAGTAACCTTTCCGGTAAGTGATGGCTTTTCAAAAATATACTTGACTGGATCCATTTTTGATATCAATAGAGTCGTGTGAGTCAACATATATTGTCTTAGTCGGCGAGCAGCCCATGCCAAAGCGCGGCAAGTTTTCTCGAGCAATGAGTATCTTTGTTCACAGTCGGTAAACTTTTGCTAAGGTAGTATATTGCATGCTCTTTTCGACCTGACTCGTCATGCTGACCGAGCACACAACCCATTGACTTTTCTAACACAGTCAAGTACATGATCAACGGTCTTTCCTCTCGACCTGTAGACTGGCCTCGATCTTGATCTCTTTCTTGTCGTCTTCGGTACCAACGTTGATGGTCTCAACCACCTCCTGATAAGGTGTAATAGCTCGGTCCTCCTGTTTCAACAATCTGGATAACCCTTCAGGCAATTCACAATCTTCCTCAGCTCCTTCTTCGGCTTGATAGATAAGATTGTCGAAGTCATACTTGGCCATAGCAGTGTCGTTAGCAGTGAGATCCGAGTGGTCGGCTCTGCATGATGGAGGATCATGCTTTACCTTAGAATGAGAGATTTTTTTTGGAAAGAAAGAAAAAACGAAAAAAGAAACATTGCCATTTTTTTTTTGTAAAAGCAGAAAAAAACTGAAAGAAAGAGAACACAAAATTGTTTGCAAAAGCCGTCCTTTATTGATGATAAAAATAATTGCGAAATGTAACTAAATGGATGGCCCTACAAATGAGCTGTTACACCTTGGGCAAAGTGTAAGACTTTATTATGCATGTAATAAAGGAAAACAATAAAAATCACTCTTTCAGTAGAGTAACCCGAACGGTTTTTTCAGACGACCAATTGTCGAGCTTTTCTCCCGGGACACACGGGCGAATCCAGCTATCTAAGTCACAGTCACTGTCAGCCTTGTCTTCATCTGCAGCATTGACGATGTGGGGGGAAACCAAACCCCCGCAGGAGAGAGTACCGGTTTCATTCTTCTGAGATCCTGGAGCATACCCCAATCCAAACTTGTCTTCTTTGATGACTGGCTCCACAAATTTTCCCCAGCCTTGGGCATTACCAACTTTAACCACTTCGACAGCTTGCTTGTATGAAGAGATAGAAGTCCCGACCTTCTCAAACTCAGGTGAAAAGACAGCTTCGGGCGCGACCTCATTGATGTTTGTAGTTTCGAAGCCCTGACACAGCATCTCATGCATCTCGCCATACATCTCTACATACTTAAATGTAGACAGGTGGCTAACAAAAATATCCTCTTCACCACATACAGTGACGATCTGACCTTCTAGTTCATATTTGAGCTTCTGGTGGAGGGTAGAAGTAACAGCACTGGCAGCATGAATCCAAGGCCGACCTAGCAGACAGCTGTAGGCAGGCTGGATATCCATCACATAAAAGGTGCTCTTGAACACCTGCGGTCCAATCTTAACTGGCAACTCAACTTCGCCAAAGACAGCTCTCTTAGAGCCATTGAAAGCCCTCACAATTAAGTTACTTGGCCTCAGGATGATGCCATTGCAATCCAACTTCATTAAGGCTTTCTTTGGAAGAACATTCAGAGAAGAGCCTGTATCAACCAAAACATGGGAAAGCACCACCCCTTTGCACTCCATTGTGATATGCAAGGCTTTGTTGTGATTCCTTCCCTCAGGTGTCAGGTCATTATCGGTGAAACCTAGCCCCCGGCTAGCGTTTACATTGGAAACTACCGACTCCAGCTAGTTAACAGTTATCTCCGGTGGAACATAGGCCATATTCAGTACTTTCAATAAGGCTGCTCTGTGCGCCTCAGAGCACAGCAATAGTGAGAGAATGGAGATCTTTGAGGGTGTCTGATTTAGCTGGTCGACTACCTTGTAGTCACTTTTCTTGATAATCCTCATAAACTCGTCCACTTCCTTCTCGAATGCGGTCTTAGGAGGATCTTCCTCAGTAGTAACCTCTTCGGTGGATACCTGTTTCCCTTTAGCCTTGGCAGCTGCCTCGGCTTCAGTATTCGCGCGTAATGTTGATGGTGCAAATAGGCGTCCACTGCGAGTGAAGCCACCAACCCCTCCAACATTGTCTACAGCGGAGCTACCAATGTCAATGTCTTCTTCGTTAACTTTCTGCCCCTGGCAGTAGATATCAGCCCCATAGTGCCACGGAATAGCACTGTCTTTCTCATACGGAATAGGTCCTGGTACCGTGATGGTGATTGGACCAACCAAAGTCGGTTGAGGGCTGTCAGAGTAAATTGCGACTGGTGCTGAACTTTCGATGTTCACCGCTGCTGGTTCTGTACTTTCTGGGAAATATATTGTTGTCGGAGCGAGTCTCTCGGGAACATATATTTCTTCAGGAGTGAAATAAAACGTCACCGTCGATACATCATTCTTCACCGGACGGGCCTGATCGAACTGAAGACAACCTTCATCTATCAGCTGCTGAATACCCCTTCTCAAACTGTCACATCCGTTTTCGGCAGCTTGATAATTTCTGCATTCTTCCCCACAGCCCGGGAAAATCTGTCCTTTCAGAAGTCGGTCTTTAACCACCGATAGCGAAGTCTTCACCTTAGTCACATCAGAAACCAAATTCAAAGTTTCCCCACTATCAACAGCATTAATCCTCTGCCCGCCGTGAGCCGGCATCGGGTTCTGGATAACATTAGGCACCGGAGCAAAATTGATAGCCTGGGCATCTCTCAAATCTTGTACCTTTAACTGGAGAGCCTTGCAATTATCTGTAGTATGGCCAGGTGCGTTGGAATGAAAAGCACATCTGGCGTTGACATCATAACCTCTAGGCAAATTATTGGGATCGATTGGTAGGGCCAGAGTTCTCAATGTAACCAGATTCATGTCAATCAGCTTGGGAAGTAATACTGAATAAGGCATTGGGATTGGCTCAATGACCCGGTCCGCCTGCCTTGGACGTTGTTGATAGTGTCTCTGCTGACCCGGATTACCTCCTTGTTGTTGATTGTTGTACCTGGGTTGTTGTTGCGGATGATATTGCGGTTGAGGAACAGGTGTTGGAATAGTGACTGCGGCCACTTGATCTTGATAATAATTAGGGCGTCCTTTACTCCTGCCTCTGCCGGCATACACAACGCTTGCCTCGCCTTCTTTTCTTCGCTGACCGTTACCAGCAAACGGTCTCTTGGGACCTGATGGGTTGGAAACACTATTGTCTTGAATTCGGCCCATCCTCAACAGACTCTCGATTCTTTCTCCAGCAATTACTATCTCTGCAAAGCTGATTGACGGGCAAGCAGCCAATCTCTCAATATAATTGCCTTGAAGAGTGTTCATGAACATGTCCGCCATCTCCCTTTCAGACATAGGGGGTTGGACGGACGCAACAATCTGTCTCCAACGCTGAGCATATTCTCTAAAGGTTTCCTTGGCAGTCTGAGACATACCTTGCAACAAGGTCCGATTTGGAGCCATGTCCAAGTTGTATTGATATTGCTTGATAAAAGCCTCTGCCAAGTCTTTCCAGCTCTTGATGGTAGTACGAGACAAATGAGAATACCATTCACGAGAAGCTCCAGTTAGACTGTCTTCAAAATAGTACATCCACAGCTTTTCATCTTCCGTGTGAGCTCCCAACCTTCCCAAATAAGATTGGAGATGAGTGAGTGGGCAAGAAGCCCCGTTGTATTTCTCAAAAGTAGGGGGTTTGAACTTGTGAGGAATCCTTATTCCCTGAACCAGACCAAGATTTGTGACATCAAAGCCTAAGGAATTTTGAGACTCCAAAGATTTGAGCTTCTCAGCAAGCTCATCCATACGGCGAGTGGTCTCGAGGGCCTCGTCATGCAAAGAAAATTGATCATACTGATAATCTTCATTAACGGGGTGCCCGTTAATCCGAATTCCTTGATTCACATCGTACCTTCCGCCAATACCATTCCCAACATTCCCTGTGTTGCCAACATTACCCGGGTTTCCATCAGCATTTGCGTTACCCGCGTTTCCAGCCAGCTCTTTCTGTACTTGGTCCATCGCTAGCTGTGGACGATTTTCCTTTGTCGGGTACCTGTGGACTCGCTTGGGACCAATAACTGCCTGATACAGGGAACAAACATTAGACACTGCGGTGACACCTGCAAAACAGACAAGGGTTAATATGCATGGTATGCGATGCACTGCTTGTTCAGTTTTAAGGCACCCCCATTTTGAAAGGGAATACCCTGCAAATGAATAAGCATGAGATGTTGGATGCAAATATGTAGATGATGTTATGCAATGCAATGGCATGTCAATCAGAATTGATGGATCCGCTTGAACATCTGTCAGGTTGCACTTCCTGGAGAGAAATTCACTGAGGAATATAATACAAGCCCAAAACTCTGCTCCAGAAAATCGGGTTGGTTGGAGGTTAAGGTTTCCTGAATTTAGCCCACCCCTCACTGGTAGGTTCTAAGAACAGAAGTTCGTCAGCTTCAGCCCTTCAGTCGCGAATAATACGTTTACCACTGAAGGTTTGGCATTATTACGGGATAAAAGACCTCCACTGACTCCCCTCAACAGGACATCCTAAAGCAAATTCCCAGTCTCGGGGTCCTCGGATTGATCAGCGAGAATACGCCCACCAGAGCTAACATAATCACGTCTCGGAGGAGAGGCCTCGACTGAGTTCTCGGGAAATGGTCACCAGAGTCGACGATTTCTAAAGGAACACCATGTCGTTACGGAACATCCGTAGGACATAATATATCCAAAAGAAACCTCGTCTGGGTGTGGTTTTTCACGAACGACTTAACGTAGCAACATGCCACGCAAGCCTCATGATCATCCACTCTAAAACCTGTGTGTACACTCAAGCCTGGGTAATGGGCTTATCTCTCATAGAACATCCCATCCCAACAAACAAACAAACAGATCCAATAGATACAACAGATGCATGCAAGCAGGTAAGCAAATAAATGTACAAAAGCATGAACATCTAATAAACAAGAAATCACACAAGCTAGGAGGGACTCGCTTAGGGAAGATGGACCAACAAGAGGTCAACTTCTTAGTCCCCAGCAGAGTCGCCAGCTGTCGCAACCTGAAAAATACAGTGCGCGAAAAAACAACCGGCGAAAGAAAATGACAGAAGAGTCGCCACCGTGCGTTATTCATCCCAAAGGAGGGAAAGGAAACGCTCGAAGTAAACCTGAAAAAGGAAAGGACAAGACGGGGTCTCGCAACCAAATCTTGGGTTCGGGAGTCGGTTATGCGAAGGGAAGGTATTAGCACCCCTACGCATCCGTAGTACTCTACGGGATCCACTTTTGTAGTTTTCGTCTAAAGGGTGTGGGTTTATCTTGTGCTGTTTGCCAAAAAAAAAGGGGTTAAATGAAAATGACTCGCGCGGATGTCGCATCCACTGCATACGTATCTCATCTGAATATGAGAATCAGAGTCTTCGTAGCTCGGCTACCTATGGGTTGGGGGGATGTGTGCTCGCTAAGACATCGCGTCTTATGCCTACGTATCTCATCTGGCCTGAGAATCAGAGCAAAACGTAGTTCGGCTAACTACGGGGTTATGGATTGGGTTTTGGACGAACGACGTCACTACGCAATCTACCGGATGCTCGACCTTTGGAGACTTACTCGCCTGTAGTAGAAGGAGTTAACGTGTTGCTTTGGGTTTTAGGGTTTGGGATGCTCAAGGGCAAAAAGGCAGTCCTTGATGAAGGAACCGCGCTACCTGCAAGGATGCGAACACATACAAAACAAACATGTATAAAGTAAATGTGCCAACAAGGGGCTCAGAAGTAAATAAACAAAAGAAAACAAATGCGTCCTATCGAGGTCTTCCAGCTAAGAAAGCGATAAAATGCGGAAAAAATGTAAAAGTACCACGCGGATAAAGATCCGAAGTAACAGCAATTAGAGGAATGGGAAACCCTGAGATCCTTCCAAGCTAACATCATCAAAGAAAGTGGGTCAGTACAGGTAATCGGAATGAACCTCTAGGGGTTATCCCACAAATAAAGTGGGAAACCACGCAAGTTATCCCTGCAAAAGTCATGTGAGCCCTCATAAAAACTCAACAAAAGGGTTAGTGAAACACCATAAGCATTTTTTTCATGGATAACAGTATGGTTTCAGAAACCTCAAACCCTGTGGCATACACTTCAGAAATCATGTGATTAAACATTCAAGGCATAGGTTTCACCCATTCATAATACATCACACATTTAGAACATTCAAATTGAAGGCGTAAAATAATGGGAATAGGGCAAACCTGATTGGAGAGCTTGATTGAAATTGAGTTGCACCCGTGAGGCCCTTCAGGGTTTGGAGGCTGCTCTGAGTTCTCTGTCAGGTTTCTCTTCAGGTTTTGTCCAGGGTTTTGTTCCAAGGAAACCTCAGAGTATTTTGCTTCTCTTCCTTTTTCTCAAGTGAAGCCTTGGTATTTATAGACTGAATTTCATGGTTTTGTGGGCTCAAATGAGAGAGACCCAAGTCCAAAATTTTTTATTATATTTTATTTATTTATTTATTTATTTTGTAAAAAATTATTATTTATTTCTTTTTTCATTTCTTTTTTCATTTTTTTTTTCATTTTTTTTTCGTTTTTTTTTTCCAATCTAATTCTGATTGACATGAGGAAATGCAATATGAAATGCTAAATGAATGCATGAATGAGGAGGGCAAATTTTGGGGTGTTACACATAGGTATGAATATTAAGAGTAATATTTATATCAGATTGACCCCCTATGAGAATACTATATATAGAAAGTTATGCAAAGTGTCATAAGTTATTCTCATGGTGATAATGGTGTATACCACTCTTCTACTTGAAACCACTATGGACCGTAGATGTAGAGTCGAGTGCTTTATTGCTGATCAAATATTGTCCGTAACTGGATAACCATAAAGATAATTGATGGGTACTCCACGAAGCAGGCTGAGGGACATGAGTGACCTAGATGGAATTTGCCCATCCTGCGTAACAGGATAAATGTCTATGGGCCCAATATTGAACTGGAAAAGGATAACACGATCTATGGCTTGTGTTCAATATAGACAAAAGGGCAAACGGGTAATTATGCGCATAAGTATTATCACATAAGGATTTGTCAGATCACATGACATTTTCGTGTCTTGGGTAGCAATGATGGGTTGCTAGATACCGCTCATTGTTTATTATGTTAAATGCGTGATTAAATATAATTACCAGCATCGCGAAAACCTACAGGGTCACACACAAAGGACAGATTGATGAGAGATAGAGTAACTAAGGAACACCGTAAGGTACGGTTCCCTTAAGTGAATTATAGATCATCGTAAGGTACGGTGTACTTAAGTAGAATACAAAATATGGTAAGGTACCATGGGCTTAAGTGATTTTGGGCATATTGTAAGATATGGGCCAAAATACGCTTAAGTGGGCCTTTTAGCTTAAAGCCCACACAAGTTGTTCTATAAATAGAACCCTTGTGCAGAAGCATTCATTGTAGTTGCATTATTTTTGTTTTCTCTCTCTCTCTCTCTCTCTCTCTCACACACACACACACACTCAAAGCCTTCATTCGTACCAGCTAGCACTGAGATTGAAGGAATCCGTTCGTGTGGACTGAGTAGAGACGTTGTCATCGTTCAACGTTCGTGATCGCTCTTTAGATCTGCATCAAAGGTTTTGATCGTCACAAGAGATCTGCACCAAAGGTTTCAATCGTCACAAAAGGTAAATATTCTAGCACTGATCATGACCATTCGTAAGGATCACTAAAGGAGAAAATTTTAATTTCCGCTGCGTTTTGGATCGTAATTCTCCTTCACTTCCTTTTGCTCCCTATTATGACTTTCGTCCCCTGTGGAGTCATATTTTTCTAAGTTGAAATATACCTTTTTAGGTCTTCCTCAGATGTTTTGGATGATTGATATCTCTCACCCTTATACCGGTCTTAGATATTCATTCTCCCCGAGCATGTTGTTCTTTCACCCTTATATTGGTGTCTTAATCACATGTCTCTTTAGGCTTATTACCCAGTAACCGGAAATACCTCATTTGTTTCTTCCTCGGCTGAGTCCTTTATGGATATCCCCGCCTGAGTCCCTTAGCGGATTTTTCCCATCCGAGTCCGGATTTTTATCTGAAGTATCCTTTGTGGATAGTTTTGTTGTATTGGCATATTCCCCAATACATGCATCTTTGCGTCAGCTCGAGTCTTTCCATTGATTTATTTTCATGGAATCCCTTCGTGTCTCCTAGCAAGTTTTAAGTCGTGACCTGCTCACGCATTTTATTCCCCTTTATTCCCTAGTAAAGTCCTTAGAGTCTCTGTCCCATTTATGAGTGTATTACTCATATGGATTTTCAGTTTCTCCTAATTTCTTTTTCCTTTGTGGACATATATCCCCACAGAGTATTAACTTTTGCATACATACATTTGCATCATGAGGTCTCTTAGGGACCAAAATTCGTGTCTTTGTTATTATTTAAGCCCATTCTACCTCGTCGAGACGAATATTTTAACCTTTATATCTCCGACTAGAATGACCTTAAATAGGGGCATCTGTAAGACCCTAATTTTGACCCTAAGATCCCTCATGGCATCATATCATTGCACATGGCATTTGCCTCAAGGATCATAGCATCTTGGCTCCTTAACCCTTGGGTTGGGACTTGTGTGAGTTGGTTTGAGACTACAAAGCATGCTTGAATTGTATATTATGGCTTTTCTCATTTTGTTTACTAACCAAAAGCACAAAAATATGTCATTAACTTTGTTTGTTTTGAAGCTCAAGCAGTCATGTGATCCAAGGCTCCTAGGAGGCCCTTATGCTCATTGAAGTGGCCAGATGAAAGTGAAAGCAAGCATGACAATGGTTCACAAAGATCTCAGTCACAATATATGCCTCCCAAGTATCTCAATTTGTCAATTTGATCAAGATAAACCAAAGGGCTTGAGGATTGTTTCCCAAGGAAACCCTAATTCAACTGGACCTAACTCCTTCATTTTTCATTATTTTGAGGTGTGACAAAGTGAATTGGGACTTTTAAGATGTATACTTCAATTGTTATGTTGGATAAAAGTTCATAATACTAAAAGAAACACATGTGATAATACAAAACATTATAGGTCACTTTGGACCAAAGTCATTGAAATGTGAAAAAGTCGAACTTCAAGTGCCCATAACTTTCTCATAAAAAACCCAAATGATGCAAAATATAAGTCCAAATGGATTGTCTTGAAAATATATACAACTTTTATGTTGAAGGTTTTGTTATTTTAGGCTTGAATAATTGAAACATAAGGGCTTGAAGTTGGTCCATTTTGGCAAAATTTCCATATACATGTTTTGTACCTTGAACTTCATGGCCAGTTTTTAATATTTTCCCAACTCCAAATGGATTTTTGTTCAACATAACATTTGTTCCTCATGACAAGACATTTCCAACCATTACCTACATGCCTATGTTTCAATTTTGCAAATGGCATTTTCGAAGAGGAGAAGTTTTAGGTCCAATTATGCATACCATGTTAAAATTCCATGCACAAGCTTACACATTGCAATTTGCACGTCCAATTTCATTTGGCTGATGTTTAGCACTCAATTACCAGTGCTTTTGGGCCTCACATGCGCCTGTACAGGCCCATGCATGAAGGACCCAAGCTCATGCACACACGGATATTTCATGCATTGCATCATCTCTTGCTATAAATAAGATGCTTCATTCACTTCAAAAAGTAACCTAAAGGCGCCCGAAGTTCTGCACAATTGAATCCCTAACCCTCACTCAAAGAAATTTTGATTTTTCTCTCAATTTTTCAAGTTCAATTTTCAACTTCATTGGTTGATCTTTGACTTACAATTCCTTAGCCTAGCTTCTTTGTTACTTCAAGAACAAGTTGCATCAAAGAATTGGAGTGGATCAAGCATTGAAAAGCAGCACTTCAAAGGTCGATTCTCAAACTGTTTTCATTCGAATCTCTTTGGATTTTGAGCATTTCTTGTATTGGTTGGTACCTCTGAAGTCCTCATGTGAGAAGCAATTGGTTTGTGCTTTTAATTTTAGGAATTGAGCAAGTTCAGTTTGAACACCTTGTTTTTCCATCTCAGATTTCTCCTCCTATGAGAGTCTTGAGCAAAAACTAAGGGCACAGGGGTGATGTATATCACCCTAGCTTCCGAATGATGCATGGATCGTGTATTATGGTGAAGGTTTGAAAACCTCCAACTCTGGCCGAAACAGTGAGTCTCACCGGAGAAGACGGTGGTTTCCACCACCGTCCCCGCGTGGATGAGTTCCTGGCCCTTGGATCTGGCTCTGGGGATCTAATCTTGGCCATGTATTGTTATGACTTATTTTAATGCTGAGTGTTTCGCTGTTGACCAAGCCTCACCATACGCGCGTGCTTCTGATTCCTTGGATCAACCACGTTAATTAATGAACGTTGATCCAAGCGTTGTGGTTTTTTCCAATTTTTAAGTTCTATTTTAATTTTCTTTTATTCCAATTATTTTTAAAAATTCATAACTTCTTTATTTGGAATCACAAAAATATGAGACCAATTGCAAAATTTATCTCTTAAATTCTAGTTTCTAAAAATGATTTTTAATTATTTTTGTGATTCCATTTAATATTTTTTGTGAATTATTTCATTTCTGTTTGTTTTAATTCATTTAAAATACTTTTCAATATTCAAAAATGCCAAAAATATTTTCTTAACATCTTTGGATGATGATGGATCTATGAAAAATATTCTCATCAATTTCTTAATTGATTTGAGATTTATTTGAGATTTTAGTCCAATTATGTTATTTTTCTTCATTTTTAATTGTTTAAAATTAGTTTCTGTTTTCAAAAAATGATGAATTTTTTTTTTCAAATCTTGTTTGACCATGTTGGACTTATGATGATCCAATTGGACTTTTCCAAGTTGATTTGATTTGGATTTGAAGTTTGACCTTTATTTGTTTATTTTAATTCAAGTATTATTTTGATTCCCAAAATTACCAAAAATATTTTTATTGTTTCTTGACTTCTAAGCTTCATCTCACTTCTGTTTACCATTGATTGATGTTGATTCCATTCATGTTTGATCAATGTGCTTTACTTATGTCATTTGAATTTCAATTATGTACATTCCATTTCCATCTTCCTCTTCTTCTTTTTCTTTTTGACCAATGAGTTAATGATTGGTGGTTAGCCTTGACATATGAGAGGCTTAACCTTCTTTGATCCAAATCAAATTCATCTTGATCAAAAATCAAGTGAATTGCTTTGCATTGAAGATAGGTTGCTTCTTGGTCAAGCAAAAAACCTAAATTCATACAAGGTCATTCTTCTTTTCTTTTGGCATGGCAAGTTGTAGGAGCTTGGCTTACTAGTCATGGTCTCTAACTTGTGTTTATTTGCCTATAGTTTTATTGATCGGCCTCAGACAGGTGTGACTACTACATTAGTCCACTTACGATTGCTTAACATAGTGTTAAATTTCCATATGGCACACTAACACTAACTACTAATCACTAACTTTTAATTCAAGCATTTAATTCTTGCAATTTACTTTAATGCAATTTAATTTCTTGCTCATTAATTCACTTGTCTTTGCCCTTTGCTTACTTGAGCTCATGTTTATGCTTATGCAATTTGTCTTTTGCTCACTTGAGCATATTATTGTGTATATACTATTGTCTTGTGCTTTGTTTTGTTTTGTTTGTGTGAACCCAATGCAAATGGAGAAAGGACTTAGATTTAGGACCTTACCTATGCTAAATGGAGTTTGAAGAGAAACTAGGCCTCATGCCTTTAGAATGCTAAAATTGTCAAAGAGCAACTTGGCCTCATGCCTTTAGAATGCTTAATCTTGAAGATGACATTGAAAGGACTCCTAATTCTAAACTCACTCTTGTCCATTCTTTCTATTGTATTGTGGAACCTTTTGATCCGTGTGTTCTTGTGATAGGGACGCCAAACTTGAGCTACTTAGAAGGACCATTGTCATGGACATCCATGATAAGAGATACAAAAGCCAATTGGAAGATTCCTAGGAGCTTGATTGATTATTTGTTTGATTGCTTAAGTTAATTGCTTATTTCTTGCTAAGTCCAAAGGAATGGAGCAACTTGGATCATCTTTATGATCTCAAGAAGGGAACTCCAAGTATTTTTATTTCTCTTCCCTCATCTTTGCATGTTTAGGACCTAGCCCTTCTCTTCTTCTCTCCATTCTAACCCAAGCCAAAACTTTTTGTGCAAACATTAACATTGCTTTCAAAAATTAGAAACCTAGGCACTATGCCTTTGATTTTTTCAAACTCTTTTCATAACACTTATTTTGAATTGAACCTTAAGTAAACTTTGACCTTATTTTGTGAATACTTTTCATTTGTAAGTACAACTCACTCAAACTGTTTTTATGGTTCCAATGACCATTTGTGTTAAAGCTTTTCATAAACATTAGCTATTAGGTTTTAGTTATCCTAGAGGTTGATATAATACTCACATGTATCCTTAGTGATGGATTATAAGTCTTTCATGCTTATTTTACCCCCTCACTAGCATGTTGAAGCTCTCCTCACATGGTGGATTTGTGGTTCTAGGTTGAGTTTTCTCCCTTTGATAATAAAAGACCTTAAGGCTTTTGACCAATCGATTCACCAACTTCTTTTGAGATTTTTACCCCGAACTACGAGGTTTTGATCCTACCTTTTTAAGATGGTACGTAGGCAATGGGTTTATCCATTCAAACACAAGAATTCTAAATAACTTGTATATTCTTCTCTCATCTCCCCAATCATGTTTGCACAAATATTTTTTCACAAATACCAACCTATCTTACAACATTTGTAAAAAGGGCTCCCTTAGAGTACTAAGGATGTTTTAGGTGCTTAAAACCTTCCCATTGCATAACCAACCCCCTTACCCAAATCTCTGACATTTTTATTAGTTTTTGATTTGATAAAACTTCTCGATTTTTATTCGCTTTCTAACCTTTCCTTTGGATAAATAGAAGTGCGGTGGCGAATCAAATTGTATGATTTACTTTTGATTTAGTCAATAAATCTAAAGGTAACGAATACCCCGTTACAAAGAGCCATGGGGAGGAAATGAAATTCAATAGTGTCGGAGGAACATGAATCTTATCCGCATATATTTGACACTTGTGGCATTTCTTCACAAACTTACAACAGTCAGATTCCATTGTCAGTCAAGAGTAACCTGCTAGCAACATCTTCTTTGCCATTGCATGTCCATTGGAATGAGTACCAAAGGAACCTTCATGGACTTCAGTCACCAATAAGTCTGCTTCGTGTCTATCCATGCATCTGAGCAGAACCAAATCGAAGTTTCTCTTGTACAATACATCACCATTCAGGTAAAAATTATCGGCTAATCTCCTCAAAGTCCTCTTATCTTTCAAGGATGCCCAAAACGGGTATTATCACAAAAGAATTTGTCAGGTCACATGACATTTTCGTGTCTTGGGTAGTAGTGATGTGTTGCTAGATACCGCTCACTGTTTATTATGTTAAATATGTGATTTAATATAATTGTCAATGCCACGAAAACCTACAGGGTCACACACAAAAGGACGGATTGGTGAAAGATAGAGTAACTAAGGAACACCGTAAGGTACAGTGCACTTAAGTGAATTGTAGAACATCGTGAGGTACGGTTTACTTAAGTAGAATATGAAATATGGTAAGGTACCACGCGCTTAAGTGATTTTGGCATATTATAAGATATAGGCCACATACACTTAAGTGAGCTTTTTAGCTTGCAGCCCACACAAGTGTTTCTATAAATAGAACCCTTCTGCAGAAGCATTTGTGCAGTTGCAATTTTGTTTCTCTCTCTCTGTCTCACTCAAAGCCTTCATTCGTAGCAGCTAGCACTGAGATTGAAGGAATCCACTCAGGTGGACTGAGTAGAGGCGTTGTCACCATTCAAAGGTTGAGTCTCATCATATCCCTCGAGATGAGAATCGGATTGCAGATGCTCTTGCAACGTTGTCTTCAATGATTGTAGTGAAGTATTGGAATGAGGTTCCCAATTTGATTGTGATGCGTTTTGATAGGCCAGCTCATGTGTTTGATGTTGAAGAGGTCAAAGACGAAAAGCCATGGTATTACGATATCAAGTGTTTTCTCCAAAGTCAGATTTACCCGCCTGGGGCATCTTTGAAAGATAAGAAGACTTTGAGGAGATTAGTCGATAACTTCTACCTGAATGGTGATGTGTTATACAAGAGAAACTTCGATATGGTTTTGCTCAGATGCATGGATAGACACGAAGCATACCTGTTGATGACTGAAGTGCATGAAGGTTCCTTTGGTACTCATTCCAATGGACATGCAATGGCGAAGAAGATGTTGCGAGCAGGTTACTATTGGCTGACAATGGAATTTGACTGTTGCAAGTTTGTGAAGAAATGCCATAAGTGTCAAATATATGCAGATAAGATTCATGTTCCTCCGACACTGTTGACGTGATTTCCTCCCCATGGCCTTTCTCCATGTGGGGAATTGATATGATTGATCCCAAAGCGTCGAATGGACATCATTTCATTCTAGTGGCTATTGATTACTTCACAAAGTGGGTTGAAGCGGCATCGTATGCAAATGTGACCAAGCAAGTTGTTGTGAGGTTTATCAAGAACCAGATTATATGTCGATATGGTGTGCCAAGTAAGATCATTACTGATAATGGATCAAACTTGAATAACAATATGGTAGAAGCTCTTTGCAAGGGCTTCAAGATTGCGCACCATAATTCTTCTCCCTACAAACCTAAGATGAATGGGGTTGTTGAAGCTTCAAATAAGAACATCAGGAAGATTATTTAGAAGATGGTTATAATGTACAAGGATTGGCATGATATGCTCCCATTTGCTCTGCATGGGTATCGTACATCCATCTGCACTTCAACAGGGGCAACCCCTTTCTCTCTTGTATACGGCATGGAAGTTGTGCTCCCCGTAGAGGTTGAGATCCCATCAATGCGTGTCTTGATGGAATCCAAGTTGAATGAGGCTGAATGGTGCCAGACCAGGTATGACCAACTGAATTTGATTGAAGAGAAGAGATTGATTATCATGTGTCATGGTCAGTTATATCAGTAGAGAATGAAGAAAGCTTTTGATAAGAAGGTCAGACCTCGTGTTTCCAGAGAAGGTGGCCTTGTGCTCAAGAAGATTCTATCTTTCAAACCAGATTCTAGGGGAAAATGGACTCCTAATTATGAAGGCCCATATGTTGTTAAGAGATCCTTTTCAGGCGGTGCTTTGATTCTTACAACTATGGATGGTGAAGAGTTCACGCATCCTGTGAATACCGATGCAATCAAGAAATACTTTTCCTAAAAATAAAATAATAGCTCACTAAGTTGAAAACCTTAAAGGGCGGCTTAGGCAAAAAAGAGCGTCTCGGTGGATTGAAAACCCGAAAGGGTGGTTCAAGCAAAAATTAGAGACATCAAACAGAAAGAGTTATCCCAATAAATTGAGTACCCCACCTTGGGGAAATTTATGCAAAAAAATTAGGGATTATGGAAAATAACTGCATCCTGCTGATCTTCATATTTGAAGACGTTCTTAAGCACAACAATCGAATTTGATTATTTCGCCCCCAATAGCAGTCATGAGCACAATAGATATCAGGAGTTGGTAGAAGGATTAGTAATCATTGTATTCAATGTAACCCTTTTCCATGTAAATTACCATTTTCAACTTTGTAAAGATCTATGAAGTCTTGTCATTTACAGACTATCATTCTATTAAATAAAGTTGAGCTTTTATCCAATTGTTTCTACTCTTATTTAATTCAGCCAAATAGTTTTAAATTTTATTATGATCATTTTGAAAATTAAAATTTTAATCAAAATAATATTTTCTTAAACATATAAAAGCATTAATTTTAAGAAATCGATTTCATTTAAAAGGAATATCAATAGTGGTTCGAAAGCAGTAAAGCCCTAAGTGTGCAACATTTCTGGTTCTCCCTAAGCAGCATGTGCGATTTCTCTTTCATCCCCGGCAGTATTGTTCAGCACCCAGTGTTTGTTGATTTCTCCATGCGGTTAATTCTCTGTTGTCCCCAACTGAGTTGGTGTTTATTCCCCAGCCGAGTTTATATCCATTCTCCAGCGGAATGCGGACATTTCGTTGCAGCAGTTCGCATGGTTCCGGTAGGACTTTGGTTTCCCCACTAGTCACAATCAAATTCGCTCCCAGTCAGTGTTTCCTCCTGGTTTCCGAGCAGCTATTTGTGTTTATCCCCTGCAGGGTTGTCTCCCATTTGATATGGTTGACCTAAAATTCTCTGCAGAATTGGTAATATTTTCCTCAACAGGTCCCCTCCTTCCCCAACTAGGGTTGAGCCTTTGGGATGTTTATATCTCTTTTCTCCAGCAGTTGTTTCTATTTTTTGTGGAATGGCCGAAAATTGTATCGATGATTCAAGTCTGCGACATCTTTGTATCCTTTGAGATCGTTTTGTCAGCATAATTACCATATATACATATACATACATATGCATTCATATAACTTCATTTTTGCACTTGTTAATTCATTCTTGTAATTCTTATTCTCTGTTATACTGGTACTTTATCCCTGTACAGATTTTGTGTGTCTGTCCTCCTTCAATTATAGAGTGTCAGCCCCCTAAGCAGAAAGATTTTAACCTTTCTCCTTTCCCCACTGAGTTATTTGCTCATGGATGATTATTATTTCAGCTTCCTCCCCAATTAATTATCTGGATGGAACCACTTCCCCTTGAGTTATACCCTCATTGGGTTGAGTCTTGTTTGACCGTTTCTTTCTAGATCTTACCTAGATAGATGCTTTAAGTCCTCTAAGAGTTTATTATCCAGTAACTGGTAGTATTCTTCTTAGTTAGCAATTTGTTACTTCTTTCCCAATACCCGACAAAAGTAACTCCTTTTTCTCCCCAGCGTTTCATTTTCACATTTCCCCAGGAAGTATATCCTTGATATGTTCATCCTAACCGGTGACGGATATTTTATTCTCCTGCTTTAAGTCTATCCTTGATATGTTCATTCTAATCGATGACAGATATTCTCATCTTTGGTATTCTACCCAATAAAAAGGTAGTTGTAATCCCTATTTTGTTTCCCAAAGAGTTAATCCTTTATATCTTCATCCTAACCAGTGACGAGTTTTCTCCTCTTTGCGGTCTTCTACCCAGTAACCGGTAGTTGTAAATATTTTTTTCTCCCCTTGGAGTTTATCCTTGATATGTTCATCCTAACCAGTGAAGGATATTCTCTTTGATGGTATTCTATCCAGTATCTGATAGATGTAATTCCTATTATTGTTGTTCAGGTGGTTTATCCTTGATATGTTCATCCTAACCGATGACAGGTATCTTCCTTAACATCCCCAGGCAAGTCTATCCTTGATATGTTCATCTTAAACGATGACGGATTTTCTTTCCTTTGATTCTATCCTTGATATGTTCACTTTAACCAGTGACGGATATTCTCTCCCTTTGGTCTTCTGCCCAGTAACTGGTAGTTATAAATCCTATTTTCAGCTTTTCCCCAGCAAGTCTATTCTTACCCAGTAACCGGTAATTAAATCACCTCCTGGCGACCCTCAGTGAGGCATCCTTGATATGTTTACCCTAACCGGTAACGGATGTCCTCTCTGTCAGATTTTATTATCTTCTTACCCAATAATAGGTAGTGAATAATATATTTCTGCTCCTCCTGTGTTGAAGTTTATTTCTTCCCCAGTTGAGTTGAGTGTGTATTTCCTTAGTGAAATTGTTTTTCCTGCATGGTTCAAGTATTTCGGTTTTATTCTGATCTACCTGTTCCGCTGCAGACGTTTCTTTTGTTTCCCGTCTGAGCCTTTCCATTTTCATGGAATTCCTCTAGTCCCCCAACAGTCTTTAAGTCGTGGCCTGGCCTAAGCATAACCCTTTATCTCCCCAGAGTCTCTGTCTCCCTAGTGAGTTTTTCCTTACGGAGTGCATTACACTCCTGCGGACTTTCGGTCTCTCTGATTTCTTTTCCTTTGTGGCAATATTTCCCCACAGAGATTTATTTTTGCATTCATATCATATGCTTCATGAGGTCTCTTAGGGACCAAAATTTGTTTCTATATGTTGTTATTTAATCCCATTATACTGAGTCGATATGAAGATTTTAACTTTCTCCTCCTCAGTTAGAATGTCCTTAAATAGGGGCAGTTGTAAGACCCCAATTTTGACCCTAAGATCCCTCATGCTATCTCATCATATTCATTGGCATTAGGATCATACCTTGGCATCCTCCTTACCCCTTACTCATTGGGTTTATTTTGGGCGAGATAACCAAGTACCATGTGATTGTATCATACTTGTTATTTTATCATTTACTAACCAAAATACCAAAAATATGTCTTTGCATTTGTCTACTTCTTTTGCAGGTAAGGCACATGATCACCTTTGATCCATCAAGTTCACATCTAGGGTTTAAGACCCTCATTGCAAAGAGCTCAACCAAGGAATGATCCATAATGGATTTATATATCATATATGAATACTCATGAGATTCATATGTTATTTTTATCATCAAATCATCAAGAGCTTAGAATTGGTTTGCCTTGGAAACCCTAGTTCATCTAGGTATCTTGTGTAACTTCTTCAACAAGCTTCTTCACCAATTGATCAAATGTTTCAAGGGGCATATCAAATTTCATCATCCTATGCATATATGATCTCCCAAGAGTCCCAAAAGTCAAGAGAATTGCAATCTAGCAAGTTGGTTGATGGTGGTTGACCAGAGGAAGTCAACTGGTCAAAACTGGGGTTCCCTAAACCCTATCTCCTATAATTTTCATCATATGAAAATGATTCCAAGAGAAAAGTTACTCTAAATAACATTCCAAACAACCTTCATGTTGAGTTCTAGATCTAGTTTTTCTTTTAAAGTCATTTTTCATGTTGAAAGATTATAGGTCGTTTTGTCTAAACCCTAATTTGAAAGTCAACTTCCCAAGGCCATAACTTGCTCAATTTTTATGAGATTGAATATTTCCAAATTGTAAAATTCAATTCATTGTGTCTAATTCAACTTTGATGTTTGGAGGAAGAGCTAATTCAAATTTTATGAGCATGTGATATAAGGATACATTATAGGTCATTTTGGACCAATACCATTGAACAAGTGATTTTCCTTAACTTCAAAAATGCATAACTCATTCATCCCAAATCCAAATGAGGTCAAATTTGTGATCATTTTGAAGGTTTTTGAAATATCTACAACTTTTATGAAGACACTTTTCTCATTTGAAGCTCACATAAAAAGTTAGCCAAGGTGGAATAATTGAACATATGGCTTGACACTTAGAAAAATTCTTAACATGTTGAAATTTCCAAACTTCCACCTCAAAATTCACCATGATACAAGCTCTAAATGGAAAAGTGTACAACATAAGAGTTGTTCCTCGTGATCTAACCTTTCTAAAGAGTTCAAATTCATTCATTTTGGATAAGGTTTGAGGGGTCTGCGTATGGTCTGAACAGGGTTGCATCAATTGGCAAGGATCAATCTTCAAACATCAAGACACTTTTGCCTTGCACCACAATCTACATTCAGACTCAATTACACTTGCATATGGATTTAATTGTGTTGCTTCATGGGCCTGTACACGCCCATGCAAGCATGCACTTCACTTTGCGAAATTTGGAAGTATTTTGAAAGGTGCAAATATCATTTGCATTTGCTATAAATAGAGGCCCATTGCATCAGAAGAAAGGACCCTTGCGCGCCATATTTGCCTCCCACATTTGAAACCCTCACAATTGAAAGGAAAACCTGAGAAATTTCACTTGAAATTTGAGTTTGAATCTCACTATTTGGAGATTCAAAAACTTCAGGATCCAAAGCCTTGTACCAATCCTAATCTACTTCTGCAAGCTTCTTGAGCAAGATCAAAAACGAATTGAAGCAAGAGAGATCAAGTTCTGCACAACATTGAAGGTATTTTTCCAGATTTTTCTTCTCTTCGATTCTCTCTCAATTCTCATCAATTCTCTTGGATCCTTGGTTGTTTGAAGTCCTACCAATGTAGTCAAGAAGATTGAGTTTCTTTGATGTCAAATCGAAGTAACTCATTTCATGCACCTCAAAATTCAACTCCATGTATCTCTCAATATACTTGGAGTTAGTTTGAATTGAGGTCAGATTCGTGATCAGTGTCATTTTCTCTTTAAGATTATGTCCTTCTTTTTCATTTTTGTTATGGTGATGAGAGAACCAGTCCGGCCAAGGTCATCGAAGAAGATGACTGGTGGTTTGGTCCAGCGATGTGATGGACACGTTCTAAGACATTTGATCATTTCAATTTGTTTTAATCCTGAGCGCTCTTTGTGATTACCATTGGTGTAACGCGTTGACTCGTGTGTTTGGTGGAACGTGCGTTTCAGACCACTTAATCTGCCACCTCAATTAATGAGGGAGATCAAGTGATCCACGTTATTCTGACTAATTGAATTTTCATTTTATTTATTTTATTTTCATTAATTCATATTAAATTTAATATTGATCCAAAAAATATGAGAGTTTCACCAAAAAGTCTTAAATAAAATCCTCTTTCATTTTCTGAATTAAATTTACTTTTTGGATCATTATTATAATTTTTCATGATTTAATTGATTTTGTGAATATTTTTAATTGTTTAAAAATACTTTTAAGTTTCCAAAAATTATGAAATTTTTTCTCCAAGGTCCTTTGACCTTGTTTGACCTATGATAAATGTCATGATAATTTCTTTGGTGTTTTGATGAGGTTTTAGGAAATTAACCAACCTTAGTTTAATTTAATGCATATTTTTATTATTTTTAATTGTTTATATGCCAAATTAATTGTGTAGAGCCATTTTAATTGACTTTGTGAGTTTGACTTGTGTTGTTGGGCCTTGGTCAAAGTTGATTTGACTTTGCTAGGTTAAGATCATTGGATTTAGGGGATTGATGGAATTGTACATTCCATCTCTCAAAATGAATGAATGATCTTAATTTGGTAACAGTCATCCTTTGACCAATTTGTGTTTAATCCATCCCCCCTCCCTCTTCATCTCATTCCCCTTCTTTATCCGTTCATGTCATGGACCTACGATGTCTCTATATCCTAAGGCTAGTTGGTTTCAAAATCAACATAAGTATGGATGAGATTATGTCTCCCACTTTGCATATTCTTTTTGTGTGTGGTATGTTTCATGAGCATAGTCCATTATACTATGTTTATAACATGAATTAACACCAAAATTCGATTGCCCGGTCTCAAATAGTTGTGACTTCTACATAAGTCCAATTACGATTGCTTAACATAGTGCTAAATTTTGACACAAAAGGCATAACATTCTAGTTAGTGAGATTGTAAGTCTCCCCTCTTTCATGGTATTATGTGGAAACTTGGGCTTTTTTCCTTCCTTTGGAAGATGTCTTGGTTCAAGGATCCATGCTTGTGATAAGTGGGTTAAGTGTTCTCCAAAGAATGACTTAAACAAATGCAAAGCAAAAGCAACACTAACCTCTAATTCACTAACAACTAACATTTAATTTCAAGTCATTTACTTTTAATGCACTTTAATTTTTAAGCATTATTCATTTGCCTTTATTCATACCATTCAAGTTGTTTACTTTTATGTCATTTTCACTTTGTCCACTTGGACCATATTTTGTGATATATTGTGTTTGCATATACTTGTTTGATTGTGTGGTCTTTTGACCCTAATGAACATAATAAGAACAAAAACCTTAAAAAAACATTTTGTGTGGATTGTTGGTTTGATCCGAGACTATTGGACTTAGAATCTAGGCAACACTCCATATGCAAAGGACTTGGCCAATGCCAACTTTCATGAAACCAAGTACTTTGAAATAAGCATTCATCTGATACAACTTTAAAGATCCATTTGAGTTCATCTGCAACATGATCATTGTGAAGCTGTTAATTTGAATCTATGACTTATGCCATCTTTGAAGTCATCTGACACATGGGAAATTATGAAGAAGATCATGGGGTTGCTAAGCTTGGATGTGGATATTTTTATTTGATTCCTTGCTCTTCAACTTGCTATTTGTGTATTGTTTGTTGCTTGATTCTAAAGTCTAAGGAAAATTTGGGTTTCTATATGACATTCTTGTCTATTGGATTGCAGCCTATTGGTCAGATCTTTTCAACTCTCAACTTTTAAAGTTATACTTAGGATTAGTCTCTTCATATCCTTCCCACTTCTTTAATTTCAAAATTTGTCCCTCCTTTTAAAAACCTTCTTTGATTGTATCTATTTTCTGAACTTTGACCATATTGCAAATTAGAAACTTTGGTCTTATGCCATTGCATTTTCAAATTCCTTTTCTTCATTAAACTTGTGAATAAACTTAATTATACTTGACTTAAAATTTCAAAATCCAAAAATAACTAACACTCATTCAAACTATTTTTAGGCCCTTGTGTCTTTTGAACTTAAAATTTTATTAAAAACAACTCATTCACTTTGAAATTGATACCACGAACTACGAGGTTTTGATCCCTCATTTTTATGTTGGTACGTAGGCATAAGTCTGAAGGTCTTGTCAAACACAAAAATATAATTAATGAATTCTTTTCTCATCCCTACACTCTATTTATTGCAAACATCTTTTATACGAAAACACATGTACACACAAAACAGGGCTCCCTAGGAGTACCTATGACACTTTGCGTGCTAACACATTCCCTCTGTGTAACTAACCCCCTTACCTGTAATCTCTGGCATTTTATTAGTTTTGATTTGAAAACTTCTTATTTTTTTAGGTTTTGTTCGTACTTTTCCCTCTCCCCTTGGAAACAGTAAAAGTGCAGTGGCGACTCTGGTTTTATCGACGTCTAGCTTATCTATAGCTTGATGGTCATGAATTTATCGCTACAAGTAGGAAGTCTAATTCCGCGATAAAAGAGTTATGTTTCCAAATAGATTTGTCCATCCACAATGGAGATAACACTGGTGGGAATAAAGGTTGATATGTCTCTAGCTCAGGTTTCAATGACGAGTGACGCGGTCAAGCTACATGCGTTTGTCTGGTTCGGACACTTTGCGGCTCTTTCTAAGAGACAAGAATGTAAATATAAAATATCACCTAAAGCCTCGCGACCAGGTGGTGGGCGTAACAATAATGACATTTGTGGATACGTCACTTCCTGTTTACTAAGATCATCATAGATTATTAATGTGTGCATTCTATTATCGTGGAAATATTCCCCCATGGAACACCCAAAATATGTTGCCAGAAATTGCAGAGGTGTTGGATCTGAAGTGTTGGCTTCTACAAGAATGGAATATTCTAATGCATTCACTTATGAAAGAATTTGAACTAATTGTTCCACATTTGAGCATTTATGTCCAATCATTACATAGACACAATACAATGTCTCACTCTAAAAGGTGGCCCTTCAGTTCATTTTCTTTTGGTTTAATATGGTATAGATATATATAGCTATTTTTAATAGTTTATCGGTCCCCGATTATAAGTTCTCGTTGACCCCGACCTATAAGAACTAGGTTATCTACTGCTTTTAACCCAGTTTGCATAGGCTCGTGCACTGATTTACGTTCTATAATCCTAGGGGCTTTCACTTCGACATGTCTTCACTTGTGATCACTTAGAGGCTCTATTACTCAATAGGTACTCCTAATTCACCGGCCACATGCCCTAACATAGCCTTTCTCGTAGGAACATCCATAATAGATCTAGTACATTTGACAAGATCTCTTTCTTTGATAGCGGTATCACTACTGAAGACAACAATTTTGTCATTCTCATTCTCAAGATTCAACTTTATTCCTTTCACACCACTGGGAAATTCAACCAATTCCCCAACTTGAATCTCGTTCAATCTGTAAACAAGTTCAATCCCATCTTCAATTGAGACGACTCACCGATCTCAACCACTTGAAAATTTGTGTAAAATTTGGTAATTCAACTTTCTAATAGAGTTATTAGTTGCACTGCTCTTACAGAGAATTCCATATTTTATTTAAAATTAATTTTACCGGGGTAATGCCGCAAAAAGGGAATCTATAAAAAAATCGCAGTAAAGTTAGGGTTTTAATCGTGCAACTAGAAGTCCTATATATCCACCTCTCTAGACACAATATCTGGAGTACTTGTGATGGTGACCACATCTGCTGGCATGTGATGTTTGGACATAGAATTTAGTCCTTGTGAATGGGAAGAGTCTGGTGCTCTTATTTTACGACGTTTGAGAGGATTTCTTCCTATAATGACCAGAAAGACACCAAGTTCTCCTTTAGGTGCTTCAACTGAGGTATGGGTAGAAGGAGTTGGTACGAAAAAACCTTCTATATAAAGTTAGAAATGGTGAATTGAGTTAGAGTAAACTGATGATCTTGTAGTCATTTGGTCGGCTATTGAAAGAAAAAGCTTGCATATGCTCTCCCTATTCGTTCATATAAAAAGAGATGAGAGTTTTGGGCAGACAGGATTACTCATTGATAGGAAACACTTTTCCTTGTACCAAAATTGGCAATTTGGTTCAAATAACCCATTTAAGTGTCTTCCATAAGCGCATGCTCCGCCGGATAAAAAAAATCCCTGAATCATATGTCTTCTTTCACATACGACTTGAGGGGAATACTCATCCTCCACAAGTGCGACCTCTACATGTCTTTCGATGACAGTTGAATTCAGACGAAGGAGTTGAGGATTCTCTCGTTATAAGATACCCCTACCAATTCACCCTCAAATGAGAAACGGGTTCTTCCTGTCGGTTGTTGTCATCGAGAAGCAGAGGCCCCAGTTCAGGAGTCATAGGATGCTGATTACCGCTCACTTCGATGGATTCGTTTGAAGATGGCATAAATTGTAACAAAACACCTTCTTCAAAACTTATCCAACCTGAGGTCGATGCATCGTCAGAGGGTTGCTCCGCTCAAGGACTGGCAGTAGGTTGACCTCTTGCTTGATCCATCATGTGAAAGGTAAACACATCAAGGCCCGAAAGAAGACAAATAATTATAATTAGGGGAACCTCCTGACTAAAAAGTCAAATGAAGAGTAATCTGACTAATCAAACCAAAGGGACTTTATCCCTCAGAATAGTGAAATCAAAGCCAATTACTAGAGCTAATAAATAGTATAAAATCAGGACTAATAAAATGATCAAAATTCTTATCAAAGAATTAGACATTCAAAAACCCTTCTTACTCATATCAGCACCCTCATACATGTCCCTCTTCTTTTTTTTAAAAGTCGTTCCATGATGGTAAAGTTTCATCCTATCCTCTCCTCTTTCTGAGTCATAGCTTTTCACAGAAATCCTCCAATTCCTTTTCTATTGATAAAACTATCCAGCATCAGCAAGATAGCTACAATTTAGAATTCGCAAGAGATTTCAGTATGCTAAGATAGCTATAATAAAGAACAATTGTTGCTCAATTTATTTGAATGATATATTCTACTGCACAAATGAACAATGGACTATATGTCCTTGATCTTGAAATGCCTATTAATAACATTAATACAAAAGGATGAAACCTAACGAGTCAAAACCAACTAGGTAAGAATATTAAAACTCTTCGATCAGATCGAAGTGATGAGTATTTAATCCTAGAGTTTGATGACCATCTGAAAGAGTGTGGGATCCTATCCCAACTTACTCCTCCTGAAACATCCCAATGGAAGGGTGTATCTGAGAGAAGAAATCGAACCCTGTTGGACATGGTCCGATCCATGATGAGTCACACCAATCTTCCAAACTCCTTTTGAGGACATACACCATTGACATCAACTTACACACTTAACCGTGTTCCATCCAAAAGGTTGAAAAGACACCATATGAGATATGGAGTGGTAAGAGACCACATATGTCTTACATGAAGATTTGGGGTTGCGAAGTTTATGTGAAACGACAAATTTCAACTAAGCTTGAGCCCAAATCTGACCAATGCTTATTTGTGGGGGTATCCTAAAGAAACAAGAGGATATTACTTCTACAATCCTTCAGAGGGCAAAGTGTTTGTCGCTCGAACTGGAGTTTTCCTAGAAAAGGATTTTAATTCCAAAGGAACCAGTGGGAGGAAAGTAGAGCTTGAAGAAATTCAAGAATCACAAAGCATCGATACACCTATGGAGGAATTAGAGCAGGAAACACAAGTAGTTGTGTAAAAGCAACCTGCTCAAGTAGAACAAGACCAGCATAGGTCAGGCAGGATACGTCACCTACCTGAGATATATGGATATCTGATCAAGGTGATGTATTACTCATGGATCAAGATGAGCCTGTGACCTACTCATGGAATCTTCGTTTTGATGAAACAGTTAAACTGTATGGATTCATCAAGAACGAAGATGAGCCTTGTGTCTACAAGAAGGTTAGTGGGAGCATGATCGTATTCCTGGTATTATATGTAGGTGACATATTACTCATTGGAATCGATATCCCTACCCTGCAACAAGTAAAGTCTTGGTTGGGGAAATGCTTTTCTATGAAGGATCTGGGTGAAGCAGCCTATCAGAATCTATAGAGATAGATCATGAAATGCTTGGCCTAAGTCAGAGTACATAGACAAAGTGATGAGACGCTTTAATATGAATGATTCCAATCTGGTTATGTGTTTTGCTTAAATGGTGGCACTGTGAACTTGAAAAGTTCAACGCAAGATGCAGTTGTTGATTCTACAACTGAGGCCGAGTATATTGTTGCCTTAAGTGCAGCAAAGGAAGCTGTTTGGATCAATAAACTTGGCATAGTCCCTAGCATTGTGGATCCCATTGGTCTCTATTATGATAACAATGGCGTTATCGCACAAGCTAAGGAGCCTAGATCTCACCAACGATCCAAACACATACTTAGGCGTTGTGTGAAAATATGTAAAGTACTTACACTTGACAATGTTGCTAACCCACTGACAAAGCCTCTTGCGCAGCAGAAGCATGATGGCCATACTAGATCAATGGGCATACGGGGTATGCCTGATTGGCTCTAGTGCTAGTGGGAGATTGTTGGTGTAAGCCCTAGAGGCCAATACTTTTGGTACTTGTATCGAATTATTTAAAGGCATTTTCTTTATTATAGTTGATTAATAAAGTCCCTAGAATAGATAGTCCGTTTAATGTATTAAGTGTGACTTAATCATGAGAACACATTAAACATAAGGACACTATTCTTAAAGTATCCGTAGTCGAGCTTTAATGTGAAGTGGGATAACATTAAAGCATTAAGACTATTATGTTTGTAGACTGATGATCACATCTCATGGATCATGGATAAAGAGTTATCAAGTATTAAACATAGGTATGAATATTAGGAGTAATATTTATACCGGTTGACCCGCTATGAGAATACTATATAGAAAGTTATGCAAAGTGTCATAAGTTATTCTCATGGTGATAATAGTGTATACCACTCTTCGACCTGAAACCACTATGGATCCTAGATGTAGAGTCGAGTGCTTTATTGCTGATCCAACGTTGTCCATAACTGGATAACCATAAAGACAGTTGATGGGTACTCCACGAAGCATGCTGAGGGACATGAGTGTCCTAGATGGAATTTGCCAATCCTGCGTAACAGGATAAATGTCTATGGGTCCAATATTGAACTGGACAAGGGTGACACGGTCTATACCTTGTGTTCAATATAGACATAAGGGAAAAGGGGTAATTATACACATAATTATTATCACAGGAGGTTTTGTCAAATCACATGATATTTTCGTGACTTGGGTAGCAGTGATGTGTTGCTAGATACCGCTCACTGTTTATTATGTTAAATGCGTGATTTAATATAATTGCCAACGTCGCGAAAACCTATAGGGTCACACACAAAGGACGGATTGATGAGAGATAGAATAATTAAGGAACATCGTAAGGTACAGTGTACTTAAGTAGAATACGAAATATGGTAAGGTACCAAGTACTTAAGTGATTTTGGCATATTATGAGATATAGGCCAAAATGCACTTAAGTGGGCTTTTTGGCTTGAAGCCCACACAAGTGGTTCTATAAATAGAGCTCTTGTGCAGAAGCTTTGTATGGGAAAACAACACAACTGAAGAGTTGGAATTTCGTATCTCTCTCTCACTCAAAGCCTTCATTCACAAACAGCTAGCACTGCGATTGAAGGAATCCGTTCGTGTGGACTGAGTAGAGACGTTGTCATCGTTCAACGTTCGTGATCGCCCCGTGGATCTGTACCAAAGGTTTTGATCATTATCAGAGATCTGTACCAAAGGTTTGAATCGCCACAAGAGGTAACGATTCTATCACTGATCATGCCCATTCGTAAGGATCACTAAATGGAGAAATTTTTAAATTCCGCTGCGCCTTGGATGGCTATTCTCCAACAGTGGTATCAGAGCCACTTACGAAACCATGAATCTGATATATGTTTTTGTTATGTAATAATATGATTAAAACAGAATGAATCAAAGGTTAAATTGAGATCGATCAAGTTACATATATGTGATATATGTAACCCTGATGCAAAATACATTATATACGATATAATGTTCTTGTTTCGTTCATTCAAAACCTCGATGATTGTTTTCCTTTGAGCGATCAATGGTCGTTTGCTTCTTGAACCGACATTAGTATGGTGAAGCAATGACGTGTTGATCAATCATACTGAATTAACAATCGAGACGTGTTTGACGGTCTGAAATTGGTGCATTAGGGTTAGTGACGGCACAAGGGTTATGTTGTCAGAGAGTTATGCGATTGGGGTTTGAACGCACAAGAGTTCTGCTTCCTAAACACTTTTTGGAACAGTGTTAACCGGTTAACGCGTATGGTTAACCGGTTAACGGAATGCGAAATAAAATTTTTGAGATTTTTTAACAGTGTTAACCGGTTAACGCATATGGTTAACCGGTTAACGCAAGGCGGAAAACAGTTTTCCAAGACATTTTCAAACAGTGTTAACCGGTTAACGCATTTGGTTAACCGGTTAACGCAAGGCAGAAAACAATTTTTTCAGATTTCAAAACAGTGTTAACCGGTTAACGCATATGGTTAACCGGTTAACGCAAGGAAATTTTCGCCCATTCGGCTAACTCAGTGCTTTAAAAGTGTCAAGTGTTGATACGAAAAGCGACATCGATTTTAAATGAATTGTTCATTAAAATGTGATGATCGGTCGTCGAAATTTAATTTGATTAATTAAAGGAATTAATTATCATAATAATAAAGTGTTTATTATTGTCTTGTGGTGATCGGTTATGGCCTTAGTTTTCCTTTGTTTTGTTTTGGGATTTTAAAATACGACCTGCGTGTCGTGCCTCTCTCTTGATCTCCCAAATGTAACTTCTTTTCTCATCTCACTCCCTCGTATGTAAAACGAGTTTCCTTCATGTAATGCAATGATATGAAGAAAGCAAAGGAGTTAGTGCCAAAGGAGGACAACCTTGAAGATCTTGCTTGGAGAAGCTTAGATCGTTGTAGGTTAGCTTAGGTTCTCTCATTGGCTTGGGAGAACAATTGCGCTAGGGGCCATAACTGTTTCATTTTGTTTGTATGTATGTTGATGCATGTGAATGTATGTTGATGCATGTGAGAGACGGTTTATATGATAAACAAGCCGGTGAGATCAGAAAATTGCAATTCCCTCAAAACTAAATATTAAGTTTTAAGCTTTCCAAGTTTTAACACTCATCAAGACTAGTATCGAATAATGTAGGTTTCGCCTACGCGAGGTGCATGTTCTATATTAGTAAGGTGCGATGGGATAATTGTAATATCCAACTGTTAAAACAATGGGTCAAACTTAACTAAACAAATTATAATAAGATTATATATATGTTTAGAAGCAAGAGTTGGGAATGATCCATATGATGGATTGAAATAAGGAGTTATTCACCCAACTGAAATTTTCGAGAGTTGTATGAGATACAATTGGAAGGAGTTCCTACCTAAATAACCTAGTTTTGTGTAATCCGCCTACGCGGACTTAGAACGAAGTGAAATATGGATCTCGACCCACTAGAAAATCTTCCAACGGGATTTTCCGAATCAAATGATGAGGGTCATCTGTTTTGAATAAAATAGTGGGAGCATGTTTAATTAAAGGCCTAATTGAATATGTCAATGATACTTATATTTTCATTAATCCTTATGTAGATTACCATGACAACAAACACCTCTAACAACATCCTGCGATCAATCCTTGATAAGGAAAAATTGTCTGGGACAAATTTTCTGGATTGGCACCGAAACCTGAGGATTATCCTCAAACATGATAAAAAGCTGTATGTCTTGGAGACACCTGTTCCTGAATAGGAACCTCCTAGTTCTGCACCCAAGGCAGAAAGAGATGCTTATAAGAAGCATGTCGATGATGCCAATGAAACTGCTTGTCTCATGCTAGCTACCATGAACTCAGAATTGCAAAAGCAACATGAGAACATGTCAGCGTTCGATATGATCGAACACCTGAAGTTGCTCTATCAAGAGCAAGCAAGGCATGAGAGGTTTGAAGTTTCAAAAGCCCTTTTTCAAAGCAAGTTAGCTGAGGGAGCCCCTGTAGGTCCCCATGTACTCAAGATGATTGGGTATGTGGAAAACCTTGAGAGATTGGGTTTTCCCCTCGAAAAGGAACTTGCAACTGACTTGATCTTGCAATCGTTGCCAGATAGTTTCAGTCAATTTGTCCTAAATTTCAATATGATTGATATGGACAAATCTCTTCCTGAACTGCTCGCCATGTTAAGATCTGCCGAGCAGAATCTGAAGTCAAAAGGGAAGTCCATTCTGATGATCGGAAATGGAAAGAGACAGAACAAAAGGCCCACTAAGCATAGTGATAAGGGGAAGGGCAAGGAAGTTGCCAATCCCAGACCCACTGCTGCTTTGAAGCCTAGTGGAGGCATAGCAAAAGAAGGCACCTGCTTCCATTGCGGTAAGACCGGACACTGGAAGAGGAACTGCCCAAAGTACCTGGAAGATAAGAAGAATGGAGTAGAGACTTCAACTTTAGGTATTTTTGTTATTAATTTATCTACTTCTATATCATGAGTATTAGATACTGGACGCGGTTCTCACATTTGTACAAATGTGTAGGAACTAAAAGGGAGTAGAGATTTGGCAAAAGGTGAAGTCGACCTACGAGTTGGCTATGGAGCAAAGGTTGCTGCTTTAGCCGTAGGAACTTTTTGTAGTGACTTTACCTAGTGGTTTAATAATTCAGTTAGAGAACTGTTATTATGTACCTGCAATTAGCAGGAATATTATTTCCATTGCTTGTTTGGACAAGTTTGGTTTTTCATTTATAATAAAGAACAATTGTTGCTCAATTTATTTGAATGATATATTCTACTGCACAAATGAACAATGGACTATATGTCCTTGATCTTGAAATGCCTATTAATAACATTAATACAAAAGGATGAAACCTAACGAGTCAAAACCAACTAGGTAAGAATATTAAAACTCTTCGATCAGATCGAAGTGATGAGTATTTAATCCTAGAGTTTGATGACCATCTGAAAGAGTGTGGGATCCTATCCCAACTTACTCCTCCTGAAACATCCCAATGGAAGGGTGTATCTGAGAGAAGAAATCGAACCCTGTTGGACATGGTCCGATCCATGATGAGTCACACCAATCTTCCAAACTCCTTTTGAGGACATACACCATTGACATCAACTTACACACTTAACCGTGTTCCATCCAAAAGGTTGAAAAGACACCATATGAGATATGGAGTGGTAAGAGACCACATATGTCTTACATGAAGATTTGGGGTTGCGAAGTTTATGTGAAACGACAAATTTCAACTAAGCTTGAGCCCAAGTCTGACCAATGCTTATTTGTGGGGGTATCCTAAAGAAACAAGAGGATATTACTTCTACAATCCTTCAGAGGGCAAAGTGTTTGTCGCTCGAACTGGAGTTTTCCTAGAAAAGGATTTTAATTCCAAAGGAACCAGTGGGAGGAAAGTAGAGCTTGAAGAAATTCAAGAATCACAAAGCATCGATACACCTATGGAGGAATTAGAGCAGGAAACACAAGTAGTTGTGTAAAAGCAACCTGCTCAAGTAGAACAAGACCAGCATAGGTCAGGCAGGATACGTCACCTACCTGAGATATATGGATATCTGATCAAGGTGATGTATTACTCATGGATCAAGATGAGCCTGTGACCTACTCATGGAATCTTCGCTTTGATGAAACAGTTAAACTGTATGGATTCATCAAGAACGAAGATGAGCCTTGTGTCTACAAGAAGGTTAGTGGGAGCATGATCGTATTCCTGGTATTATATGTAGGTGACATATTACTCATTGGAATCGATATCCCTACCCTGCAACAAGTAAAGTCTTGGTTGGGGAAATGCTTTTCTATGAAGGATCTGGGTGAAACAGCCTATCAGAATCTATAGAGATAGATCATGAAATGCTTGGCCTAAGTCAGAGTACATAGACAAAGTGATGAGACGCTTTAATATGAATGATTCCAATCTGGTTATGTGTTTTGCTTAAATGGTGGCTCTGTGAACTTGAAAAGTTCAACGCATGATGCAGTTGTTGATTCTACAACTGAGGCCGAGTATATTGCTGCCTTAAGTGCAGCAAAGGAAGCTGTTTGGATCAATAAACTTGGCATAGTCCCTAGCATTGTGGATCCCATTGGTCTCTATTATTATAACAATGGTGTTATCTCACAAGCTAAGGAGCCTAGATCTCACCAACGATCCAAACACATACTTAGGCGTTGTGTGAATATATGTAAAGTACCTACACTTGACAATGTTGCTAACCCACTGACAAAGCCTCTTGCGCAGCAGAAGCATGATGGCCATACTAGATCAATGGGCATACGGGGTATGCCTGATTGGCTCTAGTGCTAGTGGGAGATTGTTGGTGTAAGCCCTAGAGGCCAATACTTTTGGTACTTGTATCGAATTATTTAAAGGCATTTTCTTTATTATGGTTGATTAATAAAGTCCCTAGAATAGATAGTCCGTTTAATGTATTAAGTGTGACTTAATCATGAGAACACATTAAACATAAGGACAATATTCTCAAAGTATCCGTAGTCGAGCTTTAATGTGAAGTGGGATAACATTAAAGCATTAAGACTATTATGTTTGTAGACTGATGATCACATCTCATGGATCATGGATAAAGAGTTATCAAGTATTAAACATAGGTATGAATATTAGGAGTAATATTTATACCGGATTGACCCGCTATGAGAATACTATATAGAAAGTTATGCAAAGTGTCATAAGTTATTCTCATGGTGATAATAGTGTATACCACTCTTCGACCTGAAACCACTATGGATCCTAGATGTAGAGTCGAGTGTTTTATTGTTGATCCAACATTGTCCGTAACTGGATAACCATAAAGACAGTTGATGGGTACTCCACGAAGCATGCTGAGGGACATGAGTGTCCTAGATGGAATTTGCCAATCCTGCGTAACAGGATAAATGTCTATGGGCCCAATATTGAACTGGACAAGGGTGACACGGTCTATACCTTGTGTTCAATATAGACATAAGGGCAAAGTGGTAATTATACACATAATTATTATCACAGGAGGTTTTGTCAGATCACATGACATTTTCGTGACTTGGGTAGCAGTGATGTGTTGCTAGATACTGCTCACTGTTTATTATGTTAAATGCATGATTTAATATAATTGCCAACGTCGCGAAAACCTATAGGGTCACACACAAAGGACGGATTGATGAGAGATAGAATAATTAAGGAACATCGTAAGGTACGGTGTACTTAAGTAGAATACGAAATATGGTAAGGTACCAAGTACTTAAGTGATTTTGGCATATTATGAGATATAGGCCAAAATGCACTTAAGTGGGCTCTTTGGCTTGAAGCCCACACAAGTGGTTCTATAAATAGAGCTCTTGTGCAGAAGCTTTGTATGGGAAAACAGCACAACTGAAGAGTTGGAATTTCGTATCTCTCTCTCACTCAAAGCCTTCATTCACAAACAGCTAGCACTGCGATTGAAGGAATCCGTTCGTGTGGACTGAGTAGAGACGTTGTCATCGTTCAACGTTCGTGATCGCCCCGTGGATCTGTACCAAAGGTTTTGATCATTATCAGAGATCTGCACCAAAGGTTTGAATCGCCACAAGAGGTAACGATTCTATCACTGATCATGCCCATTCGTAAGGATCACTAAATGGAGAAATTTTTAAATTCCGCTGCGCCTTGGATGGCTATTCTCCAACAGTGGTATCAGAGCCACTTACGAAACCATGAATCTGATATCTGTTTTTGTTATGTAATAATATGATTAAAACAGAATGAATCAAAGGTTAAATTGAGATCGATCAAGTTACATATATGTGATATATGTAACCCTGATGCAAAATACATTATATACGATATAATGTTCTTGTTTCGTTCATTCAAAACCTCGATGATTGTTTTCCTTTGAGCGATCAATGGTCGTTTGCTTCTTGATCCGACATTAGTATGGTGAAGCAATGATGTGTTGATCAATCATACTGAATTAACAATCGAGACGTGTTTGACGGTCTGAAATTGGTGCATTAGGGTTAGTGACGGCACAAGGGTTGTGTTGTCAGAGAGTTATGCGATTGGGGTTTGAACGCACAAGAGTTCTGCTTCCTAAACACTTTTTGGAACAGTGTTAACCGGTTAACGCGTATGGTTAACCAGTTAACGGAATGCGAAATAAAATTTTTGAGATTTTTTAACAGTGTTAACCGGTTAACGCATATGGTTAACCGGTTAACGCAAGGCGGAAAATAGTTTTCCAAGACATTTTCAAACAGTGTTAACCGGTTAACGCATTTGGTTAACCGGTTAACGCAAGGCAGAAAACAATTTTTTCAGATTTCAAAACAGTGTTAACCGGTTAACGCATATGGTTAACCGGTTAACGCAAGGAAATTTTCGCCCATTCGGCTAACTCAGTGCTTTAAAAGTGTCAAGTATTGATACGAAAAGCGACATCGATTTTAAATGAATTGTTCATTAAAATGTGATGATCGGTCGTCGAAATTTAATTTGATTAATTAAAGGAATTAATTATAATAATAATAAAGTGTTTATTATTGTCTTGTGGTGATCGGTTATGGCCTTAGTTTTCCTTTGTTTTGTTTTGGGATTTTAAAATATGACCTGCGTGTCGTGCCTCTCTCTTGATCTCCCAAATGTAACTTCTTTTCTCATCTCACATCCTCGTATGTAAAACGAGTTTCTTTCATGTAATGCAATGATATGAAGAAAGCAAAGGAGTTAGTGCCAAAGGAGGACAACCTTGAAGATCTTGCTTGGAGAAGCTTAGATCGTTGTAGGTTAGCTTAGGTTCTCTCATTGGCTTGGGAGAACAATTGCGCTAGGGGCCATAACTGTTTCATTTTGTTTGTATGTATGTTGATGCATGTGAATGTATGTTGATGCATGTGAGAGGCGGTTTATATGATAAACAAGCCGGTGAGATCAGAAAATTGCAATTCCCTCAAAACTAAATATTAAGTTTTAAGCTTTCCAAGTTTTAACACTCATCAAGACTAGTATCGAATAATGTAGGTTTCGCCTACGCGAGGTGCATGTTCTATATTAGTAAGGTGCGATGGGATAATTGTAATATCCAACTGTTAAAACAATGGGTCAAACTTAACTAAACAAATTATAATAAGATTATATATATGTTTAGAAGCAAGAGTTGGGAATGATCCATATGATGGATTGGAATAAGGAGTTATTCACCCAACTGAAATTTTCGAGAGTTGTATGAGATACAATTGGAAGGAATTCCTACCTAAATAACCTAGTTTTGTGTAATCCGCCTACGCGGACTTAGAACGAAGTGAAATATGGATCTCGACCCACTAGAAAATCTTCCAACGGGATTTTCCGAATCAAATGATGAGGGTCATCTGTTTTGAATAAAATAGTGGGAGCATGTTTAATTAAAGGCCTAATTGAATATGTCAATGATACTTATATTTTCATTAATCCTTATGTAGATTACCATGACAACAAACACCTCTAACAACATCCTGCGATCAATCCTTGATAAGGAAAAATTGTCTGGGACAAATTTTCTGGATTGGCACCGAAACCTGAGGATTATCCTCAAACATGATAAAAAGCTGTATGTCTTGGAGACACCTGTTCCTGAATAGGAACCTCCTAGTTCTGCACCCAAGGCAGAAAGAGATGCTTATAAGAAGCATGTCGATGATGCCAATGAAACTGCGTGTCTCATGCTAGCTACCATGAACTCAGAATTGCAAAAGCAACATGAGAACATGTCAGCGTTCGATATGATCGAACACCTGAAGTTGCTCTATCAAGAGCAAGCAAGGCATGAGAGGTTTGAAGTTTCAAAAGCCCTTTTTCAAAGCAAGTTAGCTGAGGGAGCCCCTGTAGGTCCCCATGTACTCAAGATGATTGGGTATGTGGAAAACCTTGAGAGATTGGGTTTTCCCCTCGAAAAGGAACTTGCAACTGACTTGATCTTGCAATCGTTGCCAGATAGTTTCAGTCAATTTGTCCTAAATTTCAATATGATTGATATGGACAAATCTCTTCCTGAACTGCTCGCCATGTTAAGAACTGCCGAGCAGAATCTGAAGTCAAAAGGGAAGTCCATTCTGATGATCGGAAATGGAAAGAGACAGAACAAAAGGCCCACTAAGCATAGTGATAAGGGGAAGGGCAAGAAAGTTGCCAATCCCAGACCCACTGCTGCTTTGAAGCCTAGTGGAGGCATAGCAAAAGAAGGCACCTGCTTCCATTGCGGTAAGACCGGACACTGGAAGAGGAACTGCCCAAAGTACCTGGAAGATAAGAAGAATGGAGTAGAGACTTCAACTTCAGGTATTTTTGTTATTAATTTATCTACTTCTATATCATGAGTATTAGATACTGGATGCGGTTATCACATTTGTACAAATGTGCAGGAACTAAAAGGGAGTAGAGATTTGGCAAAAGGTGAAGTCGACCTACGAGTTGGCTATGGAGCAAAGGTTGCTGCTTTAGCCGTAGGAACTTTTTGTAGTGACTTTACCTAGTGGTTTAATAATTCAGTTAGAGAACTGTTATTATGTACCTGCAATTAGCAGGAATATTATTTCCATTGCTTGTTTGGACAAGTTTGGTTTTTCATTTATAATAAAGAACAATTGTTGCTCAATTTATTTGAATGATATATTCTACTGCACAAATGAACAATGGACTATATGTCCTTGATCTTGAAATGCCTATTAATAACATTAATACAAAAGGATGAAACCTAACGAGTCAAAACCAACTAGGTAAGAATATTAAAACTCTTCGATCAGATCGAAGTGATGAGTATTTAATCCTAGAGTTTGATGACCATCTGAAAGAGTGTGGGATCCTATCCCAACTTACTCCTCCTGAAACATCCCAATGGAAGGGTGTATCTGAGAGAAGAAATCGAACCCTGTTGGACATGGTCCGATCCATGATGAGTCACACCAATCTTCCAAACTCCTTTTGAGGACATACACCATTGACATCAACTTACACACTTAACCGTGTTCCATCCAAAAGGTTGAAAAGACACCATATGAGATATGGAGTGGTAAGAGACCACATATGTCTTACATGAAGATTTGGGGTTGCGAAGTTTATGTGAAACGACAAATTTCAACTAAGCTTGAGCCCAAATTTGACCAATGCTTATTTGTGGGGGTATCCTAAAGAAACAAGAGGATATTACTTCTACAATCCTTCAGAGGGCAAAGTGTTTGTCGCTCGAACTGGAGTTTTCCTAGAAAAGGATTTTAATTCCAAAGGAACCAGTGGGAGGAAAGTAGAGCTTGAAGAAATTCAAGAATCACAAAGCATCGATACACCTATGGAGGAATTAGAGCAGGAAACACAAGTAGTTGTGTAAAAGCAACCTGCTCAAGTAGAACAAGACCAGCATAGGTCAGGCAGGATACGTCACCTACCTGAGATATATGGATATCTGATCAAGGTGATGTATTACTCATGGATCAAGATGAGCCTGTGACCTACTCATGGAATCTTCGTTTTGATGAAACAGTTAAACTGTATGGATTCATCAAGAACGAAGATGAGCCTTGTGTCTACAAGAAGGTTAGTGGGAGCATGATCGTATTCCTGGTATTATATGTAGGTGACATATTACTCATTGGAATCGATATCCCTACCCTGCAACAAGTAAAGTCTTGGTTGGGGAAATGCTTTTCTATGAAGGATCTGGGTGAAGCAGCCTATCAGAATCTATAGAGATAGATCATGAAATGCTTGGCCTAAGTCAGAGTACATAGACAAAGTGATGAGACGCTTTAATATGAATGATTCCAATCTGGTTATGTGTTTTGCTTAAATGGTGGCACTGTGAGCTTGAAAAGTTCAACGCATGATGCAGTTGTTGATTCTACAACTGAGGCCGAGTATATTGCTGCCTTAAGTGCAGCAAAGGAAGCTGTTTGGATCAATAAACTTGGCATAGTCCCTAGCATTGTGGATCCCATTGGTCTCTATTATGATAACAATGGTGTTATCGCACAAGCTAAGGAGCCTAGATCTCACCAACGATCCAAACACATACTTAGGCATTGTGTGAATATATGTAAAGTACCTACACTTGACAATGTTCCTAACCCACTGACAAAGCCTCTTGCGCAGCAGAAGCATGATGGCCATACTAGATCAATGGGCATACGGGGTATGCCTGATTGGCTCTAGTGCTAGTGGGAGATTGTTGGTGTAAGCCCTAGAGGCCAATACTTTTGGTACTTGTATCGAATTATTTAAAGGCATTTTCTTTATTATGGTTGATTAATAAAGTCCCTAGAATAGATAGTCCGTTTAATGTATTAAGTGTGACTTAATCATGAGAACACATTAAACATAAGGACACTATTCTTAAAGTATCTGTAGTCGAGCTTTAATGTGAAGTGGGATAACATTAAAGCATTAAGACTATTATGTTTGTAGACTGATGATCACATCTCATGGATCATGGATAAAGAGTTATCAAGTATTAAACATAGGTATGAATATTAGGAGTAATATTTATACCGGATTGACCCGCTATGAGAATACTATATAGAAAGTTATGCAAAGTGTCATAAGTTATTCTCATGGTGATAATAGTGTATACCACTCTTCGACCTGAAACCACTATGGATCCTAGATGTAGAGTCGAGTGCTTTATTGCTGATCCAACGTTGTCCGTAACTGGATAACCATAAAGACAGTTGATGGGTACTCCACGAAGCATGCTGAGGGACATGAGTGTCCTAGATGGAATTTTCCAATCCTGCGTAACAGGATAAATGTCTATGGGCCCAATATTGAACTGGACAAGGGTGACACGGTCTATACCTTGTGTTCAGTATAGACATAAGGGCAAAGGGGTAATTATACACATAATTATTATCACAGGAGGTTTTGTCAGATCACATGACATTTTCGTGACTTGGGTAGCAGTGATGTGTTGCTAGATACTGCTCACTGTTTATTATGTTAAATGCGTGATTTAATATAATTGCCAACGTCGCGAAAACCTATAGGGTCACACATAAAGGACGGATTGATGAGAGATAGAATAATTAAGGAACATCGTAAGGTACGGTGTACTTAAGTAGAATACGAAATATGGTAAGGTACCAAGTACTTAAGTGATTTTGGCATATTATGAGATATAGGCCAAAATGCACTTAAGTGGGCTTTTTGGCTTGAAGCCCACACAAGTGGTTCTATAAATAGAGCTCTTGTGCAGAAGCTTTGTGTGGGAAAACAACACAACTGAAGAGTTGGAATTTCGTATCTCTCTCTCACTCAAAGCCTTCATTCACAAACAACTAGCACTGCGATTGAAGGAATCCGTTTGTGTGGACTGAGTAGAGACATTGTCATCGTTCAACGTTCGTGATCGCCCCGTGGATCTGTACCAAAGGTTTTGATCATTATCAGAGATCTGCACCAAAGGTTTGAATCGCCACAAGAGGTAACGATTCTATCACTTATCATGCCCATTCGTAAGGATCACTAAATGGAGAAATTTTTAAATTCCGCTGCGCCTTGGATGGCTATTCTCCAACAGTGGTATCAGAGCCACTTACGAAACCATGAATCTGATATCTGTTTTTGTTATGTAATAATATGATTAAAACAGAATGAATCAAAGGTTAAATTGAGATCGATCAAGTTACATATATGTGATATATGTAACCCTGATGCAAAATACATTATATACGATATAATGTTCTTGTTTCGTTCATTCAAAACCTCGATGATTGTTTTCCTTTGAGCGATCAATGGTCGTTTGCTTCTTGATCCGACATTAGTATGGTGAAGCAATGACGTGTTGATCAATCATACTGAATTAACAATCGAGACGTGTTTGACGGTCTGAAATTGGTGCATTAGGGTTAGTGACGGCACAAGGGTTGTGTTGTCAGAGAGTTATGCGATTGGGGTTTGAACGCACAAGAGTTCTGCTTCCTAAACACTTTTTGGAACAGTGTTAACCGGTTAACGCGTATGGTTAACCGGTTAACGAAATGCGAAATAAAATTTTTGAGATTTTTTAACAGTGTTAACCGGTTAACGCATATGGTTAACCGGTTAACGCAAGGCGGAAAACAGTTTTCCAAGACATTTTCAAACAGTGTTAACCGGTTAACGCATTTGGTTAACCGGTTAACGCAAGGCAGAAAACAATTTTTTCAGATTTCAAAACAGTGTTAACCGGTTAACGCATATGGTTAACCGGTTAACGCAAGGAAATTTTCGCCCATTCGGCTAACTCAATGCTTTAAAAGTGTCAAGTGTTGATACGAAAAGCGACATCGATTTTAAATGAATTGTTCATTAAAATGTGATGATCGGTCGTCGAAATTTAATTTGATTAATTAAAGGAATTAATTATAATAATAATAAAGTGTTTATTATTGTCTTGTGGTGATCGGTTATGGCCTTAGTTTTCCTTTGTTTTGTTTTGGGATTTTAAAATACGACCTGCGTGTCGTGCCTCTCTCTTGATCTCCCAAATGTAACTTCTTTTCTCATCTCACTCCCTCGTATGTAAAACGAGTTTCTTTCATGTAATGCAATGATATGAAGAAAGCAAAGGAGTTAGTGCCAAAGGAGGACAACCTTGAAGATCTTGCTTGGAGAAGCTTAGATCGTTGTAGGTTAGCTTAGGTTCTCTCATTGGCTTGGGAGAACAATTGCGCTAGGGGCCATAACTGTTTCATTTTGTTTGTATGTATGTTGATGCATGTGAATGTATGTTGATGCATGTGAGAGACGGTTTATATGATAAACAAGCCGGTGAGATCAGAAAATTGCAATTCCCTCAAAACTAAATATTAAGTTTTAAGCTTTCCAAGTTTTAACACTCATCAAGACTAGTATCGAATAATGTAGGTTTCGCCTACGCGAGGTGCATGTTCTATATTAGTAAGGTGCGATGGGATAATTGTAATATCCAACTGTTAAAACAATGGGTCAAACTTAACTAAACAAATTATAATAAGATTATATATATGTTTAGAAGCAAGAGTTGGGAATGATCCATATGATGGATTGGAATAAGGAGTTATTCACCCAACTGAAATTTTCGAGAGTTGTATGAGATACAATTGGAAGGAGTTCCTACCTAAATAACCTAGTTTTGTGTAATCCGCCTACGCGGACTTAGAACGAAGTGAAATATGGATCTCGACCCACTAGAAAATCTTCCAACGGGATTTTCCGAATCAAATGATGAGGGTCATCTGTTTTGAATAAAATAGTGGGAGCATGTTTAATTAAAGGCCTAATTGAATATGTCAATGATACTTATATTTTCATTAATCCTTATGTAGATTACCATGACAACAAACACCTCTAACAACATCCTGCGATCAATCCTTGATAAGGAAAAATTGTCTGGGACAAATTTTCTGGATTGGCACCGAAACCTGAGGATTGTCCTCAAACATGATAAAAAGCTGTATGTCTTGGAGACACCTGTTCCTGAAGAGGAACCTCCTAGTTCTGCACCCAAGGCAGAAAGAGATGCTTATAAGAAGCATGTCGATGATGCCAATGAAACTGCTTGTCTCATGCTAGCTACCATGAACTCAGAATTGCAAAAGCAACATGAGAACATGTCAGCGTTCGATATGATCGAACACCTGAAGTTGCTCTATCAAGAGCAAGCAAGGCATGAGAGGTTTGAAGTTTCAAAAGCCCTTTTTCAAAGCAAGTTAGCTGAGGGAGCCCCTGTAGGTCCCCATGTACTCAAGATGATTGGGTATGTGGAAAACCTTGAGAGATTGGGTTTTCCCCTCGAAAAGGAACTTGCAACTGACTTGATCTTGCAATCGTTGCCAGATAGTTTCAGTCAATTTGTCCTAAATTTCAATATGATTGATATGGACAAATCTCTTCCTGAACTGCTCGCCATGTTAAGAACTGCCGAGCAGAATCTGAAGTCAAAAGGGAAGTCCATTCTGATGATCGGAAATGGAAAGAGACAGAACAAAAGGCCCACTAAGCATAGTGATAAGGGGAAGGGCAAGGAAGTTCCCAATCCCAGACCCACTGCTGCTTTGAAGCCTAGTGGAGGCATAGCAAAAGAAGGCACCTGCTTCCATTGCGGTAAGACCGGACACTGGAAGAGGAACTGCCCAAAGTACCTGGAAGATAAGAAGAATGGAGTAGAGACTTCAACTTCAGGTATTTTTGTTATTAATTTATCTACTTCTATATCATGAGTATTAGATACTGGATGCGGTTCTCACATTTGTACAAATGTGCAGGAACTAAAAGGGAGTAGAGATTTGGCAAAAGGTGAAGTCGACCTACGAGTTGGCTATGGAGCAAAGGTTGCTGCTTTAGCCGTAGGAACTTTTTGTAGTGACTTTACCTAGTGGTTTAATAATTCAGTTAGAGAACTGTTATTATGTACCTGCAATTAGCAGGAATATTATTTCCATTGCTTGTTTGGACAAGTTTGGTTTTTCATTTATAATAAAGAACAATTGTTGCTCAATTTATTTGAATGATATATTCTACTGCACAAATGAACAATGGACTATATGTCCTTGATCTTGAAATGCCTATTAATAACATTAATACAAAAGGATGAAACCTAACGAGTCAAAACCAACTAGGTAAGAATATTAAAACTCTTCGATCAGATCGAAGTGATGAGTATTTAATCCTAGAGTTTGATGACCACCTGAAAGAGTGTGGGATCCTATCCCAACTTACTCCTCCTGAAACATCCCAATGGAAGGGTGTATCTGTGAGAAGAAATCGAACCCTGTTGGACATGGTCCGATCCATGATGAGTCACACCAATCTTCCAAACTCCTTTTGAGGACATACACCATTGACATCAACTTACACACTTAACCGTGTTCCATCCAAAAGGTTGAAAAGACACCATATGAGATATGGAGTGGTAAGAGACCACATATGTCTTACATGAAGATTTGGGGTTGCGAAGTTTATGTGAAACGACAAATTTCAACTAAGCTTGAGCCCAAATTTGACCAATGCTTATTTGTGGGGGTATCCTAAAGAAACAAGAGGATATTACTTCTACAATCCTTCAGAGGGCAAAGTGTTTGTCGCTCGAACTGGAGTTTTCCTAGAAAAGGATTTTAATTCCAAAGGAACCAGTGGGAGGAAAGTAGAGCTTGAAGAAATTCAAGAATCACAAAGCATCGATACACCTATGGAGGAATTAGAGCAGGAAACACAAGTAGTTGTGTAAAAGCAACCTGCTCAAGTAGAACAAGACCAGCATAGGTCAGGCAGGATACGTCACCTACCTGAGATATATGGATATCTGATCAAGGTGATGTATTACTCATGGATCAAGAAGAGCCTGTCACCTACCCATGGAATCTTCGTTTTGATGAAACAGTAAAACTGTATGGATTCATCAAGAACGAAGATGAGACTTGTGTCTACAAGAAGGTTAGTGGGAGCATGATCGTATTCCTGATATTATATGTAGATGACATATTACTCATTGGAATCGATATCCCTACCTTGCAACAAGTAAAGTCTTGGTTGGGAAAATGCTTTTCTATGAAGGATCTGGGTGAAGCAGCCTATCAGAATCTATAGAGATAGATCATGAAATGCTTGGCCTAAGTCAGAGTACATAGACAAAGTGCTGAGACACTTTAATATGAATGATTCCAATCTGGTTATGTGTTTTGCGTAAATGGTGGCACTGTGAGGTTGAAAAGTTCAACGCAAGATGCAGTTGCTGATTCTACAACTGAGGCCAAGTATATTGTTGCCTTAAGTGCAGCAAAGGAAGCTGTTTGGATCAATAAACTTGGCATAGTCCATAGCATTGTGGATCCCATTGGTCTCTATTATGATAACAATGGTGTTATCGCACAAGCTAAGGAGCCTAGATCTCACCAAAGATCCAAACACATACTTAGGCGTTATCATCTCATTCGAGAGATAATAGATAGAGGAGATGTGAAAATATGTAAAGTATCTACACTAGACAATATAGCTGACCCACTAACAAAGCCTCTTGCGCAGCAGAAGCATGATGGCCATACTAGATCAATGGGCATACGGGGTATGTCTGATTGGCTCTAGTGCTAGTGGGAGATTGTTGGTGTAAGCCCTAGAGGCCAATATTTTTGGTACTTGTATCGAATTATTTATTAATAATAAAAGGCATTTTCTTTATTATGGTTGATTAATAAAGTCCCTAGAATAGATAGTCCGTTTAGTGTATTAAGTGTGACTTAATCATGAGAACACATTAAACATAAGGGCAATGTTCTTAAAGTATCCGTAGTCGAGCTTTAATGTGAAGTGGGATAACATTAAAGCATTAAGACTATTATGTTTGTAGACTGATGATCACATCTCATGGATCATGGATAAAGAGTTATCAAGTATTAAACATAGGTATGAATATTAGGAGTAATATTTATACCGGATTGACCCGCTATGAGAATACTATATAGAAAGTTATGCAAAGTGTCATAAGTTATTCTCATGGTGATAATAGTGTATACCACTCTTCGACCTGAAACCACTATGGATCCTAGATGTAGAGTCGAGTGCTTTATTGCTGATCCAACGTTGTCCATAACTGGATAACCATAAAGACAGTTGATGGGTGTCGCATCGCGCGAAAAACCGGCGGGAAAAGAAAGAACAACAGAGCCGCCACCGTGCGTTATTTATCCCAAAAGAGGGAAAGGAAACGCTCAGAGTAAACCTGGAAAAGGACATGGTCTCGCGACCAAAGAGAATGGGTTCGGGAGTCGGTTATGGGAAGGGAAGGTATTAGCACCCCTACGCATCCGTCGTACTCGACGGGATCCACGCACACTAGAAAGGAAAATTGGTTGCTAAACACTGCTCAAATACTCACACACACTGGCTGAAAGAGACACAAGAAACTGACTGAAACTGACTCGGCAGGATGTCGCATCCTGGGCCTACTTAGTCTATCAGGCATAGACATCAGAGTCGAAGTAGTTCGGACTGGGGAGACGACACATGCTCGCTAGGATGTCGCATCCTATGCATACGTATCTTCTCGGACGAGAGAAGAATCAGAGCATTCGTAGCTCGGCTGACACGCACACAGACAAACAAGACACAGGCAAAGGCAAACGTGGAGCCCGACTGCCAATCACTGGACTTATGTCAGCATCCGAACCAACACACGCACACTGGAACCCAAATGCCACTTGATGGACTTACATCAGCTTCCAAGCACACAACAAGACAAAACAAGTTAATAGGGAGTCGGGGACTCGAGCCTATAACTGTCAAGCACACACACAAACAAACAGACAACAGATTGCTAAGGAGTCAGGCACTCGAGCCTAGCAACTGTCAAACAACACACACAAAAAGAAAAAAAGGGCGCCCGGAGAGATCAGCTCAATCTCCTGCCTACATACTTCATCTGGTATGAAGATCAGGGCGATGTAGTTCCCCTACGCAGGGACAAGGTTCTAGCCTAACCAGATAACAGAGGGAGACACAACTAGGGAGACTACGACTCGAGCCTAGATGTTATCATGCAAATCATCCCTAAGTTAAGGTTTCTAGCTAAATGGCACAAGGGCCAACCTATCCTAAGCATGGCTCACACAGGAAGCAAGCCACACACACTTAACTTGCACAGGAAGCAAGCCAAGTAAAACCTAACTTGCACAGGAAGCAAGTCTAAACTAATCCTAACTTGCACAGGAAGCAAGTCAAACAATCCTATCTTGCACAGGAAGCAAGTCAAACAATCCTATCTTGCACAGGAAGCAAGTCAAACAATCCTACAAGCACAGATAGCACACGCTATACACAAACAAGTGGCTCAAACAAGGGTTAGGTTTTAGTCAAGGGGTCATATCAACCTCAACAAACAAACCTCTGGAATGGGGTGAGTGTTGCTCTTAACCTTGCCATTGAGGGGCTAAGGTGAAGCAGATGAAAGGATGAAGTGAGGATGAGACCTCACAGCTCTTATCCCTGGCCTGGGAGAGCTCAAGACAAGAATGTGTGGGTTCAGAAAGTGGGAATCCTTCTACACATTTAAAACTGACTCAACTGTACAATTGTACAAGATCTTGGGTTTGTATCTGCAATGCATCAACACAGTGGTGTGAGCAAAAGCAGATGACACACTGAATAGTGGGGGATAGATTGCATATCCCTACCTTCCACCAATTGCCTCTTCACTTAGGAGGACTTTGACTCTATGCAAGGACAAAGTTAAACATCCACAAACATTGCCTCTTAAGGAGGACTTCAGACAATTGCCTGGCCAAGTAACAGGCCAGGTCTTCCAGACTACATGAAGTAGAAGAGACATACCTCAATGCAAATTGCTTATACAAGCAAAGCAAAGCAAAAAGTTCACAAGGAACTAAGCAACTAAAGCACCTGAAACAGTCAAGCAGATGTTAGTATACAACTTCAAACAAAGTAAAAGGAAACAGAGGCCAACAGTCAATTAGAGGCACATGGATGTGCAAGGCACAAGGCTTAAGGCATGTGAGCCAAGCCACCTACAAAACAAAGAGGTTAGGTAATGATACTTGAGTAAGCTCAGTCAAAAGAATTGGTCTTAATGGCCATTTGATGGTCAACCTGAAAACACTAGCTCAAAGGTGAGTAGCAGGACCACTAGGACGAGCCTAGGGTCAAAAGTGAATGAGAAAGTCCAAACAGCAAGGGGTAAGTATCCAAAATCATGTTCAAACAATTAGGAAACAAAACCAATTGGGTTCACATTCATATCAATCACTATCATCATTACATGAACCATTTAGGTCAAAACATGGCAAACAGAAGCTCATAGAAGTCAACAGCAAGACTTGCATCAAAAACAATCTTAAACATTTCCAAAAATCACCAAATAAATCATGATCAATCCTAACACATAGCATGGTAAGCATGTCAAATTTCATCTCATTTGGACAAGTGGAAGGCAGTCAATGAAAATCAGAAAGTCAAAGCAATTCTGAACATGCTCAATGAAGTCAACCAAACATGCATCAACTTAGAAAAATCATAAGTCAAGAATTGTGTATGATAAATGAATGGGACTAAAACCATGGCAAAGATGAGGATGTCTAGTTATCTCATGCAAAATTTCATGTCCATCTAATAAAGTATGAGAATTTCACAAATGAAATGGGAACATGTGTCACACAAAGTCAACATTTGACTAGGCAGGGAAGAAAAATCTCAAACAAATGGAAAGTAGTTCAAATAAATCCAATAAAATTCACAAGTCAACTAGACATACAAGAGTAGGTTCATGCAAAAAATTGGATCAATTGGAGGTCAAGAAGCATGGTAATGAAAATCATGAAGTTGGTCATCAATGGTGTGACACAAATTGTCACACCCTAATTCAAAAAATCATAACTCACAAACCAGCAAGGATAAATTCACAAACTCTACACCAAAATCACCATGAATGTGTCTAGTTTAAGCACAAACAATTTGGGAGTCATTGGATACATTCTCATCATTTCTCAATTGATTTGGCAAAGTGTACCAAAATTGGTCACATGTTACAAACCCTAGCAACATTTAAAAACCACTCATCCAAAAATTCTGGAAAAATAATGATAAAAAAGTAGAGATCATGATGAACACAACACAAAAAATCCCATTGAATTTGGATCAAAAATGAGCAAGTTATGATTTTTGGAAGATTGGTTATAAAATGTGAAATTGAAATGAAATAAATGGAGCAAGAATGGCAAAGTTGTAATATCATGAGTCACTTAACCAAACACAGTCGTTTTGGGCAAGGGTTGAAATGTTTCTATTGGCTGGTAGAATGAAGAGCCATGCACGTGAGAAATGGGGCAGAAAATCTGGGAAAATATTTTGAAAGTTAGGGTTTCACTGTTCATCACCATCCCCAAATCATGATTTCACAAACTTGCCCAAAAACCAAAATTGAATATATGGAAATGATCAGCATGGCAAGGTCAACATGAATCCACCATTGATTTCCATTAAAACCACACACAAGTCAAGAATCGAGCAAAAACACATTTTAACACCAAACTTCAAAACAATATATCTTCATGAATAAGTATTCATTTCAAAAAGTGTAAGCATCATGACAGCCGGCATAGAAAGACCTATCCAAAGTGTGTATCAATTTGACAAAAGAGGGAGGTCGAATCCATACCTATTTTTGAAGGGCAGTTGTGTACAGATGCTTTTTGATGGTTTTGAAGTGAAACAATTGTCCTAGAGCCCTCCTGATGATGAATGGTGAAGGTTGCTTGGATTGCAATGGCTTGGAGTGAGCTTACATAATTTTTGCCATGGATGATGCAAGGTTGAAGACAGTGCTGGAAATGTGACTTCCAGTTGGAGAATGCTAGTGAGAACCACTTCCAAATGTTGTGTGAATGTTGTTTAGGCAAGTCAAAGTTTTGTTCCCTTGGAAGCCTTGACTGGTCTTTTGAAGAGGCAAGCAAAAGTGAGATTTTTGAGTGAATGAAATTCAATGATTGGTCTGCTATGTTATGTTGGTTTGGTGGTTGCAAGGCAGGGTTGGACTATTGGAAGTTTTCTTGGACAGGTTTTGGAAAGTGTGATTCTTTGAGAGGAATAGCCAAGGGTTTGTGGTTTGTGTTAGGTGGTGCTAGGTTTCATCTTTGATAGCACATGATGAAGGGAAAAGCCAAGGCCTGGTTTTGTTTCATTGAGTTGTGACAGATTTCTCTTTGAAATGCAACAAGTGAGGTGTGTGTGGATGTGAAGTTGGTTGGTATTGTTGGCTAGCAGGGTTTGAAGAAGCAATGCAGGGCTCAGGTAACTTTGAGGTTTTGGACTGGTTTGGTAAAATGCCAAAAGCAAGGTGGATAGGTGATTTGCTGCTGCAGTGGGATGGCTTGTTCTACTGGTTTTTATAACAGGAACATGGGGTGTATGTCCTGCTGTTAGAAGCTGCCTATTGTTTGGAGTTTCAATGCAAGTAGCATAATGTTAGAAGTTGCTCTTGTTTTCAACAGCATGGGCAATTTTGAGAGAGAATTGTGTGCCATCTATTGCTGCTGCTACCAGGTTTTTTCATGACAGGGAGAATGGTGTTTTTCTGCTGTTCTATGTTGCTTTTGGTTTGGCCAGGTTTTTACTCTTTTTGTGTTTGGACAGGAAATTTAAAATGCAAATAGTAGGGTTCCTTTTCTTTTTGGATCTGAGCAGAATGAATTTCAAAAAATGCCAATGTATTTTGATGGATGCTAGTTGTCTACAAGTGACAGCAAAAAAGATGAAAGGCCCTGCTAGGTTCTAGTACAGTCCAAGGCAAGGTCTTTTTTGTCTTTGACAGCAAAATTGCAAGATGTATGGTGTGTTGGTTGCAGCTAGTAATGCTGTGTAATTGACAGAGAATGGTGCACCAAGGAACTGCTATGTGAGAGTACCAAACATGGCATGGAAGTATGGTGTTTTTGACAGAAAATTAGGAATGCAAGTAAGAGAGATTCAGCATGAGTGAGTTGGTTTCTCCACTGCTATGTTGGCTGCAGTATTTGTGTTCAAAAGGACAGAAAAAATCCTGCATAAGCTTTGCTGGACAGTGCAAGGTATGGTTGGCTTTGGTCCTTTCTTCCCAATTCCAAGCAAGTAAGTATGGACTTTTTTGCTGTTGGTTTAGGCTGCTAATAATGTGTTCAAAATGACAGCAAATAGCCTCTAAATTTTCTGTTTTTAAGAGTACAAGGCAAGGCATGGTGGATGGTATGGACAAGTATGGTGAAATTGTACTTTTCTTACAATTCAAGCAATCAAGCAATGGCCTCCTGTACTGCATAATTTGAGCTTGCAAACACACTTAAAATGATATTTTTGAGCTGTTCCAATTGGCCAAATGTTAGAAAAATGTTTATATCAAAAAGTCAACTCTTGGTCAAACTTGCATTTAAATGAGAAAAGTCAAAATATGCCATTTTGATTGGTGAAGTTTTGGCTCATGAAATTTATATTTTTGGAAAGAGGGGATCAAATGTGACTTGTAGGAAAAAACCCCACCAAAATTGGCCAAACGGTTTGGGAGATATGGCCCTTTGAAGTTCAAGATTTTCTGAAATCGATTCGATCATAACTTGCCAACCACACATGGGAATTGAGAGTTCTAGGACTTTTTGGAAATGGGAGAACAAGATCTTCAACTTTCATGTTGGGCAAAAATTCATTTGAGGCTTGTATCATGATGTAAGTTTGAGGATCAAGACTTTCCATTTATGGCAGGTTTCAGTTACAGACCCAGTTTCCATTTTGGGAAATTTTGATCTGGCTTCAAATTCTTCCATGATGGTGTTTGGCATGATGTATGAGGACTATTTGGCCATGAATGAGCTCTCACAAACCAATTCCAATCATCAAATCACTGATTAAATGGACAGTTGACCAACAATTGACTTTTAGGGTTTCTGACTGATTGTGCATTGACTGATGACTTCCAAACCCTAATTCCTTGAGAACTTGACTTCAAATGATGTCCCAAGACATATGAACTCTTGATTATTGATCATGGTGCCCAAATCCCACAAGAATGGCCACCAACCATTGCTTTGACTGACAGTTGACTTTCTAGGGTTTTTGACTATCTGTGTATGAACTGATGATCTCCAAGCCTTCAACCCTTGACTCAAACACTTCAGATGGACCTCCAAGTCATGTGAACTTGTTGGACAAACCCTAGGGCCTTGGCTCAATGAAAAAAGGTGCTTGCTTGCTTGACTGACTGATCTCCTGATCAGTTTGACCTAATTCCTTGATTGGCTTGCACTTGAGGCAAGAGAGGCAATGCAATGCTATGCAGTGGACCATGATATGCTATGACCTAATATGAAAATGTATGTACAATGACAGGTGCAAATTTGAGGTGCTACAGCTGCCCCTATTCAATCAGCTGGGAACCCGAATGGATGAGAGCAACGGCTGTCAGACTTTCAGGGTAAACAGGGATTGAATACCAAGAACCGTAGAATTTGCACAATACAGGGATCCACCAATGGAAACGTCCACTGGGATTTGATATTTATTGCTGGGTATATATTTTTTGGTTTTGTTTTCAAAGGGTACGGCCACATCCAGACATCGCAACGACGATGAATGGGAAAAGAAATCACAACTAGATGCCAACGGACAACTAGGAAAAACTCGACGTTTATCAGGACCAACAGAGAGGTAACCAGTCATTAATGAATGACTGGAAGGGATATAACCGTACGTCAACGGACGAAATGGGAAAAACTCAACGTTTACCAAGACCAACGGAGAGGTAACCAACTGGGGACGACCAGGAAAAACTCGACGTTTATCGAAACCAACGGAGAGGTAACCAGACATTAATGAATGACTGGGAGGACTCGACCAGACATCAACGGATGAATGGGAGAAAACTCGACGTTTACAGACATCGGAAGATGATGTTTACAGACATCGAAAGATGATGTTTATAGACACCAAAAAGATCGACCAGACATTTACAGATGAATGGGAATACTCGACGTTTACAGACATCGAAAGATGATGTTTACAGACACCAAAAAGATCGACCAGACATTTACAGATGAATGGGAATACTCGACGTTTACAGACATCGAAAGATGATGTTTACAGACACCAAAAAGATCGACCAGACATTTACAGATGAATGGGAATACTCGACGTTTACAGACATCGAAAGATGATGTTTACAGACACCAAAAAGATCGACCAGACATTTACAGATGAATGGGAATACTCGACGTTTACAGACATCGAAAGATGATGTTTACAGACACCAAAAAGATCGACCAGACATCTATAGATGAATGGGAATACTCGACGTTTACAGACATCGAAAGATGATGTTTACAGACACCAAAAAGATCGACCAGACATCTACAGATGAATGGGAATACTCGACGTTTACAGACATCGAAAGATGATGTTTACAGACACCAAAAAGATCGACCAGACATTTACAGATGAATAGGAATAAGAGAAACACAACCAGACGTCAACGGACGAATGGGAAAAACTCATCGTTTATCGAAACCAACGGAGAGGCACAACTAGACATCACCGGATGACTAGGAAAAACTCGACGTTTATCGACACCAACGGAGAGGAGGAAACTCTTCTGGGAGAGTGAACACATCCAAGTCATCAACGGATGATCGGGAAGAACTCGACGTTTATCGACACCAACAGAGAGGAGGAATCTTCACTAGGGGAGGGACGACGTTACGAACATCGAAAGATGATGTTTACAGACATCAAAGAAGACCAGACACTTACGCATGACTGGGAATCACCGAAAGATGGTGTTTACCGACGCCAAAGAAGACCAGACACTTACGCATGACTGGAAATCACCGAAAGATGGTGTTTACCGACACCAAAGAAACAACACACCCGGGTGCTGACAGGGTATACTGACATTCTCAAGATGACAGGGCTAGGCTGAACACTTGCAGGAGGTCTCACTGGGGAGAAGCAGGCTTTCCTTCCACCAACGGATGAGGAAATAAACCTTTGTGGGGATATCAACCCTGAATGCTGTCAGGAGCAACTGTAGCAGACTTGCTGTGCTGATGTTGAAAGAGATGATCCGCCTCTGTCGGGGATACGGTCTGGTGAGGTTAACACATGAATGCATATGTTTGAATTTTTCTATGGCGTAATGCTCCATTTATAAATGGGAATGCTACGCGATTTTTGAGGATGCAATGATTACTACATGCAAAATGCAAATGAACCCTGGCTAGGGAGCCAAAATGATCAGATACTCTGACTCTGTGGGGAGACTCCTCTTGGGGAAATATTCTGCGGAGAACTCTGCTTGGGGAATGGTACCGCGACTTCACTGGGAGAAAGGCCCAACCAATCCTCAGATAGGATAAACTCTGCTTGGAGAAAATCTGTTAATCCGCTGGGGATAACCCATGCAGTCCATAGGTAGAATCAACTTAGCTGGGGATGTAGATATCAGTCTACTACAGAAACTCGTCCAATCCACTGGTAGGATGAACTCTGCTGGAGAAATAAATGCTACTCCACTAGGGACGACCCAACCAATCCATATGCAGGAGAATCACTGCTGGAGATGTATTTCATGAGACCCGCTCCACTCGGGGAACTTGCTGAGGAAAAACCAACACCATTCTGCTGAGGAGAACGATCCTGGTGGAGAGAACAACCATAGTGGTGAGAGTAACAACTCTGTTGAGGATGATAACACGTTATATCATACTGGAGATGAATTCCCACAAACCTGCTTAGGATAAGCACTCATGGCCATACTGGAGATAATAGCATCACGAAACCAATTGTTGGGGAACACACCAACGGTCTACTGATAAACTCCACTAGGGGACTCCCGGGGAAAATAACTGTTAGGCGCTCAGCGGGGATTCTCAACTGGGGAAATCTGTAAGCATAGGCCTGCTGGGGAGAAGCAATCCTTAGATCTGTTGGGGAAGGAAGGTACTGTCCACAGGTATCTCTGCAGGGGAAAATAATTCTGATATCTTCAGTACTGGCTTGGGCTGGGGACGTCCTCCACCCTGAGAAACATCCTGCCCCTGCCCCTGCTGGGGGACGTGACAACCTTCAGGCTTGCTGAGGAGACAAAGATCTCGAATCTGCCAGGGAGATCACACTCTCAATCCTCTGGGGAGATACAGCTTGTTTGACAGGGATGTCGGTCGACTTGTCGAACACTGGTGTCCATCATCCACTCATAGCGTTGACCTTTCCATTTTTAAGAACTCCCAGACTCTTCTGGACTTTTCTGCTCCATCATCTTGTATTCCCAACTCGTCCGTACTTCACGGGGATCGAACTCCTGGTATTCATACATACTTTCCAATCATCAGACTTTGAAGAGTCTTCTTGATTAATTTTCCAGGATCGTCGTTGTAATCCTTCACCGTCTTTTCACGGTTCATCTATCCCTTGCCCCTGGTTGGACTCTGCAGGGATCGTTAGATAAAAGAACGTGCCCCAGGTATGCCCCATGATAAGGCTCAAACATCACTCTACTGGGGATGCCCCACGATAGGGCTAATAGGGACTTGGAGGGAGAAATGTTGCACTACTGGGGACATGAAGATGAACATCTTCAAACAACACTGCGTCGGGCAACTTCATTGAGGAGAGACCATACGAGGTTCTGTAGGACAAAGATACAGTCATGCTCGAGATACGAACAATTGTCTTACCTGTTGGTAATCATACCACCCCCGGGAGAGCACTGTGGGTCTCCTAAGTATCTTTCCATCATTGTGAAGGTTCACTTTGTTTAAGAACAATTTTTTTGAAAAATTTGTTTATTTTGAAAACAATGATACTTTATCAATTAAAACATGCAAAACGTTTGTTGAGTTGAAACAAATAAGAGTGCAAATAATTGGATGAAAAGCTCAAATTGATGTGATGGAATGGTAGTCTGCAAAGGGCGAGACTCCATAGATCTGTACAAGTTTGAAATCGGTGATATATATTGGAGAGGGCTACATTGAACATAATGACCTTTCCTCTACCATTCTGAATTTGCGACGTATTCAAAGCTTCAGTCGACGACGAGTCGAGAATCCCTGACGGATGACAGATATAGAGCACAGTCTTGTCAAGATGCAGTTACTTGCCAAATCCCTAATTTTGCCTAGATTGCCCCAGTGTGAGGTGTTCAATCTAGCGGGATGCAAATTCTCTTTTTTTTTTTCAATGTCTCTAACTTTTGCCTGGATCGCCCTTTCGGGTTTTCAATCCACCGAGACGCTCTTTTTTGACTAAGTCGCCCTTTGGGGTGTTCGACTTAGCGAGCTTTTGTTTTTTTGTTTTGTTTTAGGCGAAGTATTTCTTGACTGCATCTGGAATTCACAGGACGAGTGAACTTCCATCCATTGTCGTAAGTATCGGAACACTGCCTGAAGAGGCTCTCTTGACAACATATGGACATTCATAGCTTGGGGGTTTACCTGCCCCTGGAATCGGGTACAAAAGACAAGACTTTCTTGAGCACAGGGTCCCTCGGAACACACGAGGCTTGATCTTCTTGTCGAATGCTTTCTTCACTCTCTGCTGATATGACTGGCCATGACACATGACAGTTGATCTCTTTGATTTTGATTGAACTCAGCATCAGTCAACTTGGGACTTTGAGGGTGCTATTTCTCTTTTGTTTTTTTTTCTTTTTCTTTTTCTTGATTTTGATTGATTTCTTTTTTTTTTTTTTGTGATTTTGCACCCTCCTCTTTCTCTTTTTTCTCTTTTTTTTGATAATGCCCCAGTTGGCTGTTCTGCTGATTCTCGAGATGCAGCTGAGTGATCTTCTTTTCTTGCTCAAGAAGTCGGGAAATCTCGTCAGGAATCCCTTCAACATCATCTTCGTCCACTGCGAATACAGGGAATTCAAAATTGGGAGATGACGTCCGATCATTATGTTCAACGGGTTTGAGAAACAACCTGCATAAAGATTTTGATATGAAAAGCTCTTTGAAAATCAAACAAGACAATCGTTATGCAGATGAAAAGATTGCTTTTATTCCTGTTTTTAAAGGTTTTTTGTGATCACCAATTTCATGCAAAAAGCGAAAAGGGAAAACAAATAGAAAAACAAATGTTTAACATGAATTATTTGAATGAAAATATCATTGCACAAAATGTTGCCAACAATGTCATCACTTCTCCTTTTGGCATGGGAGAAGGGTTTTTAAACAAAGTGTTTATTACAAAGACTTATGAACAACTGTAGGAAAGCCCACAGTGACCCAATTGTGGCAGACACCACCAGGAATGGTGAAATTGTTCAAGTCCTCTACGTCCTCTTCCAAGATAGCAGCATCCTCTTCTTCAGGTTGATCGTCATGGACGAATCCTCCACTCTTGAACAAATCTTGCTCACTAAGTGCCCCAGAACAGTAGCCAATACCAGCCCGGGATCGGTTAACCAGGAATAAATCCATCAACAGTACAAAGTCTGGCAAATATCTCTCTGAGTTCACGATTCTCTTGCTCAGGATGATCCATCAATCTGGCAGAGATGGCTCTGGTATAATACCGGCAAAGTGCGTCTTCAAAATAAATGAAGATCGCAGGGTCAGACCACAGGACGGGAGACCGGAACAGAACCTGCTGATGCAAATGATGCATGAAGTGTTTATGCATATGCTTGTTTTTATTTCAAAGGAACTCGAGGGTTTTATTTGCAAACTTTGAAATATTTAGCATTTTGATCATATATGAGAATATCTCATCAGATATATCAGGTGAAAAAATTTTCCCGGTTTTTTCATGTTTTGAAATTTTTGCAAATAAACTCCTTTGAGTTCCTTGAAAATTTTCTTTTTTTCTTTTTTTCTTCCCTTTTTTTTTTATTTCTTTTTTTTGATTTTTTTTTTGATTTTTTTCATTGCGTTTCTTTTGAAAAATAAATATGCTATGATGCAAATGATGCAGACTGGACTGGCTGGTTGTGCAAACTCTGATACTAGGTCGAAGCTTCAGTCAAAATCAGAACATAAATCCAACTTAAGGTCAACTGAAAACTGTTGTCTGAACTAGAGTCACCAACAGAACCAAGTCACCAACAGAACCGAGTCACCAACGGTACCTGTAATGAATAACCCTTCCCCACTCACGGGTGTAGTCTAGGCCAGGGTAAGGCTGAGAGAAACGCAGCATAAATAACCTTTCGCAGAATACTGTCATATACACACCCGAAGTATGTAACGACAGCATCCCACCAGGGTCTGAACTGCTCGTGATATCAATGTTCCGCTAAGTGGCGCCATACCACCCGCTTCCCATGAATCACTCTATTCCTAGGTATCCTAGATTGCACTCATGGTCTGGGTATTGGACCTTTTACCTCAACTGACTCTTCCCCCCCACACAGAGAGAAACAAACAACCAGCCAGGTGAACAGATGAATAAATGCAAACATTAATGCAAACATAAATGCAAACAATAGACAATGAATGCAAACAGTAAATAATGAATGCAATAAATAAACACAGCACAAAGCAACCAAAACCCTAACCTAGAGAGCGCTAGGAGAGACTCGCTCAGGGAAGATGGACCAGCATAGGTCAACTTCTCTTTATCCCCAGCAGAGTCGCCAGCTGTCGCATCGCGCGAAAAACCGGCGGGAAAAGAAAGAACAACAGAGCCGCCACCGTGCGTTATTTATCCCAAAAGAGGGAAAGGAAACGCTCAGAGTAAACCTGGAAAAGGACATGGTCTCGCGACCAAAGAGAATGGGTTCGGGAGTCGGTTATGCGAAGGGAAGGTATTAGCACCCCTACGCATCCGTCGTACTCGACGGGATCCACGCACACTAGAAAGGAAAATTGGTTGCTAAACACTGCTCAAATACTCACACACACTGGCTGAAAGAGACACAAGAAACTGACTGAAACTGACTCGGCAGGATGTCGCATCCTGGGCCTACTTAGTCTATCAGGCATAGACATCAGAGTCGAAGTAGTTCGGACTGGGGAGACGACACATGCTCGCTAGGATGTCGCATCCTATGCATACGTATCTTCTCGGACGAGAGAAGAATCAGAGCATTCGTAGCTCGGCTGACACGCACACAGACAAACAAGACACAGGCAAAGGCAAACGTGGAGCCCGACTGCCAATCACTGGACTTATGTCAGCATCCGAACCAACACACGCACACTGGAACCCAAATGCCACTTGATGGACTTACATCAGCTTCCAAGCACACAACAAGACAAAACAAGTTAATAGGGAGTCGGGGACTCGAGCCTATAACTGTCAAGCACACACACAAACAAACAGACAACAGATTGCTAAGGAGTCAGGCACTCGAGCCTAGCAACTGTCAAACAACACACACAAAAAGAAAAAAAGGGCGCCCGGAGAGATCAGTTCAATCTCCTGCCTACATACTTCATCTGGTATGAAGATCAGGGCGATGTAGTTCCCCTACGCAGGGACAAGGTTCTAGCCTAACCAGATAACAGAGGGAGACACAACTAGGGAGACTACGACTCGAGCCTAGATGTTATCATGCAAATCATCCCTAAGTTAAGGTTTCTAGCTAAATGGCACAAGGGCCAACCTATCCTAAGCATGGCTCACACAGGAAGCAAGCCACACACACTTAACTTGCACAGGAAGCAAGCCAAGTAAAACCTAACTTGCACAGGAAGCAAGTCTAAACTAATCCTAACTTGCACAGGAAGCAAGTCAAACAATCCTATCTTGCACAGGAAGCAAGTCAAACAATCCTATCTTGCACAGGAAGCAAGTCAAACAATCCTACAAGCACAGATAGCACACGCTATACACAAACAAGTGGCTCAAACAAGGGTTAGGTTTTAGTCAAGGGGTCATATCAACCTCAACAAACAAACCTCTGGAATGGGGTGAGTGTTGCTCTTAACCTTGCCACTGAGGGGCTAAGGTGAAGCAGATGAAAGGATGAAGTGAGGATGAGACCTCACAGCTCTTATCCCTGGCCTGGGAGAGCTCAAGACAAGAATGTGTGGGTTCAGAAAGTGGGAATCCTTCTACACATTTAAAACTGACTCAACTGTACAATTGTACAAGATCTTGGGTTTGTATCTGCAATGCATCAACACAGTGGTGTGAGCAAAAGCAGATGACACACTGAATAGTGGGGGATAGATTGCATATCCCTACCTTCCACCAATTGCCTCTTCACTTAGGAGGACTTTGACTCTATGCAAGGACAAAGTTAAACATCCACAAACATTGCCTCTTAAGGAGGACTTCAGACAATTGCCTGGCCAAGTAACAGGCCAGGTCTTCCAGACTACATGAAGTAGAAGAGACATACCTCAATGCAAATTGCTTATACAAGCAAAGCAAAGCAAAAAGTTCACAAGGAACTAAGCAACTAAAGCACCTGAAACAGTCAAGCAGATGTTAGTATACAACTTCAAACAAAGTAAAAGGAAACAGAGGCCAACAGTCAATTAGAGGCACATGGATGTGCAAGGCACAAGGCTTAAGGCATGTGAGCCAAGCCACCTACAAAACAAAGAGGTTAGGTAATGATACTTGAGTAAGCTCAGTCAAAAGAATTGGTCTTAATGGCCATTTGATGGTCAACCTGAAAACACTAGCTCAAAGGTGAGTAGCAGGACCACTAGGACGAGCCTAGGGTCAAAAGTGAATGAGAAAGTCCAAACAGCAAGGGGTAAGTATCCAAAATCATGTTCAAACAATTAGGAAACAAAACCAATTGGGTTCACATTCATATCAATCACTATCATCATTACATGAACCATTTAGGTCAAAACATGGCAAACAGAAGCTCATAGAAGTCAACAGCAAGACTTGCATCAAAAACAATCTTAAACATTTCCAAAAATCACCAAATAAATCATGATCAATCCTAACACATAGCATGGTAAGCATGTCAAATTTCATCTCATTTGGACAAGTGGAAGGCAGTAAATGAAAATCAGAAAGTCAAAGCAATTTTGAACATGCTCAATGAAGTCAACCAAACATGCATCAACTTAGAAAATCATAAGTCAATAATGGTGTATGATAAATGAATGGGACTAAAACCATGGCAAAGATGAGGATGTCTAGTTATCTCATGCAAAATTTCATGTCCATCTAATAAAGTATGAGAATTTCACAAATGAAATGGGAACATGTGTCACACAAAGTCAACATTTGACTAGGCAGGGAAGAAAAATCTCAAACAAATGGAAAGTAGTTCAAATAAATCCAATAAAATTCACAAGTCAACTAGACATACAAGAGTAGGTTCATGCAAAAAATTGGATCAATTGGAGGTCAAGAAGCATGGTAATGAAAATCATGAAGTTGGTCATCAATGGTGTGACACAAATTGTCACACCCTAATTCAAAAAATCATAACTCACAAACCAGCAAGGATAAATTCACAAACTCTACACCAAAATCACCATGAATGTGTCTAGTTTAAGCCCAAAATATTTGGGAGTCATTGGATACATTCTCATCATTTCTCAATTGATTTGGCAAAGTGTACAAAAATTGGTCACATGTTACAAACCCTAGCAACATTTAAAAACCACTCATCCAAAAATTCTGGAAAAATAATGATAAAAAAGTAGAGATCATGATGAACACAACACAAAAAATCCCATTGAATTTGGATCAAAAATGAGCAAGTTATGATTTTTGGAAGATTGGTTATAAAATGTGAAATTGAAATGAAATAAATGGAGCAAGAATGGCAAAGTTGTAATATCATGAGTCACTTAACCAAACACAGTCGTTTTGGGCAAGGGTTGAAATGTTTCTATTAGCTGGTAGAATGAAGAGCCATGCACGTGAGAAATGGGGCAGAAAATCTGGGAAAATATTTTGAAAGTTAGGGTTTCACTGTTCATCACCATCCCCAAATCATGATTTCACAAACTTGCCCAAAAACCAAAATTGAATATATGGAAATGATCAGCATGGCAAGGTCAACATGAATCCACCATTGATTTCCATTAAAACCACACACAAGTCAAGAATCGAGCAAAAACACATTTTAACACCAAACTTCAAAACAATATATCTTCATGAATAAGTATTCATTTCAAAAAGTGTAAGCATCATGACAGCCGGCATAGAAAGACCTATCCAAAGTGTGTATCAATTTGACCAAAGAGGGAGGTCGAATCCATACCTATTTTTGAAGGGCAGTTGTGTACAGATGCTTTTTGATGGTTTTGAAGTGAAACAATTGTCCTAGAGCCCTCCTGATGATGAATGGTGAAGGTTGCTTGGATTGCAATGGCTTGGAGTGAGCTTACATAATTTTTGCCATGGATGATGCAAGGTTGAAGACAGTGCTGGAAATGTGACTTCCAGTTGGAGAATGCTAGTGAGAACCACTTCCAAATGTTGTGTGAATGTTGTTTAGGCAAGTCAAAGTTTTGTTCCCTTGGAAGCCTTGACTGGTCTTTTGAAGAGGCAAGCAAAAGTGAGATTTTTGAGTGAATGAAATTCAATGATTGGTCTGCTATGTTATGTTGGTTTGGTGGTTGCAAGGCAGGGTTGGACTATTGGAAGTTTTCTTGGACAGGTTTTGGAAAGTGTGATTCTTTGAGAGGAATAGCCAAGGGTTTGTGGTTTGTGTTAGGTGGTGCTAGGTTTCATCTTTGATAGCACATGATGAAGGGAAAAGCCAAGGCCTGGTTTTGTTTCATTGAGTTGTGACAGATTTCTCTTTGAAATGCAACAAGTGAGGTGTGTGTGGATGTGAAGTTGGTTGGTATTGTTGGCTAGCAGGGTTTGAAGAAGCAATGCAGGGCTCAGGTAACTTTGAGGTTTTGGACTGGTTTGGTAAAATGCCAAAAGCAAGGTGGATAGGTGATTTGCTGCTGCAGTGGGATGGCTTGTTCTACTGGTTTTTATAACAGGAACATGGGGTGTATGTCCTGCTGTTAGAAGCTGCCTATTGTTTGGAGTTTCAATGCAAGTAGCATAATGTTAGAAGTTGCTCTTGTTTTCAACAGCATGGGCAATTTTGAGAGAGAATTGTGTGCCATCTATTGCTGCTGCTACCAGGTTTTTTCATGACAGGGAGAATGGTGTTTTTCTGCTGTTCTATGTTGCTTTTGGTTTGGCCAGGTTTTTACTCTTTTTGTGTTTGGACAGGAAATTTAAAATGCAAATAGTAGGGTTCCTTTTCTTTTTGGATCTGAGCAGAATGAATTTCAAAAAATGCCAATGTATTTTGATGGATGCTAGTTGTCTACAAGTGACAGCAAAAAAGATGAAAGGCCCTGCTAGGTTCTAGTACAGTCCAAGGCAAGGTCTTTTTTGTCTTTGACAGCAAAATTGCAAGATGTATGGTGTGTTGGTTGCAACTAGTAATGCTGTGTAATTGACAGAGAATGGTGCACCAAGGAACTGCTATGTGAGAGTACCAAACATGGCATGGAAGTATGGTGTTTTTGACAGAAAATTAGGAATGCAAGTAAGAGAGATTCAGCATGAGTGAGTTGGTTTCTCCACTGCTATGTTGGCTGCAGTATTTGTGTTCAAAAGGACAGAAAAAATCCTGCATAAGCTTTGCTGGACAGTGCAAGGTATGGTTGGCTTTGGTCCTTTCTTCCCAATTCCAAGCAAGTAAGTATGGACTTTTTTGCTGTTGGTTTAGGCTGCTAATAATGTGTTCAAAATGACAGCAAATAGCCTCTAAATTTTCTGTTTTTAAGAGTACAAGGCAAGGCATGGTGGATGGTATGGACAAGTATGGTGAAATTGTACTTTTCTTACAATTCAAGCAATCAAGCAATGGCCTCCTGTACTGCATAATTTGAGCTTGCAAACACACTTAAAATGATATTTTTGAGCTGTTCCAATTGGCCAAATGTTAGAAAAATGTTTATATCAAAAAGTCAACTCTTGGTCAAACTTGCATTTAAATGAGAAAAGTCAAAATATGCCATTTTGATTGGTGAAGTTTTGGCTCATGAAATTTATATTTTTGGAAAGAGGGGATCAAATGTGACTTGTAGGAAAAAACCCCACCAAAATTGGCCAAACGGTTTGGGAGATATGGCCCTTTGAAGTTCAAGATTTTCTGAAATCGATTCGATCATAACTTGCCAACCACACATGGGAATTGAGAGTTCTAGGACTTTTTGGAAATGGGAGAACAAGATCTTCAACTTTCATGTTGGGCAAAAATTCATTTGAGGCTTGTATCATGATGTAAGTTTGAGGATCAAGACTTTCCATTTATGGCAGGTTTCAGTTACAGGCCCAGTTTCCATTTTGGGAAATTTTGATCTGGCTTCAAATTCTTCCATGATGGTGTTTGGCATGATGTATGAGGACTATTTGGCCATGAATGAGCTCTCACAAACCAATTCCAATCATCAAATCACTGATTAAATGGACAGTTGACCAACAGTTGACTTTTAGGGTTTCTGACTGATTGTGCATTGACTGATGACTTCCAAACCCTAATTCCTTGAGAACTTGACTTCAAATGATGTCCCAAGACATATGAACTCTTGATTATTGATCATGGTGCCCAAATCCCACAAGAATGGCCACCAACCATTGCTTTGACTGACAGTTGACTTTCTAGGGTTTTTGACTATCTGTGTATGAACTGATGATCTCCAAGCCTTCAACCCTTGACTCAAACACTTCAGATGGACCTCCAAGTCATGTGAACTTGTTGGACAAACCCTAGGGCCTTGGCTCAATGAAAAAAGGTGCTTGCTTGCTTGACTGACTGATCTCCTGATCAGTTTGACCTAATTCCTTGATTGGCTTGCACTTGAGGCAAGAGAGGCAATGCAATGCTATGCAGTGGACCATGATATGCTATGACCTAATATGAAAATGTATGTACAATGACAGGTGCAAATTTGAGGTGCTACAATGGGTACTCCACGAAGCATGCTGAGGGACATGAGTGTCCTAGATGGAATTTGCCAATCCTGCGTAACAGGATAAATGTCTATGGGCCCAATATTGAACTGGACAAGGGTGACACGGTCTATACCTTGTGTTCAATATAGACATAAGGGCAAAGGGGTAATTATACACATAATTATTATCACAGGAGGTTTTGTCAAATCACCTGATATTTTCGTGACTTGGGTAGCAGTGATGTGTTGCTAGATACCGCTCACTGTTTATTATGTTAAATGCGTGATTTAATATAATTGCCAACCTTGCGAAAACCTATAGGGTCACACACAAAGGACGGATTGATGAGAGATAAAATAATTAAGGAACATCGTAAGGTACGGTGTACTTAAGTAGAATACGAAATATGGTAAGGTACCAAGTACTTAAGTGATTTTGGCATATTATGAGATATAGGCCAAAATGCACTTAAGTGGGCTTTTTGGCTTGAAGCCCACACAAGTGGTTCTATAAATAGAGCTCTTGTGCAGAAGCTTTGTATGGGAAAACAACACAACTGAAGAGTTGGAATTTCGTATCTCTCTCTCACTCAAAGCCTTCATTCACAAACAGCTAGCACTGCGATTGAAGGAATCCGTTCGTGTGGACTGAGTAGAGACGTTGTCATCGTTCAACGTTCGTGATCGCCCCGTGGATCTGTACCAAAGGTTTTGATCATTATCAGAGATCTGCACCAAAGGTTTGAATCGCCACAAGAGGTAACGATTCTATCACTGATCATGCCCATTCGTAAGGATCACTAAATAGAGAAATTTTTAAATTCCGCTGCGCCTTGGATGGCTTTTCTCCAACAATGTTCACTTTAACCAGTGACAGATATTCTCTCCCTTTGGTCTTCTGCCCAGTAACTGGTAGTTGTAAATCCTATTTTCAGCTTTTCCCTAGCAAGTCTATTCTTACCCAGTAACCGGTAATTAAATCACCTCCTGGCGACCCTCAGTGTGGCATCCTTGATATGTTTACCCTAACCGGTAACGGATGTCCTCTCTGTCAGATTTTATTATCTTCTTACCCAATAATAGGTAGTGAATAATATATTTCTGCTCCTCCTGTGTTGAAGTTTATTTCTTCCCCAGTTGAGTTGAGTGTGTATTTCCTTAGTGAAATTGTTTTTCCTGCATGGTTCAAGTATTTCAGTTTTATTCTGATCTACCTGTTCCGCTGCAGACGTTTCTTTTGTTTCCCGTCTGAGCCTTTCCATTTTCATGGAATTCCTCTAGTCCCCCAACAGTCTTTAAGTCGTGGCCTGGCCTAAGCATAACCCTTTATCTCCCCAGAGTCTCTGTCTCCCTAGTGAGTTTTTCCTTACGGAGTGCATTACACTCCTGCGGACTTTCGGTCTCTCTGATTTCTTTTCCTTTGTGGCAATATTTCCCCACAGAGATTTATTTTTGCATTCATATCATATGCTTCATGAGGTCTCTTAGGGACCAAAATTTGTTTCTATATGTTGTTATTTAATCCCATTATACTGAGTCGATATGAAGATTTTAACTTTCTCCTCCTCAGTTAGAATGTCCTTAAATAGGGGCAGTTGTAAGACCCCAATTTTGACCCTAAGATCCCTCATGCTATCTCATCATATTCATTGGCATTAGGATCATACCTTGGCATCCTCCTTACCCCTTACTCATTGGGTTTGTTTTGGGCGAGATAACCAAGTACCATGTGATTGTATCATACTTGTTATTTTATCATTTACTAACCAAAATACCAAAAATATGTCTTTGCATTTGTCTACTTCTTTTGCAGGTAAGGCACATGATCACCTTTGATCCATCAAGTTCACATCTAGGGTTTAAGACCCTCATTACAAAGAGCTCAACCAAGGAATGATCCATAATGGATTTATATATCATATATGAATACTCATGAGATTCATATGTTATTTTTATCATCAAATCATCAAGAGCTTAGAATTGGTTTGCCTTGGAAACCCTAGTTCATCTAGGTATCTTGTGTAACTTCTTCAACAAGCTTCTTCACCAATTGATCAAATGTTTCAAGGGGCATATCAAATTTCATCATCCTATGCATATATGATCTCCCAAGAGTCCCAAAAGTCAAGAGAATTGCAATCTAGCAAGTTGGTTGATGGTGGTTGACCAGAGGAAGTCAACTGGTCAAAACTGGGGTTCCCTAAACCCTATCTCCTATAATTTTCATCATATGAAAATGATTCCAAGAGAAAAGTTACTCTAAATAACATTCCAAACAACCTTCATGTTGAGTTCTAGATCTAGTTTTTCTTTTAAAGTCATTTTTTATGTTGAAAGATTATAGGTCATTTTGTCTAAACCCTAATTTGAAAGTCAACTTCCCAAGGCCATAACTTGCTCAATTTTTATGAGATTAAATATTTCCAAATTGTAAAATTCAATTCATTGTGTCTAATTCAACTTTGATGTTTGGAGGAAGAGCTAATTCAAATTTTATGAGCATGTGATATAAGGATACATTATAGGTCATTTTGGACCAATACCATTGAACAAGTGATTTTCCTCAACTTCAAAAATGCATAACTCATTCATCCCAAATCCAAATGAGGTCAAATTTGTGATCATTTTGAAGGTTTTTGAAATATCTACAACTTTTATGAAGACACTTTTCTCATTTGAAGCTCACATAAAAAGTTAGCCAAGGTGGAATAATTGAACATATGGCTTGACACTTAGAAAAATTCTTAACATGTTGAAATTTCCAAACTTCCACCTCAAAATTCACCATGATACAAGCTCTAAATGGAAAAGTGTACAACATAAGAGTTGTTCCTCGTGATCTAACCTTTCTAAAGAGTTCAAATTCATTCATTTTGGATAAGGTTTGAGGGGTCTGCGCATGGTCTGAACAGGGTTGCATCAATTGGCAAGGATCAATCTTCAAACATCAAGACACTTTTGCCTTGCACCACAATCTACATTCAGACTCAATTACACTTGCATATGGATTGAATTGTGTTGCTTCATGGGCCTGTACACGCCCATGCAAGCATGCACTTCACTTTGCCAAATTTGGAAGTATTTTGAAAGGTGCAAATATCATTTGCATTTGCTATAAATAGAGGCCCATTGCATCAGAAGAAAGGACCCTTGCGCGCCATATTTGCCTCCCACATTTGAAACCCTCACAATTGAAAGGAAAACCTGAGAAATTTCACTTGAAATTTGAGTTTGAATCTCACTATTTGGAGATTCAAAAACTTCAGGATCCAAAGCCTTGTACCAATCCTAATCTACTTCTGCAAGCTTCTTGAGCAAGATCAAAAACGAATTGAAGCAAGAGAGATCAAGTTCTGCACAACATTGAAGGTATTTTTCCAGATTTTTCTTCTCTTCAATTCTCTCTCAATTCTCATCAATTCTCTTGGATCCTTGGTTGTTTGAAGTCCTACCAATGTAGGCAAGAAGATTGAGTTTCTTTGATGTCAAATCGAAGTAACTCATTTCATGCACCTCAAAATTCAACTCCATGTATCTCTCAATATACTTGGAGTTAGTTTGAATTGAGGTCAGATTCGTGATCAGTGTCATTTTCTCTTTAAGATTATGTCCTTCTTTTTCATTTTTGTTATGGTGATGAGAGAACCAGTCCGGCCAAGGTCATCGAAGAAGATGACTGGTGGTTTGGTCCAGCGATGTGATGGACACGTTCTAAGACATTTGATCATTTCAATTTGTTTTAATCCTGAGCGCTCTTTGTGATTACCATTGGTGTAACACGTTGACTCGTGTGTTTGGTGGAACGTGCGTTTCAGACCACTTGATCTGCCACCTCAATTAATGAGGGAGATCAAGTGATCCACGTTATTCTGACTAATTGAATTTTCATTTTATTTATTTTATTTTCATTAATTCATATTAAATTTAATATTGATCCAAAAAATATGAGAGTTTCACCAAAAAGTCTTAAATAAAATCCTCTTTCATTTTCTGAATTAAATTTACTTTTTGGATCATTATTATAATTTTTCATGATTTAATTGATTTTGTGAATATTTTTAATTGTTTAAAACTACTTTTAAGTTTCCAAAAATTATGAAATTTTTTCTCCAAGGTCCTTTGACCTTGTTTGACCTATGATAAATGTCATGACAATTTCTTTGTTGTTTTGATGAGGTTTTAGGAAATTAACCAACCTTAGTTTAATTTAATGCATATTTTTATTATTTTTAATTGTTTATATGCCAAATTAATTGTGTAGAGCCATTTTAATTGACTTTGTGAGTTTGACTTGTGTTGTTGGGCCTTGGTCAAAGTTGATTTGACTTTGCTAGGTTAAGATCATTGGATTTAGGGGATTGATGGAATTGTACATTCCATCTCTTAAAATGAATGAATGATCTTAATTTGGTAACAGTCATCCTTTGACCAATTTGTGTTTAATCCATCCCCCCTCCCTCTTCATCTCATTCCCCTTCTTTATCCGTTCATGTCATGGACCTACGATGTCTCTATATCCTAAGGCTAGTTGGTTTCAAAATCAACATAAGTATGGATGAGATTAGGTCTCCCACTTTGCATATTCTTTTTGTGTGTGGTATGTTTCATGAGCATAGTCCATTATACTATGTTTATAACATGAATTAACACCAAAATTCGATTGCCCGATCTCAAATAGTTGTGACTTCTACATAAGTCCAATTACGATTGCTTAACATAGTGCTAAATTTTGACACAAAAGGCATAACATTCTAGTTAGTGAGATTGTAAGTCTCCCCTCTTTCATGGTATTATGTGGAAACTTGGCCTTTTTTCCTTCCTTTGGAAGATGTCTTGGTTCAAGGATCCATGCTTGTGATAAGTGGGTTAAGTGTTCTCCAAAGAATGACTTAAACAAATGCAAAGCAAAAGCAACACTAACCTCTAATTCACTAACAACTAACATTTAATATCAAGTCATTTACTTTTAATGCACTTTAATTTTTAAGCATTATTCATTTGCCTTTATTCATACCATTCAAGTTGTTTACTTTTATGTCATTTTCACTTTGTCCACTTGGACCATATTTTGTGATATATTGTGTTTGCATATACTTGTTTGATTGTGTGGTCTTTTGACCCTAATGAACATAATAAGAACAAAAACCTTAAAAAAACATTTTGTGTGGATTGTTGGTTTGATCCGAGACTATTGGACTTAGAATCTAGGCAACACTCCATATGCAAAGGACTTGGCCAATGCCAACTTTCATGAAACCAAGTACTTTGAAATAAGCATTCATCTGATACAACTTTAAAGATCCATTTGAGTTCATCTGCAACATGATCATTGTGAAGCTGTTAATTTGAATCTATGACTTATGCCATCTTTGAAGTCATCTGACACATGGGAAATTATGAAGAAGATCATGGGGTTGCTAAGCTTGGATGTGGATATTTTTATTTGATTCCTTGCTCTTCAACTTGCTATTTGTGTATTGTTTGTTGCTTGATTCTAAAGCCTAAGGGAAATTTGGGTTTCTATATGACATTCTTGTCTATTGGATTGCAGCCTATTGGTCAGATCTTTTCAACTCTCAACTTTTAAAGTTATACTTAGGATTAGTCTCTTCATATCCTTCCCACTTCTTTAATTTCAAAATTTGTCCCTCCTTTTAAAAACCTTCTTTGATTGTATCTATTTTCTGAACTTTGACCATATTGCAAATTAGAAACTTTGGTCTTATGCCATTGCATTTTCAAATTCCTTTTCTTCATTAAACTTGTGAATAAACTTAATTATACTTGACTTAAAATTTCAAAATCCAAAAATAACTAACACTCATTCAAACTATTTTTAGGCCCTTGTGTCTTTTGAACTTAAAATTTTATTAAAAACAACTCATTCACTTTGAAATTGATACCACGAACTACGAGGTTTTGATCCCTCATTTTTATGTTGGTACGTAGGCATAAGTCTGAAGGTCTTGTCAAACACAAAAATATAATTAATAAATTCTTTTCTCATCCCTACACTCTATTTATTGCAAACATCTTTTATACGAAAACACATGTGCACACAAAATATGGCTCCCTAGGAGTACCTATGACACTTTGGGTGCTAACACATTCCCTCTGTGTAACTAACTCCCTTACCTGTAATCTCTGGCATTTTATTAGTTTTGATTTGAAAACTTCTTATTTTTTTGGGTTTTGTTCGTACTTTTCCCTCTCCCCTTGGAAACAGTAAAAGTGCAGTGGCGACTCTGGTTTTATCGACGTCTAGCTTATCTATAGCTTGATGGTCATGAATTTATCGCTACAAGTAGGAAGTCTAATTCTGCGATAAAAGAGTTATGTTTCCAAATAGATTTGTCCATCCACAATGGAGATAACACTAGTGGGAATAAAGGTTGATATGTCTCTAGCTCAGGTTTCAATGACGAGTGACGCGGTCAAGCTACATGCGTTTGTCTGGTTCGGACACTTTGCGGCTCTTTCTAAGAGACAAGAATGTAAATATAAAATATCACCTAAAGCCTCACGACCAGGTGGTGGGCATAACAATAATGACATTTGTGGATACGTCACTTCCTGTTTACTAAGATCATCATAGATTATTAATGTGTGCATTCTATTATCGTGGAAATATTCCCCCATGGAACACCCAAAATATGTTGCCAGAAATTGCAGAGGTGTTGGATCTGAAGTGTTGGCTTCTACAAGAATGGAATATTCTAATGCATTCACTTATGAAAGAATTTGAACTAATTGTTCCACATTTGAGCATTTATGTCCAATCATTACATAGACACAATACAATGTCTCACTCTAAAAGGTGGCCCTTCAGTTCATTTTCTTTTGGTTTAATATGGTATAGATATATATAGCTATTTTTAATAGTTTATCGGTCCCCGATTATAAGTTCTCGTTGACCCCGACCTATAAGAACTAGGCTATCTACTGCTTTTAACCCAGTTTGCATAGGCTCGTGCACTGATTTACGTTCTATAATCCTAGGGGCTTTCACTTCGACATGTCTTCACTTGTGATCACTTAGAGGCTCTATTACTCAATAGGTACTCCTAATTCACCGGCCACATGCCCTAACATAGCCTTTCTCGTAGGAACATCCATAATAGATCTAGTACATTTGACAAGATCTCTTTCTTTGATAGCGGTATCACTACCGAAGACAACAATTTTGTCATTCTCATTCTCAAGATTCAACTTTATTCCTTTCACACCACTGGGAAATTCAACCAATTCCCCAACTTGAATCTCGTTCAATCCGTAAACACGTTCAATCCCATCTTCAATTGAGACGACTCACCGATCTAAACCACTTGAAAATTTGTGTAAAATTTGGTAATTCAACTTTCTAATAGAGTTATTAGTTGCACTGCTCTTACAGAGAATTCCATATTTTGTTTAAAATTAATTTTACCGGGGTAATGCCGCAAAAAGGGAATCTATAAAAAAATCGCAGTAAAGTTAGGGTTTTAATCGTGCAACTAGAAGTCCTATATATCCACCTCTCTAGACACAATATCTGGAGTACTTGTGATGGTGACCACATCTGCTGGCATGTGATGTTTGGACATAGAATTTAGTCCTTGTGAATGGGAAGAGTCTGGTGCTCTTATTTTACGACGTTTGAGAGGATTTCTTCCTATAATGACCAGAAAGACACCAAATTCTCCTTTAGGTGCTTCAACTGAGGTATGGGTAGAAGGAGTTGGTACGAAAAAACCTTCTATATAAAGTTAGAAATGGTGAATTGAGTTAGAGTAAACTGATGATCTTGTAGTCATTTGGTCGGCTATTGAAAGAAAAAGCTTGCATATGCTCTCCCTATTCGTTCATATAAAAAGAGATGAGAGTTTTGGGCAGACAGGATTACTCATTGATAGGAAACACTTTTCCTTGTACCAAAATTGGCAATTTGGTTCAAATAACCCATTTAAGTGTCTTCCATAAGCGCATGCTCCGCCGGATAAAAAAAATCCCTGAATCATATGTCTTCTTTCACATACGACTTGAGGGGAATACTCATCCTCCACAAGTGCGACCTCTACATGTCTTTCGATGACAGTTGAATTCAGACGAAGGAGTTGAGGATTCTCTCGTTATAAGATACCCCTACCAATTCACCCTCAAATGAGAAACGGGTTCTTCCTGTCGGTTGTTGTCATCGAGAAGCAGAGGCCCCAGTTCAGGAGTCATAGGATGCTGATTACCGCTCACTTCGATGGATTCGTTTGAAGATGGCATAAATTGTAACAAAACACCTTCTTCAAAACTTATCCAACCTGAGGTCGATGCATCGTCAGAGGGTTGCTCCGCTCAAGGACTGGCAGTAGGTTGACCTCTTGCTTGATCCATCATGTGAAAGGTAAACACATCAAGGCTCGAAAGAAGACAAATAATTATAATTAGGGGAACCTCCTGACTAAAAAGTCAAATGAAGAGTAATCTGACTAATCAAACCAAAGGGACTTTATCCCTCAGAATAATGAAATCAAAGCCAATTACTAGAGCTAATAAATAGTATAAAATCAGGACTAATAAAATGATCAAAATTCTGATCAAAGAATTAGACATTCAAAGACCCTTCTTACTCATATCAGCACCCTCATACATGTCCCTCTTCTTTTTTTTAAAAGTCGTTCCATGATGGTAAAGTTTCATCCTATCCTCTCCTCTTTCTGAGTCATAGCTTTTCACAGAAATCCTCCAATTCCTTTTCTATTGATAAAACTATCCAGCATCAGCAAGATAGCTACAATTTAGAATTCGCAAGAGATTTCAGTACGCTAAGTGAAACGGTCGATTTCAGTGTACTTTTTTAACATGCCACATGCTATATCGGGGTGGTCTGTGCAAGTGTACTACATAACTTTGAGATAGCAGTACAAGGCAGTTATTTGCTTGCACATGAGCCAACCAAAATATTGTCCTTTCCGTTTTCGTTTTCCAATTCCAATGTTTTAGCAAGAACATGCATTTGTGTTTTTATAAAATTATTAAACTTTTTTTGGGCATTACTTTGGGGTAGAGATTCCTAATATTATTAGAAACCAAAATCATGGCCTAATGTTAAGACCATCAGATGGTTGACTTACAGAACAAAACCTTTATGGATTTTCACTAATCACCTTTTCATGTCTAGATTTCAAATTTTTGAAGTTGAGACTCCATAGCCATAACCTTTTGAATCATACCATCCCAAGACTTATCATTATCATAATTACCGTCACCACCTGTTATCATTAACTTGTGACTCTTGCACTTGTAAAGCAACCTCTAATGTATGCCTATCATCAACAACCCCTCTTGGCTTTGTCTTTATAGCTACCAACCAATCAACCTCTCTCTTGGGCACCTAGGATAAGGTGAATAATAAACTTGAGTTGCAGCTTTTGGGAAAATAAATGGTTCAAATTTACTATATTTTCTCCCCTTATGAACTTCTATAATCTTATATTAAGGATGGATTCGCATCCTATGTCTTGAAGGGTCGAACAAATCACAGTAAAATAAAACCAACTTTTTTGTTGTCTGACTTTACCCAAAAATATATACTGCTGAATTGCAAATAAGAAGAGAAACCAAATGAGTTAGTTAAAGTTCATCATCAATAGAAGTTCTCACATTCTACTACCAGCATTTATGAGTCATAACTCCCCCAGTTTTATTGGTGGCATAAGGCCAAAATTCTACCATTTCAAGCTCCAAAAAATGCGACAGCACTTCCATCCATCCATCACAAATTGACCATCGCAGTTAGCAAAAACCCTGGTATAACAATCTGCCATGGCTAGTATTTAACAACACTGAACCATTACAAGCTTCCATGGCTACTATTTGACAACACCAAATAACTCCTTATAAAGTATAAAAAAAACCTAATCCATGTGATGAAGTTTCGTGAGCATTTCTTTTGACAAATTTGAAAGTGAAACTTGAAATCCCCAATTCCGCCAATAATAATGTAATTTCACTTACAGCATAGCATAACATAGAACAAAAATATTGAATTATACGTAGTGAAGTAAAGTCGAACATTCGTGTGAAGGCAAGCTTCCAACAAATTCTGATGAACACAATGGTTTAAAGCTAAAGTATTATTATCAAAAAAGAAGAGAAAAAATTGCTTATGATTAATCAAAGTATACAAAAATTCTTATCATAAGCAATTTTAAAGTGCTCAATTTATTTGATCATGTATTTAAAAATATTCATTCCATACTTTACTAAAAATGTTTTCTAATGTTTTAATAACTTGAAAATAGTTTTTTGATACATGCATGAAGTTTTGGATTAAATTTTTTTTTTCAAATTAATTCAGCAAGCAATCAATTAACTTCCTTGTGTAATCGATTGAATGGAATCCTGAAATTCAAAATTTTGATCCTTGCAATCGATTAACATGATCCTACAATCGATTGCACCATGTATTTTTTCAAAATTTTATCTCTTGCAATCGGTTGACAGGTTTATGCAATTGATTGCAGCTGAACATGTTTTGAAAAATACTGAATCGTGCTCGCTATTTCAGTTACTCCTTCTCATGGCATCTCTTAATTATAAACTCAATATATTTTAGAAATATTTTCCATTCATTGTCATGTTTTATCAATAGTTGTTTTCACTCTATGAATATAATTCAAATTTCATTTTTACTATTACCTCTTTCAAACATATTTTACAAAAAAAAATTGTATAATTTTCATACAAACTTTCATACTCAGATGTTTTTTTGAGAAAAACTTTCATATCATTCTAAAAACATCATTGAGCACTTAGAGAGTATATGATATTGATATTTCATATTTTAAAGAGAAGAAGATTTTAGTCCTTTGATTAAGTCTTATCCATTCTACAATTTTCATTTTATTCAAATTATTGTTGTTGTTACAGATACCTAAGTATCAAGGATTATTTGATACTCGGAGGATTCTATAAGGAGGTGGATTGTATCTTCTTGTAGAAATTTTTACTTATTGTCTATGATTGTTGGAGATAAGGTTATAAGAAAATGGAGGATTATTTTCTTTTCTTGTGGAACAAGTTTCAAGAGGATTGTTCTTGATAACTTGGTTAAAGTCTTATTTAGGATGATCTAACTATAATAAAATATCTTACATATTGTAAGGGGACTGTAATACTCTCGAGTTGTGAGGGGGAACTAGGATAATTTTCGGTGTTCTTTATTTTCTGCACTTTACCGCTTTCATTGCCTAACCTAACTAGAAAAAATAGAACCAATTCTCATAAAAACATGATAAATTTTTAAAGTCCTAATTCACCCCCTCTTAGGCATACTCATAACTTATAATTAGCATCAGAGCAGGTTATAGGTAACATGTTCCTAAAGATCCAGAATGGCTACCGTAAATGCAAATCATGTTTTCAAAGATGGTGGGAGTAGCAATAAACCTCCATTATTTTCTAGTGAATATTTTGACTTTTGGAAAATCCGCATGAAGGCTCATTTGCAAGCACAAGGAGATGAAATTTGGGATGCTGTGGAGAATGATCTGTTTGTTCCAACAAGTGTTGTCAACGAGGTTGGGACACCAAAGATTAAGAGTTCATAGGATGATGATAAGAAAAAAGTCTTTTATAACAAGAAAGAAATCAACATACTTCAAAGTGCACTTAGCATGGAAGAATTATTTCGTGTTTCTCAATGTACAAAAAAAAATATGGGATACATTAGTAGAAACTCATGAAGGAACCGCTGAAGTGAAAAGATCTAGATGAATACTTTAAGTCAAAAATACGAGATGTTCAAAATGCAGCCTAGAGAATCTACTGTCGCGTTGCAAAAGAGATTTGTGCATTTGACAAATCACTTTATTGCTCTTGGTAAGACTTTTACTAACAATGATCTTAATCTTAAAGTTCTTAGGTCTTTAACCAAAGAATGGCAACCAAAAGTGACGGCAATATCGGAAAAGAAAAATCTTTCTACCATGACTTCCGCATCCTTGTTCGGAAAAATTCAAGAGCATGAACTTGAAATTGGAAAAATTGAAAGACATGAGAATCAAGAAAAGAAGCAAAAGGGTATTTCACTAAAAGTTGATTCAGTGGATGAAGCAAAAGTTGATGTTCTAGAAGAAGACGAAAATTTCATGTGTCTTGTGAAGAAATCAGGAAATTACTTCGGAAACAACAACATGTCAAACTTTCTAAAGAAAAAGAAAATTTTCAACAAAAAGGAGACTTCCTCGCCAACACATATCGTCACATGCTATGAATGTAGAAAACAAGGAAACAACAAGACAAATTGCCTTAAACTATCAAAGAAAAGCAAACATAAAGGTAGAAAGGAATCCAAGTCTAGAAGAGCATATATGGCATGAGACGATAATGAAATAAGTTCTTCATTAGAATCGGAAAGCGATGAATGCTCTAACCTTGCACTAATAGCAACACATGAATCTGACGATGAAGAAGAAGAGGTATGTCTTGAAACACCTTCTTGTGATGATAATGCTCAAAATGCTATAAATATTCTACTCGATGAATGTAAAACTCTGTACAAAACCGTGTCAACTCAAAAGAAATAAATTTTATCTCTTGAATAAAAAGTTGACACGATGAAAAAAAGAATTTGACATTGAAAAACAAAATTATTTTGAACAAGAAAAACAGAGTATTACATGCAAAGAGTGTGAATCACTTTCCTTCCAAATTGTCCAATTGAAAAAAGTTTTAGAAAGATATGAAAAAGGACAACTTGGATTGGATGATGTTCTTAGCCATCAAAGGTACTCCAATGACAAAAGTGGACTTGATTATTCTAAATTTCATAAATCAAGTTCTAGTAAAACTATCTTTGTTAAGGCTAGTGATCAACCAATACAAGAGAAAGTGAACAAATTGCATCATGTGCATCATCATCCTAAGAAGAGAAATATTAGAAAGAAAACTTATGTTCCTAGATATAAGAGTAACTTTGTTCCTACATGATTTTATAGTGGTATAGTTGGTCACACACCTAATATTTGCTATGTAAGGAACTTTAGTGTTGCAAATGGGTATTATATGTGGATTAAGAAAGATACTAATTATGAAGACCCATAGCATATTGGGTACCGAACAAAAATTTGTTTTTTTTTTGTATGTATGCTTGAAAAACACTTCAAATCTATGGTATCCCGATAGTGGTTGTTCTTAGCATATGACATGAGATATCAACAAATTTTTAAATCTAGTGCTTAAGGCCAATGGATGTGTCACTTATGGAGACAACAACAAAGGAAAAATTATTGGCATAGGCAAAGTTGGAGAACCACATTTCACATCCATTGAAGATGTTCTTCATGTTGAAGGACTAAAGCACAATCTTCTTAGTATAAGCCAACTTTGTATTCTAAGCGAAAGTAATATTTAATCAAGTCAAGACCCTTGAATATTTCATCTAAATAAAGTCATAAAATCTCATATAATTAACAAGGTACATGTATTTTTCTTCATTAAACTATATTTATCTATATAAATATACTTGTTTATATTGATTTTATTGATTTTCATTCATATTATTTGATTATATAATTGATTATATTTTTTTTATTGTTATTACTATGATTTTATTATATAAGATTTGATTATATGGTTTTATTAAATAAGATTTGGTTATTTGATCTTTATGATTTCCTTTCCTTAATTGTATAATTATTTAAAATAATTTTCAATATTTTCTTCGGGTTCAATCCATTACAGATTTGTTATAATTGATTGAAATGCTTCAAATTGCATTTTCCATTAAAAACAGAATCAAATAAATTTTGGATGTAATCAATTACACCCTTGTTTGGATCGATCATACCCGAAGCATAATTCTTTTTTATTAAGTTTCAATCGATTACAATATTATTTCAATCGATTACACCTGATATAATATTTACTTTTTTATTAAGATGAAATCAGTTGCACCCTTTCTTCAATCGATTGCACCTGAAGCGTAAAATGCAATTCAATTAAGCTGCAACCGATTACATTATGCCTTCAATCGATTACAGTTGTATGAGTTCTTAAGTTTTTTGTTTTTTCCATCACGTGAAACCCTATTATCTTTTTCTTGGTTAAAGTTACAAACTCTTACATTCGTATTCAAACCCCATGTGATTTTTAGAATTTGTTCCCCTTGTTTTTTCTATGTTTTATTATTATTATTATTATTATTATTATTATTATTATTATTATTATTATTATTATGTTTAAGCTTATGATTTGTTAAGGTTCAATTTATATTCTTCTTATGTTATAAGACTATGTTCTTTTATTTTTAAGTTGATGATTGAGTGTTATGTTTTGTTTAAGACACTGGTTATGTTAAGTTACTAAATTTTATTTCTTGATCATTATATACTTTCTTTATTTTTTACTTTCAATTAGATTTTTACCTTCTTTTTTATTATGAGAAAAGGGGTGAAGATATTACATACGTGTGTATGCTTGTAATCTAATTTTTTCAAAAAGAATCCAAGTTAGTATGATTTGTCAAATTTATGGGGAGTTATCCAAGCATATAATTCTAATAGAAAAGGGGTGTATTGTGATCAAAATTAATCTCATTTACACACATGATTGTTATAATAAAAAATGGGGAGATTGTGAAGGCAAGCTTCCAACAAGTTTTGATGAAGACAATGGTTAAAGCTCAAGTATTATTATCAAAAAAGAAGAGAAAAAATTGCTTATGATCAACCAAGATATATGGAAATTCTTATCATAGGCAATCCTAAAGTGTCAATTTTTTTTGATCATGCATTTGAAAATATTCATTTCATACTTTGCTAAAAATATTTTCTAATGTTTTAATAGCATTGTTTGAAAATAAGTTTTTGATACATGCGTGAAGTTTTGAATTTAGAAAAGTTTTTCAAATTAATTCAGCAAGCAATCGATTAACATCCTTGTGCAATCGATTGAATGAAATTATGAAATTCAAAATTTTGGCCCTTGCAATCGATTAACATGATCCTCCAATCGATTGCACAATGCATTTTTTCAAAATTTTAGCCCTTGCGATCGATTGACATGTTTGTGCAATCGATTGCATCTAAATATGTTTTGAAAAATACTGATCGTGCTCACTACTTCATTCACTCTTTTTCATGACATCTCTTAATTATAAACTCAATATATTTCAGAAATATTTTCCAACCATTTCCATGTTTTATCAAGAGTTGTTTTCACTCTATAAATATAATTCAAATTTCATTTTTATTGTTACCTCTTTCAAATATATTTTACAAAAACTCTGTATAATTATCATACAAACTTTCATACTTAGATGCTTTTTGAGAAAAACTTTCATATCATTCTAAAAACATCATTAAGCACTTAGAGAGTATATGATATTGATATTTCATATTTGAAAGAGAAGAATACTTTAGTCATTTGATTAAGTCTTGTCCATTCTACAATTTTCATCTTATTCAAATTATTGTTGTTGTTACAAATACCTAAGTATCAAGGATTGTTTGATACTCGGAGGATTCTATAAGGAGGTGGATTGTATCTTCTTGTAGAAGTCTTTACTTATAGTCCAGGATTGTCGGAGATAAGTTATAAGAAAAGGGAGGATTATTTTTTTTTCTTGTGGAACAATTTTCAAGAGGATTGTTCTTGATAATTTTGTTATAGTCTTATTTGGGAAGATCTAACTATAATAAAATCTCTTACATGTTGTAAGGGGACTTGAGTACTCTCAGATTGTGAGGAAAATCGGAAATTTCTGCACTTTATCGCTTTCATCGCCTAACCTAACTAGAAAAGATAAAGCCTGTTTTTATAAAAACATGAAGGCCTACAAATATTAAAATCATTCAATTTGAGATATAAGTTATTGAATGAACTTGTCTCTAACACAAATTTTGTGCTACTTCCTTTCTCTATGACTGTTCAATTATGGTGAACCTTTAGCTTAACTACCCCTGTATTATATGAACATAAAAATAAAAAAACACTTAAATAAACATGAGCTAGTTCTACACGATATACAAATTACAGACACATCCAACTTATGTGAAGACTTTTGACTTTCAGGATGAACAAAACTCTTAAAGGCATTATTTTTCTTTTATCTTCCTCTTCTTGAGAAATGAGTAACATAGATTTAAAATCAAGGTATTTTCAAACGATGTCGGAATATTCCGTACAACTATAACACACTATTCTAACTGATGAATAGAGAAAACTTCAAACCTAAACTAGGAAGGTCAAAAATGAATTTACCTTAGTTGAAAGGGTAAAATACAAGCTAGGGGTCAAAGTTAAAGTATACTATGAATCAAAGAAGAGGAAGTGACGAGATTCCGCAATATTAGCTTGTAGGTTCCAATTGAGTGACATCGATTGAGAGACGGAGAAAGTGAGAGACACAATTGACTTGGAAGGATTCCGATTGAGTGACGCCGATTGAGAGAAAGTGAGACGCACTGATTGAGAGAAAGTGAGAAACTTAGGGTTTTTTTGTTAAACTTCATTGTTTGAGTCGTGAATCGTGAAAGCATTCGTTGTTTGAATCGTGAATCGTTAAAGCATGAACTTCGTTGTTTCAAAACTTAGAGAATACAAGTTGTTGTGTGAAAATGATTTTAAAAAAGAAATGCAAAACATATAATAAGTTTTTGCATATAAAAATGGAACGAATTAAGTGATTGATCTAGTGCAGAACCTTTAGCTCAATAGGGGATAAATTGTGGCACCTTTCACAATTTAACCTATAATTTTATGACATTTTTATTCAAAAGTTTAAATACTTTTTATTAATTTTTTGACATTTAACCTATAATTTTATGATTTTTTATTCAAAAAATGTATACCTTTTATTCAGTTTTTGACATTTAACCTAAAGTATTATAAATTTTTTATTACATTTAACCTTTTATATTAAGTAAAACTAATATTTTCTTTAAAAAAAGATTGAAATTGAAATTAAAACAAAAAACAAAAAAAAACACCTTAAAAATAATAAATAAAATAAATAAAATAAATAAATAAGGATTAAAAAATTCAGTCTAGTTTTTTAAATAACGACAATAATGAAAACTATAAAAAAATATATTAAATGAGACTAATATGAATTAAAACCATTTTTTTAAAAATAAGATTGAATTCTAAACTAAAAAATGAATAAAAAATTAATTTTGATAAAATTTTAACGACGACTATCATTATTTTTGAAAAACTTTTAAATTTATTAAACTTTTTTACAAAAAAAAAGCATTTGATTTTAAAATAAAAAATACTATAAAAAAAAATTCCTACGGAATTTCCATCGAAGTTTGTAATGTGGATCGTAGAAAAATCTGCAGTTATACATGCAGTTATTGTGAAGACCTATATAGAATTTTTTTTTAAATAATCATAATTTTCAATTTAATTTCTATAATAATCAATTTTTCAAAAAATTTACTGAAATAATCACCTTTCTAAACAAATGTGACGGGTGAATTGGCGCATCCATTTAATAAGAAGAGGAGTCGCCAACACCATTGACGCATGGAGGCGCCAATACTTCTAACGCATGCATGTAATCTATAGAAGAAGCACCACACATGTGATTACATGCATGCGCCAGAAGTATGGGCGCAAGCACATGCAACCAATGCATGCGTTAGTAACCTTGGCACCTCCATGCATTGCCTTTAAGGCATGCGCCAATGATGTTGACGCCTTCTCTTTTTATCAAATGGATGTGTCAATTCATCTGACGCATCTGTTTGAAAAAGTGATTATTTCAATAAAAAATTTAAAAAATTATTTATTTTAGAAATTTAATTAAAAATTATGGTTATTTAAAAAATAGTATATAACAGAAAAATTTATTTAGATAAACTGCAGCAGAATCACAGTAATACCTGCGGATTTATTTCCGCAGGAAATTCCACAGAAAAACATAGTAGTGTATAATGTATATTTTCTCATGTTATTGTAAGTTATTCATTCCTATATAAAGACATGGTAACAGTTGTGTTGTTTAACCCTCAATTGTTTAATTAATGCAACAACATTGGCAGTAAAAGGACGACTAACATAAACTTATTCTTGGAGTTTAGTTTTTTTCAAAGATAAATTATCACATATAAATGTTAAAAAAGCAATTTTCAACAACAAATAAAGACTAATAAACGTGTTAAGAAGAGCAATTTATAAATATATTAAAAATAGTGATAAATATTAATTTCATAAATAACGGGATTATGTCGGTCATACGAGAATCAATACATCAAATCATATAAAACTAAACCTAATTCAAATAAAAGAGTGAAATTATATGAATACTCATGGTTACCTTAAACAATAATAGAAGGAGTAGATAAACAAAGTCTCAATTTTTTTTTTGAGGTAAAATATGAATTTGGCGTTTTCTTTTCTCTTTTAAATATATCTATTTCAGTTTATTTTAATTTTTAATTTTTCTTTTTCACAAACAACAGTTATAATAGACTTTATATTTTATACACATCACAATTAAAAAAAAAAGCGGATAAAAAAGAAGGCATTAGTGACAAAAATATAAAGAGAAGGCATTACAGGCAAAAATATAAAAAAATCTCCAGAAAAAAAAAACACGAAATACCAAAACCCACAACAAAAATAATCAGAATAAAAAAAATAAACCAATCTCTAAATGACTCCTCATATTAATCTTGATTCCTCACTATTATAGCACTATTATCTCTATAAAAACTAGAATTAATATTATTATAAGAATTTTTTTAGTAAAGTTTTAAGATTTATATGTATCTTAAATGTTTGACCTTCATACCCATCTATGGATTTCTTGTAACTTGTAACTTGTAAGTAGAATTTCTATATAGGCACTATATTTCTAACCTATCGAATTAATCTTTCTTTATCAAGAAGTAAATCTAACCATCTTCACAAAGTCACTAAAACCATTATGATTCGCAAGGTGGAAAAAAAGGTTCACCTACTGATCAAAAATAATGATCACAAAGTCAACAATAAAATTTTAAATTTATTTGAATAATTAATATATATATATATATATAAAATATAATAATGATCAAAAATATTATTTATTCAATAAATCTATAAAAAAAACTTTTATTCTCAAAATAGTGACCATATGTCTTATCTTTGACTATTTTATATATTCATACATATTGATATAGAATAATTTTAGTATGAAGACGATATATAAATATATCCAAAAGGATATATTATGTCACCAATCCCAAAGTTACCTAACTTGATCCCATGTTATCTTAATAACCAAGTAAATTAAAGCAAATAAAACACAAGAGAAAAACACATGTATATATATAACCTTGTTTGTATAACAAAAGAAACTCCACTTGTAGTAATTTCTTCATACTCATCCAGAAACGTGACAGAAACACATCCCCAAAACGGCTGCATGTGTCACTGCATCACTGCATGAAATAATAATAATAATATAATCCAAAGTAGTGCTTTCATGCTTCTGTTTCCGTTGTTTAAAGTTTCTCACTCATGCTTTTTCCACAAACAGAGACAGATAGAGAGATATAGAGAGAAAAGAAAACAATAATAGTATTAACTTTGTGGTAGAAAAGAGATGCATAAGAGAGGTCACATGTCAGAACCATAAAACAATAAAATGCTAGTACTAATATACACAAAAGATTTTCTTGTTTTCTTGCTTGATTAGGTTGGATTGTCTTTTTCTCTCTGACCAAAAATCTCATATCTAAAGGTACCCCCACCTTAAACAAATGATATTCTCGAAATGAAAGAGAGAAAAACAAACAGAAATTTACGTATTCATTCATTCCATTTCCATTTGGTTTCATAGCAGAGTGTGTTACCTTTTCTGGAGGCCTGTGATTTTGGCTACTCATGAATAATCACAACTGAGACAAGTTAGTAATCCAAAATACTGATGGTGGTAAGTAACTAGATCACATGCATTCTGCCTCTGGGTCCCCATCATTCATCTACTTGTAAAGTACATCATTTTTTTCAATTCTCATTTTAGTCTTTTTTTTATTGCTTCTTTGGAAGTATGTAAGTAGTGCAATCTCTTTCACAATTTCTCTTTTGTTAATTTTTTTTTTCTTTGAATTTTACAAGGTTGGGGATGACACTTGCAGTGTTGGGCTTACATCATTTTCTGTGGGCTTTTTTAGAATCAATGAAAGTGAAATTTTAGATATATACTTTGAGCATAAATTTGTTGGAATATTTTATTATTATGTGAACAAATATTTTTATATTATATTAACTTTTTTATCAAATAACAACTTAATTGAGTATTGAATGAATTAAATAATGACTAGTTAAAAAAATTATTTGATGATTAATGTAATTAATAATTGATATAAATGTTGGTGTACAAAGTTGAAGATGAAGAAGAGAAAGATGAAATAGAGAGAAGAGAAAAAAGTTACAATTAATTTTCTTACTGAAGTTCTATTACATTGAATGAATAACATCTCTAACAAACTTAAATCAAGTTTTAGCTTATATACACAAGCTCAAAGAAAAATGAAATTCAAATGTAAGTTAAATTACACTTAAATAAAACTGAAATGAATTACAACCTAACACCATCCCTTAAATCATATTCAACTAATCAAAATCAACAACACCAATTTTATCTCTCAATTGGATAAAGTGTTCAATGTTAATTGTTTTGGTCAAAACTTCTATCAACTGCTTCTGAGTGCTACATTGCACAACTTCAAGCACCCCTTTTGAACATGGTTCCTCAAAAAAAAAAATTATGACAATGTGTTTGTTTCTTCCATGAAACACTGGATTCTTGGCAAGGCTTATTGCTGATTTATTGTTAATCATCAATTTCACATGCTTGCTCACCTTCATATTCAAATCCTGCAGCAAGTTCAAAACTCATACAGCTTGACAAGCAGTCAAAGCACCTACAATGTACTCATCTTTCCAGGTTGACAATGCAACTACTGGTTGCTTCTTGGAGCAACAAGAATTGAGACTTCTCAGATACTTGAAGAAATATCCAGAAGTACTTCTTATGTCAACTCTGTCTCCACACCAATCAGAGTATGAATAACATATCAGCTTTGAATCAGATTAACATCAAAGGGGAACAAAACTCCATACTTCAGAGTTCCCTTAACATACCTCAGTATCCTGACAACGGCTTGGTAATGTGACAACTTTGACTTGCTCATAAACCTACTCACCATTCCAACTGCATAGTAAATATCACGTATGGTATTATAGAGATATCTTAATGCGCATACCAACTATTTAAAAGTTGTAGCATCTACATCATCACCCTCAACATCAGAACCCAACTTGTGATTTGTTTCAGCAGGTGTGATTGCGGATTTTCAATTTATCAACTCAAATATCTTCAAAAGCTCAAGTTCATACTTCAATTGATGCAAAATTATACCCTTATCAGAGTAAAAAATCTTCATTCTTAGAAAATATGTCATATTTCCTATATTAGTCATCTCAAACTCATTCCATAGCACCTTCTTGAACGTAATTATCTCAGCGGAACAACTCTCTATTAGCAATATATCATCAATATAGAGATATATCAAAATCATATTGCTATCAGATGTATGTTGAACATAAACACCATACTCCATCTCACACTTTCTGAATCCTTGAAGCTTGAAAAATGAATCAATTTTTCATATTCCAAGTCCTAGGAGCTTGTTTTAGTCCATACAAGGCTTTATGCAACTTGTACACCATCTCTTCCTAATTCTTTTTCACAAATCCATGAGGTTGTGACACATAAACTTCCTCTTATAAGGGACCATTTAAAAATGCAGACTTCACATTTAAATGCATCAGAGGCCAATTCCTGTTAGCAACTATATCAAATACCAGTCTGATTGTTTCATGTCTAGATACAAGAGCAAACATCTCAAAGTAGTGTAGTCCAGGTTTCTGTATAAATCTTATAGCTACTAACCTTGATTTGTGTTTGTCAATTGATCCATCTGGCTTTAGTTTCACCGTGCACACCCATCTGACACTGATGAATTTCTTGTTCTTTGGAAGCTCAGTCAACTCCCAAGTCTTGTTTCTTTCTATAGCCTTAAGTTCTTCTTTCATAGCCTTCAACCACGCTTTCTTCTTGAGAGCTTCTTAAGTATTGACTGGTTCAGAGTCTACCAATATGGCACACTGAATGACTTCCCCTTCAGATTCTATCTCAGTATCTCGCAACATGTCAAACTCTGCAAATCTTCTTGGCATCTGTCAGATTCTTTGTGGTCTCTAAACTTGTTAAGAATCTTCTTCAGATGTTGGAACAGTATGAAATGTTGGACTACCTTCAGAGGCATGACCACCACCAGAGGCTAGATCATCATTAGAATTTGGATCATAATCAGATTCACCCTTAGAGTCGGATTCGCCTTCAGACTTTTCTTTAGCCTCTGAGTCACTTTCAGACTCTAACTCATCTTCAGACTCAGAATCTCCTTCAGAATTTGAAATGTCTTCAGAAGTTAGCTCAGGTGTTAACATTACTTCAGAGCTGGATTAAGACTTATTACAATCCATGCTTCTGATTCCTTCATAATGACATTTCTGCTGAATTCAACTTTGTTAATGACAGGACGATAGAGCTTATAGGCACTTATGTTATGATATCCTACAAGCAACATGACTCTGCTTCTCTCATCCAACTTCCTTCTCTTAGCATCGGGAACATGTTTATTACAAACATAACCAAACACCTTAAGATGGCTCATACTTTGGTTATCACCAATCCACTTTTCAAAAGGAATAATTTCCTTTAGCTTCTTAGTTGAACACTGTTGAACACATATGTTGCAGTAGCAACAACCTCTCCCCATAAGGTGTGAAGGATCTTATTCTCCTTCAACATGCTCCTTGTCATATTAAGCAAAGTTATGCTTCTTCTTTCAGCAAGACCATTGTGTTGGCGAGTGTACGGAGAAATAACCTCATTCTCAATTCCATTCTCCTCACAAAACCTTATGAACTCTGTAGAGTTGTACTCACCTCTACCATCAAATCTGAGAATTTTCAGCTTCTGACCATCTGTTTTTCAACCTTCACCTTGAAATTTTGAAACTCAACAAACACCTTATGCTTAAACTTGATGAGTGTTACTCATGTCATTCTTGTGAACTCATCCACAAGTGACACAAAGTATTTGTTTCCTTCAAGTGAAGGTACTTCAATTGGTCCACATACATAAGAATGTACCACTCTTAAAGCATATATTTCTCTTGGAGCCACTTCTGATGCAAATGGAAATCTAGGTTTCTTACCTTTCATGCATATCTCACATGACTTCTTAGGTTTCACAGTCTTAGGAACACCATGTACCATTTTCTTTGAACTCAGATGTCCTAAACTTGTGAAGTTCAGATGCCCTAATCTCTTATGTTGCGGCTCACTATTAGCTTCAACACCTTCTGCACTAAGGAGTTTAATTTCAGTTGTTTCCACATTCACCTTGAATGTTCTGTTATTTCCCTGTTCATATTGTAGGATCAACTTCTAATCAGAATCATACAACTTCAATAGATTATCCTTCATAGTAATTGAGAAACCTTTCTCAATTAGCTGACTTACACTTATCAGATTGCTTTTCATGTCATGAACATACCAAACATCCTTGATCAAAACTGTTTTTCCATTCTTCACTTTGACCTTGACATTTTCTATTCCTTTAGCATTCAGATGCTTATAATCAGCACGTCTGATTTTTGTCCTCTTTCTAGAGTCAAAATTAACCAGTCGTTGTTTGTTTCTAATTAAGTGATTTGAGCAGTCAGTGTCCATATATCACTAGTCTACCAAATATCCACCATCAGATTTAGATGCCATTAATAGCACAAGTTCATCATCAGATTCTCCTCTGGCTATGTTTGCTTCTTCTTATTTGATTTCCTTATTTAACCAACAGACAACAACAAAATGACCAAACTTCTTACAACAGTAACATTGAACTTTCTTCTTGTCAAACTTCACCTTTCCCTTCTGATATTTCTTCTCATCAGAGTTGGAGACTTATGACTTCTAATAACCACCACCATGTCTTTTCTTGGCCTCTAACTAAGACTTCTTCTGATTCTTCTTACCAAAAGATGCCTTCAGATCCTGTTGTACCTCTCTTTCAGAGGTTCTCTCAGTCAGACGCAACTCTTATACCTCTAAACTATTTTTCAGCTCTTCAATTCTCATGGTGCTCAGATCCTTAGAATGTTCAATCTCTACAATAATGTAACCAAACTAAGGAGTAGGTGATCTCAATATATTCTCAATGATTATCTGTTCAGAAAGAGTCTTTCCATAAGATTACGTCTCATTTGTGATCAGAATCACTCTAGAGATGTAATCCGATATCTTTTCATTATTCTTCACGTTGAGATTATCGTACTACTTACATAGAGACTGAACCTTCACCTTCTTCACTTATCCATCACCTCCATAGCAACGTACCAGTATGTCTAATGCAACCTTCAATCTTGTTGAATCAACAATCTTCTTAAACACATTCACATCTCCACACACTCATGGATGTAAACTGAGCTTTCTGATCCTTCTTCCTTAACTCTCTATATGTGTTCCTTTGTGCTTCAGTTTCATCTATTTCAGTCGCTGCATGGCCTTCATTGACGAGATCTAGAACATCTTGAGCGCCAAATAACACACGCATCTAAATCATCCATCGATTCCAGTTCTTTCCATCAAATAGTGGAAGCTTCATATTCAAGCTACTGTTTCCACTGTTCATCTTCGATCTTGTGCAAGAACTCACTAAGATATCACTAAAGACTCGTGTTTCCTAATCCCTCGGAATCAGGAAAATGCGATTCAGTTATGATTCTGATCATAAATTCAATGCGAATTCAAGAAACAAAATCAATCACACACGCCTCACGTACACTCATGTTTCCCTATGAATCGAACCGGGGCTCTAGATACCATTGTTGGTGCACAAGATTGAAGATGAAAGAGAGAGAGAAGAGAGAAAAGTTGTAATTAACTTTCTTACTATAATTTAGTTACATTGAATGAATAATATCTCTAACAAACTTAAATCAAACTTTAGCTTATATACACAAGCCCAAACAAAAATGAAATTTAAATGCAAGTTAAATTACACCTAAATAAAACTAAAATGAATTACAATCTAATAATAAACTCAAATATGAGTAAATATAAGAATGACTTATTTTTGAATAACTGAAACTCTAATTTAACTATTACAATATGTCAAATATATAGATATTATGATCATCAATATACTCGATATATTATATATCACATTTTTTTCTCTTCTTCTAAAGAGCGTCTAAGACATAATAAATTTAGGTCGAAGAATAAAGACAACAATTGTATGTTATCGTCCAGCTTTCTATGCGTTTTTGGATTTACGATATTTCCCAAAGATTTTTAATTTTTCCATCCATCCAAATATACTTATAATTTTTTATAAATTTATTGAAATTAATCAAAAAAGTTTAATTTTTTTTCACCTCCATATTCGTGATTGGATACGGTGTAAGATACGGGTGTCAAATATAGTGTCATCATAACATTCCTGATATAGTATATATTATGTGATGGTCATTTAGTATTTTGTTATTTTTAAATGACTCATCCTGACAATCAGCCACATTCATATTAAGGCCATATTAATTTATTAAATATATAGTTAATTAGGCAATTAGATTAGTCTTATTACTCAACTTAATCAATAATCAATTAGTATTTTTAAGTGATAAATAGATAGTATAATTAAATAAAAATGCGTGTCAACATAATAATCTTTATTGTTACCTAAAATATAAGAATCAAGCATACTAATGATTTTCACATTGCTAGATCTTAGATTTGTGAGCATAAGTTCTTTGTGTTCTCTTTAACAATCTTTATTGTTACCTTTTCTTCGGTGATTCAAGTTTGAATTTTCCAAGTTTTAAATTACTTAATTTTGTATTGGACCTTCATGAATATTGTAGCTCATGTCTGTAATTTATCATCTAAATTGACCCACTCACTTGTAGCCACGTGAGAAGTATGATATACCTCAAATAAAATTTAGCGAGTTACGACACAAGTTCGACATATGGAGCAAGGTCACATTGGTCATGATCGTATAAATGGCATCAGGACTCAGCATGTCCCACTATGTTATATAGGTGACGTGTCCACATCATCTCTCTAACAAGATCAGTGATCCTCATGAGTATGTTACCCTTCATTATGAAGATGGTGATCATATACGTGACAGATTCACTCAAAGGCAAGCTCCTCTACAAAACCTTGAAGGAGTAGGCCTTGCATTGGTATATGAACCTTCCCAAGTTCTATGTAACCAACTATCATGGTCTATCTAGGAAACTGATCAACCATTTTTTGACTAGAAAACACCGTAACGTATCCATCAATAACTTCTTCAATTTTCGTCAAAGTCACATTAAATCCCTATAGGAGTACTTCACATGTTTCAACAAAGCTCCTATCAAGGTGGTAAACCCTAATCGGGAGATGTTCATGGGAGTCTTCCATAAAGGTCTCAAAGATAGACATTTTGATGAGTCCCTCTCCTAAAAAACTATAGACTCAATGGATGAAATAATGGTGGGGTGGAATGCTACATGAAGTGTATTGAAAGCAATGTAGATAAAAGAGCTCGAGATACAAATGAGAGAATGAGTTATGGATCTGACTCCTCTAATCAACATAAGAATAATTATACATAACCAATAAGAGACTGACGGACCTTCAAACTTCCTAGAAGGCCTATGGAAAACTACACGTCTTTAAATACCATGCTAGAGAAAATACGGCGAGAAGTATTTCCCACCAAGGTTGTTCCTAAGCCCTCGGCAATTAATAGAGGTTATGGGAAATTGACCCACAAAATGGGGAAATACAATAAGGTTAAAGTCCATCATAAAAATGATTTCAACCAATTGAACAAGGAAATATAACACCTTATTTAGGAAAGAAATCTCATGAGATACATTCAAGGTGCTTCAATCAATTATGGAGTGAAAACTTTATCTTCTAGGTGTAATAGACCTAGAAGCCCCCAACCTAGTAGAGATAATGAACTAGAACAAAAAACCAAATGAGAACCTACTCGTCTCACCCTCAAAATTATAGTTGGAGAATTTTCGGGAGGAGGAAAATTAAGTTCCATGCACAAAAGATATGTTCGACATGTTATTCATTTCTCTAATTCACACTCGAAGCCTCAATCATATTCTGCACTTGAGATCACTTTCTCGCATGGAGACATCAACAAAATCTTATCCCTCAAGGATAACCCCATGGTCTTCAATGTTCAAATGTTTAACTTGGACGTAAAGCAGGTCCTCATAGACCCCATAAGTTATGTTGACATCCTCTATTGGGATTCCTTTAAACCGATGCAGCTAGATCCATGACATTTGAATATATTTAGGTTTTTCCTAGAAGGCTTCTTATGAAAACAGGTACAAGTTTAAGGATTCATCTCCATCATAACCACTTTCAAAGAGAGCAAGAATTCCAGGACTATCACAGAAATATATCTTATGGTAAACGGTCCTTCTTTGAACAAAATAATAATTTGATGCCATGCATCCAATATGTTATGGCAAATGTTCCTTGTTTGAACAAAAAATCACCTGATTTGTTTCCTTATTTATCTATGAGTTTATGCACTTTTTGGAATTAGGAAAGACTTCCTAAAAATCTAAATTATTAAGACCAAATAAGATTGATAGGGATTTAATTTAATATAGGTTGCAAATTAAATCATATCTTGAAAATGTGCTTTTTGGAGTTGCTTCAGCCACAAGTTTTCTAAACCCTGAACGCAAGCTACAACTGATTGTTTTGCTATTTAAGGAGACACTCTCCATAACAGAAGACCCAAACCTTGAGAGATATTACAATACATTTTATATTTTTCGAGTCTTTGTATTTTTGTGTGTTTACCTCGTAAAACTTTATTCATTTGAATCATTCATATCCACAGGAATAAAGTTTGGTTTATTGAGTTGTAATAGTCTCAGCATCCCAACCTTTTGTAATATGTCCAACATTAGAGATAGTTGTTGAGATAAAGTGAGAGGGGTCTCATATTTAGGGTGGGTTCTAAATAGAAATTCACGGGTGTTATTAAGAAAAAAACTATTGAAGTAGAAGAGTTGATCTAAGACAAATTCGTACTTTAACTATTTGGAGTAAATTTCCTTTCTTGGGTTAATGCCCTTTAGATGTAGGTGTATTTTCACCGAACTGGGTTACCAAATCCTTGTGTTAAATTTACTTTATCGTCATTATATTTGTTACTACATCCATCTTGTCTTACACATTCTCTGACACATTGTGTTTGACATCTTTCTAGAGGGAGAACATAACTTCAATTTACATCAGAGCAGGCTCCAGGGAACTTATAATTTATGTTCAAATGTAACGTCAAAGAAGGAGGATCTGTTAATATGCCAAATATACTAGATGTCACTAACTGTAACTATAAGAAAACTCGCATGATATCTTTTATCAAATCCATGGACAAAAAAAATGGAAGGCAGTCATCAAAGGATGGACATATCCAGTGGTTACTGCTCAAGATGGTACTCAATCCATGAAGCCAAAAGTAGATTGGTCCAAAGAAGAAGATGATGAATCTCATACAAATTCTCATGCTCTTAACTCCATATTCAATGGAGTGGACACAAATATGTTTCGTCTTATCAACACATGTACTGAAGCCAAAAAGCTTGGGAGATTCTCAAAACTATGCATGAAGGAACCTCAAATGTTTGAATGTCAATAATTTAACTTCTCACCAGCAAGTTTCAGAACACGAGAATGAAGGAAGATGAAACCATATTTGACTTTTATGTTCGTGTACATAAGATAACAAACTGCTCATTTGTTTTTGGTACAAAAATGTGTGAAGAAAAACTGGCCAGAAAATTCCTCAAATCACGTTTGAAGAAGTTTAACATGAAGGTTAATACTATAGAAGAAGCTCAAGACAACAATTCAATCAAAGTGGATGAACTTATTGGCTCATTTCTAAGTTTTGAAATGGCCATTAGTGACAAAATTGAAAAGAAAAGCAAGGGAGATAACTTCAAAGCTGATGTGGAAGAAGAGAAGAAGTAAGAAGTTGAATATACGGATAAAAACATGTCCATCTCTATTGCTTTACTTGCAAAAAGGTTTGGTAAAGTAATGAGAAGACTTGACAAACGTTCTAGGAACAATGACATGACTAATGTGAAGGGAAAAGTTTCTAACAACTCAAAAGGCTTCAACTTCCATTGTATGATCAAAGAAGGAGACAATCTAAACAAAGGCAAGGGGATACTATGTAATGAATGTGAAGGTTTTAGACACATCCAGGAAGAATGTACACACTTCCTTTGAAAACAAAATAAGGGAACTGGAAATAAGATGCATTCATCCTTATTAGCTTGTTTTTGATGAAGATAAAAGCTTATCTTAGAAGAAAGATCAAAAAATAAAAAGATTGGAATTGAGTATCAAGATTGCATAAGCTTTGGAATTCAAAATATTGGGTGATTGGTTAGGGTATTTTAATGGAAATTCATATGTTTATATAATCTTTAGATGCTCAAGAAACTTTATCTCATCTTCTCTAAAAATTTACCAATCATTCATATTGCATGCTCTTTTAAATAATGCATTTTAAAGGGCAAATTTTCAAAAACAAAATGCATCAATGCAACGGGTTGACCTAATTGTACAACCGTTTTCATTTTTGTTTTGTACAAAATTTTAAACTTGATGCAACTAGTTGAATAAAATATGCAACTGGTTATATATTGTGGAACATTCACTTTTCAAGGCATTTTTCAAAAGTGCAATCGGTTGGGCTTTTTATGCAACCGGTTACACCTGACACTTTTCGAAAAAAACTAAAAATTTTATGATACATCTTCAATGCAATGATTCTTCATACCTTTTCCAAATCATTTCTACATGATTCATGATAATTTTCATTAAACATTTCCATAGTTTAAAGAAAAATTTCATCTTCTATTTAAACCATATTTTCATATTAAAATTAATCTCTTTCACTCAATTTTTTACATCAATTCGAATATGTTTTACATGAAACTTTTTCTGCAAAACTTTCATATTGTCATACCTTAAAATTTTCCCTCCCCTTTGCAATTTTATTTGACTTTTGGTCTATGGTTCATCTGCATACTCTTGGCATCATAAGACATTCATTTTACCATTGCATTTTTGAAGTAAACATAATTGATTCAAATGCCTTTTGATGTTCATTATTAACATGGAATTAGGGTTTCCCTAAGGACCAAATATATGGAATTTTGATACTACATTGACTAGTGATAACCATTTCTCTGGGACTCAAAGCTAGAGAACCCTAATTCTTGATCTTTGGCACCTATGAATCATGTGGTTTGCATCATGGAATTGGATCTGATTGTGGATTGCAAGTATCACATTAGTCAACCATGAAAGTTTAATTTTGACTGATTAATCTCTTTAAGGGCCTTTTTTAATACACTAGTCCATTATTTGTTATGTTTGGATTCAAGGCCAGTCATTGTGGTTCATACAAGATTCATATTCAAGTTTCAAGATTCATATTCAAGTTTCAAGATTCATGTTCAAATTCAAGGTTAGGTTTTATTCAAATCATTCAAGTTCAATTCAATATCAAATTTTCAAATGCAAATTGGATGGAAAAGTGTTTTCTTTAAGATTAAACTACATTGCCATCCAAGGGTCAAAACTCACTACAAACACTCCAAGTTTCATTACAAGAGATACAAATCCAAATTCTATACAAAAATACCCATTGTTGACCTAAGGTTTACTTTGCTCAACTATTGACTTTTTGGTCAACATTTGACCAAACTAAACTAGCTACTCTAACCCCTAAATCTACTTTGCTCTTCCCATTTCAAGACGTTCTTCAATCATGCCATGATTTGCCTTCATGATCCATTTGTCTCCAATCATTTTTGGCCCATGTGTTAAAACTTTACCATCACCATGCTTAAGCCATGTCTTCAAACCTTGTCATCCCATACCAAATATCATAAGGCCACCAACCCTACAGCAAAAAAAAGAAGCAAATACCTCAATCAAACATACATGACAAGTTTGATTTTAGAGATTCAATCAATTCATAAGTTAGGCTAACATCACTAACAACTCCAATTCACAAGTAAGCTTCCAACTGTAACTAACATAATCATCCAACAAAATCACACTAACCTCCATAAACTAACTCATTAAAAACAATTGAGCATTGCCTAACTAATTGCCACCATATTATAGTTTTCACCATTCCTAGCTGTAAGACCCCAATTTTGACCCTAAGACCCCCCATGCTATCTCATCATATGCATTAGCATTGGGATCACAACTTGGCATCCTCCTCACCCCTCATTCATTGGGTTTGCATTGGGAGAGGTAACTAAGCACATTTGGTTGTATCATACTTCATTTTTCTTTGTTTACTAACCAAAATACCAAAGATATGTGAATATATAGTTTGTTGCTTTTGTAGGTAGTGTACATGCTCACCTATGCTCTATCAAGTTCATATCTAAGGTTTGAGACCCTCAATGCAAGGAGCTAAATCAATAATTGGTTTACATTGGCTCTAGACATCATATATGGGTCACCATGATCTTCACATGTTTTTTTGATCAAGAAATCATTAAAAGTTTGGAGTTGGTTTGCCTGGGAAACCCTAATTCATCTTGGTATCTTGCGTAACTTCTTCAACAGGTTTGTTCAACAATTGATCAAATATTTCAAGGGATACTTCACATTACGTCCTCTTATGCATATATGATCCTCCATGAGTCCCAAAAGTCAAGAGAATGTCAAGCTAGCAGGATGGTTCATGGTGGTTGACCAGAGGAAGTCAACTGGTCAAAATTGGGGTTCCCTGGACTCTATCTCCTACAAATTTTGTCATATAAAAATGATTCCAAGAGCAAAGTTACTCAAAATTACATTACAAACAACTTTAATGTTTAGGTCAAGATCTAGTTTTGCTTTCAAAGTCATTTTTTATGGTGAAAGATTATAGGTCATTTTGTCTAAACCCTAGTTTGGAGGTCAACTTCCCAAGACCATAACTTGCTCCATTTTTATCAGATGAAAGCCATTAAAATTGCATATTCAAATTCAATATGTCTACTTTAAGTTTTATGTTTCTGGGAAGTACAAATTCAACATGCAAATGCATATGCCAAGAGGAAACATTATAGGTCATTTTGGGCCAATACCATTAAACAAGTGATTTTCCTCAACTTCTAAAATGCATAAATCCATTATGCCAAATCCGAATGAGGTCAAATTTGTGACCAAATTGAAGAGGTCTGAAAGAGATACGACTTTGATGAAGGAATGTTTCTCATTTGAAGTCCCTCGAAAAAGTTATTCAAGGTGGAAGAAGTGAACATTTGACTTGGGACATAGAAAATTTTCAAATATGTTTGATTTCCCAAACTTCCACCTCAAAATTCATCATGATCCAACCTTAAAATGAAAAACTGTTCAACACGAAAGTTGCTCCCCTTGATCTCATCATTCTAAAACATCCAAGATCATCTCATTTGGATCAAAATTGAGGGACTTGCACATGGCTTCTTTATGGAAAGTGTTTTGGCAAGATTGGATTTCAAGTGATCAAGTTCTTTTGCATGCTTACACATGATGCATTCAGCACAGTTTGTACACGAATTGGGAGTGGATTGCATCATCCCTAAGGCCCAAATGATTGCCCATGCACCCATGAAAAGGAGTTTCCAAATTTTTCCAAAATTCAAGTGGTGCAAATATCAAGTGCATTGCCTATTTAAACAAGCTTAAGGCTTCAGATTCATCATCAACACCTTGCCCAAGCTTTGCTAGACCAATTCAAACCCTCACTGCCATAGAATTTCTGAAGGTTTCTCTTGAAATCAGGCTTGAACTGCATCTTCTGTTTGGAAGTTCAAACTCTAGAAATTCACTTCCCTTTTCATCTCATTTGGTTTCTGTAAGCAAGAGGAGGAGAAAACAATCAAATCCAGATCAAGATCAGGTGGAATTAGATCAACTCGAAGGTGATTTTTCATAAACTTCTTCTCTTCGATTCTCTCTCGATTCTTCACCATTCTTGTTGATTTTTGGTTATCTGAAGTCCTATATATGTAGGCAAGAAGATTGAGTTGCTTTGAGATCAAATCGAAGCAGCTCAGTTCATGCTCCTCAAAATTCAAATCCCTGTATCTTTTTATATACTTGGAATTGGACAAAATTGAGGCCAAATTCGAGCTCCTGAGCATTTTTTCTTTAAATCCATGTCTTGCTTTTTCATTTAGGTGATGGTTGAAGGTGGACTAGTCTGGTGAGGTCCACCGGAGAAGAAGACCGGAGCTCTGGCTCCGGCGATGTGTTGGCATGCATCTCAACCATATGATCCATTTGATTTGTTTTAATCTTGGGCGTTGCTTTTGATTACCACGTGTGTGGGACAGTTGACTGTAGTGCAGGTGGAACACGCGTTTCCATCCATCTGATCCGCCACCTCAATTAATGAGGGAGATCAGATGGCTCACGTTTTTTTGAATTTTTGAATTTTCAATTTAATTGCTTATTTTTTGTTAATTCATATTAATTTCATTATTGATCCAAAAAATATGGGACTTTCACCAAAAAATTTCAAATATTTTTCTCTTTTATTTTCTGAATTAAAATTAGTTTTTGGATTAATATTGATATTTTTCATGATTTAATCGTTTTTGTGCATATTTTTTATTGTTAAAAAATACTTCTGACTTTTCAAAAATAATGAATTTTTTTCTCCAAGGTCCTTTGACCTTGTTTGACCTATGATAAATCTATTGACCATTTATTTGGTGTGTTGAAGAGGTTTTAGGTTTTTGATCAAACATAATTTAATTTAGTGCATTTTAATTTGATTTTTAATTGTTTAATTGTGTGAAAATTATGTTGAGCCATTTTTATTGACTTGTGAAGTTTGACTATGTGTTTGGGCCTTGGTCAAGGTTAATTTGACTTTTGTTGGATTAAAATTATTGGATTTAGGGGATTGATGAAACGTACATTTCATCTCTCAAAATGAATGAATGATTTTAATTTGATAAAATTCCTCCCATGACCAATTTGTGTTTGTCTCATTTCCCCTTCCTCTTCATCTTCAATCCCATTCTATCCCATCCCTTCCATTGGCCAATGACATCTCAATATCCTAAGGCTAATTGGTTCATCAATAACCTTGTGTTAGATGAACCAATACAAGTATGGATGAGATTAGGTCCACCATAGGATCATTTTCTTTTTGAGTGTGGTATGTTTTAGGAGTATGGTCCATTATACCATATCTCTAACATGCATTAACACCAATTTTTTTCCCGGCCTTAGATAGTTGAGACTTCTACATAATTCCAATTATGATTGCTTAACATAGCGCTAAATTTTTACCCAAAGGCATAGCGTTCTTGTAAGTGAGATTGTAAGTCTCCCCCCTTTCATGGTATTGTATGGAAACTTGACCTTTTTTCCTTCCTTTGAAAGATGTCTTGGTTCAAGGATCCATTCTTGTGAATAGAGGGTTGATTGTTCTCCAAAGAATGACTTAAACAATTAAAAAGCAAAACTCCACTAACATCTAATCAACTAACCCTTGACTAACATTCTATTATAATTTCTTTAAATTTCAACTCATTTACTTTATGCCATTTAAACTCAAGCCATTTATCATTTGCCATTATTATACATATCATTTAGCTTGTTTATTATAATGTTCCCTTTGCTCACTTGAGCCATATATTGTGATTGTATGTATTTGTTTGTGCTTGTGGTCTTAGGACCTTAAAATACCTAATAAACAACAAAAAAAAACCTAAAAAATGTTTGTGTAGACTGTTGGATTTCATCTGAGCTTTGGGCTTAGAATTAGGCAACATTCCTTATGCAAAAGGACTTGGCCAATGCCAACATTTTTGAAACCAAGTTCTTGTGATTTGAATTTTCATCTGATGGAAGTATTGAGATCCATTTGAGTTGATCTACTACATAGTCTTGATACAAATGTTACTTTGAACCTGTGTCTAATGCGTTATTCTGAGCCATTCAAGGAGTATATCATCTGATACATGAGAAGATTATGAAGAAGACTATGAAGTTGCTAGCTTGGATGTGACTATCTTTATTTGATGCCTTGCTCTTCATTGTGCTACTTGCTTATTGGTATTGCTTGATTTAAAGTCCAAAGGAAAAGTGGGTTTCTATATGACATTCTTGTCTATTGGATTGCATCCCATTGGTCAGATCTTTTCAACTCTTAACTTTTAAATTTTTGCTTAGGATTAGTCTCTTCATCTCCTCCCATTTCTTAAATTTCAAATCTCTCCCCCTTTTCAAAATCTTCTTTTCTTGTGATTTCTAAACTTAGACTTTATTGCAAATTAGAAACTTTGGCCTTATGCCATTGCATTTTTACAGTCTTTTCTTAATCAAACTTGTAAAAGAACTTAACCATATTGACTTAAAATTTCAAAAGACAAAAAGAACTAACACTCATTCAAACTCTTTTAGGCCTTTTGCGCCTCTTTTAAACTTAAATTTTTGTTAAAATAAATTCACTCATTTTGAAAATGATACCACGAACTACGAGGTATTGATCCCTCATTTTATGTTGGTACGTAGGCACAAGTCCGAAGGTCTTGTCAAACACAAAAATATAATTAATGAATTCTTTTCTCATCCCCACACTCTATTTATTGCAAACATCTTTTATACCAAAAGCACATACACACATTAAAAAGGGCTCCCTAGGAGTACCTAGGACACTTTGGGTGCTAACACCTTCCCTCTGTGTAACCAACCCCCTTACTTGTAATCTCTGACATTTTATTAGTTTTAATTTGAAAACTTCTTATCTTTGGGTTTTGTTCGTACTTTTCCCTTTTCCTTTGGAAACAATAAAAGCATGGTGGCGACTCTGGTTTTATTGATGTTAAGTTTATCCATAGCTTATTGGTCACGAATTTACCGCTACAGAAATTAAGTTGTGACTCTGTTGGGGAGTAGTCTCCAATGGGTGTAGCCTACTTTTTTATGTGTATATATTTGTGTACTTGATGTTTGTATGTTTGTTTGTGTGATATAATCTGCTTGTTGTGCTTGGTGATCTCTGTGTGGTGAGATAAGTTCTAACCCGAACTTGAGTGCAATTAAGATATGAGGATGGTATAGTCTTGTTCGACTTGTGTGGAGTAGTCCTTAACAAGTTGGCTTGAGACCCGTCTACTTAGTGGATACCCTTTTTGAGTTATTGATGTCACACAAGTCATTTGTGGTTAGACATTACTTTCTCTGATTTAGGGTCCAAGAAGCTGAAGACCGTAGAACATTTAACCCAACTTGGCCTATTCAGGACGTAGTGCAGAGACTCTTCAGGTGTAGACTTGATAACAGTTGTTACACGATACTACACTCAGACTAGTTTCTCTTGAGAATATTATGGGTTGATGAGTCAGTCATCCTAACCTATAATATCTGATAGATGGAATTAAGACTCTGGGAACTTTTTAGAACATGATCTATAGGTTTTTATCCTTAGTAAACTCCTTTGGGATGGTTCTTAACTAGACTTCATGCTCGTGACTCATAACAAACCCTTGATTCTTGGTTGATCCAATCAAGTCTTGTCAATATCAATGGAACTTGGATGTTGATAAGGTGAAAACGATAATCCACAAAAATGGATGATTGATCTCGACAATGACTTGATTCATCGCTTGACCTTTGTTTGTTTGCCTTGTGTGTGATCCCTTATTTGTGGTTGTTGCATTCATGCATTCATGCGCATCATTACATTCATCACACGAAAAATAACTTCAAGGAACTGAGGTTTTATTTGCAAATATTTTCAGACCATGGCTTGTGGACGAAGGAACACTAAGAAGTACAGTTTCAGATGTCCCAATTTGAAAGAGTTAAGGAAGTTATCATCCTTTGTATTAGATCCCTTGGACTTCAAACAACGTCATGGGAAGCTTCTACCTGTATTGTCTGCTTATGTGGTTGAAGGACTCTTGAGTCTGTTGGTTCAATTTTATGATCCTCTCTACCGTTGCTTCACTTGTTCCGATTATCAGCTTGTGCCTATGTTAGAGGAGTATGCCCATCTCTTGGGAATACCTGTTTCTGACAAGGCGCCTTTTAGTGGATTGGAAGAGATTCCCAGATCTCATATTATAGCTGAAGCTCTTCATCTGAAGAAGTCTGAGATTGAGGCTTATTGGGTGAAGAAAGGAGGAATGTTTGGGTTGACTTCTGAGTTCCTTATTGGGAAAGCTACCGTCTTTGCTCAAGCCGGTAGTATGGATGCTTTTGAAGTTATCTTTGTGTTGCTCATATCTCGTTTGGCTTTGTTCTCTAACATTGATGGTTTTGTTGATGTTAACGCCATTAGAATTTTCTTGATTGGGAATCCTATGCCTACTCTGTTGGGTGATATGTACTTCTCTTTGCATCTAAGGAATTCTGAAGATGGTGGAAGTATTGTGTGTTGTGTTCCTCTTCTGTACAAGTGGTTTATTTCACACTTGCCTCAGACGCCTGCTTTTATGGAGAACAAACGATGTCTACGGTGGTCTCAGAGACTTATGTATCTCACTAATGATGATATAGTTTGGTATGACTCTACATTGAGTAGCTTGGGTATTATTGATGGTTGCGGTGAATTCTCGAATGCTCCTCTCATTGGTACACATGGAGAAATCAATTACAACCCTGTTTTGGCTCGTCGTCAACTTGGGTTCCCCTTGAGAGACAAACCTAATAACACTCAGTTAGAAGGTCTTTTCTATCAAGAGGGTAAAGATCCCCAACATTTGAAGCAAAAGATGGTACATGATTGGCATAATGTGCATAGGAAAAGAAGATCCGAGCTTGGTCCGTGCAACTGTGTAGCTTTGGAAGCTTACACTACTTGGGTGAAGAAGAGAGCTTTGGAGTTGAAGATGCCTTATGCTTGTGAAAGACCTATGTCTATGGTTGTGGTTGAGCCATTAACTCTCCCTAACCAAGATATAGAGGAGTTGGAAGACGCACTCTCCAAGATGAAGCAAGAGAAGGATATGTGGGAAGAGCAGTTCCATGCTTTGAGCCGAAAGCATGAGGAGTTGCAGCTTGCGTCTAAGGATAAAGACGCGCTTATTGAACTTCTTGAAGACCGAGTGGTGAAGATACAGAGAGAGCCAGAGGGTCCATCTTCCTCTAGTATGCCTCAGCCTTCCGGTGCTTGGAAGAAGATTGTTGATCAGGTTGTCCTTGAGAAGGCTCAAATGAAGACATCCTTTGAGTCCGAGATTCGATGCATCCGAATGAAGTACACGCATGTAGCCAGATCATCTGACACTATTGTTAGGAGATCCTTAGGATGATTAGTCTCCTTTTCTCTTGTATTTATGTTTTGGTTTCCGAAATTGTACTCAGTGTAATCCTTCCAAAATTATATGAATAAAAGAGATTTTTATGGTCAATCAATTTTTTATTATTATATTTTTTCAAATAAAATAGTATGTTCCTTGAAAATAAAAACAATCAAAACATTGCATTTCATGCATCATTTGCATAACAGGTTTTCTTCTGCCAGATGTCTTATTGGTTATTCTTCTGTGCTTCAGCCAAGTTGACTCACTGATACAACACTCGCGCCAATCAACCGAGAATCATGGAACATTTGGAACAAGAGAACCGAAAACTGAAGGGAGAGATTACTCGAGTGACTGCCATGATGGTGTCTGTTTTAGATGCTCAGAATTAGTCTTCTCCAATGCCTGCAACTCCTCCTCCTTAGAGGACTATCATTTCAGAGGTTGCTACCCCAACTGTGCTTGCTACTCAACCTGGTCCATCTATGGCTGCTGGATTTCTGTGGGAATGCCATCGAACTTTGTGCCTACTTTTGCTTCCATGCCGGCATCTAGCCCGGTCATGTCTATTCCGCCTCCAATTATTCACACCCTTCCTCATGTCGAGGACACCATCTACCATTCTGATCCCTCTGAGGGACATGATGTTTATGAGAAGATGGACGAGATGAAGGATCAGTTCCTTGAGGTGCGAAAGGAATTGAAGACTCTGAGAGGAAAAGATTTGTTCGGTAAGAGTGTTGTTGAACTTTGCTTGGTACCAAACGTCAAGATCCCGATGAACTTCAAAGTCCCTAACTTTGAAAAGTATAAGGGAAATACTTGTCCGCTTAGCCATCTTGTCATGTATGCCAGGAAAATGTCAACACAAACTGATAATGATCAGTTATTGATTCACTATTTCCAACACAGTCTAACTGGTGTCGCTCTGAGGTGGTACATGGGGCTAGATAATGCAAGTGTTCCCAGGTTCAATTATTTGGGTGAAGCCTTTGTGAAACAATACAAGTACAACATGGACATGGCGCCTGATAGAGATCAGCTAAGGTCGATGTCTCAGAAGGACAAAGAGACGTTTAAAGAGTATGCCCAGAAGTGGAGAGAGCTTGTTGCTCAGCTCAATCCTTCGTTGGAAGAGAAAAAGATGACCAAGATTTTCCTCAAGACCCTGAGTTCGTTTTATTACGAACGCATCATTGCTAGTGCCCCCGTGATTTTACCGAAATGGTAAACATGGGGATAAGGTTAGAAGAAGGTGTCTGTGAGGGACGTTTGTCTAAGGAAGAAGTATCATCAAGCAAGAAGTATGGGAGTGGTTTCACCTGAAAGAAGGAAGGTGAAACCAATGCACTATCTATGGGGAGACGAAGAAGGCCTCATGTCAAAAGAAATCCACAACCGTGTCGGCATCATCATCAAGTTTCATCCGTTATTCAAGTATTTTCAAACAATCAATCAGCACCAGTTCAACAATAACATCAACAACAGCCACAACAAAGAACAAATAACTACAACAACACCAGCAATAGTCAGCAACAACAGAATTTTGAGAGGAAGAAGGTCTCTTTCGACCCTATTCCCATGTCATATGCCAAACTCTACCTGTCTTTGGTTCTCAAGAACCTACTCCAACCAAGAAATCCGCCACAAATTCCAGAACCACTTCCATGGTGGTATAAACCTGAGCTCCGTTGTGCCTTTCATCAAGGAGCTCCCGACCATGATATTGAGAACAACTACCCTTTGAAGTATGAGGTCCAGAAGTTAGTGAAGAGTGGGATGATGTCCTTTGAGGATCGTGCACCGAATATGAAAGCTAACCCATTGCATGCTCATGGTAATTCCTCTATCAATATGGTAGATGGTTGTCCAGGAAGTTTCGAGTGTTCGATGTGTGACGTATTCGTCGGTCCTTGGTAGAGATGCATAAGACTTTGTGTACCATCTGTGATTGTGAGCATGACCATGACGGTTGTGCAATTTGCAGTGTAAACCCCCATGGGTGTTCAATCGTCAAGAGAGATATCCAGAAGTGGATGAATGAGAATGTAATCCAGATTCAACAATCGAGGGATATAAATGATGTCAATGTTATAGTACCAGTGTTTAAGACCCCTGAGCGGGTAGTGATTCAGTTTGATAGATAGCAGCAGAAGTAACATCTTCAATAGATCGATATCGCCGTTAGTAATACGGTTAGCGGGCCCCGTCCCGTATGCAGCTGATAGAGTTGTTCCTTACCAGTATAATGCTACTATGATGGAGAATGGTCAAGAGGTTTCGTTACCTACGACCAATTCTGTTGTAAATATTTCCAATATAGAAAAGGTGACCCGTAGCGGTCGTGTGTTTGGTCGGGTCTTTCTAGAGGTGGTAGAAGATGTGTCTGTTGGTAAGAAGGTTGATGTGCCAATAACGAATCCGGTTAGTGCTCCAAAGTGTAAGTCTGGTGAATCTAGCAATTTGAAGCCTAATGATGATGTTGAAGTGTTGAGATTGATCAAGAAGAGTGATTTAATATGGTGGACAAGCTGCTCTAAACTCCTTCGAAGATTTCAGTGTTGTCTCTGCTAATGAATTCTGAAGCGCACAGAGAAGCATTGCAAAAGTATTGGAGCAAGCTTAAGTAGAGCATGATGTGACTGTGGATCAATTTGACCACATTGTGGCTAACATCACTTCCTACAACAACTTGAGCTTTTATGATGAAGAACTTCCCGAGGAAGGCAAAAATCACAACCTAACATTGCACATATCGATGAATTGCAAGGAAGACGCGTTGTCAAATGTGTTGGTTGATACCGGTTCTTCTTTAAATGTACTCCCCAAGTCAACTCTGTCAAGGTTAACATATTAAGGCGCCCCTATGAGGTACAGTGGCGTGATCGTCAAAGCTTTTGATGGTTCTTGCAAGACTGTTATAGGAGAAGTGGACCTTCCAGTGAAGATAGGTCCGAGTGATTTCCAGATTACTTTCCAAGTAATGGACACATGAGGCTGTAGTTGCTTGTTGGGAGGGCCATGGATACATGAGGCTGGAGCTGTAACATCCACTTTGCACCAAAAGTTGAAATTTGTGAAGAACGAAAAGCTTGTCGTCGTTGGTAGAGAGAAGGCACTCTTAGTGAGCCATCTGTCATCCTTTTCTTATGTTGAAGCTGAGGAGGAGGTTGGGACTCCATTCCAAGCCTTGTCTATTGCTGAGGTGAAGAAAATTGGGGCACCCATGTTCTCTTTCAAAGATGCACAGAAAATTGTTGAAGATGGCAGTTCAGATCAATGGGGCCGTATGGTAGAGGTCACTGAGAACAAAAGTAGAGCTTGTTTAGGATTCCAATGAGGGTTGTTTTATGTCAAAGCTGAAGATGTGCAACCTAGTTTCCATAGCAGAGGGTTCATCCATGGTAATGAACAACACTCAACTGCTGTGATCGAGGGTGATGAAGATGAAGACTGCGCCAATTTTGTGACACATGGAAAGGCTTGTGACAATTGGATCGCTGTTGATGTTCCTATTATCGTCCATCTCTCTAAGTAATTTGTTTTTATCATTCTTAGAAAAAATCCTTCTCCTATTCCTAAGGGAGAAGTGAACATTGTTGGGCATATCTCAAATGAATCATCAATAAAATGCAATTCTATTCATCCACATCTATGATGTTTTTATTTTTTACCTTTTGCTTTTCTAAAAATGATAATCATAAAAAACATAAATAAATAATAATTGTCCATCTGCATAATATTTGGTCACAATTCACTTCTCTAAAATCAAAATATCAAATCATTATGCATGTTGGTTTCTAAACCCATTGAATACAATGATCTTACTCCTTCTCCAAACTTTGAATTCCCTGTGTTTGAGGTTGAGGAAGAGATTGATGAAGAAGTTTCTGATGAATTGTATCGTCTACTTGAGCACGAGGAAAAATCCATTCAGCCATTCAAATAGTAGATTGAGTTAGTCAACTTGGGTTCCAAAGATGATGTGAAGGAAGTCAAGATTGGGTCTCAACTGTCTCCAGAGGTTAAGAAGGGGTTGATTGATCTTCTTCGAGAGTATTCATATGTGTTTGCTTTGTCCTATCAAGATATGTCTGGTTTGGATTTTGAGATTGTGAAGCATAGATTTCCGTTGAAGCCAGAATGCCTGCCAGTCAAGCAGAAGCTGAGGAGGACTCATCTTGATATGGCAGTAAAGATCAAACAAGAAGTGAAAAAGCATATCGATGTCGGTTTCTTTGTTACTGCTGAGTATCCGCAGTGGGTGGCCAACATTGTGCCTGTTCCGAAGAAAGAAGGAAAAGTCCGTATGTGTGTTGATTATAGAGATTTGAACAAAGCTAGTCCGAAAGATGACTTCCCTCTGCCATACATTGACATGTTGGTAGACAATACATCTAAATTCAAAGTCTTTTCGTTTATGGATGGATTTTCCAGATATAATCAGATCAAGATGGCACCCGAGGATATGGAGAAGACCATATTCATTACACCCTGGGGAACATTCTGTTATAGAGTGATGCCTTTCGGTTTGAAGAATGCTGGTGCAACATACCAGAGAGCTATGACCACTCTTTTTCATGATATGATGCATAAAGAGATTGAAGTCTATGTTAATGATATGATGCATAAAGAGATTGAAGTCTATGTTAATGATATGATTTCTAAATCCACTGATGAAGAAGAACATGTGGAGCATTTGTTAAAGTTATTCCAGCATTTGAGGAAGTACAAACTCTGCTTGAATCCCTATAAGTGTACATTTGGTGTTCGTTCTAGTAAGTTGTTGGGCTTTATTGTCAGCGAGAAGGGTGTTGAAGTTGATCATGCCGAGGTCAAAGCAATAAAAGAGATGCTTGCGCCCAAAACTGAGAAGCCAGTCAGAGGTTTTCTCGGCCGCTTGAATTATATCTCAAGATTTATATCGCATATGACTGCCACATGTGCGCCTATATTCAAGCTTCTTTGAAAAGACCAGTCTTGATATTGGACCAAGGATTTTCAGAAAACTTTTGACAGTATCAAAAATACCTGCTTGAGCATCCGATTCTGTCTCTACCTGTTGAAGGGAGACCATTGATCATTTATTTTACTGTGCTTGAAGAAAGTATGGGTTGTGTCCTAGGTCAGCAAGACGAAACTAGAAAGAAAGAATATGTTATCTACTACCTCAGTAAGAAATTCATCGACTGTGAGACTCGGTATTCTATGCTTGAAAAGACTTGTTATGCACTGGCTTGGGATGCTAAGCGTCTACGTCAGTATATGTTGAATCATACCACTTGGTTGATATCCAAAATGGATCCAATAAAGTATATTTTTGAGAAGCCTGCTTTAACTGGGAGGATTGCCCGTTGGTAGATGTTGTTATCTGAGTATGATATCAAATATTGTTCTCAAAAGGCTAAGCCATCCATGAAGGAGAATACCGAGAACTGAGTTGTGTTATCCACCAAAACGTCAATGCGAGGTAATGGGAAATCATCCTTAGGGCTAGCTCTGTTCAGATCCCGGTTGTCGACGCACATCCGTACCTTTCCATCCTTCTTAGGTACTGGGATGATGTTTGCAACCCATGGCGGATAATTTGTAACTGCTAGGAACCCTGCGTCCAACTGTTTTTGCACTTCTTCCTTTATCTTGACAACCATCTCTGGTCTTGTTCTTCTGAGCTTCTGCTTGACCGAAGGACACCCTTCTTTGAGAGGCAAGCGGTGTACCACGATGTCCGTGTCAAGCCCTGGCATGTCCTGATAAGACCAGGCGAAGATGTCAACATACTCTTGCAACAATTCAATCAACCCCTTCTTCACATTATCTTCCAAAGTAGCCCCTATCTTGATTTCTCTCTTGGCATCCTCGGTGCCGAGATTAATCACTTCAACAGAATCTTGATGCGGTTGAATGACCCTTTCCTCCTGTTTTAATAACCTGGAAAGTTCTTCAGGGAGTTCACAGTCTTCATCACCCTCTTCTTCAGTTTGAAAGATCGATTTTTCAAAGTCGAAGCGAGCCATAGCATAACTGTTATCAATAGGATTCGGTGACGTGCATCTGCATGAGTGATGGTATGTGCTTATGAGTGTGAACAAGAAGTGGAAACTAAACAAAACATTTCCAAATGTATATTTTTTTGATTTTTGAAAACTGCAAAAATAGAAAGACAGTGAACAAAATATTTGAGTGCAAAAAGACGTCCTTTATTGATGATAAAAAATGCAGGTATTCGCATAGATGAGCCCTACAATGAGTCATTACGCCCTGGGCGGAACATAAGACTTGGATATGCATGAATAAACAAAGAAAATTACTCTTTCAGAAAAGTGACTTGGACAATCTCCTCAGAAGACCAATTGTTGATGACTTCACCCGAGATCCTCAGACGCACCCAACTGTCGATGTCACAATCACTATCCCCATCTTCATCGTTGACCGCAGAGACCTGGCCATACTGGATGACGCCAGCGCTGGAGAAAGTAATCGGCCCCTGACGAGTCTGAAGTGTTGAAGTTGTAGAAGTCAGAGTTGGCTGATACCCAATCCCGAACTTGTCTTCTTTCATTGGTAACTCCAACAGACGTTCCCAACCGGGAGCAACACCTGAATCCACCAAGGCCTGTGCCTGCTTAAAGGACGAGACAGCGGCACCCGCTTTAACTTCTTCCATCGGAGCTGCGTCCTTGATCTGAACTGCCTCAAAGGCCTGACATAGGGTCTCATGAAATTCACCTTCTACCTCTACATACTTGAATGTAGACAGGTTACTGACCAGAATGTCCTCCTCACCACAGACGGTGATAATCCTTCCATTGACTGGGAATTTAATCTTCTGATGTAAAGTTGAAGAGACTGCCCCAGCATTGTGGATCCAAGGACGACCCAGCAGGCAACTATAGGAAGGACTGATATCCATCACATAGAAGACGGTGTTGAAGGTTTGTGATCCAATCTGAATTGGCAATTTTACCTCTCCAAACACCGACCTTTTAGAACCATCGAAGGCTCTCACAATAAGATCTGAAGGCTTCAGAACCAAACCCTCTACTTCTAACCTTGACAGGGCTCTCTTGGGTAGCACATTGAGAGAGGAACCTGTATCCACCAGAACAAGAGATAACGTGGTGTCTTTTTAATTCCATCGAGATGTGCAAAGCCTTGTTATGGTTGCGTCCAACTGGTGTCAAGTCAGAATCAGTAAAACCTAACCCGTTGCTTGCATGAACATTTGCAACGATTCCTTCCAGTTGGTTTACCGAGATCTCTTGAGGTACATAAGCAGCATTAAGAACCTTCAGAAGTGCCTCCCTGTGTGCCTCCGAACACAACAGGAGTGAGAGAATAGATATCTTAGACGGCGTCTGAATCAACTGATCGACTACCTTGAGGTCACTTCTCTTTATAATTCTCAAAAGCTCGTCCACATCCTTCGCAAAAGTGGGCTCAGAACCAGCCTGGGGTGAAGAGGCACCCTCATTCACGACTTGCTTGCCTTTGGCTTTCGCCGCAGCATCAACACTATCAGTTTGGGTAACGGGTGGTGAGAACAGTCTACCACTCCTGGTGAATCGCGCGATTCCACCAACATTGTCCACTGAGGGACCTTCGACTTCAAGTCCATACTTCTGACCCTCTTCTACCTTCAGTGGCCATTCCACCCCATGATCGTGCGTGTATACACTCCCCCCATAATGCCAAGGAATGGCCCTATCGCTAGTGAAAGGTAAAGGACCAGGGGTTGTGATAGTCATAGTGGACGGTCACGCTGGTGGCGCCGGTTGCGCTTCTGGCACATTGATCTGATTAGTTGGGTAGAAAATGGTGATAGTAGCAACATCATAGGCATACTCCGAAATCTCATCCATTGAAACATAAACATCCGAAACATCGGATTCAAGTTTAATTACATCAGAATCAACCACATTGTTTGGGATATCAGCAACAACATGGGAAAAATTAAATACATCATCATGGATTATAGAATCAGTAGGAACAACATCTGCGAATTCATCAGTAGCATCTTCAAACACCTTTTCCTCAACCCCTTCCACAGACTCTTGGACAGACAAATCTTCAACCTGGAGGGTACCTCCGTCGAGCAAGGCCTGGATACCCTGCTGTAGCTTCAAACAACCTCCTCTCCGAGTAGCACAATCCACACAACCCTTCCCACAACCAGGGAAAACATCGGCCTTCAACAAGTAGCCCTTGATATCCAACAACGAAGTCTTCAGTTTCAACACATCTTTGACGGATCTGGCTTCCCCTTCCATCATATTAACATTCGCACCACCATGCTGTGGCATGGGATTGTTGACGACATTAGGAGCCGGTGCAAGGTCGATGGCCTTTGAATCTATGAGGTCCTGAACTACATGCTTAAAAGCTTTGCAGTTTTCAATATTATGGCCAGATGTCCCAGAGTGGAAACTACACCTAGCGTTGGCGTCGTAACCCACCGGAAGCCTACCAACAGGAGGAGCCAGAGTGCGTAACTGCACAAGTTGTAGTTGTTGGAGACTAGAAAGCAATTGAGCGTACGACATTGGAAGAGTGTCGAAACGCCGGTCCATCATCCTTTGCCTCTGTTGATAGGCGGGTCTGATACCCTGTTGCTGTTGTTGGTACTGAGTTTGTTGACGTTGTGGTTGTTGTTGTTATAGTGGTGCTGCAGCTGGAATGGTCACAGTCGCAACATACGGTTGTTGATGATAGTTCTGAAAGTTATTCCTCTGGTTACCCCTGTTCTGATAAGAAGATACAGCATTTGCATCCCCTTCTCTCCTCTTCTGTCCCTGAATGAACGTTTTCTTCATCCCTGATGAAGATCCACCTCCACTATGGATCTTGCATGTCTTCAAATAGTTCTCCACCCTCTCGCTGGTAGAGACTACATCAGCAAAGTTGGAGGCGTTGCAACCCACCAGGCGCTCCAAGTAAGGTCCGGGCAGAGTGTTCATGAACATGTTAGCCATTTCCTTCTCCAACATAGGAGGTTGAACACGGGAAGCTGTCTCCCTCCAGCGTTGAGCGTATTCCCTGAAGCACTCATTGCTTTTAAGAGACAGATTCTGAAGTTGAGTTCTGTCCGGAGCCATGTCTGCATTATACTGATACTGCTTCATGAAAGCCTTAGCCAAATCCCTCCAGTAGCGAATGTGGGCTCTGTCCAGCCTCATATACCATTCCAAGGATGCCCCAGCTAGGCTATCTTGGAAAAAGTACATAAGCAACTTTTCATCGTCAGAGTATGCAACCATTTTACGGAAATAGGCTTGCACATGGGCCTTTGGGCAAGAGTTACCACCGTATTTGTCAAATATCGGGACCTTGAATTTCGGTGGCACCCTCACGCCTGGGACCAATCCCAAGTCAGCAACGTCTCCTCCCAAAGGATTCTCTCCTTCCACTGCCTTCAGCCTCTCCTCTAATCTTCTAAACATGGGGTCCATACCATGACCCATGCCGAAGTCTTCCTGAAGCAAGGGGAATTGGTCGTCCTGATCATCATGGATGGGCTGTTGACCGAAGGTGACATGTAGGATCGGGGTAGGCTCCGGTCCACTGGGTCCGTTAACCTCTCAAGCTGGAGGATCAATCATCGTCTCTGGTTGAATAGTGGCAGGATTCCTCTGCATCATCTGCCAGAGCTCTTGCTGTCCCTGAGCCACCCCTTGAACCACATCCATGAATTGGTTCATGCGGATCTTCATCTCGGCGAGCTCTGCTTGTAGGCTTTCCATTGCTCTCTGGTGATTTCTTCGGGTACCGTATCGGTGAATGCCTGAGTCAGCTATCCTGCTAGTGGAACACCAAATACTATGAGAACATCGCGGCGGTACCTGTTATGCAAGACATGCTAATGAATATGAAAATGCAATGACATGTTTATCAATTCCAAAGGGCATTCTACCCCCTTGATTCCAGTCTCACATTTGATAAATAGTGTAAGAAGAGAATCCCGACTAGAATCAAGAAGAAGATATAAACCCCCCTAGAAATGGATAAACATATATTAAATGATGTGAATGCAAATGATGTGATGCAATGCAGTGACATGGGAATCAGGATTGCTGTATCTGCTTGAACAACTATCAGGTTGCACTGTCCGAAGAGAAAACCACTGAAGAACATGTAAGGGATCAAAGTTCCGCTCCAACAAGAATACCAGAAAAGCCGGGTTGGTTGGAGGTTAAGGTTTCCTGAATTTAGCCCGCCCCTCACTGGTAGGTTCTAAGAACAGAAGTTCGTCAACTTCAGCCCTTCAGTCGAGAATAATACGTTTTACCCCTGAAGGTTTGGCATTATTACGGGATAAAAGAACTCCACTGACTCCCCTCAACATGATATCCTAAAGCAAGTTCCCAGTCTCGGGATCCTCGGATTGAGCAGCGAGAATGCGCCCACTAGAGCTAACATAAACGCGTCTCGGAGGAGAGGCCTCAACTGAGTTCTCGGGAAAATGCCACCAGAGTCGACGATTTCTAAAGGAACATCATGCCGTTACAGAACACCCGTAGGACAGAATATATCCAAAAGAAACCTCGTCTGGAATGTGGGTCTTCATGAACGACTTAACGTAGCAACATGCCACGCAAGCCTCATGACTATCCACTCTAAAACCTGTGTGTACGCTCAAGCCTGGGTAGTGGGCTTATCTCGTAGAACATCCCACCCCAACAAACAAACAAACCATAGAGCCAGCAGAAACAACAATGATATGTACACAATGCAATAAGATAAAGCAGATAAATGCCGAAAGTACACTACGCCAAATAAGGGAAAAGAGGGCGCTTATTTTGGCCTATAACAGCGCTTTTAAGCACCCTCTAATCTGGCGCTGGCATAGGTAAAGACAGCGCTTTGTTTTCCTGGAGAAAGCGCTGTCTAAAGGCCCACATTATAGTGCGCTTTATGAAAAAAGCGCCCTCTGGAGTGGTCCATAAAGGGACACCTTAGAGGGCGCTTTCTGGAAAAAAGCGCCCTCTAAAGTTGTCAATGTAAAGTGTTTAGAGGGCGCTTTCTGGAAAAAGCGCCCTCTAAAGTTGTCAATGTAAAGTGTTTAGAGGGCGCTTATTTTTTTAAAATAACTAACACTTTAGAGGGCGCTTTCTGCAGAAAGCGCCCTCTAAAGTTGTCAATGTAAAGTGTTTAGAGGGCGCTTTCTGGACAAAGCGCCCTCTAAAGTTCTCAATATAAAGTGTTTAGAGGGCACTTCCTACAGAAAGCGCCCTCTAAAGTGTTAGTTATTTTAAAAAAATTTGTTTGAAAAACAGTGGATATTTAATTGGTAACCTGTTCGCATGCTGCAAAAGTGTAAAATTCATATTGATTTCATCCTTTAATCCAATGTTATACACCATTAATCCATTGATATATACAACATGAATCCATTTATATACAACATTAATCCTCCATATATACAACATTAATATATGATTCTTTGATCAACAATATACAACAACATATTCATGATTTAGTAAAAGTACAACAACAATATACAACATATATACAACAACAGCATACAACAACAACATTCCATACATATATGTACAACAATATACAACCTAGCTATATGATTCTTTGATCAACAATGAATTGACACAATTCATCCTTCATTTCATCCAAATGAGCTCTTGAGTAAGATTTGTATTCCTCAAAGTACTACAATTAAGAGAATAAAACATATTCATGATTTAGTAACAAATTAGATTAGTTATCCGATAATATTAAAATAAACCCTAAGTTATTATTCCATACCATTTTTGGGATGTCTATACGATTCAATGCAATGATATCTCTCATAAATCTCAATACAAAAAATCCGCAATCGACCGAATTATTTTGCTGAGGACACTACACAGAAAAACAAACAATATATATATAGTTAATTTCTTACAAACACTATTATAAGCAAAAAAACAAACACTATTATAAGCAAAAATAAGATACTTAATATATACCTGAACTCTGACCCAGGTAATGTCCTTCCTAATGCGGTAATTCTTTTTCGATCTAAATTTTAGTATTGCCCTAACAAAATAAAAACGTATATTGAGATCAATCTGACAGACATAATTAAATATAGAAATACACACGAATATTTAGGGGAATTTCACTTACGTGTCAACCGTCTTCTTCAAACCCGGATATTTACTCCAATCACCCGATAACGAATCGAGATAATACACTATTAGTCTCGAAAGATCCATAGCAACCAACACCCAGTGGCCACTGTAAAATAAAACAAAAATTTAGATGAATGAAAATTTTCTACGTAAAAGATATACATAGATTAGAATGAAATTATTAGAAAGAAAATCTAACCCGTTGCCAGAATTAAACGGTAAAAAATACAAACTGCGTGTAGTATTATCGCCGGCCGCCATGAATCTATCGACTAGATCATTCTTTACGGATGTTGGATTTTTCGATATTAACGTTGCGTTGACACGGGAAGCAGCAATAAAATTGAAACGGTTACACAATTCAGTTCCCCGCATCAATTTGTCATACATATACCTTAAATAGAAACATAATAAATATTAGACTACTCATTGAAATATGTAAATAAATTGTTCAACTAAGTAAATTATAGATTGATCGGAGTACCATATGTATGTATGAATGATAGCGATGCCCAATTCGTCGTGCTCAAAAAGTTGTTGCATGTCCTCCTTTCCAATTATTTCGAAATGAGCTTTTCCGAAAACACCTTCATCAAAATCTATACTACGAATGGACCCGTCCATAATATCGGACTCTTCCACCATTTTCTCAAGACGCATCATAATTTGAGATTTTGTCCCGGCCGTCGTTGGAATATCCTTCGTTGGAATATCCTTACCATCGCTTTTCAACTTTCGACCGGGAACCTAAAAATTCATATAAAATAAATCATTACTTTTTGTGATGCAAAAGAATCGTTGTGTATATAATTCAATGGGTATATATATTTGTACCTCTTTTTGAGATGCAACCGACTCGATGCGTCTTGAAATCCCTTTACCAGCTTTAGGGGTGGGTCTTGTAGGAGTCTAACATTACCATGTAATAAGGATTGATTAAATATCATAATTGTAGCTGAATTGAAATGTGAATTCTAAATATTCATAATCATTTAGAACATATATACCTCGGCATCAGGGAAAATTAGATCTGACGGCCAACCAACAAAGGATCCGACTGCATCTCGCATCAACGTTGTCTCTGAAACAACGTCGGGTAATGGTAGACGGGCGTCCGTATCTAATACGAGGTCAACCAAAACTTTCATAAATCCCACCGGGAGGGGATTATGGTGAAGTAATTCACCCGAAGTATTGTGCACTTTTCCCTTGCCAACCATGCGATAAGTTGGTGACGATAGATACAGCTGACAAGGTGAAATGCCCTAAACCAATAATAAATGTTATTGTTAACTTGTATATGTGTCAAGTAAAAAAGTGCTATTTTAATTTCATAATAACATATATAATTACCTCGGGAAATTTCGGTTGATGATTGATACTAGCTCGGTCACTAGTATCTTTTGCCTCGGAAGCGCACCTTTCCTCTCTATACCTTGCATTCTCGTTTTGCAGTTGGAGTACTTGTGCCCTTAACTCCGCCAAGGTCTCCATCACCTCTTTGTTGGTAAGATTTTTTGTTTTTGTTTTTTTATAAAATGACGACGGAGTCACACCAAAACCCTTACCCCTCACACGACCGGAATACTCAGGAACATTTAGTACTCGACTAAGTACGCTCCTGCAATCCTGGACCTCGGTTGAAGGTACGGTTTGGGATAAAGTCTCCTGAAATATTATTAGAGGAGATTAAAAATGAATTATATGTCTAACAAAATTTTCGATATAATTAAAGAAATAATGTTACATATACTTACACATTCGTCATAAACATTTTGGACCGCTTCAACGACAGCCCCATCCTTCCCAACCCGAGCAGCCTTCCATAATACGTGGTCCGGAAGAGATGTTGCGTCACTTTTCTCCTCGGCTAGCTACACATTGAATTAGATTATAAGATCATCAATTATAACATATTGTGACAATGTATAAGCTCATAGCATTTGAATATACTCACAATTCTATGTTGTAACCGTGCATAACCCGTACGCCCTTTTTTGTACGGATACGCGGGTTTTGATGCCCTTTTCCTATTTATGTCGCTTACTTCCTGGATAAAAAAGTTTAAGGCATATTAGAACCAAGTAACTTAACAATTGTATAATACCATAATTAATAGACATTACATGGAATTTTTCGTTTCTTCGTTTGGCGACAAAGTTATCCCATTCATCGGCTGAAATAATCTCGGCATACTTCATTGGCCGTTCTCCTTCAACAAATTTTCCTTCCTCATCCTTGAGAAATTTGTTGCACAAAAAGGATCGAAATCCTCGGAGTCTTTTTCCGGCCAATTGAATACAATATTTTTGCCGGCTTTCATCGATGTGAAAGGATCTCTAAAAAACATACAAATGGAGTGTGTTATTATAAAGTAATATTATAACAATATATGGTTAACAAATAGTCAACAAAAAAAACATATAACAATATATGGTAAGTACCTGTATCTCCGACCATATTTTTTCCTTGCCAACCTTCAAGTCCGGACTTCTCCAATTATCACATGTAATCGGAATATGTTGGCGAACAAGGAAACCAATGTAACTTGCCAACGTTGAACCGTTAGGCTCAATTAGTTGGTCTTCAGCACTCCAATGTACTTCAAATTTTACACCCTTGTCTCTTGCACGAATGATTGACTTCATAACAGTCAATCCTCGTTTGATTTCTTTTTCAACATTATTACGTGATTCATTCGCGGCATGGGTATCGTCTTGGTTAGCCATTTTATCTGTAATATAGAAATGATTCAATAAGACCCAAGTAAGACAATGATTCAATACGTGAACACATTTACTGCATGCACAAACTTACTGCATACACATTTACTCACACACACCTACTGCATGCAAAAGACCAATGCAAACTTATGGTGTTTGGAACATGAACAAACTTGCATCCATAATCATCAAACTTCCAAGCACAAGCTCAAACACACTTCAAATATATCAGTTTTCAATCAGAAATAAAAAACTCAGTTTGCCCTAAACAACATTAATCAACATAATGCACAAAATGAAAAACTAAGTTTAGAAAATGCCCTAATCAAACACATGAAGAAAGTGAACGGTAACGATGGAGAAGAGAAATACCTTAAAGGTGACGGTAACGATGGAGAAGAAAGTGAACAGTGACGGTGGAAGAGGTTAACGCAGTGAACGTGAACGGTGAGGGAGGGAGAACGAACGGCGACGATGACGGTGAGGGAGGGAGAACGAACGGAGGACGAGAGTAATCGCAGTAGAGAGTAATCGCAGTTGAGAGAAAACCCAGTTACGTAAACGAAATAGCTTATAGAGAGGGAAAATAAAGAGACATGCAATATATGTTATAATTTTAATGTTTACTAAAGGGGACCTTAGAGGGCGCTTTTTTAAAAAAAGCGCCCTCTAAAGGGGGCCTAAGAGGGCGCTTCTGAAAGCGCTCTCTAAGGCTTTCCAAAAGCGCCTTCTAAACTGGAAATGTACATGGACTTAGAGAGCGCTTTTTCAAAAGCGCCCTCTAAGGGTAACCTTAGAGGGCGCTTTCACAAAAGCGCCCTCTATTGTTGTCCCTCCATTTTTTTTTGGCTTCACTTTAGAGGGCGCTTAGTTACAAAAGCGCCCTCTAAAGGGGGCCTAAGAGGGCGCTTCTAAAAGCGCTCTCTAAGGCTTTCCAAAAGCGCCTTATAAACTGGAAATGTACATGGACATAGAGAGCGCTTTTTTAGAAGCGCCCTCTAAGGTTACCCTTAGAGGGCGCTTTCAATAAAGCGTCCTCTATTGGTGTCCCTCCATTTCCTCATTATTTTTTCGCTTCACTTTAGAGTGCGCTTTGTTACAAAAGCGCCCTCTAAAGTGCGCTGTCTATTCCAATAGTATGCTCCTTATTTTTTCTCTTTACTTTAGAGTGCGCTTTTGTAATAAAGCGCCCTCTAAGGGGCGCTGTCTATTCCAGTTTTTGGCGTAGTGGTAAATAACTGTACAAAAGACTAAACACCCAACAAACAAGAAAACTACAAAAGCTAGGAGGGACTCGCTTAGGGAAACATAGTCCCCAGCAGAGTCGCAACCTAAAAAAAGATAGAAGATGCAAAAAAAAATAACCGGTAAAAAACGAAAGAAAAGACAGAAGAGTCGCCACCGTGCGTTATTTATCCCAAAGGAGGGAAAGAAAATGATCGAAGTAAACCTGGAAAAAGGAAAGGAAAAGACAAGGTCTCGCAACCAAATCTTGGGTTTGGGAGTCGATTATGCGAAGGGAAGGTATTAGCACCCCTACGCATCCGTAGTACTCTACGGGATCCACTCTTGTTGTTCTTGTCTAAAGGGCGTGGGTTTATCTAACGTACTATTTAGTAAAAGAGGGGTCAAAAGAAAATGACTCGCACGGATGTCACATCCACTGCATACGTATCTCATTTGAATATGAGAATCAGAGTCTTCGTAGCTCGGCTATCTATGGGTTAAAGAGGGGTGTACTCGCTAAGACATCGTGCCTTATGCCTACGTATCTCATCTGGAATGAGAATCAGAGCAAGCCGTAGTTCGGCTAACTAGAAGTTAAGGGTTGTGTTTTTTAGATGAACGACGTTACTACGCAATCTACCGAATACTCGACCTTTGGAGACTTACTCACCTGTAGTAGAAGGAGTTAACGTGTTCTTAGGAGAAGAAAAATCAATGAGTTTGTTTTTGCTTTAGGAATGCTCATGCAAAAAGGAAGTCCTAGACGAAGGAACCGTGTTACCTTAATTGACATGCAAACGAGAGACTATACGAAGCCTAGCAATCCTATGGGGAGACGATCACACCATACAAAACATAACATGCATAAAGTAAATACGCCAATAAGGGGTTCAAACATACATTGGTAGGGCTTTAGTCAAGAGGGGTCATATCAACCTCGACAAACAAGCCATGGAAGGGTAATCAAACAGGCTCTTAACCACTGACATTGAACGTCAGGGTGAGCAGACCACAAGGGTAATGAGGATAAGACCTCATAGCTCTTAACCCTGGACAGGGTGAGCTCATGACAAAAAGTGGGGATTCAGAAAGGTGGAACCCTCTCCACTGACTGACCGGACAAAAGATCTTGGATTTTGTTCTGAAGCATCGACACGTAGTGCGAGCATAAGGAATGACACACTGAATAACGGGGGATTGACTACTAATCCCTTTTATCCGTCAATTGCCTCTTTATGGAGGTCTTTGGGCACAAAAGTAAACAAACAAAAGAAAACATTGCCTCCTATTGAGGTCTTCCAGCTAAGAAAGTGGTAAAATGCGGGAAAGATAAAGGGATCAAGAGATCTACCACACGGATAAAAATCCGAAGTAACAGCAACTAAAGAAACAAGAAACCCAGAGGTCTCTCAAGCTAGCATCACCAAAGAAAGCAAGTCAGTAAAGCAATAAGAATAAATCTCCAAATGGTATCCCATAAATAAAGTGGAATACCAAGCAAGCTATCTCTTCAAGAGTCATGTGAGCCCTCACAAAAAACTCAACAAACAAGTTAGAGAAACAAGATAGGGTGCAATCAAGAGTTGCACCAAACAGAAGAATCATAGCAACAACAATGTCAGGTGAACAGTGCACAGATGCAATAGAAAGCATGTCATAACGAACACAACACAGATTGGAGAGCAAACAGAAAAAACGGCTACTGTCGTGATCGCTACTGCTTCGCTTAGCGAAGGTTTAGCGAAGTTTCACTGCAGATTCGCCTAGCGAAGGTGCTAGCGAATGCCTGCGGGTTCTGGATTCTCCATTGATAACAGTACGATTTCAGAAATTAAGTGATCAAACATTCAAGGCATTGTTCTACACATTCATGCATAGCTAAACCCACATGTGAAACCTAACGGTACCCACTCTTCCAGATTCACCCGTAATGCCTTATACATTTAGAAATTTCAAATTGAAAGCACGAAATAGTGGAGATGAGGCAAACCTGATTGGAGAGATCGAATGAAATTGAATTGCACGGTTGGGTTTGCAGAACAATCTCAGGGTTTATATGAGATGGAATGGGTTTTTTTTGCAGATGAGTTCCCTTCAGTCTCTGGAAGCTACTCTGAATTAGTTCTCACTCTCTCTGTTTTTTTCCAGGGTTTTGTTCCACTGAAACTCTGAATTTATAACCTGATTTTCGTGGCTTTGTGGGCTCAAATGAGAGAGGTCCAAGTCCATGATTTTTCTGTTATATTTTGAAAACGCGTGCGCTTCGCCTAGCGAAGGATTTTGTCGCCTAGCGAGCATGACAGTTCAGATTCGCTAGGCGAACCACGTTGCTCGCCTAGCGAGCATGACAACTCAGGAATAGACTTTGGCTCCTTCAAGATTAACATTTTGCATGATGAATAGACCCCATTTGATCATGTTGGAAGTAGCTCAAGTCATTCCCTTGTGTTGACTGATCACCTAGATAGAACCCACAAAGTGTCTTGGATGATATTCAAGCTCTTGGAGTTGATTCTGATTGACATGATGAAATGCAATATGAAATGTTAAATGACCTAAAAATGAATGCATGAATAAGGGGGGAAAATTTGAGGTGCTACAGCTGCCCCTATTCAATCAGCTGGAGACCCGAAAAGAAGATAGCCGCGGCTTTCGCACTTTCGAGGTATCAAGGGATTGAATATGATAAAAGCCTGAAAATTTACACCGAAGTGAAGTGAAGTAACAATGCCTGTAAGAATCGGCAAAGAGTTGGTCTTGAAAGAAGAATCCGTCTGGTACGGTGAGAGTCTATCTGAATACCGAAGAAGAATGTTAACCTGGATACCAAAATAAATGGTAACGCAGAAATAACCATGGCCTGAATGCCGCTCATCAGTCTGAATACTGGAAATGACCTCGATCTGAGCATCGGAAGATATGAGATTATTAATATCGGTCTGAACACCGAGAAACTTGGCCTGAATGCCACAAGTTGCGTCGACCTGAACGTCGGAAACCTCTTCGATCTGAACATCGGAAAATTGGCCTGAATGCCACAAGTTGCATCGACCTGAATGTCAGAAAACTTCTTCGATCTGAACATCGGAAAATTAGCCTGAATGCCACTTCGGTCTGAATACCGGAAACCTGGCCTGAATGCCACAAGTTGCATTGACCTGAATGTCGGAAACCTCTTCGATCTGAACATCGGAAAATTGGCCTGAATGCCACAAGTTGCATCAACCTGAACGCCGGAAACTTCTTCGATCTGATCATCGGAAAATTGGCCTGAATGCCACTTCGGTATGAATACCGGAAACCTGGCTTGAATGCCACAAGTTGCATTGACCTGAATGTCGGAAACTTCTTCGATCTGATCATCGGAGAATTGGCCTGAATGCCACTTCGGTCTGAATACCGGAAAAAATTCATGCCTGTCAGCATCGGCAGAAATAGGGAGAATGATAATTGAGGCGGCACGCGGGCCAACGACCCCTGCTGGGAATAATAAAGATAAGTCATGAACAATCTTCAGTCTGAGTACTAGAAACAACTTCTGGCTTATCACTTGGGATACCGAGAATGTTTTATGCTTTATATGCGTATGTTTGAATTTTTTGATGGCGTAGTGCTCCATAAAAATGGAAATGCTACGCAATTTGGGAGGATGCAATGCAATATGATTCTACATGCAGGGATGCGAAATGCTTGATCAGAGAGAATGCCAAGCTGAGGCAAGGAATTCTGCTGTGGAAATGATCACAATCTTCTGGACCCTGACAATGTTGTTGGAGATACACAACACAAAGAACTCTGTGGGGAAATGACCCGCCACACGGTGTTCTGGCAAATAACAAAATACCGAGGCTCTGGCTGGGGAGAGAATGGCATTGAAAACTTGCTATTGAGGAAAGCGACAATGGTTCTGGCAATCAAAATCTGCGAGAGAGACGACTCAACAGGGGAAGCAAACACCGATTCGGTACCGAGACTCTGCTTCAAGGAAAGAGACCATGGATCTAGCGTCGAGATCATCGATCTGGCATCGAACTCTGAGGAGCAGCCGCTTCTGCTGGGAAGATACAGTCTGACACTGTCAACTCCGCTGGGGATATACAGTCTGGCACTGTCAACTCTACTGGGGAGTGCCTAGTCTGAAACACATGCTTGGGGAGAGTACAGCAGTGAGAGCCTGCTGGGGATTGAAGAATCCAACGCTCGGGCCAGCTCTGCAGGGATAAGATACCAAATTCTAACTGTTGAGGAAAAACATTTGCGATCATCTGATGGGGACCTTAAGGAAATGCCCCGAGTGTACCTGTTCTGAATAAACGATCCAAAGCATTTAAAATTTACAGCAATTTTCAATGTTTATTAAGCACGTACCTGTAAGGCTCTTATGTTTCATGATGCAATGTTTATCAAAAATTCGGACGTCATTTTTGCAAACAAAATAGTAAAATGAAAATGAACACGGAAATATTCTGAATAACATGATTTTATTGATTGAATGGCCTCTGAATAGGCATTTACATCAGGAAGCAATTCCTGGAAAGAGGTAATCACACAAAAGATAAAAACAGAAATTAATCTAATGGCAATGTGAAATGGATTTCTATCGGGTTCCAATTCTGCTATGACTCGCTCGTCTTCAAGATCCTCCAGATGATCAGCCTTCTGAAAAAGGTGATTGGACTGTTTCCTACCTTTCGAAAGTTTCCAGTTATCGACATGAGATGAGATTCAGAACTACTCAGAACGCAGTCATTCGCTTAATCCCTAACTTTTGCCTGGATCGCCCTTTTCGGGTTTTCAATCCACCGGGATACCCATTTTTGCCTAAGTTGCCCTTTCAGGTTTTCAACTTACCGGGTGTACAATCTTTTCACTTTTAATCCCTAATTTTTGCCCGAACCTTTCATTTTCTTGGTTCGTCGGGATGCCCATTTTTTGCCTGGACTATTCTTTTTATTGTCCAGCGGGTCTATTTTATGCGAAGTATTTTTTAACTGCGTCTGAGTTCACAGGGGAAGTGAAGTTTTCACCATCCATAGTTGCAAGCATTAAGGCCCCACCATCAAAAACCTTGGTGACAATATACGGTCCATCATAGTTGGGAGTCCACTTGCCCTTGTGTTCTGTTTGAGGAGGAAGGATCCTTTTCAACACCAAATCTCCGACTTGGAAACACCGAGGACGCACTTTCTGATCAAAGGCTCTCTTCATCCGACTTTGATACAACTGCCCATGACAAATGGCTGCCATTCGCTTCTCCTCGATAAGACTCAACTCATTGAACCTTGTCCGAATCCATTCAGCTTCGTCTAACTTGACATCCAACAGGACTCTTAGAGAAGGAATCTCCACTTCAACAGGTAGGACTGCTTCCATACCATACACAAGGGAGTAAGGGGTTTCCCCGGTCGACGTACGTACTGAAGTACGGTACCCGTGTAAGGCGAAGGGTAGCATCTCATGCCAATCTCTGTACGTAACGACCATCTTCTGCACAATCTTCTTTATGTTCTTATTTGCTGCCTCAACAACGCCGTTCATCTTAGGGCGATAAGGGGAGAAATTGTGATGCTGAATGTTGAAGTTCTGGCACAACTCCTTCATCATTTTGTTATTGAGATTAGAACCATTATCAGTAATGATTCTTTCGGGAATCCCATATCGACAAATGATTTCTTTCTTAATGAATCGGGCAACCACATGTCTAGTGACATTCGCGAATGACGCTGCTTCGACCCACTTGGTGAAATAGTCAATGGCAACAAGGATGAAGCGATGCCTGTTGGAGGCGGTCGGCTCAATCTTTCCAATCATATCAATGCCCCATATAGCAAAAGGCCACGGCGAAGACATCACGTTCAAAGGATTTGGCGGCACATGTACCTTATCAGCATAAATCTGGCATTTATGGCACTTCCGAGCATATTTGAAACAATCAGATTCCATGGTCATCCAGTAATAACCTGCTCTCAACAATTTCTTAGCCATTGCATGTCCGCCGACATGAGTATCGAAGGAGCCTTCATGAACTTCTTGTATTAACACGTCTGCTTCGTGTCTATCCACGCATCTGAGCAAAACCATGTCGAAGTTCCTCTTATACAACACATCATCCTTGTTCAAGTAAAAGCTTCCAGCCAACCTTCTCAAAGTCTTTCTATCATTGTTGGATGCCCCTGCAGGGTAATCTTGATTCTTCAGAAAGCACTTAATGTCGTGATACCAGGGCTTGTCGTCAACTACCACTTCAGCAGCAAACGCATGCGCGGCCCTATCAAGGTGCATAACATCGATCCTGGGAGCATAGTTCCACCGAATCACCTTGATCATGGAGGATAGAGTGGCAAGAGCATCTGCCATCTGGTTCTCGTCACGAGGTATATGATACAACTTTACTGTTGTGAAGAAAGTCAACAATCTTCTCGTGTAGTCTCTGTAGGGGACCAAATTAGGCTGGAGGGTGTTCCAATCACCATTCACTTGATTGATCACTAGAGCTGAATCTTCGAAGATGTCCAGAGTCTTGATTCTCAAATCAATGACTTGCTCAATACCCAAGATACAGGCTTCATACTCAGCTTCATTATTGGTGCACTCAAAAGTCAGACGAGCGGTGAAAGGCATGTGGGCACCTTTCGGAGTAGTAATGACAACACCAATTCCACTTCCTCTGGCATTGACAGCCCCATCAAACAACAAAGTCCACTTTTCGTCTGGATCAGGTCCCTCTTCAACAACTGGCTCTTCGCAGTCCTTCATCTTGAGGAACATGATGTCTTCATCTGGAAAGTCAAATTTCATCGGCTCATAATCTTCAACCGGCTGTTGAGCAAGATAGTCTGACAGAATACTCCCCTTGATGGCTTTCTGGGATGTATACTGGATGTCGTACTCTGTCAGTACCATTTGCCAACGAGCAACCCTTCCGGTGAGAGCTGGCTTCTCAAATATGTACTTGACTGGATCCATCTTGGAGATCAATAAGGTTGTGTGAGTCAGCATGTATTGTCTCAATCGCTTAGCAGCCCATGCAAGTGCACAACATGTCTTTTCGAGCATTGAGTATCTCGACTCGCAATCTGTGAATTTCTTACTCAGGTAGTAGATGGCATGCTCTTTCCTACCTGTCTCGTCGTGTTGACCGAGAACACAACCCATGGAATTGTCTAGTACTGTCAAATACATAATCAGCGGTCTCCCTGGGACTGGAGGCATAAGGATTGGGGGATTCTGCAAATACTCTTTTATCTTCTCGAAAGCCCTTTGGCAATCATCATTCCACCCGATGGCCTGATCTTTTCTCAACAATTTGAATATTGGCTCACACGTGGCTGTTAGGTGAGAGATGAACCTTGCAATGTAGTTCAACCTTCCTAAGAAACCACAGACTTGTTTCTCTGTTCTTGGCTCAGGCATTTCTTGTATCGCTTTCACTTTGGCCGGATCCACCTCAATCCCTTTTTCACTAACAATAAAACCCAGCAGTTTTCCAGATCTCACCCCGAAAGTGCACTTGTTCGGTTTAAGCCTCAGCTTGAATTTCCTCAAACGCTCAAACAGTTTCTGCAGATTTACCAAATGTTCTTCTTCTTTCTGAGATTTGGCAATCATATCGTCAACATAAACCTCGATTTCATGATGAATCATATCATGGAAAAGAGTCACCATCGCTCGTTGATATGTTGCCCCAACATTTTTCAGGCCAAACGGCATCACCTTGTAGCAGAAGGTGCCCCATGGGGTTATGAATTTCGTCTTCTCCATGTCTTCTGGTGCCATCTTGATTTGATTATAGCTAGAAAAGCCATCCATGAAGGAGAATACTGAGAACTGAGCTGTGTTATCCACCAAAACGTCAATGTGAGGTAATGAGAAATCATCCTTAGGGCTAGCTCTGTTCAGATCCCGGTAGTCGACGCACATCCGTACCTTTCCATCCTTCTTAGGTATTGGGACGATGTTTGCAACCCATGACGGATAATTTGTAACTGCTAGGAACCCTGCGTCCAACTGTTTTTGCACTTCTTCCTTTATCTTGACAGCCATCTCTGGTCTTGTTCTTCTGAGCTTCTGCTTGACCGGAGGACACCCTTCTTTGAGAGGCAAGCGGTGTACCACGATGTCCGTGTCAAGCCCTGGCATATCCTGATAAGACCAGGCGAAGATGTCAACATACTCTTGTAGCAATTCAATCAACCCCTTATTCACATTATCTTCCAAAGTAGCCCCTATCTTGATTTCTCTCTTGGCGTCCTCGGTGTCGAGATTAATCACTTCAACAGACTCTTGATGCAGTTGAATGACCCTTTCCTCCTGTTTTAATAACCTGGCAAGTTCTTCAGGGAGTTCACAGTCTTCATCACCCTCTTCTTCAGTTTGAAAGATCGGATTTTCAAAGTCGAAGCGAGCCATAGCAGAACCGTTATCAATAGGATTCGGTGACGTGCATCTGCATGAGTGATGGTATGTGCTTATGAGTGTGAACAAGAAGTGGAAACTAAACAAAACATTGCCAAATGTATATTTTTTTGATTTTTGAAAACTGCAAAAATAGAAAGACAGTGAACAAAATATTTGAGTGCAAAAAGACGTCCTTTATTGATGATAAAAAATGCAGGTATTCGCATAGATGAGCCCTACAATGAGTCATTACGCCCTGGGCGGAACGTAAGACTTGGATATGCATGAATAAACAAAGAAAATTACTCTTTCAGAAAAGTGACTTGGACAATCTCCTCAGAAGACCAATTATTGATGACTTCACCCGGGATCCTCGGACGCACCCAACTGTCGATGTCGCAATCACTATCCCCATCTTCATCGTTGACCGCAGAGACCTGGCCATACTGGATGACGCCAGCGCTGGAGAAAGTAATCGGCCCCTGACGAGTCTGAAGTGTTGAAGTTGTAGAAGTCAGAGTTGGCTGATACCCAATCCCGAACTTGTCTTCTTTCATTGGTAACTCCAACAGACGTCCCCAACCGGGAGCAACACCTGAATCCACCAAGGACTGTGCCTGCTTAAAGGACGAGACAGCGGCACCCGCTTTAACTTCTTCCATTGGAGCTGCGTCCTTGATCTGAACTGCCTCAAAGGCCTGACATAGGGTCTCATGAAATTCACCTTCTACCTCTACATACTTGAATGTAGACAGGTTACTGACCAGAATGTCCTCCTCACCACAGACGGTGATAATCCTTCCATTGACTGGGAATTTAATCTTCTGATGTAAAGTTGAAGAGACTTCCCCAGCATTGTGGATCCAAGGACGACCCATCAGGCAACTATAGGAAGGACTGATATCCATCACATAGAAGACGGTGTTGAAGGTTTGTGATCCAATCTGAATTGGCAATTTTACCTCTCCAAACACCGACCTTTTAGAACCATCAAAGGCTCTCACAATAAGATCTGAAGGCTTCAGGACCAAACCCTCTACTTCTAACCTTGACAGGGCTCTCTTGGGTAGCACATTGAGAGAGGAACCTGTATCCACCAGAACATGAGATAACGTGGTGTCTTTGCATTCCATCGAGATGTGCAAAGCCTTGTTATGGTTGCGTCCAACTGGTGTCAAGTCAGAATCAGTAAAACCTAACCCGTTGCTTGCATGAACATTTGCAACGATTCCTTCCAGTTGGTTTACCGAGATCTCTTGAGGTACATAAGCAGCATTAAGAACCTTCAGAAGTGCCTCCCTGTGTGCCTCCGAACACAACAGGAGTGAGAGAATAGATATCTTAGACGACGTCTGAATCAACTGATCGACTACCTTGTAGTCACTTCTCTTTATAATTCTTAAAAGCTCGTCCACATCCTTCGCAAAAGTGGACTCAGAACCAGCCTGGGGTGCAGAGGCACCCTCATTCACGACTTGCTTGCCTCTGGCTTTCGCCGCAGCATCAACACTATCAGTTTGGGTAACGGGTGGTGAGAACAGTCTACCACTCCTGGTGAATCGCGCGATTCCACCAACATTGTCCACTGAGGGACCTTCGACTTCATTGTAAAGATCTGTGGAGTCTTGTCAAACTTTTGTAAAGATCTGTGGAGTCTTGTCATTTACAGACTACCATTCTATTAAATAAAGTTGAACTTTTTATCTAATTATTTCTACTCTTATTTATTTTTCAGCTAAATAGAATTGAAATTTTATGATGATAATTTTGAAATTTTGAAATAATAAAAATCATTTTTCTTAAAATAATAAAAGTAATTACTTTTAAAAAGCAATCGATTTTAGTAAGGGATATCAACAGCAGCCTGAGAACAGGTGAGTCCCAAAGTGCAAAGCATTGTTGGTCTTCCCCTAGCAGTTGGTTTGACCATTTTTTCCTCCCCTAAACGACAAATTAGTCTCCCCAGCTGAGGTAGTTGATCGCCTCCCTATCTAAGTTATAGGCGCATATTCGCAACGGTTTGCATAGATCCAGCACATTGTTTTTATTTTCCTCAAGTCCCTAGCGGAGTTCACCCTTGATCCCCGCTAGCACTGATTCTTGAGCTGTATTTTTAGTCCTCTGCAAGGTTGTCTCTAATTTGGTATGGTGTTGACCTAAAATTCCCCGCAGAGTTGATAATTCAGGTCCTCAACAGATCTTTTATCCTTCCTCAACAGTGTTTGAGATGTTCAGAGGTGGATGATTTATATTCATCCCTAGTTTTTCTCCAGCCGATGCCTCCATCCTGTCGAGATTAGCCGAGTGTTGTAGCGATGATTCAGATCAGTGACATTTGTATCCTTTGTGATTGTTTTGTCAGCATAATCATCAATCATACATATACATATACATTCATACATCATATATTTCATTATGCATTGTTATTGCATTTGATTTCTTATTTCTCTGATCCTCTGCTATGGTGATATTATTTCTCCATACAGATTTGGTGCGTCTGTCCTCCCTCAATTATAAAGTGTCAACCCCTTAAGCAGAAAGAATTTAACCTTTCTCATTCCCCACTAAGTTATTTCCTTGTGGACGATTATTATTTCAGCTTCCTCCCTTTTTGATTTTCTAGATGGAACTACTCCCCTTTGAGTTATGTCCTCATCGAGTTGAGTCTTTATTTGACCGTTTCTTTCTAGTTCTTACCTAGATAGATACTTTTGGTCCCCCGAAAGTCTATTACCTAGTAACTGGTAATATTCTTTTTTTTTCTTCGGTTTACGAGTACTTTACTTTTACCCAATACCCGATAATAGTAATCTACTTCCTCTTACTTTTCCCAAGTGGATTCGTTTTATGTCTCCCTAGGTAGTATATCCTTGATATGTTCATCTTAACCGATGATGGGTATTCTCTTTGTGATTTTCTACCCAGTAAAAGGTAGTTGTAATCCCTATTTTCATTCCCTAGAGAGTTCATCCTTGATATGTTCATCCTAACCGATGACAGGTTTTCTCCTCTTTATGGTCTTCTGCCCAATAATCGGTAGTTATAAATCCTGCTTTCCCCTGTTGAGTCTATCCTTGATATGTTCATCCTAACCGATGACGAATATTCTCTCTTCAGTATTCTATCCATTAACTGATAGATATAATTCCTACTTTTCTCCGGCATTCTATCCTTGATATGTTCATCTTAACCGATGAAGGATATGATTCTGTTGAGTCTATCCTCTATATGTTCACTTTAACCAGTGGCGAATATTCTCTTTCTACGGTCTTCTGCCCAATAACCGGTAGTTGTAAATCCTATTTGATTTTTCCCTAACAATTTGTTCTTACCCGATATTTGGTAACGAACACACCTCTTTTTCCTCAGTGAGTCATCCTTGATACGTTTACCCTAACCAGTAACGGATGCCTCTCTGTCAGATTATGTTATCCTCCCACCCAGTAACTAGTAATGGATAATATACTTCTGGTACTCCTGTGTTGAAGTTCATTCTTCCCCAGTTGAGTTTGAGCGTGTATTTCCTCAGTGAAGTCGCCATTCCCTTGTTCGGTTCAAGTATTTCAATTTTGTTCTGATTTACCCGCTTCCCCTTCAGGTTTTCTTCTTTATCCCTAATCGAGTCCTTCCATTGATTTATTTTCATGGAAATCTCCCTCGTGTCCCAAGTAATTTTTAAGTCGTACCTTGGCCTACGCATAACTTCTTATCCCCAGAGTCTTTGTCTCCCCAATGAGTTTTCCTCATGGAATACATTAATCTCCTATGGACTTTCAGTATCTCTGGATTCTTTTCCTTTATGGAAACATTTCCCCCACAAAGATTCCTTTTAACATTCTTATTATATGCATCATGAGGCCTCTTAGGGACCAAAATTTGTTTCTATATGTTGTTATTTAATTCCATTCTACTGATTCAATACGACGACTTTAACCTTCATATCCTCAGTTAGAATGTCCTTAAATAAGGGCAGCTGTAAGACCCTAATTTTGACCCTAAGACCCCTCATGTTATTTCATCATGTGCATTAGCTTTGGGATCACATCTTGGTAGCCTCCTTACCCCTCATTCATTGGGTTTGCATTGGGAGAGATCACCAAGCACTTTTGATTGTATCATACTTTTTTTCCATTATTTACTAACCAAAATACCAAAAATATGTCAATATATAGTTTTTTACTTTTGTAGGTAGTGTGTGTGCTCACCTATGCTCCATCAAGCTCATATCTAGGGTTTGAGACCCTAAATGCAAGGAGTTAAATCAAAAAATGTTTCACATTGGCTCTAAGCATCGTATATGGATCCCCATGATCTTCACATGTCATTTTGATCAAGAAATCATCAAGAGTTTGGCGCTTGTTTTCCTTGGAAGCCCTAATTCATCTAGGTATCTTATGTGACTTCCCCAGTAAGTTTCTTCAACAATTGATCAAATATTTCAAGGGATACTTCTTATTACATCACCTTACACATATATTATCCTCCATTAGTCCAAAAAGTCAAGAGAATATCAAGCTAGCAAGATGGTTCATGGTGGTTGACCAGAGAAAGTCAACTGGTCAAAATTGGGGTTCCCTAGACCCTATCTCCTACAATTTGTGTCATATGAAAATGATTATAAGAGAAACTTTACTCAAAATGACATTCCAAACAACTTTCATGTTGAAGTCTAGAGCTATTTTTGCTTTGAAAGTCATTTTTTATGGTGAAAGATTATAGGTCATTTTGTTTGAACCCTAGTTTGGAGGTCAACTTCCCAAGACCATAACTTTCTCAATTTTTTTGATATGAAAACCATTAAAATTCCATGATCAAATTCAAGATGTCTACTTAAACGTTGATGTTTGGAGTAAGTTCAAATTCAACTTGAAAATGCATGTGCCAAGAGGAAACATTATAGGTCATTTTGGGCCAATACCATTGAACAAGTGATTTTTCTCAACTTCTACAATTTATAACTCCTTCATGCCAAATCCAAATGAGGCCAAATTTGTGACCAAATTGAAGAGTTCTGAAAGAGATACAACTTTGTTGAAGGAACTATTTTCATTTGAAGTCCATTGAAAAAGTTATTCATGGGGAAGAAGTGAACATTTGACTTGGGACAGAAAATTTTAAAGTATGTTTGATTCCCCAAACTTCCACCTCATAATTCATCATGACCCAAAATTTAAATGAAAAAGTGTTCAACATGAAATTTGTTCCCCTTGATATCTCCTTTACAAAAATTCCAAAATCACCTCATTTGGCCAAAGAATGAAGGACTTGCGCATGGGTGCAATGTGAGGTACCATTTGGATGATTTTCACTTCCACATTTCATACACAAATGCATGGACACATGACATGATTTCAACATGATTCTCACTCATTTTCGAACATGAATACATCACTTGATGGGCCTAACACACACCCATATAAGCATGCAAAGAGAATTACTAAAATTGGCAATTTTTGGAAGCGTGTGGAAATGAATCTCTTTGGCTATAAATACAACCATCATTGCTCTGAATTAAGGACCTCATGCCCAAACATTGAACCTGCAATCCAAACCCTCATCATTACAGGATAATCTTGAAAGTTTTCATTTGAAAATCGAGCTTCAAATCTCCTTCTATTTTGAGATTGAAACTCCAAGAGTCCAGGTCATTTCTTGATCCTAATCACTTCCTACAAGCTTGTAAAACCAAGCCAAGCACAATTGGAATCAAGATCAAGCAAGGTTGAAGCTCCCTCGAAGGTAATTTTTCAGAATTTTCATCTCTTCGATTCTCCCTCAATTCTTCACTATTCTTTGTGATTTTTGGTTGGCTGAAGTCCTACCAATGTAGGCAACAAGATTGAGTTGCTTTGAGGTCAAATCGAAGCAACTCAGTTCATGATCCTCAAAATTCAAATCCCTGTATCTTTTTATATACTTGGAATTGGAGAAAATTGAGGCTAGATTCGTGCTCCTAAGCATTTTTCCTTCAAATTAGTGTATCCAATTTTCATTTTTCATGAAGATGAGTTTGAACCAGACCAGTGGTGATCATCGGAGAAGATGACCGGAGCTAGGGCTATGGTGGTGCGTTGGCAATGTCTAAGCCATTTGATCTGATTCAAATGTTTTAATCTCATTCATTGTGATTACCAAGCCTGCAGCGCATTGACTAAGGACCATTGTGGAACGCACACGCTTGGCCATCAGATCTGCCACCTCAATTAATGAGGGAGATCGTATGGCCCTTGTTTTTTATATTTTCTGATTTTTCCATTTAATTTTGTTATTTTTATTAATTCATATTAATTTCATTTTTAATCCAAAAAAATTTGGGACTTTCACCAAAAATATTTAAATATTTTCTTTTTTCATTTTATGAATTAAAATTATTTTTTGGATTAATTTTGACATTTTTCATGAATTAATTATTTTTGTGCATATTTTAAATTGTTTAAAAATACTTCTAATTTTTCAAAAATCATGAAATTTTTTGTCTAGGGTCCTTTGACCTTGTTCGACCTAGGATAAATTTCTTGGGCATTTATTTGGTGTTTTGAAGAGATTTTAGATTTTGACCAAACTAAATTTAATTTAAATGCATTTTTAATTTGATTTTTAATGGATTAATTGTATAGAAATTATGTTGAGCCATTTTTATTGACTTGTGATGTTTGACTATGTGTTTGGGCCTTGGTCAAGATCGATTTGACTTTTGTTAAGTTAAAATCATTGGATTTAGGGGATTAATGAACTGTATATTTCATCTCCCAAAATGAATGAATGGTTTTAATTTGATAAAACTCCTCCCAAGACCAATTTGTGTTTCTCTCATATCCCCTCCCTCTTCATCTTCAATCCCATTCTTTCACATCCTTTTCATTGACCAATGAAGTCTCAATGTCCTAAGGCTAATTGGTTCATCAATAACCTTGTGTTAGATGAACCAATACAAGTATGGATGAGGTAGGTCCATCCCTTTTGATCTTTTCTTTTAGTGTGTGGTATGTTTTAGGAGTTTGGTTCATTATACCAAATCTATAACATACATTAGCACCTAAATTTTTATTACCCGACCTCAGATAGTTATGACTTCTACATAAGTCCAATTACGATTGCTTAACATAGAGCGAAACTTTGACCCTAAAGGCATAACATTCTAGTAAGTGAGATTGTAAGTCTCCCATCTTTCATGGTATTGTGTAGAAACTTGACCTTTTTTCCTTCCTTTGGAAGATGTCTTGGTTCAAGGATTCGTGCTTGTGACTAGATGGTTGAGTGTTCCCCAAAGAATGACTTAATCAATTGAAAAAAACATCACTAACATCTAATCAACTAACATTTGACAAACTTATATTAATATTGCTTTTATTTTCAAGTCATTTACTTTATGCAATTTAAATTCAAGTCATTTACCATTCATTTGTCATTTACATATCATTTAAATTGTTTATGTTTATGTCATTTTCACTTTGCTCATTTGAACCATATATTGTGTTTGTATATATTTGTTGTGTACTTTGTTTGTGTTTGTGGTCTTAGGACCTTAAAATACTTAATAAACAACAAAAAAAACCCTAAAAAAATGTTTGTGTGGACTATTGGGTTTGATCTGAGCTTTGGAATTAGAACAAGGCAACATTCCATATGCAAAAGGACTTGGCCAATGCCAACATTTCTAAGACCACGTTATTGTGATATGAGCTTTCATCTGATGAAAGTATTGGGGTCCACTTAAGTTCATCTGCTACATGGTCTTGATGCAACTGTTATTTTGATCTCATGTTACACCTTATTCGGAGAAAAAAAAGCAAGAAGTATTTCATCTAATACATGAGAAGACAAAGAAGACTATTAGCTATGTACTTGTCTGCTTGGATGTGTCCATCTTTATTTGATGCCTTGCTCTTCATATTGATGATTTCTTGATGATTATTGCTTGATTCAAAGTCCAAAGGGAAAGTGGGTTTTCTATATGACATTCTTGTTTGTTGGATTGCATCCCATTGGTCAGATCTTTTCAACTCTTAACTTTTAATTTTATGCTTAGGATAGTCTCTTTATCTCCTCCCATTTCTTAAATTTCAAAATCTCTCCCACTTTTCAAAAAAATTATTTGCTTGTGATTTCAAAACTTATACTTTATTGCAAATTAGGAACTTTGGCCTTATGCCATTACATTTTTAAACTGTTTTCCTAAATCAAACTTGTAAAGGAACTTAATTATATTGTCTTCAAAATTTTAAAAGACAAAAAGAACTAACACTCATTTAAACGTTTGGGCCTTTAGTGCCTCTTTTTCAACTTAAATTTTGTTTAAAAGAAATCCACTCATTTTGAAATTGATACCACGAACTACGAGGATTTGATCCATCATTTTTATGTTGGTACGTAGGCACAAGTCCGAAGGTCTTGTCAAACACAAAAATATAATTAATGAAGTCTTTTCTCATCCCCATACTCTATTTATTTCAAACATCTTTTATACCAAAAACACATACACACATAAAAAAGGGCTCCCTAGGAGTACCTAGGACACTTTGTGTGCTAACACCTTCCCTCTGTGTAACCAACCCCCTTACCTGTAATCTCTGGCATTTTATTAGTTTTGATTTGAAAAATTCTTACCTTTGGGTTTTGTTCGTACTCTTCCTTTTTCCTTTGGAAACAATAAAAGCACGGTGACAACTTTTGTTTTATTGACGTTAAGTTTATCCATAGCTTAATGGTCATGAATTTACCGCTACACTGGGCAGAAGACCGCAAAGAGGAGAAAATCCGTCATCGATTAAGATGAACATATCAAGTATTAACTATGAGGGGAGAAGTAGGATTTATATCTATCGGTTATTGGATAGAATACCACAAAGGGAGAAAATCCATCATCGGTTAGGATGAATATATCATGGATTAACTCTCTGGGGAATGAAATAGGGATTACAACTACCTTTTTACTAGGTAGAAAACCACAAGGAGAGAATATCCGTCATCGATTAGGATGAACATATCAAGGATAGACTCAGCGAGGGAAACGTGAAAATGAATCCGCTAGGGAAAACAAATGGAATAGATTACATTCTACCGGGTATTAGGAAAAAGTAATGTACTCAAAAATTGAGAAGAATATTACCAGTTACTGGGTAATAGACTCTCAAGGGACCAAAAGCATCTATATAGGTAAGAGCTAGAAAGAAACGGTCAAACAAGGACTTAACCCAAATAAAGATGTAACTCAAGGGGAGCGGTTCCATCCAGATAATTAACCAGGGAGGAAACTGAAATAATAATCATCCACAAGGAAATAACTCAGTGGGGAATGAGAAAGGTTAAACTCTTTCTGCTTAAGGGATTGACACTATATAAATGAAGGAGGACAAACGCACCAAATTTGTATAGGGAAAATAATATCACCGTAACAGGGGATCAAAATAATGAAATGCCATAACAAATGCATAATGGATTATCTGATGCTGTAATTTATGCAAGAATACGTATATGTTTGATGCTTATGCTGACAAAACTATCGCAAAGGATACAAATGTCTCAGATCTAAAATTATTGCTACAACACTCGGCTAATCTCGACAAGATGGAAACACCAACTGGAGAAACGTGTTGAGGTATGGATACAAATCATCTGGCCCTGAAGGTCTCAACCCTGGCTAGGGAAGGAGAAAGAAAATCTATCGAGGATCCAAATTGTCCACTCTGCGGGGAATTTTAGATCAACACCATATCATATAGGAGATAACCTCGCAGGGGACCACTCCAAACACTGCTCCGAATCAACATTGTTGGGAATTATAAATGAACTCCTTTGGGTGTACCTGATTACTGCTGGGGAAGAAAAGGTTACCGAACCCACTGCTTCGGGAAGAACAACAATGCTTCGCACTTTAGGACTTACGTGTTCTTAGTTTGCTGTCAATATTCCTTACTGAAATTGATTACTTTTTAAAGTAATTGCTTTCATATTTTAAGAAAAATGATTTTTATTATTCAATTTATTTTAAAATTATCATCATAAAATTCAATTTTATTTTGCTGAAAAATAAATAAGATTAGAAACAATTGGACAAAAGCTCAACTTTATTTAATAGAATGGTAGTTTGTAAATGACAAGACTCCATAGATCTTTACAAATAGTTGAAAACGGTAATTTACATGGGAAAGGGTTACATTGAATACAATAACCACTACTCTCCTCCTATCAACTTCAATATCCGCTACGCTCTTGGCTTCGGTTGAGAATGACGAATCAGAAACGACTGACTTGCTCAAAACTGCTCCCATAACTAGGGGATCAACCGAATGTAGTTACTTGCCATAATCCCTAATTTTTGCATAGATTAACCCAGGATGGGATACCCAATCTATCAGGATGAATTATCTATTTTATGTCTCTAATTTTTGCACGGATCGCCCTTTCGGGTTTTCAATCCACCGAGACGCTCGTTTTTGCCTAAGCCACCCTTTCGGGTTTTCAACTTAGTGAGATGTTCTTTTCTCTTTTTAGGAGAATTATTTCTTGACTACATCGGCATTCACAGGTCGAGTGAAATCTTCACCATCCATAGTTGTAAGAAACAAAGCGCGGCCTGAAGAGGCTCTCTTAACAACATAAGATCCTTCATATTTAGGAGTCCACTTGCCCCTGGCATCAGGTTTGAAAGATAGAATCTTCTTGAGCACGAGGTCACCTTTTCTGAACACACGAGGCCTGACCTTCTTATCAAAAGCTTTCTTCGTTCTCTGTTGATACAACTGACCATGACACATGGCAATTAATCTCTTCTCTTTAATCAAGTTCAGTTGATCATATCTAGTCTGGCACCATTCAGCTTCGGTCAACTTGGCTTCCATCAAAAGACATAATGATGGGATCTCAACCTCCACGGGGAGCACAACTTCCATACCATAAATAATAGAAAAAGGGGTTGCCCCTGTTGAAGTGCGGACGGATGTACGGTACCCATGCAAAGTAAATGGGAACACCTCATGCCAATCTTTGTAGGTCATAACCATCTTCTGAATGATCTTCTTGATCTTCTTGTTTGCAGCTTCAACAACCCCATTCATCTTGGGTCTGTAGGGAGAATAATTATGGTGTGCAATCTTCAAGCAATGGTTCATCATAGTCTTTCATTTTCAAGTACAAAATATCTTCATCAGAAAAATCATACTGCACTGACTGGTAGTCTTCAATCGGTTGGTGAGCTAGATAGTCAGCCAAGACACTACCTTTGATCGCTTTTTGAGATCGGTATTCAATATCATACTCGGATAACAACATCTTCCAACGGGAAATCCTCCTAGTTAAAGCAGGCTTCTCAAAGATATATTTGATTGGATCCATTTTGGATATTAACCAAGTAGTATGATTCAACATATACTGGTGCAGACGCATAGGAGCCCAAGCCAATGCACAACAAGTCTTTTCAAGCATAGAATATCGGGTCTCATAGTCGGTGAATTTCTTACTGAGGTAGTAAATAGCGTATTCTTTCTTTCCAGATTCATCTTTCTGACCTAGAACACAACCCATACTCTCATCGAGCACAGACAAATACATGATCAATGGTTTTCCTTCAACAGGAGGAGACAGAATCGGAGGCTCAAGCAAATACTCTTTGATATTGTCAAAAGCTTTATGGTAATCTTCGGTCTAATCACAAGACTGATCTTTCCGAAGAAGCTTGAATCTAGGCGCACATGTGGTAGTCATATGCGATATAAATCTTGAAATATAGTTCAAGCGGTCGAGAAAACCTCTGGCTTGCTTCTCAGTTTTGGGTGCAGGCATCTCTTGTATTACTTTAACCTTGGCAGGATCAACTTCAATACCCTTCTCACTGACAATAAAGCCCAACAACTTACCGGAACGAACACCAAATGTACACTTGTTAGGATTCTAGCGGAGTTTGTAATTCCTCAAACGCTGGAATAATTTCAACAAATGCTCAACATATTCTTCTTCATCACTTGATTTGGCAATCATATCATCAACATATACTTCAATCTCTTTGTGCATCATACCATGAAAAAAAGTAGTCATAACTCTCTTTATGCGTTGCACCAACATTCTTTAAACCGAAAGGCACAACTCTATAGCAGAATGTTCCCTAGGGTTTAATGAGTATGGTCTTCTCCATATCTTCAGGTGCCATCTTGATTTGATTATAACCGGAAAATCCATCCATAAATGAAAAGACTTTGAACTTAGCTATATTGTCTACCAACATATCAATGTGTGGCAGAGGAAAATCATCTTTCAGACTAGCCTTGTTCAAATCTCTATAATCAACACACATACGAACTTTTCCATCCTTCTTTGGAATAGACACAATATTGGCCACCCACTGCGGATACTCGGAGGTAACCAGGAAACCAACATCAATATGTTTCTACACTTCCTCTTTGATCTTAACTACCATGTCAGGATGAGTCTTTCTCAACTTCTGCTTGTCTAGAGAGCGTTCTGCCTTCAACGACAATCTATGCTCCATGATCTCAGAATCCAATCCAGGCATGTCTTGAAAGGACCAAGCAAATACATCTGAATATTCTCAAAGAAGATCAATCAACCCTTTCTTAGCCTCTGGAAATAGTCGAGACCCAATATTGACTTCCTTCACATCATCTTCGGAACCCAAGCTGATTAGTTCAATCTGCTCCTCGACCGGCTGCATGGATTTTTCCTCATGCTCAAGTAGACGAGACAATTCATCAGATACTTCATCCTCAATCTCTTCCTTAGCCTCAAACACAGGGAAATCAAAGTTTGGAGAGGGAGTAGGATCATTGTATTCAATGGGTTTGAGAACCAACCTGCATAACGATTTGATATTTTGATTTCAGAGAAGTGGAGTGCAAAAAAATATTATGCAGATGGAAGATTATTATTTATTTATGTTTTTTGTAATTACCATTTTCAGAAAAACAAAAAGTAAAAATAAAACATCATAGATGTGGATGAATAAAATTGTATTTCATTGATGATAATCGAAATTCCTAACAATGTTCGCTTCTCCCTTAGGCATATGAGAAGGATTTTTCTTTAAAAAATGAAAACAAATTACTTAGAGCGGTGAACAACAATAGGAACATCGACAACAACCCAATTGTTGCATGTTTGGCCATGCGTCACAAAGTTGGCGCAAACTTTGTCTTCATTGTCACCATCCTCGGTCACAACAACTGAGTGTTGATCATTACCATGAATGAACCCTCCACTGCGGAAACTCGGTTGCACATCCTCAGCTTTGACATTTAACGGCCCTAGTTGAAATCCCAATCCGGCCCTATTCTTGTTCTCAACAATTTCTATTACACGACCCCACTGATCAACACATCCAGTCTCAATAGCTTTCCGAGCATCCTTTAAAGAAGACATAGGTGCCCCAATTTTCTTCACTTCAGCAACAGACAAGGCTTGGGATGGCATTCCAACCTCCTCCTCAGCTTCAACATAAGAAAAGGATGACAGATGACTTACTAAAAGCGCCTTTTCTCCACCAACAACGGCAAGCTTTCCATCCTTCACAAATTTAAGCTTCTGGTGGATAGTAGATATCACAGCTCCTGCTTCATGAATCCATGGCCTTCCCAATAAACAACTATACGCCAGGTGTATATCCATTACTTGGAAAGTAATATGAAAATCACTCGGACCTGTCTTCACTGGAAGGTCCATATCACCAATGATGGTTTTACGAGAACCATCAAACTCCTTGACAATCACGTCAATGTACGTCATAGGGGCACCTTGATAGGAAAGTCTGAACAAAGTTAACTTCGGGAGCACATTCATAGATGACCCCGTGTTCACCAACACATTGGAAAAAGCGTCCTCCTTGTAGTTCATTGAAATGTGTAGCGCTAGATTGTGATTTCTGCCTTCCTTAGGAAGTTCTTCATCACAAAAACTCAAATTATTGCAAGAAATGATGTTAGCGACAATATGGTCAAATTGATCCATAGTTACATCGTGCTCAACATAGGCTTGCTCTAGCACCTTATGCAACGCCTCTCTATGTGCTTCAGAATTCATCAACAGAGACATCACCAAAATCTTTGACGGGGTTTGGAGCATCTGCTCCACCACATTAAACTCACTTCTTTTTATTAGCCTTAAAACTTCATCATCATCATCATCATTAATCTTCAGTTTGCTGGATTCACCAGACTGACACACTGGAGCACTAACTGGATTCACCACTAGAATCTTCACCTTCTTACTGATTGAAACATCTTCTACCTCTTTCGGAAAGACCGAACCGAAAACACGACCACTACGGGTCACCTTTGTAATATCAGCTATATTTACCATAGAATCCGCTACGGGTAATGGAATTTCTTGACCATTCTCAACCATGGTGGCATTATACTGATAAGGAATAGCTTTATCGGATGCATGCGGGACAGGGCCCGCTAATCATATAACTAACGATGATACTGATCTATTGACAATGTTGTTGTTGCTGCTATCAAATTGGATTATTGCCCATTCAAGGGTCTTAAACACCGGAACAATCACATTAACATCATCTATATCTCTCGACTGTTGAATCTGGATTACATTCTCATCCATCAACTTTTGGATATCCCTCTTGACAATCATTCACCCACGGGGGTTCACACTATAGATTGCACAACCATCATGGTCGTGATCACATTCACTGATTGTACACAAAGTCCTATGCATTTCCTGCATTTCCACCAATGACCTACAGATACGTCGTACATCAAACACTTGGAAATTCCCTAGACAACCGTCCACCATGTTGACTGAAGCATTACCATGAGCGGATTAACTTTTACATTAGGCGCACGATCCTCAAAGGACACCATCCCACTCTTCACAAGTTTTTTTACTTCATACTTCAATGGGTAGCAGTTCTCAATGTCATGGCCTGGGGCTCCCTGGTGAAAGGCACAATGGAGTTCAGGTTTGAACCACCATGGAAGTGGCTCGGGAACTTAAGGTGGATTTCTGGGTTGAATAGGGTTCTTGAGAACCAAAGATGGATATAATTCTGCATATGTCATAGGAATAGGGTCAAAGGAGACCTTCTTCCTCTCAAATCTTTATTGTTGATTATTGTTGTTGTTGTAGTTAGTTCTTTGTTGCGATTGTTGTTGACGTTGTTGTTGTTGAATCAGAACAAATTGATTGTTGGAATTGTTGGAAAACACAGGAATTATGGATGAAACTTGATGTTGATGCTGACGAGGTTGAGAACTCCTTCTAACATGAGGCCTCCTCTGCGTCCCCACAGATATGGAATTAGTTCCCCCCTCCTTTCTCTTAGAGAAACCACCCCCATACTTCTTACTGGATGATGTTCCTTCCTTAGACAGAAGCCCTTCACAGACTCCCTCTTCTAACCTCATCCTGATGTTTACCATTTCGGTAAAGTCACTGGGGGCACTGGCAATCATACGTTCATAATAAAACGAACTCAGGGTCTTAAGGAAAATCTTCGTCATCTCTTTTTCTTTCAAGGGAGGATTAATCTGGGCAGCAAGTTCCCTCCACCTTTGGGTGCCATATCAACATTGTATTTGTACTACTTCAAAAAAGCTTCTCCCAAATCGTTGAAGGTATGGACACTTGCACTGTCTAACCCCATATACCATCTTAGAGCAGCACTAGTCAAACTATCTTGAAAGTAGTGAATCAGCAACTAATCATTATCAGTTTGAGTTAACATCTTTCTGGCGTACATAACAAGGTGGCTTAATAGACAAGTATTTCCCTTATACTTTTCAAAGTCAGGGACTTTGAATTTCATCAGGATCTTCACATTCAGTACCAGGCAGAGCTCAACAGCACTCTTACCAAACAAGTCCTTTCCTCTCAATGTTTTCAACTCCTTTCGCAGCTCAAGGAATTGATCCTTGATTTCATCCATCTTCTCATATACATTTGGGCCTTCAGACGACTCAGAATGGTAGATAGTATCCTCAACACGAGGCAGAGTGTGAACAACTGGAGGAGGCACAATAGATGCCGACATAGAAACAAAGGTGGGTGAAAACCCTTCAGGAATAAAGTTTGGTGGCATTCCCCACGGGAATCCATAAGGCGTGGAAGGACCAGGTTGACTAGCACCAACGGAAACAGTTGAGGTAGCAACCTCAGAAATGACAGTCCTCTAGGGAGGAGTTGCGTGAGTTGGTAAAGACTGATTCTGCGCAGCAAGAACAGACTCCATCATGGAAGTCAACCATGTGATCTCATCCTTCAACTCTCTATTATCTTGTTACAAATGTTCCACGATCTTGGGTTGATTGGCGCAAGTGTTGTATCGATGAGTCAGCTTGGCTGAAGCACAGAACAATAACCGATAAGACATCTGGAGAAAGAAAACATGCTATGCAAATGATGCATGAAATGCAATGTTTTTATTTTTTTATTATTTTCAAGGAACACATGAAGTTCTTATTTGCAAATATATATATTTAAACAATAATAACAATTTAATTGACCATAAAATATCTTTTTATTCATATAATTTGGAAGGATTACACTGAGTACAATTTCAGAAACCAAAGTACAAATACAATAGAAAAGGAAACTAATCATCCTAAAGATCCCCTAGCAACGGTATAAGATGATCTGGCTGCAGGCACGTACTTCTTTCGGATGCGTCGAATCTCAGACTCAAAAGACGTCTTCATCTAAGCTCTCTCAAGGACAAGCTGATAAACAATCTTCTTCCAAGCACCGGAAGGTTGAGGCATATTAGAGGATGATGGACCCTCTGGCTCTCTCTATCTCTTCACTCCTCGATCTTCAAGAAGTTCAATAAGCGCGTCTTTGTCTTTCGACTCAAGCTGCAACTCCTCATGCTTTCATCATAAAGCATGGAACTGCTCTTCCCGCATATCTCTTTCTTGCTTCATCTTGGTGAATGTGTCTTCCAACTCCTCCACGTCTTGGTTAGGGTGAGTTGATGGCTCAGCCACAACCAAAGAAATAGGTCTTTCACAAGCATACGACATCTTCATCTCCAAAGCTCTCTTCTTCACCCAAGTAGTGTAAGCTTCCAAAGCTACACAATTGCACAGACCAAGCACGAATCTTCCTTTCCTATGCACATTATGCCAAGCATGCATCATCTTTTGCTTTAAATGTTAGGGATCTTTACCCTATTGATATAAAAGACCTTCTAACTGAGTGTTATTAGGTTTGTTTCTCAAGGGGAAGCTAAGTTTACGACGAGCCAAAGCAGGGTTGTAGTTGATTCCTCCTTGTGTAGCAATAAGCGGTACATTAGAGAATTTACCACAACTATCATAATATGCACACTACTCAATGTAGAATCATACCAAACAATATCATTATTAGTGAGAGACATAAGTCTTTGAGACCACCGTAGACATTATTTGTTCTCGAAGAAAGCAGGCGTCTGAGGCAAGTGTGAAATAAACCACTTGTACAGAAGAGGAACATAACACACAATAGTTCCACCACCTTTAGAACTCCTTAGATGCACAGAGAAATACACATCACTCAAAAAAGTAGGAACAAGATTCTCGATCAAGAAGATTCTAATGGCGCTAACATCAACAAAACCGTCAATGTTAGGGAACAAAGCTAAACCATAGATGAGCAATACAAAGATGGCTTCAAAAGCATCCATGTTATCGGCTTGAGCAAAGACAGTGGCTTTTCCAATGAGGAACTCAGAAGTCAACCCAAACACTCCTTCTTTCTTCATCCAATGAGCCTCAATCTCAGACTTCTTCAGATGAAGAGCTTCAACTATAATATGAGATCTGGGAATCTCCTCCAATCCATTAAAAGGAACCTTGTCAGAAACAGGTATTCCCAAGAGATGGGCATACTCCTCTAACGTAGGCATAAGCTGATAATCGGGAAAAGTGAAGCACCGGTAGAGAGGGTCATAAAACTGAACCAAAACACTCAGGAGTCCTTCAACCACATCAGCAGACAACATTGATAAAATCTTCCCATGACGTTGCTTGAAGTCCAAGGGATCTAATACAAAGGATGATAACTTCCTTAGCTCTTTCAAATCAGGACATCTGAAACTGTACTTCTTAGTGTTCCTTCGTCCACAATCCATGGTCTGAAAATATTTGCAAATAAGACCTTAGTTCCTTGAAGTTATTTTCGTGTGATGAATGTTATGATGTGCATGAATGCATGAATGCAACAATCATAAATAAGGGATCACACACAAGGAAAACACAAACAAAGGTCAAGGGTTGGATCAAGTCATTGTCAATATCAATCATCCATTTTGGTGGATTATGGTCTTCATCTTATCAACAACCAAGTTCCATTGATATTGACAAGACTTGATCGAATCAACCAAGAGTCAAAGGGTTTGTTGTGAGTCACGATCATGGAGTCAGGTTAAGAACCATCCCAAAGGAGTGTACTAAGGATAAAAACCTGTAGATCATGTTCTAAAAAGTTCCCAGAGTCCTAATTCCATCAATCGAATATTACAGGTTAGGATGATTGACTCATCAACCCATAATATTCTCAAGAGAAACATGTCTGAGTGTAGTATCGCGTAACAATTTTTATCAGGTCTACACATAAACAGTCTCCGCAATACGTCCTAAATAGGCCAAGTTGGGTTAAATGTTCTACGGTCCTCATCTTCTCGTACCCCGAATCAGAGAAAGTAATGCCTAACCATAAATAACTTGTGTAACATTAGTAACTCCAAAAGGGTCTCCACTTAGTAGATGGGTCTCAAGCCAACTTGATAAGGACTACTCCACACAAGTTGAACATGACTATACCATCCTCCTATTTTAATTGCACTCAAGTTTTGGTTAGAACTTATCTCACCACTCAGAGATCACCAAGCACAACAGACAAATTATATCACACAAACAAGTATACAAATATATACACACATAAAAAAGTAGGCTAAACCCACTGAGGACTACTCCCCAGCAGAGACGCCACTTAATTTCTGTAGCGGTAAATTCATGACCATCAAGTTATGGATAAACTTGACGTTAATAAAACCAGAGTCGTCACCGCGCTTTTACTGTTTCCAAAGGAAAAGGGAAAAGTACGAACAAAACCCAAAGATAAGAATTTTTTAACTCAAAACTAATAAAATGTCAGAGATTACAGGTAAGGGGGTTGGTTACACAGAGGGAAGGTATTAGCACCCAAAGTGTCCTAGGTACTTCTAGGGAGCCCTTTTTTATGCGTGTATGTGTTTTTGGTATATAAGATGTTTGAGAAAAATAGAGTGTGGGGATGAGAAAAGAATTCATTGATTATATTTTTGTGTTTGACAAGACCTTCGGACTTGTGCCTACGTACCAACATAAAAATGAGGGATCAAAACCTCATAGTTCGTGGTATCAATTTCAAAATGTGTGGACTGCTTTTAATCAAAATTTAAGTTAAAAGAGGCACAAAGTGCCCAAGAGTTTGAATGGGTGTTAGTTTTTTTTGTCTTTTGAAATTTTAAGTCAATATGATTAGATTTATTTACAAGGTTGATTTAAGAAAAGAGTTTTAAAATGCAATGGCATAAGGCCAAAGTTTCTATTTGAAATAGGTATAAGTTTGAAATCACAAGCAAAGAAGGTTTTTGAAAAGGGGAAGAAATTTTGAAATTTAAGAAGTGGGAGGAGATGAAGAGACTAAACCTAAGCATAAAATTAAAATTTAAGAGTTGAAAAGATCTGACCAATGGGATACAATCCAACAGACAAGAATCTCATATAGAAAACCCATTTTCCCTTTGGACTTTGAATCCAGCAGTTATCAACAAGCAATTAGCAATATCATACATCATGAAGATCAAGGCATTAAATAAAGATGTCCATATCCAAGCAAGCAAATTCCATAGCTAGCAGTCTTCTTTGTCTTCTCATGTATCAAATGAAATACTCCTTGATTAACTCAGAATAGAACATTAGGCATGAGGTCAAAATAACAGTTGCATCAAGACCATGTAGTAGATGAATTCAAGTGGATCCCAATACTTGCATAAGATGAAAGCTCAAATACAATAACTTGGTCTTAGAAATGTTGGCATTGGCTATGTCCTTTTATATGTAGAATGTTGTCTAATCCTAAGTCCAAAAGTTTAGGTCAAACCCAACAATCCACACAAACATTTTTTAGGGTTTTTGTTGTTTATTAGGTATTTTAAGATCCTAAGACCATGAGCACAAACAAAATACACCAACAAATATATACAATCATCATATATGGCTCAAATGAGCAAATAAAAATGGCATAAACATAAACAAGTTAAATGATATGTAAATGACAAATGAATGGTAAATGACTTGAAATTAAATTGCATAAAAATAAATGACTTGAAAGCAAAACAATATTAATAAGAGTTAGTCAAAGGTTAGTCAAAGTTAGTTATGTTAGTGGTGTTTTGCTTTTCAATTGATTAAGTCATTCTTTGGAGAACACTCAACCATCTATTCACAAGCATGAATCCTTGAAACAAGACATCTTCTAAAGGAAGGAAAAAAGGCCAAGTTTCCACACAATACCATGAAATATGAGAGACTTACAATCTCACTTACTAGAATGCTATGCCTTTCAGGGTCAAATTTAGCTCTATGTTAAACAATCGTAATTGGACTTATGTAGAAGTCACAACTATCTGAGGTCGGACAATAAAAATTTAGGTGCTAATGCATGTTATAGATTTGGCATAATGAACTAAACTCCTAAAACATACCACACACAAAAAGAAAAGATCAAAATGGATGGACCTATCTCATCCATACTAGTATTGGTTCATCTAACACAAGGTTATTGATGAACCAATTAGCCTTAGGATATTGAGACTTCATTCGTCAATAAAAGGAATGGGAGAGAATGGGATGAAGATGAAGAGGTATGGGAGATGAAAGAAACCCAAATTGTTCATGGGAGGAATTTTATCAAATTAAAATAATTCATTCATTTTTGGAGATGAAATTTACATTTCATCAATCCCCTAAATCCAATGTTTTTAATCCAACAAAAGTCAAATCAACCTTGACCAAAGCCCAAACAAATATTCAAACAACAAAAGACCATAAAATGGCTCAACATAATTTTTACACAATTAATCAAATAAATATCCAATTAAAAATGCATTTAAATTCAATTTAATTTGGTCAAAACCAAAAATCTCTTCAAAACACCAAATAAATGGCCAACAGATTTATCCTAAGTCAAACAAGGTCAAAGGACCTTAGACAAAAAATTTCATGATTTTTAAAAAGTCAGAAGTATTTTTAAATAATTAAAAATATGCACAAAAACATTTAATTCATGAAAAATATCAAATTTAATCCGAAAAATAATTTTCATTCACAAAATGAAGGAGAAAAATATTTAAAGATTTCTGGTGAAAGTCCCATATTTTTTAGATTAAAAATAAAATTATTATGAATTAAACAAAATAAAAGGATTAAATGAAAATTCAGAAAATACAAAAAAACAAGGGTCATCAGATCTCCCTCATTAATTGAGGTGGCAGATCTGATGGCCAAGCGCGCGCGTTCTATGGTGAACCTTAGTCAATGCACACACGCGTGGTACTCAGAACCAAAGGCCAAGATTAAATCATTTCAAATAGATCAGATGGCTAGGATGCACGCAAGCACATCACCGGAGCTAAAGTTACGGTTTTCTTCTCCGGTGACCTCCACCGAACTGATCCAACTCCATTTCAAAGAAAAATGGAAAACACAGACACTATTTCAAAGAGAAAATGCTCAGGATCACAAATCTGGCCTCAATTTTCTCCAATTCCAAGTATATAAAAAGATACAGGGATTTGAATTTTGAGGATCATGAACTGAGTTGCTTCGATTTAACCTCTAAGTAACTCAATCTTGTTGCCTAAATTGGTAGGACTTCAACCAACCAAAAATCACAAAGAATTGTGAATAATTTAGAGAGAATCGAAGAGATGAAGTTTCTGAAAAACCACCTTTGAGTTGCTTCAAATTTACTTGATCTTGATCTGGATTTGCTTGCTTTCTCTTCCTCTTGATTGTAATGACCAATTGAGATGAAAAGGGAAATGACTTCTTGGAGTTTGAACTTCCAAAAAGAAGATGAAGTTCAAGCTCGATTTTAAATGAAATCTTCAAGAATTCTATGGAATGGAGGGTTTGGATTGTTCTGGCAAAGCTTGGGCAAGGTGTTGATAGGGTTCTGATCACATTGCACTTGTATTTATAGGGTTATCACATGCTCTTTGCACACTTCCATTTCAAATCCAAATTTAGCAACTTCCTTCATGATCTAGCATAGGCGTGTGCAAAGCCCAAAGAATCATTTGAAAAGGTCCAAAATCGTGCATAGGTCATGTTGAAAGCAATGCATTAAACCATGCAATGTTGAAATGAGTTTGATCGTGAAAATCTTCCAAATGGTCCAAATGAGATGATACTGGACTTTTTGGAAAGGTGAGAGCAAGGGGAACAACTTTCATGTTGAACACGTTTCCATTTGAAGCTTGGATCATGATGAATTTTGAAGTGGAAGTTTGGGAAATCAAACATAAATGAAAATTTTCTAAGTACCAAGTCAAATGTTCACTTCTTCCACCTTGAATAACTTTTTCTATGGGCTTCAAATGGAAACAGTTCCTTCATAAACGTTGTACCTACTTCAAAACTCTTCAATTTGATCCCCAATTCGACATGATTTGGATTTGGCATGAAGGTGTTATGTATTTTAGAAGTTGAGGAAAATCACTTGTTCAATGGTTGTGGCCCAAAATGACTTATAATGTTTCCTCTTGGCAAATGCATTTGCAAGTTGTATTTGAACTTCCTCCAAACATCAAAGTTGAAAAGGACATCTTTAATTTTAACATTGAATTTTAATTTCTTTCATCTCATAAAAATTGAGCAAGTTATGATTCTTGGAAGCTGACCTCCTAACTAGGGTTCAGACCAAATGACCTATAATCTTTCACCATAAAAAATGACCTTCCAAACAAACATAGCTCTTGACTTCAACATGAAAGTTGTTTGGAATTTCATAATGAGTAACGTTTCTCTTGGAATCATTTTCATATGACAAAAATCATAGGAGATAGGGTCTAGGCAACCCCAATTTTGACCAATTGACTTTCTCTGGTCAACCACCATGAACCATCTTGCTAGCTTGACATTCTCTTGACTTTTGAGACTCATGGAGGATCATATATGTGTAATATGATGTAATATGAAGTATCTCTTGAAATATTTGATCAAATGATGAAGAAACTTGTTGAGGAGGTCACACAAGATACCCAAATGAATTAGGATTTCCAAGGCAAACAAACTTCCAACTCTTGATGAATTCTTGATCAAAATGATATGTGAAGACCATTGGGATCCATATATGATATCTAGAACCAATGTGAGCCATTTCTTGATTGATATCCTTGCATTGAGGGTCTTAAACCCTATATATGAGCTTGATGGAGCATAGGTGAGTATACATACTACCTACAAAAGCAACAAACTATACATTGACATATTTTTGTATTTTGGTTAGTAAATAATAAAGAACAAAGTATGATACAATCAAATGTACTTGGTGATCTTTCCCAATACAAACCCAATGAATGAGGGGTGAGGAGGAGGCCAAGGTGTGTTCCCAAAGCCAATGCATATGATGAGATAGCATGAGGGATCTTAGGGTCAAAATTGGGGTCTTACAATACCCAGTGAATTATTTGATCTCTGGGTGAAGTCCACTTTTAAACTTGATACATTTTGACCCTTCAACTCCTACCCGTTGTAATGAGGGCCAAACCTAGACAACTCTTCAAATTTGATAGCGTAATTCACAACAGTCATGTTCCCTAGATTAAGCTCAAGGAACTTGATCTCCTTCTTGCTGCACACATAATATGGGAATTATTTCTCCAGAAATGCAGCTCTAAACATAGCACAAGTAATCTCAGTACCACTAGCCTTCAATCTCTGTCTTGCATTATCCCACCAGTATCCAGCCTTCTCTGACAGCATATGAGTACTATAAAGAACCTTTGGAGCGTCTATGCAAGCCATCACTCTAAATACTTTCTCGATCAATTGAAACTAAACCTAAGTACCCTCTACATCATACCTTCCCATGAAGGTTGGTGGATTGTTTCTCTTAAATCTACTTAGCCCACGGGATTCGACACCTTCAACATGTGGATTTTGCTGAGCTTGCAAAGCCTGTCACATCACATGAGTCATAGCCTCCAAAGAATCAGCGACTGGGTGATCATTTGTTCCATCCATTTCTGTGTACATCAGCAAACAACAATTAGAAGAAATATTGCTTTGACAACGTTCACACACTTATCCATACTAGGAAACAAATAAAAATCAAAAGACCTGTCCAGACGGACCGACCTACTCTGATACCAGTATGTAAAACCCTAAACCTCGTTTCTTAATATAAAAGAGAAAATTCATAATTTAGGATACTACTCAAAAACACATCTTGCATACTGTATAAATATTTTTAAAATCTCGCAACGGAACTCAGATAAATCACATAACTTCAAATAATTATTTAAAGGAAATACTCAAGGAAAATAAACTCCAACATCAACCCAAACAAACAATATGCTATGCTTCCCGATGTTATAAATCAGAGCATATAGACAAACTAAATAGTGATAACTATAAAATATGAAAGAACGCTGCAATGCCATCTTCCAAATGTTAATGGTGAAATTAGTGGCAGGATGGTAAAAGAAACAACAACAAGTATAATATTCTCATAAAACACAATCACATTCTAATATATATTGTAAATGTTAATGCATAAAATCCTTCATCGATATGCATGTGGTACTGGATTTTTGGGATCAGAGGTTTATTATTGATTGCCATGTCTCTGGTTTCTCTCTAAACTGTGTCCCTCTCTAGACATGAGATTGTCATGGTTCCTCTCTGCGTCTGACCTCACTGGACCAAAGTCCTACCTAACTCCAAAATATATGCATGCATGGTCATGTATAACAAACAAGCATGCAACTCATGCAATCATCAAAATCATCTAAAAAATCATCATCAAAATAGGTTCCACAATTGAAGCATAATTTTACCAATAAGCAGGCCTCATTGTAACTATACCGGATTACTCATCTTAAAAACATGACTTATTTAAACATTTATACTACATCTCAAATTGAGTAAATATATGTTATTACTCAACAACTCTAAAATCAACAAATATTCTCAAACTATCTCAAAATGTTATTATATTATTTATAACTTAACATAATTCTCAAAGAACTCAAAAACAGCTCAACAATAACTTTTAACTCTCAAAATGACTCTAGAGTACCCAAAACTACTCTAAAGTGCTAAAAAATTCTCTTTTTACAACTCTTCATAGGTGATAACTGTACTAACTATAAGGGTTGACAATTTACATCAAATTACTAAAAATTGACCCAAAGGTCACAAAAAGGAAAATGATGTTAAAAATTAGCGAAAAACTCGCCAAACTCGAAAACTGTCGAAAATGTCCTGACCCACCCGGACCCGCAGCCATTCCTTAATAGCCTTCGCTGCCGCCCACGACCAACCTTCCGACCTATAACAGTAAGGCACCGATGCTGCCTTGGTACCGGCCACTATGCAACCTCCAACCAACGCAGATCATGCCTATCGTCGTTGCCGATCCGCGATGTGACATCAAACTTTGGCATCCCCCATCACTTCGTGGCCTGGATTCTGTGGCTCCTCAACGGGGCCCCCAAACATCGGTTGTCGCCACCGAGGCGGCTCCGCTGCACCCCTCCCCCTTTAAAACTCGATTTTATGATTTTGTCCAAAAATGTCTGATTTTTCAAAAATTATGTTTTTATGACTTTTTGGAAAATTTTGGGAAAATAACAAATCGTACAGTTTTACAAAATCACAGATGTCCCAATTCCACAAACTACTCATAACTACAAAAATTTCATCACAACTCAATCAACTTGTATTGCAACAAGATACATATCAACATCGACAACGAACCATTTTACGGTGTCCATAGGGGATTTATCCCAAATCCCATTTGGTCACCATAATAGACAGACAATAAAAATATTCATTTGATCAATGTCAACAGAATTTTGCAGAAACCTCATTTGGTTAACATAATAACTCCCAAAAACAAAAATATTTTATGATTGATGCCAATGGGGTTTTTCCCAAATCTCATTTGGCTAAACATATTTCTGAAAAATACAGGAAATTAAAGGAAGTACTAAAATTACTCAAGGTGCTTATGGGAGGGTAGTAAACCCTCACCATCTTGACTTCCTAATGTAGCACCTCAAATTTGCACCTATCATTGTACATACATTCTCATATTAGGTCATAACATAACATGGTCCACTACATAACATTGCATTGTCCTATTTGCCTCAAGTGCAAGCCAATCAAGAGAATTAGGTCAAACTGGTCAGGAGATCAGTCAGTCAAGCAAGCAAGTGCATTTCTCAAGGAGCCAAGGCCCTAGGGTTGGTCCAACATGTTCACATGACTTGGGGATCCATTTGAAGTGTTTTGGTCAAGGATTGGATGTTCGGAAGTCATCAGTCAGTGCACAGTCAGTCAGAAACCCTAAAAAGTCAAACTTGGTCAACTGTGATTGATTTTATGGTTTTAATGGATGGATTTGGTTTGAGAGAGCTTATTCATGTCCAAATAGGCCTCATATATCATGGCAAACACCATCATGGAAGAATTTGAAGCCAGATCAGAAATTTCCAAAAATGGAAACTGGACCTGTAACTGAAACCTGCCAAAAATGGAAAGTCTTGATCCTCAAACTTACATCATGATACAAGCTTCAAATGAATTTTTGCCCAACATGAAAGTTGAAGATCTTGTTCTCCCATTTCCAAAAAGTCCAAGAACACTCAATTCCCATGTATGGTTGGCAAGTTATGATCGAATCATTTTCAGAAATTCTTGAACTTCAAAAGGCCATATCTCTCAAACCATTTGGCCAATTTGGGTGGGGTTTTTTCCAACAAGTCACATTTGACCTCATCTTTCCAAATATGTCATCCTCATGCACCAAAACATCACCATGCAAAATGGCCTTTTTGAACTTGCCTTAATTAATTTCAAGTGAGTTGAATTTTGACTTTTCAAAATAATCATTTTTAAACCATTTGGCCAATTGAAATAGTTCAGAAATGTGGTTTGTGTCATGTTTGAAAGCCCAAATTCGTGCAGTACATACACCCATGCCAACTTGCTTGAAAATTGGAAGAAAAGTACACTTTTACCAACTCTATCCCATATTTCCATGGACTTTGATTTGTACTCTAAAACAAAGAATATAAAGATGATTTTCTGTCATTTACAAACCCTAGTTGCAGCCTCCAAACACAAAAACTCATTCATTCTCTCAAAAATCCATTTCTTAACATTTTTCAAATTTCTTCCAAAAACTTCAAAGGCCACGATCTGGACATTGTTTATTCATCATCCAAGCAACCTTTTGGGCTCATTGCAACGTCATTTTCACAACTGTGGGAAGCCTTTGCACGACTGTTTTTCCCAAAGCATCATCAATGGTAAAGTTTGGTTGAAGTCATTTCAAGCTATCTCAAGCCAAGAATCTTCACCATTCATCATTTGAAGCCTTCTAGCTCATCTGTTTCGAGCCAAAACCATCAAACAACAACTATATCACAAACTGCTCATCAAGAGGTGAAATTTCGATTCTCCCTTTTCTTAAATCTATCATGATACACTTATAGGTCTTTCTCTTGTGATGATTCTGAGCCAAACATCGCTTGATTTCGTGCCAAAATGAGAGAGAACGAGGGTTTTTAAAGTTTGTTGTTCATGATTAAATTTGTTCGATTAATGCTTAATATGTTGTTGTTGGATGATATGATTGTTGTTTATTGATGCCTGCTGATAGATGTACACGATGCAACGCCTAAAATTCATTTCTGCAAACTTTGCATTTTTCTGGAAATCACGATTGAAGGTGGTGATGAACAGCGTGTTGTTTTTGGTTGCTGGAGAATTTCCTGCGGATTCTCCTGCAACCTTCATAGCCTATCCACGCTTTTTCCTGCGGATTCTGGGTTAGGGTTTTTTTGCATGAAGGCGCTACTGTTGCATCAGCGTGGGCCAATCAGATTATTTCGTTGCCTTGCCCTAAACGCGGTCGTTTTGTTAAGTGGTGGTTTTATTTACAAGTTTGCCACTCGGGGCATGTGTCCCATTGAATTAAACCATTATTTTTCATTTTTCATTCCATTTTTTGAACTCTAACTTTGAAAAATCATATTTCATTCATTTCAAATCCAAATCTCATGGGAATTTTTGCATCATCTTCATCATGATGTCTACTTTTTTATCATAATTTTTCCAGAATTTTGTGATTAATGGATTTTAATTGGTATTAAGGTTTGTGACATGTGCTCATATTTTGTACACTTTGCCAAAACATTTGTGAAATGGTGATACTTTATCCAATGGCTCCCAAATTTTTTGTGCTTAAACTAGACACACTCATGGTGATTTTGGTGTAGAGTTTGTGAATTTATCATTGCTGGTTTGTGAGTTATGATTTTCTGAATTAGGGTGTGACAATTTGTGTCACACCATTGATGTCCAACTTCATGATTTTTGGATCCATGCTTCTTGACCTCCAAATGAATTGATTTTTTGCATGAACCTACTCTTGTATGTCTAGTTTACATGTGAATTTTCTTGGAATTATTTGTGGCATTTCCTAATTGTTTGAGATTTTCTCCCCTGTTTGACCAAAATGTTGACCTTGTGTGACACTTGTTCCCATTTCATTTGTGAAATTCTCATACTTTATTAGATGGACATGAAATTTTACATGAGATAACTAGACATCCTAATCTTTGACATGGTTTTAGTCCCATTCATTTATCATACACCATCTCTGATTTATGAATTTTTCAAATTGATGCATGTTTGGTTGACTTCTTTGAGCATGTTCAAAATTGCCTTGCCTTTCTGATTTTCATTGACTGCCTTCCACTTGTCCAAATGAGATGAAATTTGACATGCTTACCATGCTGTGGGTTGTGATTGATCATGATTTATTTGGTGATTTTTGGAAATGTTTGAGATTGCTTTTGAGTTAAGTCTTGCTGTTGACTTCTATGAGCTTCTGTTTGCTATACCTTGACCTAATTTGTTCATGAAATGATGATAGTGATTGATATGAATGTGAACCCAATTGGTTGTGTTTCTTAATTGTTTGAACATGATTTTGGATGCTTGCCCTTTGCTGTTTTGACTATTTCATTCTCTTTTGACCCTAGGCTTGCCCTAGTGGTCCTGTTACTCACTTTTGAGCTTGTGTTTTCAGGTTGACCAACAAATGACCAATGAGACCATTTCTTTTGATTGAGCTTGCTTAAATATCATTGTCTAACTTGTTTGTTTTGTAGGTGGATTGGCCCACATGCCTTAAGCCTTATGCCTTGCACATCCATTTGCTTCTGATTAACTGTTAATGTCTGTTTCCTTTTGCTTTGATTTGAGTTGCATACTAACATCTGCTTGACTATTTCAGGTGCTTTTAGTTGCTTAGTTCCTTGTGAACTTTTGCTTTGCTTTGCTTATATAAGCAATTTGCATTGAGGTATATTTCTAATCTTCATGTAGTCTGGAAGACCTGGCCTGTTACTTGGCCAGGCAACTGTCTGAAGCCCTCCTTAAGAGGCAATGTTTGTGACTGTTTACATTTGTCCTTGTATAGAGTCAAAGTCCTCCTAAGTGAAGAGGCAATTGGCAGAACCCAAGGGATATGCAACCTATCCCCTGCTATTCAGTGTGTCATCTGTTTTGCTCACACCACTGTGTTGATGCATTGCAGATACAAACCCAAGATCTTGTGCAATTGTACAGTTGAGTCAGTTTCAAATGTGTAGAAGGGTTCCCACTTTCTGAACCCACACATTCTTGTCTTAAGCTCTCCCAGGCCAGGGATAAGAGCTGTGAAGTCTTATCTTCACTCACCTTTCATCTGCTTCACCTTAGCCCCTCAATGGCAAGGTTAAGAGCTAACATTACCCAGTTCCAGAGGTTTGTTTGTTGAGGTTGATATGACCCCTCGACTAAAACCTAACCCTTGTTTGAGCCACTTGCTTGTGTATAGTGTGTGCTATCTGTGCTTGTATGTTTGTTTGACTTGCTTCCTGTGCAAGTTAGGGTTAGTTTAGACTTGCTTCCTATGCAAGTTAGGTTTTGCTTGGCTTGCTCCCTGTGCAAGTTAAGTGTGTGTGTGGCTTGCTTCCTGTGCAAGTCATGATTAGGATAGGCTGGCTCCCTGTGCCAGTTAGCTAGAAACCTTAACTTAGGGATGAATTTGCATGACAACATCTAGGCTCGAGTCGTAGTCTCCCTAGCGTTGTGTCTCCCTCTGTTATCTGGTTAGGCTAGTCCTTTATCCCTCTGTAGGGGAACTACGTCGCCCTGATCCTCATACCAGATGAGGTACGTAGGCAGGAGATGAGCAGATCTCTCCGGGCGCCTGTGTCTTTGTTTTGTCTTGTTGTGTGCTTGGAAGCTGATGTAAGTCCATCGAGTGGCATTTGGGTTCCAGTGTGGGTTTGTTGGTTTGGAAGCTGATGTAAGTCCATCGAGTGGCATTTGGGTTCCAGTGTGGGTTTGTTGGTTCGGATGCTGATGTAAGTCCAGTGATTGGCGTTCAGGCTCCATGTTTGCCTTCTTGAGTGCGTTTTGGTTCGGATGCTGATGTAAGTCCAGTGATTGGCATTCAGGCTCCATGTTTGCCTTTGCCTGTGTTTATTTGTGTGCGTGTCAGCCGAGCTACGAATGCTCTGATTCTTCTTTCGTCCAAGAAGATACGTATGCATAGGATGCGATATCCTAGCGAGCATGTGTCGTTTCCCCAGTCCGAACTACTTCGACTCTGATGTCTATGCCTGATGGACTAAGTAGGCCCAGGATGCGACATCCTGCCGAGTCAATTTCAGTCAGTTTCTTTTGTCTCTTTCAGCCAGTGTGTGTGAGTTTGAGCAGTGTTTAGCAACCAATATTCTTTCCTTTTGTGCGTGGATCCCGTAGAGTACTACGGATGCGTAGGGGTGCTAATACCTTCCCTTCGCATAACCGACTCCCGAACCCATTCTCTTTGGTCGCGAGACCATGTTCTTTCCCAGGTTTACTCTGAGCGTTTCCTTTCCCTCTTTTGGGATAAATAACGCACGGTGGCGGCTCTGTTGTTCTTGTTTTCCCGCCGGTTTTTCGCGTGATGCGACAGCTGGCGACTCTGCTGGGGATATAAGAGAAGTTGACCTATGCTGGTCCATCTTCCCTAAGCGAGTCTCTCCTAGCGCTCTCTAGGATAGGGTTTTGGTTGCTGTTTGCTGTTGTATTTATTGCATTCATTTATTTATTGTTTGCATTTATGTTTGCACTTATGTTTGCATTCATTCACATTCATTATTCATCTGGCTGGTTGTCTGTTTCTCTCTGTTGGGGTGGGAGTTACACGAGGTAAAAGGCCCAATACCCAGGCCATGAGTGAAATCTAGGATACTTAGGAATAGAGTGATTCATGGGAAGCGGGTGGTGTTGCGCCACTTAGCGGAACATTGATATCACGAGCAGTTCAGACCCTGGTGGGACATTATCGTTACATACTTCGGGTGTGTATATGATGATGTTCTGCGAAAGGTTATTTATGCTGCGTTTCTCTCGACCTTACCCTGGCCTAGATGACACCCGTGAGTGGGGAGGGAATGATCATTATTACAGGTACAGTTGGTGACTAGTTGGTGACTTGTTGGTGACTTGTGATCCTGTTGGTGACTATTGGTTCAGAAGTTTAGGGTCTCAGATGACTTTGGGTTTCAGATGAATTTGTGGTTCCGAGTTCAAGCCGAAGTTTTGATCCTGTGTTCTGAGAGACACAGCCAACCAGTCGTGCCTGCATCATTTGCATCATAACATATTTATTTTTCAAAAGAAACGCAATAAAAAAGATACAAAAAAAATGGGGGAAAAAGAAAAGTAAAAAAAAACTAATCCCTGCATGCATATCATTTCTCAGGTACATTCCAGAGCTTGTTCACTGATAGAGATGGCAACAGTCCCAGAGTTGAAGCGGAAGACTTGTTCCTACAGCTTTCACCGTGAACCTTTGACGTCTCTGATTGAGTTGAGCAACCTTATGACCAGTGGTAGCCAGAAGGGGTTTGTTGACCAGTATGGAGATATTCTGACACTATTGAAGATGGTAGTCGATCCGGTGCCGTTGCAGACTCTTCTACAGTTCTACGACCCAGAGCTTCATTGTTTCACCTTTCAAGATTATCAGTTGGCGCCTACTCTTGAGGAGTATTCCATTCTGCTGAGTGTCCCGGTCCGGTATCAGGTTCCTTTCTTGGATGTGCCCAAGGAGGTTTATTTCAGAGTTGTTGCCAGAGCTCTCCATTTGGGTATCAAGGAAGTCAGTGATAGTTGGAAGTCCAGTGGGGATGTTGTAGGATTGCCTTTGAAGTTTCTGTTGAGGGTAGCTAGAGAAGAAGCAGAGAAGGGAAGTTGGGAAGCCTTTCATGCTCAGTTGGCCGTCATGATCTATGGGATCGCCCTGTTTCCGAGTATGCCCAATTTTGTTGACTATGCTGCAGTCAGTATTTTCATTGGAGGAAATCCAGTTCCTACTCTGTTAGCTGACACTTACTATGCTGTTCACAGTAGGCATGGTAAGGGTGGGGCTATCAGGTGTTGTCTCCCGCTTTTGCTCAGATGGTTCTTGTCTCTCCTGCCAGTCAATGGACCTTTTGTGGATGCTCAGAGCACGCATAAGTGGACTCAGAGGGTTATGTCTCTTACTTCCTATGATATCAGATGGCAATCTTACCGGATGGATGTGTGTAACGTCATTATGAGCTGTGGAGGATTCCGTAATGTGCCACTCGTAGGGACTAGGGGTTGCATCAATTACAACCCGGTTCTTTCTCTTCGCCAGTTGGGGTTTGTGATGAAGGAAAGACCACTTGAGGCTGAGGTAGCTGAAAGTGTGTATTTTTAGAAGCAGAGTGACCCGGCTAGATTGGAGCAGATAGGGAGAGCTTGGAAGTCTATTGGTGTGAAGGACGGATCTGTCTTAGGGAAGAAGTTTGCCGTTGCTATGCCCGATTACACTGATTGGGTCAAGGAGAGAGTAGAAACTTTGTTGTTACCCTACGATAGGATGGAGCCGTTGCAGGAGCAACCACCTTTGATCCTTGCTGAGAGTGTGCCTGCGGAGCACTACAAGCAAGCCCTGATGGAGAATCGCCGTTTGAGAGGGAAGGAGCAAGATACCCAGATGGAGCTGTACAAAGCCAAAGCTGATAGGTTGAATTTGGCTCATCAACTCAGAGGAGTGCGAGAAGAAGATGCTAGCAGACTGAGAAGCAAGAAGAGATCCTACGAGGAGATGGAGAGCATGTTAGATGCAGAACACCGGGAGTGCTTGAGGCTGCAGAGGGTTGAGGCCAGCTATCAGAAGAAGATCAGAGACTTGGAGAAGCAACTCAGAGATAAAGACATCCAGTTGAAGAAGGAAGTAGACTTGAGACAGGCATCAGAGAACCACCTTGGAGGAGAAGTGGTGGAGCTTAGACGACAACTGAAGGAGAAGATCACTCTTTTGCCAGAATGTTCAGAATGTGACCTGTTGATAGACCAGTGTCAGTACTTGAAGACTCTCATTCCGGAAGGCCGTTTGTCTTAGCTTGTATCTTTAATATGTATGTTGAGAATCACCTCCAGGCTTGTTGGATGGGATTCATTGTTGTACTCCGATTGTTTGGATTTTCTTTGTCGACTTTGTTGTATGATCCTGTTGCTCATATATATGGGGTTGTTGGTTTCACCTTGTACTCATCACTCTTGTGTATGTTGTTTCTGTGCTTCTGTGTTGCTCTTGCTGCAGGTTGCCATCTTTTGAGGATGACTCAGGCTCTTTGAATGCCTGAGGAATGAACATATCATGTGCATCATACGCATCATTAGCACCATACTCATATCATTTTGCATAACAGGTGTTCTTGGTCGTGACTTCTCACTCTTGGTTCCTGTTCAGGCAGGATAGCTGATCAACGTCCGCACCGCTACTCAACAAGACTGAATCAACAGAGAGGTATGGATCAAGTTCAAGCTGAGCTGGCTGAGATGAAGGCTAACATGGCCCAGTTTATGAATATGATGCAAGGGGTTGCACAAGGTCAAGAAGAACTTCGAGCCATGGTTCAGAGACAAGAGGCTGCAATTCCACCGGTCAACCATGCCCCGCCAGAGGGAGGCCCGGTCAATGATAATAATGTTGCTACTGCTGTACCCATCAACAACTATGCTGTAGGTGATGAGTTGGGGGGTATTCGAATCAACGGTCAACCTATTGCTCCAAATGCCGCTAATGCCAGAGCAGTCCGCGCCCCGGCCCGTAATCCTGCTCCGATTGTTGACAGACAAGAGGATATGTTCACTCTGCTCAGTGAAGACGAAGACGTTCTGGGAAGGGTTGATGAGAGGGATCGTAAAGTTGATGCCCTTGCTGAGAAAATTAGAGCTATGGAATGTCAAAATTCTCTCGGTTTTGATGTTACCAATATGGGGTTGGTGGAAGGTTTGAGAATCCCTTACAAGTTCAAAGCACCGTCCTTCGATAAATACAACGGTACTTCTTGCCCTCGCACCCATGTGCAGGCTTATTATCGAAAAATCTCTGCGTATACCGATGATGAAAAGATGTGGATGTATTTTTTCCAAGATAGTCTATCTGGGGCTTCTTTGGACTGGTACATGGAATTGAAGAGAGATTCGATCCGATGCTGGAGGGATCTGGGTGAGGCCTTCTTAAGGCAATATAAACACAACATGGACATGGCACCGAGCCGGACTCAGCTGCAGAGTCTTTGTCAGAAATCCAATGAGAGCTTCAAGGAGTATGCCCAGAGGTGGCGTGAACTGGCTGCTAGAGTTCAACCCCCTATGCTGGAGAGGGAGTTGACATATATGTTTATCGGTACTCTTCAGGGTGTGTTTATGGACCGGATGGGGAGCTGCCCATTCGGCAGTTTTTCTGATGTTGTCATTTGTGGAGAGAGGACTGAGAGTTTGATTAAAACTGGGAAGATCCAAGATGCTGGTTCCTCTTCTTCTAAGAAGCCGTTTGCTGGGGCACCTCGTCGAAGAGAGGGTGAAACTAATGCTGTTCAACACCGCAGAGATCATAACAGAAGTGAATACCGCCAAGTTACTGCAGTGACCATTCCGACACCTCCACCTCGTCAACAACAACAACAAAGAGTTCAACAACCGCAACAACAACAACAGCAACGTCCGTATCAGCCCAGACAAAGGATGCCTGATCGACGTTTTGATTCGCTACCCATGTCATACGCCGAACTGCTGCCCGAACTACTCAGGTTGGGGATGGTTGAGCTGCGTACAATGGCTCCGCCTACAGTATTGCCTCCTGGGTACGACGCCAACGTCCGCTGTGACTTTCACTCTGGGGCACCAAGGCATCATACTGAGAAGTGTCGGGCTCTCCAGCACAAGGTCCAAGATTTGATCGATGCCAAGGCGATCAACTTCGCTCCAGTGCCTAACGTCGTAAACAACCCTATGCCTCAGCATGGTGGGTGTAAGACCCCAATTTTGGCCCTAAGATCCCTCATGGCCCATATCATATCATATCATGGCCTCAAGGATCATTGCATGCCCTAGTTTCCCTCCTAGTGGGTAGGTTGCCTTGTGGTTTGGTTCTTGATCACCAAGCATACTTTGCATTTGTATATCTTTGCTTTTCACATGTTCATCACTCAAAAGTACAAAAATATTGTCAGCTAACCTTGTTGCTTGCAGCTGAAGCAATCATCAGCAATTAGGTCAAAGACAGTCAATAGTCAGTCATTGCAGTGGATGGTGGCCATTCTTGCAAAATTTGGGCACCATAATCAATAATCAAGAGTTCATACAACTTGGGACATCATTTGGAGTCAAGTTCTCAAGTAATTAGGGTTTGGAATTCATCAGAAATGCTTCAATCATGCAAAACCCTAGAAAAGTCAACAGAAGGTCAAACTTGGTCAACTATGGATTTAATCAGTGATTTGATGGATGGAATTGATTTGAAGGAGCTCATTCATGCTCACATAAGCCTCATATACCATGTCAAACCTCATCATGGAAGAATTTGGAGCAAAATCAGAAAATTTCCCAAAATAGAAAGTGGACCTGTAATTTCAACTGCCAAAAATGGAAACTTCTTGATCCTCAACTTGCATCATGATACAAGCTTCAAATGAATCTTTGCCCAACATGAAAGTTGAAGATCTTGTTCTCTCATTTTCAAAAAGTCCAAGAACTCTCAAATCCCATGTATGGTTTGCAAGATATGATCATTTCATTTTCACAAATTTTTGAACTTCAACAAGCCATATCTCATGAACCACAAGGCCAAATTTGATGGGGTTTTTTCCTACAAGCTCCATTTGTTCCCCTCTTTCCAAAAATTCACTCCTCATTCACCAAAACCTCGCCATGCAAAATGCCTTTTTTTTTACTTGACTTTATTCATTTCAAGTGTGGAAAAAGTTGACTTTTTAATTTAGCAAGTTTTAAGCAATTTGGCCATTTGGGATTGGTTTTAATTGATATTTGAAGCATGCTCAAAGGCCCAAATCGTGCAGACCACACCTCCATGTGCAACTTGTGTCAAACTTAGCAATTTTGGCATTTGGCTTCATTTGAGCTAATCAAACTTAGCACTTCATTAAGCAATGCTAAACAGACCTATATAAACCATTTTCTGTCATTTCTAAACCTAGTTGCAGCCTCCATTCGAACAGAAACTCTCACTCTCTCATTTTTCCATTTTGCTCACTTTGCATTTTTTCTGCTAAACTCTCAAAGAACCACGAGCACCCTTGGTATTTTCATCAGTTGCCAACATTTTTGAAGCATTCTCAATCCTCTTTTGGTGACTGTAAACAAAGGAAAGGCAGCTGCTACATCAACACCCTCCAATGGCAGATTTCGAACCAGTTTGTTTCAAGCAAGTTTGAGCTAAAGTTCTTCAAGAATCCTTCAACACTAACCATAATCTGCACCTATTTCAAGCTGCATCATCCAAATAACCACTGTTGCTCCATTTACTTCAAATCCAAGTAAGATTTCGACCCTCTCTATTTCAAAAATCATGCTATGTTTAGGGTAGATCTCTTGATGCTGATTCCAATGAACCTTGAACCATTGAAAATGATTAACTATGTTAAGAGAAATCTGACTTTGAAGTTCTATGTTCAAACTTGTTCTTGCTTCTTTCTCTTTTGTGTGCTCGAATTAATGATGATGGATGCCATATTATGAATGTACTTGGTTTGCTGAATCGATTGCCATGTTTGATTGATGTTTCTGGGCGTGTTTGATTTTCACGATGGTTGTTGGTTGATGAAGATGAACACTGTAGTTTACAGAACCCTAAATACTGTTCAAAACCCTAAACCCCATTTTCCAGATTTTCATTAAACACGATTGGTTGTTTGTATGTATGCCCTGCATGAACTCGCTATTCCTTTCCGTCACAGCCAATCACAACATTTCAGGTGTCCATGTAAAACGGTGCGTTTGGTTTAATGAATGTAGTATTTACTGAATTGCCACCGGTCAACATGGTTGACTTACCATTCCATGTTATGTATTCATGTTATTCCAAATTGTTCATCAACTTACAAAATTCATTTCTCATTCATTTCAACTCCAAAAATCATGGAATTTTTTGCATCATGTCCTGTTGAATGTCTAGTATTTTATCATGTTTTTTGTTGAATTTTTGGTTGGCTGGATTTTAAATGGTATTAGGTTTCTTGACATGTATGCTTAATTTGTACCTTTTGCCATTTCTTTTGTGAAATAATGATGATGCATCCAATGACCCTGAAAGTTTTTGTGGTTAATCTACACTCATTCATGTTCATTTTGATGTAAAGTTTGTGCATTTATCATATGTGGTTTGTGAGATATGAATTTTGGAAGTAGGGTGTGACAATTTGTGTCACACCAATGATATGCAATTTCATGATTTTTGTTGACATGCTTCCTGACCTCCAATTGATGTGAAATTTTGCATGAATCTTCTCTCATATGTCTAGTTGATGTGTGAATTTTCCTGGAATTAATTATGCCATTTCCAAATTGTTTGAGATTTTATCCCCTGTTTGACCAAAATGTTGACCTTGTGTGATACATCTTGCCATTTCCTTTGTGAAATTCTCATACTTCATTGGATGATCATGAAATTTTACATGTGCATACTAAACATCTTGAGCTTTGCATTGGTGTTGATCCCATCCATTTCTCATCTGTTTTCATTTAGTTATGATTTTTTGAAGTTGATACATGTATATTTGACTTCTTTGTGCATGCTTGAATTTGCTTTGACTTCATGATTTTCATTGACTGCCTTCCACTTATCCAATTGTGATGAAATTTTACATGCTTACCATGCTAGGTGTTAGGATTGAGCATGAATTATTTGGTGATTTTTGAAAATGTTTGAGTTGACTTTTGATGCAAGTCTTTCTGTTGACTTCTATGTGCACCAATTTGCCATGCTTTGCCTTCTTTTGTCTACAAAATGATGATGATGAATGATATGAATGTGGGATCAATTGAGTTTGCTTCTTAAATGTTTGAACTTGATTTTGGTTGACTTTCATTTGCTGTTTTGACTTTCTCATTTATTTTTGACCCTAGGCTTATCCTAGTGGTCCTTTGGACTTATGATTGAGTTCATGTTTCAGGTTAAGCTACAAGTGCTTCAAAGAAACCATTGCCTTTTGACTGAGTTTATCTGTTTATCATGAGCTAACCTTTGTTTTGTAGGTGGCTTGACTCATAAGATTTGAGTCTTGTGCTTGGCACATTTGTCTATCTGTTTGACTGTTGACTTCTGTTTCCTTTTGATTTAAACTGTTGAACTGTGTACTGATTTGTTTGATTATTTCAGGTACCATTAGTTGCTTAAGTTCTTTGAACTTGCTTTGCTTTGCTTTTTAGCAATTTGCTTTGAGGTAATCCCTCTTTCTTCATGTAGTCTGGAGACCCGGCCTGTTATTTGGCCGGGCAAACTGTCTGAAGTCCTCCTTAAGAGGCAATGCTTGTGTGTGTTTATATTTGTCCCAAGCAGGAAAAGTCCTTCAAGTAAGGCAATTGGTAGATCAAAGGGATAAGCAACCTATCCCCTACTATTCAGTGAGTCTTCTCCTTGCTCCCATCACATGGTTGTAGCATTGAGATCCATACCCAAGATCAATCGAGTCTAATGTGGAGAGAGTTCCTACTTTCTGAACTCCCACACTTTCTGATATTTTAAATGCTCTCCCTGATCAGGGATATGAGCAATGAGGCACACCCCTCATCTCCTTTCATCTGCTTCACCTTAGCCTCTCAATGGCAAGGTTAAGAGCAAATCTTTGACCCGATTCCAGTTGGCCTCAGTGCCTAACCCTCTTGTGTGAGCCTCCTTGTTTGGCTATAGAGTGTGCTGTTTGATTCTCATTGATTGGTTGATTGCTTCATATGCACATGCTTGCTTGTATGCTCTATGCATTTATCATCATTTATTGCTCATCAATGCATAATCATCTCATTTGTCTTTATGACATTATCATTGCTGTTTACCCATTGAGGACAGTTGTAAGACCATCCATTGGCCATTGCTCATATGATATGGAAGTGAGTATAAGACCATCACCTTGGCCACTCATCTCATCTTTGCTTGATGCTTTGTTTGTTTGTATGAGAGGATACAACTGTAAGTCCCTGCAAGTTGGCATTTGTATTCCTAGGACCATACTGTGGAGGTTAGAGTAAGCCCAGACAGATTGGCATCTGACATCCATGTTTTGCTTCTGTTTGTTTATGTGAGGTTGCAACTGTAAGTCCCTGCTAGTTGGCATTTGCTTTCCTATGATCATATGTTGGATATTGGTATAAGTCCAGACAGATTGGCATCCGGTATCCAAGTTTCATTTTGTTTTAGGAGATTAGTGTAAGACCATTGAGTGGCCTCTGATATCCATTTCTGTTTTAGGAGACTGGTGTAAATCCATCTATTGGTATCCGGTATCCACCTTTTATTTCTTTGGTTGAGGAGATTAGTGTAAGGCCATTGAGTGGCATCTGATATCCAGTTCTGTTTTAGGAGATTGGTAAAAGCCCAGTGATTGGCATCCGATATCCGCTTTTGCTTTCTTCTTTGTTTGTTTGTTATTATCCATTGCTATTCCAAAGGACACACTTGAATCATCCCTTATATGATTTCAAGAAGTGAACCTTCTAAGAAGTTTTACTTTCCATCTTCATCCATTCATCACTCATTATGTCCTAAACCTTTTCACACTTTGATTTCAAACTTGACATAGATATTGTGCAAACATCTTCATGTTTTCTAACTAAAAACCTGGACCCAAGTCCTTGACTTTTTTCAAACTCCATTTCATAATACTTCTTTCAAATCAATCTTAATCATACTTTGACTTCATTTTCATAATCACAATCAATTAACTTCACTCATTCACTTGTTTTGGCTTTGTCCATTGTTAATCTTTTCACATTAGCCATAGGTTTCAATTATCATTGTGGTTGATGTAAATCTTGCCTATCCTTAGTGAGTCGACAGTAAGACTTCCGTACTGAAAACAGGGCTAACCCCTCTAGTACGTCGAAGCTATCCTCGCATGGTGGATGTTGGTCTTGGTCGAGTTTTCTCCCATTGATAATGAAAAGCCTCAGTGCTATTGTTTAAAACTGAATCCACCAACTTTTGGAAATCTTTTAGCCGAACTACGGCGTTTTGATCCTTACCTTTGATGGAAGGTACGTAGGCAGCGGGTTCATCCGTTCGAACACAAAAATAACTAACTTGTATATTCTTTTCTCATCACCCCAATCATGTTTGCACAATGTTTATGTCATAACAAATAACAATTTATTACAACAAGTGTGAAAAGGGCTCCCTAGGAGTACCTAGGACGTAGTGGGTGCCTAACACCTTCCCATTGCGTAATTTACCCCTTACCCAGACTCTCTGATCTTTTTATTAGTTTTCTACGTGTAAAACTTCTTAGGCTTTTGTTCGCTTTTTAGCCAGTCCTTTGGATAAATAAAAGTGCGGTGGCGACTCGAAATTTCATTGTATACCTTGCTTATGGTTTAATCAATAAATCATATAGCGACGAATACACCGCTACAGTGGGCATAGAGTGAACAATATTAAGGGGAAAGAAGCTAAAAATCTGGTTGTTAATGTTGATGATGTTCAGACTTCTCTGCTAGTTGTGAAGGGCCGTCTGCTGAATGGGGGTATCTACTCGGGCTGTGATGAGGATTGTTTGGGCTGTGCAGAATCTGAGAATGGTTGCGACCAGTTAAGGGTCGGTATCCAGGGTATGATGGATGAGGGTTGTTTGCAATTCAGTAGGGCTGTAAAAGATCGTGGAACAGTGTCAACTATCACCATTTACTTTAAACCGTCTGAAGAACGTGGACAAAGGGTCGTTAGTGCACCTGCAACGAATGGTACCCCAGTTACCATTTCCGTGCCTGTAAACATCAGTGCTCCAACTACTATCGCCGCGTCTGGAAGAAGGGCTGTTGAGAATAGTAGAGTCGTGCCGTGGAAGTATGATAATGCTCACCGCAGTTACAGAAGGGCTGAAAGTCAGACGAGACCAGTGAATCAAGCTCCAGTGACAATTGGTTTACCGAATAGAGTTCCTGCAACTATTGGTCCGGCTGTGGATAATGTAGGGGGTCCAGGAGGTTTTACCAGAAGCGGTCGTCTGTTCGCACCGCAGCCTTTGAGGGACAACAATGCTGAGGCTCTCGCCAAAGCAAAGGGTAAGCAAGCTGTGGTTGAGGAAGAACCTGTCCAGAAGGAAGCGCCCGAGGGGACATTTGAGAAGGACGTGGAGGAGTTTATGAAGATAATCAAGAAGAGTGACTACAAGATTGTAGATCAGTTGAATCAAACTCCGTCCAAGATTTCTATACTTTCACTGTTGTTGTGCTCTGAGGCACACCGTAATGCCTTGCTGAAGATGTTGAATCTGGCTTACGTGCCTCAGGAGATTTCTGTCAATCAACTGGAGGGTGTGATGGCCAATGTGAGCACCAGGCATGGTGTAGGATTCACCAACCTGGACTTACCGCCTGAAGGGCGAAACCATAACAAAGCCTTGCACATCACCATGGAGTGCAAGGGGGCAGTGTTGTCTCACGTATTGGTAGACACCGGGTCGTCGCTGAATGTGTTGCCTAAGCAGATTCTGAAAAAGATTGATGTGGAAGGGTTTGTGCTTACTCCTAGTGACCTGATCGTTCGTGCTTTCGACGGATCCAAACGTTCTGTGTGTGGGGAAGTTACCTTGCCTGTGAAGATAGGTCCTGAGGTATTCGATACCATCTTCTATGTTATGGACATCCAGCCCGCCTATAGTTGTTTATTGGGGCGTCCATGGATTCATGCAGCAGGGGCAGTCTCGTCGACTCTCCATCAAAAGCTCAAGTATGTCTGGAACGGTCAGATTGTGACTGTGTGCGGTGAAGAAGAGATTCTGGTGAGTCATCTATCCTCGTTCAAGTATGTTGAGGTGGATGGCGAGATCCACGAGACCTTATGCCAGGCGTTTGAGACTGTGGCTCTTGAGAAAGTGGCGTACGCTGAGCAGAGGAAGCCAGGTGCTTCAATTACTTCTTACAAGCAGGCTAAGGAGGTTGTTGATTCTGGCAAAGCTGAAGGCTGGGGCAAGATGGTGGATTTGCCTGTCAAAGAAGACAAATTTGGCGTTGGTTACGAGCCTCTCCAAGCAGAGCAGAATGGTCAAGCGGGTCCGAGTACCTTTACCAGCACTGGGCTGATGAATCATGGCGACGTCTCTGCAACCGGTAGTGAAGACTGTGACAGTGATTGTGATTTGGACAACTGGGTTCGCCCGTGTGCACCAGGGGGGTCTATCAACAACTGGACGGCTGAAGAAGTGGTTCAAGTTACTCTTCTGACAGAGTAATTTTCTGTTGTTTTTTCATTTTGCATGAAAATCCTACGATCTGCCCAAGGCGTAGTGATTCATTGTAGGGCCTCATCATGTTTTAATGATTATCATTAATGAAGGACATTTTTTGAAATCAAACTTTGTGATCCCTGTCTTTCTATTTTTTGTTTTCATCTTTTTTCAAAACAATAAAAATGGCAATGTTTTTGTTTTTTGTGACTTTATTGAACTCTTTTTCTAAAACAAAGCATTAAACATGCAGAAGCGATCTTATGGCATTCACTATGAACAGTTCTGTTATGGCTCAGTATGATTTCGACAACCCCATCTACCAAGCTGAAGAGGAGAGTGAGGAAGACTGTGAACTCCCTGCAGAATTGGTCAGATTGCTGAAGCAGGAGGAAAGGGTCATCCAACCTCATCAGGAGGAGTTGGAGGTTGTTAATTTGGGTACTGAGGACGCCAAAAGAGAAATCAGATTGGGGCTGCTTTAGAGGACTCTGTCAAGAGGAGGCTGATTGAGATGCTGAGAGAATATGTAGAGATATTCGCCTGGTCATATCAGGATATGCCTGGGTTAGATACAGACATTGTGGTGCATCGATTACCTCTTAGAGAAGGATGTCCTTCGGTCAAGCAGAAGCTTCGTAGAACGAGTCCTGACATGGCAACTAAGATCAAGGAAGAGGTTCAGAAGCAGTGGGATGCAGGTTTTTTGGCTGTTACAAGTTATCCCCCATGGGTGGCCAACATCGTTCCTGTGCCGAAGAAGGATGGTAAAGTCAGAATGTGTGTCGATTACCGGGATTTGAATAGAGCGAGTCCGAAAGATGATTTCCCATTACCTCACATTGATGTATTGGTTGATAATACGGCTCAATCCTCGGTATTCTCTTTCATGGATGGTTTCTCTGGATATAATCAGATCAAGATGGCGCCAGAGGACATGGAAAAGACGACATTCATTACACCTTGGGGCACGTTCTGCTATAAGGTGATGCCATTTGGGTTAAAGAATGCTGGTGCTACCTATCAGAGGGCAATGACGACTCTTTTTCATGACATGATGCACAAAGAAATTGAAGTGTACGTAGATGATATGATTGCGAAGTCGCAGACAGAAGAGGAGCACTTGGTTAATTTGCAGAAGCTGTTTGATCGGTTGAGAAAGTTCAAACTGAGGTTGAATCCGAACAAGTGTACGTATGGGGTGAGATCAGGGAAGCTTTTAGGCTTCATTGTCAGTGAAAAAGGAATTGAGGTTGATCCAGCGAAAGTCAAAGCTATTCAAGAGATGCCTGAACCGAAAACGGAGAAGCAAGTCCGTGGGTTTTTAGGGAGGTTGAACTACATTGCAAGGTTCATATCTCACCTAACTGCCACATGTGAACCAATTTTCAAACTGCTCAGAAAGAATCAAGCGATCAAGTGGAATGATGATTGTCAAAAGGCTTTTGACAAGATTAAAGAGTATTTACAGAAACCTCCAATCCTTATACCTCCAGCTCCAGGGAGACCTCTGATAATGTACCTGTCAGTGACTGAGAACTCGATGGGGTGTGTATTGGGACAACATGACGAGTCTGGTCGAAAAGAGCATGCCATATACTACCTTAGCAAAAAGTTTACCGACTGTGAAACAAGATATTCACTGCTCGAGAAAACTTGCTGTGCTTTGGCCTGGGCTGCTCGCCGACTGAGGCAGTATATGTTGAACCATACTACCTTATTGATTTCTAAGATGGATCCAGTGAAGTACATCTTTGAGAAACCAGCTCTCACCGGACGTGTTGCTCGTTGGCAGATGATTCTAACAGAATATGATATTCAGTACACGTCACAAAAGGCCATCAAAGGTAGTATTCTGTCAGACTACCTCGCCGAGCAACCGATTGAAGATTATCAGCCTATGATGTTTGAATTCCCTGATGAAGACATCATGTATCTTAAGATGAAAGATTGCGAAGAGCCTCTTGTCGAGGAAGGACCGGATCCGGATGACAAATGGACACTGATGTTTGATGGGGCTGTGAATATGAATGGTAACGGTGTTGGGGCAGTATTGATCAATCCTAAAGGTGCTCATATACCTTTTTCTGCCAGATTGACGTTTGACGTCACCAACAACGAAGCTGAGTATGAGGCTTGTATCATGGGGATAGAAGAAGCCATTGATCTGAGGATCAAAACGCTTGACATTTATGGAGATTCCGCTCTAGTGGTCAATCAAGTCAACGGAGATTGGAATACGAATCAGCCGCATTTGATTCCGTATAGAGATTACACCAGAAGAATACTGACGTTCTTCAAGAAGGTGAAGTTGTATCATGTCCCCCGGGATGAGAATCAGATGGCTGATGCCTTGGCTACTTTGTCGTCAATGATCAAAGTTCATTGGTGGAATCATGTACCACATGTTGCGGTGAATCGACTTGAGAGGCCTGCGTATGTGTTTGCAGCCGAGTCTGTTGTGATTGATGAGAAGCCGTGGTATTATGACATCAAGAACTTCCTCAAGACTCAGGAGTATCCTGAAGGTGCGTCGAAGAATGACAAGAAAACCCTGAGAAGGCTAGCTGGAAGCTTCTATTTGAATCAGGATGATGTGCTGTATAAGAGAAACTTTGACATGGTCTTGCTCAGATGCGTGGACAGACCCGAGGCAGACATGTTAATGCAGGAAGTTCATGAAGGTTCCTTCGGTACTCATGCCGGCGGACATGCAATGGCTAAGAAATTGTTGAGAGCGGGTTATTACTGGATGACTATGGAATCCGATTGTTTCAAGTATGCTCGGAAGTGCCATAAGTGTCAAATTTATGCTGATAAGGTGCATGTACCCCCAAGCCCTCTGAATGTCATGAATTCGCCTTGGCCGTTTGCCATGTGGGGCATTGATATGATTGGGAAGATTGAGCCTACTGCTTCGAATGGACATCGCTTCATTTTGGTAGCGATTGACTATTTCACCAAATGGGTGGAAGCAGCTTCTTATGCTAACGTTACCAAACAAGTGGTTACCCGGTTCATCAAGAAGGAAATCATCTGTCGTTATGGAGTTCCAGAGAGAATCATCACTGACAATGGTTCGAATCTCAATAACAAGATGATGAAAGAGCTTTGTAAAGATTTCAAGATTGAACATCACAATTCTTCTCCTTACAGACCGAAGATGAATGGTGCTGTAGAAGCGGCAAACAAGAATATCAAGAAGATTGTGCAGAAGATGGTCGTTACGTACAAGGATTGGCATGAGATGCTGCCTTTCGCTTTGCATGGGTACCGTACCTCAGTACGTACGTCGACCGGGGCAACCCCTTACTCCCTTGTGTATGGTATGGAAGCTGTCCTACCTGTTGAAGTGGAGATTCCTTCTCTGAGAGTTTTATTGGATGTCAAGCTGGACGAAGCCGAGTGGATTCGAACAAGGTTTAACGAGTTGAGCCTTATCGAGGAGAGACGGTTAACAGCTGTATGTCATGGACAGTTGTATCAGAGAAGGATGAAGCGAGCCTTTGATCAGAAAGTGCGTCCTCGAAGCTATCAGATCGGTGATCTAGTTTTGAAGAGGATCCTCCCTCCCGGTACAGATAACAGGGGCAAGTGGACTCCTAATTATGAAGGTCCGTATGTTGTGAAAAAGGTATTCTCCGGTGGAGCCTTGATGCTTACAACTATGGATGGTGAAGACTTTCCGTCTCCTGTTAACTCAGATGTAGTCAAAAAATACTTCGCATAAATTGACCCGCTGGACAAAAAGAATAAAAGAGTCCAGGCAAAAAAAGGGGCATCCCGGCGAACCAAAAAACAGAAAGAAAAGGTTCGGGCAAAAATTAGGGATAAAATGAAAAGAATTTGTACACCCGGTAAGTCGAAAACCCGCAAGGGCGGCTTAGGCAAAAATGGGTATCCCGGTGGATTGAAAACCCGAAAGGGCGATCCAGCCAAAAGAGGGATTAAAGCGAAGACTACAGTCTGAGTTATCCGTACTTCATCAAGCTTTGTCATCTGCCATCTCGAAAGATGTGATCCGTCCAGTCATTCTTCTCAGAAAGCAAGGAGTTGGGAGGAAAACTGATGATCTATGAGTTATAACAGAATTGGGAAATAGTGGATGCCGTGTTCACATTGCCATTAGGATAGATTTTTCCTTTTATGCGCAATTACCTCTTTCTAGGAATTGCCTCCCAATGTATTTGCCTTTTCAGGCACATTTTCAATCAATAAAAAGTCGTTATTCAAATAAATAGCTCTTTGGTTTTTATTTTTACTGTTTTGTTTGCAAAAATGTCTGAATTTTTTATAAGCATTGCATATAAGAACATGAAGGCTACACAATAGCTTGCAGGATGACAAAACATTTGAAAATCATTTTGAATGTTGAGGACACTTGAGCGTATCTTGTCCATGTATCCCCTGGGGGCATTTTGTTGTGCTGTTTTTCAGAGTGGCATCTGTGAGGACGTTTCCTCAACAGATATTTTTCCCCGAGCAAGTTTGGAAGTTATCAGAGCTATGTTCCCCTGCGGAGACGTCTGTGGATAATGCCTTCTATTCCCCAGCAGGTCTAAGGATTGCCTATCCCCCAGAAGGCCTGTATTTGCCGATTTCCTCCCCGAGTGACGCAGGTTCATTGAAATTTATCTCCAGCATTTATCCTATCTGTGGACTGAAGGATATCCCCAGCGGAGTTTTACCTTTCCCCAGCAGCAGTGCTATTCTCCAACATGAGTGAGAAGTCGTTGCTCTCCCTGCAGAGTCTCCCCGCAAAGTTGGAGTACCCGATCAGTTTTGGCTCCCCAGCCGGAGTTTTTCATCATTTTTGCATCTTGCATGTAGTGATCATTGCATCCTCAAACTGCGTAGCATTCCCATTCAATATGGAGCATTACGCCATAGAAAATTCAAACATATGCATTCATGTGTTAACCACACCAGACCGTATCCCCGGCAGAGGCGGATCATTTCATTCAACATCAGCACAGCAAGTCTGCTACAGTTGCTCTCGACAGCACTCAGGATTGATATCCCCACAAAGGTTTATTACCTCACCCGTTGGTGACAGAAAGTTTGTTTCTCCCCAGTGAGACCCCCAGCAAGTGGTCAACCTTGCCTCGACATATCTAAAAAGTCGTTCTTGTGATACCGGTAAGTGTCATACTAGCACCCGCGTGTGTTTCTTTGTTTGGTGTCGGTAAACACCATTGTTTCGGTGTCTGTAAACATCGGGTATTCTCCCCAGTCATCAGTAAATGTCTGGTCATCATTTTTGGCGTCGGTAAACACCATTGTTTCGGTGTCTGTAAACATCGGGTTTTCTCCCCAGTCATCGGTAAATGTCTGGTCATTTTTTGATGTCGGTAAACATCATCTTTCGATGTCGGTAAACATCGAGTCTTTTCTGCAGTCATCGGTAAATGTCTGATAACCCCCAGCTAGAGATCCCCAGTAGAATCATCGGTAAATGTCCTATCTGGTTTCCGGTTGCGAATATTTGTTTGTATCTCCCCAATAAATTTCTCATTCCCAGTCATCGGTAAATGTCTGGTCGTTTTTTGATGTCGGCAAACATCATCTTTCGATGTCGGTAAACGTCGAGTCTCATCCCAGTCATCGGTAAATGTCTGGTCATGCTTTGTTTCCTTGTTGATAAAATCAAGATCCCCAGAAGTCGTCGGTAAACGTCTTGTCTGATTACACCACAAAGATTTTGTTCCTCCCCAAGTGGAGACGCCATCGGTAAATGGCCCCGTATGCTTCGATATCGGTAAATATTGAATGCCCAGTTTTATCCGCCATCGGTAAATGGCCCCCGTTTTCTTCGATATCGCTAAATAGCGGATCCCCAGTTGCAGTAGCCATCGGTGAATGGTCGGGTTGAAGTTGATATCGGTAAATGTCAAGTTTCTTTGAAGCCACCATCGGTAAATGGTTTTGCTTCCTTTTACATCAGAAGTTGTTTCCCAGCAACCATCGGTAAATGGTCTTGCTGAAGTTGATATCGGTAAATATCAAGTTACCAGTTTCTAACCATCGGTAAATGGTTTCGCTTTTCTGAAGTTGTCAATTGCAGGCGTCATCAGTAAATGACGTGGTTCTTCTTGTATCATATCCGGCAGAGTGCAAATTTCTACGGTTCTTGGTATTCAATCCCTATTTACCCTGAAAGTCTGACAGCCGTTGCTCTCATCCATTCGGGTTCCCAGCTGATTGAATAGGGGCAGCTGTAGCACCTCAAATTTGCACCTATCATTGTACATACATTCTCATATTAGGTCATAACATAACATGGTCCACTGCATAACATTGCATTGTCCTATTTGCCTCAAGTGCAAGCCAATCAAGAGAATTAGGTCAAACTGGTCAGGAGATCAGTCAGTCAAGCAAGCAAGTGCATTTCTCAAGGAGCCAAGGCCCTAGGGTTGGTCCAACATGTTCACATGACTTGGGGATCCATTTGAAGTGTTTTGGTCAAGGATTGGATGTTCAGAAGTCATCAGTCAGTGCACAGTCAGTCAGAAACCCTAAAAAGTCAAACTTGGTCAACTGTGATTGATTTTATGGTTTTAATGGATGGATTTGGTTTGAGAGAGCTTATTCATGTCCAAATAGGCCTCATATATCATGGCAAACACCATCATGGAAGAATTTGAATCCAGATCAGAAATTTCCAAAAATGGAAACTGGACCTGTAACTGAAACCTGCCAAAAATGGAAAGTCTTGATCCTCAAACTTACATCATGATACAAGCTTCAAATGAATTTTTGCCCAACATGAAAGTTGAATATCTTGTTCTCCCATTTCCAAAAAGTCCAAGAACACTCAATTCCCATGTATGGTTGGCTAGTTATGATCGAATCATTTTCAGAAATTCTTGAACTTCAAAAGGCCATATCTCTCAAACCATTTGGCCAATTTGGGTGGGGTTTTTTCCAACAAGTCACATTTGACCTCATCTTTCCAAATATGTCATCCTCATGCACCAAAACATCACCATGCAAAATGGCCTTTTTGAACTTGCCTTAATTAATTTCAAGTGAGTTGAATTTTGACTTTTCAAAATAATCATTTTTAAACCATTTGGCCAATTGAAATAGTTCAGAAATGTGGTTTGTGTCATGTTTGAAAGCCCAAATTCGTGCAGTACATACACCCATGCCAACTTGCTTGAAAATTGGAAGAAAAGTACACTTTTACCAACTCTATCCCATATTTCCATGGACTTTGATTTGTACTCTAAAACAGAGAATATAAAGATGATTTTCTGTCATTTACAAACCCTAGTTGCAGCCTCCAAACACAAAAACTCATTCATTCTCTCAAAAATCCATTTCTTAACATTTTTCAAATTTCTTCCAAAAACTTCAAAGGCCACGATCTGGACATTGTTTATTCATCATCCAAGCAACCTTTTGGGCTCATTGCAACGTCATTTTCACAACTGTGGGAAGCCTTTGCACGACTGTTTTTCCCAAAGCATCATCAATGGTAAAGTTTGGTTGAAGTCATTTCAAGCTATCTCAAGCCAAGAATCTTCACCATTCATCATTTGAAGCCTTCTAGCTCATCTGTTTCGAGCCAAAACCATCAAACAACAACTATATCACAAACTGCTCATCAAGAGGTGAAATTTCGATTCTCCCTTTTCTTAAATCTATCATGATACACTTATAGGTCTTTCTCTTGTGATGATTCTGAGCCAAACATCGCTTGATTTCGTGCCAAAATGAGAGAGAACGAGGGTTTTTAAAGTTTGTTGTTCATGATTAAATTTGTTCGATTAATGCTTAATATGTTGTTGTTGGATGATATGATTGTTGTTTATTGATGCCTGCTGATAGATGTACACGATGCAACGCCTAAAATTCATTTCTGCAAACTTTGCATTTTTCTGGAAATCACGATTGAAGGTGGTGATGAACAGCGTGTTGTTTTTGGTTGCTGGAGAATTTCCTGCGGATTCTCCTGCAACCTTCATAGCCTATCCACACTTTTTCCTGCGGATTCTGGGTTAGGGTTTTTTTGCATGAAGGCGCTACTGTTGCATCAGCGTGGGCCAATCAGATTATTTCGTTGCCTTGCCCTAAACGCGGTCGTTTTGTTAAGTGGTGGTTTTATTTATAAGTTTGCCACTCGGGGCATGTGTCCCATTGAATTAAACCATTATTTTTCATTTTTCATTCCATTTTTTGAACTCTAACTTTGAAAAATCATATTTCATTCATTTCAAATCCAAATCTCATGGGAATTTTTGCATCATCTTCATCATGATGTCTACTTTTTTATCATAATTTTTCCAGAATTTTGTGATTAATGGATTTTAATTGGTATTAAGGTTTGTGACATGTGCTCATATTTTATACACTTTGCCAAAACATTTGTGAAATGGTGATACTTTATCCAATGGCTCCCAAATGTTTTGTGCTTAAACTAGACAGACTCATGGTGATTTTGGTGTAGAGTTTATGAATTTATCATTGCTGGTTTGTGAGTTATGATTTTTTGAATTAGGGTGTGACAATTTGTGTCACACCATTGATGTCCAACTTCATGATTTTTGGATCCATGCTTCTTGACCTCCAAATGAATTGATTTTTTGCATGAACCTACTCTTGTATGTCTAGTTTACATGTGAATTTTCTTGGAATTATTTGTGGCATTTCCTAATTGTTTGAGATTTTCTCCCCTGTTTGACCAAAATGTTGACCTTGTGTGACACTTGTTCCCATTTCATTTGTGAAATTCTCATACTTTATTAGATGGACATGAAATTTTACATGAGATAACTAGACATCCTAATCTTTGACATGGTTTTAGTCCCATTCATTTATCATACACCATCTCTGATTTATGAATTTTTCAAGTTGATGCATGTTTGGTTGACTTCTTTGAGCATGTTCAAAATTGCCTTGCCTTTCTGATTTTCATTGACTGCCTTCCACTTGTCCAAATGAGATGAAATTTGACATGCTTACCATGCTGTGGGTTGTGATTGATCATGATTTATTTGGTGATTTTTGGAAATGTTTGAGATTGCTTTTGAGTTAAGTCTTGCTGTTGACTTCTATGAGCTTCTGTTTGCTATACCTTGACCTAATTTGTTCATGAAATGATGATAGTGATTGATATGAATGTGAACCCAATTGGTTGTGTTTCTTAATTGTTTGAACATGATTTTGGATGCTTGCCCTTTGCTGTTTTGACTTTTTCATTCTCTTTTGACCCTAGGCTTGCCCTAGTGGTCCTGTTACTCACTTTTGAGCTTGTGTTTTCAGGTTGACCAACAAATGACCAATGAGACCATTTCTTTTGATTGAGCTTGCTTAAATATCATTGTCTAACTTGTTTGTTTTGTAGGTGGCTTGGCCCACATGCCTTAATCCTTATGCCTTGCACATCCATTTGCTTCTGATTAACTGTTAATGTCTGTTTCCTTTTGCTTTGATTTGAGTTGCATACTAACATCTGCTTGACTATTTCAGGTGCTTTTAGTTGCTTAGTTCCTTGTGAACTTTTGCTTTGCTTTGCTTATATAAGCAATTTGCATTGAGGTATATTTCTAATCTTCATGTAGTTTGGAAGACCTGGCCTGTTACTTGGCCAGGCAACTATCTGAAGCCCTCCTTAAGAGGCAATGTTTGTGACTGTTTACATTTGTCCTTGTATAGAGTCAAAGTCCTCCTAAGTGAAGAGGCAATTGGCAGAACCCAAGGGATATGCAACCTATCCCCTGCTATTCAGTGTGTCATCTGTTTTGCTCACACCACTGTGTTGATGCATTGCAGATACAAACCCAAGATCTTGTGCAATTGTACAGTTGAGTCAGTTTCAAATGTGTAGAAGGGTTCCCACTTTCTGAACCCACACATTCTTGTCTTAAGCTCTCCCAGGCCAGGGATAAGAGCTGTGAAGTCTTATCTTCACTCACCTTTCATCTGCTTCACCTTAGCCCCTCAATGGCAAGGTTAAGAGCTAACATTACCCAGTTCCAGAGGTTTGTTTGTTGAGGTTGATATGACCCCTCGACTAAAACCTAACCCTTGTTTGAGCCACTTGCTTGTGTATAGTGTGTGCTATCTGTGCTTGTATGTTTGTTTGACTTGCTTCCTGTGCAAGTTAGGGTTAGTTTAGACTTGCTTCCTATGCAAGTTAGGTTTTGCTTGGCTTGCTCCCTGTGCAAGTTAAGTGTGTGTGTGGCTTGCTTCCTGTGCAAGTCATGATTAGGATAGGCTGGCTCCCTGTGCCAGTTAGCTAGAAACCTTAACTTAGGGATGAATTTGCATGACAACATCTAGGCTCGAGTCGTAGTCTCCCTAGCGTTGTGTCTCCCTCTGTTATCTGGTTAGGCTAGTCCTTTATCCCTCTGTAGGGGAACTACGTCGCCCTGATCCTCATACCAGATGAGGTACGTAGGCAGGAGATGAGCAGATCTCTCCGGGCGCCTGTGTCTTTGTTTTGTCTTGTTGTGTGCTTGGAAGCTGATGTAAGTCCATCGAGTGGCATTTGGGTTCCAGTGTGGGTTTGTTGGTTTGGAAGCTGATGTAAGTCCATCGAGTGGCATTTGGGTTCCAGTGTGGGTTTGTTGGTTCGGATGCTGATGTAAGTCCAGTGATTGGCGTTCAGGCTCCATGTTTGCCTTCTTGAGTGCGTTTTGGTTCGGATGCTGATGTAAGTCCAGTGATTGGCATTCAGGCTCCATGTTTGCCTTTGCCTGTGTTTGTTTGTGTGCGTGTCAGCCGAGCTACGAATGCTCTGATTCTTCTTTCGTCCAAGAAGATACGTATGCATAGGATGCAATATCCTAGCGAGCATGTGTCGTTTCCCCAGTCCGAACTACTTCGACTCTGATGTCTATGCCTGATGGACTAAGTAGGCCCAGGATGCGACATCCTGCCGAGTCAATTTCAGTCAGTTTCTTTTGTCTCTTTCAGCCAGTGTGTGTGAGTTTGAGCAGTGTTTAGCAACCAATATTCTTTCCTTTTGTGCATGGATCCCGTAGAGTACTACGGATGCGTAGGGGTGCTAATACCTTCCCTTCGCATAACCGACTCCCGAACCCATTCTCTTTGGTCGCGAGACCATGTTCTTTCCCAGGTTTACTCTGAGCGTTTCCTTTCCCTCTTTTGGGATAAATAACGCACGGTGGCGGCTCTGTTGTTCTTGTTTTCCCGCCGGTTTTTCGCGTGATGCGACACCTAACAATCACCCATAGGTAAAGCAATGCCCCCTCCTTACCTTAATTTCCATAATCAAATCCAAGGTTTTGGCTATGTTTCTCCTTCCTATAGCGCTTTAGGATTCCTTGCCTCTTTCTCTTTTTTCCACTTTTCCGTATTTGACAAACTCTCACTCCCTCACTTTATGTATTTAAATGGCCTAAAAATATTTTTGTTAGTTCCTAACTCTCCCTTAACTCTTGTGTTATTACTCCTGAAAACTCAAATTTTATTAAAATACTAATTTCACCCCATAACTCACAATTCATATATTTATATTATTATTTTTATTATATAAAATAAATAAAATTCTAATTACTCCAATTATTATTAAATCATTTAAATATCTCTAATAATTTAAATAGATCATATTTTATTTCTCCTCTATCGAACTCTATAAGTCCAATAAATATTAAATTACTAAAGTACTCCTAAATCCCACAAAGCACCAAAATAACACAAATAACACACATAAACACTCCAACAATTAAATGAAATATTAATTTAAAAATCGGGGTATTACACACTACTTGGGAAAATATGTTCTTAACGCACTAACAGGCGTCAACCTAGCTGACGATCGACCCGTCAATGCTATAGAAGTTGGACTTTTCTTTTAAATTTCCTAATGGGCGTCACGCCTCCTTGGATGCACATGATGACCTTCATCCCCCTTTGGCATGTTTTTCTTGGATTTCTTATCAGATGAAATGGATTCTTCTTCTTCTCTTTACATTAATTGATTTTGCTCCTTTGTTCAATATCTGGCAACTTAAAACTTGATTAGAACTTAAAAACTTATGGGTTGCCTCCCACACATCACTTTATTTTACGTCAGTAGCTCGACTCATTAAAGCTCAGCCCTCAGGGGGCACTTCTAAAGCAAAAATAACACATTGTCCTACATTGTCTACAATATGATAATATTTTAACTTTTTTTCCATTTACTATGAACCTGCCAGTAGATTTACACCAAACTTCTATTGTGCCTTATTCACTCACTCTAATCACTTCAAACGGTCCTGACCACCTAGAGTGAAGCTTTCTTGGGAATAATAACATCCTAGAATTAAAGAGTAACCATAGCTCTACCTAATTGATTTCTCTCCTTGTGATGCGCTTGTCATGCCACTTCTTGGTTATTTCTTTGTAAATCAGGGCATTCTCATACGCATCCAACCTTAGCTCATCCAACTCATGGAGGTCCAAAATCATTTTTCCTCTGGTAGTGATATAGTCCATGTTTAGGGCCTTGATGGCCCAATAGGCTTTATGCTCTAGCTCTACCAAAAGATGGCAGGATTTTCCATACACAAGTTTAAAGGGTGTGTGATCGGTAAATTAGAAAGTGTACTAATTTGACAATGTAGTAATAAGGGAAATTCCCCAAATATCGATCTCAAGGACTACTTGACGACACAGAGTTCTAGTTCTATACTAGTTAAACACAAGCTTTAGGGGTTTTAGATTGTTGGTTTGAAAAATAGAAATAAAAATGCAATAGAAAGTAAATAAAGCAATTGAACAGTTTAAAAGAGATAATGAGTGAACATGCTAGAGAAGGTTTATGATTGGATTCATCAACAACAATAACTTGACCATGCAACAACTTAATTTATAACACTAATTATCGGTTCTTAAGGGTGTTTACTCCTAAGTCCTTAGTGAGAAAACCTTTAATCATTCAAATTAATCCATATGCCCATAGTGAATTACAGATAAAATTAAGCATTATTTTAATCAAGAATATTCCGGTTTCCACAGGGTATCCCTAGGCCTAGGTGATATATACTTTGAATTACTCACAATTAAGTGTTAACATTGTCGGTCCAGCCTAAATATTAACCGTAAATCAAGCTCAATTTTTCTGAAGGAGAAAAATAAAGAACAAATTGCAAGGAACTCAAATATCATCAAATTAAAGTCATTATAAGGTTCAAATAAGAATTGTATCATAAATCCGAATCAGGGACACCCCCTAGCATTTGGTGGTTTAGCTACTCATAAAAGTAAAGAAAAAAAAGTGTAGGCATTATAAGTTAATGGAATAAAAAAGGTCTTAAATCACTAAAGTTCATGAAATCCTTGATCCACCACTAATTCTTCAATGCTCCAACCCTTGGAAATTCACTTTTTTAGCTAAATAGACAAAATATGGGCTTCTTCAGATCTAGGTCATGTCATATGTGTACGGCCTCCTCCTATATGTGTATGGATCAATTTTTAACTACCTCATGCGTATACGGCCCAGGGTAGCGTGTATGGCCAACTAGAGCCATACATGTAAGGCTTTGGCTGTGCAGGAGGAGTGCTGGCTGGCTGGCCTCATACACGTTTAGGAAGAAGCATGATTTTCCCCTTTTCTGGTGATATGCTATCCTGGGAGGTCTGGCTGAGTGGCCATACACATATGAGACCCCTCATACGCGTATGGGCAGGAGATGTGAAAAATTCTCTCTTTTTCTCCTGCTCATGCATTTTTGTCTGGTTTCTTCTCTGGTCTAACTCCTCTTGATTCCTCAGACCTGTAAACATATGAACACTACCTCATGCACGTAAAATAGGTCAGAATCACTAAAACCTTAGCAGATCAAGTCATGATAAAAATCTACCAAAATAAGCTTAAACTATTGCCCAAACTCATAGCAATTCACCTGATTTTGCCATTTAAACATTAATAAAACTAACACAAATGGTGACTAATCAGTATGGTTCCTATAGGTATTTTATAGGCATTCCTATAGGCCCAAAATGCATCATTTAGCTTTGCAGATTAGTCATTTTGTTTAGGTGGAAATTGTTTTCTAAAGGATTTGCCTTATTTCTCTATTGGACATTTCCACATGTCTGCTGGTCTTTGGATGATAAGGGGTAGAAATTTTTTGTCTCACTCAATACTTTTTTAAAATGTTTTCGAATAATTTTGATATGAAGTAATACCTACCATCACTTATGACAAGTCTAGGGAATCTAAACCTCGGAAAGATGGAATTTTTGAACATCTTTGTCACTACTTGAGCATCATTAGTGGGGGAAGCAATCACCTCAATCAACTTCGACATGTAGTCGACAACAACTAATATATTCCCCAATCATCAAAGACTTCCACCTCTAAGATTTTTTCAATGGAATTTCATATCTCCTTAAAATATTCCCAGTGCACTAGAACCTGTCACATTCTATGGTAAAAATATGAACATCTCTAAAAATGGTAGACCAGTAAAGGCCATCCTGAAGAATTTTTGTTGCAGTTTTGGAAATACTCATATTCCCTCCATAAGGAGAGGCATGGTAGTGGGTGATGACTCTTTCTATTTCCTCATCAGAGACACATCGGCGGAATATACTGTCAACAACTCTCTTGAATAGGATAAGATCGTTCCAATAGTAGTGCTTAAGGTCATTCAAGAACTTTTTCTTCTGTTGATAGGTGAGATATGGAGGAAAGACTCCAACAACGAGTTAGTTAATAAAGTAAATGTACCACATAATTGTAGACTTAACAAACACTGATGCCTGCTCTATTTTCTTTACTATGCATGTGTTTCCTACAAAGTAATCGGTGAGAGAAGCGTATCGGTCCGCCTCGGATCTTAAAAATGCTATCAGCTTATCATAAAGGAAATATTCGTTTATGGGCAACTCTTCAGATTTCCCATCATTAATCATATACAAGTGATCTATTACTATATTCTTTGTTCCTTTTTATTACAGATCTCCATGTCGAACTCTTACATCAGTAGTATCCATCAAATAAGTCTTGGCTTCACACCTTTCTTGCTTAGTAGGTACTTAATAGCCGCATGGTCTGTGTATACAATAATCTTTGGTCCTACTAGGTAGGGAAAAAATTTATCGATTGCGTAGATGATGGCTAAAAGCTCTTTTTTCAATAGTGGCATAATTTATCTCAGCTTCATCTAAGGTCCTACTAGTGTAATATATGGCATGCAACTTTTTATCTCTTTGATGTCCTAAAACAATGCCTATTGCAGAGTCGCCTGCATTGCACATGATCTCGAAAGGAAAGCTCCAATCTAGATATTGCATTATAGGGGCATAGATCAATTCGTGCTTTAACAGTTGGAAGTATTCATGGCATCGTTCATCGGAGATGAACCCAATGTCCTTCATTATATGATCAGTCAAAGGTTTGGTAATTTTTGAGAAGTATTTGATGAATCGCCGGTAAAAACTAGTGTATCCAACAAAGCTCTAGACTTATTTTATGGTGGTGAGTGGATATAGTTTATCAATCACTTCTATATTAGCCTTATCAACCTTAATTCCTCTTGAAGACACCAGATGTCCAAGGACTATGCCTTTCTTCCCCATGAAGTGGCATTTTTCCCAATTTAACACGAGGTTGAACTTGACACACCTCTAAAGTACTTTCTCTAAATTAGCTAAACAGTTCTCAAAGCTTGACTCACATACAGAAAAATCATCCATGATATCCTCTAGGAAGTCAACGAAGATCGCCATCATGCACCTCTAGAATGTGGATGGAGCGTTACACAACCCAAATGGCATTCGCCGATAGGAAAATGCATCATTAGTTCATGTGAAAGTAGTTTGATCACTCAAATGAATCGAGATTTGAAATAATCCCAAATACATGTCTAGGTAGCAGAAGTGTGAGTTCTTAGCTAAGCGGGAGAGGAAAGTGATCCTTCCTAGTGGCTTTGTTCAAGTTTCTATAATCAATACACATTATGCATTCCGCCATTGTACGTGCGGCTACAAAGTCTCCTTTACCATTATTTACCATTGTCATCCCATCTTTCTTTGGTACCATGTGTAACAAACTAACCCAATTGCTAACAGATATATGGTAGATAACCCCAACATCAAGAAGCTTCGGTATTTCTTTCTTTACTATCTCGCTCATATTGGGGTTCAGTCTCCTCTCGTGTTCTCTTGAGGTTCTGGAATCCTCTTCAAGTATAATTTTATGCATACACACAGAGGGGTTGATTCCTTTGAGGTCATTGATAGTGTATCCAATTGCTTTGAGATATATTTTCAACAAAGCAAGGAGTTTTTCAGTTTCTTCTCTTCCTAGATCGATGTTTACTATGATTGGGCACTTAAGTCCACTATATAGAAAACTTTATATGAGGTTTTGGGCTAAAACTTTTATTTTTATCTTCGGATGCTTTGGTTCTGGTGTTGAGTTAGGAAAAAGGGTGAGGCACTGGTTTTGATCATTTGGATTTTCATCCAACATGTCTTGATAGATTTCATCCTCGTCATCCTCTGTCGGAGTCATGACAACTCCTTAATGAATTCATCAATTATGTCCATGAAGTAGCACATGTCATTAATGGAAGGGTTCTTTAAAAACTATGACAAGATGAATTCAATCTTTCCATCTCCAACCTCGAAGGTAAGCTTTCCTAGTTTTACATCTATTATAACACCAACAGTACCTAACAAGGGTCTACCTGGGAGGATTGGGATGTGTGAGTCTTCCTTAATGTCCATCACCATAAAATCTATGGGAATATACAGTTGGTTGATTCTTAATGGTACCTCTTCCAATATTCCTACTGGGTTACAGATTGATCGAACAACTGAAGGGACATTTTGGTTATCTTAAGTTCTCCTAAATTTGAGCCTCTTGTAGAACTCACACTAGCTCCTATTTCATATAAGTCTTTGTCAATGACATATTTACCGATAATACATGGAATTGAGAAAATCCTTGGATCTTTATGTTTGGAGGCATCTTATTTTGGATACTAGCGTTGCACTCCTCAGTGAGTGGAACTATTCCGTTGCCATCGAGCTTCCTTTTATTAGTAAAAATTTCCTTCAGAAACTTAGCATATGAAGGAATTTTGGTTATTGACTCTGAAAAATGAATATTGATGTAGAGCGTCTTTAGACTCATGAACTTCTAATACCATCCCTCAGTTTTAGACTTCACAATTCTTTGAGGGTATGGGATCAGAGGCTTGTAAGGAGGAGGGGATACATATGGTTGCTCTTTAGCCTTCAAGGTTTGTCTATTATCTCTCTCAACTGTTATTGGTTCAATGTCCTTGCCAGTCACCTTCTCAGTGTCATTTTTCACACTTATTCTTACAACATTCTCTCTACCTCTGTTCTGCTTCGTAGTGTTGTAGTGTTACAATATCCCTTGGGATTAGGTTTTGGTTGGATTGGAAATGTTCTGGTTGGGGCAGTGGTAGCCGCTTGCTGTTGGGCCACTTGGGAAATTTGGGTCTCTAACAGTTTACTGTGGGTTAACATAGCATCTAATTTATTGGCCAATTGCTTAATCAACTCATTGGTATGAATATTTTGATTCATGAACTCCTTTTTTTATTGAGTTTGAGACAAGACAAAGTTCTCCATCATTAGTTCCAAGTTTGACTTTTTAGGGGAAGTGGGAGCAGTAGGGACTCCTTTATGGTTTTGGAAACTGGGTGGAGTAGTAGGTGCATGGCTAGGTGCAAACAGGGAATTGTTGTTCGTGTAGGAGAAATTTGGGTGTTTTATCCATCTAGGATTATACATGTTGGAATATGGGTTTCCTTGTACGTAATTGACCTGGTCAAGGGTCATTTCAGATAATAATTAACACTCAGTAGTGGCATGTCCAGGGACTCCAAAAATCTCGTAGTTAGGAGTCACAGTAGCTGTCGCGGCGGGATTTTTCACGAGATTAAGTATTGATTGAACTTAACCCGTTTGAAAAATATTTTAAATGCAAGAGTCGCCACCGTCTTTTATTTTATCCAAAAAGAGGAAGGGAAAAATAACGATAAATCCCTTTAGAGTTACGGGTTCGGGGGTTGGTTATGCAAAGGGAAGGTATTAGCACCCTCTACATCTGTGGTACTCCATAGGAACCTTTTTGCTTATGTTTATGTGAATGCTTTGCTTTTTTCGCTTTGATCGTTTGATTGGGGAGATGAGAAAAGAACTTGATTTTATTATTTTTGGACTCGATAAAGTCGTAGACTTCATGCCTACGTATCTCCAAGGCGCAATGGAGAAATCAGAATCCACGTAGTTCTCCCAAAAGAAAAGGGGAAAGTCTGTTTTGTTGATTTTAGATTGGCGTGTCTTGCCATCTCTTGCTCGACCTAGGCGGGAGGCTTCGAGACTGACACGTCCTTTTGAAAATGTTTTTAAACTGAAAAGCCAAAGCTGGCAAAAGATTTGAATGAGCCTAAACCCTGAAACAATAAATAAATGGGCTCATTATAAGGAAGCCCAAGAGTAAGCTTGTGAGTGTGTGAAAAGGGTTTCTTAAACAGCGACCGTTGAAATCGCATCGGGTTTCTCTTTTTTTGGATTTTTCGATTTTTTAACATAAAACGTGAACAATACGATTAAACACACAATACAGAACATAAAAAATGCGAGAAAGTAAATTATTACAACACAGTTAGCTATGAATAGTAAGTATTACGAATAGTTAGTGGAGTTAATCGAGCTGAAACTGAAACGAAACGGTTAGTAACAACATAAACAAATATAAAAAAATAATATAAACATTTACTTTAGACAAAATAAACATTTGATATAAATAAACATTTAATTAAAATAAACATTTAAACAAATAATTAATTTAACTAACATTTAAATAAAACATATATGCAAAATAATAATAAAAGATAAACAATATTTAGTAAACAAAAGTAATATATATATATATATATATATATATATATATATATATATATATATATATATATATATATATATATATATATATATATATATATATATATATATATATATATATATAATATATATATATATATATATATATATATATATATATATATATATATATATATATATATATATATATATATATATATATATATATATATATATATATATATATATATATATATATATATATATATATATATGTATTTATATTTTAGACAATAAATATATAGTAGACAAAAATAATATATATGTACATTTAGACAAATAATATATATATATAGACAAATAATATATAATAGACAAAGATAATATATATATATATATATATATATATATATATATATATATATATATATATATATATATATATATATATATATATATATATATTTAGATAAATAATATATTAAAACACATGTCGGCAAGCCGGAACTTTGCCGATTTCAGAGATAAGTGAAGAATATTACCTTGTGTGAAGAGGATGAACTTCTGATCGTCCAAATGATCGATCGAAAGCTGGAAACCGTCACCGACGCAGTGTTGGCTGCCTTCGTGAGTACCTGACTTCAACGTCACTTTTGATCGGTGAAACGACGCCGGAATGAAATGAACCTTGGATATTTGTGACCTGGACTCAACGAACTTCAAAGATATGAAATCGGTTTTGTGTTTCGGTGAATAATCGGGACGATTTTGGGTTACCGAAAACGAAGAACAAGTGAAATACGGTAACCTTTTGGAAAAATATTTCTTTTCAATTCTCTGTTTCTCTCACCACACGTTTTTTCCTTCTGATCCACTCTCTTTTTCTTTTTTCTTACTAACCACATCTATATATATATATATATATATATATATATATATTTAGATTACTTAAACAATAAGAAACCTAAAAAATATCTAACATAAATTAATAATATATATTTAGATTACTTAAACAATAAGAAACCTAAAAAATATCTAACATAAATTAATAATATATATTTAGATTACTTAAACAATAAGAAACCTAAAAAATATCTAACATAAATTAATAATATATATTTAGATTACTTAAACAATAAGAAACCTAAAAAATATCTAACATAAATTAATAATATAATTTATATATTATATAATAATAATAATAAACTAATATAATATTAATCCTAATTAAATAAACTAATTAACAACTAAACACAATTAATATTAAGCACAAATAATATTAAACGGCACACGATTAAAATACGATAAAATCGAGCGACACGAACGCGATAAAAACGATGACAATTTGCACAGCAAAACAGACAAATTGATAAAACCAATAAACCAGTAAACCGGTAAACCAGTAAAATCAACAACACGACTCAAACAGACTCGATTAAATCACACGGCACAACACGTAATTAAATAAACAACCCTAGGCAATAATAAAATCAACACGACATCACGAAAAACGCTAACAAACACAATCACAAATAATCGGACAATACGAAAACTCTAATATATTTGAAATACAGTCAAAATACCGACAAACAAAAATTAAATAGATAAAAACGCATAAAACCTAATCGAAGTGATGCCACGCGCAACAGAGATAAGCGAGATAAATACGAGGCAACGATATCAGCCAGGTTTTGCTAAAACAACGAAATACAACACGGTAAGCAACGAAAACACACAAAACCTAATCAAACCAGTTGTCACACGAAGTTTAAGAAATTGAGATGAATACGAGACAACGAGATTAATCAAGATGTGGTCAACAAAGCCAAAGTCAAATTTTGGGGTGCGACAGATGCCCCTATTTAATTAACTTAGGCCAGATAGCCGGAGGCTATCGAATGGCGTAAGATAATTAAATATGACAAACGCCACAAAATTTGACCGCAAATGCATGTATGCATGATGCAAAAGACAGACAGACACAGAGACACAGGAGTGCAAACTCTACTGGGGAAGGACATACACCGACTCAATGCATGAAGGTAAACACTGAGAATACTCAGCTGGGGAAGATTCACTACCTATTCATAGATGGAAAATAGGAGGAAAAGAGATATCGACTCAATGTTGACGATACATCACTATCTCATAGATGAAAGTGGGAAAAGATCAATATAACAAGAGTACTGATGTGACAGTACATTACCAACTCAAAGATGGAGGTAACAGAAAAGATGAATACCAACTCAAGGATGAAGGTATAACAAGGGCATAATAAGAATCGAACTGCGTTAACTCATGGTTGACAGCTCACTACCCACTCATTTATGAGGTAAACAGGACATGCCAACTCAAAGTTGAAGGCAAGCTTCAAAAGATTGATAATAACACTGCTAGGGAAATCAAATTCCAACTCATTGATGATGGTGTAGATGAAGAATCAGATCTAAGGATCATTGTGCAGACTTACAGTTGAATGCACACTACCAACTCATTGATGAGGTAGACAGAGAAACGCCGACTCAAAGTTGAAGGCAACCACCGATTCATTGACAAAGGTGTTTAAAAGAATTTAGAACATATTCTCCTGGAGATGTTTATCATTACCGACTCAAAGATGACGGTGGAAGGACAAAATGTACCTAACTCATAGATGAAGGTACTCCATCAACTCAAAGACGAAGATGGAATCCGAAGTTATCTGTGCAGACTCAAAGATGAAAGCACACTATCAGTTCAACAAGGATCAAACATACCCTACTTATAGATGAAGGTACTCCATCAACTCAAAGACGAAGATGGAATCACAGGAAAATGTGCGAACTCAAAGATGAATGCATATTACCAGCTCAAAGTTGCAGGTACTTCACCAACTCAAAGACGAAGGTCGAATCAAAAGGAATCTGTGCTAAACTCAAAGACGAAAGCACGCTACCAGCTCAAAGTTGCAGGTAGAACCATGGAACTTTCTGTGAGGATGTTATCAACTCATAGATGGAGATAGTAATTAATTTATCCGAGGGATAACAAAGGTTACCACTCATGGATGTAGGTAACTCAAGTTTGTAACGGGTACCAACTCAAAGATGAAGGTATAAAGGACTTGGACACAATATCTGTCATGTCTGTTTTACTGAATGAGAGTCACAAAGACTATATTGTTGCCTTCTTTTACTGGCAATTTCTGAGCTTTATCTGGAGACACGAGGTTCAAACTAGGATAGAACTAGAGTGAAACGGTCAAACAAGACTTCAACTGAAGAGGAATGAACTCATCAGAATTTACAACTGAAACAACCATCTTCCACGAGGCATAGATCTCTGTGGGGAACATGACCAATAAAAGGTATTTTGCTGCTTATGAGGATACTCTATATGGAGAGATTGACTCAACCCACAATATAAACAAGGAAATAAGGTGCATATGAATGCAAGCATGATATGTCATAGATATGCATGAATATTTAGTAATGAATGCATGATGGACAGACAAAACTAGGAATAACTAAAAATGTTAACAGCTGCATAAGGACTTGCTGGAGATTTGCACTGAGACTCGCTAGGGAGTAGTACAAAGACTTGCTGGGGAATTGGTACAAGAGCACCATATCCAGGTTTCTTTAAAAGTCTGTCTCTGCTGAGGATTCCGTAGAAGAATGGAGATGCCTTCTACTTCAAAAATGCAGGAGATTCCCTGTGGTTCTTGAATTTGTGAGGTATATGAGGATTGGACCTTTCTGAGGACTCCGCTGGGGATACAAGGTGTTATCCTCTGGAAATAAGATGATATTGTAAGAGAAGTCCTGCAATTCTTGAATTTGCTGATAATGCAGAAGGGATTATTCTTCTGGAAGACTCCGCTGGGGATAAAGTCCGTTGGGGATAGGTGGTATCTTTCCAGGGAATAAGAATATAGGGGAAATCTATCCTTGATTTTTTTGCTTTAATTATCATGGAGACTTTCTGTATCTGAAGACTCTGCAGGGGATTATGGTGTCTGATATCTGGTTACGAGATCTTTCCTCTAGGAGACTCTGCCGGGGAACAGTGATGTCTGACCTTTGAATATAAATGAGAATTCAGGAGAAATCCTGCAATTCTCGAATTTGCTTAAAATGCATAACACACTCTTCTTTTACTACAAAACATTACTGAGGAGGAGACATATCCTTCTATTGAATGGACAGAGAACAACAGGAGATTCCCTGTAGTTTCTGAATATCAACTTTCTTCACTCGCTGAGGGATGGAGACCTCTGTATTACTCCTGCTCAGGGAAATCAAATCTTCCTTCTCATCCTCTGCTGGGGACATTGCTGATCCCGCCTTAATAAATTACTGGGGAAATACCTGTAGTAATCCCATAGGCCAAATCTGTAACTTAAAACCTGGATCAAAGTCTTCATGATCAATTAACCGGGGAGTCTTCATGATCAATTAAACTGGGGAGTCTTCATGATCAATTAACTGGGGAGTCTTCATGCCCCAAGTGAAGGGAATAAACTTCTTGAAATATTTCTTGCATGATCTCTTAAGGAAAACTAGGAAACATAGCTGGGGATATCCAGAATCACAACCTCTGCTGGAGAAATATTACTGCCAAAACACCTGTGGAGATTTTTTCATCATATACATATAAGGATAGTAATATGAACATGTCTAGTTGGAATCACATGATTTCAGAATTACTGGGACCACATGTCTCAATCCTTTTATTGATGTCCACAAATCAAAATAAATAATCTTTATACTTTTCAAAAACTGTTTTTAATTCAAAACTTTTGTTTCAAAACATATCTGTCAAAGTAAAAGAACTTTCGTAAATTGAAATGAAAATTAAGAGTGCCAAGAAATATAGAAAGGCTCAAATTGATTTGATAGGATGGTAATCAGCCAACAACGTGATTCCATAGATCTTTACAAATTGGAAAATGGTAATTTCGTGGAAAAAGGGTACGTTGAACTACAATGACATCATTCTCTCTTCCACTTTTGACCTGTATTGCAGCCTTGAGAAAGTTGGAGAACTGTTGAAAATATTCTGATACTTCAATGATCTTATCTCTGTTATGCAGTTACTTGCCTGAAATCCCTAACTTTTGCCTAGATTGCCCTTTCGGGTTTTCAATCTACCGGGATAATATTCTCTTTGTTTTTTTATGTCTCTAATTTCTGCTTGGACCGCCCTTTCAGGTTTTCAGTCCACCAGGACGCTCTTTTTTGCCTAAGCCGCCCTTTCGGGTTTTCAACTTAGCGAGCTGTTCTTTTCATTTTTTAGGCGAAGTATTTCTTGACTGCATCTGTATTCACAGGCCGTGGAAGCTCTTCACCATCCATGTTTGTAAGAATTAAAGCACCGCCTGAGAAGGCTTTCTTGACAACATAGGGTCCTTCATAGTTAGGAGTCCACTTGCCCCTAGAATCATTGTGAAATAGTATCATCTTCTTGAGCACAAGGTCACCCTCTTTGAATTCTCTCGGCTTAACCTTCCTATCAAATGCCTGCTTCATTCTCTTTTGATATAACTGTCCATGGCACAAGGCAGTCATTCTTTTTTCTTCAATCAAATTCAACTGATCGTATCTGCTTTGACACCATTCAGCCTCTGACAACTGAGTTTCCATTAGTATCCTCATTGATGGAATTTCAACCTCTATCGGTAACACAGCTTCCATACCGTATACAAGTGAAAATGGGGTTGCCCCAGTTGAAGTACGGACTGATGTTCTATATCCGTGTAGTGCAAAAGGCAGCATTTCATGCCAATCTTTGTAGGTAACAACCATCTTTTGAATGATCTTCTTGATATTCTTATTTGCAGCTTCAACTTCCCCATTCATCTTGGGACGGTAAGGAGAAGAGTTGTGATGCTCGATCCTGAAACTTTCACATAATTCATCCATCATTTTGTTGTTCAGATTGGAGCCATTGTCAGTGATGATCTTGTTTGGAATGCCATATCGGCAAATGAGATTATTTTTGATGAATCTGACCACCACTTGCTTTGTCACCTTTGCATACGAAGCTGCTTCCACCCATTTGGTGAAGTAATCAATTGCCACGAGAATAAAACGGTGTCCGTTGGAAGCTTTGGGTTCAATCATACCGATCATGTCAATGCCCCACATTGAGAATGGCCAAGGAGCAGAAATCACATTAAAAAAGGTTGGTGGTACATGAACCTTATCAGCGTAGATCTGACATTTGTGACACTTCTTTACAAATTTGCAGCAATCTGATTTCATGGTCAACCAGTAGTAACCAGCTCTCAACATCTTTCTTGACATAGAGTGGCCGTTTGCATGAGTACCAAAGGACCCTTCGTGAACTTCTTTCATCAACATTTCTGCTTCCTTTTTGTCAACACATCTGAGTAAGACCATGTCATAATTCCTCTTATAGAGCACATTCTGATTAAGGAAGAAACTGCCTGACAATCTTCTCAAAGTCTTTTTATCTTTTTTTGTTGCTCCAAGAGGATACTCCTGAGTCTGAAGGAAATGCTTGATATCGTGGTACCATGGTTTATCATCAAAACTGGCCTCAGTTGTAAACACATGTGCTGGTCTATCAAGTCGCTTGATCACAATTCTGGGTACTTCGTTTGGAAAACCCACTTGATACATTGAAGACAACGTAGCTAGAGCATCCGCCATATGATTCTCATCCCGAGGAATGTGATGCAATTCAACCTTGGTGAAGAAAGTCAACAATCTTCTTGCATAGTCTTTGTATGGGATCAAGCCAGGGTGGCGTGTTTCCCATTCTCCTTTGATCTGATTGGTAACTAACGCTGAGTCACCATAAACAGTAAGATTTTTGATGCGGAGGTCAATGGCTTCTTCAAGACCCATGATACAGGCTTCATATTCAGCAATGTTGTTTGTACATTCAAAGCAAATTCTTGCCGTGAAAGGAATATGAGAACCTTATGGAGTGATAATGACTGCACCTACTCCATTTCCATAAACGTTGGAAGCTCCATCAAATACTAAACCCCATTGAGAATCTAGTTCAGGCCCTTCTTCAGGAAGTGGCTCTTTACAATCTCTGGATTTTAGGAACATGACATCTTCATCAGGAAACTCATCCTCATTATCATCGTGATCTTCAACGGGTTGGTGAGCAAGGTACTCAGCCAACACACTGCTCTTGATAGCTTTCTGGGTATGATACTCAATGTCGTATTCTGATAACAACATCTGCCATCTTGCAATCTTACCAGTGAGTGCAGGCTTCTCAAAAATGTACTTGATTGGATCCATTTTGGATATCAACCAAGTGGTGTGACTTAACATATACTGCCTCAATCTCTTAGCAACCCAAGCCAATGCACAACATGTCTTCTCGAGTAAGGAGTATCGTGATTCACAGTCAGTAAATTTCTTGCTTAAGTAGTAAATGACATGCTCTTTCTTTCCAGTTTCGTCTTGTTGACCCAGAATGCAGCCCATAGAATTCTCAAGCACTGTCAAATACATAACCAACGGTCTTCCAGCAACAGGTGGTAACAAGATAGGAGGCTCCATGAGGTACTCTTTGATACTGTCAAATGCTTTCTGACAATCCTCTGTCCAAACACAATTCTGACTCTTTCTCAGCAATTTGAAGATAGGTTCACAAGTGGCAGTCATGTGAGAAATAAACCGGGATATGTAATTCAATCGTCCTAGAAAACCTCTCACTTGCCTTTCTGTTTTTGGTGCGGGCATCTCTTGGATAGCTTTTACTTTATCTGGATCAACTTCAATGCCTTTTTGGCTGACAATGAAGCCAAAGAGTTTACCTGACCTGACGCCAAATGTGCATTTGTTCGGATTGAGGCGAAGACGGAACTTCCTCAATCGTTGAAACAGCTTCAATAGATCTACTAAGTGACCTTCTTCTGAACGAGACTTCGCGATCATGTCATCCACATAAACCTCAATCTCTTTGTGCATCATGTCGTGAAAGAGCATTGTCATGGCTCGCTGGTAAGTAGCACCTGCGTTCTTCAACCCAAACGGCATCACTTGATAACAGAATGTTCCCCATGGTGTTATGAATGTAGTTTTTTCCATGTCTTCGGGAGCCATTTTGATCTGGTTATACCCGGAGAATTCGTCCATGAAGGAGAATATGTCAAACTTTGCTGTATTGTCTACCAACATGTCAATGTGAGGCAGGGGGAAATCATCCTTTGGGCTTGCTCTATTTAAGTCACGATAGTCGACACACATTCGTACCTTCCCGTTCTTCTTAGGAACTGGCACAATATTTGCTATCCACTCTGGATACACTGAAGTGGCAAGAAAACCAGCATCTATTTGCTTCAGAACTTCTTCTTTAATTTTGACGGCCATATCTGGATGTGTTCTTCTTAATTTCTGTTTGACAGGTGGACATTCTGGCTTCAAAGGTAGCTTGTGCTCTACGATGTCAGTGTCGAGACCAGGCATATCTTGATAAGACCAAGCAAACACATCTACATACTCTTTCAACAGGTTGATCAATTGCTCCTTGACCTGTGGGGATAACAATGCTCCAATTTTGACTTCTTTCACATTTTCTTCCGAACCCAAGTTGACTGTTTCCAAAGGCTCCTTGTATGGCTGAATAGTGTCTTCTTCATTTTCAAGCTGGCGGGCGACCTCTTCTGGAATCTCATCCCACTCTTCCTCTTCAGCTTCGAATACAGAATGTTCAAAGTTGGGAGAGGGCATGATGTCATTGTGTTCAACGGGTTTAAGTAACCTATACAAACAATTGTTTTTAGAGGACTGACCATGACATGCAAAAATGTGTTCTTTTTAAGGTTTTTTTGTGTTACCATTTTCCGAAAAAGCTGAAAAGATAAAAGGACACAAGTGTATAGGAACACAAAAGATCTTTTTCATGGATAGTACGTTTTTGACAAAAGTGCCCATTTTACAAAATTAATGCTTCGCGCTTTGGGCTAAAGCGGAAGATTTTTGAAAACTGAAAAGCTTAATTACTTTGATATGTGGACACAATGTGGGATGTCAACTGCGGTCCAGTTCTTCATAACTACTCCAGTCGCCATTCTGTCTTTCCCTCGAAGAGCTTTTATCTTTTTTTGTAATTCCGCAAACTGATCCTGGAATTCATCCATTCTATCATTGAGACCAGGATCCTCACTTGGGGTAGGGCCGTGATAGACAGGTTCTCCTAGGTGAGGAGTATAGTGAACAACGGGAGGCACATTAGTGAAGACAGGAGCATTTGGTGGAACGAACTCTTGTTGATATCTATCTTGATTAAGATCCCTGGGTATTGCCCAAGGACGGGATGCTGTGATGGTAACAGAAGTGACTGGGACAACGTTGATTTCTGAAGCGATGACTGTAGTGACGGGTGCTGCTGTTGTCTGATTCTGAATTTGAGGTTGATTCTATGCCGAAGTCTGTCCTGAATTATGAACTTGAGCCCTAGCCTGGGCTTCCTCTGCTTGTAGACGGGCGGTTAACATTTGGTTGCGCATCTCTGCTGCCTGTGCTTGCGCCTGGATCTGTGCATCTTGTGCTTCGGCAACCTGAGCTTGTGCTGTTTGAAGTTGAGCAGCTTGGGCTGCTTGGTTTGCTATCAATGTCTCGACCATAGCAGAAAGGCGGTCAACCTGAGCTTTCAATTCTCGGTTCTCGTTATCTGTTATCTCCATTCTTCTTTTGTAGTTGGCTCGTGTGTTGTAATTATGCGTCAGCTTGAAATGGATCTTCTGGCGGGAAGCAACTGTTAGAAGACTGGACCAAGACAGACAGCCCGTATGCACGTGATGCATGGATATACAAATTGAATGATTTTCCAAGGAACTCTAAGTGAAGGAAAAGATAGAATTGCAAACATTTTTGATAACAAAACAAAGTTATCAACCCAAAATACAACCAAGAAAACCATTTAAGGACATGTGTCATCAGGACGAGCATAAACAAGTAGGAGTTGTCCTTCAAGTCTCTCAATTCTTTCTTCATAGGCCTTCTGTATAAAAGCTTTCTCCTTCACCAAACTGTCTACAAGACCTTTCCATGCACCTGAGGACTGTGGAATCTGGGAGTAATCTGTTGTGCCTGAGGAAAATAAATCCTCTTGCACCCTTGGACGTTTACCTGCACGATCTTCTCCACTCTACTCCTTTAACTGTCTCTGAAGTTCTTCATTTTCCATTTCGAGCACCTGGGCCTTATCCTTCCAAGCGTCTCTCTCTTTCTTGACCCTCTCCAAGGTGGCTTGGAGTTCTTCTTTGTCATCTAGCGGAAGGTAGGGGGTCTTCAACGGAGCGGGTTTGATAGGATCATGATGTGGGTATGGCATTTTCAACTGTATAGCTCTGGCTCTGATCCACTGGAGGTACGGCTCATAGGAGGTACAATCTTTCTTACCCAATTCAAGTCTCCCTTTGCGACAAACACGATGCCAAGCTCTTACTACTCTCTCTTTCATGGTAGTGTCCTCCTCGTTATCCCTCAAGAAAATACCTTCTAAAAGAATGTTAGGAGGCTTGTCCTTCATAGGGTAACCGAGCTGTCTCCTAGCAAGTACTGGATTATAAGAAATGATTCCCTTTGTGCCCATGAGGGGCACATTGGGGAACTCCCCGCAACTATCAATGATCTTCACATCGTCTCTACTATACCATGCAATATCTGACTGGGTAAGAGACATAATCCTCTGTGACCACTGAAGTCCTGACTTGCGATCCCAAAAAGTAGCTGACTTAGGAAGATGAGAGACAAACCATTTGTAGAGTAACGGTATACAGCAGACTATGGTTCCTCCTCCTTTCAAAGTACGGTAATGGATGGAATGATAGGTGTCTCCGAGCAAAGTTGGAACAGGATTACCACTTAGGAAGATGCGTATAGCATATGAATCCACAAAACCTTCAATATTAGGAAATAGTAACAAACCGTAGATCAACAAGGCGAACAGATGCTCCACAATAATATCACAACCTTGACTGGCAAAATAAGAAACCTTCCCCATTAAGAACATGGCAGTGAAACCTGGAAGTCCTCCTTTGGTGGTGAAGTTATTCTTGAATTCTGACTTCTTCATGTACAACACTTTTGCAAGAGAACTGTGCTCGGGTAACTTTTCTGAACCAGAGAAAGGTACTGTATCAGCAACTGGGATGTGAAGCAACTGGGCATACTCTTCCAATGTAGGCATGAGTTGATAGTCTGGGAATGTGAAACAGTGATAGACTGGATCATAGAACTGTACTAATGTCTGCAATAACCCTTCTTCCATCCTAAGTGTCAATAAAGATATAAGTGCCCCATATCTGTCTGTGAAACCAATAGGATCTGCGATCGAAGAAACCAGTTTCTTTAGTTCATCTATCTTTGGATTGATGAGATTGTACTTTTTCACACTTCTCCGTCCAAAATCCATGTTTCCTGCAATATTTGCAATCCTCACTTTAAGTTCCTTGGAAAAAGGTTGAAATGATGGGAATGAATGCATGTCATGCATGAATGCAACAAACACAAACATGGTCAAACAATACAAGGCTCAAAGTTCATCACCATCATGGAGTTTAGGACAAAGCCCCAAGATAAGTTCTAAGGTTCACCTGCCAAACGGGTTCTAAAAGTTCCCAAGGTTATGGATCCTTCTTCGGATAATACCGGGTTAAGCAACTACTCGCTTTCCAATATTATTCTCAAAAGAATCTCGCTTGAGTGTGATATCGCATATCAACCAAACCAGACTTTTGGTCCGAAGTGGTCACCGCATCACATCCTAAGTAAGGCCAAGATGGGGTAAAGGTAAACTAAGGTCCTTGGCTTCACGGGCCCGTCGAAAGCAACAATGCCTCACAAATGACTTGTTTTAGCACTATCACCCTCAAAGAGGCCTCCACCAAGCGGACAAAGGCTCAAGTCAACTCGGTAAGGATTGTCTCCTATCAAGTCAACCTGAATTATCATCCATCCTATCTCAAATGTGCCCCAAATCCGGGTATAGGATTTATCACAAGTATCCCCCAAAACCCAAAATAACAAACATTACAAACAATACAATTTAGCAAATATTCACAAAGCAAACATATAAATAAGCAAAGATAGGCTAAACCCTCAAATAAGTTTAATCATGTATTTCCCCAGCAGAGTCGTCATTCTGTCGCGGCGGGATTTTTCACGAGATTAAGTATTGATTGAACTTAACCCGTTTGAAAAATATTTTAAATGCAAGAGTGGCCACCGTCTTTTATTTTATCCAAAAAGAGGAAGGGAAAAATAACGATAAATCCCTTTAGAGTTACGGGTTCGGGGGTTGGTTATGCAAAGAGAAGGTATTAGCACCCTCTACATCTGTGGTACTCCACAGGAACCTTTTTGCTTATGTTTATGTGAATGCTTTGCTTTTTTCGCTTTGATCGTTTGATTGGGGAGATGAGAAAAGAACTTGATTTTATTGTTTTTGGACTCGATAAAGTCGTAGACTTCATGCCTACGTATCTCCAAGGCGCAATGGAGAAATCAGAATCCACGTAGTTCTCCCAAAAGAAAAGGGGAAAGTCTGTTTTGTTGATTTTAGATTGGCGTGTCTTGCCATCTCTTGCTCGACCTAGGCGGGAGGCTTCGAGACTGACACGTCCTTTTGAAAATGTTTTTAAACTGAAAAGCCAAAGCTGGCAAAAGATTTGAATGAGCCTAAACCCTGAAACAATAAATAAATGGGCTCATTATAAGGAAGCCCAAGAGTAAGCTTGTGAGTGTGTGAAAAGGGTTTCTTAAACAGCGACCGTTGGAATCGCATCGGGTTTCTCTTTTTTTGGATTTTTCGATTTTTTAACATAAAACGTGAACAATACGATTAAACACACAATACAGAACATAAAAAATGCGAGAAAGTAAATTATTACAACACAGTTAGCTATGAATAGTTAGTATTACGAATAGTTAGTGGAGTTAATCGAGCTGAAACTGAAACGAAACGGTTAGTAACAACATAAACAAATATAAAAAAATAATATAAACATTTACTTTAGACAAAATAAACATTTGATATAAATAAACATTTAATTAAAATAAACATTTAAACAAATAATTAATTTAACTAACATTGAAATAAAACATATATGCAAAATAATAATAAAAGATAAACAATATTTAGTAAACAAAAGTAATATATATATATATATATATATATATATATATATATATATATATATATATATATATATATATATATATATATATATATATATATATATTTATTTATATTTTAGACAATAAATATATAGTAGACAAAAAATAATATATATGTACATTTAGACAAATAATATATAATAGACAAAAATAATATATATATATATATATATATATATATATATATAGACAAATAATATATAATAGACAAAGATAATATATATATATATATATATATATATATATATATATATATATATATATATATATATATATATATATATATATATATTTAGATAAATAATATATTAAAACACATGTCGGCAAGCCGGAACTTTGCCGATTTCAGAGATAAGTGAAGAATATTACCTTGTGTGAAGAGGATGAACTTCTGATCGTCCAAATGATCGATCGAAAGCTGGAAACCGTCACCGACGCAGTGCTGGCTGCCTTCGTGAGTACCTGACTTCAACGTCGCTTTTGATCGGTGAAACGACGTCGGAATGAAATGAACCTTGGATATTTGTGACCTGGACTCAACGAACTTCAAAGATATGAAATCGGTTTTGTGTTTCGGTGAATAATCGGGACGATTTTGGGTTACCGAAAACGAAGAACAAGTGAAATACGGTAACCTTTTGGAAAAATATTTCTTTTCAATTCTCTGTTTCTCTCACCACACGTTTTTTCTTTCTGATCCACTCTCTTTTTCTTTTTTCTTACTAACCACATCTATATATATATATATATTTAGATTACTTAAACAATAAGAAACCTAAAAAATATCTAACATAAATTAATAATATATATTTAGATGACTTAAACAATAAGAAACCTAAAAAATATCTAACATAAATTAATAATATATATTTAGATTACTTAAACAATAAGAAACCTAAAAAATATCTAACATAAATTAATAATATATATTTAGATTACTTAAACAATAAGAAACCTAAAAAATATCTAACATAAATTAATAATATAATTTATATATTATATAATAATAATAATAATAATAATAAACTAATGTAATATTAATCCTAATTAAATAAACTAATTAACAACTAAACACAATTAATATTAAGCACAAATAATATTAAACGGCACACGATTAAAATACGATAAAATCGAGCGACACGAACGCGATAAAAACGATGACAATTTGCACAGCAAAACAAACAAATTGATAAAACCAATAAACCAGTAAACCGGTAAACCAGTAAAATCAACGACACGACTCAAACAGACTCGATTAAATCACACGGCACAACACGTAATTAAATAAACAACCCTAGGCAATAATAAAATCAACACGACATCACGAAAAACGCTGACAAACACAATCACAAATAATCGGACAATACGAAAACTCTAATATATTCGAAATACAGTCAAAATACCGACAAACAAACAATTAAATAGATAAAAACGCACAAAACCTAATCGAAGCGATGCCACACACAACAGAGATAAGCGAGATAAATACGAGACAACGATATCGGCCAGGTTTTGCTAAAACAACGAAATACAACACGGTAAGCAACGAAAACACACAAAACCTAATCAAACCAGTTGTCACGCGAAGTTTAAGAAATTGAGATGAATACGAGACAACGAGATTAATCAAGATGTGGTCAACAAAGCCAAAGTCAAATTTTGGGGTGCGACAGTAGCTATGATAGTTGCAGGAGTGATGGTCAAGTTATCAATGTTTTGAGTAAGAGCATCTACTTTCGCATTATGTGATTGAAAATTGCTCACTTCGTACCTACTTCCCTTGGGTTGTGTCTTCTATATGGGAGCGTGTTCTCTTCCCCATTGGTAGTAGTTGCGAGCCATACTCTCATTCATAGCGTATAAATCAGCGAAAGGTTTATTTGTCAGAGCTCCGCCTGCAACGACATTAATAGTCATTATTGTATTATAGAGAAAACAAATGTAGAATGTATGAATAATCAACCAATTTCCTAACCCATGGTGTGAGAAGGCTATCATCATCTCCTTATATCTCTCTCACACATCGAAAAGCGACTCAATGTCCATCTGCCTAAAGTTGGTAATTTGGTTCCTTAACTGTGCAGTTTTGCTAGGCGAGAAGTACCTCGCAAGGAACGCTTTCTTTAAGTCATTCCATGTTGTTATGGAATTTGATGGTAGAGATTGTAGCCAAGCTCAGGTTTAGGCTCTCAGGGAGAAAGGAAATAAACGCAGTCAAATGGCTTTAGGGTCGATGCCATTACTTTTGAGTATGTCAGCAAATTTTACAAACACAAAGAGGTGTAGATTCAGGTCCTCCATTAGGTTACCGGAGAACTGGTTTTGCTGCATGATTTACAGTTGAGAGGTTTTTAACTCGAAGTTGTTAGCCTGGATTGCAGAATTAACTATACTCAAGTGAGGCTCGTCCTAAGGCCTAACTGATGCCCATCGTGGCTTATGTTCATGCAGTTTAACTCGAAAAAATCCTTAAGATGACGGTTACCTTTATTCTCAACCATTTGAGCACGAAGTTATTTTAAACAGCGTATGATATGCAACAAACGCTCGATCTTGTTTATTGGTTGGACTAATTCCCCGGAGGTTCGGGTCTTTTGCATACAATTGAAACGAGAAATAAAATTAATTAAAAGCAAAAATGCCTTAGTCTAGACGCTATAACAACATAGTTACGATATTGGCAATATTGGTCCTCGTCAATCACCCAAAAACTTGATGCGGCTAAAAGTGCACAACATTATCGGTTTTAGTAAAAAAGATGGCAAATCCCACAAAGAAAAATTGACAAGTACCATTATCTGTTATCACATTTTTTTATTTGGCGATGCAATTTGCTTTGTTCACGTAATTGGAAAATAAGCAATTTAAAAATTAACTCTAATAATGAGAGACGGGAATGTAATTCTTGTCGCCTGCTGGTACTTACAAAATTTGTATTTTGTAATTATAACAAGAAAATGTTTTCTTGCAAAAAAGGATTAAGTTAAAGGCACAACCCACTTTCGCGTCTACGATACCGAATATAAACTTTGTAATCTAATTGTCCGCTTTCGCGTGTACATCTTATAGATTCGAAATCCCGTTTGGAAAATAATCATTTTTACTTGAAAAGTCATTTTTAGTAGAAATTAAGTTAAAGGTATCGTTCGCTTTTGCGTGTCTGGTGTCGTATTTTAAACCTGCAAACACTTGTTTTCGCTTGTCTAGTTACAATTAAAAATTTCTTTTTGATAATTATATTTTTTTTAAAAGCGCTTTCACAATGTTTATAAATTAATATCTGAATTCTATTCAGTCAGATGTCGTTTTCACTCTTTCGAGCTGAAAACGGTATCGCAGTGTTTCTACTTTCGCAGTAAACTTTTAATTATAAAAACAAAATTTGCAGACTTCAAATTTTTTTTGTTATATTAATTAGAGATTAATTACTATGCATTGTCAGTGTAAAACATTTTACACAATCGATTCATCACCATCACCCGTCTGCATTACTTTATAGAGTTTTAAAATAAAAATCAAACTTGTTTCAACATCCAACGGCTATGATTAACTGACAGTGTAAAATCCTTTTACACTGTCAGTGTATTTCAATTAAATCCTATTAATTAATTGTACGACTATTAGAGTATCATAGATTTGATGGTCCTCACATTTCATACTCAACTAAATCAAGGTAACATGATAAAAGTAGTAAACAAGCAATTTTTTTATGACATACATGTTAAAAACAGTAAATGAATGAAACTTGTAAATTGCATAAAGTTGAAAAATTGAATATAATAAATGGTGCTCCAAATGGGAGACTTTAATCTGATACAAATGCTAGAAATTAATGGTGGAAATATGCCGACAGGATTGACTCAAAGTAAGCTCTAAAATACAGCAATTGCAAATAAAAAGTAAAGTTGCATAAACACTTTATTGTTGAATTTTTATGCTTTTAAAATACTAAATTTATGCTATTACCAGCTTGGATCCCCTAAAATATGTGTTTAAGGGTCTTTTTATAGGGGAATTTTTGTTGGAGAAATTGCTGAAATTGTGTAAGCTGAGTGGAGAAAAAGCTGGAAGTGGGAAAAACGAACTGCAACTAATGAGGCAAAAAATATGGATGGCGGCGTCATGAAGGGGGTTAGCAGGGCTGACAGACTTCCCTTCATTACTCTCTTAATGAGACTGCATGAACATAAGCCACGATGGACATCAGTTGGGATGACAGTCCGCCCGTCATGGTATCTTGACTCATTTTCTTCATTTGTTGACTTCTGGTTGACAATTTACTTTTGGGGAAGGGCTGACTCTCATCAGGCCTAGGCTGAAACTGTCATTAGTTCAATATTCAGTAATTTTCATGCATTTTTTTGTCGTTTTTCATCGTTTTCCTTTACCTTCGTCATTATTTGATCATTTCTTGAAACATAACACAACATCCCAAAATATAACACTAAAAAAATATATAATATCGAGACTAAAACCTGTGCAAATAGAGTTAAATAAAGATGTATTTAACATGTCATTAGCTTCTAAATTTTAAAACTTAATAATTTCCCTAGGTCTATGAAATTTCCCTAGTTCTTAATAATTTTAAAACTTAAAACTTAATCATTTCCCTAGGTCTTAATAATTTCCCTATGCAAATAGTAATGCTAAGATGGCATGGGAACTATTGTGTCTTTCAGTCTCATGGCCATCATGACAATGGCACATGTGCCTCCTTTTCTTTTAGCTCTTGGTATATCATATTCACTTGTTATTCAAAATACTATTATTTTTTTTAATTACCCGCCTCAATAGTTTCAGAGACTTTTTCATATTCAACCGCTTTCAACTCATTCCTCTCTAACCCTAAGAATACTCGTTCACCTTCCACACAAAATTTTCCAAACATGGTAGGAACCAGAAAAAGAACCAATACTTCTGGAAAAAGTAAAAAATCCACAAAGAAGTCAAAGAAGCCTTCAGTGGAAACAGTGGAACCCAAACTCGTGGTTAACATTAACGGGGTCAAGATGAAAGGTGTTGTTCTTGGAGGGAAGGTTGGTGGCCCGGTCGGAAGTTCTGCCCCCATTAATCCTTCTAAATAGGTGAAAAAGAAGAAGTCGAGGAACATAGATGAATGATCTTGTAAGATATTGTTGACTATGTTCGATCTCACTTGGAAAGGAAAGGATGTTGAGAAGAAAGACTCTAGGGCTAATGAGGTACCTGAGAATCCAGCTAAATCAGAAAGATCGTCCTACCAAGAAAGTCCTTGATGTTGCTTCGATTCAGAAGGTTGTTCTAGTTTATGTTCAAGGTAATATCCCTAAAACTAAATCTACTAAAAATAATGATGAATATGTTGTTGAAAATGTGTTAAAGATTGCTAAAGAAGTTGATGTTAAGCTTGTATCTCAAACCCTATAATCCATCCATGCTTGTGATGAACCCTCTAAGGTAGATAATATGGATAATACTTTGAATAATGATCGTGAATAATCCCCTAATGTTAGTATTCTAGTCATAAATACCTTCATATACATAATTCTTAATGACTATCGTGCATATACTAAGGACTCTAGTGATGATGAGGCTCGAGAAAGTCAAGAAATGCTGAGAATGATGTTGTCAACAATAATGTTGACATATCTCTTTCAGAGGATGAAAATTCTAAAGATTCAGATCATGTTTAAGAAAATAAAGGATATGGAAATAGAGAAGTTATTGATGAAGAAAATTAGATGGAAGAAGAGACCAATACTGAAACAGAGGTCTTTAAAGAAGATGAAACCCAAGATAATGTTGCTTAGAAGACCTGAGAAACCAACCTGGAAGAACATGATGTTGAGATTAATGTTTTGGGAAACCCTTCCAACATGCTGGAGACATACTCTCCAATGCAAAAGTAGAATAATAACATTATCTCTAATAAAAATGTTGATCAAGATTATAAGAACATTGTTATCACCAACCCTGAAGACAATACTGGTAATTTTGTAAGTGATGATGTGAATCAAGATGTTGGGTTTAATACTATTGATGCCCTAATTGATTCTTCTAATGATAAGAAGAATAAGTCTGCGAAGAAAGGTGAAAAGAAGGAAGATAGAAAGAAAGTTGTTCTCAAACTTAAGAAGACTCCCACCAAAAATATTTTGACTTCGAAGGCTAAAAAGATAGTTAATAAGAAGGAGACATCAGGAAATAAGAAAAAGGAAGTTGATGTTGCTGATAAGTCCAATACCAAGAAGAAATCCACCCAAAAAAGAAAGATTGCTCATTTTTTACAACATTGTGGTTAGTTCGGTGAAGAAGAATATGAAGATTTTGGTGGGAAGAGTATCTCTTCTAATGTCCCTCTATCTCCCATGGATAAAGTTTCATTTTACTTTAAGGATAGTGTGTTAAAACAGAAATATGTTCATCATAGAAGGATAGCCCCTGAGAGGAAACTATCTAATTGGCTCAAAAGTGTGAAGAAATTGTTGAGCTTCTATAAGATGCTCAGGTTGTGAAAACTGTCAGAGGTCTTAGCTCTTTATATCATCAGTTGGTAAAAGAATTCATCATAAATATACCCAAATACTTCAATAAATCTAGAAGGAAAGACTATAGGAAACTCTGTGTTCGTGGTTGTTGCATTGGTTTCTCTCCTACTATCATTAATGAATACTAAGGACAAGGCACATTAAACACAACTGATAAAGTGCCCTTTTGTAAGACTATTTCTCAGGAAATTACTGGAGGAACATATGAAGATTTGCCTTGCAAAAGGTTGTTCCCTACTACAAGTATGAGTGCAAAGTTTTACATTCTAAACAGGATTGACGTTGAAAATTGGGCTCTAAAAACCACAACTCGGGTATTATAAAATCTTTGGCTAAACTTATCTTTCAGATAGGCACTAGGGACGGTGTTTGATTTTGGTGAATATATTTATGAGCGAGTTCTTAAACAAGCTGAGTCGTGTGCCATTAAGTTACCTATTGGTTTTATTGTTCTTATTTTTGGCATTCTGATTAGCCAAAGACCCAATATTTTAAGTAGCGAGGACATTAGTGCTAGTTATAGTCCCTAAACATTCAGTTACCATTTGTTTGCTTGAACACATGTTCTAGACATGTCTCTCCCCAACATTCATTTTGATCTGACCCCTCTAAGTGAACTCTATGAGGTTCCCCAACGTCTGGAATTGATAGAGGCATTGTGTTGTTGGAATTAATGCAGGTGGAAAATTCCCTCCAGGAAGTGATTATCCACTCCTTGCAAGAACAAAGTGTATGAAGTGATTAGGCTGATGGTTCCCAAGGGTTTTGAAGGCTCTACTTCTCAGACTGATGAACATGATTATGGTAATAATGTTGAGGACAAGGTGAAAACTGAAGATGATACTGTTAATGAAGGGAGTAAAGATGATTCTTATTCTAAGTAACTTGAAGACAAATTTTTTTTCTATTGGTTTCTCACCCATGTAGGGGTTTTATGATGTTTGATTAATAACCCTCATGGTAAGGCAACGGTTCCAAGTACTCTCCTGGGTTGGTTCCATTTTTGTTAGTTTTTGATGACTTCTCGAAAAGTGTACCAATAATTTTGTAGTAATAAAAAAGATCGAATCCATATGGACTGCTTCTAATGAGACAAAATGTGTGCAATGTATAAAAACTAGTAAAAAAGGGGGTTCTCGAGTTGCAATCTGAAAAGTAAATTACAGTTTAAGCAAAATTATAAAAGCGACCAGGTAGTGTTTAGAATCCTCTATTTCTCTATTGGTGATGTTTGATTCCTTGTATGAATGATCTTATCAAAATAACTCCATGATGAATTAACAAAGCTATTATAACCGATCCCTCGTGAAATAACTCACTAACCACTACTCAGAGCTTTCTATCCCTAGTTCGTCGGTGTAAGTAAGGTTAGGTGATGTACAAAATGTTAATTCCCTATTCCACTACTCGGCGTCTCCTATTCATATTCAACCAACGTAGGTACAACAATTGCCCTAGGTCCAACACATAGGCTAAGGGTCAGTATTACCTATGTGCAATAAATCAATTTAAAAGAGTATCTCACATAAAAAGCATTAAGAACAATAAGCAATTGAATGTCATTATAGATCAAAAGGTTCATACAAAGTCAAATCAACATATTACCTAACAATATTGAAATAAGTTCATCATAACTCAACCTAACCTATAGGAGCTTAGCTACTCATAATTCATATTATAATACCATAATTTATAGATGAAAATAGCATATGAATTCCCTTGAAGTAATGGCCTCTAATGGCTTTAAATGCCATAAAAATCTCCTTTGATGCTCTCCAAATTGTATGTTTCTCTACAAAGTTCTTAATCCTTATCAAATTGAAAAAATTACACTTTAAAAGAGGTCGGAAAGGATCAGATGTGTCAGAAAAAGTCCTGAAAAAGGGACCATCATGCGTGTGATGGTCCCATCGCGCGCGATGCAGCTCTTATGGCCCTATCGCGTGCGTGATGCTGCATGTGATTTTTCCCGAAGCTGCTCTTTTTTTCTCCCTTCTTCACCCAAAATTTTACTATATCCACAATATTCACACTTAGTTAGTTTTTCCTCATTCTTTGATCTTCTTCATTTTAGATCATCTTTCACTTAGTTTGATCTGATTTTTCGACTAAATTGATGCAATAATGGACTGTCATCACAACCCGAAACGTGAATCGTTGCTTACCCTTAAGTAGCTCGCCTACAAATGCATATTTCAACAGAAAACAAGTCGCACAATAACAATCGGACATCACCAAATTAAAATTTTATTTTACCTGACCATCGTTCTAGCTTCCAACTTCTATCCAGCAAATTCGAAAAACGTCATCAAACATTAACAAGTGCTCAACCTATCTCTCAACTCACTTTGACTCACTCAATTGTTAGGGTTATCTCTCAATCCACATGAAAAACTAATTATCCTTTGCCTTCAAGATGCTAGTTGCTATTGTGATGATCAAGTTTCTTTTGGATCATCTATTCAATGCTAAAATGGTAACTTGCAAATCTGAAGAAAAAAAATAGCTACAAACTTTTTCATTAAAGAAAGCATAGATCGTCTTGGAAGGGTTATGCTTGAGTAGCTAATTCCTATTATGGAAGGTCTTGAATAAAAATAAAGTAAATTTCACAAAAAAAAACAAAACTGGTTAAACTCGATGGGTTGCCTCCCATCCAGCGCTTCTTTCCCGTCATTAGCTTGACGTTTCATGCTTAAAACATGTCAGGCATAAGGGATACCCTCAAGTTGGTTAAATCTCTTGTTGTCATTAGTTTGTGAACCTTACTACATTTTCTTCCAATTTGTAGCATGTCTCTAGATCCTCCACATATGGTTTCTATTCATACACCTTAAAACCAATTTTGCTTTGTTAAACTTTAAAACAAGTTCACATGTCTCCACATATATTTTTTCCTTCCCAGTTGCCAAGAATGGGCGACCGAGAATAACTGGCCCTCTTGAATCTCCTTTCATGTCAATCACCATAATGTCTGCATGGAAGGTCAAACCATCAACGTGAACTAACACGTCTTGTACAATACCAATGAGATGTGTAACAGATGAATCGGGTAAAGTGAGAGTCATATTGCTTGGCGTGATCTCTCCTATCTTGAATTCCTTAAATTTTTTAGAGGCATGACATTGATACTTGACCCTAAATCACATAAAGAGTGTGGGATCTCGCCCCACCAATGGTACAAGCAATGGTGAACTTTCTTAGATCCTTCATCTTTGGTGGCAATGCTTGAGGTTCTTCCATCTCCTCTTTTTTTGTCATGCTCACTTGTTCTTTTGTCAACTTCTGCTTTGTACCCTTCAACAATGCCTGCATAAACTTAGCAAACTTCAGAATTAATTCTAAAATCTCATGACACGATATACTTACGTGAAGTGTTGTCAACATTTCTTCAAATTTTTCAAACATTCATGCCTCATCTTCATGTATCCGTTTCTTCTTAATGATGGGGTATGGTGGTTTTATGTAATCTGGTAATTCTGGATTTGGATCACTCTAGACTTGCTTTTTTGTTCTCCTCCAAGGAGAGTTTTTATCTATTAGTTTATCAATGGTGACTCTTCTTTCCTCTTGGTCACCTTCATTGTTACTGTCCTCTTTTTCAATCACATCCTCTTTAACTATTTCATATTCACCCTTTTTAGTAATCATCCTAAAACCTATTTCCACAACCTTGCATTATTCATTCTTAGGATTGTGTACAATGTTACATGTAAATCCTCTACTTGAGTTTGGCAAAGCAACAATTTTTCTAGATAAATGACCAATCTGCATCTCCAAATTTTTGATAGACGCAACATGGTTTCATGGTTCTTATTTACCTTATAAAAACTACTTTGAGTGACTTTAATGAGATTCTGCAAGGTCTCTTTCAATTATGAAGGTTTCCTTTGAAATAGAGTTTGTTTTCCTTGTTGCATACCTTGATTAACATTTTAATTTTTGGTATTGCTCCAACAGAAATTCGGGTGATATTTCCAACCCAGATTGTAGGTGTTGGAATACGGGTTGCTCTTCTGAAAATTAGAAAATTGGGCTTCCTCAATTGACCCTTCCAAAGAGCACTTTCTGTTTGCATGTTCTCCTCCATAAAAATCACACCTAAGTGTTTGCACCTGACTCATGTTAGCCTTACATAAGCTTCTTTCAGCTAGCTTTTTATTTAACAATTCAATCTGAGTTAAAAGAGCAGTGCGGGTATCAACAACATACATACCTTTAGGCGTGGCCACAATTATTATTTTTACCGACCTTTCACTTTTTTAATGGTACTCATTCATACACATCTTCTCAATAAGGCCCTTTACTTGTGGTTCATTCGTTGATCAGATAGTGCATCTCGTGGAAGCATCCAACAACCTATGTGTTTGAATCTTGAGACCTTTAATGAAATTTTGCATCTGCTCCATATTATTCATATTGTGATTTGGGCATCCGCGTGATAAAAGTTTGAATCTTTCCCATGAGTCATAAAGCGACTCAGTTTCCTGCTGCTCAAAATTCACAATTTCGGCTCGGTACTCGGTAAACTGAGTAGTAATGAATAATATTTCTAGGAATTTGTCCTCCAATTCCTTCGAAGTCTGAATTGTTCCATTTGGAAGACAAAGTAACCAATCCTTAGCCCTTCCAATTAATGAGAACCCAAACAACCTCAATTTAACATGGTCTTCAATGACATCTGTTAGTTTTTACATTGAATTTGTTTCGTAGAAGCGTGCAAGATGCTCCCACGGGTCTCTAATCGTTTTCCCTTCGAACGGATTGTCACGTAAACTTGAAAGCACAAAATTCTTAATATCAAAGTTAATAGGATATGCAGGTATAAACCCTCTCGAAACCTATCCTTCATTGGTCTGTTTATAGTAGTAACCCCTCATAGTTTGGGGTGGTATAGCTTCCATGGTGACCTCTTCTTCCAATTTAGAAGAAATCAGAGGTTGATATTCAAATAAGACCCATTGATCTATATTTGTTTCTATGACTTCTCTCCTGATAGAACATGTGGTCCTTTTAATTTATGGATTAAATGTGTCAATGTCTATCATGAGTTGCGCATACACAAGCAAGAAATAGCTCAGAAGCACTATGATTATTAAGAAAACTAAACAAAAACAAAAAAGACTAAATATAAAATATTGCACAAATGTCGCCTTGTTGAGATATCAACAGGCAGTGGTACCAAAAACTTGATGGTTTCTCAGCAAGTATGCTGATAATGTCGCAATAATAAAAAATATTGAATCCACAGGGACTGCTTCTAACAAGACAAAATGTGTGCAATGTATAAAAACTAGTAAAAAGGAGGGGTTTCGAGTTGCAATGCGAAAAGTAAATGAGAGTTTAAACAAAATTACAAAAGTGGTAAGGTAGTGTTTAGAATCCCCTATTTCTCTATTGTTGATGTTTGATGCCTTGTATGAATGATCTTATCACTATAACCCCACAACAAACTAACCAAGTCGCTATAACCGATCCCTTACGAAATAACTCATTAACCATTATTCAGAGCTTTCTATCCCTAATCCACCAGTGTAAGTAGGGTTAGGCGATGCACAAAGCATTAATTCCATATGCCACTACTCGACGTCTCTTATTCCTATTTAACTAGTGTAAGTACAACAATTGCCCTAAGTCTAACACATAGGCTAAGGGTCAGTATTCTCTATGTGCCCAAAATCAATTTAAAAGAGTATCTCACATAAAAATAATTAAGAACAATAAGCAATTGAATGGAATTGTAGATCAAAAGGTTCATACAAAGTCAAATCAACATATTACCCAACAATATTGAAATAAGTTCATCATAACACAACCTAACCTATAGGAGCTTAGCTAATCATAAATCAGATTATAATACCACAATTGATAGATGAAAATAGCATATGAATTCCCTTGAAGTAATGGTCTCAAATGACTTCAAATTCCCTAAAAATCTCCTTTGATGCTCTCCAAATCGTGCTTTCCTCTCCAAAATTTGTAACCTTTATCAAAGTGCAAAAATCCCCCTTAAAAAGAGCATGGAATGGATCAGATGGGTAAAAAAAAATCCTAGAAAAGGGGACCATCACACGCGTGATGACTTGCATTGTGCAATGCTGCATGTGATTTTTCCCGAAGCTGCACTCTTTTTCTCCCCTTTTCACCCAAATTTTCATTAAATCCACAATCTTCACACTTACCTATTTTTTTCTCATTCTTTGGTCTTTCTTCTTCATTTTTGCTCATCTTTCACTTATTTTGATCTGATTCTTTGACTAAATTCATGAAATGGTGGACTTTCATCAGCTTCTATTAAAGATCTTTTCCCCTCCTAGGTTGTTTTGTTTCTATTGAATGATTGTTTTTGGCCCGTTGCCCAATTTGAGGCAAATAGGGCGAGAACAAAAAATTTTGTTTAACAAATTTTGTAATGCATGACTTTTTTTGGTAATTTGATATTCTAGTTATATAGATCCTCTAAAAAGGTATATATTTTTTTTAGCTACACGTTGATGGTTTTTTTATTATGTCGTAAAGATTGTTCTAGTATTTTGGTTACACATCTTTCATGTTGTTATAAGTGATTGACACATATTTATAGAGAACAAGTTAGGCAATATAACATGACATTGTGTTGAGACATTGTGTTGTATTTTCCTCAAAATATGAGGTAAATATGTGGAGCAAGATGTCACACACATCATGGAAATTCTACCTCATAAGTTATTACGACGTATCTAAATCAAATGCCTGATTTGTTTCCTTATTTATATCTGAGTTTATATGCTTTTTGGAATTAGGAAAGAATTCATATAAAGATCAAAGATCAGACCAAATCAAATTGATATGGATTTAATTTAAGATAGATTGAAAATCAAATTAAATCATATCTTAAAAATGCGCTTTTTGGATTTTCTTCAGCCGTAAGTTTTCTAAACCTTAAACGCAAGCTGCAGCTGATTGTTTGCTATTTAAGGAGATACTCTCTATAATATAAGACTCGGACATTGAGATATATTACAAGGCTTTTTGTATTTTTTGGAATCTTTGTGTTTTATGTGTGTTTATATTGTAAAACTCTATTCATTTTAATCATTCCTACCCAAAGGAATAGAGTTTCAATTATTGATATGTAATAGTCTCATCATTCCAACCTTTTCTAATCTATCCAACACTAGGGATAGTTGCTGAGAGAAAGTGAGAGGGTTATCATATTTCGGGGGATCCCTAAATAGAAATTCCCTGGTGATACATCTCTTGGATAATTGCTCTTATCAAGCAATTTATCCCCTTGCGAGTCATCTTTCATATACCCTTGTTTGGTGATGACAATTTCTCCTTCTGATTGGTCACCATTTTATACCTAGTAACCGGTATCCCGATGTCCTTTCTTTTCGGTCGATTTATCCTTCGTTAACCCAATAACCGGTTGTGGATAATCTTCCATGCGAGTATGTTATCTATGTTCTGACGGTAATAGATAATATATCTCATGCGCTCTTCAGTCGAAGTCTTTTTCTTCCCAGTTGAGTAAGATTCGTATTTCCCTGTGGAATCGAATGTCCATCCTTTAAGTCGAGTTTTCTTTTTCAGCCCTCCTTTCGGATGATGAGTGTCTTGGATATGTTCCCAATTCACGCTTGGTTGGTCACCTATTATATGCCCAGTAACCGGTATCCCTGGTGTTCCTTCCTTCTGCTCCCTATTATGACTTTTTTTCCCCTATGGAGTCAGATTTTCCTAAGTTGAGATGCGCCTTTTGGGTCCTCCTTAGATGTTTCAGATGATTGATATCTGTCACCCTTATACCGGTCTTAGATATTCTTTCTCCCTGAGCATGTTGTTCTCTCACCCAGTAACCGATGTTGTGATAACATGTCTCTCTGTGAGTTTAGTACCCGGTAACTGGTGATATCTCATTGTTTCTTCCTCAGTTGAGTCCTTTATGGACGTCTCCGTCTGAGTCTGCATTTTTATCCGATGTATCCTTTGTGGATAGCTTCGCTGTATTGGCATATTCCCCAATACATGCATCTTTGCGTCAGCTCGAGTCTTTCCATCAATTTATTTTCGTGGAATCCCTTCGTGTCTCCCAACAAGTTTTCTAGTCGTGACCTGCTCACGCATTTTTACCTTATTTTTCCCCAGAGTCTCTATCTCCCTAGTGAGTATGTTACTCCTATGGACTTTTTCAGTTTCTTCTGATTTCTTTTCCTTCGTGGCAATTATTCACCATGAAGATTTTATTTTTGCATGCATACATTTGCATCATGAGGTCTCTTAGAGACCAAAATTCGTCTCTTTGTTATTATTTAAGCCCATTCTACCTCGTCGAAATGAAGATTTTAACCTTCATATCTCCGACTAGAATGACCTTAAATAGGGGCATCTGTAAGACCCTAATTTTGACCCTAAGATCCCTCATGGCATCATATCATTTGCTCACTGCATTGCCTCAAGGATCATAGCATGTTTGGCTCCTTAACCCTAGGGTTGGGATTTGTTTGAGTGTTTTGAGATCACCAAGCATGCTTGTATTGTATATTATTGCCTTTCTTATTTGATTACTAACAAAAATCACAAAAATATGTCACTAACTCTTTTGTCTTGAAGCTCAAGTGATCATGTGTTTACAATGCTCCTAGGAGGCTCCTAAGCTCAATGAAGTGGCTAGATGAAGATGAGAAAAAGCATGAAAATGGTCCACAAAGCTTCTAATCATCATATATGTCTCCCAAGTATCTCAATTTGCCAATCTAATCAAGATAACCCAAAGGCTTGAGGATTGTTTCCCAAGGAAACCCTAATTCAACTGTGCATTGACTGTACCTTGCTCATGAAGCAACCTCAACCTATGATAAAATTTAATCAAGGTAAGTTCTTTCATTCATTATTTTATGCATATATGAGCTTATGTGAGGATCCTCAATCATTCATTCATCAAGATTTGAAGTTTGGCCTTGAGAAGTTGACCAGTCAAGTCATCTAACTAAACTGAGATACAACTTTTGATGTGTTTGTAAATTAAATATGACCCAATGAGAAAAATTGTTCTTAAGAACCATATGAACAACTTTAATGTTCATCAAAAATCTATTTGAAACTTGGAAGGTCATCATTCATTTAAAAACATTATAGCTCATTTTGACTGAAACCCTAATTTTGGGTCAACTTCACAAGGACCTAACTCCCTTATTTTTTAAGATTTTAAGGTGAGACCAATTTCATTTGGAAGATTAAGATGTCTAATTCAAATGTTATGTTGGACAAAATTTCATAATCCTAAAAGAAACACATGTGATAATATAAAACATTATAGGTCACTTTGGATCTAAGTCATTGAATTTGAAAATGTCAAAATTCAAGTACCCATAACTTTCTCATTAAAAATACAAATGATTAAAAATTTAAGTCTAAATTGATAATCTTGAAAAGATCTACAACTTTGATGTTTGATGTTTGAGGTTTTTCCATTTTAGGCTTGCATCATTGAAACATAAGGGCTTGAAAGTGCTTGCTTATGGTGAAAATTTTCAAAGGGAACCTAGACATATTTTGTACCCCAAAATTCACAGCCAGTTTTCATAAATTTCCAAACTCCAAATGAATTTTTGCCCAACGTGACTTTTGTTCCTTATTCCAAGAGCTTTCCAACCATAACTCACATGACTATTTTTGGATTTTCCATGTGGGAGTTTCGAAGAGCTTAATGTTTATGATCATTTTTGCAATTCACAACATAACATGGAATGCAAGTTTGTGCAGCCTCTTGTGCATGTCCAATTCAACTACATTTGATCTCAGCATGCATTTCCATTCATTCTTGGGCTTTGCACGCGCCTGTACAGGCCCATGCATGAAGGATCCAAGTTTCATGCACACGAGCCAAACACCACCTTGCATCCATTCCAGCTATAAATAGAAGCTCATGCTCATTCAAAAAACAACCACAAGGAGATCTGAAACGCTGCTGGATTGAAAACCAAACCCTCACCTAAAGGAATTTCAGTTTTCATTTTCAATTTCAAGCTTGAATTTCAACATCATTAGTTGATCTTCAAGTCTTAATTCCTTAGCCTTGCATCATTATCATGCTTCCATATCAAAATTGGATCAAGAGCTTGAACAAATCGTGATGTTTGAAGCTCCATTTCAGTCGTATATCACCAAAAAATTTTGATTCAGATCTTGCTATACAATGTGAATTGCTTTGGTTTTTTGTTGTTTTCTGAAGTCCTCATGCATAAAGGAGTGAGTGCTATTCTAGCTCAACATCTACCTTACCCGCACGCACCATCAAAGAAGGAGAATGCTAGACATTATGCACGGTTTATGGATATATTTAAGCAACTTCAAATAAATATTCCATTTGCCGACGCATTAGAGCAAATGCCAAGGTATGCGAAGTTCATGAAGGATATTATCACAAAGAAGAAGAGATATGTGGAAGACGAGACGATCTTGCTTGATGCATGTTGTAGTGCCATAATCCAAAAAACTCTCCCAAGGAAGGAATCCGATTCGGACCGAGTCGTTTTACCGGTAACCATTGGAGGCACTTACATTGGCAATGGTTTGAATGACTTGGGATCTACAAGGATGACTTTACAACTAGCCGATAAGTCCCTTATCCATTGTTAAAATATTAGGGAATGTTGAGATTAAATCTACAAGGATGACTTTACAACTAGCCGATAAGTCTACCACTTCACCATATGGAGTTGCTCAAGATATGCTAGTGAAGGTGGACAAATTCTTCTTTCCGGTAGATTTTGTGGTAGTGGACATGGATGAGGATCGTGATGCTCCTCTAATTCTTGGAAGACCATTCATGAAAATAGCCCGAATGATGATTGACATTGATGATGGACTTATGAAAGTAAGAGTGCAAGATGAAGAGGTAACTTTCAATCTTTTTGAAGCCATGAAGCATCCTAATGACAAGCATGACTCTTTCCGAATCGATGCCACCGAGGAGGAAATCGTGGAGGTTTCAAACGAAGTTCATTTTTCTAATCCGTTATAGAGATCTCTTATCGGAGCTTACAATGTTTTAACTGAAAAAGAGGAAAAAGAAATTGAATTAATTTTGCATGAATTGGAGTCTTGTGGAGAGATTGCTTATCATGAGGAGAAAAATGAGGACTTGGATGTGAAAAAGAAAGTGGAAGAGCCAAAGTTAGAGTTGAAGATTCTACCTCGACACTTGAAATGTGTGTTCCTTGGTGATGATTGTACTAAACCGGTGATCATTAGCAATGTCTTGTCCACAAAAGAGGAGCATAAATTGATACAAGTGCTGAAAAAGAATAAAGGTGCAATAGGGTGGGTATTATCCGATTTAAAGGGTATTAGTCTGGCTTATTGCATGCATAAGATCATGATGGAAGAAAATTTCAAACCCGTTGCACAACCTCAAAGGTGCTTAAATCCATCAATGAAAGAAGTGGTGAGAAAAGAAGTTGTCAAACTATTGGAGGCCGAAATGATTTATCCTATCTCCGGTAGTGAATGGGTGAGTCCGGTGCAAGTAGTTCCAAAGAAGGGTGGTATGACAGTTGTAAAAAATGATAAAAATGAGTTGATTCCAACTAGAATGGTAACCGGATGGAGGATGTGCATTGACTATAGGAGGCTAAATCAAGCTACAAGGAAAGATCACTTCACGCTACCTTTCATGGACAAAATGTTGGAAAGATTGGCCGACAAGAATTTCTATTGTTTCTTAGATGGTTATTCGGGTTACAACCAAATTTCGGTCAATCCCGCGGATCATGAGAAAACGGCTTTTACATGTCCTTTCGGCATTTTTGCTTACCGAAGAATGCCTTTTGGATTGTGTAATGCACCGACAACATTTCAACGGTGTATGTAAGCAATATTCTCGGATTTGATCGAAGAATGCATTGAGGTGTTTATGGATGATTTCTCCGTTTATGGGGCGTCCTTTGACTTATGCTTGAAGAATCTTGATGTGGTCTTTGAAAGATGTGTGGAAACAAACTTAGTGCTCAATTGGGAGAAATGCAATTTTATGGTCACCAAAGGTGTTTTTCTTGGTCACAAAATCTCTTCTGAGGGGCTAGAAGTTGATAGAGCAAATATGGAAGTCATTGAAAAATTACCACCTCCAACAAACATCAAAGGAGTAAGAAGCTATCTTGGACATGCCGGATTTTTTCGAAGATTCATCAAAGACTTCTCAAAGATAGCAAAGCCCTTGAGTAATTTACTCAACAAAGGTACGCAACTTCTTTTTGATGAGTCGTGTCTAAAAGCATTCCATGAGTTAAAAGAAAAGTTAGTCACCGCACCCATAATCGTTTCACCTAATTGGAAACTTGATTTTGAACTTATGTGTGATGCAAGCGATTATGCGGTTGGTGCGATTTTGGGTCAAAGAAGAGCTAAATTTTTTCATGCCATCCACTATGCTAGTAAAGTTTTAAATGAGGCGCAAGTCAATTATGCGACAACCGAAAAGGAGTTACTAGCTATAGTGTATGCATTGGAAAATTTTAGAGCTTATTTGATCGGGTCCAAAGTTGTAGTTTACATCGACCATTCGGCAATCAAGTATTTGCTAACCAGGCCGGATTCCAAACAAAGACTAATTCGTTGGATTTTACTATTACAAGAATTTGATTTGGAAATCCGGGATAAAAAGAGTTCCGAAAACTTGGTAGCGGATCATTTGTCCCATCTGGTTAATGTGGAAATTACAAATAAAGAAGAAGAAGTGAGGGAAGAATTTCTGGACGAAAAGCTTTATTTGATTCAAGTGAGGCCTTGGTTTTCCGATTTTGCTAATTATAAGGCAACCGGTTTGACACCGGAAGACCTCACTAGTAATCAAAGAAAGAAATTCTTAGCGGACGCAAAGTACTATGTGTGGGATGACCCGTATTTGTTCAAAGCGGGTATGGACAGTATTTTAAGAAGGTGTGTGACACTTGAAGAGTCAAAAGACATCCTTTGGCATTGTCATAACTCTCTGTATGGAGGTCATTATAGCGGTTTGTGAACAACCACTAAAGTCCTCCAAGCGGGATTTTATTGGTCATCCGTGTTTAAAGACACACATGAACATGCAAAGAATTGTGACACATGCGAAAGAAGCGGAGGGATAGGCAAACGAGATGAAATGCCTCTAACCAACATGTTGGAAGTGGAAGTCTTTGATTGTTGGGGCATTGATTTTGTTGGGCCATTCCCCTCTTCCCTCTCTAATGAGTATATTCTTGTAGCCGTTGACTATGTGTCAAAGTGGGTAGAAGCAATTGCTTCACCTAAGGCCGACTCCAAAACCGTGATAAGATTTCTAAAGAAAAACATATTTTCACGTTTTGGTGTGCCTAGGGTGTTGGTAAGCGATGGGGGATCACATTTTTGCAATACACCCTTGGAAAAAGTCTTGGAACATTATGGTGTAAAGCATAAAGTGACTACCCCTTACCATCCACAAGCAAATGGTCAAACGGAAGTATCAAATAGAGAAGTCAAAAGGATACTTGAAAAGATTGTTTCAAATTCGAGAAAAGATTGGTCTTCAAAATTGGATGAAGCTTTATGGGCGTATCGTACCGCCTACAAAGCTCCTATTGGACTAACCCCATTTCAGATGGTTTACGGGAAGACTTGTCATCTCCCGGTAGAAATGGAACATAAAGCACTTTGGGCTCTTAAATTCTTGAACTTTGACTCCACTCTAGCCGGTGAGAAAAGAAAAGAACAACTCCATGAATTGGAGGAATCAAGGAACAATGCTTACCATTCAAACAAGCTTTACAAAGAAAAGGTGAAAGCATACCATGATGGAATGGTCCGTCACAAGGGGTTCAAAGTTGGACAAATGGTGCTCCTTTTCAATTCAAGGCTCAAGTTGTTCCCGGGTAAGTTGAAGTCCAAATGGTCGGGACCGTTTGTGGTGAAAGAGGTGCGAGATTATGGAGCCATTGCGGTTGAGGACCCAAAGTCAAAAGAAAGTTGGACTGTGAATGGGCAAACACTAAAAGTCTACCACGGTGGAGAAGTAAATCGAGACGTCTATGTCATTTCGCTTGTCGGACCTTGAAGTATCATCGAACCGTCAAGCTCAAACGATGTTAAACAAAGTGCTTGTTGGGAGGCAACCCAACTTCGTAAGCATGCATTTCAATTTTTATTATTTTAATTGTGCAATATGTTCTGTTTTGGTTTTCTAGAGAAAAATGGAGATCTGTCCAATTTCCAATAATTTTTTGAAAATTCCTTCAGTTCGCCTTGCGAACAGCTTTCGCCCCGCGAACTGAATGGAAAATTAAAGTTTGCGCCGTGACCCAAGTTCGCCCCGCGAACTGAGCGTGACAGACCCTTTTAAGTTCTATTTTGTGTTATTTCTATTTCCTTATCATATTTTGTAACTTAATATTTCTCTGCACCATTTTCACTATCTCACTTCCAAATTCAAACTTAACCCTCTCCATCTCAATAATCCCATTTTTTTTAGCAAGAATCAATTCAATCCCCTTCTCTCAACAAAGGTATGTGTAATCTTTTTCCCTGTTCCTTCTTTGTCTCTCATCAAGGTGAACTAGGGTGTTTGTTAGAGGATGATTTATTTGCTAAAATTCACCTTGCATGCGTAGAGATGCTTCAAATTAGGATAGGTTAAGAGTTTATGGTATCAATTGTGAAAAAATTTGAGCAGTAGGAAAACCCTAGGGCTATTGAGTTTTCTGGTATGTAGGGATCGCGCCGCGAACTGGGAAAATCTCAGTTTCATTTTTGTTGATTATGTATGCTGACTTCAATCTTGGCTATTGTGTGGTTGCTTGTGGTTTTATTGCAGATGTCGAAACGCACAAAAACAGTGAGCTCCGGTCCTTCAAGATCCGTGCGAAGATTCATTAGTGATGAGCACGAGGAAAGGTTTGAAAAACTGATTAAGAGGACCATTCAGTCAGAAAGATTCATTCGTTTGTCACTGGGTGGCAATTATAGGAAGCTGGTGGCAAACTTTGAAAGGAGAAAGTAAAGCAAAATCTGTGAGCCGGAACCAGAGATCAACTACGATATTGTGCGTGAATTTTACGCCAATGCTCTTCAGTTGGAGGAAGGAGTAGCATATCATTACCAAACTAGGGTGAGGGGGAAGATCATCACCTTCAGTAGGGATGCAATCAACGCTTATTTGGGTCATCCTCTCACTTTGGCGGATAACGGGCGGTGTGAATACCGTGCCAAAGAAATGGCCAATGATTGGGATCTTCCTACCGTTAGTGCTCACTTGTGCCTTGAGGGAAGGACATTTGATTTGAATGATCAAGGATTTCCAAAGTCTTGGAAGAGGGAGAATCTGAATTTGGAAGCAAGGGCTTACTTGGTGCTTTTATTGAACAACATTCGGCCACGGAGCCATAGCACCACCATTCCACTAGATGTCAGATGCCTCTTGTACTACATCATGATTGGGAAATCAGTGGATGTGGCATCCATCATCGCGGGGGAGATGCGAAAAGTGGCGACCAGCGAAACCAAGTTTGGAGGGAAAGTTGGTGTGCTTACGTATCCGGGGCTGATTATGGGACTTTGTAGAAAGGCAGATGTGTCCATTCCGGATGAGGTGCACCTTTCCATTACCAGTGTAATTAATGATGCATTTTTGAACAGGTTCTTCCAGAGCCAAATGGATAGAGCTGAAGGAACATGAACTTCTTCCTCTAGACCCCGCGCCTGCAGTACACCAGCTTTTGATCATATGGCATTCTCCACCTACTGTTGTGAGAATTTTGAGGCTTCCAGGAGATCTCAATCATTCCTTTTTGATGCTATGCAGCAGCAGTTTCAGAGCACCTTCCTAGCGCCCGAAGCCCACACTTTTCCGACCCAAACGGAGTATGCTTCTTATTCTAATTGGCCTGAGGGCAGGCCAACATTTATGGGGGGTGCAGGAGGTAGCGGTCGAGCTAGTGGTGCGGGCCGTGATGATGACATGGAAGATGTCCTTGGATCCGTAGGTGGTGGACATGATGAGGAGGATTGAAGATTTTGTTTTGTGTAGTATTAGATTTTCATCTTTAGTTTTTTTTTATGATTATTGTTTTTATGTTTTAATTATGGTTGTACTTTTGGTGGCTCTTGTTTCACCGTAAACTTTGGTTTTGTTAATTGCATGGATCTTTTTGTGAGGTTTAATTGTGTGTTGCAATGAACTTTGGTATGCCCCATTTGTTTGTTTAATTTGTCTTATTCTTAAGTTAAGCTTGAAGGAACCAAGTATTGCTTGCAAGGAAAGAAGCGTAGGACACTTCGAGTGGTGATGATAAAAATTAGTTGTCGGTATTTCAAGGTACACTTTATCGCTTTCTAGACTTAACATGAATAATTTGATGGTGTGTTGCAAATTTCATATCATAAATTCCTTGAGATACATGTCAATTTTGAATCAAAGTAGAACTTAACCAATTGTGAGGTAGCTTTCCATTGTGCACTAAATGCGGGAGACCGAATATCATTTCAATTCATTCTTATCATGCTAAATCATGCATTAATCTATTTTTGTGAAAATTGTGAAAATGATAGAGGCATTGTTTGTTATTGAGAAAAACCACTTGGCCAAAAAGTTTTGAATCAACTAACCTTGTGAGGAGTGATCCTTAGTTTAACCCCTTTGAGCTTATTTTAGGATTCATTTGATTGATAAGTGCAAATTCCATTGAAAATATTGCGAATAAATGAATCCTAATTTCTTTCGTTTCAATTGAACCTTCAACCGAATTTGGTTGCAATTTTTGTCCTTTGCCTATGTCTAAGTAGGGAGCATTATTGCATTAATTTTATCTTGAAGTCTAAAGTTGGGAAGAGTAAATTAGAAGAGTTGATAAAAAAACTTGGAAAAGTGATGTTTTAGAAAAGGTGAAAGTGTGAAAAGAAACAAGAAAACTAAGTCACCTTTGAAATTATGGAGCAAAGAAAAAGAAAAGAAAGAAAAAACAAAAAGAGAGCTCATGGTTGTGTGGATGTTGAAAAATAAGAAAAAAAGAAAAATTGGGATCAAAAATGGAATTTGTTGTTGAGTTTGAATTTATGGGAATGCTCCCTTGGGATATGCATTTTTGTTTGAATTCTCTTAATCATATCCTTTCTTTGTAACCCAAACCACATTACAACCTTTGAAAGACCTCTTGATTCTCATTTTTCACATGATTTAGTGTTTGCTTTGATGACCGCATGATTCGAGTTGATGTTGATTTAATTGTTTGGATGAGTGAAAGAAAACTCTCATGTTTATTCATCATTACTATGATGTGTGTGTAAGTTTGATTCAATTTTGACATGTAGTGCTTTGAATTCCTTGGTATGTCATTTGCACCCAACCATTATTCTTATTCTTGTTTTGTCTAGCATTGTGGTAGGTGGATTGAGAAAGGACCGTACACTTTTGAACCATTTGAATGTCTTTGGTTAATCCTTGTTTCAATCTATTGTTTCATTACTTTGGTTTCTTTGGTGAAAACTTTTGTTTAGGGACAAACAAAATGTTAAGTTGGGGAGAGTTGTTAGGGACCAATTATCACTACTTTTCATATATTTTTATTGGTCCCTTTTACCATTTTCTTATTCAATTACACACTTTTATTCTCAAAATTTAGTAAATATGCAATTAAGTTTAATTTAATTATGTTTTGAGTAGATATTTCACTTATTTGTTAGTTTTCTAGAAAGTATGGACAAGAGAGCATTGGATTGCATGAGCATAATTTGGAAGGAGTTTGAATGGCATTTTGGAAGCATTTGAAGAACAAAGCTTGGAAGAAATGGTTTAAAGGAAGCTTGCAAGGCAAGGAAGCTGAACTTACTTCAGTTCGCGCCGCGACCCTTGTTGGCGTTGTGAACCTTGCGAAGATAGCAAGCTTGTTATTTGGTTTGGGCCACTTGTTATGTTTTGAACCCAACTTAAGTGTGATAGTTTTAGATCATTTTTAGAGAACTTTTCTGTTTTAGACCAAAATGAGACATTTAGGAAAAGGATGAACTCTTTAAACACACAATGGGAGAAAAAGAAAGATTATCATTCACAAGTTGATAAAGAAAAAGAGAGGCTATTTTGTGTATTCCATTTCCTGTCAAATATGATGAGGAGGAGCTAAACCCCATTTTGTCAAGATTGGAGTTGTAGCTATCTCTTATTGATTATGTATTCCTATTGACTCTTGTATGTGACAAAAGATTATTTATGTAATGATTGATATTTTTGCCCTATTTTGAATATTCAGATTTGAGTTATTGTTGAGAAAGATTATTCAAATCTTGACTTAAAATATGGTTTCAAGTAGTGAATAAATTGTAGAAATAGATTTATACAATACTCTTCTTTTGTATCAAACATTAAAGATTGTTATATTAATAGTTAGGTGGAGAAATCGACTAACGATTAATATAGTGATTATCACAATCTCATTTAGAAATAAATGTTATTGAGAGGATACTTGAATATCATCAATAATTTGAAGTCCATATAGTTGTCATTAAGAAAACATAAGAAATTTGGATAGTGAACTCCAATCTTGCCAAACCTTTTATATTTGATTTTAAAACTAATTTCATTGTCTTAGTGTCATTTTACTCAAGAGATAACAATTCATTCAAAACAACTTGGTTAATTTTTAAACTTACAACAATTGGAATTATAGAACGGCGGTAATATCAACCAATCTCTGTGGATACGATATAAAAATATTTGCCGGAAATATACTATTCAACAGCATCATAATTCTTATCCCTGTAGATCCAAGATGAATGGGGCTGTTGAAGCTGCTAACAAGAACATCAAGAAGATTATTCAGAAGATGGTTGTTACGTACAAAGATTGGCATGAGATGCTGCCATTTGCCTTGCATGGTTATCGTACGTCTGTTCGCACTTCAACAGGGGCAACCCCTTTTTCTCTTGTATATGGCATGGAGGTTGTGCTCCCTGTGGAGGTTGAGATCCCATCAATGAGAGTCTTGATGGAAGCCAATTTGACTGAGGCTGAATGGGTTCAGATTCGTTATGACCAATTGAATTCGATTGAAGAGAAGAGATTAACTGCATGTGCCACGGTCAGTTATATTAGCAAAGGATGAAGAAATCATTTGATAAGAAGGTCAAGCCTCGTGTGTTCCGAGAAGGTGACCTCGTGCTCAAGAAAGTCTTGTCTTTCGCGCCCGATTCCAGGGGCAAGTGGACTCCAAACTATGAAGGTTCATACGTTGTTAAGAGAGCCTTTTCAGGTGGTGCTTTGTTGCTTACAACTATGGATGGGGAGGATTTCACTCGTCCAGTGAATTCAGATGCAGTCAAGAAATACTTCGCCTAAAAACAAAAACAGAATAGCTCGCTAAGTTAAAAACCCGAAAGGGCGACTTAGGCATAAATGAGCATCTCGGTGGATTCAAAACCCGAAAGGGCGGTCCAGGCAAAAATTAGAGACATGAAAAAATATATCCCGCTAGATTGAGTACCTCACTCTGGGGCAATCTAGGCAAAATTAGGGATTTGGCAAGTAAATCCATCCTGATAAGACTTTGTTCTACAGCTGTCACCTATCAAAGATTCTCGCTCAGTCATCGTCAACTGAAGCTTCAAATATATTGGATTCAGAGTTGGTGGAGAAGTGGTCATTATGTTCAATGTAGCCCTTTTTCCAATATATATCACCAATTTCAAATTTGTAAAGATCTATGGAGTCTCGCCATTTCCGGACTACCATTCTATTAAATGAATTTGAGCCTTTATCCAATTCTTTGCACTCTTATTTGTTTCTATTTAGCAAATGTTTGTATGTTTTAATTGATAAGTATCATTGTTTTAAACGAATAAAGTTTTTATAAACTATTTTAAACAAAGTGAACATTCACAATGACTAAAAGGATAGTTGGAGTGTCTTCGGTGCTCTCCCAAGGATAGTACGATTTCCAAAAGGGTAGGACATTTGTTCATTTATTGGCATTCTTATATCCTCTTAATCAGCTTTCAAGTTGTCTCCACAACGAGCGCAGAGAAGAGTGATATATCATCAGCCTCCCAAAGGGTCTGACACTAGCATTTGTGTTTTATCAATTATATGGTTGTCATCCCTTGTGTGGACTGACCTAAAATCCCTTATAGATTGATAAAAGTTGATATACTATCTATTCACGAGGAAGTTTGTCTTTCCCTAGTATGAGTAGAAGTCCTCAGCGGAGTAAGCATGTGTTCCCTGCATAACTGCCTTTCCAGATGGGTTGTTTCCTCAGCAGGAAGTTGTTTAGAGCTGTTGGTGAAGGGCTTGAGTCCCTTTTCATCCCCAGCATGGCACTTGTTGATGAAGGATTCGTTTCCGTTTCCCTCAACCAGGATAGTTCCTTCGGGAGTACTGGCAATTTATCCCCAGTATGGTCGCCTACAGTCCATCCCCAATGGAGTTGCCTAATCCCAGCTTGATAATTTGTATCCCCTCCGAGTCTGAAGATATCCTCCAGTATTGGACGGAGATGAGGAAGATGTGTTATTTCCTTCCCCAGCGGAGCAATTGTTCCTGCTCCCTTTAGCAGAGATGTCTCTCCAGCAGTTAGAAGGGAGTGTTTGATTGATGTGTATCTGTTTGGTGGTTGTTCCCCATGAAGTTTCACCTTATTCCTTGATAAGATCCCCAGTAGAGTTTCTTCTACGACAGATCTTATTAGTATCCAGCCACATGTTCCCAAGAATTGTTGGAATATCCCTGGCAGTAGGAAGCAATGACCTTTACCTATCCCCAACGATGATTGGTGTCTCCTGGTATTAGATCATGCCCATCAGAACAGATTGCTCCTGTGGGCCTGGCTTTTCTCTTTCGAGATGTTATACCGGATGTCCGTTTGTGGCTCTTGAGCCTATTTGTGTTAGATATGTCTGTTTTCCATATATCTTTGCTTGTTATCTCCTGCTATTGGCGAAATATTCTTCCCCAAGCAGATGTTTGTGTCTGATCTCTCCATATATAGTCAGCCCCATAGGCAGAAAGTGTCCATCTTTCCTTCTTTATTCCCCACTGAGTTATGTCCTCGTGGATGATTTTTGTTTCAGTTTCCACCCCAATTATGTATCGGGATGAGTTTACTCCCCTGAGTTATATCCTCATTGGGTTGAGTCTTGTTAATTGTGTCTTTCTAGTTTGTTCCTAGATTGACTACTTTCTTGTTATCCCTTGCAGTTCTTGTGGTTTAGTTGTTCAATTGCCCAGTAACTAGTAATTGTTCATCCTTTTCCCCAAAGAATCTTGTGGCCTGCTACCCAGTAACTGGTAGTTGTAAGTCCTTTTTCTGTGGTTTTCTACCCAGTAACCGGTGATACATCTCTTGGATAATTGCTCTTATCAAGCAATCTATCCCCTTGCGAGTCATCTTTCATATACCCTTGTTTGGTAATGATTTTTTCTCCTTCTGATTGGTCATCATTTTATACCCAGTAACCGGTATCCCGATGTCCTTTCTTTTCGGTCGATTTATCCTTCGTTAACCCAGTAACCGGTTGTGGATAATCTTCCATGCGAGTATGTTATCTACGTTCTGACAGTAATAGATAATATATCTCATGCGCTCTTCAGTCGAAGTCTTTTTCTTCCTAGTTGAGTAAGATTCGTATTTCCCCGTGGAATCGAATCTCCATCCTTTAAGTCGAGTTTTCTTTTTCAGCCCTTCTTTTTCAGCCCTTCTTCCTCAGCTGAGTCCTTTGTGGAAGTCTCCGTCTGAGTCCATATTTTTATCCAATGTATTCTTTGTGGATAGCTTCGTTGTATTGGCATATTCCCTAATACATGCATCTTTGCGTCAGCTCGAGTCTTTCCATCGATTTATTTTTGTGGAATCCCTTCGTGTCCCCAGCAAGTTTTCTAGTCGTGACCTTCTCACGCATTTTTACCTTATTTTTCCCCAGAGTCTCTGTCTCCCTAGTGAGTATGTTACTCCTGTGGACTTTTTCAGTTTCTTCTGATTTCTTTTCCTCGTAGCAATTATTCACCATGAAGACTTTATTTTTGCATGCATACATTTGCATCATGAGGTCTCTTAGGGCCCAAAATTCGTCTCTTTGTTATTATTTAAGCCCATTCTACCTCGTCGAAATGAAGATTTTATCCTTCATATCTCCGGCTATAATGACCTTAAATAGGGGCATCTGTAAGACCCTAAGATCCCTCATGGCATCATATCATTTGCTCAGTGCATTGCCTCAAGGATCATAGCATGTTTGGCTCCTTAACCCTAGGGATGGGATTTGTTTGAGTGTTTTGAGATCACCAAGCATTCTTGTATTGTATATTATTTCCTTTCTTATTTTATTACTAACAAAAAGCACAAAGATATGTCACTAACTCTTTTGTCTTGAAGCTCAAATGATCATGTGTTTACAATGCTCCTAGGAGGCTCCTAAGCTCAATGAAGTGGCTAGATGAAGATGAGAAAAAGCATGACAATGGTCCACAAAGCATATAATCATCATATATGTCTCCCAAGTATCTCAATTTTCCTATCTAATCAAGATAACCTAAAGGGCTTGAGGATTGTTTCCCAAGGAAACCCTAATTCAACTGTGCATTGACTGTACCTTGCTCATGAAGCAACCTCAACCTATGATCAAATGTAATCAAGGTAATTTCTTTCATTCATTATTTTAGGCATATATGAGCTTATGTGAGGATCCTCAATCATTCATTCATCAAGATTTGAAGTTTGGCCTTGAGAAGTTGACCAGTCAAGTCATTTGACTAAACCGAGGATCACTGAGATACAACTTTTGATGTGTTTGTAAATTAAAGATGACCCAAAGATAAAAAAATGTTCTTAAGAACCATATGAACAACTTTAATGTTCATCAAAAATCTATTTGAAACTTGGAAGGTCATCATTCATTTACAAACATTATAGGTCATTTTGATTGAAACCCTAATTTTGGCTCAACTTCCCAAGGACCTAACTCCTTTATTTTTTAAGATTTTGAGGTGAGACCAATTACATTGGGAAGCTTAAGACGTCTACTTAAAATGTTATGTTGGACAAAATTTCATAATCCTAAAAGAAACACATGTGATAATACAAAACATTATAGGTCACTTTGGACCTAAGTCATTGAATTTGAAAAATGCCCAACTTCAAGTGCCCATAATTTTATCATTAAAAATCCAAATGATGCAAAATATAAGTCTAAATTGATCATCTTGAAAATATATACAACTTTTATGTTGGAGGTTTTTCGGTTTGAGGCTTGAACCATTGAAACATAAGGGCTTGAAAGTGCTTGCTTGTGGTGAAAATTTTCAAAGGGAACCTAGACATGTTTTGTACCCCAAAATTCACAGCCAGTTTTCATAAATTTCCAAACTCCAAATGAATTTTTGCCCAACGTGACTTTTGTTCCTTATTCCAAGAGCTTTCCAACCATTACTCACATGACCATTTTTGGATTTTCCATGTTGTATTTTCGAAGAGCTTAATGTTTATGATCATTTTTGCAATTCACATCATAACTTGGAATGCAAGCTTGTGCAGCCTCTTGTGCACGTCCAATTCAACTACATTTGATCTCAGCATTTATTTCCATTCATTCTTGGGCTTTGCACGCGCCTGTACATGCCCATGCATGAAGGATCCAAGTTTCATGCACACGAGCCAAACATCACCTTGCATCCATTCCAGTTATAAATAGAAGCTCATGCTCATTCAAAAAACAACCATAAGGAGATCTGAAACGCTGCTGGATTGAGAACCAAACCCTCACCTAAAGGAACTTCAGTTTTCATTTTCAATTTCAAGCTTGAATTTTAACATCATTAGTTGATCTTCAAGTCTTAATTCCTTAGCCTTGCATCATCATCACGTTTCCAGATCAAAATTGGATCAAGAGCTTGAACAAATCGTGTTATTTGAAGCTCCATTTCAGAGGTATATCACCAAACTTTTTTGATTCAGATCTTGCTATACAATGTGAATTGCTTTGGTTTTTATTGTTTTCTGAAGTCCTCATGCATGAGGCAGGCCAGTGGTGGTCTTAATTTCATAAATCATGACATTTCAGATCAAACACCATGATCTTCAAGCTCAGGTTTCTCTTTAAATAGGAACTTTGAGGAGAATCCATGGTTACAGGGGTGATGTACATCACCTCAACTTCATTTTGATAATTTGCTTTTTCATTTTCGTTAAAGTTTAAATCCATGTGCGTGGTGGCCGGAATTGGTTGTCTGGCCGGAGAAGATGGTGGTTTCCACCACCATCCCCACGTGGAAGCTTCAGGATCATTGGATCTGGCTCGAACGTTTTAATCCTAGCCATTGCGTGTTATGACTTATTTTAAATCCATGTGTTGCGCGTTTGACCAAGGTGTATCATATGACCGCGCCTCTGAGCCCTCAAATCATTGCCACGTCAATTAATGAAGTGATCCAATGGCAGCGCATTTTTGCTATTTTCCTATTTTCTGATTAATTCCATTTAATTCCTTTTATTTTCAAAAATTCATAAATATTTTATTTGAAGTCACAAAAATATGAGACCAATGCCAAAAGAAATTTTGAAAAATCTAGGTTCATATTTTGATTTTTAATTATTTTTGTAACTTCATTTTATATTTTTTGTGAATTATTTGGTTTTTAATAGTTTTTAATTCATTTTAAATACTTTTTGATATCTGAAAAATCCAAAAATATTTTCTTAACACATATGGATCATGATACGTCAATGAAAAATAGTTTCATCAATTTCTAATTGATTTGAGATTTTAATTCATTTGTGTTATTTTTCATTGTTTTTAATTGTTATAAAATAGTTTCTGATTTCAAAAATTGTTGAAAAAAATTTGTGAAAACTTGTTTGACCATGTTAGACCTATGAGAATTTAATTGGACTTGTTGAAGTTGATTTGAATTGAATTTGAGGTTTGACCATTTTTTGTCCATTTTATTTTGCATTTATTTTTAATTCAAAAAATACCAAAAAAATATGTTTGACTTGTTGACTTCTAATCTTCATTTCTCTTCTGTTTAGCATTGGTTTATGATGAATTAATTCACTTTTGACCATTTGTATTTGACACTCGAATTCTTTTTCCATTCATTTCATCTTCATCTCATTTCTTTTTATTTTGGCCAATGAGTTAATGTCTTGTGGTTGGTCTTGACATATGAGAGGTTTAAACTTCTTTGATCCAAATCAAACTCAACTTGATCCAAGATCAAGTGAGTTGCTTTGTGTCCAAGATAGGTTGGTTCTTGGTCAAGAAAAAAACCTAAAGTCCATACAAGGCCTTTCTTTTTTCTTTTGGCACGGCAAGCTTGTGGAGCTTGGCTTACTAGTCATGATCTCTAATTTGTGTTTATTTGCCTATAGTTTTATTGACCGGACTCAAATAGGTGTGACTACTACATTAGTCCACTTACGATTGTTTAACATAGCGCTAAATTGTCTTGCGACAAACTAACATAACTTCACTAATTACTAACTTTTAATTCAAGCATTTAATTTCTTGCAATCTACTTTAACGCACTTTATTTCTTGCTCATTTATTCATATTGCTTTTCATTTTGTTCACTTGAGCTCATATTTTATGTTTATGCCATTTTCCTTTTGCTGACTTGAGCTCATTATTGTGAATAAATATATTGTTGCTTTGTGCTTGTTTTGTGATTGTTTGTGTGAATCCAATTCAAAAAGGAGAAAGGGCTTAGAATTAGGACTTACCTATGCTTAAAGGAGTTCAAGAGCAACTAGGCCTCATGCCTTTAGAATGCTAAATTTGTTCAAAGAGCAACTAGGCCTCATGCCTTTAGAATGCTAAATCTCAAAGTTGACTTCAAAGGACTTCCTTTCCAAACTCTTTCTTTGTCCATTACCCTTATTGTGTTGTGAACTTTTTGATGTTTGCTCTTGTGTGATAGGGATTCCATCTTGAGATGGTAGGAAGGACCATTGTCATGAGTAGCCAAGTTATGAGAGACAAGCCAAATGGAGACCCTAGGAGCTTGAATCCAAATTTGTGTGATTGCTTGTTGTTTGCTAAGTCCAAAGGAAAGGAACATCTTGAATCATCTTTATGATTTCAAGAAAAGTAACTCCAAGGGTTTTATCTTCTCTCTTATCTTTGTATGATTTAGGACTAGCCCTTCTCTTTGTCTCTTCACTCTAACCCAAGCAAAACTCTTTTTGTGCAAACTTTGACTTTGTTTCAAATTAGAAACCTAGGCCTTATGCCTTTGACTTTTCAAAATCTTTTCATCAATACTCATTGTGAATAAATGCAAATTCAACTTTGACTTCATTTTGTAAATAAATCTAACTTGTAAATACAACTCACTTCAAGTTACTTTTGTGGTTCCAATGGCCACCTTTGTTAAACCTTTTTCATAAACATTAGTCATAGGTTTGAGTTATCATAGTGGTTGATGTAAATCTCACCTCATCCTTAGTGATTGGATTATAAGTCTTCCATACTCATTACAGGGTTAACCCCTCACTAGTATGTTGAAGCCTTCTTCACATGGTGGATTGTTGGTTTAGGTTGAGTTTTCTCCCTTTGATAACAAAAGACCTTAAGGCTTTTGATCAAATCAATTCACCAATCTTTGAGATTTTTACCCCGAACTATGAGGTTTTGATCCTACCTTTGTGATGGTACGTAGGTGTAAGACCCCAATTTTGACCCTAAGATCCCTCATGACATCATTGCATTTCATTTGCAAAGCCTCAAGGATCATAAGCATCTGGGTTCCCTTGCCTTTGGGTGGGACCTCTTGTGAGTAGGTTTGAGTTCACCAAGAATGCTTGAATTATATATCATTGCTTTCTCATTTTATTTACTAACCAAAAGCACAAAAATATGCCACTAACATTTCTTGCTTGTAGCTTGAGCAATCACAAGGCCAAAAGCTTCTAGGTGATCCTTTGTGCAATGATATGGCCAAGAGGAGATGAAGGCAAGCATGGCAATGGTTCCCAAAGCTCTCATCCATCAAATATGCCTCCCTAGCATCTCAATTCATCATTTTGATCAAAGCAAGTCAAAGGGTTTGAGGTTTGTTCCTCAAGGAAACCCTAATTCATCTGATCACCCACAATGCCTTGCTAATGAAGCAACCTCAGCCAATGGTCAAATACAATCAAGGGAAGTTCTCTAATTCATCATTTCATGCATATTTAAGCTTATTTGAGTGTCCTCAATCATCAATTCATCAAGATATGAGTTGTGAACTTGAAAAGTTGATTAGTCAATTCATCTGACTATTTTGAAATGAATTGAGACCTAACTTTTTGTGTGTTGGTCAAATGGAGATGACCCCGAGAGTAAAAATGTTATTACGAACAATATGAACAACTTTCATGTTCATCAAAAATTGATTTGAATCTTGGAAGGTCATCTCCCATTCCAAGACATTATAGGTCATTTTGACTGAAACCCTAATTTTGGGACAACTTCCCAAGAGCATAACTCATTCATTTTTTATGATTTTGAGGTGGGATCAAATGCATTGGAAAGCTTAAGATGTCTACTTCAAATTGTATGTTGAAAAAAGTTTCAAAATCGCAAAATAAATACATGTGATAATGCAAAACATTATAGGTCACTTTGGACCAAATGCATTGAAAGGCAAAAAAGTCCAACTTCAAGTGCCCATAACTTCTTCATAAAAAATCCAAATGATGCAAAATTTAAGTCCATTTTGATTTGCTTGAAAAGACCTATAACGTTTATGTTAGAAGTGTTTCCATTTGAGGCTTGCATCATCGAAACATAAGGGCTTGAAATTGGACCAATTTGGCAAAATTCACAAAGGCATGCTTTGCACTATAAACTTCTTGGTCTGTTTTCATAAATTTCCACACTTCAAATGAGTTTTTGCTCAACATAACATTTTTTCCTTATGTCAAGACCTTTCCAACCATTACCCATATGCTTATGTTTGGATTTCCTAATTGGCATTTTCAAAGAGATGAAGTTTTAGGCACAATTATGCAATTCATGATGAAGCTTCATGCACAAGCCATTGCCTTGCAAATCACACGTCCAAACCTTCTCCAAATAAGCTCAGCATCCATTTGCACCAGGTTTTGGGCCTCACATGCGCCTGTACAGGCCCATGCATGGAGGACCCAATTCTCATGCACACGAATTCTCATGACTTTGCATCAGCTCCATCTATAAATAGAAGGCATTGCTCATTTCAAATCTCAACCTGAAGGCGCCTGAAACCCTGTTGAATTGATTCCCCAACCTCTCACTACAGGAACAATCTCAATTTTCTTCAAATTTCATATCTAAATTTTGATCTCCTCGATTGAAATTTCATATCTAAAGTTCCTTAGCCTTCATCCACTTCATCCAGAGATCACACTGCAAGCTTGAACATCAAGAATTCATGCTCCTAAGTTTTCCATTTCAGAGGTTTACTTCAAACTTTGATCTCTTCAAATCTCATCATACATTGCCTATTTCTTGTTATTATTGAGTTATTTGAAGTCCTCTCTATAAAGGCATCATTATTGAGTGCTTAATTGTTGAAATCCATGAAGTTCAACATGAACACCATATTTTTCTCCTTCTGATTTCTCTTTCTATATGGATCTAGAAGAGAAACTAATGGTATAGGGGTGATGTACATCACCCCAGCTTTCCAATGATATGAGGATCGCTCGTTTTCATTAAGATTTTTACCTCTGCAACTCTCACCGGAAAATGCAACCTCGCCGGAGAAGACGGTGGTGTACACCACCGTCTCTTTGCCAGATCAAATCTGAGTCATCATATGCGTTTTCCAGATCTAATCGTGGTCATCAATTGTTATGACTTATTTTAATGCCTCGTGTGTCTCATTGACTAAGGCTTATGGTGAGCGCGCGCATGTGGAGCGTTTGATCAGCCACGTCAATTAATGAGGCTTGATCAGACGCCTCTCCTTTTTTCTGATTTTTCTTAATTTCCATTTTATTTCTTTTATTTCATTTAACTTCAAAAATTCATAACTCTCTCATTTTTAATCCAAAAAATATGGGACCAATTGCATTATTTCTCTTTTTAATTCTAGTTTCTAAAAATGATTTTTAATATTTTTTATTTCATCATTTGATATTTTTTGTGAATTTTCTCTTTTCTGGTCATTTTTAATTCATTTTAAATAGTTTTTGATATTCAAAAAATACAAAAATATTTTCTTAACCTATTTGAATGATGATGGATCTATGAAAAATATTCTCATCAATTTATTAATTGATTTGAGATTTATTTGAGATTTTAGTTCAATTAGGTTGTTTTTATTCATTTTTAATTGATTAAAAATAGTTTCTGACTTTTAAAAATGCTGAAATTTTTTGTCAAACTTTGTTTGACCTTGTTGAACTTGGGATAAATCACTTGGACCTTTCAAAGTTGATTTGAAGTGATTTTGAAGTTTGACCTTTCTTTAATATTTTAATTCAAGTTTATTTTCAAATATTAAAAATGCTAAAAATATTTTGTCCATTCCTTGTTTGTTTTGCTAGAATCTTTTGATGTGTGTGTTCTTGTGCTATGGATTCCAACTTGGTCCAAATTGAGGGACCATTGTCATGAGCTTCTAAGAGAGAGGGACCCAAGATACATTGAGGAGCTTTCCAAGAGTTCATTTGATTGTTCATTGCTTGAGTTTATGCTTATGTGATTGCTTATTCCAAAGGATGGGAGCTACTTGGATCATCAATATGATCTCAAGAGAGGAACTCCATTTGTGGTCTTGTTCTCTTATCCCTTACCTCTTGTATGTTTAGGATTTTAGCCACTCTTCTTCTTCTCTCCACTCTTACCCAAGCCAAAACCTTTGTGCAAACATTTAACACTTGTTTTCAAACATTAGAAACCTAAGCCTTATGCTTTTGATTTTCAAACCTTCTTTTCATAACACTTATTTTGAATTGAACCTTTAAATCAACTTTGACCATATTTTGTAAATACTTTTCATTGGTAAATACCACCCACTCAAATACTTTTCTTTATCGTTTCAATGGCCACTCTCTTAATCAAACTCTTTTCATAACCTTTAGCTGTTAGGTTTGAGTTATCCTTGAGGTAGATGTAATGCTCACCTATATCCTTAGTGATGGACAATGAGTCTTCCATGCTTATTATAGGGTTAACCCCTCACTAGCATGTTGAAGCTATCCTCACATGGTGGATTTGTGGTTTTAGGTTGAGTTTTCTCCCTTGGATAAAAAAAGACCTTAAGGCTTTTGGACCAATCAATTCACCAACTCATTTTTGAGATTTTTACCCCGAACTACGAGGTTTTGATCCTAATCTTTTTTTAAGATGGTACGTAGGCAATGGGTTTATCCATCCAAACACAAATGTAAATAAACTTGTATATTCTCTTCTCATCTCTTCTATCATGTTTGCAGAAACAAATTTTCACCAAATACCAACCTTACAACCAATGTGAAAAGGGCTCCCTAGGAGTACCTAGGGTGTTTTTGGTGCTTAAAACTTTCCCATTGCATAACCAACCCCCTTACCCAGATCTCTGACATTTTTACTAGTTTTTGATTCGATAAAACTTTTAGGTTTTTGTTCGCTTTCTAACCATTCCTTTGGATAAATAGAAGTGCGGTGGCGGCTCGATTTGTATGGTTTACCTTAGACTTAGTCAATATCTCTAATGGTAACGAATACCCCGCTACAGTAGGCAATGGGTTCAACCATTCAAATAACAAATTTGTAAATATAATCTATTCTTTTCTCATCCCTCCAATCTTTTGCACATATTTTCACAAATACCAAACTACAACACACATTTGCAAAAAGAGGTTCCCTTAAAGTACTAAGGATGTTTTGGGTGCGTAAAACCTTCCCATTTCATAACCAACCCCCTTACCTAGATCTCTGACATTTTTATTAGTTTTTGATTTGATAAAACTTCTTACTTGGCTTTTGTTCGCTTTTTAGCCTTTCCTTTGGACAAATAAAAGTGCGGTGGCGACTCGAATTGTATGTTTACTTTTGGTTTAGTCAATAAACCATAAGGTAACGAATACCTCGCTACACCAATGTCGTAATGGTGAAAACGTACTTTAGGAAGTAGAGGATATGCATAGACTTCACCAATCTTAGTATGGAGCGTACAAAGGATCTATTTCCTTTGAACAACATAAACAAGTTGATTGAATGAGCTTTAGGTTACAAAATTCCTAGTGTAATGGGAGCGTACCCAGGGTTCAACCAAATCGAGATGAACCCCCTAGATACGCCAAAGTCTGTCTTTATAACCAATAATTATAAATATTTCTATAATGTGATGTCGTTTATCCTCAATAACTCCAAATACACCTATCAAGGGCTAATGGATGTGGTTTTTGTAGAGCATTTTGGAAATAACTTAGAGGTATACATAGATTGTAGGTAGTTAAAACTTTGAACGAGAAGTGTTAGACATTTGAATCCACACACAAAAGGAGAGTGAGTTGTATGTTTTAGAAAAACTTAATTTTGAAGAAAAAAATTGGATAATTTTCAAAGTTAAAATTCATTTAAGAAATATTTAAGAAATATGAAGCGAAAATTAAAGGTTCAAAAAGTAAAATTCGGAAATTTAAAGACTTAAGGGATAGAGAGAAGACACTAGAACTTATATATGTTTAGTCAAAACGAATTAGTATTGTCCCTAAGATTTGATCTTGAGAGTATCCAATAAACTTAAGAGCTTTAGTAGGTTGAACTCTCAAGGCCCCTTATACAACGAAAATGAAGTTTATCGCTAACTTCCAACCAAACAACAAACAAGGAGAGAAGCGATGAGTTTTCCTTCCAAATGATTGATTGAAGCTATTAGTCTTCTTTCCAAACAACAACTTATAGTGTTTAGTATTCAAGATTTAAAATGAGATTTTACACGGGGTGATCCCAAACTTTGGTGAGCTTTTAACACAGGCTGAACTCAAACTGAAGCGAGGTTTTCACAGACTGACCATGAACCTAAGAGATTATAACATGTGCTTATCTCCAACCTTAGAAAAAATTTAACAAGGCTGAGCTTATGAATCCAACCAGGGGTTTAGAATGGATAACCATAAACCAACATGAGATTTTATTCCGGGCTAATCTCGAACATATGAAATTTTTTGAACGAACCGAGCATTCGAACCAAAATAGAGAGTTAATAATTAAATCCCCAACCCAAATATTTTAATGGTTTTAGCTTAAAAGCCAAATAAAAATCCCTAAATGGATAAACTATTCAACCAATATAGAAAATGTTCCTTGGTAAATTTAAAATTCTATCCTTCTAGAATTATACAACTTCTCACTCGAAAAGACCTTTCTCAAAAGCACTACGACTAAATTTCTAAGTGAGAGAACAGTTGTAGAGAGAGTGAGATTTAAGACTCGAGAGTTCACGGTTATGGATATGAAAATATGAGGGAAGGGTCCTTTATTTACAAGTTAGAGGGTGGCACAAAAAAGGAAAACTTTTACGGCCAAAATTAATGAGTCAATCAATTGGCATCATGCACCAATCGATTAGTTAATCTAAAATTAATCGTTAAAAAAGGTTTTAAAAGGAACAAAAAGATATATATCTGTTGCCATTCATTAAGACCATATCCTAAACTTTTAGTGCGCATTTTTGCACTAATCCAATCAATTGCATATAAGTGCCAATCGATTGGCTAGTAAAAAAAACTATGAACTTTTCAGACAACTCACGATTCATCTTTTACGACTTCAAGATATTTTTAGAATTCTTTTCTTAGGAAAAATAGGTTTTAAAACTCATTGTGTGGGGGGGGGGGGGGGGAGGGTGATTAGACGTATAACTTCACGAGAAGAACCTTATTCTTTTATAATATAATGTTCACTCAGACTCATTAGGGTGAGCTTTCACACACTTTAAGACATGTTAGTTTTTTTTTTAATTTATATAGAAACTTGCTTAAGCTTTACTTGGAGATGAGGCTTGCGTTTTATTCCATTTAGATGCCATCATAAGAGGATCAAACTCATCAAACCCTATTAAGTTTGCTTGCATTATTAACCGCGTTATACTTTACTTTAATTTTCATCATTCAAAATATATTTTAGTTGTCAACATCAAAAGCATATTCATCTTCAAGACTTCTTTGATCACTAACCTGCAAATCATGGTTCCACATTCTCCCCTTTTTTGATAATGAGAACTCATCTCTGAAGGAAGTGGTAAATATATTTGGAGTGGGTAAACTTCCCTTCAATTAAAAAAGCGGGTAAAGTTGCACTGTGATCATTTTAAATATGCAAACATTTTTTCCCCTTGAGAATATAGATCTCCCCCTTTTTCGAATAAAAAAAAGTGGGTAAAGTTACATTGTGATAATTTTAAATATGAAAACATTTTTTCGCAAATAAACATTTAGGAAAATAAAAACATCACTATTTTATTAATTTTAAATTGATAATAATTCAATGTATAAAGGAAAAATTACATAATTGAAATATTACAGAAAACAAGAAATTACAGAATGAAAAATAACAAAGCAAGAAGGCAAACATCCTTAGACACATAAGTCAGTCTATTAATTTCTATAAGCATCATCATCCCTTGTGATGATTTTCTTGACTTCTCCATATCCTGGGATAAATTCGGGCATATCTAGAAGACTTTGTTGATCTTTGTATCTTCTATTTCTTCTGGCTCTTCTTCTTCTTCCTTGATTATTGGGTCATCTTGTATTACTACATGTTTCATGAGAACTTTTAAATCTCTAACCGTAGTATAGCTTATCATATGGTTAGTTGAGTCTATATCTTCATCCATGGTATCAATGTTGAAGGTTTCTAAGAGCTTGGGGATCATTTCTCCATAAGGGAGTCTTGTTGACTGGTTCTCTTTTGAGCGAATCATGTGGTGAAAAATTCCTTCCACCGAATTTGTTGGAATTTCTTAGGTTAAAATCCAGAAGGGTACAACTTCTTCTCTAATGAAATAATTGTGGTTCACATTCCTTGGAAAGAGGATTCTAGTTTGAAGGTAGTGGATGATGTAAACCTTTGGTTTTAAATGGATATCTCGAAATGGTAACTAAAAAATCCTTCCAAAATTATTCTTGTGGATATCTATTTTCACATCCCTAACTAAATATCTTAGTGTGGTTCCCATCACTATTAAGTTTAAATTGAATTCTCTTACAAGGTTTTGGAAGGTTCTATCGGGTACTTATGTGAAGAAATCTTCTAAAGAAGCTTGACAAATTTTATGATATAGTTTGTGACTTATTAAGAGGCTTGGATCAATGTACCATTGTTGAATTACCATCTTCCCCATGATCATCATTTTCTCTTCTTGATTTCTAATTATCAATACAGTGGTGAAAACATCCCTTTTGGATATGTTTGTATTTTGAACTCTTTTAAGAAGCCATGACGATGCTTACGGAGAGAGAAAGAGAGCTCACACAAGAAACATACTATAAGAGATGAAATGTTGAGATGCAAAAAGTTGATCGTGTATAATGCGCCTCCTGGCGATTTGGTCGTGTATTTCTAGCAAGCAAGCAATGGAAAATATGTTGATTAAAAATCATCTTCAAAACATTCCAAAATAGGTGTGTCAATCGATTGGCTATGGGCTCTAATCATTAGATAATCAGATGTTTCATGATTTTGAGCATTCATCATTAATGTTGGGATTTGATTGCCTTGTGTAAGACCCCAATTTTGTCCCTAAGATCCCTCATAGCATCATAACATTGCATTTGCAAAGCCTCAAGGATCATAAGCATCTTGGTTCCCCTTGCCTTTGGGTGGGACCTCTTGTGAGTGGTTTGAGATCACCAAGTATGCTTGAATTGTATATTATTTCTTTTCTCATCTTTATTCACTAACCAAAAGCACAAAAATATGTCACTAACATCTTTTGTTTGTAGCTTGAGCAATCACAAGGTCCCAAAGCTCCTAGGAGATCACTGGTGCAAAGATATGGCCAAGAGAAGATGAAGGCAAGCATGGAAATGGTTCCCAAATCTCTCATACATCAAATATGCCTCCATAGTATCTTAATTCATCATTTTGATCAAAGCAAGTCAAAGGGTTGAGGTTTGTTCCTCAAGGAAACCCTAATTCATCTGATCACCCACAATGCCTTGCTAATGAAGCAACCTCAGTCCATGGTCAAATAAAATCAAGGGAAGTTCTTAAAACCATCATTTCATGCATATTTGAACTTATTTGAGTGTTCTCAATCATCAATTCATCAAGATATGAGTTGTGGACTTGAGAAGTTGATCAGTCAATCCATCTGACTATTTTGAACTACACTGAGACCTAACATTTTATGGGTTGGTTAAATGGAGATGATCCTAAAATCAAAAATGCTCTTAAGGATAAAATGAATAACTTTCATGTTCATCAAAAATTGATTTGAAGCTCGGAAGGTCATCTCCCATTCCAAGACATTATAGGTCATTTTGACTGAAACCCTAATTTTGGGTCAACTTCCCAAGAACATAACGCATTCATGTTTTATGGTTTTGAGGTGGTATCGAATGAATTGGAAAGAATAAGATGTCTACTTCAAATGTTATGTTGAACAAAGTTTCAAAATCTCAAAATAAATACATGTGATAATGCAAAACATTATAGGTCACTTTGGACCAAATGCATTGAAAGGCAAAAAAGTCCAACTTCAAGTGATGCAAAATTTAAGTCCATCTTGATTTTATTGAAAAGACCTATAACGTTTATGTTAGAAGTGTTTCCATTTGAGGCTTGCATCATCGAAACATAAGGGCTTGAAATTGGACCAATTTGGCAAAATTCACAAAGGCATGCTTTGCACTATAAACTTCATGGCCAGTTTTCATAAATTTCCACACTTCAAATGAGTTTTTGCTCAACATAACATTTGTTCCTTATGTCAAGACCTTTCCAGCCATTACCCACATGCTTGTGTTTGGATTTTCTAATTGGCATTTTCGAAGAGATGAAATTTTAGGCACAATTATGCATTTCATGGTGAAACTTCAATGCAAGCAATTGGAGTGCAAACCACACGTCCAAACCTTCTCCAAATCATCTCAACATCCATTTGCATTGGCTTTTGGGCCCTCTATGCGCCTGTACAGGCTCATGCATGGAGGCCTTCAACTTTCATGCACACGAGTATTTCCTTGCCTTGCCTCCAATTCAGCTATAAATAGACATGCTTGCTCACTTCAAATCTCAACCTGAAGGCGCCTGATATGCTGCACAATTGAATCCCTAGCCATACCTAAAGGAACTAGTTCACATTTCTTCAAAATTTCAGATCTGAAATTCAACTGAATTTGGTTGAATCTTCAGATTTAAAGTTCCTAGACCTTCCTCATACGATCCTTTGAACCTAATTGAACCAAGGAAAGGAGATCAGATCTTCACAATCCAAAGGTATGGTTCAACTGGTTTTTGCTTCTAATCTCTTTGTTCCTTGATCTATTTGCCTGGCCAATGTGTTTTCTGAAGTCCTCACTTAAGAGGCAAGCCAGTGGTGGCTTTGATTTTGTGTTTTGATGAACTACAAATTATGTACCTGAATCTTCCAGCTCAGATTTCTTATTCCATAGAAAGTTTGAGTACAATTCAAGGTTATAGGGGTGATGTACATCACCCCAGCTTTCCAATGATATGAGGATCGCTTCATTTGGTTAAGTTTTTATTGTATGCAACTTTGGCCAGAAAATACAAGCTCACCGGAGAAGACGGTGGCGCTGGCCACCGTCTCTTTTCCAGATCAAATTTGGACCATTGGATTGAGTTTCCCAGATCTAATCATGGCCTTTCATTCTTATGACTTTCAATAATGCTGTATGTTTCTCATTGACTTGGACTCACCAAGAGCGCTCGCCTGAGGACCTTAGGATTGGCCACGTCAATTAATGAGATTCAATCCAACGTTCCCTGATTTTTGCTATTTTCTATTTTTTGATTTTATTTCTTTTATTTCCTTTATTTTCAAAAATTCATAACTTCTTCATTTTAATTCCAAAAAATATGGGACCAATTGCATTCTTCTCCATTTAAATTCTAGTTTCTAAAAGTGATTTTTAATATTTTTTATATTGTCATTTGATATTTTTAGTGAATTTTCTCTTTTCTGGTTATTTTTAATTCATTTTTAATAGTTTTTAATATTCAAAAAATACAAAAATATTTTCTCAACCTATTTGAATGATGATGGATCTATGAAAAATATTCTCATCAATTTATTAATTGATTTGAGATTTATTTGAGATTTTAGTTCAATTAGGTTCTTTTTATTCATTTTTAATTGATTAAAAATAGTTTCTGACTTTTAAAAATGCTGAAATTTTTTGTCAAACTTTGTTTGACCTTGTTGAACTTGGGATAAATCACTTGGACTTTTCAAAGTTGATTTGAAGTGATTTTGAAGTTTGACCTTCCTTTAATATTTTAATTCAAGTTTATTTTGAATATTAAAAATGCCAAAAGATATTTTATTCATTTCTTGACTTCCAATCTTCATCTCACTTCTGTTTTGATTGTTTGACCATGATCCTCAATGTCATTGGTCAACACTTGTTGATTGATACATTCTATTTCATTTAATGCACTTTGTTCTTTATTTTCCATTATCCATTATTCATCTCCTTCTTCTTCTTCTTTTTTCTTTTTGATCAATGAGTTGAAGGTTGATAAGTTAGCATTGATTGGGGAGACTTAATCTTCCTTGATTCAAATCTAATTCATCTTGATCAATTGATCAAGTGAATGGCTTTGCATTAAGGATAGGTTGTTTCCTAAACCATGCAAAGGACTTAAACCAATACAAGATCAATTCTCTTTTTTCTTTTGGCATGGCAAGTTGTTGGAACTTGGTTCACTAATCAAGACTTCTAACTTGTGTTGTTGCCTACATTATTATTGACCGGCCTCAGATAGTTGTGACTTCTACATAAGTCCAATTACGATTGCTTAACATAGCGCTAAATTTGCCTTATGGCACACTAACTACTAGCACTAACTATTAACCATTAACATACTTTTTGCACTTTACATTTATGCAATTTATTATTCTTGTACATATTCATTTTCTCTTTTTTTTCTTTGCTCATTTGAGCACATGTTTATGTTAATGCCATTTGCCTTTTGCTCATTTGAGCACATAATTGTTTATATACTTTTGTGCTTGTGCTTTGTTTGTTTGTTGTTGACCAAATGCAAAGAAATGGACAAATGGACTTAGACTTTAGGACTCTCCCTATGCAAATTTGGAGTCAAAGAGCAACTAGGCATTAGGCCTTTAGAATGCTTAATATTGAAGATTACTTTGAAAGGACCAACTTCTAAACTCCTCTTGTCCATTCCTCATTTGTTTTATAGAACTTTTTGATGTGTGTGTTTTGTGCTAGGGATTCCAACATTGAGCCAAATTGAGGAACCATTACCATGAGTTTCCAAGGGAGAGAGATCCAAGATGCATTGAGGAGCTTTCCAAGGGTTCATTTGATTGTTGATTGCTTGAGTTTATGCTTATGTGATTGCTTATTCCAAAGGATGGGAGCTACTTGGATCATCAAAATGATCTCAAGAGAGGAACTCCATTGTGGTCTTATTTTTTATCCCTCACCTCTTGTATGCTTAGGACTTTAGCCTTTCTTCTTCTTCTCTCCACTCTAACCCAAGCCAAAACTTTTGTGCAAACATTTAACAATTATTTTCAACATTAGAAACCTAAGCCCTATGCTTTTGATTTTCAAACTTCTTTTCATAACACTTATTTTGAATTGAATCCTTAAATCAACTTTGACCATACTTTGTAAATAAGTTTCATTGGTAAATACAACTCACTCAATTGTTTTTGTGGTTTCAATGGCCACTTCTTTTGCCAAAGCTTTTCATAAACATTAGCTATTAGGTTTGAGTTATCCTTGAGGGTGATATAATACTCACCTATATCCTTAGTGATGGACAATGAGTCTTCCATGCTTATTATAGGGTTAACCCCTCACTAGCATGTTGAAGCTATCCTCACATGGTGGATTTGTGGTTTTAGGTTGAGTTTTCTCCCTTGGATAACAAAAGACCTTAAGGCTTTTGGACCAATCAATTCACCAACTCATTTTGAGCTTTTTACCCCGAACTACGAGGTTTTGATCCTAATCTTTTTTAAAGATGGTACGTAGGCAATGGGTTTATCCATCCAAACACAAAATGTAAATAACTTGTACATTATCTTCTCATCTCTTCAATCATGTTTGCACAAACAAATTTTCACAAAATTCCAACCTTACAACCAATATGAAAAGGGCTCCCTAGGAGTACCTAGGATGTTTTGGGTGCCTAACACCTTCCCATTGCATAACCAACCCCCTTACCCAGACCTCTGACTTTTTTACTAGTTTTTGATTCGATAAAACTTTTAGGTTTTTGTTTGCTTTCTAACCATTCCTTTGGATAAATAGAAGTGCGGTGGCGACTCGACTTGTATGATTTACCTTAGATTTAGTCAATATCTCTAATGGTAACGAATACCCCGCTACAGAAAAGTGGCGACTCTGCTGGGGAATTGTATTGACCTAGTGGGTTTTGCCTACTTTTCATATTGTGTTTTATTGTGTTGTATATTGTTTTGTGACATATTTTTGTGCAATTTGGGATTACTGTATTATATGTAATGATTCATTTGCTTGAATATTAATTCCTTGTATGCTTGGTGATCTTTGTGAGATGAGTTCTACACCCGAACTCGAGTGCAATTAGGATAAGAGAATGGCATAGTCTTATTGACTTGTGTGGAGTTATTCCTTAGCAAGTTGACTTGCAAGTCCATTCACTTGGTGGAGGTCATGTTGGGATCAATAATGTCACACAAGTAATTGTGGTTAGACATTACTCTTTCCAATATAGACCTTAGAAGCCAAGGACCTTAGTTTACCAAGCTCGTCTTGGCCTATTCTTAGGATGAAGTGCGAAAGTCGTTCAAGTGTAAGATTTGATACGATTGTTACGCGATACTACACTCATAAGAGTCTCTCTTGAGAATATTTTTGGAATACGAGTAGTCGTTTCTCCGATAATATCCGAAAGATGGGATGATGACTATGGGAACCTCTTGTAGAACATGTTTGGCAGGTTAAACCCTAGTACACTCCCTTTGGGTGGTTCTAAACCGAGACTCCATGCTCATGATTTGCAACAAACCCTTGATTCATGGTTGATCCGTTCATGTATCCTTAATATCAATGGAACTTGGGTGTTGATAAAGTGTAAACCATAATCCACCAAAATGGATGATTGATATTACGGATAATATGATCCATCCCATGACCTTTGTTTGGTGTGCTTTGCTTGATCCTTGAGTGTGATTGTTGCATTCATGCACCCATTTTTATCCATATCATCAAAATAAAAAGAAAATTTTCAAGGAACTTAAGAGGTCTATTTGCCAATTTTCAGACATGGAAAGACAAAGAAGGAATACAAAGAAGTAGAGCTTCAGACAACCAGATTTGAAAGAACTTAGGAATTTGACATCCTATGTATTAGATCCCTTGGGTTTCAAGGTTCGTTTTGGGAAGCTTCTTCCTCTTTTGACTACTCAGGTGGATGAAGGGTTGATGAGTGTATTGGTGCAGTTTTATGATCCATTGTATCGTTGCTTCACTTTTCCGGACTTTCAGCTTTTGCCCACGCTTGAGGAGTATGCCTACCTTGTGGGTATACCTATTCTAGACCAGTTGCCATTCAGTGGCTTAGAGAGTATTCCTACTTCTCGAGAGATAGATGACATGTTGCATATAGACGAATCTATGGTTGGTGCTCATATGACTACCAAAGGTGGAATTCAAGGTCTCCTTTCTGAGTTCCTCATTGCTCAAGCTACTATGTATGGGAAGGCCATGAGTGAGGATGCCTTTGAAGCCATATTTGTACTTCTCATCTATGGACTAGTGTTGTTCCCCAATATCGATAAGTTTGTGGATGTGAACGCTATTAGGATTTTCTCGGCTCTTAATCCCGTTTCGACTCTGTTGGGTGACACTTATTTTTCTTTGCATATGAGGAATGCAAAGGGTGGTGGTGCCATTATGTGCTGTTTGCCTCTGTTGTATAAGTGGTTTATTTCTCACTTACCATAGACGGTCTCCTTCAAGGAGAACAAGGGATGTCTACGGTGGTCCACGAGACTTATGTCTCTCACTAATGATGATATCTCTTGGTACAACCGTGTGTATGATGGTGTGCAGATTATCGACTCTTGTGGTGAATTCTCCAATATACCTCTTCTTGGTACATGTGGTGGGATTAACTACAACCCTGTTTTGGCATGTCGTCAGCTTGGGTTCCCCCTAAAGGATAAACCCAATAACATTCTGTTAGAGGGTGTGTTCTTTCAGGAGGGTAAAGATCCCCAAGGCTTGAAGGGCAGGATGGTCCGCGCTTGGCGCAAGATTCATAGGAAAGGAAGGAATTAGTTGGGTCCTAAGAACTATGTCGCTTTGGAGCCTTACACTGCTTGGGTTAGGAAGAGAGCTTCTGAGTACCTCATGCCTTACGAATATCCGAGACCTACACCTTTGGTTAAGGATGGGCCGTCAACCCTCTCTGACCAAGGAGTAGAGGAGTTGAGTGACGGAGACCGTTCACGTGCTTGGATCTGTGAACGAGAAGAGTTGCTTCAGCAGATCAAGGAGAAGGATGCTTTGATTGAGTTCCTCGAGCATCAGGTTATTGATGATCCTAATGATGCATGGACTTCCCTACTTCCTCAGTCTTCTAGGTTCTGGAAGAGGAAGTACGATCGACTCGCCAAGGAGAAGGCAGATATGGAGGCAGCCTATGAGGAGGAGGTTAAAAGGCTTTGTGCATCTTATCTTCTTGTATCCCGAGCTTTAGATGATTGTTTTTAGGAATCCATAGGATGATTATTTTCCTTTTTCTCTTGTATCTGGTTACCAATGTTGTACTCCTTTGGTGTAAAATGTATATATTCCAGATATTATTGATGAGATGTTTCCACAAAAGAATGTAATACTTCCCAAAATTTGCAAATAGAACTCTAAGAGTTCCTCAGAAATAAAAACAAATCATATGCACAAGCATTGCATGCATCATGTGCATAAGCAGGTTTTGCTCCAGGCTTCTTGTCCTATGGTCTAACTTTGTGTTCTTCATTTATTTTGAAGACAAGTTGACTCACCGGTACTACACCAGAGCCAATTCTTCAAGATTGAAGGATCATTTGGAACAAGAGAACCGCGAGCTGAAAGAGGAGGTAGCCAGATTGACTACCCTGATGGAGTCATTCTTGGGCGCTCAGAGCCAGTCTTCTCCAACACCCTTAACTCCTCCCCAGAGGACGGTCATTTCTGAGGTCATAACCTCTATTGTGCCTGTTGCGACAGCTCATTTTGCGCCATCTATGCCAGCCGGTTTCCCTTGGGGAATGCCCGCCAACTTCATGCCAGAGGGTTTTGCTCAAACTCTTGCTTCTTTGCCGGTATCTAGCCCGATCATGTCCGTGCCACCTCTTGTCGTGCACACTTTACCAAGGGTTGAAGATACCATCTATCATTCTGAGCCATCTGAGGGCCTAGACGTTTATGAGAAGATGGACGACATGAAAGACCAATTCCTTGAGCTTCACAAGAAACTGAAGACTTTGAGGGGGAAGGACCTCTTTGGTAAGAGTGTTGCTGAGTTGTGCCTTGTGCCCAACGTGAAAATCCCTATTAAATTCAAAGTGCCTGACTTTGAGAAGTATAAGGGAAACACATGCCCTCTCAGTCATCTTGTGATGTATGCTCGCAAGATGTCGACACAAACTGATAATGATCAACTGCTCATCCACTATTTCCAGGACAGTTTGTCCGGTGCCGCTCTCCGGTGGTACATGGGTCTGGAAAGTTTGAACATCTGCTCTTTCAATGATCTTGGCGAGGCCTTCGTCAAGCAATATAAATACAATGTGGATATGGCTCCTGATAGAGACCAGTTGAGGGCGATGTCCCAGAAAGAGAAAGAGACCTTTAAAGAATACACCCAGAGGTGGCGCGAATTGGCAGCTCAGATAGTGCCACCCCTTGAGGAGAAAGAGATAACCAAGATCTTTTTGAAGACCTTGAGTTCGTTCTACTACGAGAGAATGATAGCAAGTGCTCCCTCATACTTCACCGAGATGGTGAATATGGGGATGAGATTGGAAGAAGGGGTCCGTGAAGGACGCTTAACTCGAGATGAAGGCTCTTCAGCAAAGAGATATGGAAGCTTTGCAAAGAAGAAGGAGGGAGAGGCACATGCTGTGTCTTCCCATGTCAAGAGAAAACCCTCTGTGAAGAGGAAGATTGCTCGCCCAGTCAATAATAAGCATCAGGTGGCTCATATAACACCTGCTTTCAGGGAAGCTCAACATTACCAACAACCGCAAACTCAGCAATATCAGCAACAACAACAGCGTCCACAACAGCAGGCCTACCAGCCTCGAAATAACAACAACAATGCCAGCACCAGCTATGAGAGGAAGAGGGTCACCTTTGATCCAATTCCGATGACGTACGCTGAACTCTATCCGTCTTTGATCGATAGAAAGTTAATCACTCTACGAGACCCTCCCACTGTACCTGCTAACCCCCAGTGGTGGTACAAACCTGAGCTTCGTTGTGTGTATCATTCCGGTGCTCCCGGACACGACGTAGAGAACTGTTATCCCCTGAAGACCAAGGTGCAAGACCTTGTGAGAAGCGGGATTTTGTTTTTCGAGGACGTAGGTCCGAATGTGAAGAAGAACCCATTGCCCGAGCATGGGAAGTCTGTTAATATGGTCCAGGGATGTCCTGGCAAGTACAAAGTTAAATATGTCAGCCATATCCGACAATCGCTGGTTGAGATGCATCGCTTGCTGTGTGATTATAGCCATTATGAGCATGACCATGATAGATGCAGAGTCTGTTCTGTCAATCAGAGAGGATATCGCCAGGTGCGCAGAGATGTTCAAGAGATGTTGGACGAGGGAGTCATCGAGATCCTTCAAAATAGAAATGTTGACGAAGATGAGCTCGAAGTCAACGTAATTTCTCCGGTATTCCGGATACCTGAGCCTGTTGTCATCAAGTATGATGGTAGCAAGCAGAAGGTTTCTCCAGCTCTGACTATCAAGCCAGCCGGACCTGTACCGTACTCCTCCGAGAAGGCGGTTCCTTATCGCTACAATGTTGTAGCAGTGGAAAGTGGGAAAGAGGTGCCCTTTCCCTCTTCGTCTATTGTAAACATTGCTGACGTCAGTGGTTTGACCCGCAACGGTCGTGTATTTTCAGCTCCGGTGAAACCCCGGGCTGATGCTCGAGGAAGTGTTGACGCTGACTTTGTTGAACGCCCGATTGGGAATGTTGTGAGCACTCTGAATCCGGCACTTGTTGCTAAGCCCGCCTCCATATTGAAAACTCCTACTTCTGTTGGCCCGAGTGGCAATACGAAAGAAGATTGTGATGAGATGTTGAGGCTCATCAAAAGGAGCGAGTACAATGTTGTAGACCAACTTCTACAAACGCCATCCAAAATATCTGTGTTATCACTACTATTGAATTCAGAACCACACCAGGAGGCTCTGCAGAAGGTGTTGGATGTGGCGTACGTAGATCACGATGTCACGCTAGAACAGTTTGATAGCATTGTTGCAAATATCACCGCTTGTAACAATTTGAGTTTTTGTGACTCTGATCTCCCCGAGGAGGGAAGAGACCACAACTTGGCATTACATATATCTATGAGCTGCAAAGACGACGCCATGTCCAATATGTTGGTGGACACTGGGTCATCATTGAATGTATTGCCGAAGACCACTCTCGCGAAATTGTCATATCAAGGGCCTCCCATGAGGCAGAGTGGGGTAGTTGTGAAGGCTTTCGATGGGTCTCGTAAATCTGTGATTGGTGAGGTTGATCTCCCAGTCAAAATCGGACTAAGTGATTTCCAGATTACCTTCCAGGTTATGGACATTCACCCATCATACAACTGTCTCCTAGGCAGACCATGGATTCACGAGGTTGGCGCCGTAACATCCACCCTACACCAGAAACTGAAATTTGTAAAGAACAGGAAGCTGGTGGTGGTAGGGGGAGAAAGGGCTCTCCTGGTTAGGCATTTATCTTCCTTCTCATACATAGGTGTTGAGGATGAAGTTGGAACTCCGTTCCAAGCATTATCTATTGTTGAGCCTGTTGAGAAGAAAACTCCTTCATTTGCTTCCTACAAAGATACGAAGTTGGCCATTGAGCATGGTGCAACTGCTGGATTGGGGCAGATGATCAAGTTAGAAGACAACAAGTCCCGGGCTGGCATAGGCTATTCTTCTGGGGTCTTCAACAAGCAAGGTTTGTTCAAGAGTGGAGGTTCCATCCACACTGGTCAGGATGAAGAGGCTGCTGCCATTCTGGAGGACGAAGAGGATTCTGGCAACTTCATCATCCCTGGAGGGATCTGCAATAATTGGGTCGCTGTGGATATTCCAACAGTTATCCATAAGTCAAAGTAATGTTCATTATGTTTGAAAACCCTTCTCCCATGCCAAAAGGAGAAGTGATGACATTGTTGGCGCATAAATGCAATGATACTTTCATTCAGTAAATTCATGTTAAATGTTTGTTTTTCCAATTATTTCCCCTTTTCGCTTTTTTGCATGAAATTGGTGATCACATAAAACCCTAAAAAGATAAAATAAAATCAATCTTTTCATCTGCATAATGATTTGCCTTGCTTGAATTCTTAAAGCTTTTTATATCCAAAATCATTATGCAGGTTGATCAAACCCATTAAACATAATGATTCAACACCATCTCCCAACTTTGAATTCCCTGTATTTGAGGCGGAAGAAGATGATGTTGAAGAGATTCCTGACGAGATTACCCGTCTACTTAAGCATGAAGAGAAGATCATTCATCTGCATCTTGAGAATCTGGAAACAGTTAATTTAGGGTCTGAAGATTGTGTGCGAGAAGTGAAGATTGGGGCACTCCTGGAAGAGTCTGTTAAGAAGGGGTTGATTGAGTTGCTACGAGAATATGATGACGTCTTTGCCTTGTCATATGAAGAAATGCCTGGTCTAGATACTGATATTGTGCAACATTTCCTACCTTTGAAACCTGAGTGCATGCTTGTGAAGCAGAAGCTCAGAAGAACTCATCCTGATATGGCAGTGAAAATCAAAGAGGAAATTCAGAAGCAAATTGATGCGGGGTTTCTGGTGACTTCTACGTATCCTCAGTGGGTGGCCAGTATTGTGCCCGTGCCTAAGAAAGATGGAAAAGTCTGAATGTGTGTGGACTATAGAGACTTGAATAAAGCTAGTCCGAAAGATGATTTTCCACTACCACATATTTATATGTTGGTAGATAATACAGCTAAATTCAACGTCTTCTCATTTATGGATGGATTTTCCGGATATAATCAGATTAAAATGGCACCCGAGGATATGGAGAAGACAACATTCATCACACCTTGGGGAACATTCTGTTATCGAGTGATGCCCTTCGGTTTGAAGAACGCCGGAGCCACGTATCAACGAGCTATGACTACCTTGTTTCATGATATGATGCATAAGGAGATTGAGGTATATGTTGATGATATGATTGCTAAGTCGAGAATGGAAGTTGAACATGTAGAACACCTGTTGAGACTTTTTCAGCATTTGAGGAAGTACAAGCTTCGTTTGAATCCCAACAAGTGTACATTTGGAGTCCGTTCCGGCAAGCTATTGAGCTTTGTCGTTAGTGAAAGACGTATTGAGGTTGATCCTGCAAAGGTCAAAGCAATACAAGAGATGCCTGCGCCCAAAACTGAGAAGCAAGTCCGAGGTTTTCTTGGCCGCTTGAATTACATTTCCAGATTCATATCCCACATGACTGCCACATGTGCGCCGATATTCAAGCTCCTTTGGAAAGATCAATCCCATGATTGGACCGAGGATTGCCAGAAAGCTTTTGACAGTATTAAAGAGTACTTGTATGAGGCTCCGGTCCTGTCTCCGTCGGTGGAGGGAAGACCATTGGTTATGTATCTGACAGTTCTTCAAGACTCAATGGGTTGTGTCCTTGGTCAGCAGAACGAATCAGGAAGGAAAGAGTATGCCATCTATTATTTGAGTAAGAAGTTTACTGATTATGAGTCTCAATAGTCAATGCTCGAGAAAACATGTTGTGCTTTGGCTAGGGCTGCTAAGCGCTTACGTTAGTATATGTTAAATCATACGACTTGGTTGATATCCAGAATGGATCCGATCAAGTATATCTTCGAGAAGCCTGCTTTAACTAGGAGGATTTCCCGTTGGCAGATGTTGTTATCTGAGTATGATCTTGAGTATCAAGCTCAGAAGGCTATTAAGGGTAGTATCTTGGCAGATCACCTGGCACTTCAGCCGATTGAGGATTATCAGTCTGTTCAATATGACTTCCCAGATGAGGAGATTATGTATTTGAAAATGAAAGATTGTGATGAGCCTACGCTCGATGAAGGGCCAGAACCTGGTTCCAGATGGAGTATGGTATTTGATGGCGCTGTAAATCAATATGGAAATGGTATTGGGGCAGTGATTATTACTCCTCAGGGCACACATTTTCCTTTTACAGCAAGGCTAACTTTCAAATGCACGAATAATATGGTTGAGTATGAAACTTGTATTATGGGATTGGAGGAGTGCATGGATCTTAGGATCAAACACCTCGATGTTTATGGTGATTCGGCCCTCGTTGTTAATCAGATTAAGGGTGAATGAGAAACGAATCAGCCTGGCCTCATTCCATATAGGGATTATGCGAGGAGGATTTCAACATTCTTTACTGAGGTTGACTTCCATCATATTCCTCGATATGAGAATCGGATGGCAGATGCTCTTGCTACACTTGCTTCAATAATTGTGGTAAGACTTTGGAATGAAGTTCCCAATATCACTGTGATGCGCTTGGAGAGACCAGCTCATGTATTTGCAGTAGAAGAAGTAAAAGATGATAAGCCATGGTACTATGACATCAAGTGTTTCCTTCAGAGCCATATTTACCCGCCTGGGGCATCTGTGAAAGATAAGAAGACTCTGAGGAGATTATCAGGAAGTTTCTACCTCAATGGTGATGTGCTTTATAATATAAATTTTGACATGGTGCTACTCAGATGCGTGGATAGACACGAAGCAGACCTGTTGATAACTGAGGTCCATGAGGGTTCATTTGGTACTCATTCCAATGGACATGCCATGGCTAGAAAGATGTTGATAGCAGGCTACTATTGGCTGACAATGGAGTCTGGCTGCTACAAATACGTGAAGAAATGCCATAAGTGTCAGATTTATGCGGATAAGATTCATATTCCTCCGACACTTTTGAATGTGATTTCATCACCATGGCCTTTCTCTATGTGGGGAATCGACATGATTGGCATGATAGAGCCGAAAGCATCCAATGGACACAGATTCATTCTCGTAGCAATTGATTACTTCACTAAGTGGGTTGAAGCGGCATCATACGCAAATTTGACCAGGCAGGTGATTGTGAAGTTTATCAAGAATCAACTCATATGCCGATATGATGTCCCAGATAAGATCATTACTGATAATGGATCTAACTTGAACAACAAAATGATGAAAGAGCTGTGTAGTGAGTTCAAGATTGCACATCATAATTCCTCTCCTTACAGACCCAAGATGAATGGGGTTGTTGAAGCTGCTAATAAGAATATCAAGAAAATTATCCAGAAGATGGTTGTCACGTATAAAGATTGGCATGAGATGCTGCCATTTTCTTTACATGGATATCGTACATCTGTCCGCACTTCAACAGGAGCAACCCCTTTCTCTCTCGTTTATGGCATGGAGGCTGTGCTCCCAGTAGAGGTGGAGATCCCATCAATGAGAGTCTTGATGGAAGCCAACTTGACTGATGCTGAATGGGTTCAGAGTCGTTATGACCAGTTGAATTTGATTGAAGAGAAGAGATTGACTGCCATGTGCAACTGTCAGTTATATCAGCAAAGGATGAAGAAAGCCTTTGATAAGAAGGTCAATCCTCGTGTGTTCCGAGAAGGAGACCTTGTGCTCAAGAAAGTCTTGTCTTTCGCGCCCGATTCCAGGGGCAAGTGGACTCCAAATTATGAAGGTCCATATGTTGTTGAGAGAGCCTTTTCAGGCGGTGCATTGATACTCACAACTATGGATGGGGAGGATTTCACTCGTCCTATGAATTCAGATGCAGTCAAGAAATACTTCGCCTAAAAATAAAAACATAATAGCTCGCTAAGTTGAAAACCCGAAAGGGCGACTTAGGCAAAAATGAGCGTCTCGGTGGATTGAAAACCTGAAAGGGCGATCCAGGCAAAAGTTAGAGACATAAAAAATGAATGTATATATCCCGCTAGATTGAGTACCTCACTCTGGGGCAATCTAGGCAAAATAATAGGGATTTGGAAAGTAACTGCATCCTGACAAGACTTTGTTCTACAACTGCCATCCGTCAAAGATTCTCACTCATTCATCATCAACCAAAGTTTCAAATACATCGGATTCAGAATTGGTGGAGAATTGGTCATTATGTTCAATGTAGCCATTTTCCAATATATATCACCAATTTCAAATTTGTAAAGATCTATGGAGTCTTGCCATCTGCAGACTACCATTCCATCAAATAAATTTGAGCATTTATCCAATTATTTTCATTCTTATTTGTTTCTATTTCAACAAATGTTTTGCATGTTTTAATTGAAAAAAAATATCCTTGTTTTAATCAAATCGTTCATAATTTGTTTTTAAACAAGGTGAATATTCACAATGACAAAGGGATACTGGGGATGTCTTCAGTGCTCTCCCAAGGATGGTAAGATTCTCGACAGGGTAAGACATTTATTCATGCAGAGTGTTGGATAAGATTATTCATCTCTCCTTCCTCAGCAGAGATGATCTCATTGGTAGGACAGTATCTGGTGATCTTTGGAAGATTCCGGTTGTGGTTGTTCCCTTTTAGAGATCCATCCTTCTCTTGGATAACTTCCCCAGTAGAGCTGCTTCTACGTTAGAGCTCATTTGTGTAACGACTTTTCCCCAGTTGGAATGATGGACGCTCATTCCCCTGCAGAGATCTTTGTGGTCCTGGCTTTCTCTCTCGAGATATAGTACCAGATGTCTTATTCTTTGGACCATGTTTGTGTTAGAAATGTTTGTTTGTCAGCATTCATCATACATAAACCACACATGAGTGCATGTAATTTTCAAACATTCAGATATTCATGATTGCATTCTTTGCCATATATCTTTGTTTGTTATCCCCTGCTAGTTGGTAATACATTTCCCCAAGCAAATGTCGATGTATGATCTCCCCATATAGAGTCAGCCCCTTAAGCAGAAAGTGTTTATCTTTCCTTCCATATTCCCCACCGAGTTATATCCTCGTGGATAATGGTTATTTTTGTTGCCTCCCAACACATATATTGGGATGGACTTCCCCATTGAGTTATATCCTCATAGGGATAAACTTTGTTCCATCGTGCCTATCTAGTTTGATCCTAGACTGGCCTCTTATGACTGTTCCCTGCACTCCCCTGTGGTATAGATGAATAGTTGCTCAGTAACCAATAATTATCCATCTTCGCCCCGGCGGAATCTGTGGTTTTCTACCTTTATACCGGTAGTTATAAACCCTATTTCATCCCCTTGCAGACTTAACCTTTTGTTCATCCTAATCGATGACGGTTACTTGTCCGTGGTTTTCTACCCAGTATCCGGTAGATGTAATCCCCTCCTTGACAGTTATCATTATCCAATATTCGGTATTGATAAGTCCTTCACCCCCGGTGATATATCTCTTGGATAATTGCTCTGATAAAGCAATTTATCCCCAGCAAGTCATCTTTCATTTACCCTTTTGTTGGTAACAATTGTTTCTTCCCCCTGGATTGGTCATCACTGTATACCTAGTATTCGGTATCTCGGTGTCCTCTCCCTTCGGTCGATTTATCCTTTATTATTCCAGTAACAGGTTGAGGATAATCTTCCATGCGAATATGTTATCTACGTTCTGACGGTAATAGATAATATATCTCATGCACTCGTTGGACGAAGCCTTTTGTTCTTCCCCAGTCGAGTAAGATTCGTATCCTTTTTTTTGGAATCGAATGTCCATCCTATAATCGAGTTTTGCTTTTAGCCCTCTTTTGGATGATGAGTGTCTTGGGAATATTCCCCAATTCACACTTTGGTTGGTCACCTATTATATGCCCAGTAACCGGTATCCCTGGTGTTCCTTCCTCCCTGCTCCCTATTATGACTTTTTGTCTCCTTGCGGAGTCAGATTTTCCTGAGTTGAGGTATACCTTTTTAGGTCTTCCTCAGATGATTTCGGATGTTTGATATCTCTCACCCTTATACCGGTCTTAGATATTCATTCTTCCCGAGCATGTTGTCCTCTCACCCTTATACCGGTGTTCAGATCACATGTCTCGTTGAGCTTATTACCCAGTAACCGGTAATACCTCATCCTGTTGCTTCCCCAAAGGAGTTTTGTTTGGGTTTTCCCCAAGGAAGTCCCTTAGTGGATTCTCCCAGCCAGAGTCTGGATTTTTATCCGGAGTATCCATTATGAATAACTTTTGTTGTATTGGCATATTCCCTAATACATGCGCCTTTGAGTCAGCCCGGGTCTTTCCATTGATTTTTGCTCCCCAAGTTTCAAGTTGTGACCTGCTCACGCATTTTATTCCTTTTCTTATCCCCATAAGAATCCCCAGAGTCTCTGTCCCGTTGAGCGTACTACTCAGATGGATTGTCAATTCCTCCTGATCTTTTCCTTTGTGGACACATATCTCCACAGAGTGTTACCTTTTGCATACATACATTTGCATCATGAGGTCTCTTAGGGACCAAAATTCGTCTCTCTGTTATTATTTAAGCCCATTCTACCCCGTCGAGACGAAGATTTTAACCTTCACTTCTCCGACTAGAATGACCTTAAATAGGGGCATCTGTAAGACCCCAATTTTGTCCCTAAGATCCCTCATGGCATCATAACATTGCATTTGCAAAGCCTCAAGGATCATAAGCATCTTGGTTCCTCTTGCCTTTGGGTGGGACCTCTTGTGAGTGGTTTGAGATCACCAAGTATGCTTGAATTGTATATTATTGCTTTTCTCATATTTATTCACTAACCAAAAGCACAAAAATATGTCACTAACATCTTTTGTTTATAGCTTGAGCAATCACAAGGTCCCAAAGCTCCTAGGAGATCACTGGTGCAAAGATATGGCCAAGAGAAGATGAAGGCAAGCATGGCAATGGTTCCCAAAGCTCTAATCCATCAAATATGCCTCCCTAGTATCTCAATTCATCATTTTGATCAAAGCAAGTCAAAGGGTTGAGGTTTGTTCCTCAAGGAAACCCTAATTCATCTGATCACCCACAATGCCTTGCTAATGAAGCAACCTCAGCCCATGGTCAAATAAAATCAATGGAAGTTATTAAACCCATCATTTCATGAATATTTGAACTTATTTGAGTGTCCTCAATCATCAATTCATCAAGATATGAGTTGTGGACTTGAGAAGTTGATCAGTCAATCCATCTAACTATTTTGAACTACACTGAGACCTAACTTTTTATGGGTTGGTCAAATGGAGATGATCCCAAAAGTAAAAATGTTCTTAACGATAATATGAATAACTTTCATGTCCATAAAAAATTTATTTGAAGCTTAGAAGGTCATCTCCCATTCCAAGACATTATAGGTCATTTGAGGTGGGATCAAATGCATTGGAAATCTTAAGATGTCTACTTCAAATGTTATGTTGAACAAAATTTCAAAATCTCAAAAGAAATACATGTGATAATGCAAAACATTATAGGTCACTTTGGACCAAATGCATTGAAAGGCAAAAAAGTCCAACTTCAAGTGCCTATAACGCCTTCATCAAAAAGTTCCTGGACCTTCCTCATATGATCCTTTGAACTTCTATTTTTCAAAAGTAACTAAGGAAAGGAGCTCAGATCTTCACAATCCAAAGGTATGGTTCAACTGGTTTTTGCTTCGAATCTCTTTGTTCCTTGATCTATTTTCCTGGCCAATGTGTTTTCTGAAGTCCTCACTTGAGAGGCAAGCCAGTGGTGGCTTTGATTTTGTGTTTTGATGACCTGCAATTTATGTACCTGAATCTTCCAACTCAGATTTCTTATTCCATAGAAAGTTTGAGTACAATTCAAGGTTACAGGGGTGATGTACATCACCCCAGCTTTCCAATGATATGAGGATCGCTTCATTTGGTTAATTTTTTATTGTATGCAACTTTGGCCAGAAAATACAAGCTCACCGGAGAAGACGGTGGCGCTGGCCACCGTCTCTTTTCCAGATCAAATCTGGACCATTGGATTGAGTTTCCCAGATCTAATCATGGCCTTTCATTCTTATGACTTTCAATAATGCTGTATGTTTCTCATTGACTTGGACTCACCATGAGCGCGCGCCTGAGGACCTTAGGATTGGCCACGTCAATTAATGAGATTCAATCCAACGTTCCCTGATTTTTGCTATTTTCTATTTTTTGATTTTATTTCTTTTATTTCCTTTATTTTCAAAAATTCATAACTTCTTCATTTTAATTCCAAAAAATATGGGACCAATTGCATTCTTCTCCATTTAAATTCTAGTTTCTAAAAGTGATTTTTAATATTTTTTATATTGTCATTTGATATTTTTTGTGAATTTTCTCTTTTCTGGTTATTTTTAATTCATTTTTAATAGTTTTTAATATTCAAAAAATACAAAAATATTTTCTCAACCTATTTGAATGATGATGGATCTATGAAAAATATTCTCATCAATTTATTAATTGATTTGAGATTTATTTGAGATTTTAGTTCAATTAGGTTCTTTTTATTCATTTTTAATTGATTAAAAATAGTTTCTGACTTTTAAAAATGCTGAAATTTTTTGTCAAACTTTGTTTGACCTTGTTGAACTTGGGATAAATCACTTGGACTTTTCAAAGTTGATTTGAAGTGATTTTGAAGTTTGACCTTCCTTTAATATTTTAATTCAAGTTTATTTTGAATATTAAAAATGCCAAAAAATATTTTATTCATTTCTTGACTTCCAATCTTCATCTCACTTTTGTTTTGATTGTTTGACCATGATCCTCAATGTCATTGGTCAACACTTGTTGATTGGTACATTCTATTTCATTTAATGCACTTTGTTCTTTATTTTCCATTATCCATTATTCATCTCCTTCTTCTTCTTCTTTTTTCTTTTTGATCAATGAGTTGAAGGTTGATAAGTTAGCATTGATTGGGGAGACTTAATCTTCCTTGATTCAAATCTAATTCATCTTGATCAATTGATCAAGTGAATGGCTTTGCATTAAGGATAGGTTGTTTCCTAAACCATGCAAAGGACTTAAACCAATACAAGATCAATTCTCTTTTTTCTTTTGGCATGACAAGTTGTTGGAACTTGGTTCACTAATCAAGACTTCTAACTTATGTTGTTGCCTACATTATTATTGACCGGCCTCAGATAGTTGTGACTTCTACATAAATCCAATTACGATTGCTTAACATAGCGCTAAATTTGCCTTATGGCACACTAATTACTAACACTAACTATTAACCATTAACATACTTTTTGCACTTTAGATTTATGCAATTTATTATTCCTGTACATATTCATTTGCTCTTTTTTTCCTTTGCTCATTTGAGCACATGTTTATGTTAATGCCATTTGCCTTTTGCTCATTTGAGCACATAATTGTGTATATACTTTTGTGCTTGTGCTTTGTTTGTTTGTTGTTGACCAAATGCAAAGAAATGGACAAATGTACTTAGACTTTAGGACTCTCCCTATGCAAATTTGGAGTCAAAGAGAAACTAGGCATTAGGCCTTTAGAATGCTTAATATTGAAGATGACTTTGAAAGGACCAACTTCTAAACTCCTCTTGTCCATTCCTCATTTGTTTTTATAGAACTTTTTGATGTGTGTGTTTTGTGCTAGGGATTCCAACATTGAGCCAAATTGAGGAACCATTACCATGAGTTTCCAAGGGAGAGAGATCCAAGATGCATTGAGGAGCTTTCCAAGGGTTCATTTGATTGTTGATTGCTTGAGTTTATGCTTACGTGATTGCTTATTCCAAAGGATGAGAGCTACTTGGATCATCAATATGATCTCAAGAGAGGAACTCCATTATGGTCTTATTCTTTATCCCTCACCTCTTGTATGCTTAGGACTTTAGCCTTTCTTCTTCTTCTCTCCACTCTAACCTAAGCCAAAACTTTTGTGCAAACATTTAACAATTGTTTTCAACATTAGAAACCTAAGCCCTATGCTTTTGATTTTCAAACTTCTTTTCATAACACTTATTTTGAATTGAATCCTTAAATAAACTTTGACCATACTTTGTAAATAAGTTTCATTGGTAAATACAACTCACTCAATTGTTTTTGTGGTTTCAATGGCCACTTCTTTTGCCAAAGCTTTTCATAAACATTAGCTATTAGGTTTGAGTTATCCTTGAGGGTGATATAATAGTCACCTATATCCTTAGTGATGGACAATGAGTCTTTCATGCTTATTATAGGGTTAACCCCTCACTAGCATGTTGAAGCTATCCTCACATGGTGGATTTGTGGTTTTAGGTTGAGTTTTCTCCCTTGGATAACAAAAGACCTTAAGGCTTTTTGACCAATCAATTCACCAACTCATTTTGAGATTTTTACCCCGAACTACGAGGTTTTGATCCTAATCTTTTTTAAAGATGGTACGTAGGAATGGGTTTATCCATCCAAACACAAAATGTAAATAACTTGTACATTCTCTTCTCATCTCTTCAGTCGTGTTTGCACAAACAAATTTTCACAAAATGCCAACCTTACAACCAATTTGAAAAGGGCTCCCTAGGAGTACCTAGGATGTTTTGGGTGCCTAACACCTTCCCATTGCATAACCAACCCCCTTACCCAGATCTCTGACTCTTTTACTAGTTTTTGATTCGATAAAACTTTTAGGTTTTTGTTCGCTTTCTAACCATTCCTTTGGATAAATAGAAGTGCGGTGGCGACTCGACTTGTATGATTTACCTTAGATTGAGTCAATATCTCTAATGGTAACGAATACCCCGCTACACCTTGGAGCACACATTTAGCTAGGATATGATATGAAAATATGAGCGCCAAGCTTCTCCATTCGACTGCCTCAATGTGCCAATCTATTGGGCTTAAGTTAGTCAGTCTCCTTGGTGCATTTTGGGCCTTGTGATGGATTTTGTTAGTTTTCTGCACCCCTATTCAGCTTAATTTGCACCTCTTTTTTATAAAGTACTTAAAAACTCATCTTTTTTGTTAGTAAACATAATTTATCAAGATGAGCAAAATTAAATCCACTATTTTAAATGATTAATGGAGTTTTCTGATCATTTCAACCTTAAAGTAGTGTACTACCTCTATTATCAAGAGGCCTTGATGAAAAATTCCCTTAAATGGAACACCAACATATTTTGGTGTATCATTCTGTTTGTATCATTGGATCTGAGAGCTGGTTTAAACAATGAGATGGCTAAGTCCATCGCAGACATATCCAATCAATTTACTACTAGGTTAACTGATCATTTAGGATCATAAACATTGAGATATCCTCAACGAAACACCTTTCTTTGATTTCCATCATTGATACCCATCATCATCGACTATTCTTGGATCAAAGACTTAAAATAATGTATACTTAAAAGTATACTCTTTAAACAACTCCATTTAATATCCTCTAAAGCTTTTAGCTACAAAGTATTCCTGCAAAACATGTTATGGTTTCACCTTTGGTACCCATATTTTCTTGGGTTTGGGTGTGTTAGTTTTTCCAAAGGGGTGGATCCAGGTGTGTTAGTTTTTCCAGAGGGTCGTAGGTCAATTTGTCAAAATAGAAAGGCTTTAAATGGTCAAATTTATTGTAGTGTGTGCATTTATAAACTGGATGATTCTTTTTCTTATAAATTTAAGCTTTTTTCTAGGTGGTCTAACCTTTTTGAATCCTAATCCATTTTTATTTGAGAAAGGTCTTTGACTTGTTAAGATCAAGTCAATGGTTTCTTTCCCATTGGTAAATTTACCTAGGGTTCCATGCAAGTCAATTACTTCCTATTTCAAATAGACATAAGTCTCTAGAGTTTCTTCAAGAAATCTTAAACATTCCTTAAGATCTAAGTTACATTTTATAAGTTTATCATTTTATTCAACCAACTTAGCACCAATTTTAAACAATTGCTTATAGGATGGTTTAGTTACCTCATAATCATCTTCCTTGTATGACGCCTTTAAGAAGACTTCATCTTCTTCATTTGAAGAGGATTTTTTTATAATTCTTCCCAAGGTTGACTCTTCTTAATTTATACGTGTTTTGTCTTCTCTTCTTATTTTGAAAATTCTACTAGACGATACTTCTTGTTCACAACTTCTTACACATGAGGTTTTTTCATTTGATGTTGAATTCTCTAAAAATCATTCAATTGCAGAGCATGTTATTTCAAAGGATTTCGTGGGAGTTGTTTGATAAGATTTTGATGAAGTTGATGATTCTTTAGTTCTTGAGCTCTTTTAAGTAATTGAATTATTTCGTTCAATTTTTCTATTATTGCATCCTCCTTGGATATTTTCTGAAATTTACAAACACTCTCATCTTTTGATTTAAGGAATTGATTGTGTTTCCAGTTCTTAATTCTTAGATATTACTTAGTGACAAAAGCTCCAATATAATGTCTAGCAGTTTTAAACTTTAAAAAACATTGATGACTAATATTTTCATCTTCTTCGCCTCCTATGTTCATCTCTTTTTGGTTCGATATTTGGAGGGACTCCATATATCATTTCAAGAGTATCTCATATTTCCTTGGAGGTAATAAAATTGTATATATATAAACAATTTACTATCATCTAAAGTCATTACTAAAAAGCTTTTATCTTTTCTTCTACAGTCCAAAGAGAATCGAGTTTATCTACTACTTCTCAGTTAATTTGGTGAGTAGGGATAAATGGGTCGTTGATTGTAGTGTCCCACAATTCAAAACACTACTATAAAAATACCATGTTACCACGGATGGAAGAAGGACTCCACCATGTTGATTTTCCGTGGTAACAAAGGGTGTGGTAGTATTGTTGGTGTAATCCTTAGAGGTCAATACTTTTGGTACTTGTATCGAATTATTTATTAATAATAAAAGGCTTTTTCTTTATTATGTTTGTTTAATAAAGTCCCTAGAATAGCTAGTCTGTTTAATGTATCAAGTGTGACTTAATCGTGAGATCCCATTAAACATAAGGACATTATTCTTAAAGTATCCGTAGTCGAGCTTTATTGTGAAATGGGATAACATTAAAGCATTAAGACTATTATGTATATAGACTGATGATCACATCTCATGGATCATCGATAAGGAGTTATCAAGTCTTAAACATAGGTATGAATATTAAGAGTAATATTTATACTAGATTGACCTGCTATGAGAATACTATATAGAATGTTAAGCAAAGTGTCATAAGTTATTCTCATGGTGATAATGGTGTATACCACCCTTCGACCTGAAACCACTATGAACCTTAGATGTAGAGTCGAGTGGCTTATTGCTGATCAAACGTTGTCCGTAACTGAATGACCATAAAGACAGTTGATGGGTACTCTACGAAGCATGTTGAGGGACATGAGTGACCTAGATGGAATTTGCCCATCCTGCATAACAGGATAAATGTCTACGGGCCCAATATTAAACCGGACAAGGATGACACAGTCTATGCCTTGTGTTCAATACAGACATAAGGGTAAAAGGGTAATTATACACATAAGTATTATCACAAAAGGATTTGTCAGATCACATGAAATTTTTGTCTCTTGGGTAGCAGTGATGTGTTGCTAGATACCGCTCACTGTTTATTATATTAAATACGTGATTTAATATAATTGCAAATGTCGCGAAAACCTACAGGGTCACACACAAAAGGATAGATTGATGAGATATAGAGTAACTAAGGAACACGGTAAGGTACGGTGCACTTAAGTGAATTGTAGGACATCGTAAGTCATCCGCTGTCGCACACGGGTCAAAAACGAGTTTAAAAGTGTAGTAAAACGGAAGCGACACTCGAATATCGTATCTCAAGGACTCTTGAATGTTATAACCAAATGAATGGAAAAAAGAGGGTTTTTAAGGTTCAAAACTTACATTGTTCAAAACTTAAATCGAAGATGATTAAAGGTAAAAGCAAAATTGATAAATAAGCTAATATATTGTATCGATTTCCGACTTATCATCGATTCTTATCATTTCAATTCCCTAGCGGATTCAATCCAATTCGATTACAATACCCACTGACAAGTGCAAATTGATATTATATGATGTATGTTCCTAATTTCTGAATTAAGCAAACGAATTTAAGCAGACGCGAATTAAGCAAACGCGACTTAATCAAACACGATAACGAAAAAGCTACGCTAACGTGATTATAGTTAAGGATCATACAAAAAATCAAATTTAATCAACTCTATCCTATAAGAAACAATCAAATTAAGAAAATGTGTTTATAGGAAGAATTGAAAAGAAATTGAAATTAATAAAAACCTCAAAGTAGAATTCGAATACAACAAATCAGCTCTTTGGGAATTAGCTATCCATGAAATCTTATAAGCAATATTGTATCATCAAAATTCATAATAGGATTCATGTAGTAGTGAAAGACTGTAAGACCCCAATTTTGACCCTAAGATCCCTCATGCAAATTCATCATAAGCATTAGCATTGGGATCATACCTTGGCATCCTCCTTACCCCTCTTCCATTGGGTTTGTTTTGGCAGAGATCACCAAGCACTATGTGATTGTATCATACTTGTATATTATCATTTCACTAACAAAAATACAAAAACAAATATGTCTTTGCATTTTCCTAACTCTTTTGTAGGTAGGGCATGATCTCCATTGATCTATCAAGTTCATATATAGGGTTTGAGACCCTCATGACAAAGAGCACAATCATTGATTAATACAAGAATGATTATGGGCCTTCATATATGAGTCCCAATTATCTATAAATGTTATATTGATCAAGTTTTCTTCAAGTGTTTGAGGGTGATTTGCCTTGGAAATCCTAGTTTGACTGGGTATCTTGAGAAACTTCTCCAACAAGCTATCTCACCAATTGATCAAATTTCTCAATTGACACTTCAAAATTCATCATCTTATGCATATATGATCTACCATGAGCCTAGAAAGTCAATAGAATTGAAGATTAGCAAGTTGGTTGATGGTTGTTGGCCAGATGAATTCATCTTATCAAAATTGGGTCTCCCTAGACCCTATATCCTACAATTCTCACCATATGAAAATGATTCCAAGATAAAAATTAATCAAAATAACATTCCAAACAACTTTCATGTTGAGACCTAGAGCTATTTTTTCATGGAAAATCATTTTCTATGTTGAAACATTATAGGTCATTTTGTCTAAACCCTAATTTGAAAGTCAACTTCCCAAGGCCATAACTTGCTCAATTTTTATGAGATGAAATATTTCCATGTTTCACAATCAAATTCAAGATTTCTACTTCAAATTTGATGTTTGGAGTGAGAGCTAATTCAACTTTTATGAGCATGTGATATGACGCTACATTATAGGTCACTTTTGACCTATACCATTGATCAAGTGATTTTTCCAAACTTCAAAAATGCATAACTCTATCATTTCAAATCCAAATGACATGCAATTGGTTACCATTTTTAAGGTCTTTGAGATAGCTACAACTTTGATGAAGACACTTTTCTCATTTGAAGCTAACATTAAAAGTTAAGCAAGGTGGAATATTTAGACATATGGCTTGACACTTAGAAAAAATTTCAATATGTTAAAATTTCCAAACTTCCACCTTAAAATTATTCAAGTTCCAAGCTTCATATGGAAAAGTGTTGAACATGAAAGTTGTTCCTCTTGATCCACCCTTTCCAAAAAGCCCAAATTCATCCATTTTGGACAAGAAATGAATAGGCTGCGCATGGTATCATCATTTGGCAAGATTGAACTTCAAACATCCATGCACAATTGCCTAACATTCCAACATGACTTCAACCTTGCTTACACTCAATTATCGATCAGGTGGAGTGATTTCATGGGCCTGTACACGCCCATGCACTCATGCATCACACATTGCTAATTTTGAAAGTTCACTTCAAGTGTGCAAATATCAATTAAATTGGCTATAAATAGAGCTCCATATGCTCAGAATTTCACACGCATTCGCACCAGCTTTGATCCCAAACCTCTAACCCTCTCATTCCAAAGGATAATCCTGAGAATTTCACTTGAAATTGAGTTTGAATTCTCACTGTTTTGAGATTCAAAACTTCAGGGATCCAAGACCTTTTGAGCATTCATTTCTTCTTCTGAAAGCATTTGAAGTGAAATCAAGCACGAGCCAAGGCAAAAACAGCTGAATCCAGACCTACATTGAAGGTGTTTTCTAGAAATTTTAATCTCTTCGATTCTCTCTAAATCTTGCTCGAATCTCTTGATTCCTTGGTTGTCTGAAGTCCTACCAATGTAGGCAAGAAGATTGAGTTGCTTTGAGGCCAAATCGAAGAAACTCAGTTCATGTACCTCAAATTTCAACTCCATGTATCTCTCAATATACTTGGAGTTAGGATAAATTGAGGTCAGATTCATGCTCAGTGCCATTTTTACTTTGAAATCATGTCCTTCTTTTTAATTTTGGTGATGGCTATGACTGAACTAGTCCGGCGAGGCTCGTCTGAGAAGGAGACCGGCGTTGTAGCTCCGGTGGTGAGTTGGCGTGTTCAGAGCCACATGATCCTTTTGAAATGAAATAATTTCGTGCATTGGTTTGAATTACCTTTCCTATGGCGCGCTGACTCAGGCGTATCGTGGATTGCGCGCTTATGACCACTTGATCTGCCACCTCAATTAATGAGGGAGGTCAAGTGGTCCACGTTTTTTCTGATCATTTAATTTTCATTTTAATCCTTTTATTTTCATTAATTCATATTAATTTTAATATTGATCCAAAAAATATGGGAGTTTCACCAAAAAAATTCAAATAATTTCCTCTTTCATATTGTGAATTAAAATTATTTTTTAGATCATTATTAATATTTTTCTTGATTTAATTGATTTTGCATTTGTTTTTAATTGTTTAAAAAAACTTTTAAATGTCCAAAAATTATGAGTTTTTTTCTCCAAGGTCCTTTGACCTTGTTTGACCTATGATAAATCTCATGGTCATTTCTTTGGTGTTTTGATGAGGTTTTAGGAATTGGACAAACCATATTTAATTTAAATGCCTTATTTTAGTATTTTTAATTTTGAATAAATGCCAAATAATTTTGTTGACCAATTGTGATGACTTGTTTGTGTTTGACTATTGTTGTTGGGCCTTGGTCAAGGTTGATTTGACTTTGTCAAATTAATATCATTGTATTTAGGGGATTGATGGAATGTACATTTCATCTCCCAAAATGAATGGATGATATTAATTTGGTAAAAGTCCTTCTTTGACCAATTTGTGTTTTGATCCATTCCCCTCCCACTTCATCTTATTCCCCGTCTTCATTCATTCATTCCATTTGGCCTATGATATCTCAAAATCCTAAGGCTAGTTGATTGAAAAATGAACATGAGTATGGATGAGATTAGGCCACACGTTTTGCATATTCTTTTTGTGTGTGTTATGTTTCCTGATCAGAGTTCATAATATTATGTCTCTAACATGCATTAACACCAAAATTCTATTGGCCGGCCTCAAATAGTTGTGACTTCACATAAGTCCAATTACGATTGCTTAACATAGCGCTAAATTTGTGACATAAAAGGCATAAGCATTATAGTTAGTGAGATTGTAAGTCTCCCATCTTTCATGGTATTGTGTTGAAACTTGGCCTTTTTTCCTTCCTTTGGAAGATGTCTTGGTTCAAGGATCCATGCTTGTGATAAGTGGGTTGAGTGTTCTCCAAAGAATGTCTTAAAATGAAAAGTAAAAGCAAAACAGTACTAACTTCTAACCTATTAACTACTAACTTTTAAATTCAATCCATTTACTTTAATGTAATTCACTTTTAGCATTTTATTTCATTTGCCATTATTCATATCATTCTAATTGTTTATGTTAATGCAATTTTCACTTTGTCCACTTGGACCATTTATGTGATATGTTTTGTTTGTGTATACTTTGTTTGTTTGTGTGGTCTTTGACCATTAATGTACATAATAACAACAAAAACCCTAAAAAACTTTTTGAATGGACTGATGGCCTGATCTTGGACAAATGGACTTAGAATTTAGGAAACATTCTTATACTAAAGGACTTGGCCAATTCCAACTTATTGAGAAACCAAGTGCTTGCAATTTGAAACTTCATCTGATACATCATTCAAAATCCTTCTGAGTTCATCTGCAACATGATCATTGTGAAGCTGTTATTTTGAACCTGTGACTTGTGGAATTCATCTGTTACATGGGCTACTTTGAAGAAGATCATGGAATGGATAAGCTTAGATGTGGCCATCTTTATTTGATGCCTTGCTCTTCAAGATAATATAATTGTGCATTTGTGTGTTGCTTGATTCTAAAAGTCCAAGGGAATTCTGGGTTTCTATTGACATTCTTGTCTATTGGATTGCTACCCATTTGGTCAGATCTTTTCAACTCTAAACTTTTAATTTTGTACATAGGGTAGTCTCTTCATCTTCTCCCCATTTCTTTAATTTCAAAATCTCTCCCTCCTTTTCCAAAACCCTCTTTGATTGAACTTATTTTGTTCTAAACTTTGACAACTTTTGCAAAAAGATAGAAACTTTGGCCTTATGCCATTGCATTTTCAAACTTATTTTCTTAAATCAAACTTGTAAATAAATTTAACTATATTTGACTTAAACTTTCAAAAAGCCAAAAAAGAACTAACTCATTCAAACCATTTTTAGGCATTTGTGCCTTTCAAACTTAATTTTTGTTAAAAGCAATACATTCACTTTGAAATTTGTATCACGAACTACGAGGTTTTGATTCCTCATTTTTATGTTGGTACGTAGGCACAAGACTGAAGGTCTTGTCAAACACAAAAATATAATTAATAAATTCTTTTCTCATCTCCTCATTCTATTTGTTTGTAAACATCACTTTATACCAAGTACATATGCACACAAAAAGGGCTCTCTATGAGTACCTAGGATACTTTGGGTTCTAACACCTTCCCTCTATGTAACCATCCCCCTTACCTATAATCTCTGACTTTTTATTAGTTCTGATTTGAAAACTTCTTACTTTTGGGTTTTGTTCGTACTTTTTCCCTTTTCCCCTAGAAACAATAAAAGCGCGGTGGCAACTCTTGTCATTTGATCTCTAGCTTACCCATAGCTTGATTATCATGAATTTACCGCTACAAATACCTAATATAATAAAAGGGAGATTCGGGCCCTTATGGGATCCAACCCGAAAATTACAAAAATCGGCTCAAACTAACTATTTTAATTTAGTATGGAACTTTAACGAATTATTCTACCCTTCTTCATTCCTAATATACTTTTTACTTAAAAATGAAACTTGTAGTTCTTTCTCTTAGCTTTCCAACTCATATTAGAACGCGTCAATCCGACTCCTATAACCCAAGTTATGATCTGAATAGTGACAAGATATCAAATAACTATTTATGCTGAAAATATAGTACGAAAATAAAATAAAGTCAAAAATAAACTTAAATATTAAAACACACTAAAATAATAAAAATAATATAAAAAACTATAGATTTTCCTAAGTACAATAGTAGAAGAAGGTGTATCAAAATGCACTGATCGAATTCCCCCACACTTGAACTTTTGCACTCCGAGCAAAATTATAAATTCAAAACTCAACAGAAAAAACAAGAACAAACAAAATATGCAATTCAAAAGGTTATCAAGATACAAGGTACAAGCAGAATTCTAAGTCTACACTTCAAGAATATGATGTTAGTGAGCAACTTCTTGTGACATTCAAAGAAGATAGGAAAAGAGATTATCAAAGAGTACATCCAAAAGTAGTAAGACCCTCACAAGATAAAATTCACTTAACTCTCAAGTGTTTAGGTTAATTGTTTACACTCAAAGCACAACATGAAAGTTAGTACTACCATAAACTTGAAAAGACTCTAACATCCACAATTGAAATACATGCATACAAAGATCAAAAATACTTTTATTTGATTGTAACGTGGCCAAGGAAAGGGTGAGATAAATCCTAAAGGGTACTAGGCTAAAATTCAAAGAGACAAAAGAGACTTGAAAGAAACTGCGGAAGTTGAATTCACAAAATATTTCATTCACTTCAACAACTCTATAGTAATTGTTTTTATTCATATTTTTTTTCTCCTTTCTCTTTTTTTTTCTTTTTTTTTTCTTTTTTTTATTTTCTTTTTAATAAGTAGTATGTATTGACATGTATACATCCTTCTATTTTTTTTTTCTTCTCTATTTTCTTTTTCCATTTTTCTTTTCTATTTTCTTTTTCCATTTTTCTTTTCTTTTTCTACCAACTTCTGAAATATTGCAAACATAATTATTCAACTCCAAACAAGACTCTTTCAACCCTTTGAATATGATGATAACATTGTTTTTCACTTCTCGGGTTGTAATGAGTTTTAAACAAAAAAGGGATAATAGGCTCAAGGGGGTTTCAAATAATTGATGATATTATTTCAGGGTTGGCTTTTTGGCTAACTGGCTAAAAAAACAAAAAAAAACAAAATTGCCTCTATCATATCAGTGTGCACAAGTAAACAACAGCATCAACAAGAGTCAATTCAAGTTCTAGAGACTAACAAACATGAGTGAATCACACAAGAAAGAAAGAGATGGATTTTTGTATGTTATCCATATAAGGCTCAAAGCTCACCAGGGTTAATGATCTACTACTAAAGATATACAATTTAGAGTTTAGTCATATTTATCATACTAAAAATGCACAACAAATTTTTCACATCACACCACAAGACTTTAGTTGAGAGAACTAAGAAAAATACTCATAATTGTAACTTAAAAACCAAAGGAAAAAGCATGCAATTTTTTATTTATTTTAAATTTTAACCAAAAATAGAGAAAAACTTAAAACAAAACAAAGAAAACAAAACAAATAAATGGTTCCCTCCCCCACACTTAAAACATACATTATCCTCAATGAAAGAGCATAAATATAAAACAAGAATGAGAGAAAGGAAAGAACACACCCGAGGAGTCAAGGCGGATAAATGATTGCATAAGCAGCCTTTCCCAAAGAGAGTTCTTCTACAGTCTCTTCTTCCAAAGTCGGGTTCTCATGTAGTAGCTTTGGGTAGTGTCCATTGACCTTGAAATTTTGATTAGTGCATTCGCCTTGTATTCCAGGATCAAAGAAGAATCTTCGATAAGTAAAAGTGTTGAGTGGGCACGTGAAAGTGATCTCCTTTTTCACAACATCAAGAATCAAAGGATTATGGGGCTGCCTCACTACTTTTGTTTCATCTTTAAGTGAGATCTTATACATACATATGGATGGGCTAATATCACGAGTGTCAGCCAAGGTCCATCTAATTCCCTTCTTATGTTTCTGCTTAAGTTGAAGCTTTGATGAATAATATAAATCCTCAGGAAGTGGTTTAGGCTCTAAAGAATGTGGTTGCTCAATGGATGGTATGTTTGGGGCAACCGAAATGTCAAGAGCTTCAGCTACATAAACAACTTCATTTACAATATCACCCTACAAGGCAACATCAATCTCAGCACAAACAACACAAAGGTTAGTGTTAGTACTATCATCACGTGAGTAAATATCATCAAAACCAGATAAAGTTGGAAAATCAGCCAAAAATAAATCAGAATAAGCTTCATCAACAACTTCAGAAAGCAACTCTATTTGAAAAACAGAATGCTCTTCCTCGTCAATCTTCTTATTTTCCAGTACTCTTTGTGGGAAAGGGATTGATGATACATACTTTTTTCCAACCTCAACAACAATAGGATGTTATGGTTCTGTAACTTTTTTGGATCTCAAGGAAATTGCACTCACATTAGAGCCTTTTGGATTAACTATTATTTGGGCATGTAGTTAGTTTGATCCTTGAGCTTGTTGCATGACATTCATTGAAGTGCCAAGTTGTCCAATTTGTCTTTGCAAAGTCTGAATACTATAATCTGTTCGTTGTTGAAAATGGAGACTGTTTACAACCATTTGCTTGACAAGTTCCTCTAGTGAAGGTTCAGAAGGTGAAGAGGTGGTTACTTGTGGAGGGTTATATGGTGGTGGTGGTGGAATGGGTAACATCAATTGTTTCACTAAAGAGGTAAGTTCATCAATTCTGGTTTCTAGAGCCTTGTTGGAAGAAGAAACTTGAATCTCATTCATACCTTTTTCTTGAACCATAAAATTATCCCTTGTTGTGAACTGTTGGGAGTTAAGTGACATGTTCTCAATCAAGGATTTGGTAGCAACAGGATATTCAATACACAAAGCATTATAATCAACATCAGGGGCAACAAGTTCTCTCAGGGTTCTTTGGTCAGCCATGTTAAACTCAATAGAAAAGAAAAAAATCAACAAACAATGAGAAAACACAACTAATTCAACAATGCAACAACAAATAGAAAAATACTGACAATGTCCCTATTAAGTAAAAACAATTGAAATACGAAAAAACAATTAAAATAAAATACAAAAGCATGAAAATTAATCTAATAACGTCAATTTAAAATTTTGAGAATTTTTTCAGAATTTTCTAAAACTATCAAAACAGAAAATAAATCATAAAAAATAGAAAAATAAGGAATTTCGGTTTTTTATGACGGCTTTCTCTATTTAGTCCTAAATAGAGGCTTTTTATCCTTGATTTTTTCCTAGTTAATCGACAAAGAATCGGAAAAATTTGAGACAATTTTCTTTAAAAAAAGAGATTTTTTTATCCTAAAATCCAAAAAGACCAAAACGTAAGAAAGTTAGGGCAAAAAAAATGCTAAAACACAATACCTAAAACTATAATAATGATTAGACTATAATAATGGTTAAGATTTACAAGAGTCCCCGACAACGACGCCAATTTGATTCGATGTCGAACACGGGTCAAAAACAAGTTTAAAAGTGTAATAAAACAGAAGCGACACTCGAATATCGTATCACAAGGACTCTTGAATGTTATAACCAAACGAATGGAAAAAAGAGGGGTTTAAGGTTCAAAACTTAAATCGAAGATGATTAAAGGTAAAAGCAAAATTGATAAATAAACTAATCTATTGTATCAATTTCCGACTTATCATTAATTCTTATAATTTCAATTCCCTAGCGGATTCAATCCCATTCGATTATAATACCCACTGACAAGCGCAAATTGGTATTATAAGATGTATGTTCCTAATTTCTGAATTAAGCAAACGGATTTAAGCAGACGCGAATTAAGCAAACGCGACTTAATCAAACACGATAACGAAAAAGCTACGCTAACGTGATTATAGTTAAGGATCATACAAACAATCAAATTTAATCAACTTTATCCTATAAGAAACAACCAAATTAAGCAAACGAGTTTATATGAAGAATTGAAACGAAATTGAAATTATATTGAAATTAATAAAAACCTCAAAGTGAAATTCAAATACAACAGATCAGCTCTTTGGGAATTAGCTCTCCATGAAATCTTCTAAGCAATATTGTATCATCAAAATTCCGAATAGGATTCATGTAGTAGTGAAAGACCTAATATAATAAAAGGGAGATTCGGGCCCTTATGGGATCCGACCCGAAAATTACAAAAACCGGCTCAAACTAACTATTTTAATTAAGTTTGGAACTTTAACGAATTATTCTACCCTTCTTCATTCCTAATCTACTGTTTACTTCAATATGAAACTTGTAGTTCTTTCTCTTAGCTTTCCAACGCATATTAGAACGCGTCAATTTGACTCCTTTAGCCCAAGTTATAATCTGAATAGTGACAAGATATCAAATAACTATTTATGCTGAAAATATAGTACGAAAATAAAATAAAGTCAAAAATAAACTTAAATATTAAAACACACTAAAATAATAAAAATAATATAAAAAACTATAGATTTGTCTAAGTACAATAGTAGAAGAAGGTGTATCAAAATGCACTGAGCAATAAGGTACGGTGTACTTAAATAGAATATGAAATATGGTAAGGTACCACGCGCTTAAGTGATTTTGGCATATTATAAGATATGGGCCACATACACTTAAGTGGGATTTTTAGATTGCAGCCCACATAAGTGGTTCTATAAATAGAACCCTTGTGCAGAAGCATTTGTGCAGTTGCAATTTCGTTTTTTTTTCTCTCTCTCTCTCTCTCTCACTCAAAGCCTTCATTCGTAGCAGCTATCACTGAGATTGAAGAAATCCGTTCGTGTGGACTGAATAGAAGCGTTGTCACCGTTCAACGTTTGTGATCGCTCCGTAGATCTGCATCAAAGGTTTCAATCGCCACGAGAGTTAACAATTCTATCACTGATCATGCACATTCGTAAGGATCACTAAAGGAGAATTTTTTAAATTTCGTTGCGTTTTGGATTGCCCTTCTCCTTCAATGGTATCAAAGCCACTTACGAAACCATGCATATGATAGCTGTTTATTTTCTGTAATTTATGTATTAATACGATTAAAAGACAGAATGAATCAAAGAATAAACGAGTAATTAAATTTGGCATCATGTGTGTACGATTTGGATGATTGATGTTGACTATGCTTCGGAATTTGACGTTAGTATGGTGAAGCAGCGATACATCAATCGTCCATAGATTATGCAATTGAGATCAATCAAGTTATATATATGATAGAATTAATCCTGATGCAAAATACGATATATATGATATATTATTTCTGTTTCGTTCATTCAAACACTTAATGGTTGTTTTCCTTTGAGCGATCAATGGTCATTTGCTTCTTGATCCGACATTAGTATGGTGAAGCAATGACGTGTTGATCAATCATACTGAATTAAAAATCGAGGCGTGTTTGACGGTCTGAATTTGGTGCATTAGGGTTCATGACGGCACAAGGGTTGTGCTGTCAAAGAGTTGTGCGATTAGGGTTGTGACTGCGCAAGAGTTGTGCTTTAAAGTATCAAGTGTTGATGCGAAAAATGACGTCGATTTCAAATGAATTATTCATTCAAATTTTGCATCGGGGCGCTGCCCCCTTGGCCCTCGTTCGTTGAACGGTCAGCTAAACCACCGTCTGTTGACCGGGCAGCGGAACCCCCGGCTAACTCTGCGTAGTGTGATCGGTCGCCGAAATTTAATTTGGTTTTAATTAATTAACAGAATTTAAATTAATAATAATAATTTGTTTATTATTATTGTCTTGTGGTGATCAATTATGGCCTTAGTTTTCCTTTATTTTGTTTTGGGATTTTAAAATACGACTTGCGTGTCGTGCCTCTCTTTTAATCTCTTAATGTAACTTATTTTCTCATCTCACTCCCCCGTGTGTAAAACGAGTTTCTTTTATGTAATGTAATGTTATAAAGAAAGAGAATAATACGATATCAAAGGAGGACAACCTTGAAGATCTTGCTTGGAGAAGCTTCGATCGTTATTAGGTTAGCTTAGGTTCCCTCATTGGCTTGGGAGAACAATTACGCTACGGGCCATAACTGTTTCATTATGTATGTTGATGCATGTGAATGTATGTTGATGCATGTGAGAGACGATTTATATGATAAATAAGCCGGTGAGATAACAATAATTACAAATTCCCTCAAATTAAATATTAAGTTTATGCTTTCCAAGTTTTAGCACTCATCAAGACTAGTATCGAATAATGTAGTTTTCGTCTACGCGAGGTGCATATTCTATATTAGTAAGGTGCAATGGGATAATTGTAATATCCAATTGCTAAAATAATGGGTCAAACTTAACTAAACAAATTATAATAAGATTATATATGTTTAGAAGTAAGAGTTGGAAATGATCCATGTGATGGATTGGAATAAGGAGTTATTCACCCAACTAAAATATTCGAGAGTTGTATTAGATACAATTGGAAGGAGTTCCTACCTAAATAACCTAGTTTTGTGTAATCCGCCTACGCGGACTTAAAACAAAGTGAAATGTGGATCTCGACCAACTAGAAAATCTTCCAACGGGATTTTTCGAATCAAATGGTGAGGGTTATTTGTTTTGAGTAAAATAGTGGGAGCTTATTTAATTAAAGGCCTAATTAAATATGTTATTGATACTTATATTTTCATTATTTTCATGTAGATTACCATGACAACAAACACCTCTAACAATATTTTGCGATCAATCCTTGACAAGAAAAAATTATCTTGGACAAATTTTCTGGATTGGCACCGAAATCTGAGGATTATCCTCAAACATGATAGAAAGTTATATGTCTTGGAGAAACCTGTTCCTGAAGAGAAACCTCCTAGTTCTGCACCTAAGGCAGAAAGAAATGCTTATAAGAAGCATGTCGATGATGCCAATGAAACTGCTTGCCTCATGCTAGCTACCATGAACTCAGAGTTGGAAAAGCAACATGAGAACATGGCAGTGTTCGATATGATCGAACACCTGAAGATGCTCTATCAAGAAAAATCAAGGCATGAAAGGTTTGAAGTTTCAAAATCCCTTTTCAAGGAAAGTTAGCTGAGGGAGCCCCTGTAGGTCCCCATGTGCTCAAGATGATTGGGTATGTGGAGAACCTTGAGAGGTTAGGTTTTCCCCTAGGAAAGGAACTTGCGACTGATTTGATCTTGCAATCATTGTCAGATAGATTCAGTCAATTTGTCCTTAATTTCAATATGAATGATATGGACAAATCTCTTTCTGAACTTCTAGCCATGTTAAGAACTGCTGAGCAGAATCTGAAATCAAAAGGGAAGTCCATTCTGATGATCGAAAATGGAAAGAGACAGAACAAAAGACCCACCAAGCAGGGTGATAAAGGGAAAGGTAAGGAAGTTGCCAAACTCAAACCCACTGCTCCTGGTTTGAAGCCTAGTGGAGGCATAGCAAAGGAAGGCACCTGCTTCCATTGTGGTAAGACCGGACACTAGAAGAGAAACTGCCCAAAGTACTTGGAAGATAAGAAGAATGGAGTAGAGACTTCAACTTCAGGTATTTTTGTTATTGAAATTAATTTATCTACTTCTGCATCATGGGTATTAGATACTGGATGCGGTTCTCACATTTGTACCAATGTGCAGGGGCTAAAAAGGAGTTGAGATTTGGCAAAAGGTGAAGTTGACCTACGAGTTGGCAATGGAGCAAAGGTTGCTACTTTAGCCGTAGGAACTTATGTATTGACTTTACCTAGTGGTTTAATAATTCAGTTAGAGAACTGTTATTATGTACCTGCAATTAGCAGAAATATTATTTATGTTTCTTGTTTAGACAAGTTTGGTTTTTCATTTATAATAAAGACCAATTGTTGCTCCATTTATTTGAATGATATATTCTATGCTACTGCACAAATGAACAGTGGACTATATGTCCTTGATCTCGAATTGTCTATTTATAATATTAATACTAAAAGGATGAAACCTAATTAGTTAAATCCAAGTTTGGACCTTGGTAGAGCCTCCTGTAGGAGTTAACCCTATAGGATGCAAGTGGGTCTTCAAAAATAAGACTGACATGGTTGGTAAGGTACATACCTATAAGGTAAGACTAGTTGCAAAAGGATATAAACAAATTCATGGGGTTGACTATGATGAAACCTTTTCACCAGTTGCAATGGTTAAATATGTTCGGATTTTACTTGCTATCGCTGCATATCATGATTATGAAATATGGAATATGGATATCAAAATTGCTTTCCTTAATGGGAATCTTCTTGAGGATGTGTACATGACACGGCCTGGAGGATTTGACATACCAGAAAAAGCCCAAAAGATATATAAGTTACAAAGATCAATTTATGGATTGAAGCAACCTTCCAGAAGCTGGAATCTTCGTTTTGATGAAACTGTAAAACAATATGGATTCATCAAGAACGAAGTTGAGCCTTGTGTCTACAAGAAGGTTAGTGAGAGCATGATCGTTTTCCTGGTATTATATGTAGATGACATATTACTCATTGGAAACGATGTCCCTACCCTGTAACAAGTAAAGTCTTGGTTGGGGAAATGCTTTTCTATGAAGGACCTAGGTGAAACAACCTATATACTAGGAATCAGAATCTATAGAGATAGATCATAAAAACTGCTTGGCCTAAAATAGAGTACATACATAGACAAAGTGCTTAGATGCTTTAATATGCATGATTCTAAGAAAGGATTCATACCTATGCAACATGGCTTGTGTCAATCAAAAACACAATCCCCTTCAACTAAGGAAGAAAGGGATCGCATGAATAAGATTCCATATGCACCTGCAATAGGATCTATCATGTATGCCATGTTATGTACTCGACCAGATGTCTCGTATGCTTTAAGTGCAACGAGTAGGTACCAATCTGATCCCGATGATGCTCATTGGGTAGCTGTCAAGAATATCCTTAAGTATTTGAGAAGGACTAAGGATTCATTCTTGATATATGGAGGTCAGGAAGAGCTTGTTGTAATTGGATACACCGATGCTAGCTTCTAGACGGATAAGGGTGACTTTAGATCGCAATCTGGTTATGTGTTTTGCTTAAACGGTGGCGCTGTGAGCTAGAAAAGTGCAAAGCAAGACACAGTTGTTGATTCTACAACCGAGGCTGAGTGTATTGTTGCCTCAAGTGCAGCAAAGGAAGTTGTTTGGATCAAAAACTTCATTAGTGAACTTGGCATAGTTCCTAGCATTGTGGATCCCATTGATCTCTATTGTGATAACAATGGTGCTATCCCACAAGCTAAGGAGCCTAGATCTCACCAACGATCCAAACACATACTTAGGTGTTATCACCTCATTCGAGAGATAATAGATAGAGGAGATATGAAAATATGCAGAGTACCTACAATTGACAATGTTGCTGACCCACTAACAAAGCCTCTTGCACAGCAGAAGCATGATGGCCATACTAGATCTATGGGCATTAGAGGTATGCCTGATTGGCTCTAGTGCTGATGGGAGATTGATGGTGTAAGCCCTAGAGGCCAATACTTTTGGTACTTGTATCGAATTATTTATTAATAATAAAAGACTTTTTCTTTATTGTGTTTGTTTAATAAAGTCCCTAGAATAGTTGGTCCGTTTAATGTATCAAGTGTGACTTAATCATGAGATCCCATTAAACATAAGGACACTATTCTTAAAGTATTTGTAGTCGAGCTTTATTGTGAAATGGGATAACATTAAAGCATTAAGACTATTATGTATATAGACTGATGATCACATCTCATGGATCATGGATAAGGAGTTATCAAGTCTTAAACATGGGTATGAATATTAAGAGTAATATTTATACTAGATTGACCTGCTATGAGAATACTATATAGAATGTTAAGCAAAGTGTCATAAGTTATTCTCATGGTGATAATGGTGTATACCACCCTTCGACCTGAAACCACTATGAACCTTAGATGTAGAGTCGAGTGGCTTATTGCTGATCAAACGTTGTCCGTAACTGAATGACCATAAAGACAGTTGATGGGTACTCTACGAAGCATGTTGAGGGACATGAGTGACCTAGATGGAATTTGCCCATCCTGCATAACAGGATAAATGTCTACGGGCTCAATATTGAACCGGACAAGGATGACACGGTCTATGCCTTGTGTTCAATATAGACATAAGGGTAAAAGGGTAATTGTACACATAAGTATTATCACAAAAGGATTTGTCAGATCACATGACATTTTCATGTCTTGGGTAGCAGTGATGTGTTGCTAGATACTGCTCACTGTTTATTATATTAAATATGTGATTTAATATAATTGCCAATGCCACGAAAACCTACAGGGTCACACACAATAGGAAGGATTGATGAGAGATAGAGTAACTAAGGAACACCGTAAGGTACGGTGCACTTAAGTGAATTGTAGGACATCGTAAGGTACGATGTACTTAAGTAGAATACGAAATATGGTAAGGTACCACACGCTTAAGTGATTTTGGCATATTATAAGATATGGGCCACATACACTTAAGTGGGCGTTTTAGCTTGCAACCCAGACAAGTAGTTCTATAAATAGAACCCTTGTGCAGAAGCATTTGTGCAGTTGCAATTTCGTTTCTCTCTCTCTCTCACTCAAAGCCTTCATTTGTAGCAGCCAGCACTAAGATTGAAGGAATCTGTTTGTGTGGACTGAGTAGAGGCGTTGTCACCATTCAACGTTCGGGATCGATTTGTAGATCTGCATCAAAGGTTTCAATCTCCACAAGAGGTAATGATTCTATCACTGATCATGCCCATTCGTAAGGATCACTAAAGGAGAATTTTTTAAATTCCGCTGCATTTTGGATCGCCCTTCTCCTTCAAGTATATGTTCTCTTTAATACCATAGGTTGGTAGCTGTGATAAAAACACAATAGTGAGGAATATATCATTATGCTTGTAGAAACCAACTGTAGTAAAAGATGGAGGTCATGGGTTTGATACCCATATCTAGCATTTTGAGATGTTTTTAGATATTTCACCACAGTTGAATGTTCCAACTATGGTGAAAAATTTAGCGTTCAACTTTTCACCACGGTTAAATATTCCAACCGTGGTGATATGTTCACTTGAGTTTATTATAACTTATATGGAATGCTTATTTCACCAACTACTCAATAAACATATAACCTTTCAATTTGGCTTAGAAATTAATAATATGACAAATTAAGTTATATTAGAATAACATTTCACATTAATCAATTTTTTTTAGCTTTCTACAATCCATTATTCATATTCTTCTCTTTGACAATTAGAATTTGTTCAATGCTTATAATTCTTCAATCAATACTTCCTTCACTACTAGTTCATTCTGCAAAGTATTAGTAAAAAAGGAAGTGTTGATTGAAGAGTTAGAAGTATTGAACCAAATTTTAACCGTCAAAGAGCGAGACGTACATAATGAGATGCATAAAGCCCGTAAAACATTAATCAATGAAAGTTATCATTTTATAACATAACTTAGTTTTTCATATTATTATTTTATGATTCAACTAAAAAAGTTATATATTCGATGAGGGGTTAGTAACACACTCAAAGTACATACGAAATCATAAACTCATGTTCTAGGACATGTTGGCTGAACAAAATGAAAGTTGCAGTGTACAAGTAATAACATAAATAATACATTTTTTATACAAACACATCATACAATAACACAGACAACAACATACCTCAACAAAAATATCAACATATATAATAAGAAACATCTACAATAACATAACCATCAAAATTTATCAACAAAAACAAAACTTACATTAGCATAAACAACAACATACATCAACAACAACATCAACATACTTCAAAAATAACATCTAAAATAACACAAACAATAACGTTTATCAACAAAAACATAAACTTAACTTAACAAAACAACAACATACCTCAACAAAAACAGCAACATACCTAATAGAAAAACATCTACAATAACACAAACAACAACATTTATCAACAAAAATAAAACATACCTTAACATAAACAAATACTTAATTTAATAAAACAACAACATACCTCAACAATAACTTAAACATATTTTTGTTTTATTTGTCAAAACATTCTAGTTTGAAGTTTTGCTTTATTTGTCAAAACATTGTCAAAAGCATTAATGTTGCGAAAGTTCCTCTTATGTTGCAATCACTAGACTAGCTAGAGGTTTGGGAATAAGTTCTCAAACATTATTTCTCTCAAATTGATTTAACCTTTCTTACATAGCAAGAGACCAATGTTCTTTGATGATAACTTCATCAATTTCCTTTGGCTCAATTTTTTAGACAAAATCCACAAGGTTACATACCTTGCTAAGGGAGTGTTGAGATGTAACTTCCTTAGAAATATCTTCATTAACATTCTGAATGAGATAACCCATAGTGGGCCTCCATTCTTAAAATTTAACATGATTCTCTAAGTTGACTTCTTAAACTTGAATTTCTCCATTTGTACTTCGGAATTCCTATTGTCTTTGATATTTTGTATTTCCATTGACCATCATGTTTCAAGGATGTCCTTTCATGGATAAATGCACAATTAACAACCTCTACTTCTACATACTATGGGTTAGTTCACCAAATGTAATATGTATGAGTTCTTCTATAGTCATGGTCTTTTCGAAAAGAATTTTTAAAAGGATTTTACATCAAGGTTTTTAAAGACCATGCATATAGAAGAGTTAAGCATACTCTGTTACCTTTGTTACATAATTTACTTAATACTAAGTAACATGTGCTATAAAGCTTTAATCATTTAGACCAACTCAAAGGTAAGATTAGGGACTTTACCAACAATAAAAGATTCAATTATTTTGTATATTGTTATTATGCGAATAAACTTTTTCTCTCGTAGGAGTGAAACATGAAAACATATTTAATTCATCAGTCATATGAGTTGAAGAGCAAGTGCCGAAATCTTCATCTACATCACATTTTAACTCTTTTCTATCTTTGGCACCCAAACCTTTTTGGATAATTTAATGTTAGTGGAATACATATTATGAGCATATATCTTTTTTTTTCTTTTTACATTCACTATGATCTTTTTAAAAGTGCAAGGGAGGACATCCTTGTTTGATTTCATGAATCATTTTGATAAATCAAAATATAGCAATATGGTCATCTTTATTACAGTAAATGAATTTTAGGGTTTTGAATTTAGATGTTGGTTGGGAATTGCAAATACTTCTAAAGTTTTTACTATTGTTCTTAGGTTCATAACCAAGACCAGTCTTATTGTAAGACGCCCTTTAGTTACATAACAAAATATTCAAGTTGTCTCTAACTTAGTAAATTTATTAAGTGGGTTTTGAAGATTAACAACTTTATTTTTCAAAATATCACATCGACCACACTTGATAAATTTATCTATGACTTTGTGACGTGAGGAAGAGTTTTGAATTAGATCATCTTGTCTCTCTTTAATACTTTCTACTTCTTCTAAGAAATTTTATTTCTTAATTCAATGGAAGAAATAATGTCTTTTGATGTAGAGACAATTTGTTTAAATTTATTTGTTTCTTTGGTTAGGTTTTTACAAATGTGAAACAAGTCTTGATAAGAAAAGTTAGAGGTTACCTTATCTTCTTCACGATTTTTCACGAGGCGTATGTTTATGTCTTCCTAACCATCATTGTCATCCCAAGACATGTAGGCTCTCTTAACTTATTTTTACGATTTCATGGATCTTCTCTAATTTTGGTTTCTTCTCTAGTTTTAAGGGAAGTTTGGCCTTATGTTCCATTCCTTTCTGCACTGGTGGAATGTGGAAATAAAAAAAGGATCTTTCTTTTTTTTATCATGGAAACTTGTTTTTCTTGCCTTAGAAACTCCTTGAATTTCTAAAAAATGAGTTTAATGTATTTATCAATCTTTCTTTGACATTCTTCATCTTCCGATTCCACATCTTTGATTCTTAATAGCTTTTAGTGAAATACTTTTCTTCTTCTTCTTATCACCTTTGTCATCAGCAGGTCTCTTTAGCCTTATCTCATGTTATTGTAATTTACCAAAATGTGTGTGTGTGTGTGTGTGTGTGTGTGTGTACATGGTTGCTAAATCCCCTGAATCACAAATTGCAGTGACTTTAGGTTGTCAATTATGGTTTAGGCATATTAGGATTTTTCCCAACCAATTCCTCATTTGAAAATGTTTTTCCATAGTTCTTATATAAATCACGATATGGGTAAATCGCGTTTGCATTTGATTTATGTTCTCTTCCTGTTTCATTCTAAAGAGTTCATACTTGTGGTTTAATGTGACCTACCTTTCCCTCTTTACCTTATTAGTTCCTTCATGAGTAATTTAGAGGATGTCCCATATTTCTTTTCCAGCCTCGTAGTGAAAACCTCTCAAAAATTCACCAAGACCAAAAGCGGTAGTGATAATAGTTTTTTCTTTCAAACCGCACTTCCCATTTTCTTTATCATCTTTAGTCTAATCTTGTTCATGTGTGTTTACTACAACACCATTGACATCATGTGTAGGAACAAATGGACCTCCCTTAAAAGCCTTTAAAATACCACGATCCATCCCTTCTATAAAATATATAATTTTCTCTTTCCATAAACTATATTGTTCTTCATTAAAGGATGAGGGTTTGGTTAGTGAATAGCTTGAAGTCATTTTTCCTCATGGGACGATTAGTCTTTAACATGAGTTAGGCTCTAATTCCACTTATTTTACAAGTGACTTCAAGTACAGGGAGAGGGTGAATTGTGGTATTCAAAATCCATGATTAAATTTAAGGTTTTGTTACTTAAAAAAAAAATTGTGATAGTATTCTTTAAGATCAGAGTAAAATGAAAAGGAAAAAAATAAAAATAATAAAATAAATTTCATAAATTAAGAGATAATGGTTTAGAGAGATGGCACCAGTGATTTATCAAGGTTCAGTCGAATGTTTGCTTACTTCTGTACCCAATAGATCTTTTGGAGATTTTGACTATAAACTTGAGTTTTTATAGGTTATATCGGTGAACCTTTGATACTAGCAGGTATAGATATTTACAATGACTTATCCTCAACCAAAAATAAATATTTTACCCAGGTTGAGCTAACAAACCAATTCGACATTTTTCAGGCTAATCTCAATGACCGAAAAGAACATATTTCGGCTAAGTTTTAGAACAAAATAGAGATTTTAAGACCGGTTAATCTCAAGAACCAAACTTTATTCCCCAAGAATATTGCACTCTTAAGATTAATAACAATGACACGACACTAATACAAATTCTTCCTCACATGTCACTAAGGCGACTTAGGTGAAAAGAAAAAAATTTAGAGATTGAAAGAATGAGATAAATTCCAAAGAAATAGAGAAATTCAGAATTCAGGTGTGAAATGAGGAAGAGATATGTCTCCTTTATATATGAGAATGGAAATCTAAAAAAGGAAATGGTGCATGAGCAATTTTAGTAGCCCAATCAATTGGGTATTTATCTCAATCATCTTGATGGCCTAAATAATGGATTATAATTGCCCATTTTGAAAAGTTTAGATAGAGAGTCATTACTAATCATTAAGACACTGTCATAATACATTATATAATAGATTTAGATTCTTCCAAATGGTTGGCTTAAGGTCCCAATCGATTGGGTAGTTTAAAAAATTCTTCAAAAGAAGTTGATAGTTTCCTAATCAACTGGCTTGAGTTTGAATACATTTTTAAGAGTTTTGATAGTTTAAAAATATGTTCAAAAGATATTTTAAGTATGAGTGTGTGTGTGTGTGTGTGTGTGTGTGTGTGTGTGTGTGTGTGTGTGAGAGAGAGAGAGAGAGAGAGAGAGAGAGAGAGTTTATTTAGTATCTTAGACGTTACTCTCTTACTTTTAAAAAACTTTAGTTACTTAGACAGACACGGACAAGCAAGCTTTCACACTTCCTATCTTTCACAACTTTGGGGCTTTCAAGATCCTTTGTTGTATACATTGATCATATAAGCACTTCAATGGAGTCTTGAGTCTATTACTTCAAGATACTTTAAGTTTGGTCACCATCATCGGAGAATTGGAAAACTATTACCATCGACTTTAACAATTATTGGTGTTGTCGTTATCTAAACATTTGAAGGGTTCTCAAAAGGATCATCAACTTTATACTCCCAAGCACATAGATCCCTAAAATCGAGAGGAAATTTCTTTTGCATTTATTTCCTAGAACTAATATAGCTTTAATTTACTTTTAAACTCTCACTTTCATATTCATTCTCCTGCGAGACTGAACTGTATATAAACAAAACATACCCTGGGCGATTTTTATTTTCATCTTCTCCGTCGAAATGCCCTAAACGTATTTTTAAATTCAGCCTCCATCATCATTTTCGAAACATAATCTCTTATTTTCAAAACATCATCTCTTCCAACACACATATGTATTTGAAACTTCACTTCCTCCCTTCGAATTCCATTTATGACATTTAAGCATCAACGAAGCTTGAAACGAATGAAAGATAACCAGACTTAAACGAAGCTTCCTCCACCATTATCATATCTTCTTCATCATGTTTTTGGTACATAACTCACTTTATTAATGGACATAACTTAGAAATGTTAGTTTTTGTTGTTATGGATTGCTTATTTCTTATAGATTATATTAAGGGAAGTTACTTTTTGTTATTTCTATTATTTTGATTATGTTGATAAAATAAAAAATAGGTTTTTCATTTTTAGTGTTGATGTTGACAAAAGTCCATATGTACCATGAGTCACATTAGGTTGCTTTGTTGATGCTATGTTGATTAAAATGTTTATGAGGTTATATTTATGAGATGCTCTTAGGAAATGTTGATGTTGTGTTAATTAAAATGTATCATATATGTCTTGAATCACATTCGGTGCATTTGTTGATATTATGTTAAGTGTTGTTATTTAAACAAAGATGAATGATTCATCCACCTCTTACTTAATAACAATATTCTTCTATTCACCTAAGTTATTTAATCAATCAAATTTGTTCTTATGAAATATTGGATCGAACTGTAGTATGGTTGAAGAGTAGTTTCTTGGCTCGAAAATCCGACAAGATCATTAGCATGTCGTTGAAGTCTGTTCACATGTTGTAGTCGAAGTATGCTAGGATTGTTAGCATGTCGAATTGGGTATGTTTGTTATGCCCAATTATTTAAGTTAGCTTGTTCTCTAAGTTAGCTTGTGTAATGGGCTTGTGTTAAAAGCCCATTAGTTTAGTGTGTGCGTTTTCTTATAATGCAAATCCTAATTAGGGTGAGAGAGGTTATTTCGTTGAGTTTAGCTTGTGTTATGTTGTTGAGTTTTCTTATACTAGTCTCTCATCATTGCATAATGCAAATCCTAATTAGGGTGAGAGAGGTTATTTTCTATTATCTAACACTTGTAATCTTGTTTTAAAGAGAAAGTAAAGAATAACAATTTATAACCAACTTGTTGTGTTCTTCTTGCTTCCCCTTTTTACCCTTATGGATTTCTTTCCAATCAAGAAACAAATTATACTTTGTTATTTTGGTATTGATTGACAAAAAATGGTGCGGTGAGCATGGAGAAGATGTTGTCAACAAATTATAAGATTGAAAAGTTCATCAGAGTGAATGATTTCGGTCAGTGGTGCTTGAATATGAAAACCCTACTAGTTAAGCAAGGTTATTTAGAAGGGTTGAAGGGAGTCGAATATGGTAGAGAAAGCCCATAATGTCATCTTATTAAGCCTTAGTAATAAGGTTCTTAGATAGGTTTCAAAGGAGACGACAACGTCGGGGTTATGGGTGAAACTCGAAAGTTTGTACATGACCAAATCGTTGGTCAATATCCTCTACCTGAATTATGCTTTGTATTCATTTAAGATGAGTGAAGAAAAATTTCTGGATATGTTTGACAAGCTGATTCTTGATCTTGAAAATATTGATGTCAAGATCGAGGATGAAGATCAAGCACTATTGTTGTTGTGTGCTTTGCCCAAATCACATGCTCACTTCAAAAACACTCTCTTGTATGGGAGAGAATCTCTAACCTTCGAAGAAGTTAAATTAACCTTGTATTCTAAGGATTTGAATAAATGAAAGGAGCACAAGCCATCTTCGACTGGTAAAGGCCTGTTGGTTAAGGAGAAATTCACAAAGAGAGATGGCAAGTTCGACAAGAAGAAGGGTGAAAGGCAGTAAAAGTCTTATAATGGTGATACATCTGGTATTCGATGTTATCACTATAAGAAGGAGGGTCATACAAGAAAAATGTTCCATGAATTCCTGAAAGATCATGGGGGCAAGGATAATGGAAACGCAACCATTGTTCAAGATGAATTCCACTCATCTGATGTTCTTGTGGTTTCAAGCGACTACTCAAGTAAAGAGTGGATTAAGGATCCAGGTTGCACTTGGCACATGACTCCAAACAAATACTTGTTCGAGGAACTATGTGATCAAGATGGTGGATCTTTATTGCTTGGAAACAATGAAGCTTTTAAGATTACAGGTGTTGGATCTGTGAGATTCAAGCTTTATGATGAGTCAATAAGGTTGTTGACTGAAGTCAGGTATGTACCTGATTTGAAGAGAAATTTGATTTCTCTTGGTGAATTTGAAAAGAAAGGATATGTTTTCCAAGGATATAAAAGTATTCTAAAATTCAAGAAGGGGTCGAAGGAAGTCTTAAGAGGCGTGAAGAAACAAGGCTTGTATACCCTTGAGGGTGAAGTTGTCAGTGGTTCTCCAGATATTGCACCCAGGAAACCTTTGTCGAACACAGAAAGTTGACACATGAGATTAGGCCATGTCAAAACGGGGTTTGGAGAATTGGGGAGACAAAGTATACTTGGTGGAGATAAAGTCGAAAAGTTGAAGTTTTGTGAACCATGTGCACTTAGAAAATCTTGTAGAGTGAAGTTCAATAAAGGCAAACAAAGAACACATGGATCCCTTGATTACATCCATGCTAGTATTTGGGGGCCTGCAAGGTGTCCATCACATTCAAGAACAAGATATTTTCTATCCCTAGTTGATGATTATTCCATAAAGTTATGTGTATTCATCCAGAAGACTAAGGATGAAACTTTTGAGAAATTCAAAAGTTGGAAGACTCTGGTCAAAAATCAGACTGGCAGAAAGGTCAAGAGGTTGGGAACCGACAATGGCCTTGAATTTTGCAATGATTCGCTCGACTGTTTTTATGCATCCTCGGGTATTGAAAGGTGCATGACTACTATAGGTACTCCCCAACAAAATGGTTTGGCTGAAAGGTTTAATCAAATCATTTTGGAAAGAGTTAGATGCATGTTGACTAGTGTTGGGTTAAAGAAGGTGTTTTTGGAAGAGGTTGTTTCAACAACAATATAACTGATAAACAGATTTCCTTCAACTGAGTTAAATATGAAAACATCTGAAGAAGTTTGGTCGGGGCACCCACAAGATCTCGAAAAAATTAGAGGATTTGGTTGCATAGCCTATGCTCACATTTGGCAAGACAAGGTTGAACCTAGAGCTCTGAGATGCATGTTCATGGGATACCCTGAAGGAGTCAAAGCTTATAGGCTATGGTGCGTAGACTCAGGTCATAGGAGGTGTATCACCAGTCGAGATATAGTTTTCAATGAAGTTGAGATGGCTTTAAAGAAAACTTATGATGTCAGTCAAAGTGAACATATATTTGAAGAAGAGATGGAACATGAAGAGATTATTGTTGAGGTGGAGCATGCCGATGTTGAATTGTGTATCCTAGATCAAGTCAAAGAAGAAACACAAGATGTTGAAGATACTGAGGAAGTTGAGGAAACTGTCGATGAATACCTATTGGCAAGAGATTGTCGAGAAGAGTTATAGCGGTAAATTCATGACCATCGAGCTATTGGTTAACTCAGCGTCAATAAAACCAGAGTCGCCACCGCTCTTTTGTTGTTTCCAAAGGAAAAGGGAAAAGTATGAATAAAACCCAAAGATAAGAAGTTTTCAAATCAAAACTAATAAAATGTCAGAGATTACAGGTAAGGGGGTCGGTTACACAGAGGGAAGGTATTAGAACCCAAAGTGTCCTAGGTACTCCTAGGGAGCCCTTTTTATGTGCAAGTGTTTTAGTTAAAAGAAGTTTGCTAAAAATTAGAATGAGGGGATGAGAAAAAGAATTCATTTATTTACAATTTTCTGTTTGACAAGACCTTCGGTCTTATGCCTACGTACCAACATAAAAATGAGGGATCAAAACCTCGTAGTTCGTGGTAAAAATTTCAAAGATGGGTGAATTGATTTTTACAAAATCTTAAAGACCTTTTCTTATCAACAGGAGAATACTCAACCAAACATCAACCAACAATGAGGGCTTTACAACATTTAAGAGGGAGGGCTCTAACTTAGATTCAATCAACAAGTATGCCACTAACCCCTAATAAATGGAAAGACTTATAATCAATATATCATGAAGTGGGAGAATTATATCTCAACCACCGATAACTCAAATCTAAACGCTCTCTTTTGAAAACTTTAAAAGCAAAAGGCACAAAATGGCCAAGAGGATTGGATGAGGTTGTTAGTTCTTCTTGTCTTTTGAAATTAAAGTCAATATGATTAAGTTTACTCACAATTTTGATTAAGAAAATGTTTTGAAAATCAATGGCATAAGGCCAAAGTTTCTACTCTTTAAAACAAGTCTAAGTTGAAAACACAAACAAAGCAGGTTTTAAAATGAGGGAGAGATTTTGAAATTTAAGAAGGAAATGAGGAGATGAAGGGACTATCCTAGAAATTTTTTAAAAGTTTTAAGTTGAAAAGATCTGACCAATGGGATGCAATCTACAAGACAAGAATGTTAGATAGAAACCCATTTCCTTTGGACTATTGAGCAAGCAACAAGCATAACCATCCAAGAAGTTAATATGAAGGTAAAAGGAATCAAATAAAGATAACCAAAATCTAAGCAAGCAGTCTTCAGGGTCTTCAAATGTATCAGATGAAATATTCCTTGTGGCAAACTCATATAAACAATCATCAAATATAAACAATAAGATTAAGATAAAAACCTAGGCACAAAGACAAAATAACAGATAAGCTAATGGGGCTCTCAAGGCTTGTATCAGATGAATGGCACTAGCCAAGATAACTCAGTCTCAAATAATGGCATTGGCCAAGCCCTTCAAAGCATATGGATGTTGCCTATTCTAAGTCCAAAAGCTCATATCAAGTCAAGGGCAGAGGTCCAACAGTCCACCAATATATTTTTTAGATTTTTTTGTTGTTATTATGTATTTTAAGGTCCTAAGACCACTAGCATAACAAAATCACAAGCACACAATATATACAAGAATAAGATATGGCTCAAATGAGCAAAGTGAAATTGACTGAAACATTAACAAGTTGTATGAAATGTAAAAGGCAATGAATGATAAAGGTACTAAAATTTAAATTGCATTAAGTAAATGAAATTGGAAGTAAAGCAATAATAAAGAGATGTTAGTGAAATGTTAGTGGAAGAAGAAAACAATTTTAAGTCATTTTTTGTAGAACACTCAACCATCCACTCACAAGCATGAAGACATAAACAAAGACATCATCCATGAGAAGGGCTCCAACTTGGATAAATCAACAAGTATGCCACTAGCTCTCATAAATGGAAAAAAGGTTAAGTCTTCACACAATATCATGTGGAATGGGAGACTTACAATCTCACTTACAAAAATGCTATGCCTTTTGGGACAAATTTAGGTCTATGTTAAGCAATCATAATTGAACTTATGTAGAAGTCACAACTATTTGAGGATAGGCAATAAAAATATTGGTGTTAATGCATGCTAGAGACAAGGTACAAATGACCAAGCTCCTTAAGCATACCACACACAAAAATAAGAGGGGATGAACCTATCTCAATCATGATCATGTTTATTTATCTGACACAAGGTCATTGATGAATGAAATAGCATTTGAATATTTGAGAAGTCATTCATCAATAATGGATTGGGGAAGAAGGAGATGAAGATGAAGAGATGAAGTAAAAGGGGAATCACATATTGATCAAGGGAGGAATTTCATCTGATCAATACTATCCATTCATCTTGAGGAATGAAGTTTACACATCATCAACCCCTAAATCCAATAGTATTGAATCAAATGGAAGTTCAAATCAACCATGATCAAGGCCAAATAGAAGATGAAACAACACAAAGTCAATCAAATAGATCAACATGATATTTAAACAATTAATCAAATTAAAATCATTTTTAAATGAACAAAAATGCATTTTAAAAGGGGAAAACCTCAAATCCCTTCAAGTCACATATGTTAAACAAGGTCAAAGGACTTTAGGAAAAAAAATTGGGAATTTTTGGAAAGTCATAAGTATTTAAAATTAATTAAAAACAATTCAAAAACTATTAATTCATAAAAAATTGAAATTCAATCCAAAAAATGATTTAATTCAAAATATGGAAGAGAAAATTATTTAAAGATTTTTTGTGAAAGTCCCATATTATTTGGATTAAAATTGAAATTATTATGAATTTAATAAGAAAATGCTATTTAAAATATTAAACTGGAAAATCAAATAATTATAAAAAAGGAGGGCCATCAGATCTCCCTCATTAGTTGAGGTGGCGGATCTGATGGCCACGCGTATCTAGTCCATGGTGGTCACAAGTCAAAGCGTGCACAAACGAGGTAATCAGAAGGAAGGGCCAGGATAAGAAGCTAGGGACCAAATCAGATGGCATGGATCACTCCAAGGCACCACCGGAGCCCTAGCTCCGGTCATCTTCTCCGGTCAACCTCGCCAGACTGTCAGGATCAAAGCATTACCAAAATGGATGGATCATATATGGTTTTGAAGAGAAAATAAAGGCGAACTCGAATCTGACCTCCATTTCTTCCAATTCTCACTATATAAAAGGATATGTGGAATTGAAAAACGAGGTATGCAAACTAAGTTGCTTCGATGTGACCTCAAACCAAATTAATCATGTTGCCTACATTGGTAGGACTTCAGCCAACCATAAATCAAACAAAACTATGGAGAAATGAGAGAGAATCGAAGACTTAAAGTTTGAGAAATTTCACCTTTGGATTATGAAATCTGAGTTAGACATCGATGCAAATTGAATTTCTATTGCTTCCTCTTGCTTGCAGGAGTTGATTATAACACAAATGTCTTTGAATCCTTAGAGTTCTAGTTCAAAAAGAGAAACAGAACTAAAAGCTCGATTTCAAATGAAACCTTCAAGGTATTCTTTCAATGGAGGTTTGGGATTGATGATCAAAGCTTGGGCAAGGGTCCTTCTAAATTTTGAGGCCAATGAGCTCATTATATAGGCAATGCAAAGTGATGATCACGTCTTTCCAATTTGAATCCAAAAATAGCAAGTGATGTGCATGGGTGCATGGGCATGCATTTAGGCCCAAATAATGATTGAAACAGGTCCAAATTCGTGCACAATTGATATTGAAATTACTTCGTAAAGCATACAAAACTGTTTGAAAATTGAGTTCAAAAAATGCCAAATAGGGTCATGCAAAGGAACCTTGTGCAAGTCCCTCAATTTTAATCCAAATGCCATAATCTTGGACTCGTTGGAAAGCTAGCAAGAAGGGGAACAACTTTGATGTTGGAACTTTTTCCATTTCGAGCTTCGATCATGATTAAATTTGGTGTGGAAGTTGGAGGAATCAATCATACTTGAAAATTTTCTAAGTTAAAAGTCAAATGACCCCTTTTTCCACCTTGAATAACTTTTGCTATGAGCTTCAAGTGACTTTGGTTCCTCCTATAAAGTTGTATCCCTTTTAATAATACTCAACTTGGTCACATATTTGATACAATTTGGATCTTGAATGATGGAGTTATGGATTTTAGAAGTTGAGGAAAAATGCATGTTCAATGGTAATGGCCCAAAATGACCTATAATGTTTCCTCTTAGTACATGCCCTTGCAAGTGGAACTTAACCTTTCTCAAACAATCAAAGTTTTATAAGACATATTTAAATTGATCATGAAACTTGGATGATATTCATATCATAAAAATTGAAGAAGTTATAGTTCTTGGAAGTTGACCTTCTATCTAGGGCACAAACAAAATGACCTATAATCTTTCACCATAAAAATGACTTTCCAAGAAAAATTAGCTCTTGATGCCAACATGAAATCTATTTAGAATGTCATAAAGAGTAAAGTTTATCTTGGAATCATTTTCATATGACAAAAATTATAGGAGATAGGATCTAGGGAACCCTAGATTTGACTAGTTGACTTTTCTAGTCACACTCCTTGAACCAACTTGCAAACTTGAAGTTCCTTTGCTCTTTGGGGATCATGGAGGATAATATATGTATAAGATGAATTGAAATGGAGTCTCCCTTTATAATATTTGATCAAATGTTGGAGAAACTTGCTAAGGAAGGCACACAAGATACCCAGATGAATTAGGGCTTCCATGACAAACAAGCTCCAAGCTCTTGATGAGTTCTTGATCAAACTGACAAATAAAGAACATGGGGATCCATATATGATCCTTTGAATCAATGTGATCCTTTATTTTATTAATCGCTTGCATTGAGGCTCTCAAACCCTAGTTGTGAGCTTGATGAGCCACACGTGGATGCACACACTACCTACAAAAGAAATAACACTACACTAGACATAGTTTTAAATTTTGGTTAGTAAAATAAAGAAAATAAATTATGACACAATCAGAAATGCTTGGTGAACTCTCCCCTTGCAAACACAATTAATGAAAGGTGAGGAGGATACCAAGGTATGACCCTAAAGCCAATGTAAATGATGAGATAGCATGAGGGATCTTAGGGTCAAAATTGGGGTCTTACAGCTGCCCCTATTTAAGGTAATTCTAGTCGAGGATGTGAAGGCTAAAATCTTCATATCAACTTGGTAGAATGGACTTAAATAACAACATCAAAAAACAAATTTTGGTCCATAAGAGACCTCATGATGCATATGACATGAATGCAAAAGATAATCTTTATGGGGATATATTGCCACAGAGGAAAAGAATCTAGGAGAGACTGAAAGTCCATAAGAGCATAATGCATTCCATAAGGAAAACTCACTTAGGAGACAGAGACTCTGTGGATAAAAGTAATGTGTATGCTAGGCTACAACATAAAAATTGTTGGAGACACGAGGGGATTTCTATGAAAATAAATCAATGGAAAGACTCAGACTAGGGGGAAAGGAATCTTCATGTATTCGGATAACACCAATACATCAAAAAACACCCGATGGGGAATGCGTAAATCAGAATAAAGCTGAAATATTCAAATTCCGAAAGGAAATTCAATTTCACAAAGAAATATGAATCCAAACTCAACTGGGGAAGAAAAAAACTTCAACACAGGAGTAAAAGAGATATATTATCTACCACCTGTTATTGGATGGGAAGATAATATACTCCGACAGAGGGACATGAAGGTGAGAAAAACAAGAAAGGGGGGTTTGAATTGTTTTAGAAAATAAAAGCTTTTTCAAAGTAAGAACACACAGAATTTTATACTGGTTCGCTTATAACACAAAGCTACTCCAGTCCACCCGACCAAGGTGATTTCGCCTTCAAAAAGGACTTAATCCACTAATCTTGAAAGATTAATACAACCAAACTTCTAAGAGAGTGATCTCTTAGTCCTCCCAAGTATACAGACTACGCAGAGTCACTTGAGGAACAAAAGCAATTTAGTAAAAATAGATTTATAATCGAGAGTGCTTCTAAGAGTAAGCAAATATTATAGCAGAATAAACAAGCAAGTGTTTTCACGTATGAGCAGCAGCTCGTGAAAAACTAAGAGAGAATGTAAAGAATTTTCTGTGCGTTGTTGTGTGTCTCTCACTGAAGTATGTTGTCCTTTATATAGTGGTGAAAAGGACCGTTGGAGTGATGACATAATATTGGCCTTTGATGAGCATTCAATGTCATTACTTCTGTGTTTCTTGCCATAACCAATTTGTCTCCCTGAATAACTTCTTTCTAAATATACTTTCTTTCCATTTGAAGAAGTTCTTTCCGTTACTCTTTCTGGATTTGGAGAATCTTCATCAGAGTCTTTGTTATCTCGGAGTTTCTGTGTCAACCGGAGATTGCGTTGAGGTTACGTCAGAGCTTCTAAGAGTACTGGTCTTTTAGATCATCAGAACTGAGTCCAGTGGAAGTTTAGAGCTTCTTGTCTTTCTGCTGTCTTGATTTGCTCAGAGTCAGAAATTCTAGAGCGCACTTCTTCTTCAGATGCTTCTGATCTTCTAGTACTTTGTATCTGATCAGAGTTTGTATCTGATAAAATGATCAGATTCCTTTGTTTCTGTTAAGAGTCCTGCACACTTAGAGAATTTTTGTTAGGGTGCCATTTTTGGTTTCATCCTTTGTTATCATCAAAATCCTGAAATTCTATTGTAGAACTAATTTTGTTCTTACAGGACACCCATTAACGGTTAAGGTAAACATATAAACGATGACTCGCTAAGGGAAAATGAGGAATATTCATTACTGGTTACTGGGTTAGAACAGCCTACTATAAATAGAGAAACAATAGGGTTTGAACTACCAGTTTAATGGGTAGAAGACCAAAGAGAGAGTATCCGTCACCAGTTAAGATGAACATATCAAGGATAAACTCAGAAGGTAGAATATTCGTTACTGATTAAGGTGAACATATCAAGGATAGACTGCCGAAGAAAATAGGATTTACAACTACCGATTACTGGGTAGAAGACCAAAAAGAGAGTACTTGTCACCAATTAAAATAAACATATCAAGGATAAACTCAAAGGGAGAGTCACCAACTACAGGTTAGGGCAGCTTAACCAAGGTGATCGTCCTCAAAACAATAGGATCTATATCTACCATTTACTGGGTGGAATACTGAACATGAAGAATATCCGTCATCGGTTAAGATAAACATATCAAGGATAGACTTGCTGGAAAAGAAGGATTTACAACTACCGGTTACTAGGTAGAAGACCACAAAGAGAATATCTATCACCGATTAAAGTGAACATATTAAGGATAAACTCAACAGGGAGAATATCCGTCATCATTTAAGATGAACATATCAAGGATAGACTGTCTAGGGAAACGAAAAAAATGAATTTGCTAAGAGAAAAAGAAGTAAATTATCTTTTACCGCTTACTGGGTAAATTATCACAAGTAAAGTACTCAACATCAATAAGGATATTACCGATTACTGGGTAATAAACTCTTGGGGACCAAAAGATCTATCTAGGTAAGAACTAGAAAGAAACGGTCAAAGAAGACTCAACCCAATGAGGACGTAACTCAAAGGGAGTGGTCCCATCCAGATAATGAACTAGGGAGGAGACATAAATAATAATCATCCACATGGAAATAACTCAGCATGGAAGAAGAAAGGATAAACTCTTTCTGCTTAAGGGGTTGACACTCTACATTAAAGAAGGACAGACACACCAAATCTGCATTGGGAAATGATATCACCAAAGCAGGGGATCAGAAAAAAGCTCAAATGCGTAAAATGCCTAATGAATTATCTAATGCTTTATTTATGCATGTGTATGAATGAGTATGTATATGATTATGCTGACAAACGAGCACAAAGGATACAAACATGAAGATCCAATCATCACAACTAGATACTCGGCTAATCTCAACAAGATGGGAACACCAACTAGAGAATCTGCTAGGGATGAAAATAAATCATCGAGGATATAAATCCTAACTTCAAATATATTCAATTCCCTAGGGATGGCACACAACAAAGGGCTTAAGGAAGACCGAGGAGATCATAATCCAAATTCAACACTCAACTTTGAATAGGGAAAGACATGGAGAACATGCATCCAACCAAAAATTGTTGAAGAATCAGCGCTTAGAGGAAACGAAGAATATATATATATATATATATATATATATATATATATATATATATATATATATATATATATATATATATATATATCAGTAGCAATCAAAGGGATTGAAACAAATCCATCTCAAAACACAACACTCAAAAGAGGAGGAACAATATCTAGGGGATAAGCAAAGATTGACAAAGATCTTTCTTAAAGCTCAAACTCTCTAGGAGAGGAGAAAATACAGCTTGGCAACTTCGTGGGGGATGAAAACATTGTATTAGATGAGGATCCACATCTTCAAGATGAGAGATATATACATACTTCAAATCAACAAGTCTACGCTATGAGGAATTTTAGGTCAACACCATATCAAATGGGAGACAACCCTACAGGGGACGACTACATAAAATACTGCTCAAAATCAAACACTGTCTGAAATGAGAATATCTTTCATCGGAAGAGGAAACTCCACGGGGAATCCATGTCACAACAGGAGGCAAAACTCTGAGCGGGGACCTTGACTACTTATTAGGGATTCCAATAATCAAACTTTGTAGGGGGACTTCACTAGGGAATAAGAATCCTGCCACGACAAATCAATGCACCACACGAGGATGTAAATCAGCAACAACAGTCACAAGACTCTTCTTGGAGATTGACAAATAAACCAATTCCAAGGTGCCAAATATTAACCGGATCTGCAGACTCATAGAGGGAAAAAACCGCCACGACTATGCAACAACCAAATAAAGGTGTGTTAGGGATCTGAGAACCAAATAAAGGTGTGTTAGGGATCTGAGAACCAAATAAAGGTTTCACCAGAGATCCTAGGTTCAATCACAAAAGCAAATGAAAATTGAAAATGAAAACTCAAGAAAGCCTCAGCTAGGGTAGGATGAACTTCAAAGAGAACAACACATCATCTCCACCGAGGATAAATGATAAGCTGCTAGGGAGCAACTCATCAACTACGTTGGGGATGAACGAAGAACTGTTGGGGAAAGAAAATCACCAACAAATGCTTGGGGAAGACAACAATGCTTCACACATCAAGACTTATCATACTTAGATTGCTGTTGACATTCCTTTTTGAATTCGATGTTCTTAAAGTAAATGTCTTATTATTTTAGAAAAATGATTATTCATTGATTTATTTATTTCAAAAATTATCATCATAAAATTTTAATTTTATTTAAACAGAAACAAGAAAGAATAACAAATATTTAGACAAAAACTCAACTTTATTTGATAGAATGGTAGTCTACAAATGGCAGGACGCCATGGATCTTTACAAAGTTTGAAAATGGTAATTTACATGGAAAATGGGCTACATTGAATACAATAACCACTACTCTCCCTACATACTGAAATCCACTATGCTCTTGTCTTCGGTTGAAAATGATGAATCAGAACCAAATGATTGTTCAAAACTGCTTCCATGATGAGATCCATCCGGATGCAGTTACTTGCCATAATCCCTTATTTTTGCCTAGATTTCCCCAAGGTGAGGTACTCAATCTACCGAGATCATTTTTCTTTTTTATGTCTCTAACTTTTTCCTGGATTTCCCTTTCGGGGTTTCAATCCATCGAGACACTCATTTTTTCCTAAGTCGCCCTTTCGGGTTTTCAACTTAGCGAGTTATTCTTTTCTTTTTTAGGCATCCATATTTCTTGACTGCATCAGAATTCATGGGACGAGTCAACTCCTCATCATCCATAGTTGTAACAATCAATGCACCGCCTGAGAAGGCTCCCTTAACAACATATGTGCCTTTGTAATTAGGATTCCATTTGCCCCTAGAATCAGGCTTGAAAGATAAAATCTTCTTGAGCATGACCTCACCTTCTCGGAACATACGAGGCTTGATCCTCTTATCAAAAGCATTCTTCATTTTTTGTTGGTATAACTGACCATGACACATGGTAGTCAATCTCTTTTCTTCAATCAAATTGAGTTGGTCATATCTAGTCTGACACCATTCATCTTCATTCAACTTGGCTTCCATCAATACACGCATTGACGGAATCTCAACCTATACGGGGAGCATAACTTTCATGCCATAAACAAGAGAGAAAGGGGTTGCCCCTGTTGAAGTGCGGACGGATGTACGACACCCATGCAAAGCAAAGGTGAGCATCTCATGATAATCTTTGTATGTCACAACCATCTTCTGGATAATCTTCTTGATATTCTTGTTTGCAGCTTCAATAGCCCCATTCATCTTTGGTCTGTAGGAAGAAGAATTATGATGTGCTATCTTGAAGTCTCTGCAAAGAGCTTCCATCATATTGTTATTCAAGTTCGATCTATTATCAGTAATGATCTTACTTGGCACACCATAACGACATATAATTTTATTCTTGATAAACCTCTTAACAACTTGTTTGGTCACATTAGCATACGATGCCGCTTTAACCCACTTTGTGAAGTAATCAATAACAACTAAAATGAAAGGATATCCATTTGATGATTTGGGCTCTATCATTCCAATCATATCGATTCCCCACATGGAAAAGGGCCATGGGGAGGAAATGACATTTAAAAGTGTCTGAGGAACATGAATCTTATCTGCATAGATTTGTCACTTGTGGCATTTATTCACAAACTTGCAACAGTCAGATTCCATTGCCATCCAATAGTAACCTAATCTCAACATCTTCTTTTCCATAGCATGTCCATTAGAATGAGTACCAAAGGAACCTTCATGGACTTCTGTCATCAATAAGTTTGCTTTGTGTCTATCCACGCATCTGAGCAAAACCATATCGAAATTTCTCTTATAAAGCACATCACCATTCAGGTAGAAGTTGCCAACTAATCTTCTTAAAGTCTTTTTATCTTTCAAAGATGTCCCAGGCGGGTAAATCTGACTTTGAAGGAAACATTTGATATCATGGTACCATGGCTTATCATCCTTGATTTCTTCAATAGCAAATACATGAGTTGGCCTATCAAGACGCATCACAGTCAGATTAGGAACTTCATTCCAAAACTTCACCATGATCATGGAAGTCAATATTGCGAGATCATCTGCCATCCAAATTTCATCTCGAGGAATATGATGAAACTCAACTTTTGTAAAGAAAGTTGATATCCTCCTCGCATAATCTCTATAGGGTATCAAACCGGGTTGATTCGTCTCTCATTCACCTTTGATCTGATTAACAACCAAAGTTGAATCTGCATAAACGTCAAGATATTTAATTCTGAGATCAATGGCTTCTTTGAGCCCCGTAATGAAAGCTTCATACTCAGCCATATTATTTGTACATTTTAAGGTCAATCTAGATGTAAGCGGAAAATGAGTGCCTTGAGGAGTAATAATCACTGCCCCAATATCATTACCATATGAATTAAAAGCTCCATTAAATACCATTCCCTAACGGGAACCAGGTTCTGGCCATTCTTCAAGCAATGGTTCATCATAATCTTTCATCTTCAAATACAAAATCTCTTCATCAGGGAAATCATATTACACTGACTGATAATCATCAATAGGTTGGTGATCCAAATGGTCAACAAAGATACTACCTTTAATTGCTTTCTGAGCTCGGTATTTAATATCATACTTAGATAATAACATCTGCCAACGGGCAATCCTCCCAGTTAAAGCAGGCTTTTCAAATATGTACTTGATTGGATCCATCTTGGATATCATCAAAGTAGTATGATTCAAAATATACTAGCGCAAATGCTTAGCAGCCCAAGCCAAAGCACAACAAGTCTTCTCAAGCATAAAATACCGAGTCTCACAATCAATGAACTTCTTACTGAGGTAGTAAATAACATATTATTTCTTCCCGTATTCATCTTGCTGACCAAGAACACAACCCATACTCTCTTCAAGCACAGCCAAATACATGATCAACGATCTTCCTTTAATGGTCGGAGATAGAATCGGAGGCTCAAGCAGATATTCTTTGATATTGTCAAAAGCTTTCTGGAAATCCTCGATCCAATCACAAGATTGATCTTTCTAAAGAAGCTTGAATATAGGTGCACATGTGGCAGTCATATGCGATATAGATCTTGAGATATAGATCAAGTGGCTGAGAAAACCTTTGACTTGCTTTTTAGTTTTAGGCACAGGCATCTCTTGTATTGCTTTGACCTTGGCAGGATCAACTTGAATACCCTTCTCGCTGACAATAAAGCCCACCAGCTTACCAGAGCGAACACCAAATGTACACTTATAGGAACAAGTACAACATTGGCCACCCATTGCGGATATTCGGAGGTAACAAAGAAACCAACATCAATCTACTTCGGCACTTCCTCCTTAATCTTCACGGCCATATCAAGATGAGTTATTCTCAACTTCTGTTTGACTGGTGGGCATTCTGGCTTCAACGGCAATCTATGTTCTACAATATTGGTATCAAGACCTGGCATATCTTGATAGGACCAAGCAAACACATCAGAGTATTCTCGGAGAAAATCAACCAACCCCTTCTTAACCTCTGGACTTCCTTGACATCATCTTTGAAACCCAAGTTGAATAATTCAATCTTCTCTTTAAATGGATAATTGTCTCTTTACTCATGCTCAAGCAAACAGGATAACTCAACAGGCAATTCTTCATCATCATTCTCTTTCTCAGCTTCAAGCACAGGGAAGTCAAAGTTTGGAGAGGGAGTAGGTTCATTATGTTCAATGGGTTTGCTAACCAACCTACATAATGATTTGATATTTTGATTTTAGAGAAATGAAGTGCACACAAATATTATTCATATATGGGAAAATTATTGCTTATTTATGTTTTTTGTGATTACCATTTTTTCAGAAAAAGAAAAAAGTAAAAACAAATATCATAGATGTGGATGAATAAAATTGTATTTTATTAATGATAAATTTGAAAATGCCCAATAATGTTTCACTTCTCCCATAGGCATAGGAGAAGGATTTTTATTTTAATAATAAAACCAAATACTTTGGATGATGTACAATGACCAGAACGTCTACAATAACCCAATTGTTGCAAGTTTGGCCATGTGTCACAAAGTTGGCACAAACTTCATCTTCATCATATTCTTCAATAATTGCAGTTGAGTGTTGTTCATCTTCATGAATGAACCCTCCACTATGTAAGACTTGTTGCAGAGCCTTGTGTCCCATAGGCATAGCAGAAGTATTTTTCTTTTAATAATAAAATGAAATACTCTAGACGATGTACAATGACCGGAACATCTATAGTAACACAATTGTTGCAATTCTGGCCATGTGTCACAAAGTTGGCACAAACTTCATCTTCGTCATCATCTTCAATAATTGTAGTTGAGTGTTGTTCATCTTCATGAATGAACCCTCAACTATGGAAGACTTGTTGCATAGCCTTGACCTTACCGTTGAACGGTCCTTGCTGAAATTCCAGACCAACTCTATTCTTGTTCTCAATGATCTCTACAACATGACCCCACTTGTTGGTGCTACCAGCCTGAACAATTTCCCTTGCATCTTTCAGAGAAGACATGGATGCCTCAGTCTTCTGAATTTCTTCAGCAATAGACAAAAATTGGAACGGTGTTCCAACTTCTTCTTCAGCTTCCACATAGGTGAAGGACGACAAATGGCTCACCAAAAGCGCTTTCTCTCCACCAACAACAACGAGCTTGCCATTCTTAACAAATTTCAGCTTCTGATGTAGCGTCGACATGATGACACCAACCTCATGAATCCATGGCCTTCCCAGTAAACAGCTGTAGGCCGGATGAATATCCATTACTTGGAAATTAATCTGAAATTCACTATGACCAATCTTGACTAGAAGGTCCACTTCTCCGATGATAGTTTTACGAGAACCGTCGAACACTTTCACTACCACACCGTTATACCTCATAGGTGCGTCTTGATAAGACAACCTTGCCAAAGTTAATTTCGGTAGCACATTCAACGATGAGCCAATATCCACCAAAACATTGAGTAGAGCGCCCTCTTTGCAATTCATGGATATGCGGAGTGCCAAGTTGTGATTTTTGCCTTTCTCAAGAAGCTATTCATCACAAAAGCTCAAATTATTGCAAGAAGTGATATTGGCGACAATATGATCAAACTAATCCATTGTGACATCGTGCTCTACATATGCTTGCTCTGACACTTTCTGCAAAGCTTCTTTATGCGCTTTGGAGTTCATCAATAAAGATAACACAAAAATATTTGATGGCGTTTGGAGCAGCTTCTCCATAATTTTTAACTCGCTATTCTTAATTAATCGAAGAACTTCGTCATTATCATCATCTTTAACCTCCAACCCGCTGGATTCACCAGACTGACAAGTTGGAGCATTAACAAGATCAACTGAAGGAACATCTTCCTTCTTACCAACATCTTCTGCGGCCTTAGGAGATACTTGGCCAAATACATGACAGTTACGGGTCACCTTGACGACATCTTCAATGCTTACTACTGAATTTGCAGCGGGAAGAGGAACCTCTTGCCCATTCTCAATCATAGTAGCATTACGTTTATAAGGTACAGCTTTATCGGATGCATACGGGATTGGGTCTGCTAACTGTATTACCAACGACGATACCGATTTATTATCATTCTTGCTACTGTCATACTGGAGAACTACTCGCTCGGGATCTTTAAACACTGACACGATAACATTTACATCATTACGCATATGTCTGGATTGCTGGCTCTGAATTACACCTTCATCTACCAATTTTTCTGAATATCCCTTTTGACAATGACACATCCTCGAGGGTTGACACTGCAAATAACACAACCATCATGGTCATGCTCATAATCACTAATTAGGCACAGAGTTCTATGGATCTCTACCGAAGACTGGCGAATATGACGAACATCAAAAACCCTGAAATTCTCAGGACAACCATCTACCATATTCACATAAGCATTTCCATGAGCAGATAACGTATTAGCTTTGACATTAGGCGCACGGTCCTCAAAGGACACCATACCACTCTTGATCAATTTCTGGACCTCATGCTTCAATGGGTAGAAATTTTCAATGTCATGGTCGGGGGCTCCCTGATGAAAAGAAAAGTGCATATCAGGCTTGAACCACCATGTTAAAGGTTCAGGTCTATGCAAAGGATTCCTTGGTTGAATCAAATTCTTGACAACCAAATAAGGATATAATTCTGCGTAAGTCATTGGAATAGGATCAAAAGTGACTTTCTTCCTCTCAAAATTTTGTTGATTGTTGTTGTAGTGATTGTTGTGGGTACACTGCTGGTGTTGTTGATGTTGTTGTTGAACGCGTACTGATTGAATTGCTGAATTGTTGGTAAAAACAAGAATAACTGATGATACTTGATGATGATGTTGGCGAGGTCTAGCATTTCTTCCTCACATGAGGCCTCATTTTCCTCCCTATAGACACTGCATTGGTTTCCCCTTCATTCTTCTTGGAGAAACTACTGTCGTATTTCTTGCTCGTAGATGCTTCATCTTTAGACAAACGGCCCTCTCGGACACCCTCTTCTAAACGCATCCCCATGCTCACCATTTCAGTGAAATCATTAGGAGCACTGTAAATCATACGTTCATAATAAAATGAACTCAGAGTCTTCAAAAAATATCTTGGTCATCACATTCTCCTCCAAGGGTGGGCTAATTTGAGTAGCAAGTTCTCTCCATCTTTGTGCGTACTCCTTGAATGTCTCCTTATCTTTCTAAGACATCGACCACAACTGATCCCAATCAGGAGCCATATCAACGTCGTACTTGTATTTTTTGACGAAGGCCTCGCCTAAGTTATTGAAAGTATCGACACTTGCACTGTCCAAACCCATATACCACCGAAGTGCAGCACTAGTTAAATTTTCTTGAAAGTAGTGGATGAGTAGTTGATCATTGTACGTCTGACTAGACATCTTGCGGGCATTCATTACAAGATGAATAAGAGGATAGGTATTTCCCTTATACTTCTCAAAGTCTAGGACCTTGAATTTGATTGGGATTTTGACATTGGGCACTAAGCACAACTCAGCAGCGCTCTTACCAAACAAATCTTTACCCCTCAGGGTCTTCAATTACTTTCTCAGCTCAAGAAATTGGTCTTTCATATCTTCAAACTTCTTATAAACATTATCGACACGAGGAAAAGTATGCACGAAAGGATGAGGTACAAACATGATCGGTCTAGATTACGGCATAGGAGAAAAAGTTGGAGCATAACCATTAGGCATGAAGTTTGGATACATTCCCCATGGGAACCCGACAGGCATAGCTGGTGTAGACTGGCTAGCAGGAACTACAGGCATTGGTGTAGAAACAACTTCAGAGATAGAAGTCCTTTGAGGAGGAGTTACAGGAGGAGGAGATGGTTAATTCTGAGCAGCAATGACAGACTCCATCAAAGCAGTGAGCCTAGTAATATCTTCCTTGAGCTCTCGGTTCTCTTGTTCTAGATGATCCATTCTTCTCTAGTGATTAGCTTAAGTATTGTAGTAATGAGTCAGCTTGTCTGATACAAAGACGAAGATCAATAAGACATCTGGCTGAAGAAACTTTTTATGCAAATGATGCATGAAATTCAATGTTTTTAATTTAATTTTCAAGGAATATTCAAAGTCCTACTTGTAAATATTTCAATAATCAATAATAATAATCAGTAATAATGATTTTTGACCATAAAAATCTCTCATTTTATTCATAAAATTTTGGAAGGATTACACTGAGTACAATTTCAGAAACCACTAAGTACAAATACAAAAGAAAAGTAGAGTCTCATACTAAGGATCCCTAGAAACTAAATTAACTAAAATAGCCAAGGGTGTATACTTCCTTCGGATGCGTCTAATTTCTGACTCAAAAGTTGTCTTCATCTGAGCCTTCTCGAGGACGAGCTAATCAACAATCTTCTGCCAAGCACAGAAAGGATGAGGAATACTAGAGGAAAATAAATCCTCTGACTCTCTCTGTCTCTTCACTTAACTCTCTTCAAGAATCTCAATGAGTTCATTTTTGTCTTTCGACTCAAGTTGCAACTCCACATGCTCTCGGTTCAAAGCATGTAACCGCTCTTCTCAAAGGTCCCTCTCTTGCTTCATCATGGCGAGTGCGTCTTCCAACTCCTCTACATATTGGTTGGGGAAAGTTGATTGCTCAGCCACAACCATAGACATAGGTCTTTCACAGGCGTACGACATCTTAAGCTCCAAAGCTCTCTTCTTCGCCCAAATAGTGTAAGCTTATAAAGCTACCTAATTACACAGACCAAGCTTGGCTCTTCCCTTTCTATGAATATTATGCCAAGCATCCACCATTTTACTCTTCAAATTTTGGGGATCTTTACCCTCTTGATAGAATAGATCTTCTAACTGAATGTTATTAGGTTTATCTCTCAAGGGGAACCCAAGCTGATGACGAGCCAAAGCAGGATTGTAGTTGATTCCTCCTTGTGTACCAACAAGAGGCACATTAGAGAACTCACCATAACTGTCAATAATCTCCAAGCCATCCAATGCAGAATCATACCAATATATATCATCATTAGTGAGATACATAAGTCTCTGAGACCACCGTAGATATTGTTTGTTCTCCAAGAAGACTGGTGTCTAAGGTAAGTGCAAAATAAACCACTTGTACAGGAGAGGAACACAGCATACAACGGTTCCACCACCCTTAGAATTCCTTAAATGCAAAGAGAAATACGTGTCACCCAACAAAGTCGGAACAGGATTCATAATCAAGAAGATTCTAATGGTGTTAACATCAACAAAGTTGTCAATGTTAGGGAACAATGTTAAACCATAGATAAGAAAGACAAAGATGGCTTCAAAAGCGCCCATATTACCAGCTTGAGCAAAAGCAGTAACTCTCAGAAGTCAAACCCCAGATTCCTCCTTTCTTCATCATATTAGCATCGTTCTCGAACTTCTTCAAATGAAGAGCCTCATTTATGAATTAAGACCTTGGAAACTCCTCTAATCCACTGAAAGGCACGTTGTTAGACACGGGTATACCCAAGAGATGGGCATACTCCTATAACATGGGCATGAGCTGATAATCAGGAAAAGTGAAGCACCGACAAAGAGGGTCATATAACTGGACCAAGATACTCAAGAGTCCTTCCACAACTTCGGTAGACAACATGGATAGAAACTTCCCATGACGTTGCTTAAAATCCAAGGGACCTACTACAAAGGATGATAGCTTCCATAACTCTTTCAATTCCAGACATCTGAAACTGTACTTCTTAGTGTTCCTTTGTCCATAATCCATGGTCTGAAATCATTTACAAATATGACCTTAGTTCCTTGAAAATTATTACTATGATGAATTTTATGATGCGCATGAATGCATGAATGAAAAAATCACACACAAGGCAAATACAAACAAAGGTCACAGGATAGATCAAGTCATCATCAAAATCAATCATCCATTTCGATGGGTTATGGTTTATTCACCTTATCGACACCCAAGATCCATTGATTTTAACGAGACCGATCGGGTCAACCGAGAATCAAAGGGTTTGTTGTGAGTCACGAGCATAGATTCAGGTTAAGAACCATCCCAAAGGAGTGTAATAAGGATAAAAAACCTGTAGAGCATGCTCTAAAAAGTTCCCAGTGCTATGATCACATTTATCAGATACTATAGGTTAGGATGAATGACTCATTAACCCGTAGTATTCTCAAGAGAAACTTTCCTGAGTGTAGTATCGCATAACAATTGTTATCAAGTCTACACTTGAACAGTCTCCGCACTACGTCCTAAATAGGCCAAGTTGGGTTAAATGTTCTACGATCCTTAACTTCTTGGACTCCTAGGTCGAAAAAAGTAATGTTTATACATGACTTACTCGTGTGACATCAGTAATTCCAAAGGGGTCTCCACTTAGTAGATGGATCTCAATCCATCTCGTTAAGGACTACTCCACACGAGTCGAATATGACTATATCATCCTCCTATCTTAATTGCACTCAAGTTCGGGTTAGAACTTATCTCACAACTCAGAGATCACCAATCACAACAGACATACAGTATCACACGAACAATATATACAATCAATAAACAAACAAATATATATACACACACAAAATTAGGTTAAGCCTACTGAGGACTACTCCCCGGCAAAGTCGCCATTTTCTATTTGTAGCGGTAAGTTCATGACCATCAAGTTATTGGTTAACTCAACATCAATAAAACCAGAGTCGCCACCGCACTTTTATTGTTTCCAAAGGAAAAGGGAAAGTACGAACAAAATCCAAAGATAATAAGTTTTCAAATCAAAACTAATAAAATGTCAGAGATTACAAGTAACGGGTTTGGTTGCATAGAGGGAAGGTATTAGCACCCAAAGTGTTCTAGGTACTCCTAAGGAGCCCTTTTTTGTGTGCAAGTGTTTTAGTTGAAAAGATGTTTGCTAGAAATTAGAATGAGAGGATGTGAAAGAGAAATCATTTATTTATAATTTTTTGTTTGACAAGACCTTCGATCTTATGCCTACGTACCAACAAAAAAATGAGGGATCAAAACCTCGTAGTTCGTAGTAAAAATTTCAAAGATAGGTGGATTGATTTTAACAATAAGCTTAAAGATATTTTGTTATCAATGGGATTATACTCAACCAAACATCCACCGATAATGAGGGCTTTACAACATTTAAGAGGGAGGGCTCCAACTTGGATTCAATCAACAAGTATGCCACTAACCCCTGATAAATGGAAAGACTTATAATCAATATATCATGGAATTGGAGAATTATATCTCAACCAAAGATAACTCAAATCTAAATGCTCTCTTTTGAAAATTTTAAAAGCAAAAGGCACAAAATGGCAAAAAGGATTGGATGAGGTTGTTAGTTCTTCTTGTCTTTTAAATTTAAAGTCAATATGATTAAGTTTATTCACAAGTTTGATTAAGAAAACTTTTTGAAAATCAATGGCATAAGGCCAAAGTTTCTACTCCTTAAAACAAGTCTAAGTTGAAAACACAAACAAAGAAGGTTTTAAAATGAGGGAGAGATTTTGAAATTTAAGAAGGAAAGGAGTAGATGAAGGGACTATCCTAGACAAAATTCAAAAGTTTAGAGTTGAAAAGATCTGACCAATGGGATGCAATCCATACGACAAGAATGTCAAATATAAACCCATTTCCTTTGGACTGTTGAGCAAGCAACAAGCATAACCATCCAAGAAATTAATATGAAGATCAAAGGCATCAAATAAAGATAGCCAAAATCCAAGTAATCACTCCAAAAGCAAGCAGTCTTCAGGGTCTTCAAATGTATCAGATGAAATATTCCTTTTGGCAAACTCATATAAATAATCATCAGATATGAACAATAAGATTAAGATAACAACTTAAGCAAAGAGACAAAATAATAGATAAACCAATGGGGCTTTCAAGGCTTGTATCAGATGATTGGCATTCGCCAAGATAACTCATTCTCAAATAATGGCATTGTCCAAGTCCTTCAAAGCATAGGGATGTTGCCTATTCTAAGTCCAAAAGCTCATATCTGTCGCAACCCGAAAAATACGGTATGCGAAAAAACAACCGGCGAGAAAGAAATGACAGAAGAGTCGCCACCGTGCGTTATTTATCCCAAAGGAGGGAAAGGAAACGCTCGAAGTAAACCTGGAGAAAAGAAAAGGAAAAGACAAGGTCTCGCAACCAAATCTTGGGTTCGGGAGTCGGTTATGCGAAGGGAAGGTATTAGCACCCCTACGCATCCGTAGTACTCTACGGGATCTGTAAGACCCCAATTTTGGCCCTAAGATCCCTCATGGCCCATATCATCTCATATCATAGCCTCAAGGATCATTGCATGCCTTTGCTTCCCTCCTAGTGGGTAGGTTGCCTTGTGTGTGTGGTTCTTGATCACCAAGCATGTTTTGCATTTGTATATTATTGCTTTTCATATGTTTATCATCCAAAAAGTACAAAAATATTGTCAGTCTAACCTTGTTGCTTGCAGTTGAAGCAATTATCAGCAATTAGGTCAAAGACAGTCAACAGTCAGTCAAAGCAATGGATGATGGCCATTCTTGCAGAATTTGGGCACCATGACCAATAATCAAGAGTTCACACAACTTGGGACATCATTGGAAATCAAGGTCTCAAGGAATTAGGGTTTGGAATTCATCAGAAGTGGTTCAATCATGCAAAACCCTAGAAAACTCAACAGAAAGTCAAACTTGGTCAACTGGCCATTTAATCAGTGATTTGATGGATGGAATTGATTTGAAGGAGTTCATTCATGTCTATACAAGCCTCATATATCATGTCCAACCTCATCATGGAAGAATTTGAAGCCAGAGCAGAAATTTCCCAAAACGGAAACTGGGCCTGTAACTGAAACCTGCCATAAATGGAAAGTCTTGATCCTCAAACTTACATCATGATACAAGCTTCAAATGAATTTTTGCCCAACATGAAAGTTGAAGATCTTGTTCTCCCATTTCCAAAAAGTCCAAGAACTCTCAATTCCCATGTGTGGTTGGCAAGTTATGATCGAATCAATTTCAGAAAATCTTGAACTTCAAAAGGCCATATCTCTCAAACCGTTTGGCCAATTTTGGTGGGGTTTTTTCCTACAAGTCACATTTGATCCCCTCTTTCCAAAAATATAAATTTCATGAGCCAAAACTTCACCAATCAAAATGGCATTTTTTGACTTTTCTCATTTAAATGCAAGTTTGACCAATGTTTGACTTTTTGATATAAACCTCTTTCTACCATTTGGCCAATTGGAACAGCTCAGAAATGTCATTTAGAATGTGTTTGCAAACTCATTTTGTGCAGCACATGTGAATCCATACTTGGTTGCTTGAATTGTAAGAAAGGTACAATTTCACCATACTTGTCCATGCTTCCACAACCATGCCTTGTACCTCAAAAGAACAGCAGCATTATGCATCATTTCTTTCTGTCATTGTGAACCTAATTAGCAGCCTAACCAGCACCAACAAGAAGCCATGTCCTAATTGCTTAAAAATTGGAAAAAGTACATGTTTTCATGGAATTCATCCTACAGCCATGCCTAGAACCAGAAGGCAGCAGGATTGCCCATAATTCTCTGTCACTGATAGCAGCAATGGCAGCATGAAAAAACCACAATTGAAGGACATTGCCTTGCCACCAAAAGCAGGACTCAATAGCAGCTTATTTTTTGGATGATGTATTTTCTGTCCTTTGGAGGACAGTAGCAGCAGGAGCAGCCACAACACAGCATAAGCAGCTTCTAAAAAACTGCATACAGCACTCTCCCAAAACCTGACCTTGTTATTTGCATTGAAGATTTTCTGTCAAAAAACACAATAGAACCAAAACATTGCAAAAACCAAAAGCAACTGCTGCAGCAGCCTTGTTCACCATTTCACCCTTTGGAACCTGCATTCCTCACAACATCCTGCAGCAAGAAAACCCTTGCTCTCCCACCACAAAACAACACCAAGAAAGCATGGCACAATACCAAACAGCAGGACCTTTTTCATCACATCTTTTCTGTCACTTAGGATGATTAATTGCAACCAACATAACAAAACCAGCAAAAAACCAAAAGCCCAACTGACCTTACTTGGCATTTTCAAACTGGCTGTCTAAACTTCCAACAAAACTTGGCTTTTGCTTAACACCATATCTCCCCTCACTTTCTGTCATGGAGCAGCTAGCCAACAAACCAACATAACAAGACCTAACTCACTTTGCTGTTGCACTAAAAAAGGGGCTGCTCATATCCTAAAAAACTGGCCTTGCTAAAATCTGTTACAACTCAAAAAACACAACCCTTGGCTATTCCTCTCAAAAACCAACAGCACTTCATTTTTGATTGATGCTCTCAGGTTCTAAAAACACACCCCTTGGCCATTTTTTCTCAAGAAGACTGCCTTACCACAAACAGCACCAAAACAAAAAATGAAAGGCCTCACTTTCTGTCATGAAGCTAACAGCCACAAGCCAACATGACAAACTGCATTCACCTTGTTTTAGCATTTTCTGCTCAAAATCTCCAAAGGCCTCGATCAACTCTTGCTTCTCTCATGCTTTAGCCATCTTTGTGAGCTCATTTGAACTATCAAACCCTTGCTGTAACTGTATCTTCCTGCCCTGTTTTCCTCAAGTCACAACAATGGCAAGTCGAGTTTTGGAAGTTCTCAAGAGTAGCTGAGCTTACCTACATCAAGCATCCATCATTACACACCGTTGTGAGCACCTGTTTCAGCACGACAGCACCAAATAATCACTGCTACTCAACTGAACTTCATTTTTGGTTAAGCATCAATGCCTCAAAGATCATTCAAATTTGATTGAGTTGGATTGTATATATCATGTGCTAACCCTTGTTTTGTAGGTGTGACTCATATACTTGAGTCTCGTGCTATGCACATTGGTCCCTTTGTGGTTGACTGTTGTTTCATTTCCCTTTGATTTGAACTGTTAACTTGTCTACTAATAAGTTTGACTTTTTCAGGTACTTTAGTTGCTTAAGTTCCTTGAACTTGCTTGCTTTGCTATTTAGCATTTGCTTTGAGGTATAATTACTTCTTCTTCATGTAGTCTGGAGACCCGGTCTGTTATTTGACCGGGCAAACTGTCTGAAGTCCTCCTTAAGAGGCAATGCCTGTGTGTGTTTAAAATTGTCCCAAGCAGGAAAAGTCCTTCAAGTAAGGCAATTGGTGGAAGGTAGGGATAAGCAATCTATCCCCCACTATTCAGTGTGTCCTCTCTCTGCTCCCATTACATGGTTGAAGCATTGAGATAAAAACCCAAGATCTAATCGAGTCAATAAAGGGGAAAGAGTTCCATCTTTCTGAACTCCCCCACTTTCTATTATTTGATGCTCTCTCTGATCTGAGATAGAAGCAATGAGGCACACCCCTCATCTCCTATTCATCTGCTTCACCTTAGCCTCTCAATGGCAAGGTTAAGAGCGACCTTCACCTATTACAGTGGACTTTCAAAGTCAAACCCTCTTGTGTGAGCCCCCCATTGTTTGGCTATAGAGTGTGCTGTTTGATATTCATTGATTGATTGATCGCTTCATATGCACACGTTTGCTTGTATGCTTCATGCATTTATCATCATCAATTGCCATTAATGCACAATCATCTCATTTGTCTTTGTGATATTGTCATTGTTGTTTGCCCATTGAGGACAATTGTAAGACCATCCATTGGCCATTGCTCCCATGATATGGAAGTGAGTATAAGACCATCACCTTGGCCACTCATCTTATCTTTGCCTGATGCATTTACTTGATTGTATGTGAGGAAGCAACTGTAAGTCCCTGCAAGTTGGCATTTGCTCTCCTATGATCACATGTTGTTTTGTTTGTTTGTATGTGAGGATACAACTGTAAGTCCCTGCAAGTTGGCATTTGTTTTCCTAGGACCATACTGTGTATGTTAGAGTAAGCCCAGACAGATTGGCATCTAACATCCATGTTTTGCTTTCGTTTGTTTATGTGAGGATACAACTGTAAGTCCCTGCAAGTTGGCATTTGTTTCCTAGGATCATACTGTGTATGTGAGAGTAAGCCCAGACAGATTGGCATCTAACATCCATGTTTTGCTTTCTTTGTTTATGTGAGGTTGCAACTGTAAGTCCCAGCAAGTTGGCATTTGCATTCCTGTGATCATATTGTTGCTTCTGTTTGTATGTGAGGATCCATTGTAAGTCCCTGCAATGTGGCATTGGATTTTCTAGGACCATACTGTGGAGTTAACCTAAGTCCAGACAGATTGGCAGTTAACTTCCATTTCTCATCTTTGTCTTTCTTTTTGAGGAGATTAGTGTAAGTCCATTGAGTGGCATCTGATATCCAGTTTTATTTTAGGAGATTGGTATAAGACCAGTGATTGGCATCCGATATCCGCCTTTCTTGCTTTGTTTGTTATTTATTATCCATTGCTCATTCCAAAGGGCACACTTGAATCATCTCCCATATGATCTCAAGAAGTGAACCTTCTAAGAAGTTTTACAATCCATATTCATCCATTCATCCTCATTAGGTCCTAAACCTTTTCACACCTTTACTTCCAAACTTGACATAAGTGTTGTGCAAACATCTTCATGTTTTCCAAACTAAAAACCTGGACCCAAGTCCTTGACTTTTTCAAACTCCATTTTCATAATACTTCTTTCAAATCAATCTTAATCATACTTTGACTTCACTTTCATAATCACAATCAATTAACTTCACTCATTCACTTGTTTTGGCTTTGTCCATTGTTAATCTTTTCATGCATTAGCCATAGGTTTCAATTATCATTGCGGTTGATGTAAATCTTGCCTATCCTTAGTGAGTCGACTATAAGACTTCCGTACTGAAAACAGGGTTAACCCCTCTAGTGCGTCGAAGCTATCCTCACATGGTGGATGTTGGTCTTGGTCGAGTTTTCTCCCATTGATAATGAAAAGCCTCAGTGCTATTGTTTAAAATTGAATCCATCAACCTTTTTGAAATCTTTTAGCCGAACTACGGCGTTTTGATCCTTACCTTTGATGGAAGGTACGTAGGCAGCGGGTTCATCCGTTCAAACCCAATAATAAAATTGTATATTCTTTTCTCACCATCCCAATCATGTTTGCACAATGCTTATGTCATAACAAATAACAATTTAGTACAACAAGTGTGAAAAGGGCTCCCTAGGAGTACCTAGGACGTAGTGGGTGCCTAACACCTTCCCATTGCGTAATTTACCCCTTACCCAGACTCTCTGATCTTTTATTAGTTTTCTACGTGTAAAACTTCTTAGGCTTTTGTTCGCTTTTTAGCCAGTCCTTTGGATAAATAAAAGTGCGGTGGCGACTCGAAAATCATTGTATGCTTTGCTTATGGTTTAATCGATAAATCATATAGCGACGAATACACCGCTACAGAAAAGTGGCGACTTTGCTGGGGAATATATCGATCCTTGGTGGTATTGCCTACTTTTCACCCTTGTTGTGCTATATTGTTATCTGTTATTTGACATATTTTTGTACAATTTGGGATCACTGTATTGATTGTAATGTGTGAATTGCTTGATATACATTGCTGTTTGCTTTGGTGATCTGTGAGATGAGTTCTATACCCGAACTCGAGTGCACTCTAGGATAGGAGAGTGGCATAGTCTTGTCGATTGGTGTGGAGTATTCCTTAGCCAGTTGACTTGCGAGTCCATTCACTTGGTGGAGGTCATGTTGAACTAATAATGTCACACAAGTTATTTGTGGTTAGGCATTATTCTTTCAATCATGTGCCGCAGAAGCCAAGGACCGTAGCTTACCAAGCCCATCTTGGCCTATTTTCTAGGACCGTAGTGCGGAGGTCGTTCAGATGTCAGTTCTGATACGATTGTCACGCGATACTACACTCATGAGAGTTTCTCTTGAGAATATTCTTGGAATACGAGTATTCGTTCCTCCGATAATATTCGAAAGATGGAACGATGATTATGGGAACCTCTGATAGAACATGTCTGGCAGGTTTAAACCCTAGTACACTCCCTTTGGGTGGTTCTTAACCGAGACTCCATGCTCGTGACTCTCAGTAAACCCATGATTCGTGGTTGAGTCGTTCAAACATTGTTAATATCAATGGATCCCGGATCAGGTGTAAAACCTAAAATCCACCAAAGCGGCTGGTTGATATTAAGAATGTCCGAACCGGTTCATGTACCGTTAATATCAATGGAACTTGGGTGTCGATAAGGTGAAAACCTAAATCCACCAAAATGGATGATTGATATTAGGGATACATAGAGCTTTCCCACGACCTTTGTTTGGTGTGCTTTGCTTGATCCTTGAGTGTGTTTGTTGCATTCATGCATTCACGCATTCATCCGCATTCATGTCATCAAAAAAGAAAATTTTCAAGGAACTTAAAGGGTTATTTGCAAAATTTTCAGACATGGAAAGACCGAAAAGGCATACAAAGAAGTACAGCTTTAAGCAGTCCGACGTAAAAGAGTTAAGGAATCTGACATCATATGTATTAGATCCCTTGGGTTTCAAAGCTCGCTATGGGAAGCTTCTACCTCTGCTCACCACTCAGGTTGACGAAGGATTGATGAGTACTCTGGCTCAGTTCTATGATCCGTTGCATCATTGCTTCTTATTTCCGGACTTCCAGCTATTGCCAACCTTGGAGGAGTATTCTCGTCTCATTGGGATTCCAATTCTGGATCAAGTGCCGTTCAGTGGCTTAGAGGATATTCCATCTGCTCGAGAGATTGCTAGCTTGTTGCATATAGATGAAGAACTGATTAGAGCTAACCTGACTACCAAAGGCGGAATTCAGGGTTTTCCTTCCGAGTTCCTCATTGCCCAAGCTACCTTTTATGGGAAGGCCATGAGTGAGGATGCCTTTGAGGCTCTATTCGCGTTACTCATCTATGGATTGGTGCTATTTCCCAACTTCGACAAGTTCGTGGACATGAACGCCATTAGGATCTTCTCGGTTCTTAATCCAGTTCCGACTTTGTTGGGTGATACATATGTCTCCTTGCACCTGAGGAATATGAAGAATGGAGGAGTCATTGTCTGCTGTTTACCCCTGCTGTACAAGTGGTTTATTTCGCACTTGCCGCAGACGGTTGCTTTCAAGGAGAACAAGGGATGTCTACGGTGGTCTCAGAGACTCATGTCTCTCACCAATGATGATATCACTTGGTATGATCGCGTGTACGATACCGTCCAGATCATCGACTATTGTGGTGAATTCCCTAATGTGCCCCTTCTTGGTACATGTGGTGGGATCAGCTACAATCCTATACTTGCACGTCGCCAGCTTGGGTTCCCCCTAAAGGATAAACCTAATAGCATTCTGTTAGAAGGTGTGTTCTTTCAGGAGGGTAAAGATCCCCAAGGCCTGAAAGCCAGATTTGTCCGTGCATGGCGCAGTGTTCACAAGAAGAGTAGGAACGAGTTGGGTCCAAAGAACTGCATTGCTTTGGAGCCATACACCTCTTGGGTCAGACAGAGGGCTGCTACCTACTTGATGCCGTATGATTATCCAAGACCTACACCGTTGGATGTGGCTGGGCCTTCAACCCTCCCTACCCAACGTGTAGAGGAGTTGAGAGAAGAAGACCTTTCGCGTGCTTGGATCCGTGAGAGGGAGGAATTGCTGCAGCAGCTCAAGGAGAAGGACGCTATGATTGAATTCCTCGAGCACCGAGTGATCGATGATCCGAACGACGCTTGGACTTCTCTGCTTCCTCAGTCTTCCAAATTCTGGAAGAGGAGGTATGATCGACTTGCAAAGGAGAAAGCTGACATGGAAGCGGCCTATGAGAGAGAGATCAAGAAGTTGTGCACTTCTCGTCTTCTAGCATCCCGAGCTTTTAGGGATCCATAGGATGTCATTTACCTTTTTAAAATGCTGTACTTTTTGTCTTGATATATTGAATGAAATATTTTCCATGAGGAATCAAAAATGCTTAAATTAATCAAAATATTGCAAATAATACCCTAAGGGTTCCTTGAAAACAAAGCATTTGCACAAGCATTTCATGCATCATTCTTGCATAAACAGGTACCCTTTGTTTCTGGTCTTCTTGTCCTAACCTCTGTTCTTCATTTATTTTGAAGACAAGCTGATTCACCGGTATTATACACGAGTCAACTCTGCAAGAATCATGGAGCAGTTGGAACAAGAGAACAGAGAATTGAAGGAAGAGGTCGCCAGACTTGGCGCTTTGATGGAGCAACTCCTTGCCGCTCAGAATCAACCTGCTCCGACGCCTGCAACTCCTGCTCAGAGGACAGTCATTTCAGAGGTAGCTACTTCTACAGTGCCAGTCAGCACCCACGCGCCCAATGCCATGCCGCCCGGGTTTCCTTGGGGCATGCCCCCAGGTTTTATGCCAGATATTCCTGCGCCAACCTTCGCTCAAATGCCGGCGTCTAGCTCGGTCCCTATCGCCGCTCCTCCTGTCGTGCATACCATGCCAAGGGTAGACGACATCATCTATCACTCCGAGCCATCTGAGGGCGCAGACGTTCATGAAAAGATGGATGCCATGAACGATCAATTCCTTGAGCTGAGAAAAGAATTGAGGACTCTCCGAGGAAAAGACCTATTCGGCAAGTCTGCAGCCGAACTCTGCCTAGTTCCCGGTGTCAAGATACCGATCAAATTCAAGGTCCCGGACTTTGAAAAATACAAAGGGAACACCTGTCCGCTTGCTCACCTGGTCATGTACGCCAGGAAGATGTCAACACAGACTGATAATGATCAACTCCTGATTCATTATTTCCAAGACAGTCTATCTGGTGCCGCGCTCAGATGGTACATGAGCTTGGACAGCGCCAACATCAGATCTTTCAATGACCTTGGCGAAGCTTTCGTCAAGCAATATAAGTACAACGTCGATATGGCGCCTGACCGAGATCAACTCAGGTCCATGTCCCAGAAGGACAAGGAATCGTTCAAGGAGTACGCCCAGAGATGGCGAGAGCTGGCAGCTCAAATCACTCCACCGCTGGAAGAGAAGGAAATGACCAAGATCTTTCTGAAGACTCTTGGCTCATTTTATTATGAGCGGATGGTAGCAAGCGCTCCCTCTGATTTCACCGAGATGGTGAACATGGGGATGCGTCTCGAAGAAGGTGTCCGTGAAGGACGGTTGGCTAAGGATGATAGCTCTTCCTCTAAACGATATGGGGCATTTAAGAGGAAAGAAGGTGAAGCACATGCCGTTCAATCTCAGCCTAAACACAGAAGACCCTCTGTTCAGAGGAATCCTGCACGACATGTCAGTCATCAGCACCAGGTGGCTCACGTAGCACCTGTTTTCAAGGACAATACTCCTCAACATCAGCAATATCAACATCAACAGTATCAGCATCAGCAACAATATCAACAACCGCAGTACCAACAACAACAATCTCGTCCACAGCAACAGGCTTATCAGCCTCGTGGGAGTACGAGTAATCAGGCAAACATGGGTTACGAAAGGAAGAAGATCAGTTTTGATCCGATTCCTATGTCGTATGCGGAGTTATATCCCTCTCTAATAGAGCGGAAGTTGGTTTCTCCGAGAGATCCTCCGGCTATACCGGTCAACCCTCAGTGGTGGTATAAGCCTGACCTACACTGTGTCTATCATTCTGGTGCTCCGGGCCATGATATTGAGAATTGCTTCCAGCTGAAGACTAAGGTGCAAGACCTTATGAGAAGTGGAATCCTGAGTTTTGAGGACTCAAGCCCGAACGTCACCAAGAACCCATTGCCTGCGCATGGGAAATCTGTCAACATGATTCAAGAATGCCTTGGGAGGTACAAGGTCAAGTATGTCAGCCACATCAGGCAGTCGTTGGTTGATTTACATAAGATGATGTGTCAGTACAGTTATTTGGAGCACAACCACGACAAGTGCCGCGTTTGTTCGGTTAATCGTCTGGGTTGCGATCAAGTACGCAGAGAACTTCAGAAGTTGTTGAATGAAGGTACCATTGAGATTCTGCAGAATCGCAATGTTGATGAAGTCGAACCTGAAGTGAATGTCATATCACCAGTGTTCAAGCTGCCTGAATCAGTTGTTATTTGCTATAATAGCAACAAGCCAAAGGTTTCCCCTTCCTTGGTCATTAAACCAGCTGGCCCTGTGCCCTATTCATCTGACAAAGCTGTACCCTTCAGATACAATCCTGTTGCTGTCCAGGATGGGGTCGAAATGCCTTTACCTTCCACTTCCGTCACCAACATTGCTGACGTCAGTAGGTTGACCCGAAGTGGTCGTGTATTTTCTGCGCCTCCAAAGGCTACTGCTTCCGATACTGTTGAGCGTCCGGTTGGGACCGCTGTGAGCATTCAGAATCCGGCACCTGATGTTGCCAAACCCTCCTCATCCGTACAAAAGACTCCTGTTTCTTCAGTTGGCCCAAGTAGCATTGTTGATGAAGAATCTAATGAGATGCTGAGGCTCATCAGAAAAAGCGAGTACAACATTGTAGACCAGCTTCTACACACGCCCTCCAAGATTTCTATTCTTTCTCTACTGCTGAATTCAGAACCCCATAGGGAATCTCTGCAGAAGGTCTTGGACCTGGCATATGTTGATCACGACGTCACCCTGGAACAATTTGATAGTATTGTTGCAAACATTACCGCTTGCAACACTTTGAGCTTTTGTGACGCTGATCTCCCTGAGGAGGGAAGAGACCACAACATGGCTTTACACATATCCATGAATTGCAAATCAGATGCAATGTCCAATGTGCTGGTGGACACTGGATCTTCTCTTAATGTATTGCCAAAATCCACACTCTCTCGACTATCATATCAAGGTCCTCCTATGAGGCAGAGTGGGATTGTTGTGAAGGCGTTTGATGGGTCGCGCAAGACCGTGATTGGGGAAGTTGATCTCCCTATCAAGATAGGACCAAGTGATTTCCAAGTCACTTTCCAAGTAATGGATATCCACCCATCTTACAGCTGTCTCTTAGGCAGACCATGGATTCACGAGGCTGGCGCCGTGACATCCACCCTACACCAGAAGCTGAAATTTGTGAAGAACAAGAAATTGGTTGTAGTAGGGGGAGAAAAGGCTCTCCTGGTTAGCCATCTGTCTTCTTTCTCGTACATTGACGCAGAGGATGAAGTTGGAACTCAGTTCCAAGCTTTATCTATTGATGAACCAATCGAGAAGAAGTCTCCTTCATTCACTTCCTACCGTGATGCTAAGCTGGCCATTGAATGTGGTGCAGTTGCTGGTTTGGGGAAGGTGATTGAACTTGAAGACAACAAATCCCGGGCTGGCATTGGCTATGGTTCTGGGGCATGCAATGAGCAAGGTCTGTTCAAGAGTGGAGGGTTCATTCACGCCAATCAACATGAAGAAGAGGAAGCTGCTGCCATCATTGAAGAGGAAGCAGAGGACATGAACAATTTTGTTATTCCTGGTGGTGTCTGCCACAATTGGGTCGCTGTAGATGTTCCTACAGTCATCCATAGATCAGAGTAAATTGTTCATTTTGTTTAAAACCTTCTCCCATGCCAAAAGGAGAAGTGATGACATTGTTGGCAGCATTTAATACAATGATGTTTTCATTCAATTAATGCATTGTTTAACATTTGTTTTTCCTTTGTTTTCACTTTTTGCTTTTCTGCATGAAATCAGTGATCACAAAAAAAACCATAAAAACAAAAAAAAACATAAAAAAAAAAAGAGCAAACATTTTTCATCTGCATAATGGTTTGCTTGTTTAAATGCTGAAGTTTTTTCCTTAACCAAAATCATTATGCAGATTGATCCTAAAACCCATTGAACATAATGATCCAACGCCATCTCCCAATTTTGAATTCCCTGTATTTGAGGCAGAAGAAGATGACGTTGAGGGGGTTCCTGATGAGATTACCCGTCTCCTTGAGCACGAAGAGAAGATCATTCAGCCGCATCTCGAAGACTTGGAAACAGTCAACTTGGGGTCTGAGGATTGTGTTCGTCTGGTGAAGATCGGGGCACTTCTTGAAGAGTCTGTCAAGGAAGATTTGATCAGTTTGCTACGAGAATATTCAGATATCTTTGCTTGGTCCTATGAAGACATGCCGGGTTTAGATACAGATATTGTGCAACATTCCCTGCCTTTGAAGCCTGAGTGCGTGCCTGTGAAGCAGAAGCTCAGAAGAACTCATCCAGATATGGCAGTGAAGATCAAAGAGGAAGTTCAGAAGCAAATTGATGCGGGGTTTCTGGTGACTTCGACATATCCTCAATGGGTGGCCAATATTGTGCCTGTTCCTAAGAAGGACGGAAAAGTCCGTATGTGCGTTGACTATAGAGATTTGAATAAAGCTAGCCCAAAAGATGATTTTCCTCTACCACACATTGACATGTTGGTAGACAATACAGCCAAATTCAAAGTCTTTTCCTTTATGGACGGATTTTCCGGTTATAATCAAATTAAGATGGCACCAGAGGATATGGAGAAGACAACATTCATCACACCTTGGGGAACATTCTGTTATCGAGTGATGCCCTTCGGTTTGAAGAACGCCGGAGCCACGTATCAACGAGCTATGACTACCTTGTTTCATGACATGATGCACAAGGAGATAGAAGTCTATGTTGATGATATGATCGCTAAGTCCCGAACGGAAGTTGAGCATGTTGAGCATTTGTTGAAGCTTTTTCAGCGTTTGAGAAAGTTCAAACTTCGCCTGAATCCGAACAAATGTACATTTGGAGTCCGTTCCGGCAAGTTGTTGGGTTTTGTGGTAAGCGAAAGAGGTATTGAGGTTGATCCTGCAAAGGTCAAAGCAATACAAGAGATGCCTGCACCCAAAACTGAGAAGCAAGTCCGAGGTTTTCTTGGCCGCTTGAACTACATTTCCAGATTTATATCCCACATGACTGCCACATGTGCGCCGATATTCAAGCTCCTCCGGAAAGATCAGTCGCATGATTGGACCGAGGATTGCCAGAAAGCTTTCGACAGTATCAAAGATTATCTGTCTGAACCTCCGATTTTGTCTCCGCCTGTGGAAGGAAGACCTCTGATCATGTATTTAACAGTTCTTGAAGACTCGATGGGTTGTGTACTCGGTCAACAAGACGAATCAGGGAAGAAGGAGTTTGCTATATACTACCTCAGTAAGAAGTTTACTGATTGTGAGTCTCGATACTCTACACTTGAGAAGACGTGCTGTGCTTTAGCTTGGGCTGCTAAGCGTTTGCGCCAGTACATGATAAATCATACAACTTGGTTGATATCCAGAATGGATCCGATTAAGTATATCTTCGAGAAGCCTGCTTTAACTGGGAGGATTGCCCGTTGGCAGATGTTGTTGTCTGAGTATGATATTGAGTATCGAGCTCAAAAAGCTATCAAAGGTAGTATCTTGGCTGACCATCTAGCGCACCAGCCGATTGAAGATCATCAGTCTGTTCAGTATGACTTCCCTGACGAGGAAATTCTGTATTTGAAGATGAAAGATTGCGATGAGCCTACACTTGATGAAGGTCCAGAACCTGGTTCCGGATGGACGATGGTGTTTGATGGCGCTGTTAATCAATATGGAAATGGAATTGGGGCAGTGATTATCACTCCTCAAGGTTCACACATTCCGTTTACAGCAAGGCTAACTTTCAAATGCACGAACAACATGGCGGAGTATGAAGCCTGTATAATGGGACTTGAAGAATGCATTGATTTGAGAATCAAGTATCTTGATGTCTATGGTGATTCGGCCCTAGTTATCAATCAGATCAAGGGTGAATGGGAGACGAACCAGCCAAGTCTCATTCCGTACAGAGATTACGCAAGGAGAATTTCAACGTTCTTTACAGAAGTTGAATTTTATCACATTCCTCGAGAGGATAATCGGATGGCGGATGCTCTTGCAACGCTTGCTTCCATGATAGTGGTCAGACGGTGGAATGATGTCCCCAATATTACTGTGATGCGCTTGGACAGACCAGCTCACATATTTGCAATCGAAGAAGTGAAAGATGACAAGCCTTGGTATTTTGATATCAAAAATTTCCTCCAGAACCAGGTCTACCCGCCTGGGGCATCTGTGAAAGATAGGAAAACTTTGAGAAGGTTGTCAGGCAGTTTCTACCTCAGTGGTGAAGTGTTGTATAAGAGGAATTTCGATATGGTTTTGCTCAGATGCGTGGATAGACACGAAGCAAACCTATTGATGACTGAGGTCCATGAGGGTTCATTTGGTACTCATTCCAATGGACATGCCATGGCTAAGAAAATGTTGAGAGCGGGCTATTATTGGCTGACAATGGAGTCTGACTGTTGCAAGTATGTGAAGAAATGTCACAAGTGTCAAATTTATGCGGATAAGATTCATATTCCTCCGACACTCCTGAATGTGATTTCATCACCATGGCCTTTCTCTATGTGGGGAATCGACATGATCGGCATGATTGAGCCGAAAGCATCCAACGGGCATCGGTTTATTCTCGTAGCGATTGATTACTTCACCAAATGGGTTGAAGCCGCTTCATACGCGAATGTAACCAGACAGGTGGTTGTGAAGTTTATCAAGAACCAACTGATTTGCCGTTATGGTGTGCCAGAGAGGATCATTACTGATAATGGATCCAATCTGAACAATAAGATGATGGATGAGTTGTGCACTGAATTCAAGATTGCACACCATAACTCCTCTCCTTACAGACCTAAGATGAATGGGGCTGTTGAAGCTGCTAACAAGAATATCAAGAGGATCATCCAGAAGATGACTGCCACGTACAAAGATTGGCATGAGATGCTGCCATTTGCTTTGCATGGATACCGTACGTCTGTACGCACTTCGACAGGGGCAACCCCTTTTTCTCTTGTTTATGGCATGGAAGCCGTTCTCCCAGTAGAGGTGGAGATCCCATCAATGCGAGTCTTGATGGAAGCCAAGTTGACTGATGCTGAATGGATTCAGAGTCGTTATGACCAGTTGAATTTGATCGAAGAGAAGCGATTAACTGCCATGTGTCATGGTCAGTTATATCAGCAGAGAATGAAGAAAGCATTCGATAAGAAGGTCAAGCCTCGTGTGTTCCGAGAAGGTGACCTCGTGCTCAAGAAAGTTTTGTCTTTCGCGCCCGATTCCAGGGGCAAGTGGACTCCAAACTACGAGGGTCCATATGTTGTTAAGAGAGCCTTTTCAGGCGGTGCTTTAATGCTTACAACAATGGATGGGGAAGATTTCACTCGTCCTGTGAATTCAGATGCAGTCAAGAGATACTTTGCCTAAAAAAAAAGTATATGCAAATGAAAAAACAGAATAGCTCGCTAAGTTGAAAACCCGAAAGGGCGGCTTAGGCAAAAATGAGCGTCTCGGTGGAGAACCCGCAAGGGTAATCCAGGCAAAAATTAGAGACTTGAAAAGAGAGAATATTTGCATCCCGCTAGATTGAGTACCTCACCCTGGGGCAATCTAGGCAAAAATTAGGGATTTGGCAAGTAACTGCATCCTGACAAGACTTTCTGGTTCATCAGTCGTCATTTCGTCAGAAGATTCTCGATTCGCCGTCAACCGAAGCTTCGAATACATCGAGATTCAAATTGGTAGAGAAAGGATCATTATGTTCAATGTAGCCCTCTTCCAATATATATCACTGATTTCAAATTTGTACAGATCTATGGAGTCTTGCCATTTGCAGACTACCATTCTATCAAATCAATTTGAGCTTTTATCCAATTATTTGCACTCTTATTTGTTTCAATTCAACAAATGTTTTGCATGTTTTAAATTGATAAAATATCATTGTTTTAAACAAATCAAAATTTTTCAAAAAAATTGTTTTAAACAAAGTGAACATTCACAAGATTGAAAGGATACTCAAGAATATCTCAGTGCTCTCCCGAGGGTGGCATGATTTCCAACAGGTAGGACGTTGGTTCATATTCCTGGTTTGGTGGTATCTTCTTTCTTCAGATCTTTGTTGGGGTTGTTCCCCCAGTATAGTCGCAAGCAGAGTGTTGTTGAAGACTTCGTTTTCTCCAGCAGCAGTTTTCCCAGCATGGGTGTTTCCTTGTGAGTTTCGGCGGTTGATGGTTTGTCATCTTGGTGCCCCGTCACTTTCTCCAGTGGGTCGTATGCCCCAGACTTTATTTGTCTCCTCGGCAGTCATGAGTAGAGCTGTTATTGATATCCCCATCGGATTCGCGAGCAGAGTTGTTATCACTCTTCCCAATGCAGTTGCCAGCGGAGTTGTTTCCTCAGCACGATCGCTTCCTTTTGAAGACTCGGTAAGCCGGCGGTTTGATACCCGGTACTTTACCTTTTCCCCGGCGAAGTCGTCTGCGGAATTGTTGCTATCTCTCCACCAGAGTTTGTTCTCTTCAGCAGAGCAGGATTTATTTTCCTATTCAGCGGTTGATTGGGTCGACATCCCAGTGTTTTCAACCATCTTTTTCCTCAGCATAGTCTGCAGAGTATTTGTTATGGCAATTTCGCCTGTTGAGTACTCCTTCAATCCCCGGTATGGTCGGATGATGGCTCTACCATCCAGAGAATGGATTAATTTCCTGACTGTTTGTGATCCCCAGTAGAGTGGCTTATATTGCAGAATCTACTTGTTGTGATCAGTTTGCTATGCATATTCTTTCCCAAGTAGAGTGGTTCGTTGCAGAATATACTTGTTTGATCTGTCCTCCCTCAGTGGGTTGTTCCCCAAGAGAGTAGCCGACAGTTTTCCCCAGTAGAGTTGCTTATGCAGTTAGATTCTATTTGGATGATATCACTCTCCCTCAGTGGGTTGTTCCCCAGCGGAGTTATGTGGAGTTGCTTCTACAACAGTTCGTGCTTGTGCAATGCATCCTTTTGTTTCTCAGTTGACACCGAGATCCCCTGCAGATACTTTGGGACTTCTCTTGTTCCCCTACAGATTCGTCTTGGTGACTGCTTTGCCCATTGTGACTTTCTGTACCCTGATTGGGTTGTTTCCTGATATCTTTGATCCTCTGCTTCTTCAGCAGTACCCGCAGATCTTTGCTTTACAGCATGAAGATCTCCGCAGATTGGCTCTCCAGCTGGTTGTTCCCCTGGAAGTATAATACCGGACGTTTTGATTCCTGAACCTGTTTGTGTTGGAGTTGTCTGTTTTGTCAGCATTCATCAAACATAAATCACGCATATTCATGCATATTCATAAACATTCAGATATTCATGTTGCATTTCTTGCCATGTATCTTTTGCTTGTCGTGTTCTCCTGCACGGGTGATATAGATCTCTTTATAGATCTCCCCAAGCAGATGTCGGGTGTTTAAAATCTCTCCATATAGAGTCAGCCCCATAAGCAGAAAATGTTGCCTTTCCTTCTGCAGTTCCCCACTGAGATATATCCTCGTGGATGACGGTTTCTTCTGTTTCCTCCCAACACATATATTGGGATGGATGTTCCTATTTGAGTTACATCCTCATTAGGACGTGTCTTGATTCAGTCTGTCTTTTCGGATTATTCCCGAATTGGCTATTTGTCAAATGTCTTGTGCTTCCCAGTGGGTTGTTCCCCAGCGGAGTAATTTTGGGCCGCTACCCTCATACCTGTGGTTATAAGTCCTACTTTTCCTGGCTTTCTTGACAGAATTTGTGGTTATACACCTTTTATTCTCCAGCCAGAGTTTTGGTTTTCTACCTAACAGTCGGTAGTTGTAAATCCTATTTTCCTGCTCTCCAGCAGTTTGTGGTTTGTTATAAACCCTATTTTGGTTTCCCGTGCGGATTTGTGATTCGTTCTATCCCCACGTGGGGTTGTTGGTCTTCTATCCCGTATTCGGTAGATGTAAACCCTAATTTTGTGGTCATCTCCACCCTTGTTGGCCCTCTGCCTACAAACCGGCAGTCGTAAGTCCTATCTTTGCGGTTTTTCTATTTACAAACCGGTAGTCATAAACCCTGTTTTCTCCACTTGCAGAGTTAACTTTGTTGTTCATCTCAACCGATGACAATTTCCCTTGTGGTTATCTTCATCTAGTTCTTGATGTTGATTTTCCTTTGCTTGGATAAGTCGCTCAGATCAGTACTTATATCCCTCGCAAGTCTTTTGTGGACAATTGCCGTATGCTAGCAATTTTATCCCCAGTAGGTCCTTTCACCTTGTGTCAGTGATTGTGTTCCCTGGATCATTGGTTTTCACCAGTGAATCCTCAGCAGATCGCCTTTCATTTACCCTTTTGTCGATAATGTCTGTTGCTCCTTTTGATTGGTCATCATTATATACCTATTCTGGTATCCTGATGCCTTTCTTTTCGGATTTTTATCCTATAAACAACCTACAACCCGGTTAAGGATAATCTTCCATGCGAGGTTATTATTCACGTTTTGACGGCTATGAATAATATGTCTCATGCGCTCTTTGGTCGGAATCCTTTGTTGATCTTCCCCAGTCGAGTAAGATTCGTTTTCCCGTTGTGGAATCGAATGTCCATCCTATAAACAAGTCTGCTGTTCTAGCTTTCTTCAGGATGATGAGTGTTTTGGAACACAAACCAATTCACGTCTTCGGATTTTATCCTATAAACAACCTACAACCCGGTTCAGGATAATTTTCCATGCGAGTACATTATCTACGTTTTGACGGCTATAGATAATATATCTCATGCACTCTCTTGTCGAACACTTTGTTTGTTTCCCCAACTGAGTAAGATTTGCATTCTTTACAGAATCAAATATCCATCCTATAAACAAGTTTGCTTTCGCTCTCTTCAGGATGATGAGTGTTTTGGAACACACACCAATTCACGTCTTTGGTCGGTCACCTGTTACATACCTACAACCCGGTATCCTTGGTGTTCCTTCCTGATTTTTGTTACCCTCATACCGGTAACACCTCATTCTTTGGTGCTTCCTCAGTGAAGTTTTCCCGTTGCTTCTCCCCAGGAGTCAGCTTGTGTCTCTCCAATGGATTTATTTTCCTTTGGATTTCTTTTCCCAGTGTGAGTCCTTCACTCCCCAGTGAGGCCTACAGTCTGTTTTCTGTTATCTTCTAATCAGAGTCGTGTCTTGTTCACGCTGTGTCAGTGTTGTTTATCCCCAACTAAAGTCTTGTCAGAGTCTCTGTTCCTGGTGAGTGTATTACTCCGATAGGATCGTCTTTTCTTCTGTGTTAACCATATTCGCCACAGAATTTGTGTCTTTTGCATACATACATTTGCATCATGAGGTCTCTTAGGGACCAAAATTTGTCTCATTACTGTTATTTAAGCCCATTCTACCGCGTCGAGATGAAGATTTCTAAACTTCACTTCTCCGGCTAGCATGACCTTAAATAGGGGCATCTGTAAGACCCCAATTTTGGCCCTAAGATCCCTCATGGCCCATATCATCTCATATCATAGCCTCAAGGATCATTGCATGCCTTTGCTTCCCTCCTAGTGGGTAGGTTGCCTTGTGTGTGTGGTTCTTGATCACCAAGCATGTTTTGCATTTGTATATTATTGCTTTTCATATGTTTATCATCCAAAAAGTACAAAAATATTGTCAGTCTAACCTTGTTGCTTGCAGTTGAAGCAATTATCAGCAATTAGGTCAAAGACAGTCAACAGTCAGTCAAAGCAATGGATGATGGCCATTCTTGCAGAATTTGGGCACCATGACCAATAATCAAGAGTTCACACAACTTGGGACATCATTGGAAATCAAGGTCTCAAGGAATTAGGGTTTGGAATTCATCAGAAGTGGTTCAATCATGCAAAACCCTAGAAAAGTCAACAGAAAGTCAAACTTGGTCAACTGGCCATTTAATCAGTGATTTGATGGATGGAATTGATTTGAAGGAGTTCATTCATGTCTATACAAGCCTCATATATCATGTCCAACCTCATCATGGAAGAATTTGAAGCCAGAGCAGAAATTTCCCAAAACGGAAACTGGGCCTGTAACTGAAACCTGCCATAAATGGAAAGTCTTGATCCTCAAACTTACATCATGATACAAGCTTCAAATGAATTTTTGCCCAACATGAAAGTTGAAGATCTTGTTCTCCCATTTCCAAAAAGTCCAAGAACTCTCAATTCCCATGTGTGGTTGGCAAGTTATGATCGAATCGATTTCAGAAAATCTTGAACTTCAAAAGGCCATATCTCTCAAACCGTTTGGCCAATTTTGGTGGGGTTTTTTCCTACAAGTCACATTTGATCCCCTCTTTCCAAAAATATAAATTTCATGAGCCAAAACTTCACCAATCAAAATGGCATTTTTTGACTTTTCTCATTTAAATGCAAGTTTGACCAATGTTTGACTTTTTGATATAAACCTCTTTCTACCATTTGGCCAATTGGAACAGCTCAGAAATGTCATTTAGAATGTGTTTGCAAACTCATTTTGTGCAGCACATGTGAATCCATACTTGGTTGCTTGAATTGTAAGAAAGGTACAATTTCACCATACTTGTCCATGCTTCCACAACCATGCCTTGTACCTCAAAAGAACAGCAGCATTATGCATCATTTCTTTCTGTCATTGTGAACCTAATTAGCAGCCTAACCAGCACCAACAAGAAGCCATGTCCTAATTGCTTAAAAATTGGAAAAAGTACATGTTTTCATGGAATTCATCCTACAGCCATGCCTAGAACCAGAAGGCAGCAGGATTGCCCATAATTCTCTGTCACTGATAGCAGCAATGGCAGCATGAAAAAACCACAATTGAAGGACATTGCCTTGCCACCAAAAGCAGGACTCAATAGCAGCTTATTTTTTGGATGATGTATTTTCTATCCTTTGGAGGACAGTAGCAGCAGGAGCAGCCACAACACAGCATAAGCAGCTTCTAAAAAACTGCATACAGCACTCTCCCAAAACCTGACCTTGTTATTTGCATTGAAGATTTTCTGTCAAAAAACACAATAGAACCAAAACATTGCAAAAACCAAAAGCAACTGCTGCAGCAGCCTTGTTCACCATTTCACCCTTTGGAACCTGCATTCCTCACAACATCCTGCAGCAAGAAAACCCTTGCTCTCCCACCACAAAACAACACCAAGAAAGCATGGCACAATACCAAACAGCAGGACCTTTTTCATCACATCTTTTCTGTCACTTAGGATGATTAATTGCAACCAACATAACAAAACCAGCAAAAAACCAAAAGCCCAACTGACCTTACTTGGCATTTTCAAACTGGCTGTCTAAACTTCCAACAAAACTTGGCTTTTGCTTAACACCATATCTCCCCTCACTTTCTGTCATGGAGCAGCTAGCCAACAAACCAACATAACAAGACCTAACTCACTTTGCTGTTGCACTAAAAAAGGGGCTGCTCATATCCTAAAAAACTGGCCTTGCTAAAATCTGTTACAACTCAAAAAACACAACCCTTGGCTATTCCTCTCAAAAACCAACAGCACTTCATTTTTGATTGATGCTCTCAGGTTCTAAAAACACACCCCTTGGCCATTTTTTCTCAAGAAGACTGCCTTACCACAAACAGCACCAAAACAAAAAATGAAAGGCCTCACTTTCTGTCATGAAGCTAACAGCCACAAGCCAACATGACAAACTGCATTCACCTTGTTTTAGCATTTTCTGCTCAAAATCTCCAAAGGCCTCGATCAACTCTTGCTTCTCTCATGCTTTAGCCATCTTTGTGAGCTCATTTGAACTATCAAACCCTTGCTGTAACTGTATCTTCCTGCCCTGTTTTCCTCAAGTCACAACAATGGCAAGTCGAGTTTTGGAAGTTCTCAAGAGTAGCTGAGCTTACCTACATCAAGCATCCATCATTACACACCGTTGTGAGCACCTGTTTCAGCACGACAGCACCAAATAATCACTGCTACTCAACTGAACTTCATTTTTGGTTAAGCACCAATGCCTCAAAGATCATTCAAATTTGATTGAGTTGGATTGTATATATCATGTGCTAACCCTTGTTTTGTAGGTGTGACTCATATACTTGAGTCTCGTGCTATGCACATTGGTCCCTCTGTGGTTGACTGTTGTTTCATTTCCCTTTGATTTGAACTGTTAACTTGTCTACTAATAAGTTTGACTTTTTCAGGTACTTTAGTTGCTTAAGTTCCTTGAACTTGCTTGCTTTGCTATTTAGCATTTGCTTTGAGGTATAATTACTTCTTCTTCATGTAGTCTGGAGACCCGGTCTGTTATTTGACCGGGCAAACTGTCTGAAGTCCTCCTTAAGAGGCAATGCCTGTGTGTGTTTAAAATTGTCCCAAGCAGGAAAAGTCCTTCAAGTAAGGCAATTGGTGGAAGGTAGGGATAAGCAATCTATCCCCCACTATTCAGTGTGTCCTCTCTCTGCTCCCATTACATGGTTGAAGCATTGAGATAAAAACCCAAGATCTAATCGAGTCAATAAAGGGGAAAGAGTTCCATCTTTCTGAACTCCCCCACTTTCTATTATTTGATGCTCTCTCTGATCTGAGATAGAAGCAATGAGGCACACCCCTCATCTCCTATTCATCTGCTTCACCTTAGCCTCTCAATGGCAAGGTTAAGAGCGACCTTCACCTATTACAGTGGACTTTCAAAGTCAAACCCTCTTGTGTGAGCCCCCCATTGTTTGGCTATAGAGTGTGCTGTTTGATATTCATTGATTGATTGATCGCTTCATATGCACACGTTTGCTTGTATGCTTCATGCATTTATCATCATCAATTGCCATTAATGCACAATCATCTCATTTGTCTTTGTGATATTGTCATTGTTGTTTGCCCATTGAGGACAATTGTAAGACCATCCATTGGCCATTGCTCCCATGATATGGAAGTGAGTATAAGACCATCACCTTGGCCACTCATCTTATCTTTGCCTGATGCATTTACTTGATTGTATGTGAGGAAGCAACTGTAAGTCCCTGCAAGTTGGCATTTGCTCTCCTATGATCACATGTTGTTTTGTTTGTTTGTATGTGAGGATACAACTGTAAGTCCCTGCAAGTTGGCATTTGTTTTCCTAGGACCATACTGTGTATGTTAGAGTAAGCCCAGACAGATTGGCATCTAACATCCATGTTTTGCTTTCGTTTGTTTATGTGAGGATACAACTGTAAGTCCCTGCAAGTTGGCACTTGTTTCCTAGGATCATACTGTGTATGTGAGAGTAAGCCCAGACAGATTGGCATCTAACATCCATGTTTTGCTTTCTTTGTTTATGTGAGGTTGCAACTGTAAGTCCCAGCAAGTTGGCATTTGCATTCCTGTGATCATATTGTTGCTTCTGTTTGTATGTGAGGATCCATTGTAAGTCCCTGCAATGTGGCATTGGATTTTCTAGGACCATACTGTGGAGTTAACCTAAGTCCAGACAGATTGGCAGTTAACTTCCATTTCTCATCTTTGTCTTTCTTTTTGAGGAGATTAGTGTAAGTCCATTGAGTGGCATCTGATATCCAGTTTTATTTTAGGAGATTGGTATAAGACCAGTGATTGGCATCCGATATCCGCCTTTCTTGCTTTGTTTGTTATTTATTATCCATTGCTCATTCCAAAGGGCACACTTGAATCATCTCCCATATGATCTCAAGAAGTGAACCTTCTAAGAAGTTTTACAATCCATATTCATCCATTCATCCTCATTAGGTCCTAAACCTTTTCACACCTTTACTTCCAAACTTGACATAAGTGTTGTGCAAACATCTTCATGTTTTCCAAACTAAAAACCTGGACCCAAGTCCTTGACTTTTTCAAACTCCATTTTCATAATACTTCTTTCAAATCAATCTTAATCATACTTTGACTTCACTTTCATAATCACAATCAATTAACTTCACTCATTCACTTGTTTTGGCTTTGTCCATTGTTAATCTTTTCATGCATTAGCCATAGGTTTCAATTATCATTGCGGTTGATGTAAATCTTGCCTATCCTTAGTGAGTCGACTATAAGACTTCCGTACTGAAAACAGGGTTAACCCCTCTAGTGCGTCGAAGCTATCCTCACATGGTGGATGTTGGTCTTGGTCGAGTTTTCTCCCATTGATAATGAAAAGCCTCAGTGCTATTGTTTAAAATTGAATCCATCAACCTTTTTGAAATCTTTTAGCCGAACTACGGCGTTTTGATCCTTACCTTTGATGGAAGGTACGTAGGCAGCGGGTTCATCCGTTCAAACCCAATAATAAAATTGTATATTCTTTTCTCACCATCCCAATCATGTTTGCACAATGCTTATGTCATAACAAATAACAATTTAGTACAACAAGTGTGAAAAGGGCTCCCTAGGAGTACCTAGGACGTAGTGGGTGCCTAACACCTTCCCATTGCGTAATTTACCCCTTACCCAGACTCTCTGATCTTTTATTAGTTTTCTACGTGTAAAACTTCTTAGGCTTTTGTTCGCTTTTTAGCCAGTCCTTTGGATAAATAAAAGTGCGGTGGCGACTCGAAAATCATTGTATGCTTTGCTTATGGTTTAATCGATAAATCATATAGCGACGAATACACCGCTACAGGATCCACTCTTGTTGTTTCTTGTCTAAAGGGTGTATGTTTATCTAATGTACTATTTACTAAAAGGGGGGTCAAAGAAAATGACTCGCACGGATGTCGCATCCACTGCATACGTATCTCATCTGGAATGAGAATCAGAGTCTTCGTAGCTCGGCTACCTAGGGGTTAAGGATAAGTGTGCTCGCTAAGACATCGTGTCTTATGCCTACGTATCTCATCGGGAATGAGAATCAGAGCAAAACGTAGTTCAAACTAACTACGGGATTAAGGGTCTCGATTGCAACTAGGGCAAGAGAAAGGGAATGTCTCGATCGCAACGAGGGCGAGAGAAAGGATCGCAACAAGGGCGAAAGCAAACAAGGATTAGTTGTTAGTCGTTAGTCAAACTCGGCAAGACATCGCATCTTGTGCCTACGTATCTCATCTGAACATGAGGATCAGAGTTGCCGTAGTTCGGCTACATAGGGATTGCCATCTGAACATGGCACCTACACACAAAAAGGTGGCAAACATGGAGCCCGACTGCCAATCACTGGACTTATATCAGCATCCGAACCAAAACACACGCAAAAGGGCAAACGTGGAGCCCGACTGCCAATCACTGGACTTACATCAGCATCCGAACCCAACAAACCCACACTGGAACCCGAATGCCACTCGATGGACTTGCATCAACTTCCAAGCACACAACAACCAAACAAGTTAATAGGGAGTCGGGAACTCGAGCCTATAACTGTCAAGCACACACAAAAAGAAAAAAAGAAAGGTGCCCGGAGTGGTCTCGCACGACCACCTGCCTACATACCTCGTCTGGAACAAGGATCAGGGCGATGTAGTTCCCCTTAACAGGGGTTGCCATCTGAATATGGACTTACAAAAGGAGGACACCAGTTGTGTCAAAGGAGAGTGGGCAATGTGTTCACGTCCTAGCAGTAGGTGTCGCAGCTCGCTGAATCGAGTCTTAGGCAGTTACCTCTTTGCAATAGAACGGACTACATGCCACAAGATCGGAGACGCTCGGAAAGGTCTAAAAGAAATGGGGAAGCTCTGCCCTAGAGTTGTCATGCAATGTGTGCTTAAGTGTTAGGATTTACAAATGGGAATATCTACCTAATGTTAGCATGCAAAGAAATATGGGAATTCTACCTATGTTATCATACAAAAGGATACGGGAATCCTACCTATGTTATCATGCAAAAGGTTCTATCTAATGGGTGCTACCAATCGGAACAAGAATCGACGAATGGAGCAAGGAGAAGAGTGGGGTAAAGGGTAGATGGCGATGCATGAAGCAATCGACTTACAAGGTTGATGGCGATGCATAAAGCAGTCGACTTACAAGGTTGATGGCGATGCATAAAGCAATCGACTTACAAAAGGGTGGATGAATACGTGCTGGTTCTGTTAGGTTTTGAAAAATGATTACTCGACGTTGGATCGAGGTTTTGATCTTGCTTTGAAATGGTTATCGAATGTTCATTTTATTTCTTGTATTAACAGATGAATAAAGAGTGAAAGAATAAATATTATACATTTCATGGGAGAGGGATACATTTGTTATGAATGGGGGTTGTCATGGCAATCAAACAATATAAATATATGCCTCATACATCATACAAGTAGGCAACAGTTAATCAAACAAGTAAGATATAAACAAGTATATAATCGAATCAAATAATCAAAGAATGAAATAATGAAACAATAAACAATGTATGAGTGTAAGTGTAAGGGAACCGGCTCATTGTAAGAAAGCCCAAGAGTAAGCTATGTGAGGTTGATGGCGATGCTTAAAAAGCAATCGACTTACAAGGGTGTAAAAAATGGGCTCGATATTAAATCGAGAAAAATATGATTTTTATAGTTTGAGAAAAATGGTTTTTTGAACTAAATTCAAATACAATAACTATGCATTATTAACAAATGAAATTATAATAAACATAAAAAACAGATATTAACAAAATACTAAAAGAATAAAAATGCTAAAGGAAAATACCATCAAACAAAAAGCAAAAAGTGTCACACATGAGTATTGAACCCTCCCCACCTAATATTATGCAACTGCCATCTCTCCACTAGGACACTCAACAATATTTGCTACTGAGATACTACCATAAATATATGAACAGGGCTAACAGATTTAAAATAAATAAAAAAAAAACATTTTTATGGGTTTTTTATTATCTCTGTTAAAAAACAAAATAAGCTAAAAAGTAAATAATAATAATAAAAGAAAATAAAAACATATATTTTTTCTGATTTTGTGTTAAAAATGAAATAAACTAAATAATAAAAGAAATAATTAAAAATTAAAAAAAGAAAAGAAAAAAAAGGAAATGGAAACAGCAAGCTCGTCTCCATCGTCTTCCTCCCTCGCATCTTTCCATCTCTCACACGAATCCCTCTCTCGCTCTCAACAAACCCCTCTCAATCACTCTCAACTCACAATATTTTCAACAGCAAGCACATGAGAAAGATAAACAAGAAAGAAAGAGAAATACTTACAAAGTGTCGTGGTGGTGGTGGCGGTGAAGAACGTATAGACGCCGGCCTCCAGGTAAACGGTTCTAGGTCTTTTTCCTTCCTCAGATTTCCGCCTCTAGCTTTTCTGTGAACAGTGGCCGCTCCTCCAACCTTTAGAAATTAGGGTTTTTTCTCTTTTGATTTTTGCCTCTCAGTTTCTGTTGTGCTCTAGTGTTCTCTTTCTTACTGATTCCTCCCTTTTTATAATCCCATTGCTAGGGTTTGGATGAGCTCAAAAGAGTATGGAATTGGAAGTGCTTTCTTTTTTGTGCTGCTTTGTTGTCTATCCCATTTTGGTGTTTGCTCTGAAAAAGGTAACATGTACCTTGTACTTCTTCTGTGAAAATGTTTCATTTTGTTGCTTGTGAATTTTTACCATCCTACTGAGTTGTTGTGATTTTACTGCAGTGAATTTTCTTGCAACTTTGAGGCTTCTGTTAACAACACTCAACCTTGCAAGAGTAGCTTGAAAACTTCACTATTGGTAAGAAACAAATTCACCACTGTAACTCGCTTGAATATATGTTTTTTTTTCTTTTGGAATTGGACTGATTTTGGTGTGTTGTTGCATGCTGCAGGACATGGTTGTTAGTGATTGGTTGGAACCTAAATAATAGGGATCCGGTGTTGTTATTTGGAAATGGATTGGCCTTTGTTATGAGACCTTGCAGGCTGGCTGAATGGCTTTTGTCATCAAGAGGAATGGACTTGAGCTGCTTTGGATTGCCACTCACATGTAATTTTGCAAGTTGTTATGGCACAAGGCTGAAACAAATGGAGCTGCTTGGACTGTGGGGCTGTCATTCTATGTTATGTTATGATATATGTAGATATAAGAGGATAGAGATCAAGAGTAAGATAGACTCGGTAGGAAAATTGGGGGCGAGAAACAAGCCTCTCAATGTTTGGATTATCATTGCATTTTCTTCTCGGTATGGATTATCGCCCTCATTGATTATCCCATCACCACCAACACATATAATTCCATCAGGACAAATGCTGATGTCTACAGTGGATGCAAGATTTCTGGCATGACCAGCAGATGTTGTTTTGACCACCTCCAATCTAAACCCAGCAAGCCTAAAAATTGGCTCCACGGTATCATGGAAAACTTTACTTGAACGACCTCTGCCTGAGCGTGGATTCAAAATTACAAGCATCTTGGGTGGAGTTTTGCATCTGAAGAGCAATTCAGGAGGGGTATCGGTTTGAAACAATTCCGAGGACGCTTGCTTCTTGGAAGACACTAAAGGGTGAGGAAGACAGTTAATGAAACAGTGTTGATCAGCAAAACCACCAACCCACTGAATTGCCTCTTCTATTGTAGTAGCCACAAAACGGAAGTCCTTGCGACTCCTTCGAGATTTAATAGAACAAGAAAGACCACATGAAGCCTTTTTCATTGGATACGAGTGCACTGTGAAATATTTAAGACCAGCATGATAAGAAACCGAGATGACATCGTCAAGGTGCAGCACATGAGATCCCCAAAGTAAAGCTTTGCTTGTTAGTTTGGCATCCACAGAGGCTTGGTTGGTAGTGTCAAAAGAAGTTTGTTGAGCATCACTTTTATAGTTATTTACAGAAATCTTCCTCTTATCCAAAACCAATTTTCCAGAGAATACCACATACCCTAACAAATCAGACTTCTCATCTCCTGTTCATGCTCCGCAATAGTGTGTTCCCGTTTGTTGATCTCAGATTTCAAGTGCTCCATCTCAACATTCATCTCTCCAATGGTTTGTTTTAGACTGTCTCTTTGTTGCAGTAATAAATGTTGTCTAACAGTTTTGATTTCTGGTGATGCAGCAATAGCTCAGGTCCCTTGAACCTTGATCCAATGGTTCAGGTGCTGCACTATGGAGACTTTGCGTATTGCTTCTGTTATATCCTGGTTTTGACTTGGCTGCTGCAGTACCATGATGGCAAGATGTGTCAAGGTGAGTGCAAAACCATAATTCATGTGCATTGCTTTGTTAAATTAACCATGTATGTGCCATCATATGATTAAGGTGTCTGGTTTTGAGCATCAATTTCCCCCACACTTTGCAACAGCTCTGATGAATCCTGCATGCAATGATATGGAGAACCCTGGAGACCAGACTCTCCTAATGGCATTGTCGATGTATCGGCATCAGCTGACGCAGAAGTATAACGAGGAACAGTAGTAGGGAGCAGAAGACCAGACGAATCGATATTGACCCCAAACAGAACAGAATTTTGGGCATCTGAGTTGCAATGTGGTGGTGTGAGTGTTGTATCTCTTCCAGAATACTGCACGTGCGACATTGAGTTACCAATGCCATCGACCTGCGAAGGCGAATACTTTGAGGCCCATGTTTGTTGAGGTAACTGTTCAGTCAGCACAGAATGACCACTTGATAAATTCAAGAGATTGCCACTCCCTTCAGAACAAAGTGAACCAAGCATGTTTTGACCCGGTGAAACCGAAGCAGCAAACTTCATGCCTGAATCCAAGAAATCCGGTTTCGAATATGACGGTGAAGGCAAACTAGCGTGCTGCTTCTGATGAAGTGGATCACCTTGAATTAAAAGTGTATCTTGATAAGTTTGTTGTTGTTGCTTTTTCTTTGTCTTCAACAAGCCTATTTTCACACGTACGACTTGTTGGTGCCCCTTGGAGGAGTCTTTGGAACTTATTGTTTTTTTTGTTAACAGGCCTGTGGTCATATTGGGCATGTCGTGCAGCCAGTGAATTCAACATGTGGTGTGTAGCATCAAAGTTTGGCTGCAACCATTTGATGTTAGCTTACTTGTGATCTTGGTTAAACTAAGTGCAGAATGTTCAATAGACAACCTATCCGGCTTCCAGCCTGCTGAAAGATTTGGTGTAAGCTAAACATTACAGTAAGCATATCAAAGGGAGAACAAGGCAAGGTAGACTTCAATCTCTCCATTGTAGCTTGCATTTGAATTAAGCATTGGATGATGGATTTATTGCTGCTGTTGCATTTCCTTGTTTCTGTTTGAGGTTTATGGCAATGTATCAACTGTTTTTTTTTTCATGTTGTTGTTGCTGCTAATGCAGATTGAGCATTGGGGTGGTGCAGCAGGGCAAATGCAGTAGGATGGAAGTGAATTGGCACAGCAAGAAACCCCAGATGTTCAAGGCATGACCAAGTTGGCATTAAAGTGAAGAAACCAAATCCACAAGGTAAAATCAAGGCCAACATGGACATGAAGCATGGGATGAGGATTAGGGTCATGATGGAAGACATAGGATTTTAGGATGCAAAGAGGTTGCGTTGACTTTGGTCAAGGTTGACCAAAAAGTCAACTGTTGACCAAAGTCAACAATTGGTCAAAAAAGCATTTTTTTTGTATTTTCTTGTGTAAATGGATAATGAATCAATGGTTATGATGGAATTGAGGTTTAATGGATTTGGGTTGACTTTGGTCAAAGTTGACCAAAAAGTCAACTGTTGACCAAAGTCAACAGTTGGTCAAAAACGCCAAATTTTGTATATTTTTTTGTATGGACTCATATGTACTGGTTTAAACAACGACATGAAATAAATTGAAATGGATTAACAAATGGTTGAAATTGGTTTCACAATTTGTTTTGCCTTATGACTTGAATGTTTGACTTTGAAAAGAACATGACTGATAATGCACATGAACAAACACCATGACTTTGGACCAAGACCAATCCTCATGTAAAAACCAAAGTAAGGTTAGGCCAAGCACGCTAAACAAACATAAAAAATTCAGGACCAAAATCGGGGTATGACAGTTGCCCCTATTTAAGCGTCTTCAACTAGAGAATATGAAGCAGGATGTTCTTCATATGATCATAGTGGGAGATGGTTAAATACTAAGAAGACCCGGATTTTGATCCTGAATCCCCATGAAACAATGCCTGTCAGCATCGTCAAAGAAGCAATCTCAAAAGAAGAATCCGTCTGGTACGGTGAAAATCGGCCTGAGTACCGAAACAGAAAGTTGACCTGGATACCAAAATAAATGGTAACACAGGAATACCCATGACCTGAACGCCGCACATTAGTCTGAACACTAAGCATCGGAGTATGAGAGTATCAATGTTGGTCTGATCACCGGAAATCTGGTCTGAACACCACCTTGATCTGGAAATCGGAAAAGACTGGCTTGAATGCCACTTCGGTCTGGATACCGGGAAAACTGGCCTGGACGCCACTTCGGTCTAGATACCAGGAAACCTGGCCTGAACGCCACTTCGGTCTGGATACCGGGAAAACTGGCCTGGACGCCACTTCGGTCTAGATACCAGGAAACCTGGCCTGAACGCCACTTCGGTCTGGATACCGGGAAAACTGGCCTGAATGCCACTTCGGTCTGGATACCGGGAAAACTGGCCTGAATGCCACAAGTTCTTCGTCCTGTCTGTTGAGAACTTCTTCGATCTGGAAATCGGAAACCTGGCCTGAACGCCACTTCGGTCTGGATACCGGGAAACCTGGCCTGAACGCCACTTCGGTCTGGATACCGGGAAAACTGGCCTGAAATGCCACTTGGGTCTGGATACCGGGAAAATTGGCCTGAATGCCACAAGTTCTTCGTCCTGACTGTTGAGAACTTCTTCGATCTGGAAATCGGAAACCTGGCCTGAACGCCACTTCGGTCTGGATACCGGGGAAACTGGCCTGAATGCCACAAGTTCTTCGTCCTGATTGTTGAGAACTTCTTCGATCTGGAAATCGGAAACTGGCCTGAATGCCACTTCGGTCTGGATACCAGGAAAACTGGCCTGAATGCCACAAGTTCTTCGTCCTGATTGTTGAGAACTTCTTCGATCTGGAAATCGGAAACTGGCCTGAATGCCACTTCGGTCTGGATACCGGGAAAACTGGCCTGAATGCCACAAGTTCTTCGTCCTGATTGTTGAGAACTTCTTCGATCTGGAAATCGGAAACTGGCCTGAATGCCACTTCGGTCTGGATACCGGGAAAACTGGCCTGAATGCCACTTCGGTCTGGATACCGGGAAAACTGGTCTGAACACCACAAGTTCTTCGTCCTGATTGTTGAGAACTTCTTCGATCTGGAAATCGGAAAAACTGGTCTGAACACCACTTCGGTCTGGATACCGGGAACTTCATGTCTATCAGCATCGGCGAAGATAACAAAACAGTGATACGTGAGCCGGCACGCATGCCAAAGACCTATGCTGGGGATAACAATCGAAAGATTGGCCAAAGAGTGCCTGAGATATATTATCTGTAGTCGTCAAAATGTAGATAATACACTCGCATGGAAGATTATCCATAACCGGGTTGTAGGTTGTTAAATGAATAATCGACCGAAAAGAAAGGCATCAGGGTACCAGGACTAGGCATGCAAAAGATGACCAATCAAAAGAGGATAAAGTTGCTAACTTGGAGCAAATACCCAAAAGAAAGGGGAAAGACCCACTGGGGACAATACTGCTTGATCAAGGCAAGTATCCAGAGGGGAAAAGAGTATCACTACCGCAAAGAGGGGATTACATCTACCGGTTTGTAGGCAGAAAACCACAGAAAAGTAACCAGTCATCGACCAGGATGAGCACAAAGGGTTAACTCTGTCAATGGGATGAAAGTGGGATTTTACAACTACCTGCTAGTAGGTAGAAAACCACCAAGATAGGACTTACAACTACCGGTTCGTTGGTAGAAGCCACGAACAGCATGAACCACAAAGGTTACCTCTGCTAGGGGGTGAAAGTGGGATTTTACAACTACCAGCTTGTAGGTAGAAAACCACGACGATAGGACTTACAACTACCGGTTTGTAGGTAGAGGCCCACAATTCGGCTGAGGATGAGATGAATGAGTGCCGATTAGTGAGCGACTATTCATTTATGCCCCAGGGAAGCACGGGAGACATCCAACAGGAAGCCAATTTAGGATCGATCCAAAAAAGCAGACTGAAACAGGACTCATCCTAATGAGGAAAGAACTCAATAGGGAAAACCCACCCCATTATGGAGGGAACGGAAGCAACCGTCATCCACGAGGATGTATCTCGGTGGGGAGCGCAGAAGGAATGGTGGACATTTTCTGCTTAAGGGGTCGACTCTATATGGAGAGATCAGACACGCCCACATATGCTAGGGGAATTGAACCAAGCTTGCAAAACGATGCCACCTTCGGGGAGTAACACTGCTAGGGATACCCACTCAACTAAGGAGTCACTTGTTGGGAAAGCACCAACCTCTCAACCATGCTGATGAACCCAATTCTGAAGCCGATCCAATGGCGCGAAGCTAAACTCTTTCCAACAACTCAATCTCGGCTGGTCACCACGGTCTAGGGCTAATGGACATGTTTGCAATGTTGATGCATGAGTTTTTGTTTTACACAATGCCCCATGATCATGGAAATGCTATGCACTAATGATGCAATATGCTATGCTTATCTAAATGATGAATGCATAAACACACGTCTCCTCCAGAGACAACACCGGGGAACTCCAGGAACTGTGCTGAGGATCTTATAACCATGTCAACTTCCATCCTGCTGGGGAAAGACAAACCTTGCTGGGGATGCACTCCATCGAACCCGAACTGCTTGGAGATTACCCTGCTAGGGGAGGCAACCCATTCTTATCTCTATTGGGGATGATTTTCTCAAACCCGATCCGCTTGGGGATCTCACTGAGGGAAAACCATCAACACAAACCCTACTGGGAAGGCAGTAACCTTCAGGCTCGCTGAGGAGACACTGATCTCAAATCTGTTAGGGAGGATCTACTGGAGAGATCTGTATCAACAAATAGCAGGAGACAACCCTCAACAGATACACGGCAACAGCTACACCATGAGTATCTGAATGCTATGATTATGCATGTATGCATGATACCTAAAAATGTATGATGAATGCTGACCAACAGACGTGCTCAACACACAGGTCCGGGAATCAACCATCCGGTACCACTCTTCCGGAGGGAAAACCAAAGTCACCAGAGAGCCGAGAAAATCCACTGGAGACTGGGATATCAGGGAGCAACACCATCCTGCAGGGGAGGAAGGCCACCAGAGGCTTCCGGAGGGATCGTCGGCCACAACCGGAGAACAGAGTTCAGCAAACAGGCGGACGCGCCATGCCCACTCGTGCTGGAGATCAGAGATACCATGAAGCAACCAGATCTCTGATGAGGATAGATAGGCACCGGTAAAGCTCATCATGCCAACAACTCCGCTGGGGATCTATCTGAGGACATGATGGAGTACTGGATGTCAATCCACGAAATACCGAATCTTCCAAGAATAGCACCCATGCTGGGGGAGGGAGGAAAACTGCCCTGCTGGAGAGAGGAAAGTTGAAGTCTTCAATAAATGCTCTGCCTAGGACTGCCCCACAAAAAGCGTCCAAACAGCAAACTTGCTAGGGATGCCCCACAATAGGGCTCAAACATCACTCTACTGGGGATGCCCCACTATAGGTGCTAATAGGGACTTGGAAGAAAAAAAACTGCACTGCCGGGGACATGAAGATGAACAACTTCAACCAACACTACACTGGGCAATCTCGCTGAGGAGAAACCATGAGAGGTTCTACAGGGAAAAGATACAGTCATGCTCGAGATACGAACAATTGTCTTACCTGTTGGTAATCATACCGCCCTTGGGAGAGCACTGTGGGTCTCCTAAGTATCCTTCCATCATTGTGAATATTCACTTAGTTTGAGAACAATTTTGAAAAATTTATTTATTTTGAAAAACAATGATACTTTATCAATTAAAACATGCAAAACGTTTGTTGAGTTGAAACAAATAAGAGTGCAAATAATTGGATAAAAGCTCAAATTGATGTGATGGAATGGTAGTCTGCAAAGGGCGAGACTCCATAGATCTGTACAAATTTGAAATCGGTGATATATATTGGAGAGGGCTACATTGAACATAATGACCTTTCCTCTACCATTCTGAATTTTCGATGTATTCAAAGCTTCAGTCGACGACGAATCGAGAATCCCTGACGGATGACAGATATAGAGCACAGTCTTGTCAAGATGCAGTTACTTGCCAAATCCCTAATTTTTGCCTAGATTGCCCCAGTGTGAGGTGCTCAATCTAGCGGGATGAGAATTCTTTTTTTTTCAATGTCTCTAACTTTTGCCTGGATCGCCCTTTCGGGTTTTCAATCCACCGAGACGCTCCTTTTTGCCTAAGTTGCCCTTTGGGGTGTTCGACTTAGCAAGCTTTTTGTTCTTTTTTTGTTTTTTTTTGCGAAGTATTTCTTGACTGCATCGGGAATTCACAGGACGAGTGAACTTCTTCATCCATTGCTGTAAGTCTCAGAGCACCGCCTGAAAAGACTCTCTTGACAACCTATGGGCGTTCATAGCTTAGGGTTCACTTGCCCCTGGAATCGGGTACGAAAGACAAGACTTTCTTGAGCACAGGGTCCCTCGGAACACACGAGGCTTGACCTTCTTATAGCGTGCTTTCGTCACTCTCCGCTGATATAACTGACCATGACACATGGCAGTTAATCTCTTCTTTTCGATCGAATTCAGCATCAGTCAACTTGGGACTTTGAGGGTGCTATTTTTTCTTTTGTTTCTTTCTTTCTTTCTTTTGATTCTGATTTCTTTTGATTTTGCACCCTCTTCTTTCTTTGTATTTTCTTTTTTCTTCTTCTTTTATGCCCCAGTTGGCTGTTCTGCTGATTCTCGAGATACAGCTGAGTGATCTTCTTTTCTTGCTCAAGAAGTCGGGAAATCTCGTCAGGAATCCCTTCAACATCATCTTCTTCCGCTTCGAATACAGGGAATTCACAATTGGGAGATGACGTCAGATCATTGTGTTCAATGGGTTTAAGAAACAACCTGCATAATGATTTTGATATGAAAAGCTTTTTGGAAATCAAACAAGACAATCGTTATGCAGATGAAAAGATTGTTTTTATTCCTGTTTTTAGGGTTTTTTGTGATCACCAATTTCATGTAAAAAGTGAAAAAGGAAAACAATTGGAAAAAACAAATGTTTAACATGCATTTATTTGAATGAAAATATCATTGCACAAAATGTTGCCAACAATGTCATCACTTCTCCTTTTGGCATGGGAGAAGGGTTTTTAAACAAAGTGATTATTACTCTGACTTCTGAACAACTGTAGGAACGCCCACAGTGACCCAATTGCGATAGATCCCACCAGGGATGACAAATGTCAGAATCCTTTGCATCAACAGCTTCTGCTTTTGAACAACCCTCTTTGTTGAAGATCTTAGAAGAAAAGCCACCGCCGGCCCGGGGCTTGTTGTCTTCAAGCTTGATTAACACTGGGACCTAAGTCCTCGAAGCTCAGAATCCCTGATCTGACAAGGTCCTGGACCTTCATCTTCAGCTGGAAACAACTATCCACATCATGACCAGGAGCACCCGAATGATACACACAATGCTGTTCAGGCCTATACCACCACCGAGGGTTGACGGGTATAGCCGGCGGGTCTCTGGGAGTAATCAAGTTCCGCTCTATCAAAGAGGGATACAACTCTGCATAGGACATAGGGATCAGATCAAAAATGATCTTCTTCCTCTCATTACTCGTACTGGCTTGATTACCATTGGGAGGCCGGTAAGCCTGCTGCTGAGGACGATGTTGTTGATGCTGATATTGCTGAGTTGGTTTTCTCTGTTGTTGTTGAGTTTGAGTGGCTGGAATAGTCACAGCAGCAACTTGCCAATACTGTCCTTTGTTCACACTCCTCCAACGGTGCACAACGTTTATTTCACCCTCTCCCTTTCTGGGTGCCCCAGAGGATGGCTTTTTAGAACTTGAAGGATTTGAAGAGCCAGGATGGCGAACCGGAGCAAGGGTTGCTCTGACATTAACAGTCTCTGTAGCAAGGGGTTGTCCATTGATTATAATACCCCTCAAATCTTCACCCACGGCATAGTTGTTGACGGGAATAGTGACAGCAGTAATTGATAATTGACAGGGACCCTCTCTGGTGAAGCACGACTGGGCGGCAGAATCACAGCTTCCTGTCTCTGGGCTAAGGCACGCAGCTCCTCTTGCCCCTGAACAATTCCTTGCATCATGGTCATGAACTGGGCCATGTTCTGCCCTCATCTCAGCCAACTCAGCTTGGACTTGATCCATACTCCTCTGATGATCCAATCTGGTTGCGGTGCGGACGATGATCAACAATCCCGTCTCAGTCAAAACCTAGAGTGAGAAGTCTCTCCCAAGCATGTCTGCAATGCAAGGATGATATGTGCATGATATGCATATGATGCGGATGCTATTTTATCATGAATGATCCTGAAAAGGATATGCACATGCGAGTTAACCTTTTTTTCATGCATTATTATTTTTTTGGAAAATAAACATGCTATGATGCAAAGGATGGAGCCAAGACTGACAGGTTGTGCATCTCGGCACACAGGATCCGAAGCTTCGGCTTGAACTCTGATCACAACCATCTGAAACCCAAAGTCAATCTGATCAACTGGCATCTGAACCCATGTCTGGAGAACTGAGTCACCATCTGAGTGAGCACCCACAGATTCAGCCCAGGGATCCGAAATAAACGGAACCCGCTGATAAACCACGGACAGAACTCCGGCGTCCCAGAAATAAACGTCCATAAATTTGGCTGAACCAAAGTCACCATCACAGCACCACTGGCAGAAACCGTATCTGTAGAGATCAAACCCTCCCCTCACAGGTAGGTTCTAAGAACAGAAGTTTGTCAGCTTCAGCCCTTCAGTCGAGAATAATACGTTTACCACTGAAGGTTTGGCATTATTACGGGATAAAAGACCTCTACTGACTCCCCTCAACAGGATATCCTAAAGCAAGTTCCCAGTCTCGGGGTCCTCGGATTGATCAGCGAGAATGCGCCCACCAGAGCTAACATAATCACGTCTCGGAGGAGAGGCCTCGACTGAGTCCTCGGAAAATGGTCACCAGAGTCGACAATTTCTAGAGGAACATCATGTCGTTACGGAACATCCGTAGGACATAATATATCCAAGAGAAACCTCGTCTGGGTGTGGTTCTTCACGAACGACTTAACGTAGCAACATGCCACGCAAGCCTCATGAACATCCACTCTAAAATCTGTGTGTACACTCAAGCCTGGGTAATGGGCTTACCTCTCATAGAACACCCCACCCCAACAAACAGATAAACGGCAGCAGATACAGCAAACATATGTACATGAATGCAATAAGGTAAAGCAGGTAAATGCTGAAAATAAATAACTGTACAAAAGAATAAACACCCAATAAACAAGAAACCTACAAAAGCTAGGAGGGACTCGCTTAGGGAAACTAGGTCCCCAGCAGAGTCGCCAGCTGTCGCAACCCGAAAAATACGGTATGCGAAAAAACAACCGGCGAGAAAGAAATGACAGAAGAGTCGCCACCGTGCGTTATTTATCCCAAAGGAGGGAAAGGAAACGCTCGAAGTAAACCTGGAGAAAAGGAAAGGAAAAGACAAGGTCTCGCAACCAAATCTTGGGTTCGGGAGTCGGTTATGCGAAGGGAAGGTATTAGCACCCCTACGCATCCGTAGTACTCTACGGGATCCACTCTTGTTGTTTCTTGTCTAAAGGGTGTATGTTTATCTAATGTACTATTTACTAAAAGGGGGGTCAAAGAAAATGACTCGCACGGATGTCGCATCCACTGCATACGTATCTCATCTGGAATGAGAATCAGAGTCTTCGTAGCTCGGCTACCTAGGGGTTAAGGATAAGTGTGCTCGCTAAGACATCGTGTCTTATGCCTACGTATCTCATCGGGAATGAGAATCAGAGCAAAACGTAGTTCAAACTAACTACGGGATTAAGGGTCTCGATTGCAACTAGGGCAAGAGAAAGGGAATGTCTCGATCGCAACGAGGGCGAGAGAAAGGATCGCAACAAGGGCGAAAGCAAACAAGGATTAGTTGTTAGTCGTTAGTCAAACTCGGCAAGACATCGCATCTTGTGCCTACGTATCTCATCTGAACATGAGGATCAGAGTTGCCGTAGTTCGGCTACATAGGGATTGCCATCTGAACATGGCACCTACACACAAAAAGGTGGCAAACATGGAGCCCGACTGCCAATCACTGGACTTACATCAGCATCCGAACCAAAACACACGCAAAAGGGCAAACGTGGAGCCCGACTGCCAATCACTGGACTTACATCAGCATCCGAACCCAACAAACCCACACTGGAACCCGAATGCCACTCGATGGACTTACATCAACTTCCAAGCACACAACAACCAAACAAGTTAATAGGGAGTCGGGAACTCGAGCCTATAACTGTCAAGCACACACAAAAAGAAAAAAAGAAAGGTGCCCGGAGTGGTCTCGCACGACCACCTGCCTACATACCTCGTCTGGAACAAGGATCAGGGCGATGTAGTTCCCCTTAACAGGGGTTGCCATCTGAATATGGACTTACAAAAGGAGGACACCAGTTGTGTCAAAGGAGAGTGGGCAATGTGTTCACGTCCTAGCAGTAGGTGTCGCAGCTCGCTGAATCGAGTCTTAGGCAGTTACCTCTTTGCAATAGAACGGACTACATGCCACAAGATCGGAGACGCTCGGAAAGGTCTAAAAGAAATGGGGAAGCTCTGCCCTAGAGTTGTCATGCAATGTGTGCTTAAGTGTTAGGATTTACAAATGGGAATATCTACCTAATGTTAGCATGCAAAGAAATATGGGAATTCTACCTATGTTATCATACAAAAGGATACGGGAATCCTACCTATGTTATCATGCAAAAGGTTCTATCTAATGGGTGCTACCAATCGGAACAAGAATCGACGAATGGAGCAAGGAGAAGAGTGGGGTAAAGGGTAGATGGCGATGCATGAAGCAATCGACTTACAAGGTTGATGGCGATGCATAAAGCAGTCGACTTACAAGGTTGATGGCGATGCATAAAGCAATCGACTTACAAAAGGGTGGATGAATACGTGCTGGTTCTGTTAGGTTTTGAAAAATGATTACTCGACGTTGGATCGAGGTTTTGATCTTGCTTTGAAATGGTTATCGAATGTTCATTTTATTTCTTGTATTAACAGATGAATAAAGAGTGAAAGAATAAATATTATACATTTCATGGGAGAGGGATACATTTGTTATGAATGGGGGTTGTCATGGCAATCAAACAATATAAATATATGCCTCATACATCATACAAGTAGGCAACAGTTAATCAAACAAGTAAGATATAAACAAGTATATAATCGAATCAAATAATCAAAGAATGAAATAATGAAACAATAAACAATGTATGAGTGTAAGTGTAAGGGAACCGGCTCATTGTAAGAAAGCCCAAGAGTAAGCTATGTGAGGTTGATGGCGATGCTTAAAAAGCAATCGACTTACAAGGGTGTAAAAAATGGGCTCGATATTAAATCGAGAAAAATATGATTTTTATAGTTTGAGAAAAATGGTTTTTTGAACTAAATTCAAATACAATAACTATGCATTATTAACAAATGAAATTATAATAAACATAAAAAGCAGATATTAACAAAATACTAAAAGAATAAAAATGCTAAAGGAAAATACCATCAAACAAAAAGCAAAAAGTGTCACACATGAGTATTGAACCCTCCCCACCTAATATTATGCAACTGCCATCTCTCCACTAGGACACTCAACAATATTTGCTACTGAGATACTACCATAAATATATGAACAGGGCTAACAGATTTAAAATAAATAAAAAAAAAAACATTTTTATGGGTTTTTTATTATCTCTGTTAAAAAACAAAATAAGCTAAAAAGTAAATAATAATAATAAAAGAAAATAAAAACATATATTTTTTCTGATTTTGTGTTAAAAATGAAATAAACTAAATAATAAAAGAAATAATTAAAAATTAAAAAAAAGAAAAGAAAAAAAAGGAAATGGAAACAGCAAGCTCGTCTCCATCGTCTTCCTCCCTCGCATCTTTCCATCTCTCACACGAATCCCTCTCTCGCTCTCAACAAACCCCTCTCAATCACTCTCAACTCACAATATTTTCAACAGCAAGCACATGAGAAAGATAAACAAGAAAGAAAGAGAAATACTTACAAAGTGTCGTGGTGGTGGTGGCGGTGAAGAACGTATAGACGCCGGCCTCCAGGTAAACGGTTCTAGGTCTTTTTCCTTCCTCAGATTTCCGCCTCTAGCTTTTCTGTGAACAGTGGCCGCTCCTCCAACCTTTAGAAATTAGGGTTTTTTCTCTTTTGATTTTTGCCTCTCAGTTTCTGTTGTGCTCTAGTGTTCTCTTTCTTACTGATTCCTCCCTTTTTATAATCCCATTGCTAGGGTTTGGATGAGCTCAAAAGAGTATGGAATTGGAAGTGCTTTCTTTTTTGTGCTGCTCTGTTGTCTATCCCATTTTGGTGTTTGCTCTGAAAAAGGTAACATGTACCTTGTACTTCTTCTGTGAAAATGTTTCATTTTGTTGCTTGTGAATTTTTACCATCCTACTGAGTTGTTGTGATTTTACTGCAGTGAATTTTCTTGCAACTTTGAGGCTTCTGTTAACAACACTCAACCTTGCAAGAGTAGCTTGAAAACTTCACTATTGGTAAGAAACAAATTCACCACTGTAACTCGCTTGAATATATGTTTTTTTTTCTTTTGGAATTGGACTGATTTTGGTGTGTTGTTGCATGCTGCAGGACATGGTTGTTAGTGATTGGTTGGAACCTAAATAATAGGGATCCGGTGTTGTTATTTGGAAATGGATTGGCCTTTGTTATGAGACCTTGCAGGCTGGCTGAATGGCTTTTGTCATCAAGAGGAATGGACTTGAGCTGCTTTGGATTGCCACTCACATGTAATTTTGCAAGTTGTTATGGCACAAGGCTGAAACAAATGGAGCTGCTTGGACTGTGGGGCTGTCATTCTATGTTATGTTATGATATATGTAGATATAAGAGGATAGAGATCAAGAGTAAGATAGACTCGGTAGGAAAATTGGGGGCGAGAAACAAGCCTCTCAATGTTTGGATTATCATTGCATTTTCTTCTCGGTATGGATTATCGCCCTCATTGATTATCCCATCACCACCAACACATATAATTCCATCAGGACAAATGCTGATGTCTACAGTGGATGCAAGATTTCTGGCATGACCAGCAGATGTTGTTTTGACCACCTCCAATCTAAACCCAGCAAGCCTAAAAATTGGCTCCACGGTATCATGGAAAACTTTACTTGAACGACCTCTGCCTGAGCGTGGATTCAAAATTACAAGCATCTTGGGTGGAGTTTTGCATCTGAAGAGCAATTCAGGAGGGGTATCGGTTTGAAACAATTCCGAGGACGCTTGCTTCTTGGAAGACACTAAAGGGTGAGGAAGACAGTTAATGAAACAGTGTTGATCAGCAAAACCACCAACCCACTGAATTGCCTCTTCTATTGTAGTAGCCACAAAACGGAAGTCCTTGCGACTCCTTCGAGATTTAATAGAACAAGAAAGACCACATTAAGCCTTTTTCATTGGATACGAGTGCACTGTGAAATATTTAAGACCAGCATGATAAGAAACCGAGATGACATCGTCAAGGTGCAGCACATGAGATCCCCAAAGTAAAGCTTTGCTTGTTAGTTTGGCATCCACAGAGGCTTGGTTGGTAGTGTCAAAAGAAGTTTGTTGAGCATCACTTTTATAGTTATTTACAGAAATCTTCCTCTTATCCAAAACCAATTTTCCAGAGAATACCACATACCCTAACAAATCAGACTTCTCATCTCCTGTTCATGCTCCGCAATAGTGTGTTCCCGTTTGTTGATCTCAGATTTCAAGTGCTCCATCTCAACATTCATCTCTCCAATGGTTTGTTTTAGACTGTCTCTTTGTTGCAGTAATAAATGTTGTCTAACAGTTTTGATTTCTGGTGATGCAGCAATAGCTCAGGTCCCTTGAACCTTGATCCAATGGTTCAGGTGCTGCACTATGGAGACTTTGCGTATTGCTTCTGTTATATCCTGGTTTTGACTTGGCTGCTGCAGTACCATGATGGCAAGATGTGTCAAGGTGAGTGCAAAACCATAATTCATGTGCATTGCTTTGTTAAATTAACCATGTATGTGCCATCATATGATTAAGGTGTCTGGTTTTGAGCATCAATTTCCCCCACACTTTGCAACAGCTCTGATGAATCCTGCATGCAATGATATGGAGAACCCTGGAGACCAGACTCTCCTAATGGCATTGTCGATGTATCGGCATCAGCTGACGCAGAAGTATAACGAGGAACAGTAGTAGGGAGCAGAAGACCAGACGAATCGATATTGACCCCAAACAGAACAGAATTTTGGGCATCTGAGTTGCAATGTGGTGGTGTGAGTGTTGTATCTCTTCCAGAATACTGCACGTGCGACATTGAGTTACCAATGCCATCGACCTGCGAAGGCGAATACTTTGAGGCCCATGTTTGTTGAGGTAACTGTTCAGTCAGCACAGAATGACCACTTGATAAATTCAAGAGATTGCCACTCCCTTCAGAACAAAGTGAACCAAGCATGTTTTGACCCGGTGAAACCGAAGCAGCAAACTTCATGCCTGAATCCAAGAAATCCGGTTTCGAATATGACGGTGAAGGCAAACTAGCGTGCTGCTTCTGATGAAGTGGATCACCTTGAATTAAAAGTGTATCTTGATAAGTTTGTTGCTGTTGCTTTTTCTTTGTCTTCAACAAGCCTATTTTCACACGTACGACTTGTTGGTGCCCCTTGGAGGAGTCTTTGGAACTTATTGTTTTTTTTGTTAACAGGCCTGTGGTCATATTGGGCATGTCGTGCAGCCAGTGAATTCAACATGTGGTGTGTAGCATCAAAGTTTGGCTGCAACCATTTGATGTTAGCTTACTTGTGATCTTGGTTAAACTAAGTGCAGAATGTTCAATAGACAACCTATCCGGCTTCCAGCCTGCTGAAAGATTTGGTGTAAGCTAAACATTACAGTAAGCATATCAAAGGGAGAACAAGGCAAGGTAGACTTCAATCTCTCCATTGTAGCTTGCATTTGAATTAAGCATTGGATGATGGATTTATTGCTGCTGTTGCATTTCCTTGTTTCTGTTTGAGGTTTATGGCAATGTATCAACTGTTTTTTTTTTCATGTTGTTGTTGCTGCTAATGCAGATTGAGCATTGGGGTGGTGCAGCAGGGCAAATGCAGTAGGATGGAAGTGAATTGGCACAGCAAGAAACCCCAGATGTTCAAGGCATGACCAAGTTGGCATTAAAGTGAAGAAACCAAATCCACAAGGTAAAATCAAGGCCAACATGGACATGAAGCATGGGATGAGGATTAGGGTCATGATGGAAGACATAGGATTTTAGGATGCAAAGAGGTTGCGTTGACTTTGGTCAAGGTTGACCAAAAAGTCAATTGTTGACCAAAGTCAACAATTGGTCAAAAAAGCATTTTTTTGTATTTTCTTGTGTAAATGGATAATGAATCAATGGTTATGATGGAATTGAGGTTTAATGGATTTGGGTTGACTTTGGTCAAAGTTGACCAAAAAGTCAACTGTTGACCAAAGTCAACAGTTGGTCAAAAACGCCAAATTTTGTATATTTTTTTGTATGGACTCATATGTACTGGTTTAAACAACGACATGAAATAAATTGAAATGGATTAACAAATGGTTGAAATTGGTTTCACAATTTGTTTTGCCTTATGACTTGAATGTTTGACTTTGAAAAGAACATGACTGATAATGCACATGAACAAACACCATGACTTTGGACCAAGACCAATCCTCATGTAAAAACCAAAGTTAGGTTAGGCCAAGCACGCTAAACAAACATAAAAAATTCAGGACCAAAATCGGGGTATGACAATATCAAGTCAAGGGCAGAGGTCCAACAGTCCACCAATATATTTTTTAGGGTTTTTTTGTTGTTATTAGGTATTTTAAGGTCCTAAGACCACAAGCAGAATAAAATCACAAACATACAATATATACAAGCATAAGATATGGCTCAAATGAGCAAAGTGAAAATGAATGAAACATAAACAAGTTGTATGAAATGTAAATGGCAGTGAATGATAAAAGTACTAAAATTTAAATTATATTAAGGAAATGACATTGGAAGTAAAGAAATAATAAATACATGTTAGTGAAATGTTAGTGGAAGACGAAAATAGTTTTAAGTCATTCTTTGGAGAACACTTAACCATCCACTCACAAACATGAAGACATGAACCAAGACATCATCCATGAGAAGGGCTCCAACTTGGATAAATCAACAAGTATGCCACTAGCTCTCACAAATAGAAAAAAGGTTAAGTCTTCATACAATACCATGAGGAATGGGAGACTTACAATCTCACTTACAAATATGTTATGCCTTTTGGGACAAATTTAGCTCTATATTAAGCAATCGTAATTGGACTTATGTAGAAGACACAACTATCTGAGACCGGGAAATAAAAATGTTGGTGTTAAGGCATGCTAAAGACATGGTACAAATGACCAAGCTCCTAAAGCATACCCCACACAAAAATAAGAGGGGATGAACCTATCTCAATCAGGCTCATGTTGATTCATCTGACACAAGGTTATTGATGAATCAACTAGCATTTGAATATTTGAGAAGTCATTGGTCAATGATGGATTGGGGAAGAAGGAGATGAATATGAAGATATGAAGTAAAAAGGGAATCCCAAATTGATCAAGGGAGGAATTTCATTTGATTAATACTATCCATTCATCTTGAGGGATGAAGTTTACACTTCATCAACCCCCTAAATCCAATAGTATTGATCAAATAAAAGTTCAAATCAATCATGATCAAGGCTAAATAGAAGATGAAATAACACAAAGTCAATCAAATAGCTCAACATGATATTTAAAGAATTAATCAAATTAAAATCAAATTTTAAATGAATAAAAATGCATTTTAAAAGGGAAAAAACCTTAGATCCCTTCAAATCACCAAATAGATGGTCAAGGGGTTTATCCTAGGTCAAACAAGGTCAAAGGACCTTAGGCAAAACTTTTGGGAATTTTTGGAAAGTCAGAAGTATTTAAAATTAATAAAAAACAAGTCAAAAACTATTAAATTCACATAAAAATCAAATCTAATCCAAAAAAATGATTTTAATTCAAAAGATGGAAGAGGAAATTATTTAAAGATTTTTGGTGAAAGTCCCATATTTTTTGGATTAAAATTGAAATTATTATAAATTTAATGAGAAAAGGCTATTTAAAATATTAAATTGGAAAATCAAATAATCAGAAAAAAGGAGGGCCATTAGATCTCTCTCATTAATTGAGGTGGCAGATCTGATGGTCACGTGCATCAAGTCCATGGTGGTCACAAGTCCAAGCATGCACAAATGAGGTAATCAGAAGGAAGGGTCAGGATTAGAAGTTGGGGACCATATCAGATGGCCTGGATCACTTCAGCGCACCACCGGAGACCTAGCTCCGATCATCTTCTTTAATCAACCTCGCTGGACTGTTAGGATCAAAGCATTACCAAAATGGATCGATCAAATATGGTTTTGAAGAGAAAATCAAGGGGAACTCAAATATGACCTCCATTTCTTCCAATTCTCACTATATAAAAAGATATATGGAATTGAAAAGCGAGGTATGCAAACTGAGTTGCTTCGATTTGACCTCAAAGCAGCTCAATCTTGTTGCATACATTGGTAGGACTTCAGCCAACCACAAATCAAGCAAAATTATGGAGAAATGAGAGAGAATCAAAGACTTGAAGTTTGAGAAATTTAACCTTCGAGTGATGAATTCTGAGCTAGATCTCGATGCAAATTGAATTGGCCTTGCTTCCTCTTGCTTGCATGAGATGATTAGAACACAAATGGCTTTGAATCCTTTGAGTTCTAGTTCAAAAACATAAAGAGAACTAGAAGCTCGATTTCAAATGAAACCTTCAAGGTATTCTTTCAATGGAGGTTTGGGATTAATGATCAACGCTTGGGAAAGGGTCCTCCTCAATTCTGAGGCCAATGAGCTCATTATATAGGCAATGCAAAGTGATAATCACACCTTTCCAATTTGAATCCAAAAATAGCAAGTGATGTGCATGGGTGCATGGGCAAGCATTTAGGCCAAAATGATGATTGCAACATGTCCAAATTCGTGCACAATTGATGCTGAAATTACTCCATGAAGCCATGCAAAGTTGTTTGAAAATTGAGTTCAAAAAATGCCAAATAGGGCCATGCAAAGGAACCATGTGCAAGTCCCTCAATTTTAATCCAAATGACATGATCTTGGACTCTTTGTAAAGCTAGAATGGAGGGGAACAACTTTGATGTAGGAACTTTTTTACTTTTAGAGCTTGGATCATGATGAATTTTGGTGTGGAAGTTTGAGGAATCAAACATACTTGAAAATTTTCGAAGTTAAAAGTCAAATGACCCTTTTTTCCACCTTAATAACTTTTGCTATGAGCTTCAAATGACTTTGGTTCCTTCTAAAAAGTTGTATCTATTTCAATAATCTTTAATTTAGTCACAAATTTGATACCATTTGGATCTTTTATGACGGGGTTATGGAGTTTAGAAGTTGAGGAAAAATGCATGTTCAATGGTAATAGCCCAAAATGACCTATAATGTGTCCTCTTAGTACATGCCCTTTCAAGTGGAATTTGACCTTTAACAAAGAATAAAAGTTGGATAAGGCATATTAAAAATTAATCATGAAACTTTGATGATCTTCATATCATAAAAATTGAAGAAGTTATGGTTCTTGGAAGTTGACCTTCTATCTAGGGCACAGACAAAATGACCTATAATCTTTCACCATAAAAAATGACTTTCCAAGCAAACTTACCTCTTGATGCCAACATGAAAGCTGTTTGGAATATCATAAAGAGTAACGTTTCTCTTGGAATCATTTTCATATGACAAAAATTGTGGGAGATAGGATCTAGGGAACCCTAGATTTGACCGGTTGACTTTTCTGGTCAACCTCCTTGAACTAACTTGCAAACTTGAAGTTCATTTTCTCTTTGGGGCTCATGGAGGATCATATTTGTATAATATGAAGTAAAATGGAGTATACCTTGATAATATTTGATCAAATGTTGGAGAAACTTGCCGAGGAAGACACACAAGATACCTAGATGAATTAGGGCTTCCATGATAAACAAGCTTCAATCTCTTGATGAATTCTTGATCAAAATAACAAATAAAGAACATGTGGATACTTATATGATACTTTGAATCAATATGATCATTTCTTTGATTAATCTCTTACATTGGGGGTCTCAAATCCTAGTTGTGAGCTTGATGAGGCACATGTGGATGCACACACTACCTACAAAAGAAATAACACTACACTAGACATTTTTTTTGGATTTTGGTTAGTAAAATAAAGAAAATAAAGTATGATACAATCACAAATGCTTGGTGATATCTTCGCATTCAAACCCAATGAATGATAGGTGAGGAGGATACCAATGTGTGATCCCAAAGTCAATGCAAATTATGAGATGACATGAGGGATCTTAGGGTCAAAATTGGGGTCTTACAAGAGTCATCAAGCCACCTCAAAGACTTGGGTATGCAGATCACATAAATTTTGCCTTAATCTCTGTAAGTGAGGTTCTAGATGAAGAACCTAGAGACTATAAGGAAGTTATGAGGAGTCGAAATAAGACTGAATGGTTGAAGGCCATGAATGGTGAGATGAAGACTCTTCATGATAACCACACTTGGGAACTGATCAAAAAACATATTGGAGTCAGGTTAGTCAGCTGTAAGTGGATTTTCAATGAAGTCTCTTTGACATATCACAATTCTATGATATGATCACCAAGAGATTACCAAGTTGCAAGTTTTTCCACTAATGCAGTTGATAAAGCGACATGAAGAAAGCTAGTTTGTTCCCTTAATGTTATAGAGTTTGTTCCAAGGTGGAGATTTATGAGATATTTGATCGAACTCTAGTATGGTCGAAGGGTAGCTTCTTGGTTCGACAATCCGACATGATCATTAGCATGTCGTCGAAGTCTGTTCACATGTTGTAATCGGAGTATGCTAGGATTGTTAGCATGTCAAATTTGGTCTGTTTGTTATGCCAAATTATTTAAGTTAGCTTGTTTTCTAAGTTAGCTTGTGTAATGAGCCCGTGTGTAAAAACTCATTAGTTCAGTGTGTGAGTTTTCTTATAAATAACATACTAGTCCCTCATCAGTGCATAACGCAAATCCTAATTAGGGTAAGAGATGTTATTTGCTATTCTGTAACACTTGTAATCTTGTTTCAAAGAGAAAATAAAGAATAGCAACTTATAATCAATTTGTTGTGCTCTTCTTGCTTCTCTTTTTTCTATCCTTATAGATTTCTTGTCGGTCAAGAAACCGATTATACTTTGTTATTCCGAATTATCAATTTCATATTGTTAGCACTTAACATAACAGTAATATTAATGTTAGGAAAACCAATAAGTAACACTATTAGTATAGTGAACTAATTTTAATTTTTGACACATGTTCAAATGTTTTTAATATAAAAAAAATTATGTTAAATTTTTTTTACAGTTTTTTATTTATTTTAAAAATAAATAAATTATAATTTATCAATTTCATCTTCTTTAATGGGGAACCTGGCCCATCAATAAAGTTAACAAAAAAAAAATTGTTAAACCAATTTTATTCCTTATGAAGCCATTTTTTTTCACAAAAAGGAACGAAATCCCACCAAATCTCATCATATATAAAAACATGTGTTTTCTAAATGATCTGCACAAATATTATCTTCGTAGTGTATGTGAGACACTTTGAACCAAAAGGATCTAATGATGTAAAGGCGACTTTTCATCTCAAAAGAAGCTTATAAGGGACAATGCTTACTTACATTGGATAGAAATCGAATGATCATGAGATTCACTTTTAATTCATAATTGCTTTTAACCTTTTCTATATGCATGATCTATAGCTAGCATGATACAAGCTGAGATGTTGTTCCCTCTAGATCTTATATATTAAAAATAAAAATAATTATAATATATTAATTATAATATATTTTAAAAATTATACACAAGACAAATATATGTAATTAAAGAATTACTATCTGTTTTATATGTTTAACAATTTATAAATATTAACAATTTGTTTACACATAAATATAAATAAATGTTATCGTCAAAGATTAAACTTTGAACCGAACGTCTACACCTATTAAATAAAAAATGGTATTATATACTACAAGAAAAACGGTTTTCAACCACGTGATATAGTGACGTGAAAATCATGTAACAAAAAAAAGGAGTTGCAACGTGAATATCACGTCGTTACATGTTTTTATTATTAAAAAATTGACATTTCTGCATGCACGTGGGAAAGACAGAAAAAAAATTAAAACAAAATGTTGTGACGTGTTAATCACGTCGCAACTTTAAAAGTAAAATAAATAAGTAAAAGAAGTCAGACGTGTACAGGTTAGTACATGGGGAAGACAGAAAAAAATTTAAACAAAATATTGTGACGTGATAATCACGTCGCAACTTTAAAAGTAAAATAGAAAAGTAAAAGAAGTCAGACGTGCACAAGTTAGTAGATGGGGAGAGATTTGAAAATATGTAGAAGATGATGCAACAATTTATGCAATCACAAGGGAGCGGTAATCAAGTGTTTGGCGGAAATGAAGGAGTTGGTGCTCAAAAACTAATGGATGACGATAATCTTAATCTTGACGAGTTTCTCGATCTCGATGATCCATAGGATTTATTTATTTTTTAATTTTTAATTTTGTAAGATTTTAATTATTCATTTTAGTATATTATAAACTTATTATTTAAAAAATTTATTATTATTTTATATTTAAAAAACAAAAAACTAATTATTATTTATATATATTGAAAAAATTTATTATTAATTTTAGTACATATTAAAACGTAAAACAATAATTATAATTTTTTATTTAAAAAAAATATTGTGACGTGATTTTCACTTCACAACTTTGTGAGGTGATTTTTACTTCACAACTTTGCCACGTGAAAATCACGTCGCAAATCACGGTCACCGTTTCTCTCATCCTTGCTACTCTGAATTACAACAGATAGAACTGAAAAAACGTGTTGTGAAGTGATTTTCATGTGACAAAGTTGTGACGTGATATTCATTACCCAACAAAGTTGTCACACGTGCTCCTGCCGCGTGAATATTCACGTCGCTAAAAACATGTTGTGAATTGATTTTTCACATTTATGACATGAATTTCACATGACCAGAGACAGTTTTTTTAGTGAGAGCACATACGTAAACAAAAAAATTGTTTGTCATTAATCAATTAATTGTAATTAATTTTTTATATCTTCTATTAAAAAGTGACGTTATTTAAATATTATCGTTACAGATAAATATAAATAAATATTATCGTTAATGATTAATTTTGGGCCAATAATTTACACCCATTAAAACAGTGATGATATAGCATATACATAAATGAAAGAATTATTTGTCACTATCAATTAATTTAATTTTTTTTTTTTATATTTTCTAAATAAAAAGAAAAGGTAATAATAAAATATTAATTATAATTAATTAAAAAAAAGGATTTAATTGAAATACACTGACAGTGTAAAAGGATTTTACACCGTCAGTTAATCATAACCGTTAGATGATGAAACAAGTTTGACTTTTATTTTAAAAATCTATAAAGTAATATAATCGGGTGATGGTAATGAATTGATTGTGTAAAATTTTTTACACTGACAGTGTATAGTAATTAATCTCTTAAAAAAATCATACACGAATGTCCGTCCTTAAATAATAAGTTAAAATAATAGTTTTTGATAAAGTAGAATATTATGTCATAATTTGTAATAATGTATCATAACTAAACCGAATAAAATATTGTGTCATAATTTATCACGATGTATCATAATTAGACAATAAACCTAACGTTACACATTGATGTATATTTATACTATTCAGATGGATGAGAAATCTCAAACATTTCATTATCTAATTTACCTTACATTGTATCACTCTAATCGGTCCATCTCTTTCTTTCTCAAACTCTCACATGCAAAACAGAGTCACACACCTCCCACAATAGCGTCGCCCAACCTGCAGTCTCCATGTGCCACCCCTCATCGCGCCGCGTAGCCTGCTGCCGAGTTTTCTCATACGTCACCACACACACAACAACTCGGTCATCCTCTTCATGCCAACAACATCACGCACACGAATCTTATTTGAGTCGTCATCCATTCCGTCGCACCCGTATCCTTCATCTATGCATTCCATTTTCCCACGCGATGTCTGAGTCCAATCGTAGCGACAACACTGCCAATGGCAGAAACACCACTTCTACCAGTCATGATTTCAGAAAGGCTACACACTTCCTTTCCTCATCTACAGTTTCTAAACCGGAGTTTCATCATGCTCTCGTTATTTCAAAAATTAATAACCATATTCCTATTGTTCTTGAGATGAAGAAAGACCAATATGGAACCTGGACTGAGCTCTTTCGCATCTATGCCCTCTCTCATCGGGTTCTATATCATATTGTCCCCTCTAAGGACAAGATATCACTACAAATACCTCTAGTATCAAGTATGAACAGTGGACTACTCTTGACTCTATTGTCCTTCAGTGGATATATTCCACACTTTTCACTGACCTATTGACCACCATCCTGGAACCACACTTCATTACTACGGCAACTTAGAAACGTTTGTATGACATTTTTTAAGGACAACCAAAATAATTCTCTAACACTCACATGGAGGATTTTTCCAATGTTTCTGCTTACTGTCAGCATCTTAAGATGCTCTCTGGCCAGTTGAGGAATGTCGACTCTCCTGTCAATAATCACCATTTGGTTCTTCAACTGATATCTAGTCTTCTAAAAGCTTACTGCAGTGTTGCCACCTTAATTTTCCAAAGTAAGCCTCTTCCTGCAATATATTTGGCTCATTCCATGCTCACTTTGGAAGAAGCCGGTATGGAAAAAATGGAAAGAACCTCTTCTTATGATGTCATGGACACCACTCAGCAGTGACCTTCTAAGACACCTCTCAGCATGGTTGTAACAATCGTTGCCCTGGAAATTGCTCTCAGTCTCGCGAAAACCAAAGTTGCAGCAAGGAACGTGATAACTGTAATGGACCTCATCCTAGAGCTCCTAGCGCCCCTCCATCATGGTCCTCTCCTCCTTGGCAGCAGCAGCTGTACCCATCCTGACAAACATGAGGTTAAACCCCGCCACCATAGGTTATACCCCCGTGTCTATATCCCACCTCTCGGTGGACATGCCTTACTGGTCCTACAAAGCATCCAGGAATCCTAGGACAACGCCCTCAACCATATGCGACTATTATATAATCTTAGACACCGACAAACATTTAGGTAACTATGCACACCATGTTGCTCCACACTTCTGACAATCAGTGGTACATGGATGCTGACACAACATCCCACACGGCAGCATCACCAGATAATCTATCGTTTTATTCTCCTTTAAGTAATTCAAATCAAAAAGTTATTGTTGGCAATGGCAGTGGAATTTCAATTCACGTGATCGGACACACACACAAATAACCACATCTCACTAACCACTTCACCTAAACCATGTCCTACATGCCCTAAAAATTATTAAAATTTTAATTTCTGTGAGCGACTTACCACTAACAACAATTTATTTGTTTCCTTTGACCCCTTTGGCATTACCATATCTTTTTCCCAGACGGGAATCCCTCTTATGAGATGTGACAGTCGTGACAACCTATATCCAGTCACCACTCCCTCCAGTTTGTTGGTCTTACGTCCAATATCTGGCATTGTCATCTTGGTCACTATGGCGTGTCTGTTTTAAACTCCCTTCGCAATAATAACTTCATATATCGTGAACATTTTAATTTTTTTGTTATTTATGACTCTTGTGTTTTAGGTAAACAGGTTAAATTGCCATTTTTTAATTCTTAAACTACAATTTTGATGCCTTTTGATACTTTACATAATGATTTATAAACATCTCCAATTTTTAGTTTTGTTGGTCATAAATATTATGTGCTATTTTTAGATGATTTTACAGAAAAAGTTATGGACCTTTCCTATTAGCAGAAAATCTCAAGTATTTGACATGTTCAAGTCACTTACCAAAATTCATTCACACATATTTTTTATAAAATGTAAAATCCTTTCAATGTGACAATGATGATGAATATAATAATAATCTATTTTGAAATTATTTCATTGATCATGGTCTTATTTTTCATTTTTCTTGTCCCCACATATCCTCACAAAATGAAAAAATGGAACACAAAATCAAAAGCACTAATAAAATGATATGCACTATGATACATTATGAAAAATTATGATACAAATTCTATTGTATCACACCCCCATAATTAATACAGGAGGTTTATGGACGTTGTCAAGCATTCCATTATCTTACTGTTTTTTATTAATATTTTTGATATAAAAAAGAGAATAATTATAATTTATATTTGTTATATATACATAACAAATACGAGATACATATTTCTTATTTGTTATTGATAAATATATTACAAAACATATGAAATAATATTAATATATATAGTAAATTTATTCATATATATATATATATATATATATATATATATATATATATATATATATATATATATATATATATATATATATATATATATATATATATATCAAATGATATGAATAAAACTTTTTATTAATGAATATAAAAATATACAAATATTTTTTTTATATTTAATAAATATGAAGTAAATTTTGTTCAATAATATATAAAAAACACGAGACAAATATTTAAATCACAAAATCAAATCAATTTTAAATTTATAAATTTTTTAATTAATTTTTTTGAAATTAATATCTTAATAATTTAAGACACGTATTCAAAACAAAACCATAATAATCATACTCATTTTGTTCAATTACGTTAAAAATACTAGTCATCACATGAAAAACATGTCTTTTACTATTTATATTGTTGAGTTTTGAATATATTAAACAAATATTAGATTAAATTTATTTAATTAATTTAATATATTATTCATTCCATTTTTTAGAACATTTATGATAACAATAACATTTTTAATAAACTCGTGCAATAGCACGGATAACAATTAAACAATTATAAATTGTTAGAAGACATTATTGAATTAACTCTAATAATGTTTAAATTTAAAAAAAAAATCATCATTTTAAAATAAAAACCAAAAAATATTTATTTATCCAAAGAAAGATTAAATCAAAATTAAATTTTAATAATAATAATCACCTAAATATTTTTTAAATGCAAATACAAGTCTAACTATGGCTTCCAATTTATAACATTTTAACAATGAATTACTTAATAACAAAACTTATTTATTGATGACAAATTTATTCATATTATTTAATAACAAAAGATATGTTTTTATATTTATAACATTGAATACAAATATCATGCTTACAAAGGTTGTGCCTTTATAGTGCAGTTTCTATATTTCAAATATTGAAACTAGTCAACATATATACTTACGAAGGTTGTGCCTTTATAAGGATTATCATAACTCACTCAATAAGTAGCACGTTGGAGAGATATGCATAAACTTGAAACGGGTTATTTTCATGAGTTGTGTGACGGAATATAGGGATATTATTTTCCTTATATAGCATAATCATGTATTATAAGGGAAATCCACATAATATAATTGCACATTTTTGTGGGATTATCTTTGAATATAAGATTACATGATACTTTCCTATAATAGCATATTGAGGGCTAGCTATATGTATAAATATTCAATTAAAACGACACATTTCCAATATAAGTTTCTATGTCTTAATATAGTAAAGAGGAAGAGAGTCAAGAGAGTCAAGGAACTCATGACATTGGTTGATGACAATTTGGAATCTTTAACTTAATAGTTTTTTCTTTATATATAAAAGTTATATTTCTTTTAGAGGGGCAAAGTTATACTCAATTAAAAAGTTAGTTTTTTTCCTAATTTGAGTTACTAAGCTAGTATGGTCTACTCACATACTAACTTTTCTTAATATACAAACTTTTCTTAATATACAAGTAATTAACTTTCGATCATACTAACTAACTTCCAATAAATTGAAATTAGTTAGTTAGTTAGTTGGTGATAACTACCTATTTTTCTTCTCCTCTTTATCATTGGTGCATACTAATTCATCTTCATTTATATGATTTAATATCCCCACAAGTTGAAGGTTGGTATATATCAACCATCTTTAACTTGGATAGAAGCTCATTGAATTGTTGAGGATCTAAGGCCTTATAAAAAAATCAGCTAACTAATTTTTGGACTTCACAATCAACAATTTCATGACTCCTTTGCTTTGCTTCTCTCTCACAATATGACAATCAATTTTCAAGTGTTTTGTTCTTTCATGAAATACTAGTTTGATTGCAATATGTAAAACACTTTGATTCTCACAATATATGATTGATGTCCTTGTACATTTAATATTTAAATCATTCATCAGATACAAGATCAAATTCAACTCACAAGTGGCAGCTTCTGATGATGGTCTCGAGACTATTAGTTGTTTCTTGGTTCTCCACGAAATAAGTGACTTGCCAAGGAAGAAACATTGACCTGATGTTGACCTTCAAGTGTCTAAACACCCTCCATAATCTGCATATGAATATCCATTGAGTTGCATAGTTGAATCTCTAGGAAACAATATGCCTCGACCTGGACATGTCTTGAGATATTTGAGGACTTTATATGTTTCATTGAAATCTGTGATAGTTGGAGTAGATAAGAACTGACTCAGTTGTTCTATGCAGAATGTTATGTCTGGTCTTGTTGCATTCAAGTACAACAGTCTACCTACAAGTCTCGTGTGTACAGGAATGTCTGAATATGGAGGACTTGAAATCTTGATGAAGCTTGACTGCAGGATCAGATGGAGTAGATACTTGTTTGAATTAAATGAAACATGAATCCAAAAGATCAAGACAATACTTTCTTTGACATTGCAATATTCCTTCTTTTGAATGAGCTACCTCAATGCCTAGAAAGTACTTCAGCTTGCCTAAATCATTGATTTTGAAGGCATTGTCCAAAGCTATCTTGATTAGTGTGAATTCCTTGAAGTCATTTCCTGCCAAAATGACATCATCAACATACCCCAATAAGATAGTAAGAGAATAATAGATTACCTTGATGAAAAAGGAATTATCTGACTTGGCTTGATAATATTGATGATTAAGAAGAAACATCGTAAGCCTTTCATACCATTGCCTTGTAGCTTGTTTAATCCCATAAAGGGATTTGACAAGCTAACACACTTGATTAGGTTTGGATGTTGATATTCATGGTGGCACAGTCGTGTAAACATCCTCTTGAAGAAGTTTTGGTTGGTGGTTCCAGGTGAGTTATAGACTAAGGTTGAATAAAATTATCTGAGATTTGAATATGTTGGTCCTAGTTTGAGGATGATGTGGAATGAGATGAAGGTATGTTTGCTGAATTAGTTTTTTGGTCATTGTTTGAGTTGGATGTGAAATGAGGTGAAGTTATGCTGGTTAAATCAGTGGTGGAAGTTTCAGGTTGAGTAGTGATGTTATGATCATGTTCAGAGGGAAAGTAGTTTCATGATGTAGAAAAGGATTAGGATGAAGGTTCATAAGGAAGTATGTGTTCATGGAATGTAACATTTATAGAAACAAAAGTTTCATTGGTGTTGAAGTCAAGTAAAACAAAACCTTTCACAGTTTTGTATCCCAAGAAGATGTTAGCGCCTTTGAATTTTTGGTGTTGCTGCAAAACTAAGAACAAATGGAGTTGAAACAGAGAAATTAATTTGCACGATAAACTTCCAAAGCGTGTAGTTTTACACTAAGCTTAAGGAACAATTCACCCCCACCAATCTTTCTATGTTGGATGCAAAAGGAGTTACCGGCGAATTTCCTGCAGGATACTTTGGAATCCTTAAAGAGAATTGCACAATCTCTCTAAGCGTATATGTTGATAATATTTTACAGAAGAATATTTCTTTCAATTGCTCTCATGCATTAGAGAAGAGAAAGATGATTTAGAATGAGAAATTAATTGAGATTGGTTTTTGTGTGTTTTCCCACCGTGACCATAACCTGTAATTTATATTGAAAATCACGTCTGTTATGAAATAGTAGCAACTCTTAGAAAAGGCATGACACTATTCCAATTGCAACTTAGTAACAACGTTTCGCATAAGAATAGCAAATATTTGTTTATACGTTGCAACTACTCCTAAAAGAAAGGAAACCAATTAAATGACACTTTAGACCAATAATAATTACTATAGACCATGCAATTGAAATATGAAAACTTTGACTATAATATTTATATTTATATTATTAATTCAAATAATATAATCATACAATTAATTATTATTTTGGAAATTTTCTCACAATCCCCCACCATTTTCAAAATAACTAAATCTCATAATTCTGGAAAAATCATGGTTTCAGATATTGGTATCTCACGATTTGAACCAATACTTAGTAAGATATGGGTTTCACTCATCCCGAATAGACATTGGTAGACAAGCTTTGAACCAACTACTCATTAGAACAAGTGTGCAAAACTTACACATGAAATCTTGATACTATCAAAAGAATTGTAAATATGACACATTTGATAAGGCCCTATGTCATGTATCCTTTTCATGAGAATTTAAGAGTCAAGCCCTTGAACTCTATGAAGCAGCCTACTTCATTCTCATATAGGTAGACTATATCAGAAAAGCTCCCATAATAAGCATTCCAGCAAACATATGCTATATATCTATTAAGAGAATAATCTCATCCTATCACTTTTACTTTTATGGTCTGAGTACTTTTTGCCCATTGGGATGTTTCTATTGTTAAGTACTTCAATCACTCTAATAATATACTTTCATCATTGAACTCAAGACTTGATTTTAATCAAGTGTGAGTTGAGTTTCCACTATTGGTGATCAATAAGATATGGGCTTGAGACCCATCCCCAATGATGTCTTCAACACCATGTCTTTTGTCAGACCTTTCGTCAAAGGGTCTGCAAGATTATTATTAGTTCTTACGTATATTATGGAGATTACTCCATTTGAAATTAAATCTTTCACATAGCCATGTCTTATACCAATATGTCTAGATTTTCCATTATATACTTGGCTATATGCTTTAGATATTGTGGATTGACTATCACAATGTATGGATACAGGTGCTATTGGCTTTGGCCAAATAGGTATCTCATACAACAAGTTTCTATCCATTCAGTCTCTTTACTACCTGTAGCCAGAGCAATAAATTCTGCAGCCATGGTGGAGTCGGCAATGCAAGTCTGTTTCTTTGAACCCCAAGAAACCGCACCTCCACCAAGATTGAAGATCCATCCACTAGTGGATGCATGATCTTCTATATATGTTACCCAACTGGCATCTGTATACCCTTCTAAAATCGAAGGATATCCACTATATGTTAAAGTGTAGTTAATCGCCCCTTTCAAGTATTTTAATACTCTATTAATAGCATGCCAATGATCTTTACTTGGATTACTTGTATACCGACTTAACCTACCAACAACATATGCTATATCAGGTCTAGTACATGTCATAGCATACATCAAGCATCCAATTACCTTTGAATATTCAAGTTGTGCCACTGGACACCCTTTATGTGGTTGCAAATTAACATTTTGATCAAATGGGGTAGAAACGGATTTGCAATCCAAATGATCAAATTTCTTAAGCACCTTTTCAATATAGTGAGATTGGGATAAGCCAATATGTTCACCATCTCTTATGATTTTAATCCCTAAAATCACATCTGCTTCACCTAAGTCTTTCATATCAAAAATTTTGGATAAGAAAGCTTTAGTCTTTTCTACCTCTTTTAATTCAGTACCAAAGATTAACATATCATCCACATATAAACAAATCATAACTCCTTTTTCATTGTTGAATTTACTATAAATACATTTGTCAGATTCATTTATTTTTTATCCATTGGCCAACATAACTTGGTCAAATTTTTGATGCCATTGTTTGGGCGCTTGTTTTAACCCATATAAAGACTTAGTTAATTTACACACTTTATGTTCTTCGTCTTTGATAACAAACTCTTCAGGTTGTTTCATATATACCTCTTCATCCAATTCTCCATTTAGGAAAGCATTTTTAACATCCATTTGATGAATGGCAAATTTATAGATGGAAGCGAGTGCCATAAGCACTCTAATTGATGCAATTCTTGCAACAGGTGCATAAGTATCAAAATAATCAATTCCTTCTTTTTGTGTAAATCCTTTAGCGACAAGTCTAGCTTTGAATTTTTCAATGGTACCATCAACTTTCATTTTCCTTTTAAAGATCCATTTACAACCTATGGGTTTTGACCCTGGTGGGAGATCTACTAATTTCCAGGTTTTGTTACCCATAATCGAGTCCATTTCCTCTTGGATGGCTTCTTTGCAAAAGGTTAAATCTTAAGATTTTATTACCTCTTCAAATGTTTCTGGATCATTCTCTAGGTTATAGCAAATTGGTCCATAACGATTTATAGAATCATTATTTCCTTCTACAAGGAACATGAAGAAGTCTGATCCATAATTTTTTACTTTTCAGATTCTTTTACTTTTTCTAGGTTCTGGACATCCCAACATATCATTATTTGATACATTATTTTCTAGACTTTGAACATCATAATGAACATTGTCTTTGCAATTTTGAATTGAGGTAAACCTACTTTCTTGAAAAATTGCATCTCGTGACTCAATCACAGTATTAATAGGATATGAGTCATTGGATTCAATAACCATGAATCTATATGCTTTGCTGTTTTCAGCATAGCCCAGAAATACACATTCAATTCCTCTTTCTCCCAATTTCTTTCTTTTTGGTTCAGGCACCTTAACAATTGCTCCACAACCCCAAACTTTTAAATATTTAAGATTTGGTTTTCTTTTCTTCCAGAGTTCATATGGGGTTATCTTGTTCCTTTTATTAGGAACTCTATTCAGTATATAACATGCAGTTAGCATGGCTTCACCCCAATATCCTTTGGATAAACCAGAATATGATAACATGGCATTCACCATTTCTTCCAACACCCTATTTTTCCTTTCTGCCATCCCATTTTGTTGTGGGGAATAGGGTGCAGTTATTTGATGTATAATACCAATGGACTCAAAATAATTAGGATGATAGAATTCTCCCCCTCTATCACTCCTAAAACATTTAATAAAAGTTTCATGTTGGAGTTCTACTTGAGCTTTAAAAATTTTGAATTTTTCTAAAACTTCATCTTTAGAGTGCATTAAATAAACATAACAAAATCTAGTGCAATCATCAATGAAAGTGACAAAATATTTTTTACCACCAATAGTAGGCCAACCATGTAAATCACATACATCAGAATGAATTAAATCTAATACTTTAGAATTTCTTTCAACTCTCTTAAAAGGTTGTCTTGTAATTTTAGTTAACATGCATGTGGTACAAGAATTTAAGTTTATATCAAAATTAGGAATTAAACTTGATTTCATCATGTCTTTTAATTTACTAAAATTAACATGTCCTAGTCGCATATGCCATAAATCACAAGACTCAACAGTATAAGCAGAAATCACATTATTATTATTATTATTAACAATATTACACATGAACATATTCTCACAAAGATAACCTTTCCCCACAAACATTCCCCCTTTGGAGAGAATAAATTTATCTCCCTCAAATACAGATTTGAAACCATACTTATTAAGTAAAGGTACAGAAATCAAGTTTTTCCTAACTTCAGAAACATAGAATACATCTTTAAGAGTGAGTGTTTTTCCATATGTGAATTCAATCTCTACCGATCCTTTTCCTTTGACTTGGACAGTAGAAGCATTTCCCATGTGTCGCACCCCAAAATTTGACTTTGGCTTTGTTGACCACATCTTGATTAATCTCGTTGTCTCGTATTCATCTCAATTTCTTAAACTTCGCGTGACAACTGGTTTGATTAGGTTTTGTGTGTTTTCGTTGCTTACCGTGTTGTATTTCGTTGTTTTAGCAAAACCTGGCCGATATCGTTGCCTCGTATTTATCTCGCTTATCTCTTTTGTGCGTGGCATCGCTTCGATTAGGTTTTGTGCGTTTTTATCTATTTAATTGTTTGTTTGTCGGTATTTTGACTGTATTTCGAATATATTAGAGTTTTCGTATTGTCCGATTATTTGTGATTGTGTTTGTCAACGTTTTCGTGATGTCATGTTGGTTTTATTATTGCCTAGGATTGTTTATTTAATTACGTGTTGTGCCGTGTGATTTAATCGAGTCTGTTTGAGTCGTGTTGTTGATTTTACTGGTTTACCGGTTTACTGGTTTATTGGTTTTATCAATTTGTCTGTTTTGCTGTGCAAATTGTCATCATTTTTATCGCGTTCGTGTCGCTCGATTTTATCGTATTTTAATCGTGTGCCGTTAATATTATTTGTGCTTAATATTAATTGTGTTTAGTTGTTAATTAGTTTATTTAATTAGGATTAATATTATATTAGTTTATTATTATTATTATTATATAATATATAAATATATATTATTAATTTATGTTAGATATTTTTTAGGTTTCTTATTGTTTAAGTAATCTAAATATATATTATTAATTTATGTTAGATATTTTTTAGGTTTCTTATTGTTTAAGTAATCTAAATATATATTATTAATTTATGTTAGATATTTTTTAGATTTTTTATTGTTTAAGTAATCTAAATATATATTATTAATTTATGTTAGATATTTTTTAGGTTTCTTATTGTTTAAGTAATCTAAATATATATTATTAATTTATGTTAGATATTTTTTAGGTTTCTTATTGTTTAAGTAATCTAAATATATATATATATATATATATATATATATATATATATATATATATATATATATATATTATATATATATATATATATATATATATATATATATAGATGTGGTTAGTAAGAAAAAGGGAAAAGAAAAAAAGTGGATCAGTAAGGAAAAAACGTGTGGTGAGAGAAACAGAGAATTGAAAAGAAATATTTTTCCAAAAGCATTATCGTATTTCACTTGTTCTTCATTTTCGGTAACCCAAAATCGTCCCGATTATTCACCGAAACACAAAACCGATTTCATATCTTTGAAGTTCGTTGAGTCCAGGTCACAAATATCCCAGGTTCATTTCATTCCGGCGTCGTTTCACCGATCAAAAGCGACATTGAAGTCAGGTACTCACGAAGGCAGCCAGCACTGCGTCGGTGACGGTTTCCAGCTTTCGGTCGATCATTTGGACGATCAGAAGTTCATCCTCTTCACACAAGGTAATATTCTTCACTTATCCCTGAAATCGGCAAAGTTCCGACTTGCCGACATGTGTTTTAATATATTATATATCTATATATATATATATATATATATATATATATATATATATATATATATATATATATATATATATATATATATTTTTGTCTATTATATATTATTTGTCTAAATGTACATATATATTATTTTTTTCTACTATATATTTATTGTCTAAAATATATATATATATATATATATATATATATATATATATATATATATATATATATATATATATATATATATATATATATTATATATATATATATATATATATATATATATATATATATATATATATATATATATATATATATATATATTACTTTTGTTTACTAAATATTGTTTATCTTTTATTACTATTTTGCATATATGTTTTATTTAAATGTTAGTTAAATTAATTATTTGTTTAAATGTTTATTTATATCAAATGTTTATTTTGTCTAAAGTAAATGTTTATATTGTTTTTTTATATTTGTTTATGTTGTTACTAACCGTTTCGTTTCAGTTTCAGCTCGATTAACTCCACTAACTATTCGTAATACTAACTATTCATAGCTAACTGTGTTGTAATAATTTACTTTCTCGCATTTTTTATTTTTCTGTATTGTGTGTTTAATCGTATTGTTCACGTTTTATGTTAAAAAATCGAAAAATCCAAAAAGAGAAACCCGATGCGATTCCAACGGTCGCCGTTTAAGAAACCCTTTTCACACACTCACAAGCTTACTCTTGGTCTTCCTTATAATGAGCCCATTTATTTATTGTTTCAGGGTTTAGGCTCATTCAAATCTTTTGCCAGCTTTGGCTTTTCAGTTTAAAAACATTTTCAAAAGGACGTGTCAGTCTCGAAGCCTCCCGCCTAGGTCGAGCAAGAGATGGCAAGACACGCCAATCTAAAATCAACAAAACAGACTTTCCCCTTTTCTTTTGGGAGAACTACGTGGATTCTGATTTCTCCATTGCGCCTTGGAGATACGTAGGCATGAAGTCTACGACTTTATCGAGTCCAAAAGCAATAAAATCAAGTTCTTTTCTCATCTCCCCAATCAAACGATCAAAGCAAAAAAAGCAAAGCATTCACATAAACATAAGCAAAAAGGTTCCTGTGGAGTACCACAGATGTAGAGGGTGCTAATACCTTCCCTTTGCATAACCAACCCCCGAACCCGTAACTCTAAAGGGATTTATCGTTATTTTTCCCTTCCTATTTTTGGATAAAATAAAAGACGGTGGCGACTCTTGCATTTAAAATATTTTTCAAACGGGTTAAGTTCAATCAATACTTAATCTCGTGAAAAATCCCGCCGCGACAGAATGGCGACTCTGCTGGGGAGTACATGATTAAACTTATTTGAGGGTTTAGCCTATCTTTGCTTGTTTATATGTTTGCTTTGTGAATATTTGCTAAATTGTATTGTTTGTAATGTTTGTTATTTTGGGTTTTGGGGGATACTTGTGATAAATCCTATACCCGGATTTGGGGCACATTTGAGATAGGATGGATGATAATTCAGGTTGACTTGATAGGAGACAATCCTTACCGAGTTGACTTGAGCCTTTGTCCGCTTGGTGGAGGCCTCTTTGAGGGTGATAGTGCTAAACAAGTCATTTGTGAGGCATTGTTGCTTTCGACGGGCCCGTGAAGCCAAGGACCTTAGTTTACCTTTACCCCATCTTGGCCTTACTTAGGATGTGATGCGGTTACCACTTCGGACCAAAAGTCTGGTTTGGTTGATACGCGATATCACACTCAAGCGAGATTCTTTTGAGAATAATATTGGAAAGCGAGCAATTGCTTAACCCGGTATTATCCGAAGAAGGATCCATAACCTTGGGAACTTTTAGAACCCGTTTGGCAGGTGAACCTTAGAACTTATCTTGGGGCTGTCCTAAACTCCATGCTGGTGATGAACTTTGAGCCTTGTATTGTTTGACCATATTTGTGTTTGTTGCATTCACGCATGACATGCATTCATTCCCATCATTTCAACCTTTTTCCAAGGAACTTAAAGTGAGGATTGCAAATATTGCAGGAAACATGGATTTTGGACGGAGAAGTGTGAAAAAGTACAATCTCATCAATCCAAAGATAGATGAACTAAAGAAACTGGTTTCTTCGATCACAGATCCTATTGGTTTCAGAGACAGATATGGGGCACTTATATCTTTATTGACGCTTAGGATGGAAGAAGGGTTATTGCAGACATTAGTACAGTTCTATGATCCAGTCTATCACTGTTTCACATTCCCAGACTATCAACTCATGCCTACATTGGAAGAGTATGCCCAGTTGCTTCACATCCCAGTTGCTGATACAATACCTTTCTCTGGTTCAGAAAAGTTACCCGAGCACAGTTCTCTTGCAAAAGTGTTGTACATGAAGAAGTCAGAATTCAAGAATAACTTCACCACCAAAGGAGGACTTCCAGGTTTCACTGCCAAGTTCTTAATGGGGAAGGTTTCTTATTTTGCCAGTCAAGGTTGTGATATTATTGTGGAGCATCTGTTCGCCTTGTTGATCTACGGTTTGTTACTATTTCCTAATATTGAAGGTTTTGTGGATTCATATGCTATACGCATCTTCCTAAGTGGTAATCCTGTTCCAACTTTGCTCGGAGACACCTATCATTCCATCCATTACCGTACTTTGAAAGGAGGAGGAACCATAGTCTGCTGTATACCGTTACTCTACAATTGGTTTGTCTCTCATCTTCCTAAGTCAGCTACTTTTTGGGATCGCAAGTCAGGACTTCAGTGGTCACAGAGGATTATGTCTCTTACCCAGTCAGATATTGCATGGTATAGTAGAGTTTTAGACGATGTGAAGATCATTGATAGTTGCGGGGAGTTCCCCAATGTGCCCCTCATGGGCACAAAGGGAATCATTTCTTATAATCCAGTACTTGCTAGGAGACAACTCGGTTACCCTATGAAGGACAAGCCTCCTAACATTCTTTTAGAAGGTATTTTCTTGAGGGATAACGAGGAGGACCCTACCATGAAAGAGAGAGTAGTAAGAGCTTGGCATCGTGTTTGTCGCAAAGGGAGACTTGAATTGGGTAAGAAAGATTGTACCTCCTATGAGCCGTACCTCCAGTGGATCAGAGCCAGAGCTATACAGTTGAAAATGCCATACCCACATCATGATCCTATCAAACCCGCTTTGTTGAAGACCCCCTACCTTCCACTAGATGACAAAGAAGAACTCCAAGCCACCTTGGAGAGGGTCAAGAAAGAGAGAGACGCTTGGAAGGATAAGGCCCAGGTGCTCGAAATGGAAAATGAAGAACTTCAGAGACAGTTAAAGGAGCAGAGTGGAGAAGATCGTGCAGGTAAACGTCCAAGGGTGCAAGAGGATTTATTTTCCTCAGGCACAACAGATTACTCCCAGATTCCACAGTCCTCAGGTGCATGGAAAGGTCTTGTAGACAGTTTGGTGAAGGAGAAAGCTTTTATGCAAAAGGCCTATGAAGAAAGAATTGAGAGACTTGAAGGACAACTCCTACTTGTTTATGCTCGTCCTGATGACACATGTCCTTAAATGGTTTTCTTGGTTGTATTTTGGGTTGATAACTTTGTTTTGTTATCAAAAATGTTTGCAATTCTATCTTTTCCTTCACTTAGAGTTCCTTGGAAAATCATTCATTTTGCATATCCATGCATCACGTGCATACAGGTTGTCTGTCTTGGTCCAGTCTTCTAACAGTTGCTTCCCGCCAGCAGATCCATTTCAAGCTGACGCATAATTACAACACAAGAGCCAACTACAAAAGAAGGCCCTAGATTTATGACACCAGGAGTAGTTATGAAGAACTGGACCGCAGTTGACATCCCACATTGTGTCCACATATCAAAGTAATTAAGCTTTTCAGTTTTCAAAAATCTTCCGCTTTAGCCCAAAGCGCGAAGCATTAATTTTGTAAAATGGGCACTTTTGTCAAAAACGTACTATCCATGAAAAAGATCTTTTGTGTTCCTATACACTTGTGTCCTTTTATCTTTTCAGCTTTTTCGGAAAATGGTAACACAAAAAAACCTTAAAAAGAACACATTTTTGCATGGCATGGTCAGTCCTCTAAAAACAATTGTTTGTACAGGTTACTTAAACCCGTTGAACACAATGACATCATGCCCTCTCCCAACTCTGAACATTCTGTATTCGAAGCTGAAGAGGAAGAGTGGGATGAGATTCTAGAAGAGGTCGCCCGCCAGCTTGAAAATGAAGAAGACACTATTCAGCCATACAAGGAGCCTTTGGAAACAGTCAACTTGGGTTCGGAAGAAAATGTGAAAGAAGTCAAAATTGGAGCATTGTTATCCCCACAGGTCAAGGAGCAATCGATCAGCCTGTTGAAAGAGTATGTAGATGTGTTTGCTTGGTCTTATCAAGATATTCCTGGTCTCGACACTGACATCGTAGAGCACAAGCTACCTTTGAAGCCAGAATGTCCACCGGTCAAACAGAAATTAAGAAGAACACATCCAGATATGGCCGTCAAGATTAAAGAAGAAGTTCTGAAGCAAATAGATGCTGGTTTTCTTGCCACTTCAGTGTATCCAGAGTGGATAGCAAATATTGTGCCAGTTCCTAAGAAGGACGGGAAGGTACGAATGTGTGTCGACTATCGTGACTTAAATAGAGCAAGCCCAAAGGATGATTTCCCCCTGCCTCACATTGACGTGTTGGTAGACAATACAGCAAAGTTTGACATATTCTCCTTCATGGACGGATTCTCCGGGTATAACCAGATCAAAATGGCTCCCGAAGACATGGAAAAAACTACATTCATAACACCATGGGGAACATTCTGTTATCGAGTGATGCCGTTTGGGTTGAAGAACGCAGGTGCTACTTACCAGCGAGCCATGACAACGCTCTTTCACGACATGATGCACAAAGAGATTGAGGTTTATGTGGATGACATGATCGCGAAGTCTCGTTCAGAAGAAGGTCACTTAGTAGATCTATTGAAGTTGTTTCAACGATTGAGGAAGTTCCGTCTTCGCCTCAATCCGAACAAATGCACATTTGGCGTCAGGTCAGGTAAACTCTTGGGCTTCATTGTCAGCCAAAAAGGCATTGAAGTTGATCCAGATAAAGTAAAAGCTATCCAAGAGATGCCCGCACCAAAAACAGAAAGGCAAGTGAGAGGTTTTCTAGGACGATTGAATTACATATCCCGGTTTATTTCTCACATGACTGCCACTTGTGAACCTATCTTCAAATTACTGAGAAAGAGTCAGAATTGTGTTTGGACAGAGGATTGTCAGAAAGCATTTGACAGTATCAAAGAGTACCTCATGGAGCCTCCTATCTTGTTACCACCTGTTGCTGGAAGACCGTTGGTTATGTATTTGACAGTGCTTGAGAATTCTATGGGGTGTATTCTGGGTCAACAAGACGAAACTGGAAAGAAAGAGCATGCCATTTACTACTTAAGCAAGAAATTTACTGACTGTGAATCACGATACTCCTTACTCGAGAAGACATGTTGTGCATTGGCTTGGGTTGCTAAGAGATTGAGGCAGTATATGTTAAGTCACACCACTTGGTTGATATCCAAAATGGATCCAATCAAGTACATTTTTGAGAAGCCTGCACTCACTGGTAAGATTGCAAGATGGCAGATGCTGTTATCAGAATACGACATTGAGTATCATACTCAGAAAGCTATCAAGAGCAGTGTGTTGGCTGAGTACCTTGCTCACCAACCCGTTGAAGATCACGATGATAATGAGGATGAGTTTCCTGATGAAGATGTCATGTTCCTAAAATCCAGAGATTGTAAAGAGCCACTTCCTGAAGAAGGGCCTGAACCAGATTCTCAATGGGGTTTAGTATTTGATGGAGCTTCCAACGTTTATGGACATGGAGTAGGTGCAGTCATTATCACTCCAGAAGGTTCTCATATTCCTTTCACGGCAAGAATTTGCTTTGAATGTACAAACAACATTGCTGAATATGAAGCCTGTATCATGGGTCTTGAAGAAGCCATTGACCTCCGCATCAAAAATCTTACTGTTTATGGTGACTCAGCGTTAGTTATCAATCAGATCAAAGGAGAATGGGAAACACGCCACCCTGGCTTGATCCCATACAAAGACTATGCAAGAAGATTGTTGACTTTCTTCACCAAGGTTGAATTGCATCACATTCCTCGGGATGAGAATCATATGGCGGATGCTCTAGCTACGTTGTCTTCAATGTATCAAGTGGGTTTTCCAAACGAAGTACCCAGAATTGTGATCAAGCGACTTGATAGACCAGCACATGTGTTTACAGCTGAGGCCAGTTTTGATGATAAACCATGGTACCACGATATCAAGCATTTCCTTCAGACTCAGGAGTATCCTCTTGGAGCAACAGAAAAAGATAAAAAGACTTTGAGAAGATTGTCAGGCAGTTTCTTCCTTAATCAGAATGTGCTCTATAAGAGGAATTATGACATGGTCTTACTCAGATGTGTTGACAAAAAGGAAGCAGAAATGTTGATGAAAGAAGTTCACGAAGGGTCCTTTGGTACTCATGCAAACGGCCACTCTATGTCAAGAAAGATGTTGAGAGCTGGTTACTACTGGTTGACCATGGAATCAGATTGCTGCAAATTTGTAAAGAAGTGTCACAAATGTCAGATCTACGCTGATAAGGTTCATGTACCACCAACCTTTTTGAATGTGATTTCTGCTCCTTGGCCATTCTCAATGTGGGGCATTGACATGATCGGTATGATTGAACCCAAAGCTTCCAACGGACACCGTTTCATTCTCGTGGCAATTGATTACTTCACCAAATGGGTGGAAGCAGCTTCGTATGCAAAGGTGACAAAGCAAGTGGTGGTCAGATTCATCAAAAATAATCTCATTTGCCGATATGGCATTCCAAACAAGATCATCACTGACAATGGCTCCAATCTGAACAACAAAATGATGGATGAATTATGTGAAAGTTTCAGGATCGAGCATCACAACTCTTCTCCTTACCGTCCCAAGATGAATGGGGCAGTTGAAGCTGCAAATAAGAATATCAAGAAGATCATTCAAAAGATGGTTGTTACCTACAAAGATTGGCATGAAATGCTGCCTTTTGCACTACACGGATATAGAACATCAGTCCGTACTTCAACTGGGGCAACCCCATTTTCACTTGTATACGGTATGGAAGCTGTGTTACCGATAGAGGTTGAAATTCCATCAATGAGGATACTAATGGAAACTCAGTTGTCAGAGGCTGAATGGTGCCAAAGCAGATACGATCAGTTGAATTTGATTGAAGAAAAAAGAATGACTGCCTTGTGCCATGGACAGTTATATCAAAAGAGAATGAAGCAGGCATTTGATAGGAAGGTTAAGCCGAGAGAATTCAAAGAGGGTGACCTTGTGCTCAAGAAGATGATACTATTTCACAATGATTCTAGGGGCAAGTGGACTCCTAACTATGAAGGACCCTATGTTGTCAAGAAAGCCTTCTCAGGCGGTGCTTTAATTCTTACAAACATGGATGGTGAAGAGCTTCCACGTCCCGTGAATACAGATGCAGTCAAGAAATACTTCGCCTAAAAAATGAAAAGAACAGCTCGCTAAGTTGAAAACCCGAAAGGGCGGCTTAGGCAAAAAAGAGCGTCTCGGTGGACTGAAAACCTGAAAGGGCGGTCCAAGCAGAAATTAGAGACATAAAAAAACAAAGAGAATATTATCCCGGTAGATTGAAAACCCGAAAGGGCAATCTAGGCAAAAGTTAGGGATTTCAGGCAAGTAACTGCATAACAGAGATAAGATCATTGAAGTATCAGAATATTTTCAACAGTTCTCCAACTTTCTCAAGGCTGCAATACAGGTCAAAAGTGGAAGAGAGAATGATGTCATTGTAGTTCAACGTACCCTTTTTCCACGAAATTACCATTTTCCAATTTGTAAAGATCTATGGAATCACGTTGTTGGCTGATTACCATCCTATCAAATCAATTTGAGCCTTTCTATATTTCTTGGCACTCTTAATTTTCATTTCAATTTACGAAAGTTCTTTTACTTTGACAGATATGTTTTGAAACAAAAGTTTTGAATTAAAAACAGTTTTTGAAAAATATAAAGATTATTTATTTTGATTTGTGGACATCAATAAAAGGATTGAGACATGTGGTCCCAGTAATTCTGAAATCATGTGATTCCAACTAGACATGTTCATATTACTATCCTTATATGTATATGATGAAAAAATCTCCACAGGTGTCTTGGCAGTAATATTTCTCCAGCAGAGGTTGTGATTCTGGATATCCCCAGCTATGCTTCCTGGTTTTCCTCAAGAGATCATGCAAGAAATATTTCAAGAAGTTTATTCCCTTCACTTGGGGCATGAAGACTCCCCAGTTAATTGATCATGAAGACTCCCCAGTTTAATTGATCATGAAGACTCCCCGGTTAATTGATCATGAAGACTTTGATCCAGGTTTTAAGTTACAGATTTGGCCTATGGGATTACTACAGGTATTTCCCCAGTAATTTATTAAGGCGGGATCAGCAATGTCCCCAGCAGAGGATGAGAAGGAAGCTTTGATTTCCCCGAGCAGGAGTAATACAGAGGTCTCCATCCCTCAGCGAGTGAAGAAAGTTGATATTCAGAAACTACAGGGAATCTCCTGTTGTGCTCTGTCCATTCAATAGAAGGATATGTCTCCTCCTCAGTAATGTTTTGTAGTAAAAGAAGAGTGTGTTATGCATTTTAAGCAAATTCAAGAATTACAGGATTTCTCCTGAATTCTCATTTATATTCAAAGGTCAGACATCACTGTTCCCTGGCAGAGTCTCCTAGAGGAAAGATCTCGTAACCAGATATCAGACACCATAATCCCCTGCAGAGTCTTCAGATACAGAAAGTCTCCATGATAATTAAAGCAAAAAAATCAAGGATAGATTTCCCCTATATTCTTATTCCCTGGAAAGATACCACCTATCCCCAGCGGACTTTATCCCCAGCGAAGTCTTCCAGAAGAATAATCCCTTCTGCATTATCAGCAAATTCAAGAATTGCAGGACTTCTCTTACAATATCATCTTATTTCCAGAGGATAACACCTTGTATCCCCAGCGGAGTCCTCAGAAAGGTCCAATCCTCATATACCTCACAAATTCAAGAACCACAGGGAATCTCCTGCATTTTTGAAGTAGAAGGCATCTCCATTCTTCTACGGAATCCTCAGCAGAGACAGACTTTTAAAGAAACCTGGATATGGTGCTCTTGTACCAATTCCCCAGCAAGTCTTTGTACTACTCCCTAGCGAGTCTCAGTGCAAATCTCCAGCAAGTCCTTATGCAGCTGTTAACATTTTTAGTTATTCCTAGTTTTGTCTGTCCATCATGCATTCATTACTAAATATTCATGCATATCTATGACATATCATGCTTGCATTCATATGCGCCTTGTTTCCTTGTTTATATTGTGGGTTGAGTCAATCTCTCCATATAGAGTATCCTCATAAGCAGCAAAATACCTTTTATTGGTCATGTTCCCCACAGAGATCTATGCCTCGTGGAAGATGGTTGTTTCAGTTGTAAATCCTGATGAGTTCATTCCTCTTCAGTTGAAGTCTTGTTTGACCGTTTCATTCTAGTTCTATCCTAGTTTGAACCTCGTGTCTCCAGATAAAGCTCAGAAATTGCCAGTAAAAGAAGGCAACAATATAGTCTTTGTGACTCTCATTCAGTAAAACAGACATGACAGATATTGTGTCCAAGTCCTTTATACCTTCATCTTTGAGTTGGTACCCATTATAAACATGAGTTACCTACATCCATGAGTGGTAACCTTTGTTATCCCTCGGATAAATTAATTACTATCTCCATCTATGAGTTGATAACATCCTCACAGAAAGTTCCATGGTTCTACCTGCAACTTTGAGCTGGTAGCGTGCTTTCGTCTTTGAGTTTAGCACAGATTCCTTTTGATTCCACCTTCGTCTTTGAGTTGGTGAAGTACCTGCAACTTTGAGCTGGTAATATGCATTCATCTTTGAGTTAGCAAGATTTCTTTTAATTCCACCTTCGTCTTTGAGTTGGTGAAGTACCGTCATCTATGAGCTGGTAGTGTGCATTCATCTTTGAGCTTGCACAGGTTTCTTCTGATTCCATCTTCGTCTTTGAGTTGATGGAATGCCTTCATCTATGAGTTAGGTACACTTTATCCTGTTACGTTCATCTTTGATCTGGTAACGTGCTTTCGTCTTTGAGTCAGCACAATTTTCTTATGTTTCCATCTCCGTCTTTGAGTTGATGGAGTACCTTCATCTATGATTTAGGTACATAGTGAGCCCTCATCTATGAGCTGGTAGTATGCATTCATCCTTGAGTTCGCACATTTTCCTGTGATTCCATCTTCGTCTTTGAGTTGATGGAGTACCTTCATCTATGAGTAGGGTATGTTTGATCCTTGTTGAACTGATAGTGTGCTTTCATCTTTGAGTCTGCACAGATAACTTCTGATTCCATCTTCGTCTTTGAGTTGATGGAGTACCTTCATCTATGAGTTAGGTACATTTTGTCCTTCCACCGTCATCTTTGAGTCGGTAATGATAAACATCTCCAAGACAATATGTTCTAAATTCTTTTAAACACCTTTGTCAATGAATCGGTGGTTGCCTTCAACTTTGAGTCGGCATTTCTCTGTCTACCTCATCAATGAGTTGGTAGTGTGCATTCAACTGTAAGTCTGCACAATGATCCTTAGATCTGATTTTTCATCTACACCATCATCAATGAGTTGGGATTTGATTTCCCTAGCAGTGTTATTATCAATCTTTTGAAGCTTGCCTTCAACTTTGAGTTGGCATGTCCTGTTTACCTCATCAATGAGTGGGTAGTGAGCTGTCAACCATGAGTTAACGCAGTTCGATTCTTATTATACCCTTGTTATACCTTCATCCTTGAGTTGGTATTCATCTTTTCTGTTACCTCCATCTTTGAGTTGGTAATGTACTGTCACATCAGTACTCTTGTTATATTGATCTTTTCCCACTTTCATCTATGAGATAGTGATGTATCGTCAACATTGAGTCGATATCTCTTTTCCTCCTATTTTCCATCTATGAATAGGTAGTGAATCTTCCCCAGCTGAGTATTCTCAGTGTTTACCTTCATGCATTGAGTCGGTGTATGTCCTTCCCCAGTAGAGTTTGCACTCCTGTGTCTCTGTGTCTGTCTGTCTTTTGCATCATGCATACATGCATTTGCGGTCAAATTTTGTGGCGTTTGTCATATTTAATTACCTTACGCCATTCGATAGCCTCCGGCTATCTGGCCTAAGTTAATTAAATAGGGGCATCTGTCGCACCCCAAAATTTGACTTTGGCTTTGTTGACCACATCTTGATTAATCTCGTTGTCTCGTATTCATCTCAATTTCTTAAACTTCGCGTGACAACTGGTTTGATTAGGTTTTGTGTGTTTTCGTTGCTTACCGTGTTGTATTTCGTTGTTTTAGCAAAACCTGGCCGATATCGTTGCCTCGTATTTATCTCGCTTATCTCTTTTGTGCGTGGCATCGCTTCGATTAGGTTTTGTGCGTTTTTATCTATTTAATTGTTTGTTTGTCGGTATTTTGACTGTATTTCGAATATATTAGAGTTTTCGTATTGTCCGATTATTTGTGATTATGTTTGTCAGCGTTTTCGTGATGTCATGTTGGTTTTATTATTGCCTAGGGTTGTTTATTTAATTACGTGTTGTGCCGTGTGATTTAATCGAGTCTGTTTGAGTCGTGTTGTTGATTTTACTGGTTTACCGGTTTACTGGTTTATTGGTTTTATCAATTTGTCTGTTTTGCTGTGCAAATTGTCATCATTTTTATCGCGTTCGTGTCGCTCGATTTTATCGTATTTTAATCGTGTGCCGTTAATATTATTTGTGCTTAATATTAATTGTGTTTAGTTGTTAATTAGTTTATTTAATTAGGATTAATATTATATTAGTTTATTATTATTATTATTATTATATAATATATAAATATATATTATTAATTTATGTTAGATAATTTTTAGGTTTCTTATTGTTTAAGTAATATAAATATATATTATTAATTTATGTTAGATATTTTTTAGGTTTTTTATTGTTTAAGTAATCTAAATATATATTATTAATTTATGTTAGATATTTTTTAGGTTTCTTATTGTTTAAGTAATCTAAATATATATTATTAATTTATGTTAGATATTTTTTAGGTTTCTTATTGTTTAAGTAATCTAAATATATATTATTAATTTATGTTAGATATTTTTTAGGTTTCTTATTGTTTAAGTAATCTAAATATATATATATATATATATAAATGTGGTTAGTAAGAAAAAGGGAAAAGAAAAAAAGTGGATCAGTAAGGAAAAAACGTGTGGTGAGAGAAATAGAGAATTGAAAAGAAATATTTTTCCAAAAGCATTACCGTATTTCACTTGTTCTTCATTTTCGGTAACCTAAAATCGTCCCGATTATTCACCGAAACACAAAACCGATTTCATATCTTTGAAGTTCGTTGAGTCCAGGTCACAAATATCCCAAGTTCATTTCATTCCGGCGTCGTTTCACCGATCAAAAGCGACGTTGAAGTCAGGTACTCACGAAGGCAGCCAACACTGCGTCGGTGACGGTTTCCAGCTTTCGGTCGATCATTTGGACGATAAGAAGTTCATCCTCTTCACACAAGGTAATATTCTTCACTTATCGTTGAAATCGGCAAAGTTCCGGCTTGCCGACATGTGTTTTAATATATTATTTATCTATATATATATATATATATATATATATATATATATATATATATATATATATATATATATATATATATATATATATATATATATATATATATATATATATATATATATATATATATATATTATTTTTGTCTATTATATATTATTTGTCTAAATGTACATATATATTATTTTTTTCTACTATATATTTATTGTCTAAAATATAAATAAATAAATATATATATATATATATATATATATATATATATATATATATATATATATATTATATATATATATATATATATAATATATATATATATATATATATTACTTTTGTTTACTAAATATTGTTTATCTTTTATTACTATTTTGCATATATGTTTTATTTAAATGTTAGTTAAATTAATTATTTGTTTAAATGTTTATTTATATCAAATGTTTATTTTGTCTAAAGTAAATGTTTATATTGTTTTTTTATATTTGTTTATGTTGTTACTAACCGTTTCGTTTCAGTTTCAGCTCGATTAACTCCACTAACTATTCGTAATACTAACTATTCATAGCTAACTGTGTTGTAATAATTTACTTTCTCGCATTTTTTATTTTTCTGTATTGTGTGTTTAATCGTATTGTTCACGTTTTATGTTAAAAAATCGAAAAATCCAAAAAGAGAAACCCGATGCGATTCCAACGGTCGCCGTTTAAGAAACCCTTTTCACACACTCACAAGCTTACTCTTGGGCTTCCTTATAATGAGCCCATTTATTTATTGTTTCAGGGTTTAGGCTCATTCAAATCTTTTGCCAGCTTTGGCTTTTCAGTTTAAAAACATTTTCAAAAGGACGTGTCAGTCTCGAAGCCTCCCGCCTAGGTCGAGCAAGAGATGGCAAGACACGCCAATCTAAAATCAACAAAACAGACTTTCCCCTTTTCTTTTGGGAGAACTACGTGGATTCTGATTTCTCCATTGCGCCTTGGAGATACGTAGGCATGAAGTCTACGACTTTATCGAGTCCAAAAGCAATAAAATCAAGTTCTTTTCTCATCTCCCCAATCAAACGATCAAAGCAAAAAAAACAAAACATTCACATAAACATAAGCAAAAAGGTTCCTGTGGAGTACCACAGATGTAGAGGGTGCTAATACCTTCCCTTTGCATAACCAACCCCCGAACCCGTAACTCTAAAGGGATTTATCGTTATTTTTCCCTTCCTCTTTTTGGATAAAATAAAAGACGGTGGCGACTCTTGAATTTAAAATATTTTTCAAACGGGTTAAGTTCAATCAATACTTAATCTCGTGAAAAATCCCGCCGCGACACCATGTACAAAACACTACCATCTTCTTCATTAATGGTCTTGAATAGTTCTTTATTTTTGCACACATGGCGGGTAGCACCAGAGCCTATCCACCAAGAATTAACATCTTCTATCATGTTGATTTCATAAATAACAGCAACAAGATTTTCTTTTATTGCACTTGAATTCTTATCTTTGTTCTTTTTCTTTAAGAACCTACACTCATATTTTAAAGTGTCCTGGATTTCCACAATGATAACAATTTCCTTTCTTTTTCTTTAGGTTGTTATAACCTTTGTGGTTTTCATGAGAATTTTTGAAATCTCGTTTTCTTTTATTGGAATGTTTGCTTGAATTTCTTTCCTCCATCACATGGACCTTCTCTTGAGTAAATTGGCTTTTAGTATCATCTTGTTTTCGATACTCTTCTTCTAAACGAAGGTGATTACCCAATTGTTCAAGAGAAATATCCTCCTTCTTATGCTTCATGGTTCTTTCAAAATCTTTCCAAGAAGGAGGAAGTTTATCTATTATGGAGGATACAATTATAGTTTCATCAATGTGCAAAATATGTTGTTTGTAATTATTGAGAACACGTTCAATTTCATGCATTTGTTCCATAACAGACCTACCATCTATCATTTTATAATTATTAAATTGAGAAACAAGAAACTTCTTACCTGTAGCGTCCTCTTGCATGTATCTTGATTCCAATTTCTCCCGTAACTCTTTTGCGGAGTTACTGCTTTGATAAATGTCGAACAACGAATCGCACATACCGTTGAGGATGTGTCCCATGCATATATAATCATCATTGTCCCACTTTTGTCTCTCTCTAGTTTCAGCAATTGTTTCATCTTCTTTTTCTTCCGGTTTTGGAATGTTAAGGACATACACCACCTTCAGTGTTGTGAGAAGAAATTTCATTTTTTTCTGCCAACGAATAAAATTCCCCCCATCGAATTTCTCTAATTTCACAAAGTCAGAAGTCATCTCTTTTAGTGAAGCAGCCATTGAATAGGAAAATTTGTTCCTTAACTTTGTTAGCGCCTTTGAATTTTTGGTGTTGCTGCAAAACTAAGAACAAATGGAGTTGAAACAGAGAAATTAATTTGCACGATAAACTTCCAAAGCGTGTAGTTTTGCACTAAGCTTAAGGAACAATTCACCCCCACCAATCTTTCTATGTTGGATGCAAAAGGAGTTACCGGTGAATTTTCTGCAGGATACTTTGGAATCCTTAAAGAGAATTGCACAATCTCTCTAAGCGTATCTGTTGATAATATTTTACAGAAGAATGTTTTTTTCAATTGCTCTCATGCATTAGAGAAGAGAAAGATGATTTAGAATGAGAAATTAATTGAGATTGATTTTTGTGTGTTTTCCCACCGTGACCATAACCTGTAATTTATATTGAAAATCACGTCTGTTATGAAACAGTAGCAACTCTTAGAAAAGGCATGACACTATTTCAATTGCAACTTAGTAACAATGTTTCGCATAAGAATAGCAAATATTTGTTTATACGTTGCAACTACTCCTAAAAGAAAGGAAATCAATTAAATGGCACTTTAGACCAATAATAATTACTATAGACCATGCAATTGAAATATGAAAACTTTGAATATAATATTTATATTTATATTTTTAATTCAAATAATATAATCATACAATTAATTATTATTTTGGAAATTTTCTCACAGAAGATACATTTCTGGCTTCAGGATCAAGCTTTGTTCTATGAGCTCGAAGAATGGAAGTACAACATATTGAAGAAAAACTTTACAATTATTTATTCGAGGTAGTATATTATGTAGGACCTGGTAAGGTGACTGGTTTTGAAGGATAGGTGTAGGCCCTCTATTGATAATGTAAGTGGCAAACTGACCAGTATGGTTTAGGTAATTTTTATTGGTTTAGAAAGGCTTGGCCAACATTCAACAAATGTTGATGTTTCCTTTCAATCCTTCCTTTTGTTGGCCATTTTCAACACATGATATTTGATGAAATATCCCTTTGGAAGCATATAACTTGTTTAGTAAGAATTCAGGGTCGTTATCTGATCGGAGTATTTTTGATGTTTTATGGAATTGGTTAATAACCATGTTAATGAAATTTTTAACTTATGTGGAGGCCTCAGATCTTTTTTCATGAGGATGATCCATACAGATCTTGTATGATCGTCAAGAATGGTAAAAAAGTATTTGTGATCATGTATGGAAGGTATAGCAAGAGGTCCACATATATCCTCTGGGTGTTCAGTTCCTGCAATAGACATTGTTTGGTAGAAAAACAACATAGTAGTTTAGATTTTGACACAATTTGATATTGAAATAAGATTAAGGCTAAACTCGGGTGCATACAATACATGGTAAATGTAGAGAAGAGATGAAAAACAATGTTTCCTCCATATTGAACTATGACACGGTTTCCATTTGGAAGCTTGACTGAAATTGACTTAATTTTATAGTAAGAACTAAACATTTTTAATGAGGAGAATATATGGTCATTGGAACCAAAATACAAAATCCACAAACACAGATAAAGCAGGACCGGAAACTGTATTACACTTTATACCTAAAATTGAATTAACATGTGAGTGATTGGATGGAACCTAATTGGTTATGGATGTTGGAACTGGAGAATTCAAGTTGGACTGTTGTAGTAGTGTGATGAGTTGGTCATACCGAGCTTGAGAAATTGATGCAGGATTACTTGGAGCATAAGTAACATGTATCTCACTTGGAGCTTGGGATGAAACAGGTGCATCAACTTGACTGGAATTGATAGAAGATTTGTTTTTGTTGAAATTAGGATGGCCAAGTTTTTGATAGCAAAAATCAATGGAATGTTCACACCTATTGCATAAGCTACATTAACCATGATTAAATTATCCTCAATAACAGATAGATTTTTGTGGTTACTTTCTTCTTGAACCACAAGAGAGTAAATTCGATTGATGGATGGTAAAGGGTCCATGAGAAAAACCTGTAAGAAACTAATAGCTTGATCTTATAATCTATATTCTTGAGCATTTTTAATGGCATCACAATGAAATCTATGATAGCATTTACACATTGGTAAGGGATGATGGAGTTAAGTTTTTCCCATAATTCTTTCAACTCCAAAAAGAAAATTCCAATACAGATTTTGAGTTTTGTTTCAAATTGTTAATGGAAGATCTAAGTGTAGCTATTTTAACACAATCATCTTTTGAAAATCTTTTACGTAAATCATCCCAAACATTCATCACATTTTCATGAAAAAATAATAGTGGAAGCAATTTGATCACTAACCAAGTTTATGATCCAAGAATGAACAAGATGGTTGCATCTTCCCCATTGAAAAAAATTGAGATCATCAGCCAGAGGAACCTGAATTGAGCCATCAATGAACTTCAGCTTGTTCTTGATGCTAAGAGTGTGTTTCATTGACTTGGGTCATGCAAGATAGTTTGAACCATCATGCTTTAGAGTAACATTGACTGAGTTGAGTCTTTCACTCGGATGTCGGATGGACATAGTATACTGAATCAATATCAACTTGATTTGGTGGTGCAAGGCACGAAGGCATGTTTGAATCGATGAAGAAATGGAATAATGCAAAACAAAGACGAATAAAAGAATGGAAATACACTATAATTCACTATAATTAACCATAACAGAAGTTGTAGAGAAGAAAATGATGAAGAACATGATCAACAAAGAGTAAGATTTAATAAGATGATGGTAGTGTTCGTTGATGATACTTATACCATATTGAAGCATTCAAAATGAACATATAATCTAAACTTTCTCGTTAAGAATTGAACAAAGTACAAGTAATGCTTATATACAAGATGAGTTACTTTTATGATAAACTACTATGATCTACTCACATACTAACTTTTCTTAATATACAAGTAACTAACTTTCAACCACAATAACCATCTTCCAATGAATTAGAGTTAGTTAGTTGTTCATAACTAACTATTTTTTTTCTCCTCTTTATCATTGGTGCATATTAATCCATCTTCATTTACATGATTTAACATTAACTTCAATTGAATCGTGAATTATGTCATGTAAATACAATTTCTATAGTAATAAGAAATTTAAAAATATTTGATATGATTGAGTGTGTATTTAAACTCCAAAAAAATGTCACTTTTTAATGTATAATGTGTAAGTTAATTTGTAATATATATCAATAAAATCTTTAATTTGTAGTATAACAAAATGTTAAAGTAAATTTTTTAAATAAATTTTAAAGAACACTTGTGATATATCAATCAATAAATTATTTATATCTTGTTTTAAGGATGTTGCAATTGTTATAAAATTTTGGAATTTGAATATGTAGTTGAGATTAACTGCTGCTACACCTTTTATATGTGAGATTAATTTTGTAGAAATGGGGACACTCATCTCACATGGGATGATTTGCATGACAAATTAAACAACTTCTTAGTTATTTGACAAATGCCTCTCACACCTATTGGTGGTAAGTAGTTTTTTCTTTTTTCTTTTTCATATATTGAAAATTTATGTAGTGTTGTTAGTGTCAGGACTTGGAATCTTGGGTCGGAAATATTTTGTTTGTATTCTTAGACATTATACTTGCTAAAAAATAAAATGAGGGTAACTCTATATTTTGATGGTTTTCTATGATGTTTACTATTGTTGATGGTGTTAGAGTTAACTCACTTAGAGTGATGAAAAGCTCTTTATATGTGTTTTCTGAGTGAATGATTTGATCCCTCTTCAACCCTAAGGTTGAAGTATTTAAAGAGAATTATTAGGCTTGGGCTAGAGAGTGGTTACCTCCATTCCTCTATCAAAAAACATGACGAGTGAAAGAGGTATTCTTTCTTAAATCATGGAAGAGACGATTATTCTCTTTGACACTCTCTTTTATTTTGTTGTGATGGAACACTTCATCTCTCATGTCCACTTGGCAACTGGACAATAGGAGTGAATTTAGGTGGACTAAACCTAGTTGATAGGCTACTACTAAAATCCAGGCGGCCTCATGGAGCATTTCGGGTTGCCTAAAATTATATTGGTACACAATCCCTCTAGCACGAGGGTATGGAAAAGATGGAAGGATTTAGCTTAATTATTTCCAGTCTCCATATTTAGAATGAATCCCAAAAGATCTTTGCAGGCCATCCCTGGGGAAAGTACCTTAAGAAGAGCTTGGGGCGAGTCCCTCAAACTAAGCTTGGAGCGAGTCCCTCAAGCATAGTCGTAGGCGAGTCCCTCGAGCAGAGCTTGGTGTGAGTCCCTTAAGCATTATAGACAAACATACGTGAAACATTACATGTAGTTGATGATGGGTTTGTCTCTAAAAGCCAAATCTCCTTGGGTTCCTTGCACATGTCAGAGACGTGGCAAAAGTTTTAGCAATTATTGGCGTGCCTAGTGAGAGGTTACTCATTACCTAATAGTCCTAGCTTGCAAATCTCTATAAAGAGAGTTTATCCTCCACTCCCTTACATTTAAGATACTTTATACTTCAAGCTCTCATTTTAACCCTCAACAAGCTCAGAATAAACTCGCCTCTGAACCCCACAAAATTCAACCTTTCTTCCTTCTTTCGCATGTATAAGATTATACTCATCTTCTCTCCCTTTCTTATTTAATGGAAATCATTAAGGATTTAGACGAGAGCATGAATCTAGTAGATCCTTTGACTCGCGATAAGCGCATAACAAAGTGGAATAATTGTTATATTAACGTCAAATACCCTGATAGGACGGTTGTAGGCAAATTAGGGGAACTAGGCATGTTCAGTAGTTATAGGTGTTTCACTAGTTCTAATAGTGATAGCATCAGTGGTAGAGAAAGTGACTTCTTTTTCCCCTTTTCTTTCTCATTAAATACTAAGTTATTAATGGCAGCCAACGATCCTAACTACATGAGAATCAAAGACTTCGGGACCTAATATACTTGTGAAGAGATGGTGGCCTCCTTTTGGTGACATATCAGCCTCTCAGGCTCTAGTGACGAGGAAGACGTTATCTTGGAGGCATGTTTTAAAAAGTAAATGGTCAACATGGTTGCCTCCCTAACTCGCCCCATCCTTTCTTTTATGTGCACATTCCCTTTGTCTAAGATTTAGGGATTTTGGTTCTATTTACCTTGTTTGAAGCGAAGGTCTTAGAAACTTCAAATGTTGCTCCTTACTAGATCTTGTTGAATGGTTGGGGTTTCATTAGGCATTCAAGATCATGTTTCAGCGACTGGATGCCAATCCTACCATAAGGATATTCTTTTCCTTCTATGGTACTAAGACTGCAGTGAAAGCAGGTTGGGTGAATTTTCGCACCATATTAGGGATGATATTATTCAAGCCCAATTCAAACAACTATAAAACTTGGAATGATAGGTTTGTTAGAGTAAGGGCGAATATTGCACCTTCATAGTCACAAATAGGGAGGATGGCACCCCTCACTTCCTCTGTCTTGGACAGAAGACCCAATGGCGATCACTTGATTTAATTTTTTATTATCTTACCCCTAATATGAGGGAGGTGGTTCATTTTACATATGAGTTTAAGGTCATGAGATCCCATAAAATGATTAAATTAGACTGAGGAAAGGATAACAAGATCGTGAATACTTACGTAAGGCTGTAACTGTAGTTATTCATAGTTTTTTTAATTATTCACTCATCTCATTATTCATAGATTTTTTCCCCTCTTATTTTTGCAGAATATATATCGCTTATCCTGGTATCTGAGAGGAAATCCCATCTTTCTAGGAAGAAGGCGGAACACCAAGAGCAATGGACATGTAGCCCAAAAAGTCACCAATGCGGCCTCATTAAGAGGGCCTCCAAAGGGAGCGCCCTCATCGAGACTCTCCCTTCCAAAATCTTGAATTTGGGTTGGCATGGTGGGAGTTCTTCCTCGGCCTAGAAGGACAAAGTTACTGTAATTCTTTAAGAAGATGAAAAGAGTGAACAAAACATTATTTTACAGGTTCAGGTCAACCCTCCCTAGCACTTTTCACCTTTGTTGTGGAATAATGTGACATTCAATGCAAGGAGGTATACCATTGCTCGCCTGCCCTTCCATGAAGACTTCCCCATCAACTTCTAAGTCATCAGTCAGACTAGGACTCAAATTCGACTAACATGATGGAAATCTATAAGTCCAGAGGCCCATTGATAGAGCAAGTGCTCTTTAATGCTAACACCAAAATGGTGGGCGACCTACACGCTTAACTTGCTTCCTCCAAGGAGTCCCTAACTGAAGGGCGTGAGATAGTGAAAATGTTGATCAAGGAGCGGAATGAATTAAAGTGGTCAGAGACGAAGCTCAAGGAAGCCCTCAAAAAAATAGACTCAGAGGCCAAAGAACTTTTTATTTCAGAGAAAAACCTAAAGGAATTCCTTGAGGCTTCCCTTCATTCTAACAAGAAGCTAGAAGAAGAACTTCATGTCATCAAGGATGAATTAGTGGATACTTTTGACCAATATTTTAAGTGGTAAAAGAAGCATATAATATTTCTTTACCCTTGCGTTGACTTTAGTCAAATGGACTTAATCAACATAGTTTGAGACGGTCATCTTAGGATGAAGAGGATGTGCCACCTCCTAAGGAATTTGATCCATCTCTTGAGGGGGAGCTTAGGAAAAACCTGAGAAGGGAAAGGTAAGGGATGATTAAACTCCTAAGGAAGATGTTGTTTTCTAGGAGATCATGTCATAAGAGGAGCGACCTGAAGAGGATGGTCATTAAGCTATATATTTTTTGTTCTTCTTTTATTCTTCCCTTGGAAGCTCTTGTACTAAGCCTTTATGGGCTATATGTAATGACTAATTATGCCCTCAGAAGTTTTCTCTTTGTATTCTTTCCCTTTTGGGATTTATTAATGATATTATGATCCTTAAGGCACATTTCTTTTCTCTGTATTGAATTGCTTATTTACCATGAGTATAGTGTTTTAAGAAATCCCTTTCAAACGAGCATGTTTTCTCAACACTATATTGCCATGTGAAAGGGATAGGCTTCCTTATTGAGGATCCCGCATTTAAATATCCTCGTGGGAAGAAAGGATTCTTTCATGAGGATCTAGGATAATTTATTTCCACTTGGGCGACAACGATTCCTCCATGAGGATCCAGTGTAGTCATTGCCACTTGGGTGGCATGGATTTCTGAAATTCTTGCAAGCAGATCCATGATGTCGAACACGATGTAACGACCTCAGGGTCTACACATTATCAAACAACAAGCAATAACAGGATAAATAAAATAGTAAATAACATACGCAGTTGTTAACCTAGTTCAGTGCAACGTCACCTACATCTAGGGGCTACCAAACCAAGAAGGAAATCCACTATCACATAATTAGTTCGAAGTCCTAAACAACCTCAGTATTTACAGACTTCTCTCCTAATCTCTACTTATGGATGTTTCTATCTAGATCAACCCTAGATATGAGACCCCTCTCACTTTCCTTAATCACAAGATAACACACAGCAGAAAAGCACAATCCACTCTTGCTTAAAAGCTTCTGAGGGATAGTAAATTATAACTCAATACACTTAGTCCAATTCAAGTATCAATGTGATACTCAAATGGATCACATAAAATACACACATGAAACCCTAATGATAACACAATTCTGCACTGCTTTCGATGCATTCCTAGGTTAAGAACAACCATATATATAGTAGTGATACGCATGGGCTTCGACCTTTGATATGAAGTAGATCCAAGATCTCTTCTAAATTTTTTGAAGATACAATTCTCATTAAATCAAATGTTTCTTAATATGTATTGACATTGTTCCTTCGTATACAAGTCAGGATATGATCTTCTTCAATCACAGGGAAACACACAATAGATTAAAAAAACTAAATATTCATATAATCTGTAGGAAGCATAATTAATGATATTAAATCTCACAACTAACGTAAGCTGGATTATGCATAATTTTGAAGCGACGTGTCAGTACATCTTGTTCAACATCTTGCAAATACTTGTTTTTCCAAAAAGCAGCCAATCACCAAAAGACAAACCTAACAATCTCCCCATTTGGCAATTTTTTGGCTAAAACAATCTTTGCAATGGTGAACTATCAATAAATAGAATGGATAGACAAGAGGATGCATATCAACAAGAAAGCATACAACATCCTTTACCACACAGTCAACAGAGTTAAGCGCAGCGAATTAACAAGCCTCACACTGTCAAAAAATAAAGGTGCACAAGAAAAAAAATCCTTTATCTTAGACAGGATGTCAGGACATTGTTCCGACATCAATGAACAACAAAATCAAATCACCATATCAGGCGCTCCCCGTGAGTATCAGAACAGCGGGCTGAGTTTCCCCAAGGGAGACTCCCCCTACAGACCTGCACACATGCTCCCCCTCAAAGATCATCCCATCCAAACAGACAAACATACCAATCCAACACAGTCAAAACTCACTAACTACTCCCCCTTTTTAGCCATAAAGTTGTCAAAGTCATAAAGTTGTCAAACCAAAACTCAATTAACATACCATCAAAGTCAGTCACACAAGATTAAGAGGGTTATAAACCAAGAAGCACCTAAGGGTGCATAAAAAATAATCCATGGCACAACCCACAAGACAACAACAAAGTCAGGAACAACACACAAAAGAACTAGAAAAAATTAATCTTCATCACTGCTAGTCTCTTCCTCATCACTAGTAATAGTTATGTCTTCACTATCCTCTTCCTCATCAGTTCCATCAGCTTTGTCACCACCTTCCTCTTCAGGAAGAGCCTTAATCAACATCTCCAGTTTTAATTTCCTTTAAGTACAGTTCTTTATAGTCGCATCCAAGGTCTTGCAAGTGTCTTTCAGCTTAGTAAGGATACTTGTTCTGTCAATGGACCTTGGAGAAGTATGACCAGAGGTCATGACAATGTTTGGGACATGTTTCCTAGTGAACAGTCTATAATGCAATGAGAGAGGAGGGTCTCTTTTCCAAGTACTGTCAGAATTGATTAATATGTTTAGGTGTTGACTCATGATAACTCCACAAATTAAAGAGGGAAAATCTATTGGCATTTTTACAGCATAAGATGCAGCATGTTTCATAGCCTGATAAAAAACATAAGCCCAAAAGTAAAAATTTGACTTGGTCCAAACAATGCAGATGAACTTACCTAGCCCAATAGCTATATTAGAGGTGTGATTGGTAGGCACCCAATTATTAGCTCCAATTATATGGAGAACATCATACTTGACACTCAAGGCACTAGCATACAATTTTCCTTTCCTTAGCCATTCTTTTACTTGCTTAGTTGTGATCTCTTTGCAGATGACATTGTCTGAAACTTCAATTTTAGCTTGTTCTTCTTCATTTCTTCCCAAGAACCTGTTGATTATTTCAGAAGAAAAATCCACACATCTTTCTCTGACATACACTTTTCTGAATTCCTTGCTCCTTTTGTTGTCACACTCTTTGGAGATGTTCACTATAAATTCTTTGACCAGCATCTCATAGCACTTCCCAAAACCTGTTACAGTTTTCATCAGGCCAGCTTCTTGAATCAGACTCAGCACCTCTTTATATTCAAATGCATCCTTCCCCAATTCTCTTTCCAATGCTAACCTTCTTTGATAAACATATTTCCATTTTTCAACATTTTCCATAGAGTGAAAAAAGATGTTGTCAAGTGGTACTTTTGGAATGTTGGTTGGAATCTTCTTCCCAGAGGCTTGCTTTCTAGAAGTGGAGATGATGTCCTGAACATTGTCTTCGACATCCTGACCAGATTCACTAGATTCAGTAGGAACTTCCTTCCTTTTCAGAGACTTCTTATTAGGTGTAGGAGTAACCACTTTGCTCTATCTTTTAGTGGGGCCAACATTAGCCTTCTTCCTGATAGATTTGGAGGGAGTGCTGAAGGGCCCAACTACTTGACCCATCTTGTTCTTCAACTATTTAGCTATGCCAGGAGCCAATCTTTTCCCGATAGGAACATCATCAGAGTCCAATTCCTCAATATTAACAATGTCAGTGGGTTGATCAACATGGTTTTTATCTTTGGTCCCCAGCTCATTAAGAATATCTTCTGACCTTTCTTTGTCTTGAGATTTCTCAAGAGAGAGAGTAGGAGCATGCACATCAGGATCATTTCTGGGGTTCTCATAATTGTTATCTGGTTGGGATAAGGATGTGGAGATATCATCTCTATCAACAATGATCACGCTAGATTTACTCAAGGCAGTAACAGATCTAGGTTTGTTGATGGTTCCAGAAGCTTCAACATTTACAACAATATTTGTCGCAGTGGAGCAATCTTCATTCATACCAACATTAGGTTCAATGCAGAGGGGGTCAATATACAAGCTAGTCATAGACATGGGTTTATTCACACCAGTGGGGGGTTCAGGATCATTCATATTTTTCGTAGTTATGGAGGGAGTGGAAGTGGTACTTACTTTTGTAGGCTTGCTTTTTCTTGAGGAAGAGGTTCTGGCCTTTCTCATGGGGGTTGAATGGACAGGAACGATTGAGAGAGGAACAACATCAGTGATGACATGTGAGAGATCTATCTCAATACCACTAGTATTAGGGTTTGCATGTTCTTTGGAAGATTTGCTTGGAGTGAAGATAGAAGGTTGTGACATTTTGGACGATTTTGGCGGAGAGGTGATGAAGAGATGAAGTTGTCCGAGAATGCATTTGAGAGAGAGAATACAGAGGTTAGCATGAGGGTACCGTGTTGGGAAGATAAGAAGGATGTGTAATGATAGACTTTGAGTTTTGTGCACATTTATGTGGAAGGAAGAGAAAATTTGATTTCTTTTTACCTTCTTCGGTAATTGCTATAAATCTTCAAGCAAACAAATGCCCAATTTGCCCCTTAGTTTTTCGAATTTATTTGCATATAGGGCTTTTTTGTAAAAATGTCTACTAGTTGCTTTTCAGTAGTTACATGCTCAAGAGTGATAATTTTCTCTTCCACCAGATCCCTAATGAAGTGATGTCGGATATCAATATGCTTAGTTCTGTTGTGCTGAACATGGTTCTTGGAGATGTTAATTTCACTTACGTTGTTACAGCACAATGTCATGACATCTTGTGGGACATTGTATTCTTCTAACATTTGTTTCATCCAAATTAACTGAGAACAACTATTTCCAGCAACAATATATTCAGCCTCAATTATGGATAAGGACACGCTGTTTTACTTCTTACTAAACCAAGAAATCACTATTATTTCCCAAGAAGAAACACCTTCCATAAGTGCTTTTTCAATCATCAACACTACCTGCCCAATCAACATTGCAGTATCCAGTCAGTAAAGAGTTTGCATTATGAAAATACAACATTCCATATTCACTGGTTCCATTGATATACTTTAGAATCCTTTTAACTTGAGTAATGTGACTCATTTTGGGTTCAGATTGATATCTAGCACAGACTCCTATAGAAAACGTAATGTCAGGTATGCTAGCTGTGAGATAAAGCAGACTATCAACCATACTCATGTACAGGCTTTGATCCATATTTGTTCCTTTTTCATCTTTGGTTAGTTTTAAATGAGTTGGTGTAGGTGTCCTTTTATGGCTAGCATTGTCTATGCCAAACTTTTTCACTATGTTCTTGGCATGCTTGCTTTGGGAGATGAAGATAGTGCCATTCATCTGTGTCGCTACCAAGATTTCACGATAGCAAAACCGGGACTAAATAGATGCCAAAGAGAGGCAAAATTTGAAGAGTCGCCACCAAATTTTATTTAGTTTACCTCTACCGGAGAGGGAGAGGGAAATAGTCGATAAACCCCTCGAAAAAGAGACGTGCACGGGAAGCGCTAAAAGAGAATAAGGAATCGGTCTCGCAACCGAGATTTGGGTTCGGAAGTCGGCTACACAAGGGGAAGGTATTAGCATCCCTCACGTCCATGGTACTCCATGGGAACCATTTGGGTTGTTTTACATACATGGGAATTTATTTATCATTGTTTTATTTTCAAAAGAAATGTGTGTGAAAGAGGGGGTATTTTTGTTATTATAGTGCTCACTGAGGATTGAGGACTTTGTGCCTACGTATCACTCATTCGGGGATGAAGAATTGGAGCTATGTATTTCGGAGTAGAAAATATTTATATGTTGGTTGATTTTACCTTTGAGAAAAGGGTTTTCGGGATGATGCCCTAAGGCACAAAAATGAGTTTGATGAGTTGTACTGTTTTTACCTTGAATAAGGGTTTTATGAAAAAAAATGTTTGTGATTATATTGTACTAAAGTCTATGGACAGAGGTGATTATTCTAGACAACAAGCCAAGTGTCTTGCGTCCAAAATAGTCAGTGTAAGGGTAGGAATGCTCCATTCTTACTCATTCTCCACCACTTAAGGCTCGTGGCGAACAATAGTAATCATAATTTTATTGTATTTTGAATTTGATTATGAAAATGCCACTTGACATTGAATCAAGGGATTGCTTATTTGATTATAAGATTTGGGTAATGCAACATGCATGCAAAGTAACCAAACAAGAAAGTAAAGGGTCTCATTATAAGGTAGCCCAAGAGAAAGCCTTGTGTGTGCAAAAATGACCTATGCTAAACAAAGGATAATGGTCTTACAAACATGCCCCCCTAAGGTGGTTCCATGATGCCATTCTCACAACATGAATGTAAATTACGGATGAAGATCTAAGTGTTTACAAAGTATTAGAAAAGAGTAAAGGAAGGCCTCCAAGAAAAGGTCCTAAATGGAATCCTCTAAGTCCAAGTGATTAATGAGTGGAGTGAATATTTTTTGGTCTTATCATTTTATCATGTTTTTGTTGTTTTTAATGTATGATTACAATAAAGTAAATAACAAGTAAATAAACATGCATGATGGGTTTGTACAATGATGATGATAATGCATACTTGAATGTAAATTACAAGGTAATGACATAAAAGTAAATTACAAGATAAAGAATAACAATATCACAATAATAAAGGTTAGTGGATATAAATGACATAAAACAAATGACAAGTCAATAATACCAAAATCACAATAACAAATGGTTAATGATAAACAAAGTTAGTGAAGTATAAATAATGGTTAGCAATATGTGCAAAAATGAAATTTTTGAGGACTATTTTTCCATAGGTCGAAAAGACTCAAAATATGACACATTAAGGGATAACTTATCATTGATGCAAAGTATTGCAAATGATTAAAAGATCAACTAACAATAGATTTGTAACAAAGAAAGTTATACAACCCTAAGTCCATCTATCAATATTTTAACAAATTATGCCACTCAAATAATTATGATTTGTTTTCTTTCTTTTGTTTTCACTTCTTTTTATTTAGCAAGGTAGTAAGAGAGCCAACAAATTAGCATAATGTAAATGATATAGGGTTAGATAATAATGAACATAACTATAAAGTACATGAAATAAAATGAACAATAAAATAAATTGCAAGGAAATAAAGTTCAATAATATAAATGTTAGAAGTTAGTAGTTAGTGGTTAGTGGTTAGTGGTTAGTAGAATAACAATAAGCAAATGGATTAGCAAGTTAATGTAGAGAACATGGTTTTATCTATGCATCAAATAACTCAAATATGGTTGAAATAGAGGCAATATATCAATGCCTCAATGTATCATGAATGATCTATTGATCAATCATTAATAGGTTTGAAACATTGAAGATTTAATCAACCCTAAACAACCATGGTCATGATCTAATAGACCTCATCAACCAAACAAATATAACAACAAGTCAACAATAAAAGCAAATGATAACTGTAACACCTCAAAATTTGCCCTCCTCTCTTGGGACTAGCTTAACATATTGCATATCATTTTTAGGTCATTAGGCATTGCATATTGCATATCATGTGGTTACATTGTGCAAGCCATTCTCCCAAGTCTTGATCAGAAGATAGGAGGTCATGTGCAAGCTAGGGTTTCATTGGACTGGTCATTAATCATCTGAGGATGTGGAGGTCCAAATTAGGGTTTCATGATTCTCAAGGGGATTGGTCTTCATCTTGTTTGAAATGATACATCATCATCATCATGGTCTTGATATCATCCAGAAGGTTCAAGTGATTGATCATACACCTTGAGATTAGGGTTTTGACCACTGGTCAACCCTAATCAGTTGCATTGGGCCAATCAGGGCATGGCTAGGAGATGAGGTCTATGATGGATATGGGGATCATTTCATGATTGTATTGAGCTTATGGAGGCTAGGGTTTCACCCTTGAGCCATTTCATCAGAGAATTGGGGCTCAGATTGATCAGTGCATTGCCAGATTCATCTATCAGTTGAAAAGTCAATTGTGGTCAACTGTGCTTGATTTTATGGATTTGGAGGTGGGAGAGAGTTGGATACACTTCATTCATGTTGAAACAAGCTTCATTTGACATGTCAAAGCTCAAGAATGAAGAAAATAAAGTCAGAACAAAAATTGCCAAAAATAGAAAGTGACTTGTAATGGAAGTTTCCAAAAATAGAAAGTTTTTCACCACAAAATTGCATGTCCAAGGAAGCTTCAAATGAAAATTTGTTCAACATGAAAGTTGTAGATCTTGTTCTTACCTTTCCAAAAAGTCCAAGAACTTGAAATTTCCATGTATGGTTGACAAGTTATGGTCCATTAAATTTCAAAAAAGACCTATAATGAAAGTGGCATAACTTTCACATGGAGTGTCCAAAATGGATGATCTTTTTATGAGCAAACTCCATTTCACATGTACTTTCATGGTGCATAATCAAAATTCATAAAAAATGGTCAATGCAAAAGGTCAATTTTCAAGTGCACTAATTCAAATCCAAGGGCAAAATGGTCCAACTTGAGAAATAATGGGAATTTTGGAATGGGAGTTTTTGCCACACATCACAAATGATATTTAGAAGTTTCTTGAGCTGTCATGAGCTGTCATATGGTGATATTTGGCAAGGGCATTTTGGAACCTTTCACTAAAATTTCACATTACACTAATTAAACTCATTTTGTTAATTTGGATTAGGAATGGGATTAAGGAGTGAGTATTTAACCTTAATCATAACAGAATTTGTAATGACAATTGCAATTTTCAAGATCCATAACTAACTTTCCCTCTAAAAGTGCAAAAACTCTTCAATCTTCATCAAACTTCTCTTGATCCAAACTTCTTCAATTCTCAATCATTTTGCGAAATTCCTTTTGCTTCATCTTCCATAGATCCTTAGCTTCAACTGTTTTGGTGATTTGGAGCAAGAAAGCATTGGATTCGTGACTGTTCACATCATGCTCAACAATGGAGTTTGGAGATTTCTCACATCTGGATCGTGCTTGAGCTGAAATACAAGTTCCAATCAACTTCCTAAAGCTTCATCTTCATCTGTTTTTGGTAATTGCGTGCAAGAACTCAAAGAACAACCACTGCCATCACTTTAAGGTTAGTTTTCGAATCTCATGGTTTCTTCAATTGTTATATGCTTATTATAGTTCATGCAACGTAGAACAACATGATGCTCTTAGTTTTTGGAATGATTAACTGTAGAAGAAGATATTTCGATTTGAAGTTTTGATGTCCTTTCTCTTTTTGATCGATCCGTGAGATATAGTGAGAGTTAGGCAAAATCGTTTGTGACCTAGGTCGAGAGACGGTTCCAACGGTACCTCATTTGGCCATTTTCATTGAGATTTGTTCATAACCCTTGCTGGAGATGAAGAACATGAGCACGCGAGGAAGAAGATTCAAAAATATGGAAAATGCTTCGCTTGATCCATTCGCTCCCTTGCTTTTTTTGAAAACCTGTTTCGCGCCAGATTCAGCCAACCACAGCGCGACACCAAATTAATGAATACTGTGTCGTTTTGCTCCTTGGCACGGTTATTACAAGTTTGCCATTCAGGCTTTAATAAATCAATAATCCACTTAAATAATTATTTCACTAATTTAACAAACTTCAAAAAATCATAGAGGCTTCAAAATTCATCCAAATTTTGTGAAATTTTTTGTGCCATGCTCATGAGAATGTGTAGAATTTTATGATAATTTTTGTGAAATTTTTGCACATGTGGAAATTTAATTGGCCTATTGATCTTGTTCATGTGTACATTTTTGTATGTTTTACCAAAACTATCATGAAATGCTCATACTTGTAAAGAAATGAATGAAAATTTTTGTGCTTGTTCTGGACATATTGATGGTGATTTTCATGTAAAGTTTGTGATTTTGGATACTTGGTGATGGAGATATGATTTTTTGAATTAAGGTGTGACAATTTGTGTCACACCAAGCTAGGTCAACTTTCTGATTTTATTTGCCTGGCCTAGGAATGTTTGATTGCTTCAATTTTTTGCATGAATGATCATTGATATGTCAAGATAACATGTGATTTTTGCTGGAATTTTTGATGGAGTTTTCTAATTGATTGATAATTTTCTTCTCTGTATGCTCATTTTGTAACATTGTGTGACACATGTTGGCATTATGTTTGTGAAATTCTCATATGGTATTGGATGAAGATGAAATTTGGTATGAGCAGTCTAGACACATTGTAGGACATCATTGTTTTGATCCCATTCATTTCTTAAATGTTGTCACTGTTTTATGATTTTTGGAAGATGATGCTTGTGTTGATACCTTGAATTGGCTTGTATAAATGTGTCTGGACTTCTTGATTTTCATTGACCTACTTTCTTTTGTCCAATTGAGCTGAAAATTGACATGCTATACATTGAATGTGTCCTGTTTAGGTGTGAATGTTTGTGGAATTAATTGAATTGTTTTGGTATGCTTTTGAGTGAGATAGTTCTGTTTGGTCTTTTGAAGTTGCAAATTGCATGATTGATGTTAAATTGTGCATGAAATGATAATGGTGAATGATATGAGCATGGGACCAAGTGCAATTGCTTTTAATTTGTTTGAATGTGATTTTGGTTGGTTTGCACTTGCTGTTTAGAGCTTTTTATCCCTTTTGGACCCTAGGCTTGGCCTAGTGGTCTAGTTTCTCACATTTGGTGTGGATTTTCAGGTTGAAATGCAAAAGGCTTAAGGGAAAAAGTGCAAGTTGATTAAATTGAGTTTTGTTTGATGTTATCCACTAACATGATTTTGTGTTGTAGGTTTGATGCTTGAGCTTGGGCTTATAGCTTGCACTTGTGTGCATTGATTTGTGTTGTCTGTATAGATTAACATTTGCTGTTTATTGTTGGTTTGTCTGAGTACTGATGATACTTGATTGATTTCAGGTACATTTAGTCGCTTACAGTTCTTTAAGAACTTGCTTGTTGCTGCTTGGTTTTTAAACCAGTTGAGGTAGGACTTCTATTCTCCATGTAGTCTGGAAGACCTGGCCTGTTACTTGGCCAGGCAACTGTCTGAAGTCCTCCTTAAGAGGCGATGTTTGTGGTTGTTTACATTTGTGCCAAGCAGGTAAAGACCTCTATGAGGCAATTGGTGGATCAAAGGGATATGCAATCTATCCCCCACTATTCTGTTGAGTCGTCCCTCTGCTCACACGGCTGTGTGTTGATGCATTGGGACACAAACCCAAGATCTTGTGCTGTTGCACAATCGAGTCAGAGTCTTGAGCGTAGAAGCGTCCCTCCATTCTGGACCCACGCTCCTTTGTCTGAAGCTCTCCCTGGTCAGGGATAAGAGTTGTGAAGTCTAATCTTCACTCACCTTTCATCTGCTTCACCTTAGCCCCTCAATGGCAAGGTTAAGAGAGAATACTACCCATGTACAAATGACTTGCTTCGGCAGTCAAACCCATTGTTTGAGCCTCACTTGACTGGTTATAGTGTGTGCTATGTGAATATTTGCTTGAAATGCTTGTTTTGATCTGTTGATGCTTGCATGCTTGTTTTCCTGGATAGGATTAGCTTGCAGTTGTGCAAGTAGGTAGAAACCACAACATAGGGCAATGATGCATGACAACACTAGGCTCGAGTACAGCTCCCTGGTAGTGTGTCTCCCCTTGGTTTCTGGCTAGATTTTCTTTCCCTTTCAGGGGAACTACATCGCCCTGATCCTCGTTCCAGACGAGGTATGTAGGCAGGAGACCGTGCGAGGTCTCTCCGGGCACTTTTTTTCTTTTTGCGTGTGTTTGCTTGTTATCTTCTTGTGTGTGTTGGGTTCGGATGCCGACGTAAGTCCAGTGATTGGCGGTCGGGCTCCCCGTTTGCCTTCTGGTGTGTGTTTTGGTTCGGATGCTGATGTAAGTCCAGTGATTGGCATTCAGGCTCCATGTTTGCCGGTGTGTCTTGTTTGGCGTGCGTGAGCCGAACTACGGCAGCTCTGATTCTCGTTACAGACGAGATACGTAGGCATAGGATGCGACGTCCTATCGAGCTCTCTTCCCCTTAACCCCACCTGTGTTGTCTTCGGTGCGTGTGTATGTGATGTTTAGCAACCTTTTCTTTTTTTAGAACGTGGATCCCGTCGAGTACGACGGACGTGAGGGGTGCTAATACCTTCCCCTTGCGTAACCGACTCCCTTACCCTTTCTCTTTGGTCGCGAGACCATTTCCTTTCCAGGTTTCTCTGAGCGTTTCCTTTCCCTATTTTGGGATAAATAACGCGCAGTGGCGGCTCTGTTTGTTTTTCTGTTTTAGCCCGCCGGTTGTTTTTCGCGGATGCGACAGCTGGCGACTCTGCTGGGGAGCCCTCACAGGATGTCGACCTGTGCTGGTCCATCTTCCCTAAGCGAGTCCTTCCTAGCGTGCTAGGATTAGTTTAGGTTGCTTGTGTTGTGTTATTTATTGCATTTATTATTCTAACCAGTGTATATATTTGCATAAATATTTGCATGCATCATACTATCATGTTGCCATCCTCCGTGCAGGTGGTTCCTCTGTGGGGGTGGGTGTTCTGAGTGGGGCTAAAACCCAGGCCCGAGTATACACCTAGGATTAGTGTGGTCTCATGTTGCCTCCTTCATGTTAGGTCAATATGTGCCTGGCAGCATGATGTACCACAAGCCGGACGAGGTTCATTTGATAGTGCTTTCCTCTGTGGAGTATCCACTTTGGTTGAGTTACTTCATTTGAGCTGTTGACTCTGGTGACCGATCATTTCCCGGATCTTTGGTTTAGACGATCTCAGGAGAGCTACGATGGCACACCCGAAAGGGCAAACCCATTGAGTATCTCTGCCCGATTGTCGAGACTATTATCCGCCTTAGGGTGACCTGATTAGAATTTACCTGTGAGGGGAGGGTGGTTCTTTCAGATGCATGTTCAGATGGTGACTTTGATGGTGACTAATGGTTCCGCTGATCAGAGTTATATTTATAAGTCGGATTTATGGTCATTTATTGCCGAGACGCCGGAGTGCTGTCCGAGTTATTTATCAGTGGGGATCCGTTTATTTCAGGATTCCCCGGGCCGATTCAGATGGTTATGGGTATCAGCTCAGAGATGGTTTGATGATGATGATGATGTATCTTTCTTCCGTTTATTTCGGAACCCTTGAGTCGGATTTGTGGTTACATTTTTGCCCTCAGATGGTTGTGATCAGTTCAGAGATCAGGGCCGTGGTTCAGAGCAACAGTTGATCAGATGACTTGGAGGATGGCAATGCATTGCATTCATTCATCAGCATCATTACATCTTGCATTTACCTGCATCTAACACATGTTTATCCATATGCAGGGACATTTTGGATCGAGATCCTGGTTGAGAGACTTCTTGCTCAGATATGAGGACCGGTTTGAAGCATGATGTGGCCTACAGTTTCTTTGACCCAGAGATTGGTGTGCTGAAGGAGATGATAGCATTGATTACTCCCGACCATGTGGGGATGTTCAGAGAGTCATACGGTAGTATCCTGAAGATGGTTTTCAGACTCACTGACAGTGACAGGAGCGCCATTCATACTTTTCTCCAGTTCTATGACCCTGGGCTGAGATGCTTCGTATTTCCAGACTATTTGTTGGGGCCTCTGATGGAGGACTATGCTAGCATCCTGGGTATGCAGATCCGTGATCAGATTCCTTTCCATGTTACTAGGGTGGAGCCTGATGTCCTTGGGATTTCTCGTGCTCTTTATTTGAGTCCGGAAATGGTCAAGGAAGGTTTTAAGGAAAAGGGGAAGTTACCTGGATTTCATTTGAGTTTCTTGGAAGCTAATGCCAAGGAACATGCGGCTATGGGTAACTGGAAGATGGTTTGTGCCTTGATTGCTGTGAGTATTTATGGAGTTATTCTGTTTCCTAATCAGAAGAATTTTGTGGACCATAATGCTATCAGATTGTTCATACAGAGGAACCCTATTCCTACTCTGATCGGAGATGTCTATTACTCGGATCATAACAGAAACGAGAAGCGGCGTGGGGGTTTGATCAGGTGCTGTGCTCAGCTGCTCTTCAGGTGGTTTGTGGGGTATTTGCCTTCCCGAGGTGCTTTTGCTCATCTTGATCCTTCTGTCAAGTGGTCCTTCAGGTTGATGGGGTTGCGGGCTGATGACATTGCTTGGACTCATAATGGTTTGGCAGGACGGGATTTTATATACAGTTGTGGGAGTTTACCTAATGTGCCTCTTGTGGGAGTTCAGGGTTGCATCAATTACAACCCGGTGCTTCTTAGGAGACAGATGGGGTTTGCTGTAGAGGGTCCTCCTCTCGGGCGGGAGATCCAGGAGTCTTTTTACTTCCCGATTGATGGCAATCAGGCCAAGCTGAGGCAGGTATTGGATGAGTGGCGTGATATTCAGAGGAAGGGCAAGGTTCCTTATGGTAAGGTCAACTGTCGGTATTTTCCATTATTTGAGGATTGGTTGCGGAAGAGAATTGAGATTACACATCTACCATTTCCGGGAGGTGGTCTTGGGTGTCCTATGATCGAGGGTCCAAGTTCTTCTGTCAGTATGGAAGAATTCCTCGAGATGAAGAGAGCCAGAGATCAGTTGCTTGCGGAGAAAGCGGAATTGGAGATGACTGTTGCTCGGGTTCAGATAGCCAACCAGAAGATCAAAGTGAAGATGGAAGATCAAGACAAGCGACATGCCATGGAAGCAAAGCGCTTTGAGATAGACACTGCCTACTATGGGAAAATTAACCAAGCCCTAGCGTCATCTACCAGAGAGCACGACATCACTAAGGAGAAGCTATCCAGAGCGTCAAAGGTCATTGAAGATGAGAAGAGGAGGCGGATCCTCGTGAAAGATCAGAGGGACGACAGAGTCCGAGTCCTCATTGCTGAGTGGGAGGCCAAACTGAAGGTTAAGGAAGCGGAGAAAGCGAAGATTGTCGTCGAGAGAGATCACTGTATAGCTGAGAGGGATCATTATATGGCAGAGAGAGATCACTACTTCAGGCAGATGAAGATTCATCAGAAAGAAGTGGGGAGATTGCAGCAGGAGAATACCGAGCTCAGGTTCGCCGTTGAGTTCGCGAAGATGGAAGATGAGATAGGGCCATCTGTGGGACCCTCATCCAGCTAGATCTTTCATTTGTGTTGGATTACCGTCAGGCTTGTTGACGGAATTCGTTTGCTTGTATTTCTTTCTCGATTCTGGAGATTTGTATCTGATTTGATGTATGACTATGGCACTTATTGTGCACTTTTGGCTATGTGATGGTATTTTTCATTCAGTGGTTGATCTTCAAGCTTTATTTGCTTTACCGTATGCACTCACACAAGCACACACATGGTTGGGTGTATCATGCTCAATCACATATCTCCGATCTGTATGATGAAATCAAATGCTGCATATCGAAATATTAATGCCGGATTATTATTTGTTTCGATGATGCCAGGATCGAGAGACAAAGTGTTCCTCATGTGGATAAACACTGCATCCATGCATTGATCATAATAACCTGTGTTTTATTTTGCAGGTATCTGTTGCTAACGTGCTTGATTGTTTCAGGAATCATTGCTCGCGCTCGCAGAACTGTACCTTTGCACTCAACTCGTCCTCACAGATACTTCACAAGGCGCAACACTCCCAGGCTAATGGATCTTCCGAGTACTGATCTCCTCGAGCTGAAGGACAAGATGAATGAGCTGATCAACATTATGCAAGGCTTTGCAGTTGGTCAGAAAGCTCTAGCTGATAAGGTTGAGAAGCTCGAGCGGGCTTCTGCAGCCAACAGTGGTGTAAACCTGGATGGTGTCTCCAACCAGGGGCTGGGTGGCTCAAGAGACGGCGGTAAAAGGACAACGGTTGGTATAGTGAATAATGCCGCTGGTTTTGGTACTGCTGGTGGTCAGCCTGGGCCCGGTCTGGGACAGAATATGAAGGACGGTCTGTTGCCTCCATTCTACGGGTTTGATGAGGACAGAGAGGAAGACAGGGAAGCAGACCAATTTTCAATGCATAATGAGCCCTTGGGGCAATATGGGGTCCAGCCTCAAAGCAAGGAGATTCAGCTGTTGGCTGAGAAGATTAAAGTGCTGGAAAGTTATGCCACTCCTGGGGTGGTGAACATGTCTAATATGGGGCTTGTTGAGGGGATTGTGATCCCGCAAAAGTTTAAAGCGCCCACGTTTGACCGTTACAACGGAAGTTCTTGTCCAGAGACCCATCTTCAAGCTTTTGTCCGCAAGATCTCTGCGTACACCATAGATCAGAAGCTGTGGATGTACTTCTTCCAGGACAGCCTGTCCGGAGGCTCCTTGGAATGGTACACCAAGCTGAAGTCCTCGGATATTAAAAACTGGCAGGATCTTGGGGACGCGTTCTTCAAGCAATATCAGTTCAACGCTGACATGGCTCCGAGTCGTACCCAGCTGCAGGGCATGTCTCAAAAGAACAGTGAGGGTTTTAAGGAATATGCCCAACGGTGGAGAGAGTTGGCTGCCAGGGTGCAACCTCCTCTTGTTGACAGAGAGATGTCGGATCTTTTCATGGGGACCCTGCAGGGGGCATTTGCTGAAAGAATGGTTGGTTGTCCGTAAACCAACTTTTCTGATATTGTCGTGGCAGGGGAAAGAATAGAGAGCTGGTTGAAGCTTGGGAAGATTCAGGGTACTGCGTCTTCTTCATCGTCTGGGTCGAAGAAGCCGTTTGGTAATAACGGTCAGAGGAAGAAGGAGGGTGACACAAGCGCTGTGTATGCTCAACGAGGACCCAGTAGGGATCGTTACTTCCAGCACATCGCTGCGGTAACTATTCCTGCTGAACAGCAACCGCAACAGCAACAACCTCAGCAACAAAGCCAACCCTTTTAGCAGAGGCCTCAGAGGGCTGGTTATCAGATGAAGGGTAGAGCAATGGACAGGCAGTTTGATAGGCCTCCGGTGACCTACGCTTTTCTGTTTAAAAAGTTGATGGACTTGGGGCTTGTGCAGACCAGGACTCTGGCACCTTTGAGACCTGATCAGAGGCCAGCCAGTTATGATGAAAATGCAAAGTGTGAATTCCACTCAGGTGCGCCTGGGCATAATATTGAGAACTGTAAAGCTTTTAAGCACACAGTTCAAGACCTGGTGGATTCTAAAGCAATCAACTTCGCACCATCTCCCAACGTTAATGCTAATCCCATGCCCACGCATGGTCAGAGGGGGGTGAATGCTATCTCCGAGGAGAGCCAAGTTGGGTTGTTGTCTGTGGATCAGTTGAAGACTCCTCTGGCCGAGGTCAAGAGGCAGTTGTTGAAAAATGGGGTCTACCCGGGTTGTGATTCTGGTTGTGCCGAGTGCACTGTTGCTCCCGAGGGATGCATATTGTTGAGAGGGACTGTCCAGGGTTTGATGGACGAGGGAAGTATTTTGGTTGAGAAGAAGGCTGGTAAGGGAAAAGAGGAGGTCTCCACCATAACAATCTATTTTGATCCGGTGGATTTGTCTAATCTTGCTGAAGCGGCTCCAGTTACCATCACGGTACCTGGACCGATTCCATATGACAAAGATGATGTCGTGCCTTGGCACTATGGTGGGGAAGTGTATTGTAATGGTGGAAAGTTGGAGGACCAATCTGCTAGTGAAACCACCATTTCAAAGGTGGATAATGCCGGTACCAGTGGTTTCACTCGTAGTGGAAGGTTATTTGCTCCTGATGCGTTGAGGAGAGGAGAAGAAGAAAAAGAGAAAAAAGAAAAGGCCGAGGCTTTAGCCAGGGCGAAAGGGAAGGCAGCGGTGAGTGATGGTACTCCAGTGGTGACACCGGCGCCTGCGGGGTCGGAAGATAAACTTGATGATGATGCAGAGGAATTCTTACGAATCATCAAGAAGTCTGAGTACAAATTGGTTGACCATCTGCAGCAGACCCCATCCAAAATTTCGATTCTGTCATTGCTGTTAAGCTCTGAGGGGCATAGGGAGGCTTTGCTGAAAATCTTAAAGAAGGCCTATGTTCCTCAAGAGATCACAATCAACCAGTTGGAGACGGTGGTGTCTAATGTTCATGCCAGCCATGGGTTGGGATTTACCGACATGGATTTGACTGTGGATGGGAGGAATCATAATAGGGCTTTACACATTGCGATGGAATGCAAAGGAGCCGTGCTTTCGCATGTGCTGGTTGATACCGGCTCCTCTTTAAATGTGTTGCCAAAGAAGGCTCTGGCAAAGCTGAACTGTGATGGGCTAATTCTAACCCCGACAGATTTGATAGTGCGGGCTTTCGACGGGTCGAAGCGGGCCGTGTTTGGAGAGGTCGAGCTGCCAGTGAAGATTGGCCCTGAGGTGTTCAAGTCAACTTTCTATGTCATGGATATTCAGCCGGCATACAGTTGCCTGTTGGGTAGGCCATGGATTCATGCTGCTGGGGCAGTAACTTCGACTTTGCACCAAAAATTGAAGTACATATGGGAGGGCCAAGTCATTACTGTTTGTGGGGAGGAGGACATCTTTGTCAGCCACTTGTCCTCATTTAAGTACGTGGAGATGGATGGTGAGATATGGGAGACGCCCAGTCAGGCATTCGAAACCGTTAAGGTGGAGAATGCTCTGTTTGCTAAACAGGAGGAAGAGAAACCGTCCATTTCTTCATACAAGCAGGCCGCTGAGGTGGTGAAGAATGGAGAGGCTCCTGGTTGGGGCAGAATGATGGATGTCCCTGCAAAGAAAGACCGATTTGGAGTGGGGTATCAGCCGGGCCAAGGCTCAGGGCAAGGCAGAGGACGTCGTACGTCAGTCACCTTCACAAGTGCCGGAATGCTAGATCCGGATCACATCTGCATGATGAGTGATGACGCTGATAGCGACTGCGACATGGACCGGTGGATAAAGCCGTGCACACCAGGGATGGGAGTCCAGAACTGGAAGGCTGAAAAGATCATCCGGGTCACTCTGCTGGAAGAGTAATATTTTTCCTGTTTTCAGTTTTATATGCATGAAAGCCATACGTGTTGCCCGACACGTAATGGTCCATTGTAAGGGCCACCTCATGTTTAAATTTGCAAATTTGCATCATTAATAAAAGGATGTTTTTCAGTTAAAAGCGGTGTTCCCTGTTTTTCATTTATTTTTGCAGTTTAAAAATAAAAACAAAATAAAAATGGCAATGTTTTCATTTTTCTTTTCAATTTCTCACACCGGTTCTAAAGCAATGCATGAATCAACATTCATGCAGATGCGATATCTCTCCGGATCTCATTGATAACAATCCTGTTACACCCTCGTATGACTTCGACAATCCAATCTATCTTGCTGAAGAAGAAGACGAAGAAGATTGTGAACTGCCAGGGGAATTAGCCAGGTTGTTAAAACAAGAGGAGAAGGTGATTCAGACACATGAAGAGCCGATTGAGGTTGTGAACCTGGGTACCGACGAGGTTAAGAAAGAAGTGAAAATCGGAGCTGCTTTGGAGGAAAGTGTTAAGAGCAGATTGGTAGTGTTATTGAAAGAGTACGTCGACATCTTTGCCTGGTCTTATCAAGATATGCCAGGGTTGGATACCGATATCGTTGTGCACAAGCTACCGTTGAGAACAGATTGTCCTCCAGTGAAGCAGAAGTTGCGCAGAACTCGACCTGACATGGCGATGAAAATCAAAGAGGAAGTGCAGAAGCAGTGGGATGCTGGTTTCCTTGCTGTCACTAATTATCCGCCATGGGTTGCAAATATTGTGCCAGTCCCGAAGAAAGATGGGAAAGTGAGAATGTGTGTGGACTACCGAGATCTGAACAGAGCTAGTCCAAAAGATGATTTTCCGCTACCTCACATTGATGTGTTGGTAGACAATACAGCTCAATTCTCGGTGTTTTCCTTCATGGATGGCTTTTCTGGCTATAATCAAATCAAAATGTCGCCAGATGATATGGAGAAAACAACATTCATTACACCGTGAGGTACTTTTTGTTACAAGGTGATGCCGTTCGGTCTCAAAAACGCCGGTGCTACTTATCAGAGGGCCATGGTGACTTTGTTTCATGATATGATTCATCATGAAATCGAATGCTATGTTGATGACATGATAGCAAAGTCCCAAACAGAAGAGGGGCATTTGGTAGATTTGGCCAAGTTGTTCGACCGGTTGAGACAGTTTAGACTGAGGTTGAATCCGAACAAGTGCACTTTCGGAGTGCGGTCCGGTAAATTGCTGGGGTTCATTGTAAGTGAGAAAGGAATCGAGGTTGACCCTGCAAAAGTAAAAGCAATAAGAGAAATGCCTGAACCGAGAACGGAGAAGGAGGTTCGTGGTTTCTTAGGTAGATTGAACTACATTTCACGGTTCATATCTCATCTAACAGACACGTGTGAACCAATTTTCAAGTTGTTGAGAAAAGATCAAACGGTCAGGTGGAATAATGATTGCCAAGCGGCATTTGAAAAGATAAAAGAGTATTTGTAGGAGCCTCCAATTCTGATGCCTCCTGTGGAGGGAAGACCGTTAATTTTGTACCTGACAGTCCTCGAGGGGTCTATGGGGTGTGTATTGGGGCAGCATGACGAGTTTGGTCGAAAAGAGCATGCCATATACTACCTTAGCAAAAAGTTTACCGACTGTGAAACAAGATATTCACTGCTCGAGAAAACTTGCTGTGCTTTGGTCTGGGCTGCTCGCCGACTAAGGCAGTATATGCTGGTTCATACCACTTTATTGATTTCCAAGATGGATCCAATCAAGTACATTTTCGAGAAGCCAGCATTGACCGGACGGGTTGCGAGATGGCAAATGATTTTGACTGAATATGATATCCAGTATACCTCTCAGAAGGCGATCAAGGGGAGTGTATTGTCTGATTACCTCGCTCAGCAACCCATTGATGATTATCAACCGATGAAGTTTGAATTCCCTGATGAGGACATCATGCTTCTCAAATCGAAAGATTGCGAGGAACCAATCCCGGAGGAGGGGCCTGACCCCGAATCCGAATGGATTCTGATGTTTGATGGGGCCGTTAACGTGAATGGAAGCGGTGTTGGTGCTGTTTTGGTTACGCCGAAAGGATCCCACATTCCTTTTGCTGCCCGGCTAACATTTGAGTGCACCAACAACGTAGCTGAATATGAAGCTTGCATATTGGGGATTGAGGAGGCGATTGATTTGAGGATCAAGAACCTTGTCATATATGGAGATTCAGCTCTGGTGATAAATCAGGTTAACGGAAAATGGTATACGCATCAATCTCGTTTAGTTCCGTATCGAGATTATACGAGGAGATTGTTGACGTTTTTCACCAAGGTGAAGTTGCATCATGTGCCCAGAGAGGAGAATCCTTTGGCAGATGCTTTGGCTACTCTGGCCGCCTTGATTAAGGTGCAATGGTGGAATCAGTTCCCCAGTGTTGAAGTAGGTCGTCTGGATAGACCGGCTTATGTGTTTGCTGTTGATACTGTGCCTGATGATGAGAAGCCTTGGTATTATGATATCAAGCGCTATCTAGAGACTCAAGAGTATCCTGAGGGAGCATCTAAGAAGGACCGAAAGACTCTGCGGAGGTTGGCCATGGTGTTTTATCTGAATAAGGACGGGGTTTTGTATAAAAGGAATTTTGATTGGGTCTTGCTCCGATGTGTTGATGATAAAGAAGCAAGCCAATTGATGAAAGAGGTTCATGAAGGATCGTTCGGTACCCATGCCAGTGGGAATGCAATGGTAAAAAAGCTGCTGAGGGCAGGCTATTATTGGATGACAATGGAGGCCCAATGTTTCAATTTCGTGCGGAAGTGTCATAAATGCCAGATTTATGCTGATAAGGTGCACGTGCCTCCAAATCCGTTGAGTTTAATGTCGTCTCCATGGCCGTTTGCTATGTGGGGCATTGATATGATCGGAAAGATTGAGCCTACAGCTTCGAATGGGCACAGATTCATATTAGTGGCTATTGATTACTTCACCAAGTGGGTAGAAGCAGCCTCTTATACGAACGTGACGAAGCAGGTCGTTGCCAGATTTCTCAAGAGAGACATCATTTGCAGATATGGGGTTCCCGAGAGAATCATTACTGATAATGGTTCTAATTTGAACAATAAGATGATGGCAGAGCTGTGCCGGGAATTCAAGATCGAGCATCACAATTCTTCTCCCTATCGTCCGAAGATGAATGGGGCGGTTGAGGCAACCAATAAGAATATAAAGAAGATTGTGCAGAAAATGGTGGTGACCTATAAAGACTGGCATGAGATGTTGCCGTTTGCGTTGCATGGGTATCGAACGTCGGTGCGTACATCTACTGGGGCAACTCCTTTCTCATTGGTATATGGAATGGAGGTTGTATTACCTGTTGAGGTTCAGATTCCCTCTTTGAGAGTCCTGATGGATGTCAAGTTGCAAGAGGCTGAATGGGTAAGGACCCGGTACGAAGAATTAAGCCTGATCGAGGAAAAGAGGCTAGCAGCCATTTGTCATGGGCAGTTATACCAGCAAAGGATGAAGCGTGCTTTTGACAAGAAGGTGCGACCTCGGGTATATCACGTGGGTGATATGGTGCTGAAAAGGATCCTTCCTCCTCAAAACGATCGAAGGGGCAAATGGACACCGAATTATGAAGGTCCATTCGTGGTCAAGAAGGTCTTCTCTGGCGGAGCCTTGTTGCTAATGACCATGGATGGCGAGGATTTTCCATCCCCTGTGAATGCGGACGCAGTTAAAAAATACTTCGTGTAAAGAGACCCGCTGGACGAAAAGAATAAAATAGTCCAGGCAAAAATGGGCATCCTGGCGAACCAAAAACAGAAAGAAAGGTTCGGGCAAAAATTAGGGATAAAAGAAAAAATGTACACCCGGCAAGTCGAAAACCTGAAAAGGCGACTTGGGCAAGAAGGGGTATCCCGGTGGACTGAAAACCCGAGAGGGCGGTCCAGGCAAAAGAGGGATTGAAACGAACAACTGCGTCTAGCATGATCGTTCGCTTTGGTTAAAGCATCATGGATAATACCCGGTGGGGATCAATCGGAATCGTATTGTTCAGAAGGCAGAAGGCACGGAGAGTCTGAGGACATATGGGGTGTAACCGAGTTGGAACTCGATGAGATTACGGGTTTCACATTGCCATTAGGATAGATTTTTCCTTTTGTGCGCAATTACCTCTTTTCAGGAATTGCTTCCTTTGTATTGCTCATTTGAGCCACATTTTTTTCAATCAATAAAATGCATATTCAGTCAAATAATTTTGTTTTTGTTTTCATTACCGCTTTGATTGCAAAAACATCCGATTATTTTTGATAAAGAATCTTTGCATTTTAAGACATACAGGTCCCTTCCAATGCATGTTTATAAGGTTGAGAACTTGAAATCTTATTTGGAAGGTTGAGTGACCCGAGTGTTGAAATCTTGGCACGCCTGGGGCACGGTTTTATCTAACGATTTCTTTTGCAGGTACTGTTAGATATTTTCACTCACTTGCAGGTTGTGATGTGGAAACTGTTGATGAAACAAATCCCCATGGAGTCCAATCAGGGACGAATGAATGTGAAGGGATGATGAAGAAACGTTGAGACGTACGCCGATCCTTGAATGATAATCAAGAAGACTCTTCAAAATCGGAAGATTGGAAAGTCTGTAGAAATTCCCCACAGGGTCCAATCAGGGACGAATGAATATGAAGGGATGACGGAGAAGACGTTGAGACGTACGACGACCCTTGGAATTAATCAAGAAGACTCTTCAAAGTCGGAAAATTGAAATTTCTGTATAAATCCCAGGAGTTCGATCTTCGTCGAGCGCGGAGCGATTGGGAGTACAAGATGATGGAGCAGAAAAGGTCTAGACGAGTCTGGGAATTCTCAAAAGTGGAAAGCTGATACGAGATTGGGAGGCGGATACCGTGGTTCGACGAGTCGACGGGTGTTCTGTACCAACTTTTCTCATTTCCCCAGCGAGGTCCCCAAGCAGAATCAGAGGGCCAACTCCCCTGCAGATCCAAGGTCTGTGACTTTCCCAGCCGAGTCGGGATGATTATCCCCGGCAGGTAAGCGGTGTTTCCTCAGCAGTCAGGCCCGAAGGTTGCTATTCCCCGAGTGGAGCGGGTTTCAATGAAACATATCTCCAGCAGTGTTCATCCTACTAGTGGATTGGACGAGTTTCCGTAGCAGACGGATATTTGCATCCCCAGCTGAGTTGATTCTACCTATGGATTGCATGGGTAATCCCCAGCGGAGTGGCATTCGCTTCCCTAGCAGGGTCAGGATGGTTATCCCCAGCAGGTGTCAGATCGATGTTTCCCCAGTCGCCAGGCCTGAAGGTGGCTGTTTCCCAGCAGAGTATCTGTGAGCATTTCCTCAGTGAAGTCGCAGGTATCTGTGAGGTGTTCCCAAAGCAGAGTCGGGATTGATATCCCCAGCAAGTCAAAGACTGTTGTATCCCCACAGAGTGTTGGTGGTTCTTATCCCCAGCAGTTTCTCGAGCGGATTGGGTGCAAAGGAGGTTCTTCCCCGGCAAGGGTTGCCTTATTCCCAGCAGCAGTGCTTATTCCCCAGCGGGGTGGAGATTGGAGTATTGACGAGTTCCTCAGCAGAGTGTCTCGTGCTCCTCAGCAGAATCCCTTGAGGGGGACGTTTTTATGCATTCATCATGAAAAAATAGCATAGCATGTTGCATAGAAAAATAATAAAGCGCGTAGCATTTCCATAATTATGGAGCATTACGCAGAAAAAATCAATCATGCATCATATTGCAAGCACAAGCTAGTCTCAAGCCGTGGTTACCGTTTGAGAGGTGGTTTTACCAGAAGTAGAGGTGTTACTCCGAGGAGTTTGGCCTCATGATTTGATCAAAGGTATTTCCCCAGTAGTGCGATACTGGAGGAGTTTTTTCGTCGGGCAGAGATGGAAAGGTTACGCGATCAGCGCGATTCAAGCCGTGGTTACCGCTTGAAGGTTTGGTTTCATCAGATGGTGAAGATGGTACTCCGAGGAGTTCAGCATCACGACGTCAGATCAGCAATGTTCCCCAGTAGTGCGATATTGGAGGAAATGTTTCCGTCGGACAGAGATGGAAATAATATCAGAAGACGTTACGCGATCAGCGCGATTCCGGGGTTCAACTGGAGAAAAGGAGATGTTGAGGCATTTTCTGGAGATGGGGTTCAAATGAAGAAAGGGAAGTGTTGCGACATTTTCTGGAGATCGGGGTTCAATCAGAGAAGAGTATATGCTGAGGCATTTTCTGGGGTTCAAATGAAGATTGGAGTTGAAGAATGTATCCGGGATGAGGTCCTTAGGATTATCTTCTGTTCATGTGTCACCTTAGACTCTGGCTGAGGCCAATGGAGGTCGTTATAGGTGTCTTCTGAGGAAGAGATGCACATACTACCTTCGTTTTGTGAAGGTATACCCTCTGACATGTCGCCCTCAGAGTGGTGTTTGGTGTTATTTCCGACGTTGCCAGCGGAATTATCACGAGAGATTGGAGTTCGGGGTTCAAATGGAGAAAAGGAAATGTTGAGGCATTTTCTGGAGATGGGGTTCAAATGGAGAAAGGGAGATGTTGCGGCATTTTCTGGAGAACGGGGTTCACATTGGCGATCCCGAGTTATCGTCAGGCGACTGGGGTTCAAACTGGAGAATGGGGTTCATTATGTGGCAAACAGGAGAGCGGGGTTCAAATGCGGTGATCCGAGGATCATTTGCGCAGAAAAATTTCGGGGTTCAAGAAAAGCATAAAAAGAAGAGAGAATAATAATCCCGAGCGGATGTGGTGTTCAGGCCATAGTTATCCCTGCGTTACCATTTATTTTGGTATCCAGGTCGACATTTTTGTTTCGGTATTCAGGCCGACTTTCTCCGTTCCAGACGGATTTTTGTTTCAGAGATTGTTTCTTCGCTGATTCTGACGGGCGTTGTTAATTATTATCCCATCAGAGTGCAAATTGTTCGTCTGTTCTTGGTATTCAATCACTCTTCATCCTGATCATCTGAAAGCCGAGGCTGTTCATATCGACAGGTTCACAGTGGATTGAATAGGGGCAACTGTAACACCTCAAAATTTGCCCTCCTCTCTTGGGACTAGCTTAACATATTGCATATCATTTTTAGGTCATTAGGCATTGCATATTGCATATCATGTGGTTACATTGTGCAAGCCATTCTCCCAAGTCTTGATCAGAAGATAGGAGGTCATGTGCAAGCTAGGGTTTCATTGGACTGGTCATTAATCATCTGAGGATGTGGAGGTCCAAATTAGGGTTTCATGATTCTCAAGGGGATTGGTCTTCATCTTGTTTGAAATGATACATCATCATCATCATGGTCTTGATATCATCCAGAAGGTTCAAGTGATTGATCATACACCTTGAGATTAGGGTTTTGACCACTGGTCAACCCTAATCAGTTGCATTGGGCCAATCAGGGCATGGCTAGGAGATGGGGTCTATGATGGATATGGGGATCATTTCATGATTGTATTGAGCTTATGGAGGCTAGGGTTTCACCCTTGAGCCATTTCATCAGAGAATTGGGGCTCAGATTGATCAGTGCATTGCCAGATTCATCTATCAGTTGAAAAGTCAATTGTGGTCAATTGTGCTTGATTTTATGGATTTGGAGGTGGGAGAGAGTTGGATACACTTCATTCATGTTGAAACAAGCTTCATTTGACATGTCAAAGCTCAAGAATGAAGAAAATAAAGTCAGAACAAAAATTGCCAAAAATAGAAAGTGACTTGTAATGGAAGTTTCCAAAAATAGAAAGTTTTTCACCACAAAATTGCATGTCCAAGGAAGCTTCAAATGAAAATTTGTTCAACATGAAAGTTGTAGATCTTGTTCTTACCTTTCCAAAAAGTCCAAGAACTTGAAATTTCCATGTATGGTTGACAAGTTATGGTCCATTAAATTTCAAAAAAGACCTATAATGAAAGTGGCATAACTTTCACATGGAGTGTCCAAAATGGATGATCTTTTTATGAGCAAACTCCATTTCACATGTACTTTCATGGTGCATAATCAAAATTCATAAAAAATGGTCAATGCAAAAGGTCAATTTTCAAGTGCACTAATTCAAATCCAAGGGCAAAATGGTCCAACTTGAGAAATAATGGGAATTTTGGAATGGGAGTTTTTGCCACACATCACAAATGATATTTAGAAGTTTCTTGAGCTGTCATGAGCTGTCATATGGTGATATTTGGCAAGGGCATTTTGGAACCTTTCACTAAAATTTCACATTACACTAATTAAACTCATTTTGTTAATTTGGATTAGGAATGGGATTAAGGAGTGAGTATTTAACCTTAATCATAACAGAATTTGTAATGACAATTGCAATTTTCAAGATCCATAACTAACTTTCCCTCTAAAAGTGCAAAAACTCTTCAATCTTCATCAAACTTCTCTTGATCCAAACTTCTTCAATTCTCAATCATTTTGCGAAATTCCTTTTGCTTCATCTTCCATAGATCCTTAGCTTCAACTGTTTTGGTGATTTGGAGCAAGAAAGCATTGGATTCGTGACTGTTCACATCATGCTCAACAATGGAGTTTGGAGATTTCTCACATCTGGATCGTGCTTGAGCTGAAATACAAGTTCCAATCAACTTCCTAAAGCTTCATCTTCATCTGTTTTTGGTAATTGCGTGCAAGAACTCAAAGAACAACCACTGCCATCACTTTAAGGTTAGTTTTCGAATCTCATGGTTTCTTCAATTGTTATATGCTTATTATAGTTCATGCAACGTAGAACAACATGATGCTCTTAGTTTTTGGAATGATTAACTGTAGAAGAAGATATTTCGATTTGAAGTTTTGATGTCCTTTCTCTTTTTGATCGATCCGTGAGATATAGTGAGAGTTAGGCAAAATCGTTAGCATATTTGTGACCTAGGTCGAGAGACGGTTCCAACGGTACCTCATTTGGCCATTTTCATTGAGATTTGTTCATAACCCTTGCTGGAGATGAAGAACATGAGCGCGCGAGGAAGAAGATTCAAAAATATGGAAAATGCTTCGCTTGATCCGTTCGCTCCCTTGCTTTTTTTGAAAACCTGTTTCGCGCCAGATTCAGCCAACCACAGCGCGACACCAAATTAATGAATACTGTGTCGTTTTGCTCTTTGGCACGGTTATTACAAGTTTTCCATTCAGGCTTTAATAAATCAATAATCCACTTAAATAATTATTTCACTAATTTAACAAAATTCAAAAAATCATAGAGGCTTCAAAATTCATCCAAATTTTGTGAAATTTTTTGTGCCATGCTCATGAGAATGTGTAGAATTTTATGATAATTTTTGTGAAATTTTTGCACGTGTGGAAATTTAATTGGCCTATTGATCTTGTTCATGTGTACATTTTTGTATGTTTTACCAAAACTATCATGAAATGCTCATACTTGTAAAGAAATGAATGAAAAATTTTGTGCTTGTTCTGGACATGTTGATGGTGATTTTCATGTAAAGTTTGTGATTTTTGGATACTTGGTGATGGAGATGTGATTTTTTGAATTAAGGTGTGACAATTTGTGTCACACCAAGCTAGGTCAACTTTCTGATTTTATTTGCCTGGCCTAGGAATGTTTGATTGCTTCAATTTTTTGCATGAATGATCATTGATATGTCAAGATAACATGTGATTTTTGCTGGAATTTTTGATGGAGTTTTCTAATTGATTGATAATTTTCTTCTCTGTATGCTCATTTTGTAACATTGTGTGACACATGTTGGCATTTTGTTTGTGAAATTCTCATATGGTATTGGATGAAGATGAAATTTGGTATGAGCAGTCTAGACACATTGTAGGACATCATGGTTTTGATCCCATTCATTTCTTAAATGTTGTCACTGTTTTATGATTTTTGGAAGATGATGCTTGTGTTGATACCTTGAATTGGCTTGTATAAATGTGTCTGGACTTCTTGATTTTCATTGACCTACTTTCTTTTGTCCAATTGAGCTGAAAATTGACATGCTATACATTGAATGTGTCCTGTTTAGGTGTGAATGTTTGTGGAATTAATTGAATTGTTTTGGTATGCTTTTGAGTGAGATAGTTCTGTTTGGTCTTTTGAAGTTGCAAATTGCATGATTGATGTTAAATTGTGCATGAAATGATAATGGTGAATGATATGAGCATGGGACCAAGTGCAATTGCTTTTAATTTGTTTGAATGTGATTTTGGTTGGTTTGCACTTGCTGTTTAGAGCTTTTTATCCCTTTTGGACCCTAGGCTTGGCCTAGTGGTCTAGTTTCTCACATTTGGTGTGGATTTTCAGGTTGAAATGCAAAAGGCTTAAGGGAAAAAGTGCAAGTTGATTAAATTGAGTTTTGTTTGATGTTGTCCACTAACATGATTTTGTGTTGTAGGTTTGATGCTTGAGCTTGGGCTTATAGCTTGCACTTGTGTGCATTGATTTGTGTTGTCTGTATAGATTAACATTTGCTGTTTATTGTTGGTTTGTCTGAGTACTGATGATACTTGATTGATTTCAGGTACATTTAGTCGCTTACAGTTCTTTAAGAACTTGCTTGCTGCTGCTTGGTTTTTAAACCAGTTGAGGTAGGACTTCTATTCTCCATGTAGTCTGGAAGACCTGGCCTGTTACTTGGCCAGGCAACTGTCTGAAGTCCTCCTTAAGAGGCGATGTTTGTGGTTGTTTACATTTGTGCCAAGCAGGTAAAGACCTCTATGAGGCAATTGGTGGATCAAAGGGATATGCAATCTATCCCCCACTATTCTGTTGAGTCGTCCCTCTGCTCACACGGCTGTGTGTTGATGCATTGGGACACAAACCCAAGATCTTGTGCTGTTGCACAATCGAGTCAGAGTCTTGAGCGTAGAAGGGTCCCTCCATTCTGGACCCACGCTCCTTTGTCTGAAGCTCTCCCTGGTCAGGGATAAGAGCTGTGAAGTCTAATCTTCACTCACCTTTCATCTGCTTCACCTTAGCCCCTCAATGGCAAGGTTAAGAGCGAATACTACCCATGTACAGATGACTTGCTTCGGCAGTCAAACCCATTGTTTGAGCCTCACTTGACTGGTTATAGTGTGTGCTATGTGAATATTTTCTTGAAATGCTTGTTTTGATCTGTTGATGCTTGCATGCTTGTTTTCCTGGATAGGATTAGCTTGCAGTTGTGCAAATAGGTAGAAACCACAACATAGGGCAATGATGCATGACAACACTAGGCTCGAGTACAACTCCCTGGTAGTGTGTCTCCCCTTGGTTTCTGGCTAGATTTTCTTTCCCTTTCAGGGGAACTACATCGCCCTGATCCTCGTTCCAGACGAGGTATGTAGGCAGGAGACCGTGCGAGGTCTCTCCGGGCACTTTTTTTCTTTTTGCGTGTGTTTGCTTGTTATCTTCTTGTGTGTGTTGGGTTCGGATGCCGACGTAAGTCCAGTGATTGGCGGTCGGGCTCCCCGTTTGCCTTCTGGTGTGTGTTTTGGTTCGGATGCTGATGTAAGTCCAGTGATTGGCATTCAGGCTCCATGTTTGCCGGTGTGTCTTGTTTGGCGTGCGTGAGCCGAACTACGGCAGCTCTGATTCTCGTTACAGACGAGATACGTAGGCATAGGATGCGACGTCCTATCGAGCTCTCTTCCCCTTAACCCCACCTGTGTTGTCTTCGGTGCGTGTGTATGTGATGTTTAGCAACCTTTTCTTTTTTTAGAACGTGGATCCCGTCGAGTACGACGGACGTGAGGGGTGCTAATACCTTCCCCTTGCGTAACCGACTCCCTTACCCTTTCTCTTTGGTCGCGAGACCATTTCCTTTCCAGGTTTCTCTGAGCGTTTCCTTTCCCTATTTTGGGATAAATAACGCGCAGTGGCGGCTCTGTTTGTTTTTCTGTTTTAGCCCGCCGGTTGTTTTTCGCGGATGCGACAATAACAAACACAAAGCAAGACTAAAAAAGGTGAAGAAAAAGATAGTAAGAGTAAAAAATCTCAAAAAAAGTGTGTAAACCAAAGTTAATTATTTTTGCAAGCTTGACTCTAAACCCTCTCAAAAGACAAACCAAGAACAACCAACCATTTTTCAATACAAAACAAAACCAAAAAGTTAAAAAAGTTTAGGTTACAATCATTACCCAAAAAATGTGAAAAAAGCTAGGTTGAAATGATGTTGAGCTTGAATGTGAAGCAAGGGGTTTGGGATGAAATTATTTATGGTGGAAGCCTAGTGAAGGGGCTGAGTTGTGAGTGTTAGAGAGTGGAAAGTTTTGAGTAAAAAAAAGGGTGAAGTGGAAAAAAGTTGGTGGGGGTGACTTTTGGGAGAGAATTTTTTTTTGTCTTAGGTTTAGAGAAGAGGGGTTGAGTGATTTTTTTCCAGAACTTTTGAGGGATAGAAAGCATGGTAAATTAGGGGAAATATTATTCGTATTTATAGGGAAAACAGGTGGATAAGTGAGTGAAACATAAGTCACTCTGTGTAAAAAACAGAGTTACTGCGGTTGTTTACGCATGTGTAATCGATTAACATGATTAGGGTAATCGATTACACCAACCAAAATGGCTTGGGAATATGAGTTCTGCCAGTGTAATCGACTAACATGATTAGATTAATATATTACACCAACTAAAATGGCATGGAAATCTGAATTTTGCTAGTTTAATCGATTAACATGATTTGGTTAATCGATTACACAGACCAAAAAATGATTTTTTCCTTATTTTATTGGTATTTTCTCTAGAGCTTTAACTTGAAAACTCTGGTTTTCTCTCAGGTATAAACTCCATGCCTTGAGCCTGTGCAATACGTCTTTGGTTATGGATTTTAATGCAATTATGGTGATGGAATAATGAATGTATGTATGTGTAATAGGGCCATGGATCATATGAAAGTTGTATGGGGGTATTTTGGGGTTTGACAATCTGTCTGACTTGGAGCCCCAAAAAGTATGCCAGTTCACCAACAAGACTCATTTCAAACTTAGATTGCATATGCTTGACAAATTGTTATACCATCTGGTTCGACATCCCTCCAAACACAATGTCATCAACATATATTTGAGCTATCATGAGTTTACCATGTTCTTCTTTTACAAACAAAGTTTTGTCTGTTCCTCCTTTTTTGTATCCATTATTGACAAGGTACTCAGTGAGCCTTCCATACCAAGCCCTAAGTGTTTGCTTTAAACCATATAGAGCTTTCCTCAATTTTTAAACATGATATGGAAATCTAGGATATATGAACCCTTTAGGATGTTCAACATAGACTTCTTTATTTAAGTACCCATTTAAGAAGACACTTTTTACATCCATTTGAAATAGTTTGAATTTAAGAAGGCATGCCACTTCTAACAGAAGTCTGATTGACTCAAGGTGAGCTACATGGGCAAATGTCTCATCAAAATCGACCCCTTCAATTTAAGTGTATCCTTGAGTAACAAGTATGGCTTTGTTTCTGGTCACAATCCCTTTTTCATCAGGTTTTTTCTTGTAGATACACTTAGTGCAAATAACATTCATTCCTTTAGGTCTAGGAGCTAAGTATCATACTTCATTTCTTATGAATTGACCTAATTCCTCTTGCATTGCATTGATCCATAATTCATCAGTCAAATCTTCCTTCACAATTTTAGGTTCAAACTTAGAAATAAAGCATGCATTTGAGATCACATCTCTAGATCTAGTGGTAACTCCTTCATTAAGTTTTCCAATTATGAGATATGTTGGATGGTCTTTCTATATTCTGATTGAGGGACCTTTGTTAACTTGAGGGTTATCAGGTTCAACACCTCCTGATTAACTGTCTGATCCAATCACTTCCTTATTTTCAGTTAGGTTGATCTGCTGAAATGATGTCTCGACATTAGATTCAACAATTGTCCCCTTTTCTGAGATATTGTCATCCACTACCACATTGATGAATTCCATCATGGCTTTGTTTATAGAATTAAAGACTTTATAGGCTCTACTGTTTGTAGAGTATCCCAGAAATATACCTTCATCACTCTTGGGATCCATCTTTCTTCTTTGATCACGGTTAGCTAAAATGTAGCATTTGCTTCCAAATACGTGAAAGTATTTGACTGTGCACTTCATTCCTTTCCATAATTCATAGAGAGTGGTTGAGGTTCTGGTTCTTAGGGTGACTCTATTATGAATATAGCAGGCAATATTCATTTCTTCAGCCCAGAAATGATAGGGAAGATGCTTGCCATGAAGCATGACTCTGAATGACTCTTGGAGAGTTTTGTTCTTGTCTTCCATGACCCGTTTTGTTTTTGGGTGATAGGAGAGGAGAACTCATGCCCAATGCCTTTAGAGGAGCATAAATCAGCAAATCTGATCTTTTTAAATTTTTTCTCATGGTCACTTCGAATCCTGATAATTTCACTTTCCTTCTCTCTTTGAATCCTTTGACCTAAATCTTTGAATACTTAAAAAACATCAGATTTTTCTTTGATGAAGTTCACCCATGTGAACCTTGAAGAGTCAACAACAATAACATAGGCGTACCTTTTCCCTCCAAGGATCTCAACCTGCATAGGTCCCATTAGGTTCATATGAAGGAGTTCCAGAACTTTCGAGGTTGTCTGATGTTGTAACTTTGAATGTGACATTTTGGTTTGCTTTCTAATTTGACACTCACCACATATTTTACCTTCTTCGATCTTGAGTTTTGGAATGCCTCTGATGGCTTCTTTTGATATAATCTTTTTCATCCCCTTCAGATGCAGATGTCCAAGTTTTTGGTGCCATATATTAACTTTGTCTTCTTTGGATATCAGGCATGTAGTAGTGTGGTTTGTTTCTTTAGAGGACCATAAGTAGCAGTTATCCTTAGACCTGACTCCCTTCATTAGCACTTCATTTTTTTCATTTATGACAAGACACTCTAATTTTGTGAAGTTAACTTTAAGAACTTTATCACATAGTTGACTAATACTAATCAGATTAGTAGTCAAACCTTTTACCAGCAGGACATTATCGAGACTTGGAAGTCCAATACACGTTAGTCTTCCAACCCCTTTAATTTCAGCTTTGGCCCCATCTCCAAACGTGACATGAACGGTTGAGTATGGCATGATGTTTTCAAGGAACTTCTTGACACCTTTCATATGCCTGGAATAACCCCTGCCAAAATAATAGTCTTCACAAGTTGAATCTCTTAGAGAGGTGTGAGCTATAAAGTTGGTGTTGACAGTCTTGGGTATCCACTCCCTTTTCTGGTTGACTCTGAGTTACATTGGGTACCTTGGATATCCATACAATCTGAAACAGAAAGGTTTGATATGGCCATATTTTCCACAGTAGTGACATCTCCAACGAGATAATCTTCCTTTAGTATGAAGGTTCTGATGACTGGCATGATGTTGAGATAAAGGTTTTGACATGACGAGTTTAGACTCCTCCCCTGGAAGAATAAAGTTGGTCATCAATGATTCTCCTTGGCTATGAAGAGATTGATTTTTGAATCCAATCCCTCTTAGATCTCCATCTACATTTTCAATTTGCAGAACTTCATCTAACATGTTAAATCCCTTGTTTAGCATTTTGACAGATTTTGTCATATTGTTAAGTTTGGAAGACAACAATATCACTTCATTTTGGAGCTCAGATATGGTGAGTTGCAATCCTTCTTTTTTAGCCTGTAGTTGAGATATAATTTTCTTCTATTTTTCTCCCAGCAGACACACTTCTTCACTTCTGATGCAAAGCTTTCTATATGAAGCAACTAGTTCTTCATAGGATAATTCTTCATTACATGAATCATCATCAGATTCCCATATTCCAGTTAGAGCAGTAACATGTTGATCAGTGCATTTTAATGCATATTCTCCTATGTTTGTTCTTAAGAATTTCTTTGATTTCCTTTGCTTACTTTTATGTTTTATGATATTTTTATTTTTTAGTTTATTTTTATTGTTATTTGATTTTCGTATTTAATTTTCAGCTTTAACAGTCTGCACTAAAACGATCATAACTTGAGCTCTGGGAATCCGATTGACGCATTCTAATAATCATCGGAAAGCTAAAAGAAAGAGCTACAACTTTCGGGTTAGAGTCGAAGTCAGATTCAGAGCGCTTATTTTCCAGAATTTCGTTTGAAGCTGCATGATTAGTTTTATTTTAGTTTTGGGTCGTAAGTTTTGGGCCTGAGTTATGTATTTGACCCAGTTGGGTTGTAAACGGATTGCCTTGGTTTTCCCCTAATACCTAGCAGTCGAAAACACTATTCATGAAATTTTTTTCTTACGCTTGAAAGAACCGTAATGGAGAACTAATCTATCCGGACGGATTTGTTGTATTCAGGTTCACTACTTTGAGATTGTTATAATTGCAATTAGAATTCTATTCCTTTCAACAATATTATATGATTGTTATTTGCTTAATCCAATTTCCGTGTAATATTGTTGGTTAAATTTGAATGATATATGTTCTTGACTTTTGATCGCAATTCAACTCTGCTTAACCGTTAAATTTGCGATATCTATAATCGTATGCTTAATCCGGCAATAAGAATATATACCTTACAATGTCGATCACGCTTGTTGAATGATATTGTGTTCAAATAGGATAGAAGCCGTAGTTGTAGCAATCGATGATAAGTTGAACCTGACACAATGAATCCGTTTGTTTTATAATCACCTATTTCATAACAGCTTATTTCAATAATCACTTATTTAATAATCCTTTTTTTCCTTAATCAATCCTGAATCCAACCCCCCCTAAATCGATTTACCTTTGGTTAGTAATAATCAGGAATCCTTGAGAGACGATTTGAGTCATTGTCGCTATACTATGTTTTCAAAATAACTCGGTTTTGATCTGCGTGCTGATCAAATTAGCGTCGTTGCCGGGAATTCTTGTGATTATTAATCAATATTAGAGTCATAGGTTTAGTGTTCTTTCGTTTAAGCCATAGGTTCCACGCGATTTTGGCCAATTCGCGTCTAGAGTCGAAAAATTCGGTTTTTGGAAAAATTGAGTCCGATCGAAAATATGTTCCGTCTATTAGGAGTAGAAAATCCACCCGATCTTTTGTCCCATACTACAAAGTAGTTACGGGGTTCCAGCCTCAAATCGCCAAAAAACCCTTTTTTCTATTTTTAATGAATTTTTTTACGGTTTTCATAGAGTCGAAAAAATCCAAAAAAAATCTCAAAATTCTAATTTTAAGTCATTAGATTAATTTCAGTGTTAGTTTATTTTTCTGACTTGATTTTAATCGTTTTCCTTCATTGTTTTTGTTTTTGACTATTAGGGACATTGTTGGTATTTTCACAATTGTTGCTGCATTGTTGTGCATTAGGCATGGCTACTAGGTCTTCTTGTTCTGAGCTTTTTGATTTCGATCCTTAGGTAGAGAGAACTTTGCACACACGTCGTAGAGCAGGCCAGGCTAGCAATAGTTCACCACCCACAATTGAGTCTGATTCTGATTCTGATTACTTTCATAAGTTGTTTGATTCAGATTCTGAAATTGTTTTTGATATGGATGACCAAAGAACTTTAAGGCAATTAGTTGCCCCTAATGTGAATTATAATGGCCTGTGTATTGAATATCCTGAAGCTGACACTCCTTTTGTGTTGGTGTAAGCCTAGAGGTCAATTTTTTTGGTACTGTATCGAATTATTTATTAATAATAAAAGGCTTTTTCTTTATTATGTTTGTTTAATAAAGTCCCTAGGATAGTTAGTTTATTTAATGTATCAAGTATGACTTAATCATGAGATCACATTAAACATAAGAACACTATTCTTGAAGTATCCGTAGTCGAGCTTTATTGTGAAGTGGGATAATATTAAAGCATAAGACTATTATGTATATAGACTGATGATCACATCTCATGGATCATGGATAAGGAGTTATCAAGTCTTAAACATAGGTATAAATATTAAGAGTAATATTCACACTGGATTGACCTGCTATGAGAATACTATATAGAATGTTATGTAAAGTGTCATAAGTTATTCTCATGGTGTATACCACCCTTCGACCTAAAACCATTTTGGACCCTAGATGTAGAGTCGAGTGCCTTGTTGCTGATCAAACGTTGTCCGTAACTGGATGACCATAAAGGCAGTTGATGGATACTCCACGAAGCATGCTAAGGGACATGAGTGACCTAGATGGAATTTGCCCATCCTGCGTAACAGGATAAATGTCTATGGGCCCAATATTGAACTGGACAAGGATGACACGGTCTATGCCTTGTGTTCAATATAGACATAAGGGCAAAAGGGTAATTATACACATAAGTATTATCACAGAAGGATTTGTCATATCACATGAGATTTTTGTGTCTTGGGTAGCAGTGATGTGTTACTAGATACCGCTCACTTTTTATTATGTTAAATGCGTGATTTAATATAATTGTCAATGCCGCGAAAACCTACAGGTTCACACACAAAAGGACGGATTGATGAGAGATAGAGTAACTAAGGTACACCGTAAGGTACGGTGCACTTAAGTGAATTGTAGAACATCGTAAGGTATGGTGTACTTAAGTAGAATACGAAATATGGTAATGTACCACGCGCTTAAGTGGTTTTGGCATATTATAAGATATGGGTCACATACACTTAAGTGGGCTTTTTAGCTTTCAGCCCACACAAGTGGTTCTATAAATAAAACCCTTGTGCAGAATCATTTGTGTAGTTGCAATTTCGTTTCTCTCTCTCTCTCTCTCACTCAAAGCCTTCATTCGTAGCAGCTAGCACTAAGATTGAAGGAATCCGTTCGTCTGGACTGAGTAGAGGCGTTGTCATCGTTCAACGTTCGTGATCGCTCCGTAGATCTGCATCAAAGGTTTCAATCGTCACAAGAGGTAACGATTCTATCACTGATCATGCCCATTCGTAAGGATCACTAAAGGAGAAAATTTTAAATTCCGCTGCGTTTTGGATCGCTATTCTCCTTCAGTGGTATCAAAGCCACTTACGAAACCATGCATCTGATAGCTATTTATTTTATGTATTAATATGATTAAAAGACAGAATGAATCAAAGAATAAACGAGTAATTAAATTTGGCATCATGTGTGTACGATTTGGATGATTGATGTTGACTATGCTTCGGAACCGACATTAGTATGGTGAAGCAGCGATACATCGATCATCCATAGGTTACACAATTGAGACCGATCAAGTTATATATATGATATAAGTAATCCTAATGCAAAATACGATATATATGATATATTGTTTCTGTTTTGTTCATTCAAAAACTTAATGGTTGTTTTCCTTTGAGCGATCAATAGTCGTTTGCTTCGGAATCCGACATTATTATGGTGAAGCAACGACCTGTTGATCAATCATACTGAATCAACAATCGAGGCGTGTTTGACGGTCTGAAATTGGTGCATTAGGGTTAGTGACGACACAAGGGTTGTGCTGTCAAAGAGTTGTGAATTGAGGGCTTGTTGGATCACGTCTGTTGACTGGTTCAAAGCGCTGATTTTGGCCGCTTGACGTTCGTCATGGGCCTGTGACGGTCGTAACATGCTTTGTGACGGTCGTCACATTCACAGAGTATGTATTCTTTGTTTTTCTGTTTTGTGACCGGACAACTGACCCGGCTAACTCTGCCTAGTATGATCGGTCGCTGAAATTTAATTTGGTTTTAATTAATTAAAAGAATTAAAATTATTAATAATAATGTGTTTATTATTATTGTCTTGTGGTGATCGGTTATGGCCTTAGTTTTCCTTCATTTTGTTTTGGGATTTTAAAATACGACCTGCGTGTCGTGCCTCTCTTTTAATCTCTTAATGTAACTTCTTTTCTCATCTCACTCCCTCGTATGTAAAACGAGTTTCTTTTATGTAATGTAATGATATGAAGAGAGAGAAGAATTTAATATCAAAGGAGGACAACATTGAAGATCTTGCTTGGAGAAGCCTAGATCGTTATTATGTTAGCTTAGGTTCTCTCATTGGCTTGGGAGAACAATTGCGCTAGGGGCCATAACTGTTTCATTATGTATGTTGATGCATGTGAATGTATGTTGATTCATGTGAGAGACGATTTATATGATAAATAAGTCGGTGAGATCAAAATAATTGCAAATTCCCTCAAATTAAATATTAAGTTTATGCTTTCCAAGTTTTAGCACTCATCAAGACTAGTATTAGATAATGTAGGTTTCGCCTACGCGAGGTGCATGTTCTATATTAGTAAGGTGCGATTGGATAATTGTAATATCCAATTGCTAAAACAATGGGCCAAACTTAACTAAACAAATTATAATAAGATTATATGTGTTTAGAAGCAAGAGTTGGAAATGATCCATGTGATGGATTGGAATAAGGAGTTATTCACCCAACTAAAATATTCGAGAGTTGTATTAGATACAATTGGAAGGAGTTCCTACCTAAATAACCTAGTTCTGTGTAATCCGTCTATACGGACTTAAAACAAAGTGAAATGTGGATCTCGACCCACTAGAAAATCTTCCAACGGGATTTTCTGAATCAAATGGTGAGGGTCATTTGTTTTTGAGTAAAATAGTGGGAGCATATTTAATTAAAGACCTAATTAAATATGTTATTGATACTTATATTTTCATTAATTTCATGTAGATTACCATGACAACAAACACCTCTAACAACATTTTACGATCAATCCTTGACAAGGAAAAATTGTCTGGGACAAATTTTATGGATTGGCACCGAAATCTGAGGATTGTCCTCAAACATGATAGAAAGTTGTATGTCTTAGAGAAACCTGTTCCTGAAGAGGAACCTCCTAGTTATGCACCTAAGGCAAAAAGAGATGCTTATAAGAAGCATGTCGATGATGCCAATGAAACTGCTTGTCTCATGCTAGCTACCATGAACTCAGAGTTGCAAAAGCAACATGAGAACATGGCAGCGTTCGATATGATCGAACACCTGAAGATGCTCTATCAAGAGCAAGCAAGGCATGAAAGGTTTGAAGTTTCAAAAGCCCTTTTTCAAGGCAAGTTAGCTGAGGGATCCCCTGTAGGTCCCCATGTGCTCAAGATGATTGAGTATGTGGAAAACCTTAAAAGATTGGGTTTTCCCCTCAGAAAGGAACTTGTGACTGATTTGATCTTGCAATCGTTGCCAGATAGATTCAGTCAATTTGTCCTAAATTTCAATATGAATCATATGGACAAATCTCTTCCTGAACTGCTAGCCATGTTAAGAACTGCTGAGCAGAATCTGAAGTCAAAAGGGAAGTCCATTCTGATGATCGGAAATGGAAAGAGACAGAACAAAAGACCCACCAAGCAGGGTGATAAAGGGAAAGGCGAGGAATTTGCCAAACCCAGACCCACTGTTGCTGCTTTGAAGCCTAGTGGAGGCATAGCAAAGGTAGGCACCTGCTTCCATTGCGGTAAGACCGGACACTGGAAGAGAAACTGCCCAAAGTACCTGGAAGATATGAAGAATGGAGTAGAGACTTCAACTTAAGGTGTTTTTGTTATTGAAATTAATTTATCTACTTCTGCATCATGGGTATTAGATACTGGATGCGGTTCTTACATTTGTATAAATGTGCAGGGGCTAAAAAGGAGTAGAGATTTGGCAAAAGGTGAAGTTGACCTACGAGTTGGCAATGGAGCAAAGGTTGTTGCTTTAGCCGTAGGAACTTATGTATTGACTTTACCTAGTGGTTTAATAATTCATTTAGAGAACTGTTATTATGTACCTGCAATTAGCAGGAATATTATTTCCGTTTCTTGTTTGGACAAGTTTGGTTTTTCATTTATAATAAAGAATAATTGTTGCTCAATTTATTTGAATGATATATTCTATGCTACTGCACAAATGAAAAATGGACTATATGTCCTTGATCTTGAAATGTCTATTTATAACATTAATACTAAAAGAATGAAATCTAATGAGTTAAATCCAACTTACCTTTGGCATTGTCGATTAGGCCACATAAATGAGAAACACATTTCTAAACTTCATAAAGATGGACTCTTGGACTCTTTTGATTATGAATCATATGAGACATGCAGATCTTGTTTAATTGGAAAGATGAAAAAGTATCCATTCACAGGAAAAGGTGAAAGAGCTAATGATCTTTTGGCCCTCATACATACTGATGTATGTGGACCACTGAACATACAAGCCAGAGGAGGTTTTCAGTACTTCATCACATTTACTGATGATTTCAGTAGATATGGTTATATGTATTTAATGAAACACAAATCAGAGTCCTTTGAAAAGTTCAAGGAATTCAAGAATGAAGTACAAAACCAACTAGGTAAGAATATTAAAACTCTTCGATCAGATCGAGGTGGTGAGTATTTAAGCCTAGAGTTTGATGACCATCTGAAAGAGTGTGGGATCCTATCCCAACTTACTCCTCCTGGAACACCCCAGTGGAATGGTGTATCTGAGAGAAGAAATCGAACCCTGTTAGACATGGTCCGATCCATGATGAGTCACACCGATCTTTCAAACTCCTTTTGGGGACATGTACTATTCACAGCAGCTTACACACTTAACCGTGTTCCATCCAAAAAGGTTGAGAAGACACCATATGAGATATGGAGTGGTAAGAAACCACATATGTCTTACATGAAGATTTGGGGTTGCGAAGTTTATGTGAAACGACAAATTTCAACTAAGCTTGAGCCCAAATCTGACAAATGCTTATTTTTGGGGGTATCCTAAAGAAACAAGAGGGTATTACTTCTACAATCCTTTTGAGGACAAAGTGTTTGTCGCTCGAACTGGAGTTTTCCTAGAAAAGGATTTTATTTCCAAAGGAATCAGTGGGAGGAAAGTAGAGCTTGAAGAAATTCAAGAATCACAAAGCATTGATACACCTATGGAGGAATTAGAGCAGGAAACACAAGTAGTTGTGGAAGAGCAACCTGCTCAAGTAGAACAAGACCAGCGTAGGTCAAGCAGGATACGTCACCTACCTGAGAGATATGGATATCTAATAATTGATCAAGGTGATGTATTACTCATGAATCAAGATGAGCCTATGACCTACCTATAGGCCATAACTCGTCCCGAGTATGAGAAGTGGATAGAAGCCATGAAATCTGAAATGGATTCCATGTACACAAACCAGGTTTGGACCTTGGTAGAGCCTCCTGTAGGAGTTAACCCTATAGGATGCAAGTGGGTCTTTAAAAAGAAGACTGACATGGATGGTAAGGTACATACCTATAAGGCAAGACTGGTTGCAAAAGGATATAAACAAATTCATGGGATTGACTATGATGAAACCTTTTCACCAGTTGCAATGCTTAAGTCTGTTCGGATTTTACTTGCTATCGCTGCATATCATGATTATGAAATATGGCAGATGGATGTCAAAACTGCTTTCCTTAATGGGAGTCTTCTTGAGGATGTGTACATGACACAACCTGAAGGATTTGACATACCTGAAGAAGCCCAAAAGATATGTAAGTTACAAAGATCAATCTATGGATTGAAGCAAGCTTCCAAAAGCTGGAATCTTCGTTTTTATGAAACAATAAAACAATGTGGATTCATCAAGAACGAAGATGAGCCTTGTATCTACAAGAAGGTTAGTGGGAGCATGATCGTTTTCCTGGTATTATATGTAGATGACATATTACTCATTGGAAACGATGTCCCTACCCTACAACAAGTAAAGTCTTGGTTGGGGAAATGTTTTTCTATGAAGGACCTAGGTGAAGCAGCCTATATATTAGGAATCAGAATCTATAGAGATAGATCACAAAAACTGCTTGGCCTAAGTTAGAGTACATACATAGACAAAATGTTGAGACACTTTAATATGCATGATTCCAAGAAAGGATTCATACCTATGCAACATGGCCTGTGTCTATCAAAAACACAATCCCCTTCAACTAAGGAAGAAAGGGATCGCATGAATAAGATTACATATGCATCTACAATAGGATCTATCATGTATGCCATGTTATGTACTCGACCAGATGTCTCGTATGCTTTAAGTGCAACGAGTAGGTACCAATCTAATCTCGGTGATGCTCATTGGGTAGTTGTCAAGAATATCCTTAAGTATTTGAGAAGGACTAAGGACTCATTCTTGATATATGGAGGTCAGAAAGAGCTGACTGTAATTGGATACACCGATGCTAGCTTCCAGACAGATAAGGATGACTTTAGATCGCAATTTGGTTATGTGTTTTGCTTAAACGGTGGCGCTGTGAGCTGGAAAAGTTCAAAGCAAGATACAATTGCTGATTCTACAACCGAGGCCGAGTATATTGCTGCCTCAAGTGCAGCAAAGGAAGTTGTTTGGATCAAAAAGTTCATTAGTGAACTTGGCATGGTTCCTAACATTGTGGATCCCATTAGTCTCTATTGTGATAACAATGGTGCTATCGCACAAGCTAAGGAACCTAGATCTCACTAACGATCCAAACATATACTTAGGCGTTATCACCTCATTCGAGAGATAATAGATAGAAGAGATGTGAAAATATACAAAGTACCTACACTTGACAATATTGTTGACCCCCTGACAAAGCCTCTTGCGCAGCAGAAGCATGATGGCCATACTAGATCTATGGGCATTAGGGGTGTGCCTAATTGGCTCTAGTGCTAGTGGGAGATTGTTGGTGTAAGCCCTAGAGGCCAATACTTTTGGTACTTGTATCGAATTATTTATTAATAATAAAAGGCTTTTTCTTTATTATGTTTGTTTAATAAAGTCCCTAGGATAGCTAGTCCGTTTAATGTATCAAGTATGACTTAATCATGAGATCATATTAAACATAAGAACACTATTCTTGAAGTATCCGTAGTCGAGCTTTATTGTGAAGTGGGATAACATGAAACCATAAGACTAATATGTATATAGATTGATGATCACATCTCATGGATCATGGATAAGGAGTTATCAAGTCTTAAACAGAGGTATGAATATTAAGAGTAATATTCACACTGGATTGACCCGCTATGAGAATACTATATAGAATGTTATGCAAAGTGTCATAAGTTATTCTCATGGTGATAATGGTGTATCCCACCCTTCGACCTGAAACCACTATGGACCCTAGATGTAGAGTCGAGTGGCTTGTTGCTGATCAAACATTGTCCCTAACTGGATGACCATAAAGAGAGTTGATGGGTACTCCACGAAGCATGCTAAGGGACATGAGTGACCTAGATGGAATTTTCCCATCCTGCGTAACAAGATAAATGTCTATGGGCCCAATATTGAACTGGACAAGGAAGACACGATCTATGCCTTGTGTTCAATATAGACATAAGGGCAAAAGGGTAATTATACACATAAGTATTATCACAAAAGGATTTGTTAGATCACGTGACATTTTCGTGTCTTGGGTAGTAGTGATGTGTTTCTAGATACCGCTCACTGTTTATTATGTTAAATGCGTGATTTAATATAATTTCCAATGTCGCGAAAACCTACAGGGTCACACACAAAACGACGGATTGATGAGAGATAGAGTAACTAAGGAACACCGTAAGGTACAATGCACTTAAGTGAATTGTATAACATCATAAGGTACGGTGTACTTAAGTAGAATACGAAATATGGTAATGTACCACGCGCTTAAGTGGTTTTGGCATATTATAAGATATGGGCCACATACACTTAAGTGGGCTTTTTAGCTTTCAGCCCACACAAGTGGTTCTATAAATAGAACCCTTGTGCAGAATCATTTGTGTAGTTGCAATTTCATTTCTCTCTCTCTCTCTCTCTCACTCAAAGTCTTCATTAGTAGCAGCTAGCACTGAGATTGAAGGAATCCGTTCGTGTGGACTGAGTAGAGGTGTTTTCATTGTTCAATGTTCGTGATCGCTCCGTAGATCTGCATCAAAGGTTTCAATCGTCACAAGAGATAACGATGATATCACTGATCATTCCCATTCGTAAGGATCACTAAAGGAGAAAATTTTAAATTCCGCTGCATTTTGGATCGCTCTTCTCCTTCATTTTGAACTAAAATCTGGTTTGATACACTTGTTACCAAAGTTTAATGGTCTTGCAGGTGAGGATCTACATAAACATCTCAAAGAATTCCAGGTTGTGTGCTCTACACCGTTGAGGCCTGAAGGAATAATTGAAGACCATATCAAACTTCGAGCTTTTCCTTTTTCATTGCAGGGTGCAGCAAAGGATTGGATATATTATCTTTAGCCAAATTCGATCACAAGATGGAATGCTCTAAAAAGAGTGTTCTTAGAGATATATTTCCCTGCCTCCAGAGCAGCCTCGATCAGAAAAGAGATTTGTGGTATTAGACAGGATAATGAGTCACTTGCTGAATATTGGGAAAGATTCAAGAAATAAGTATCTAGTTGTCCTCAACACCAAATCACTGAACAATTGCTCATTCAGTATTTTTATGAAGGTTTGTTACCAATGGATAGGAATATTCTTGATGCTGCTAGCGGTGGAGCACTCGTCGATAAAACTCCAGCCGCCGACAAAGCTTTGATCGAAAATATATCCCTCAACTCCCAACAATTTACAACCAGAAACAATTATGTCCAAGCAAAGGGTGTGAACGAAATTCAGGTTTCCTCCAACAAAGCTTTAGAAACCAGAATTGACGAGCTCACCTCTTTAGTGAAACAGTTGGCAGTAGGTAAGACTCAAGCGGAAAACCTGTGTGGTATTTGTACTTCTCTTGAGCATCCAACCGATACTTGTCCTATTTTGCATGATGAATTGATCACTGAGTTGCCTCAAGCTTATGCAGTAAACCTTTACAATCAAGGCAACAATCAGAACAGGTACAACAACATTCCTGACCTGTCCACCAATAAATACCACCCCAATTGGAGGAACCATCCCAAACTTCGATATGGAAACCAGCAGCCAACCCAACCAACAGCTACCCCCCAAGCCACCATTTCTACACCCTCTAGACCTTCATTAGAGGACCTGGTCAAACAACTAGCTGTTAATAATCTTCAGTTTCAACAAAGAACAGAATCTAGTATTCAAACCTTGCAGACACAGATTGGACAGCTTACCACCTCAATGAATGACATGCAATCCCAAGGATCAAACCAACTTCCTGCCCAAGCAGTTGTGAATCCAAAAGGTCTTAATGCCAATGTCAGTGCAATTTCTTTGAGGTCCGGAAAGGTTCACAAAACCAGCCCCTAAAAAAAATAAAAAAAATCTTGAGGTAACATCTGAACTTTCTTCACCTTCTTCTGATGTGGTAGAAACTGAAAAGAATAAAGAAAAAGAATATGTACCACCAGTCCCCTTTCCACATAGAGTTCGGAAAAATAAAAGAATTGAGGAAGGAGACAAAGAGAGGGAGATCTTGGATGTTTTTAGAAAAGTTGCGGTAAACATTCCGCTTCTTGATGTCATTAAGCAGGTTCCTAAGTATGCAAAGTTTCTGAAAGATTTGTGTACAAACAAGAGGCGGATGAAAGGTGGTGAGAGAGTCAACTTGGGAAGAAATATTTCTGCTTTTATTCATCTCAAGCCCCATTCTGAAAAAGTTACAGGCGAGCAAAATGTTTCAGCCATCTCTCAGGTCTTGCCACAAAAGTGCAAGGACCCGAGAACTTTTACTATTCCTTGTACCATCGGAGATAAGCAATTCGATAATTGCATGCTTGATTTGGGAGCGGGCATTAATGTTATGCCTACTTCTATTTATAATAACCTTTGTCTTGGTCCTTTGCAGCATACAGGTTTAATCGTTCAGTTGGAGAACAGGAGCAATGCCCGCCCTGCTGGTATAGTGGAAGATGTCCTTGTTCAAGTTAACGATTTGATTTTTCCTGCAGATTTTTACATCTTGGACATGGAAGGAGAAACTAAGTCAAGCAGGGCTCCCATCATTTTAGGCAGACCGTTCATGAAAATGGCGAAGACAAAAATTGATGTTGACGATGGAACCATGTCCATGGAATTTGGTGACATTGTCGCAAAATTTAACATCTTCGATGCCATGAAATATCCCTTGGAGGAGCACTCTGTTTTTCATATTGAGTTGATATCTAATTTGGTTGATGAAACTTATTCTGAATTGTTTTCACTTGATTTTCCATCCTTACTTGGATTTGATGATGTTTACTCATGTGATGATTGTACTGACACTAACATTTGTGTTGTATGTGCTGAGATTGATGTTGCCTTACAGGGTGACATGTTTCCTACAGGTGAAGTTGTTGTAAATGAAGTTGTTTATGCAGCTGATGCTCTCGACATCCCGGCTGCCCCAAAATCCCCATCCATCGAGCAACCCCCATTCTTAGAGCTGAAACAACTCCCGGATAATCTGAAATACGCTTATTTGGAGAGTGATGAAAAATTCCCTGTTATTATTTCTTCTAACCTTGATTCCGATCAGGAAAATAAACTTTTGCAGGAAAATAAACTCCCTGTTATTATTTATTCTAACCTTCCATGTGTATGTACAGGATTTTACTTGAGGACGGTGCTAAAACGGTAAGGCAACCCCAAAGGAGGCTTAATCCTTTGATTCTTGATGTGGTAAAGAAAGAGGTAACCAAACTCTTGCAAGCAGGTATCATTTATCCTATCTCTGATAGTAAATGGGTAAGCTCAGTGCAGGTTGTACCTAAGAAATCTAGACTCACAGTGGTGAAAAATGAAAATAATGAACTTGTTCCCACTAGAGTTCAGAATAGCTGGAGAGTTTGTATTGATTACAGGAGGTTGAACCAGGCTACCAGAAAGGATCAATTTCCTTTTCCTTTCATTGACCAAATGCTTGAATGGCTAGCTGGTAAATCACATTATTGTTTTCTTGATGGTTTTTCAGGTTACTTTCAGATTCATATTGCACCTGAAGATCAAGAAAAGACCACTTTCACGTGCCCATTCGGTAAATTTTCTTACAGGAGGATGCCTTTTGGTCTTTGCAATGCTCCTGGCACTTTCCAGCGATGCATGATTAGTATTTTCTCTGAGTTTATTGAAAATTGCATGGAAGTGTTTATGGATGCCTTTACTGTTTATGGTTCGTCTTTTGATGCATGCTTGAAAAGTTTGAATATGGTTTTAGAGAGATGCATCGAGACTGACCTTGTTTTAAATTATGAAAAATGTCATTTTATGGTTGAGCAGGGAATTGTTCTTGGTCACATAATTTCTGAAAAAGGAATTGCTGTTGACCCTGCTAAGATTGACGTAATTTCTACATTGCCTTACCCTTCTTGCGTTCGCGAGATTCGTTCTTTTCTTGGTCATGCAGGTTTTTACAAGCGTTTCATTAAGGAGTTCAGCAAGATAGCTCTTCCACTATCAAACTTGTTGAAGAATGACGTCACTTTCAATTTCGATGACAAATGCAAACAAGCGTTTGACTTCTTGAAGAAAGCATTGACCTCCGCTCCCATCATCCAGCCTCCCGACTGGACCCTCCCTTTTAAGATTATGTGTGATGCTTCTAACTATGTTGTTGGGGATGTCCTCGCACAAAGAGTTAACAAGGCTGCCCATGTTATTTATTATGCTTCTAGGACTTTAGATTCTGCACAGTCAAATTACACCACCACTGAAAAAGAACTTCTAGCTATTGTTTTTGCTCTTGATAAATTCAGATCATACTTGCTAGGTTCCAAGGTTGTTGTTTTTACTGACCATGCAGCTTTAAAGTACTTGTTGAAGAAGCCGGAAGCAAAACCGAGATTGATTCAGTGGATGTTATTGCTCCAAGAGTTTAATGTAGAGATTAAAGACAAAAGTGGAGCTAAGAACTTAGTGGCTGATCACTTGAGCAGAATAAAGAGAGATGAAGATCCTTTTCCCATCCAGGATGACTTTCCTGATGAGAAGCTTTTACTTGTGCATAGTATTACTCCTTGGTTTGCTGATATTGTTAATTATCTTGTTGCTGGTGTTTTTCCTACAGGTGCATCCAGGACACAAATCCACAAACTCAAGAGTGATGCCAAATATTATGTTTGGGATGATTCGTATCTTTGGAAGTTTGGTAGTGATCAGGTAATCAAGGAGACGTGTCCCCGATTATGAGATTGCATCCATTTTGAATTTTTCTCATGCATCTCAAGTCGGCGGACATTTTGGTCCTGAAAGGACTGCAAGAAAATTCCTAGACTCGGGTTTTTATTGGCCCACTATTTTTAAAGATGCCTATGAGGTTTACTGCACCTATAAAGAGTGCCAGATAGCAGGTACTAATGTCACTCGTAAGAGTGAAATGCCTCAACAACCATGCTTTTCTGTGAGGTATTTGATGTATGGGGAATCGACTTCATGGGTCCCCTTCCTATATCATTTGGTTTTTTGTACATTTTACTTGCTGTTGATTATGTTTCAAAGTGGGTGGAAGCTATCCCCACTAGGACTAATGATTCTAGAGTTGTTGCAGATTTTGTCAGGTCTAATATCTTTTGCAGGTTTGGAATACCGCGAGCTATCATAAGTGACCAAGGCACTCATTTCTGTAACCACACCATGGAAGCTTTGCTCCGGAAGTATGGAGTTGTGCATAGAATTTATACTGCATATCACCCACAAACAAATGGGCAAGCTGAGATCTCCAACAGAGAGATCAAACAGGTTTTAGAGTAAATGGTGCAACCAAACAGGAAGGACTGGAGCCGCCGTCTAGAAGATGCACTTTGGGCTCAAAGAACAGCTTTCAAGACACCCATTGGGATGTCTCCTTATCAACTTATTTTTGGTAAGGCATGTCACCTTCCTGTAGAGATAGAACACCGTGCCTATTGGGCGGTGAAAAGTTGTAATTTGGAGATGCAACAAGCAAGTATTGAAGGAAAAATCCAATTACAACAGCTTGAAGAGCTTAGGCTAGAGGCTTATGAAAGCTCTAGGATTTATAAAGAGAAAACTAAGCACTTCCATGATAAGATGATTTCTAGGAAGGAATTCTTTGTGGGCCAACAGGTTTTACTGTTTAATTCCTGCCTTAAGCTTATTGCTGGGAAACTTCGATCCAAATGGATTGGCCCTTTTATCGTTACTAACGTTTTCCCTCATGGTGTAGTAGAAATTAAAAGTGCAGGTACTAACAAAGTTTTCAAGGTCAATGGGCAGCGCTTAAAGGTATTTCATGAGAGTTCAGTGCTTGACAATGCAAGCATAGATGAGCTTTCTTTGGAAGCATCCAACTACTGCAACTTGATCAGGGAGTTCTTATTCCTTTCTCTCAACTTCAATAACTATGTCCTTTCATTGAGGACAATGCTTGTTTTAAGTGTGGGGGAGGGAATTCCCTTTTTGTTTTGTTTTCTTTGCTTTTGTTTCGTTGTTTTGTTTTTAATTATAAAAAAATAAAATTAAAAAAAATGCATCTTTTTAAAAGTTCTAGGCTACAGATTAATCTGAGGTTAGTTGTGGAGACTTGGGAAAAGTTCACAAGATCGATATCGTCTTAACACCGTAAGTCTCCTGAGTATGGAAATTCTTTTGAATACTTGTTATGACATAGCCTTGAATTTTCATTCTCTTATAGCTCTTGAGTTGTTTATCTTTGCAGTCGGCACCATCTCACACATGCTCTATGTAAGGAAGCCGATGAAAATAAGTGAGTGATCCAAGTTTCTTATGAAAAAAATAAATAAATTAGGGAATGCACCTTCTAAGTTGGACGGTCCTCACCCAGTCACTTAACCCAACGGTTATGGAACCTACAAAAATGAAACATAATAATTACCTATTGTTGGTTGGTTCAGAGGTTTCTGATGCTGGACTTGGTAGGGCGGATTACAGTTTGATCCCCCACAACTGCAATTGGGTAAATAAGGGGTTACCAATTTTGTACCAGAACCTCATGTAAAAAGGATCAGAGTCACTAACCGGTTGCCTTACTATGAGTGTGTGGAGATAACGGGCTTAATGTGATTGCACAAGAATGAAAAAGAGTAAAAAGGAGACTGAGTAAGTTAGGCTTTGGCATAATAACATGATTCAGAATGGATTGTGTGTTCATAAGGCTTATGACTGTATAATTATGGATTAGTGTTCCTACGATATCCTTAGTGTGCATGATTAGTACCTATCGATGCTATCTTAACCAAGGAAGAGTTTGTAGCCTGGAATGAGTAACTGATGTTGTGTGTTTCTTGAGTTTTGATTTTGCTTGGAGTGCAAAAGTTCAAGTGTGGGGGAATTTGATCAGTGCATTTTAATGCACATTCTCCTATGTTTGTTCTTAAGCATTTATTTGATTTCCTTTGCTTACTTTTATGTTTTATAATGTTTTTATATTTTAGTTTATTTTTATTGTTATTTGATTTTCGTATTTAATTTTCAGCTTTAACAGTTTGCACTAAAACGATCATAACAGGAGCTCTGGGAATCCGAATGATGTGTTCTAATAATCGCCAGAAAGCTAAGAGAAAGAGCTACAACTTTCGTGTTGGAGTCAAAGTCAGCTTCGGAGCGCTTATTTTCCAGAATTTCGTTTGAAGCTGCAGCATTAGTTTTATTTTAGTTTTGGGTTGTTAGTTTTGGGTCTGGGTTATGTATTTGACCCAGTTGGGTTGTAAACGGATTGCCTTGGTTTTCCCCTAATACCTAGCAGCCGAAAACACTATTCACGAATTTTTTTTCTTACGCTTGAAAGAACCGTAATGGAGAACTAATCTATCTGAACGGATTTGTTGTATCCAGGTTCATACTTTGAGATTGTTATAATTGCAATTAGAATTCTATTCCTTTCAATAATATTATATGATTATTGTTTGCTTAATCCGATTTCCGTGTAATATTGTTGGTTAAATTTAAATGATATATGTTCTTGACTTTTGATCATAATTCAACTTTGCTTAACCGTTAAATTTGCGATATCTATAACCGTATGCTTAATCCGGCAATAAGAATATATACCTTACAATGTCGATCACGCTTGTTGAATGATATTGTGTTCAAATAGGATAGAAGTCGTAGTTGTAGCAATCGATGATAAGTTGAACCTGACACAGTGAATCCGTTTGTTTTATAATCACCTATTTCATAACAGCTTATTTCAATAATCACTTATTTAATAATCGTTTTTTTTTCTTAATCGATCCTGAATCCACCCCTTCCTAAATCAATTTACCTTTGGTTAGTAATAATCAAGAATCCTTGAGAGACGATTCGAGTCATTATCGCTATACTACGGTTTCAAAATAACTCGGTTTTGATCCGCGCGCGACAGCGGATCACATGTTTATCAGCTTCCTCCTTAGGTTCACTTTCCGAGTTGTCCTCATCAGACCAAGAAACAAATATACCTTTCTTTTATTTCTTGAGACAGGTAGGACATTCAGATCTAATGTCTCCAAAACCTTCACACCCATGACACTGGATTCCTTTACCTTGATTTGATTTCTCTTCAGTTCTTGATCATCTTTGGAAGTTATTAGTATTCCTGATGTCAAGAGGGATGTTCTTGATATTGGGTTTTGACTTCCTCTCAATTCTCTTAAGAACCTTGTTGAATTGTCTTCCTAGAAGCACTATAGCATTGGCCATTCCTTCATCAGTATACAAATCACATTGGTTTTGTTCATCTTCAGTGTTGGATACAAATTTTATGCTCTTGGTTTTCTTTTTAGTTCTGTCACTAATACCTAACTCAAAATTTTGGAGAGATCCAATAAGCTCATATACTCTCATGGAGCTGATATCTTGAGCTTCCTCAATAGCTATGACCTTCATGTCAAATTTTTTAGGTAGAGAGCTTGGAATTTTCTCACCAGTTTTTCTTCTGACATCATTTCTACCAAAGCACTAGATGAATTAGCTATTTCAAGAATACTCATGGATATTCTCATCATCTTTCATCTTTAGATTTTCAAAGCTGGTAGTGAGAAGTTGAAGTCTATACATCTTTATTTTGGATGCGCCTTCATGAGTAGTTTTGAGGATTTCCCAAGCTTCTTTATCTACAGTACATGTATTAATCGACCTGAATATATTTTTGTCCAAACCATTGAATAGGGCATTCAAGGATTTAGAGTTTCTAAGAGCCAATTCATCTTTTTCCTTGGATCAGTCCTTTTCAGGTTTCAGTTCAGTAGTTGTCTTTCCATCCTTGTCAATCACAACAGGATGTTCCCATCCTCTAGTGACATCTTTTCATGTCTTGTTGTCCATAGATTTTAAAAAATTCACCATTCTTGCCTTCCAGTAATCATAGTTGGATCCATCTAAGATGGGGGGTCTGATGATAAATCCTCATTCCTTGTCCATGGTGTCAGAAAGTGTCTTCCATGAATCTCACCCAAATACAGAGCATGATGCCTGCTCTGATACCAATTGAAATTCTGGCAAGAAGATCCCTGATGTCGAACACGATGTCACGACCTCAGGGTCTACACATTATCATACAACAAACACTAGCAGGATAAATAAAATAGTAAATAACATACACAGTTGTTAACCCATTTCAATGTAATGTCACCTACATCTGAGGGCTACCAAGCTAGGAAGAAAATCCACTATCACAGAATTAGTTTGAAGTCCTGAACAACCTCAGTGTTTACATACTTCTCTCTTAATCTATACTTGTGAACGTTTCTATCTAGAGCAACCCTAGATAAGGGACTCCTCTCACTTCCCTCAATCACAAGATAATACACAGCAGAAAAGCACAATACACTCTTGCTTAAAAGATTCTGAGGGATAGTAAATTACAACTCAATACACTTAGTCCAATTCAAGTATCAATGTGATACTCAAATGGCTCACATAAAACACACACACGAAACCCTAATGATAACACAATTCTACACTGATTTCGATGCATTCCTAAGTTAAGAGCTCTTCTATATATAACAGTGGTACGTATGGGCTTCGGTCTTTGATATGAAGCAGATCCAAGATCTCTTCTCAATCTTCTAAAGATACGATTCTCATTAAATCAAATGTTTCCTAATATGTCTTGACATTGTTCCCTTGTGTACAAGTCAAGATATGATCTTCTTCAATCACAGGGAAATGCACAATAGATTACAAAAACTAAATCTTCAGAGAATCTGTAGGAAGCACAATTAACGATACTAAATCTCACAACTAACGCAAGCTGGATTATGAGAATGTTGAAGCAACATGTCACAACATCTTGTTCAACATCTTGCAAATACTTATTTTTCCAAAAAGCAGCCAATCACTAAAAGAAAAACCTAACAATTTTTTTGAGGATCCAACATATGTCCTTGCCACTTGGGAAACAAAGATTCCTCTGTGAGGATTCGACATAAGTAATTGCCACTTAGGTGTGTCACACCTTAATTTTACCCAAGATCAACAAATTGATTCATTCACATGACATTGACATCATATGCATGTCCTAAAAAGTCAACAAGAATAAAATTTCGGTTTTATAGACATACCGATTGAATCAATTTTCAGTTGCTCATAAAATTAGCGGGCGAAAAATTTCAAATTCGGGCCTACAACTATCTTATTTGCTTATCTACGTTTTGCATTGTTTAATTTGGTGTGCTCATTTTCTTTTTTTGCATCCGTGTATGTTCGCATTTTGATCAGTCTAAACCTTTTCCTTCAGGCATTTCTTAAATGTAAAATTTGATTTGTGGCTGTCTGTTTTACCGAACTATATTTCGCATAGAATATTGTAGTGCATTCATTTGTTTAATTTAACACGCGCATGTTTACTTTTTGGTTCATTTGTAATAAACATGTGTTGTTCATGATTCTTGTATGCATCATTATCCTATGATTTTGTTGCATGTGTATGTGCCATATTTCATTTTATATGATTTGTGGTGCTACGTTATGCCCCGCGACAGAGTATGATACCTCGCGATTGAAATCACAACCTCGTGTCGTTCATTATTTTTCAACCATTTCACCGTTGATTCTAAACCATTTTCAAATGTGAACCAAAATGTTTAACCGTTATCAAAACTTCTTTTTAACTTAAGTGCTTCGTCAAATATTTTTCTTAATAAAATCCGAAGAAAATGAATATTGGAGTATATGTTAGACGATAGTACCGATCTAGAAGGGGGGGGGGTTGAATAGATCAGTATTTAAAACTTAGCACTTTTCAAAATTGTTTTTAAAGGTTGCAAAAGCTCCCTAGACCACAATCGTCTAAATGATCCGTTAATGGAAAGATCGGATATGCGTGAAACCAAATGAAATAACTAAGATAGAGATAATCAACCACTATCTTAATCAATCGATTAATTATCCCAATTCTTGATATAGTTACCACTAATGATGAATTAACACAATAAGAGAACAAGTAAAATATTGATGGACTTGTGTGAGATTAATTTTATCAAACACTTGGTGTACACTCCACACCAAGTCTCAATTTCACTCAAATTGAATGTGCAGAATTTTATTTAGTTGCAATCAAAGTGATTGCACCAATTTATCGAACAACTTCTATGCACAACTGTAACACCTCAAAATTTTCCCTCCTCTCTTGGGACTAGCTTAGCATATTGCATCTCATTTTTAGGACATTAGTCATTGCATATTGCATACCATGAGAAATAAGCAAGTCATCCTCCTAGGTCTTTATCAGAGGATAAAGAGGTTAAAAAATTCAAGCTTGAGGGTTTCATGAATTGATCACTAATCATCTGAGATTTGTGCTTCAATTAGGGTTTCTTGGTTCCTCAAGGAGGTTGAGTATTACCTTGGTTGAAATGGTACACCATCATCATCATGATTCATTATTTCTGCTCAGATTCCTTGGGATTAGGGTTTTGACCTATGGTCAACCCTAATCAGTTGCTTTATGCCAATCAGGGTTTTTCGAGGAGATGAGGTTTTTATTGAGATGGAGATCATCATATGATTTTATTGAGCTTGTATAAGCTAGGGTTTCATTTTGGAGTTATTTCATCATGTGGTTGAGGCTCAAAATCATCTGTGCATGGCCAAGTCATCTATCAACTGCAAAAGTCAACTATCAAGTCAACTGTTGGATTTGGAGGTGAGAAGTGAGTAGAAATACTTCATTCATGTTCAAACAAGTCTCATTTGACATTTCAAACATCAACATTGAAGAAAATAAAGTCAGGTCAAAACTTTCCAAAAATAGAAAGTGACCTATAATTTGAATTTGCCAAAAATGGAAAGGTTTTCAACTCAATATTACATCATCAATAAAGCTTCAAATGAAATTTTGTTGAACATGAAAGTTGTATATCTTTCTCTCCCATTTCCAAAAAGTCCAAGATCATCAATTTCTCATGTGTGGTTAAGGAGATATGATCAAAACTTGGCCAAGTGAACATTGAACTTCAAATGGGCATAACTTCTCAACCAAAACACCAATTCAAGTGGTTCCTTTTGCTAAATTCTCCTTTTAACCTCTAGTTTCCAAAACATACATTGCATTACACCAATTGTCATCACATAATCATTTGCATTTCACTTGATTTTTGGAGGGAAAATATGGAATTTAAAATTTGGGCATTGTTTGAACATTCTACCATTGCATTTGGCTCCAAAACATCATTTGAAGTGAATTTGAAGGGAAATTCATGCACTATTCACCATGCATTTTCATGCATAGGGTGAAAACTCATTTTTGCACTTACACTCCCTAATTCATCCATTTCATTAGCATGTGGCTTAAGATTAATTAAACATGATTAGGAGGAGCTATATATACCATAACCCTAACTGTTTTTGAGATTAACAACTCATAATTTCAAATCTAGATCTAGAACTCTCAAATTTTCTCTCAAAAATTTCTTCAATTTTCTTCAAACAACTTGCATTTCTCTTGCTTGATTCATCATCCTGGAGTATTATCAAGGAGATTTGCACGTGTAACTGGTTGAAACAGAGCTGAATTGAAGCACATTCAAAGCATGAAGCATTAATGGTGAATCCAAAATTTGTTGAAATCGTGCGCAATTAATCCTCAATTTCTCTTCCAATCAACTGTACAAGCATCATAGAGAAGCATTGGAGCATTGCAAGGCCTGAATCCATTGAATTTCAAAGCTGCTCATCAAGAGGTCACAATTTCGATCTCTCTAATTCTTAAAATTATCATGCTAATGTTGTAGATCTTGCAATGCTGAGTGTTCTGAGCTTTAAATCATTGAAATCCATGCAATATTGAGTGAGTTAGGTCGATTTAAAGTTTCATGTGCAAATGTTCATGGCTTCGATTCTCTTTGTATGTGGTGATTTAGACTTAGCCATGCCTTGATTCGTGATCTATGATGAAAGATCTACCTATTGCTATGCTTAATTTTGAAAACTGGGAAGTTTGTTCTTGAGTGTTGATGAACATCTACTGTTCATGCATGAACACGTGAAGAAGATGATTTCCAGGTCTAAGGCCACGGTTTCTGATGCGTTTTTGCCGTGCTAAAGCGTTCTCTTATGTTTGTCCTAGGGCTCGCACGCGATTGGTTCATGAGAATTGCCATGCATGTTTCTGATTGGGCCAACACATAAGTGAAACGCAGCGTTTCGTTGCTGGCGCCAATTCATTTCAAATTGGCTCCGGGTTCGATTCCCCGCTGTAGCCATTATTCAAATGCTTCATATTGTTTTCTATTTCCCTCCATGCCTTTCCATACTTGCTTCACATGCATTTTTCATTTTTTCTTCAACTTTAAAAATTCACAACACATTGAATATTGCTCCAAAAAATATGTGGTTTTTTGCATTGTGTCACATTTCCTGTCTAGTTTTTTTTGATGATTAATTCCAAAATTGTGCATGGCTGGAAAATTATTTTGCCTAAGGAGATTGAATACATGTCCATTCTTGACATTGCCTTGCCATATATTTTGTGAAATGCTGAGATTTTATCCAATGCTCATGAAATTTTGCATGCTATAACTAGACTCTTTGCTTGACATTTTGGTGTTGAGTTGGTATTTTTATCATGTGCCATTGCTGTTTTATGATCATGTTAAGGTAGGTGTGACAATTTTTGTCACACCTTGTGATGATCAACTTGATTGATGTATTTGCCATGCCAAATGATCTCTAAATGCCTTGATTTTTTGAATGATGCTTGATATGGATGTTGTGATTGCTCATGATTTTTGTTGGAATTTTTGGGATCATTTTTTATTTAATTGAGATTTTTCATTCTGGATGGTCATATTTGAGCTTTTAAATTGCCTTGAACTTCATTTGATTGTGAAATGCTTGTTCTTTATCCAATGAATGTGAAATTTGGCACACTATTTCTAGACATGTTGAATGGTGTTTTGGCTTTGGTTTGAGGTTTTTACCATAATTCATTTCTGTTTTGTGCCTATGCTAAGTTGGTGTGACAATTGGTGTCACACATGTGCTTGTTGTGTTTGTCTTGACTTATGCCATGAGGCTTCCATGCCTAATGATGTCCAATGCCTCTAATTTTTTGTGTGATGATCATGTTGTATGTCCTGTTTACTCATGAATTTTTCCAAGATTATTTGAATCATTTTTGATTTAATGTGCATTGGTTCATTCTGATGTCACAATGTGGTCACAATTTGCATACCTTGCCATGTTTGGTTCATGAAATGGATTTGGTAATTGATATTGATGTGAGACCTTTTGGATTGTGTTCTTGATTGAATGAAGTTGATTCATGTTAAATTTCATGTTCTGTTTTGAATTTTTTCTCCATCTTTGACCCTAGGCTTTGACCTAGCAGTTGGTTGCTTATGTTTGAGCTTTGATTTCAGGTGGAGCATTCAAGTTCCATAGTTGTTGGTGCTCTATCACTTGAGCCTTTGATGTTTACTTTTGACTACTAACATTGTGTGTTATGTAGGGTTGTTAACTCATTTGAGTTTGGCTTGTTGGCTTATGCCTTTGCTCATTGGGTTTGACTGTTGATATTCATGATTGTCTGTTTGTCTGTATAGTTGAACTGATTTGTTTGATGTTTCAACAGGTACATAAGTTGCTTAAGTTCATATTGAACTTGCTTTTGCTTGGTTGCTTAACCACTTAGGTATAATATCTCTGACTTCATGTAGTCTGGAAGACCTGTCCTGTTATGTGGGCAGGCACCTGTCTGAAGCCCTCCTTAAGAGGCAATGCTTGTGAATGTTTATTTTTGTGCCAAGCAGGAAAAGTCCTTTGATAAGGCAATTGGCAGATAAAAGAGATGTGTAATCCATCTCCTGCTATTCAGTGTGTTATCCACTTTGCTCACACCTTGTGTTGATGCATTGTGGATATTAACCCAAGATCTTTGTTGTGTCAGTCATATGTGGAGAAGAGTTCCAACTTTCTGAACTGCCACACCTTTGTTTGTCTGAAGCTCTCCCAGGCCAGGGATAAGAGCTGTGAGGTCTTACCCTCACTTCCCCATTTCATCTGCTTCACCCTAACTCTCAATGTTAGGGTTAAGAGCTAACTACACCCGATTCCAGTTGGCTTGTGTTTCACAGCCTAACCTTGTATGAGCCCAATTGTTTGCATATAGTGTGTGTGCTTGCTTTTTGTGCTTGTATGACTTTGCTTGTGCTGTTTAGGATAGCTTGCTGCCTGTGCAAGTTAGATAGAAACCTGAACCTATGACCATGGTGGATTTGCATGATAACTATTAGGCTCGAGTCAGTCTCCCTTCTAGTTTGTCATTACCCAGTCTCTGGTTAGGAGAAAGTTTCTCCCCTGTTAAGGGGAACTACGTTGCCCTGTTCCTCATACCAGATGAGGTACGTAGGCAGGAGATCGTACGAGATCTCTCCGGGCATCCTTTTTCTTTTTTTTTTGTGTGTGTTTGCTTGACAGTTATTAGGCTCGAGTGCCAGACTCCCTATTAACTTGTTGGTTTGTTAATCTTCTTGTGTGTGTTAGGATATGGATGTAAGACCAGCGATTGGCCTTCCGTATCCTATTGGTGTTTGTTTGCGTGAAGTCTGACGTAAGTCCAGCGATTGGTAGTTGGTTTCCTGTGTGTGTTTGTTGGTCCGGAGTCTGATGTAAGCCCAGTGATTGGCATTCGGTTTCCATGTTTGCCTGTTTGTGTGGAGTCTGACGTAAGCCCAGCGATTGGCAGTCGGTTTCTTGCGTGTGTTTTGTTTCGGCGTGCGTTAGCCGAACTACGGTAGCTCTGATTCTCATTCCAGATGAGATACGTAGGCATAGGATGCGATGTCCTAGCGAGCCCGTTCCCCTCTTCTCCCACCTGTGTCTTATTCTAGTGTGTGTGTGCATTCTTTTGAGCAGTGTTAAGCAACCTTATTCTATTTCTTTTGAGCGTGGATCCCGTCGAGTACGACGGACATGAGGGGTGCTAATACCTTCCCCTTACGTAACTGACTCCCGATCCCATCTCTCTTTGGTCGCGAGACCATGTCTTTTCCAGGTTTACTTCGAGCGTTTCCTTTCCCTCTTTGGGATAAATAACGCACGGTGGCGGCTCTGTTTTGTTTTGTTTTGCCCGCCGGTTGTTTTTCGCGGATGCGACAGCTGGCGACTCTGCAGGGGACTGGAAGTTAACCTCTTGCTGGTCCATCTTCCCTCAGCGAGTCTCTCCTAACGCTCTCTAGGATAGTTTAGGTTGCTTGTGTTGCTCTATTTATTGCATTTATGATTATTATGTTGTGTATATATTTGCATAAATGTTTGCATGCATCATACTATCATTATGTTGTCTTCTGTACAGGTGGTTCCTCTGATTTGGGGTGGGTGTTCTGAGTGGGGCTAAAACCCAGGCCCGAGTATACACCTAGGATTAGCGTGGTCTCATGTTGCCTCTCATGTTAGGTCAACATGTTTTTGGCGACGTGACATACCACATGCCGGACGAGGTTCTTTTGAAGGAGCTCTTCCTTTGTGGAGTATCCACTTTGGTTGAGTCACTTCATCTGAGCTGTTGACTTCGGTGACCGATCTTTCCCGGATCTTTGGTTTAGACGATCTTAAGAGAGCTGCAACGGCACACCCAAAAGGGCAAACCCGTTGGGTATCTTTGCCCGATTGTCGAGACCATTATCCGCCTTAGGATGACCTGATTAGAATTCACCTGTGAGGGGAGGATTGATTCTTACAGATGCATGTTCTGATGGTGACTTTGATGGCGACTAATGGTTCAGTTATTGATCAGAGTTCTATTTATAAAGTCAGATTTATGGACATTTATGTCCGAGACGCCGGAGTTCTGTCCGTGGTATTTATCAATGGGGATCCGTTTATTTCAGGGTTCCCTGGGCTGTTCAGAGGATCTCTGGTGATGATGGTGATGTATCTTCAGTTCCGCTTATTTCGGAACCCCAAGTTGGATTTGTGGTTGCTCAGTACCTCAGATGGTTGTGATCAGTTCAGAGGCCGTAACTCAGTGCAGTGGTTGTTCAGATGACTTGGAGGATGGCACAGTGCATTGCATTCATACATCAGCATCATTCGCATTTTGCATTTATCTGCATCTAACTCATGTTTATCCATATGCAGGGACATTTGTGATTGAGATCCTGGTTGAGAGACTTCTTTGTTCCAGACATGAGGACCGGGTTGAAAGACGATGTTGTCTACAGTTTCTTTGATCCAGAGATTGGTGTGCTGAGAGATATGATAGCATTGATTACGCCTGACCATGTGGGGATGTTCCGTGAGGCATACGGTGGTATTCTGAAGTTGGTTTTCAGGCTCACAGACAGTGATAGGAGCGCCATTCATACTCTTCTCCAGTTCTATGACCCGGGCTTGAGATGTTTCGTGTTCCCGGATTACTTGTTGGGACCCTTGATGGAGGACTATAACAACATCCTGGGTATTCAGATCCGAGATCAGATTCCTTTCTTTGCCACTAAAGGGGAGCCTGATGTCGCGGAGATTTCTCGTGCTCTTTATTTGAGCCTAGAGGTGACCAAAGGGGGTTTGAAGGAGAAGGGAAAATTACCTAGTTTTCATCTGAGTTTCTTGGAGGCTAGAGCCAAGGAGCATGCTGTTGTGGGTGATTGGAGGACCGTCTGTGCCTTGATTGCTGTGAGCATTTATGGGATTATCCTGTTTCCTAATCAGAAGAACTTTGTGGACATTAATGCCATCCGTTTGTTTGTTCAGAGGAATCCTATTCCTACCCTGGTTGGGGATGTCTATTACTCGGTCCATAATCGGAACGAGAAGCGGCGTGGGGGATTGGTCCGATGTTGTGCTCAGCTGTTGTACAAATGGTTCATGGGGGTATTTGCCTTCCAGAGGTGCCTTTGCTTTTCTTGACCCTACTGTCAAGTGGTCATTCAGGCTGATGGGTTTGCGAGCCAATGACATAGATTGGACTCATAATGGTATGGTTGGACGAGATTTAATTTACAGTTGTGGGAGTCTTCCCAATGTGCCTCTTATAGGAGTTCAAGGTTGCATTAATTACAACCCGGTGCTTCTTAGGAGATAGATGGGATTTGCCGTGGAGGGTCCTCCTCTCGGGCGAGAGATTCAGGAGTCTTTATACTTCCCAATTGAGGGCAATCAGACAAAGTTGAGGCAAGTATCTGATCAGTGGCGTGATATTCAGAGAAAGGGCAAGGTTCCTTTTGGTAGGGTCAATAGTAGGTCTTTTCCTCCATTTGATGATTGGCTTAGGAAGAGGATTCAGCTCACACATCTACCATTTCCTGGAGGTGATCCTTGGTGTCCAGTGATTGAGGGGCCACGTTCTTCCGTCAGCATGGAAGAGTTCCTTGAGATGAAGAAAGCCAGAGATCAGCTGCAAGTAGGGAAGACTGAGTTAGAGATGAGTGTTGCTAGGATTCAGATGGCTAATCAGGAAATCAAAGGGAGAATAGAAGATCAGGATAGGAGACATGTTATGGAAGTGAAGCGCTTCGAGATAGACACTGCTTATTACCGCAAGATCAGTCAAGCATTGGAGTCGTCTACAAAGGAGCACGATATCACCAAGGAGAGGTTGGTTAGAGCTTCGCAGGTCATTGAAGATGAGAAGAGGAGGCAAATCCTTGTGAGGGATCAGAGAGATGCTAGAGCCAAAGTCCTTGCTACAGAATGGGAGGCTGAGAAAGCGAAGATTATTGCTGAGAGAGATCATTATCTTGCTGAGAGTGATCATTATTTCAGACAGATGAAGATTCACCAGAAGGAGATAGGGAGATTGCAGCAGGAGAACACTGAGCTAAGGTTCGCGGTGAAGTTTACCAAGATGGTTGATGATGCAGAGCCGTTTGTGGGACCTCCTTCAGTGTAGACCTTTCTTGTTTGTGTTGGATTACCGTCAGGCCTGTTGACGGAATTCACTTGTCTGTATTTTCTTTCTGATTCTGGAGAATTGTATGTGATTTGTATCAGACTTGATGTATGACTCTCGCACATATGGTGCCCTTTTGATATACAATGGTTGTTTTCATTCAGTGATCAATCTTCAAGCTTTATTTGCTTTCCTGTATGCACTCACATCGCACACACGTGGTTGGGGGGTATCTTTGCTAAATCATATATCTCTGATCTGTATGATGAAATCAAATGGTGAATGTCACAATATTGCTGCCGGATTATTATTTGTCTCGATGAAACCAGGATCGAAAAGACAGAGTGTTCCTCATGTGGATAGACATTGCATTCATGCATGAATCATAATAACTTGTCTTCTATTTTGCAGGTGCTAGTTTCTAACGTGCTTGGTTGTTTCAGGAATCATTGCTCGTGCGCGTAGAGTCATTCCCTTGCACACAACCCGTCCGCACCGATATTTGACCAGACGCAACATATCTAGGCTGATGGATCTACCTAATGCAGATTTTCTCGAGCTGAAGGAGAAGATGAATGAACTGATCAGTGTCATGCAAGGGTTTGCCGTCGGGTAGAAAGCACTTGCTGATAAAGTGGAGAAGCTCGAGCGGGCTTTGGCTGCTAACAGTGGTGTCAATCTAGAAGGTTTCTCTAACCATGGCCTTGGTGGTTCCAGGGATGGAGGAGATCTCGGAAAGAAGACAACTGCTGGCGTGGTGATCAACAATGTTCGGGGTTTTGGTGTTGCCACAAGTGGTAGACCAGGTCCGATGGGCAATAATTTGAAGGACAGTCTGTTTCCTTCTTTCTTTGGGGCTGAAGAGGATAGAGAGGAAGACAGGGAAGCTGATCAATTCTCTATGTTGAATGAGCCATTTGGTCAGTATGGTGTTCAACCGCCAAATAAGGAGATTCAGTTGCTAGCGGAGAAGATAAGGGCCTTGGAAAGCCATGCTACTCCGGGGTTTGTCAACATGTCTAATATGGGGCTGGTTGAGGGGATTGTGATCCCACAAAAGTTCAAGGCGCCTGCATTCGACAAGTATAATGGGAGTTCTTTCCCGAAAACTCACCTCCAGGCCTTCGTCCGTAAGATCTCTGCTTATACAATGGATCAGAAGCTGTGGATGTATTTCTTCCAGGACAGTTTGTCTGGAGGATCCTTGGAATGGTACACTAAGTTGAAATCTTCTGACATCAAGAGCTGGCAAGATCTTGGAGATGCATTCTTTAAACAGTACCAGTTCAACGCTGACATGGCTCCTAGTCGTACCCAACTGCAGGGTATGTCTCAGAAGCCTAATGAGGGGTTTAAAGAATATGCCCAGAGGTGGAGGGAGCTGGCTGCCAGGGTCCAACCTCCGTTGGTGGATAGAGAAATGTCAGATCTGTTTATGGGTACTGTAAGACCCCAATTTTGTCCCTAAGATCCCTCATGGCATCATATCATATCATGTCATTGCCTCAAGGATCATTGTGCACCTTGCTTCCCCTCCTTGTGGGTGGGTTATCTTTTGAGAGTGGTTCTTGATCACCAAGCATGTTTTGCATTTGTATATCATTGCTTTTCATTTGTTTACTAACCAAAAGTACAAAAATATTGTCATCTAATCTTGTTACTTGCAGATGAAGCAATCTTAGGTCAATGCAGTCACAGGCAGTCATTGAGCTATAGATGGTGGCCATTCTTGAGAATTTGGACACCATGATCATTCATAAGAGTTCATGTGAGCTTTGACATCATTTTGAATCGAGATCCCAAGTGGTAGAGGCTTGGATTTCATCTGATCACAGCCAGGTCAACTGAAACCCTAGAAAAGGCAACACAAGTCAACTGTGCATTCAGTCATGGATTTGAAGGTGGGAGATGGTTAGAGAGACCTCATTAATGCCCATACAAGTCTCATTTGACATGTCAAACATCAACATTGAAGAATTTGAGGTCAGATGAAAAGTTTCCAAAAATAGTAAGTGACCTGTAATTTCAAACTGCCAAAAATGGAAAGGTTTTCTCCTCAAGTTTACATCATCAAGAAAGCTTCAAATGAAATTTTGTCCAACATGAAAGTTGAAGATCTTTCTCTCACCTTTCCAAAAAGTCCAAGATCATCCATTTCTCATTTGTGGTTGAAGAATTATGGATCAATCATTGTGAAGCAAATTTGAACTTCAAGAAGGCATAACTTTTGAACCAAATGGCCAAATGAAGTGGTTCTTTTTGCAACATTTCCATCTTGATATGCTCTATCCAAATCATGCATTACATTTCATCAATTCTCATCATAAAAATATTGGATTTTTCACTTGAATTTCATTTGAATTTTGGAGGGAAATTACCAATTTGAAAATTATACATTGCCTTCATTTCCAATCAATTGCATTTGTTTCCAAATCACATTTGAAGTGAAAATCATGCAGCCACGAGTACTGTTCCATTGCCTTGCATTGCATAAGGGTGTTTTGCCATTTGCATAAACACTTCCATTCCACTTAATCTAATTGCATTGCTTAATTGTGATTAGTGAACATGATTAACAGATGGTATATATTCATAATCATAACAGAAAATCACGACAACAACTTCATAATTTCAGATCTAAAAATTTTCTCTCAAAATTCTCTCAACTTTTTCATCAATTTTCTTCATCTCCTTTGCTCGGTTCGTGATTTGTTCATCATCTATAAGCATTATTGAAGATTGTTGAAGCAAGATCTTGAAGCATTCAGCAAGAATTGTGGACTGTTGAAGCTTGTGCATATCCATTGCAGTTGAAGATTCAGGAGATATCAAGCATTGTTGAGCTATTCTTTTGCATCCATTCATTCATTCAAGTGTTGAGGAGGATCTGTTTCAGCTTTTCCAAGCCTAGATTGCACGATTTCACTTCTGTTTCTCCAGCAAGGTCAGAATTTGAAACTTATAATTCATGAAATTATGATATGCATCTTGTAGAGCCTTCAATGCTGATCATGTTGAACTTTAGATCCATTAATTTCATGCAATATTGAAGTAGTTATGTTGATTTTAATTTTGACATGTTGAACTTCTTTTGCTCGATCCATTCATATCATGTAGAATTAGGTCAAATTAATGCTGGATTGTTGATGTATGATGTAAGAGGAATCCATTGGTATGCGTTTCATGAATTTCTGTGCATGTTTGTTCTTGGTGATGAAGAACACGATGAACTGGATGAATGTTCTAGGTTTTCTGTTTCCAGATTTCTTTTGATCTTGCCTGGCCGTGTTTGCATGTAATTTGATGTTAGAGCTCATGCAATGGTCCACCGTGTACACTGAGTGGCCATTTGATTGGCTACAAACGATTGCCTATGCCACGTGATTTAATGAAGCGCTGCGTTTTGGGGGCAGCGCGCTTCGTTCAAATTTATACACGGTTCGAATCTGAGTCAAGGCATTTCCAATAATTGGCTTTTGCATTTTATCCACTTATGCCTTCCATGTTCATGTATGCTCATTCATTCATTTTTATTTTTTTCTCTTCATTCAAAAATCATAACTCCATAAATACTTATCCAATTCACATGAAATTTTTTGCACAATGTTCCTTATGATGTCTTCTATTTTATGATGATTTTTCCAGAATTTGTGCTCAGTTGGATTTTAAATTTGCCTAGGGTTTGTTCATGCATATGCTATCTTGTACCTTGTTTGTCATTTTCTTTGTGAAATGATGATGGTTAATCCAATGGATGTGAAAATTGACATGCATAAACTAGACATCCTAATGGTCATTTTGGTATAGAGTTTGCATTTTTTGCTTTTCTGGTTGTTGAGATATGATGTGATTAATGTAGGTGTGACAATGTGTGTCACACCTTTGCTTGCTTGATTTGCTGATTTTATTTACCATGCCAAATAAATGCCAAATGATCTGGATTTCTGCATGATGCTTCTTCTGTATGTTGAAATTGATCATGAATTTTTGTGGAATTGTTGGATCCATTTCTGATTTGTTTGAGATTTTTCTTGCTGTTTAGTCATGTTTGGACTTTTGATGAGTGTTGAACTTAGATGATTTGTGAAATGCTTATGCCTTATCATATGAACTTGAAATTTTACACATGTTTTCTAGACACCTTGAAGTTTGTCTTGGCTTTGGTTTGAGTCATTTATCACTTGTCATTTCTGTTTTAGGATTGCTTTAAGTTGATGTATCAATTTGTGCCTCCTTTGAGCTTGTTTATGCTTACATTGAATTAGTGAATTTCTTTGCCATGCTTATGCTTGTCCAAATGCCTTGATATTTGGTGTGTTGATCATTTGATGTATGCTGTTTAGCCTTGATTTTTCTTGGAATTTATTGAGCCATTGTTGAATTAATATGCCTTTGTTCATTCTGTTTGCTTCATTGAGCTTTCAACTTGCATGCTTTGACATGATTTGTTTATGAAATGAAATTGGTCGATGCTATTGACATGAGACCACTTGGATTTTGTTCTTGATTGATTAAGCTTGATTCTTATCAATTTTCATGTTCTGTTTTGGTTTATTTCTCCTCCTTTGACCCTAGGCCTTGTCCTAGTGGTTTGCTTCTCATGTTTGAGTTTGTTTTCAGGTTAAGAAGTCCATGGCCTTAAGGAGATTAATTCACATTGTTTGAGTTGGTTTATTTGATTGTTATTGACTAACTTTGATTTGTTTTGTAGGATGCTTTTAGCTCATTTGAGTTGAGCTTGTGCCTTGCACATTGTGGCCTTACTTGTTTGATTGTATATTGTCTGTTGACTGTTGGATTATCTGTTTGACTTTTTGAATTGAGTACTGATTGAGTTGGATTGTTTTCAGGTACATTAGTTGCTTAAGTTCATTTTGAACTTGATTTTGCTTGGTTGCTTAACCAATTAGGTATAATTTCTCTTCTTCATGTAGTCTGGAAGACCTGGCTTGTTATGTGGCCAGGCACCTGTCTGAAGTCCTCCTTAAGAGGCAATGTTTGTGATTGTTTATCTTTGTCCCCAAGCAGGAAAAGACCTTTTGATAAGGCAATTGGTAGATAAAAGAGATGTGTAGTCCATCTCCTACTATTCTGTGTGTCATCCCTTTGCTCACATTACATGTTGAAGCATTGTGGATCTTACCCCAAGATCTATAGAGTCATTAACTTGTGGAGAGAGTTCCAACTTTCTGAACTCCCACACCTTCTGATATTTTGAAGCTCTCCCTGACCAGGGATAAGAGCCATGAGGCACACCCCTCATATCCTTTCATCTGCTTCACCTTAACTCTCAATGTTAAGGTTAAGAGCACCACTTACCCCATTCCAGTTGACTTTAAAGTCTAACCCTTGCTTGAGCCAAATTGCTTGTATATAGTGTGTGCTAACTGAATCATTGATTGCTTATTGGTTCACCTGTACATGTTTGCTTGTTTGCCTTTGTGCATTTATCATCATTAATTGTTCATCATTGCATGATCATCATTTCATATCTTTGTGACACATCTTTGTTTGTCCATTGAGGAATCAACTGTAAGTCCATTCATTGGCCATTGTTCCTATGATTTGGAAGGGATTGAGTGTAAGACCATTTCATTGGCCACTTATGTCCTCTTTGCTTAGTGCTTCATTTTGTCTGTTGTATGTGAGGATGCAATTGTAAGTCCATGTTGTTGGCATTTGTATTCCTATGATCATCCTGTGGAGATTGGAATAAGTCCAGATAGATTGGCATCTGATATCCATGTTTTGTTTTGTTTGTGAGATTGGTATAAGTCCATTTATTGGCATCCGGTATCATTGTTTTGTTTTAGGAGATTGGTGTAAATCCATTGATTGGTATCCGGTATCCGTGTTTGTTTTGTGAGATTGGTATAAGTCCATTTATTGGCATCCGGTATCATTGTTTTGTTTTAGGAGATTGGTGTAAATCCATTGATTGGTATCCGGTATCCGCTTTTGTTTGTGAGATTGGTGTAAGTCCATTGATTGGCATCCGGTATCACCTTGCTTTTTATTTGTTTATTTGCATTGTTGCCTCATTCCAAAGGACACACTTGAATTATCTTCTATATGATCTCAAGAGGTGAACTTCTAGGAAGTTTTACACTCCTTCATCCACATCCTTTCTGTTTCAAAACCCCTTTTCACTTGTTGACTTTTAAAACTTGTAAATACATAATGTGCAAACATTTTCATGTATTTTCAAATTAGAAACCTGGACCTTAAGTCCTTGATTTTCAAACTTCAATTTCATAACACTTCTTTGAATCGAATCTTAATCATACTTTGACCATCCTTTTGTGAATACTCATAATCAATTAACTTCATCCATTCAATTGTTTTGGTGGCTTTGTCCATTGTTGATATGTTTTCATACATTAGCCATAGGTTTCAATTCTCATAGTGGTTGATGTAAATCTCACCACATCCTTCGTGAGTTGATTGTAAGTCTTCCATACTTATTATAGGGTTAACCCCTCACTAGTATGTTGAAGCTATCCTTGCATGGTGGATTGTTGGTCTTGGTTGAGTTTTCTCCCATTGATAATGAAAAGCCTTAGTGCTCTTGTTTTAAAATGAACCCATTCATATTTTGGAAATCTTTTAGCCGAACTACGGCGTTTTGATCCTTACCTTTCATGGAAGGTACGTAGGCAACGGGTTCATCCGTTCAAACACAAAAATAATAAATTGTATATTCTTTTCTCATCTTCCCAATCATGTTTGCACAATATGTCATAAACAAATAAACTTTTTATACAACAAGTGTGAAAAGGGCTCCCTAGGAGTACCTAGGACGTTTTGGGTGCCTAACACCTTCCCATTGCGTAATTTACCCCTTACCCAGATTCTCTGATCTTTTCATTACTTTTCTATGTGTAAAACTTCTTAGGCTTTTGTTCGCTTTTTAGCCAATCCTTTGGATAAATAAAAGTGCGGTGGCGACTCGATTTCTTTGTATACTTTGCTTTTGATTTAGTCAATAAATCATAAAGTGACGAATACACCGCTACAGAAAAGTGGCGACTCTGCTGGGGACAATGTTCCTTGGTGGTTTTGCCTACTTTTCACCTTTGTTGTATGATATTTGTTTATCTGTTATGTGACATATTTTTGTACAATTTGGGATAAATGTATTGATTGTAATGTTTGAATTGCTTGATATACAATTGCTGTTTGCTTTGGTGATCTCTGTGAGATGAGTTCTATACCCGAACTCGAGTGCACTCTAGGATAGGAGAATGACGCAGTCTTGTTGACTGGTGTGGAGTATTCCTTAGCCAGTTGACTTGCGAGTCCATTCACTTGGTGGAGGTCATGTTGGATTAATAATGTCACACAAGTTATTTGTGGTTAGGCATTATTCTTACAATCATGTGCCTTAGAAGCCAAGGACCTTAGTTTACCAAGCCCATCTTGGCCTATTTTTCTAGGACGTAGTGCGGAGGTCGTTCAGATGTCAGATCTGATGCGATTGTTACGCGATACTACACTCATAAGAGTCTCTCTTGAGAATATTTTTGGAATACGAGTATTCGTTCCTCCGATAATATCCGAAAGATGGGACGATGATTATGGGAACCTCTGGTAGAACATGTTCGGCAGGTTTAAACCCTAGTACACTCCCTTTGGGTGGTTCTTAACCGAGACTCCATGCTCGTGACTCTCAGCAAACCCGTGATTCATGGTTGAGTCGTTCAGACACCCTTAATATCAATGGAACTTGGGTGTTGATAAGGTGTAAACCTAAATCCACCAAAATGGATGGTTGATATTAAGGATGATTGAGCCGGTTCATGTACCGTTAATATCAATGGAACTTGGGCGTTGATAAGGTGAAAACCATAATCCACCAAAATGGATGATTGATATTAGGGATGCAATGAGCTTTCCCATGACCTTTGTTTGGTGTGACTTGCTTGATCCTTGAGTGTGATTGTTGCATTCATGCATTCATGTCATCAGAAAAAGAAAAAATTTCAAGGAACTTAAAGGGTTTATTTGCAAATTTTTCAGACATGGAAAGACCAAAAAGGCATACAAAGAAGTACAGCTTTAGACAGCCTGATGTGAAAGAGTTAAGGAATCTGACATCCTATGTATTAGATCCCTTGGGTTTCAAAGCTTGTTATGGGAAGCTTCTGCCTCTGTTGACTACTCAGGTTGATGAGGGTTTGATGAGTACCTTGGCTCAGTTTTATGATCCTCTGTATCACTACTTCTCATTTCCGGATTTCTAGTTGCTGCCTACGCTCGAAGAGTATTCTCATCTTATTGGGATCCCGATTCTGGATCAGGTGCCGTTCAGTGGCTTGGAGAGTATTCCGACCGCTCGAGAGATTGCGAACTTGTTGCACATAAATGAAGCATTGATTAAAGCTAATCTGACTACCAAAGGTGGAATTCAGGGTCTTCCTTCCGATTTCCTCATCGCTCAAGCTACCGTTTATGGGAAGGCCATAAGTGAGGATGCCTTTGAGGCTTTATTTGTGTTACTCATCTATGGGTTGGTGTTGTTCCCCAACATCGATAAATTCGTGGATGTGAATGCCATTAGGATCTTTTCTGTTCTTAATCTCGTTCCGACTCTGTTGGGTGATGCCTATGTTTCTTTGCATCTGAGGAATGCGAAGGGTGGAGGAGTCATTGTGTGATGTCTGCCCCTGCTGTATAAGTGGTTTATTTCGCACTTGCCGCAGACTGTTGCTTTCAAGGAGAACAAGGGATATCTACGGTGGTCTCAGAGACTTATGTCTCTCACTAATGATGATATCTCTTGGTATGATCGCGTGTATGATACTGTGCAGATCATTGATTATTGTGGTGAATTCCCTAATGTGCCTCTTCTTGGTACATGTGGTGGGATCAGCTACAATCCTATTCTAGCACGTCGTCGGCTTGGGTTCCCCCTAAAGGATAAACCTCATAACATTCTGTTAGAAGGTGTATTCTTTCAGGAGGGTAAAGATCCCCAAGGCCTGAAAGCCAGATTTGTCCGCGCTTGGCGCAAGATCTGCAAGAAGACCAGGAATGAGTTGGGTCCGAAGAACTGCATTGCTTTGGAGCCATATACCTCTTGGGTCAGACAGAGAGCTGCTGTATACCTTATGCCATATGATCATCCGAGACCTACACCATTGGATGTGGTTGGGCCTTCAACCCTCCCCACCCAAGATGTAGAGGAGTTGAGAGAAGAAGACCTTTCACGTGCTTGGATCCGTGAAAGAGAAGAATTGCTTCATCAGCTTAAGGAGAAGGACGCTCTGATTGAGTTTCTCGAGCATCAGATGATCGATGATCCGAATGATACTTGGACTTCTCTGCTTCCTCAGTCTTCCAAGTTCTGGAAGAGGAAGTATGATCGACTTGCAAAGGAGAAGGCGGATATAGAAGCAGCCTATGAGAGAGAGATCAAGAAGCTGTGTGCATCTCGTTTTCCAGCATCCCGAGCTTCTAGGGATCCATAGGATGTTTATTTTCCTTTTCTCTTTGTAATGATTGAAAATGCTGTACTTCTTTGTTCCAAATATATTTGATGAGATATTTTCCATATGCGATTAAATGCTTAAAAATTAAAATTTGCAAATAGAACCCTAAAAGTTCCTTGAAATAAAAACAAAGCATATGCACGAGCATTGCATGCATCATTTTGCATGAGCAGGTGTCGTTCTTGGTCTTCTTTTCTGTGGCCTAACTTTGTGCTCTTCATTTATTTTGAAGACAAGCTGACTCACCGGTACTATACAAGAGCCAATTCTGCAAGAGTAATGGATCAATTGGAACAAGAGAACCGTGAATTGAAGGAAGAGGTCGCTCGTCAGAGTGCTTTGATGGAGCAGTTTCTGGCTGCTCATAATCAACCTTCTCAACCTCCTGCAACTCCTCCCCAGAGGACTGTCATATCAGAGGTCGTTGCTCCGACTGTGCCAGCTGCCAGTGCTCACTTTGTGCCGCATGCCATGCCAGCCGGATTTCCGTGGGGAATGCCTCCGGGTTTCATGCCTGATATTCCAGCACCAACTTTTGCTTCTATGCCGGCATCTAGCCCGGTCCTTACTGCTGCTCCTCCTGTCGTGCATACCATTCATAGGGTAGACGACACCATCTATCATTCTGAGCCGTCTGAGGGCCCTGATGTTAATGAGAAGATGGAAGCAATGAATGATCAGTTCCTTGAGCTGCGAAAGGAATTGAAGACCCTCAAAGGGAAAGATCTGTTTGGCAAGTCTGCTGCTGAACTTTGCCTTGTTCCCGGTGTTAAAATTCCGATCAAATTCAAAGTGCCTGACTTTGAAAAGTATAAGGGGAACACATGCCCTCTTGCTCACCTGGTCATGTACGCCAGGAAAATGTCTACGCAAACAGATAATGATCAGCTTCTGATTCACTACTTCCAGGATAGTTTGTTCGGTGCGGCTCTTCGCTGGTATATGAGCCTTGATAGCGCAAACATCCGGTCCTTCAATGATCTTGGCGAAGCCTTCGTCAAGCAATACAAATACAATGTTGATATGGCGCCTGACCGTGATCAACTCAGGGCCATGTCTCAGAAGGATAAGGAGACATTTAAGGAGTACGCCCAGAGGTGGCGAGAGTTGGCTGCTCAGATTACTCCTCCGCTAGAAGAGAAAGAAATGACTAAGATCTTTTTGAAGACTCTTAACTCATTCTATTATGAGCGGATGGTAGCGAGTGCTCCCTCTGATTTCACCGAAATGGTGAACATGGGGATGCGTCTTGAGGAAGGAGTCCGTGAAGGACGTTTGAGTAAAGATGAGAGCTCTTCTAAACGGTATGGGGCGTTTAAGAAGAAAGATGGGGAGGCACACGTTGTGCAGTCCCATGCTAAACCGAGAAGACCCTCTGTTCAAAGGAAGCCTGTACGTCGTGCCGGCAGTCAGCATCAGGTGGCTCATATAGCACCTGTTTTCAGAGATAGTGCTCAGTATCAGCAGCCCAATCAGCATCAGCATCAACAACAGTCTCAGTATCAGCAGCAACACCGTCCACAGTAACAGGCTTACCAGCCTCGTGGCAGCACTAGTAACCAAGCTAATTTGAATTATGATAGGAAGAAGATCAGCTTCGATCCGATTCCTATGTCATACGCTGAGTTGTATCCTTCCTTGTTGGAAAGGAAGCTGGTTACTCCCAGGGATCCTCCTGCTGTGCCTGCAAATCCTCAGTGGTGGTATAAGCTGTAACACAGTGGGAGAACTGACTTTAGTTAAATGTTGCGGATAGCAAGAGTCGCCACCGACTTTTATTTTATCCAAAAGGAAAGGACATAAAAGAACAGGAAAGACCTTAAAAAGATTTTGAGTTCGGGGGGTAGGTTATACAAAGGGAAGGTATTAGCACCCTTTATATCCATGGTTATCCATGGGCTCTTAGTTACTTAGCTCACTTTGTTTGTTTGCAAGAGTGTAGTGTGTGATTAGAAAAATTTCTTTAAGTACTTTGTAATGACCCTCGTATGGGTGTATACAAAGCCTAGTTTAGAAATTGTGAGGTGTAAAAGTAATTTTGAAAAGTGTGAGCAAGTAACTATGAGATACCTACCCTAGATTAAGTCTTTCGTGTTCTCGTATATTCTTTCAATGGTAAGACTGTCCCTATTATTAAGGAATAGGTAGTCATTACCTTGGATGTGTTTAAGGGACGGGCGTAGGGTCATCGTATGGTCAATGAAGGCAACATAAGGGGTGTCTTTAGCAATTCGTAGGGACTATCATCATATTTACCGAAGGGACAAGATCATTATATCGTAGGCAACCTCGTAGGGACTAGATCTTTTAAGTTTATAGGGACTTGATGATTTTTCTGTTTGAAGGGACTTTGCTTAAGACATCCCTATTTTCGAGGGACTTGACCATTTAAAGAAGGCAACCAAGAGGTATACCCTAGGAAGTACAGATGGCGATCAAAGATCGACTTACGTGTGTGAGTGTTATTTTTCAGATATTTGTCTTGAATTTAATTTTCTAATTTCAATTATTTACAGTTAGTTTTTTGCACTCCCTAAATTACTAACCACGCAATAAATATTTACAAAAATAAAAGCGAGAAAAATAAATTCCTAAACTATTACATGGCTATGGGACAGATACATAATAATCAGGCGAGAAAGAATAAATTTACAACCTATACATTTGTTCCTAATATTATAAATAAAACAAAATTAAAATAAGGAAAATAATGAAGCAAAAATAGAATAGATAAAAGCAAATAATAATAATAAAATAATAAATAAACAATGGTAATAAAGCAATAATAAAATAACAATAATAATAAAGTGATAATAAAAAGGTTAGAATTTTAAAAGAAATTATTTTAGGTTAAACAAGTTAGATTTTTTTAGAAGTTATTAGAAAAATATGAGTTTAAAATAAATTAGTAATAATAAAAGAATTTAAAATACATTAATGTACAAATTATAAAAATAGTTAGTATTTATTATTTATTTACAAAAATATAAAGGTTATAGAAAAATATTGAATAATTAATTTAGTAGGTTTTCACGCCCTACATTACTAAACCACGCAGTTAATATAGGATCAATGGCAGGAATTTAAATGGCAGAAAAATGAATGGCAGAAAAATAAAATGGCAGAAAATAAAATCCTAATTATTACAACGCTTTGGTGCAGTTACATAATAAAGATGGCGAAAAGTAAAACTGAAAATATTACAAGTTAAAACTTAAAATATTACAAGGGCGAAGCAGTTACAGTGTATGAATAACATAAATAAGAGTGAAAATAGGAAATAACAATAAGGTTTATTAAGGTTTAAGAAAAGGTTTATGGTTTAGAGGAAACAACACGGTTAAAGTTTTAGGTTTGAAATTTAGAGTTTGTGACGAAATTGTTAGGGTTTAGGAAAAATCAGGGTAGTTAGTTATGAAAAAAATGTGCAGATCTAAATATATGTATATAAAAAAAATATGAATTAAAAAAAATCAACGGCGTTGCTAGCGCAAAATTGCGATCATCGCAACTGGATCGGATAACACAAATGTCACGCCTCATACACGTATATGTGAAAACGGCGTATTGACACGATTCGATCCGAAAACATAATCAAATTATAACATAAAATAGAAATATATATATATATATATATCTATATATATATATATATATATATATATATATAATATATATATATATATATATATATATATATATATATTTAACACACTAGTTACATATATGAACATGTATTTGAAACACAGTAACAAATATATCAACAAAATAGATAAAGTATATATCATATATAAACTATTACCAAACTGTATGTACGATAGTATAGATCAGCCACTCTCAGTTCCTCTTTTTTGTTCTGTCTTTTTTGGCCTCCCTCTATCAGTCATGCTAGTAAATATATATAGGAACAAATTAGGTTAATGATAATGGGCCTAAGTTTATTTTGAAACCCAATATTAAATTAAAAACTGAATAAAGTTAAATAATTAAAATAGTTAAAATTAAAATAAAAACTAATTAACCTATTTATTTATTCTAGACCCAATATAAAAATAAATAGACTCAAAAAAATAAAAGTCGGGCACCAAAATGCTCGAAAAAATAAAATGAACACGTCAAAATAATCAGCGCGAAATAAATGACTCGGAAAAATACAGCGTTTGGTCGGATTTTGAAATAAAAATTATGACCGTTTAAACCGCTCAGACTGATCAACATATGACCAAAAATAGTCGTAAAAATATTTTTAGCATGTCAAATTAAACCACGTGAACCGCAGATTAATGTTACCGACATTTGCAAACTTAAACTTGACATTTTTTCGTTGACTAATTTTTAGGCACAGTTAAAAAGTTAATTTGACCAGTCTGTTTGTAAATTCCGAGAAATTATTCCGGCTAATATTAAGACAGAAAAAAATGTTATGTTATGAAGATGATGCAAATGAATGTGAAACAAAAAATTGGTTAGAGTTAAAAATAGAGGGCAAATTTTGGGGTGCAACAGCTGCCCCTGTTCAATTTTCTGAAACCTGAGGAGTTAGATTGACCTGTGTGCCATTCGTGACTTGGAAGGTTAAAGGGGATTGAACACAAAAGCCCAAAAATTTGCACTCGCCGGTGCGTAAAGTAACACTAATGACTAGTTGTATATGCTTAAGTGGGCTTGAAGATGCCACTTGGAAGAACTGGAGATGGGCTTATAGATGCCATCCATAATATCAGGAGGTGATAATATCTTGATGTTGATATTGGATATCAGTACTAGGTCTTCGTATAGGCCGTCTCTGAATCGTATCTAAGAACATACTTTTAATTTAAGTGTCAGAACCAAATCTTCGTGGCGATTTCTTTCTGAATTAAGTATCAGCACTAGACCTTCGTATAGATCGTCTCTGAACTGTTTTGAATTGTTGAATAGACTAGTAGAAATAAATCTTCGTGATGATTATCTCTTCTAGAAATATCCTGGATTAGGGAATAGATCTTCGTATAGACCGTTTGCCTAATATCCAAGAACAAAAGAGTGTCAGGATGAAATCTCCTGAAAATATCCTGGACTAGGGAATAGATCTTCGTATAGACCGTTTGCCTACTATCCAAGAACAAAAGAGTATCAGGATTAACTCTCCTGAAAACATCCTGGACTAGGGAATAGATCTTCGTATAGACCGTTTGCCTACTATCCAAGGACACCTTGAGTAATGATTAAGTATCAGCACTAGATCTTCGTATAGATCGTTTCTGACCTGTTGTGAATTGTTGATAGTATTTTATCTGTATATAACCATCCTGCAAGGAAAAGGTTAGTTTATGCAATATGTATGCATGCATGGCATGGTGCATCTAAGTAAATGTATTATGCACTTATGGATATGCCATGGTATGATGTAAATGATGTATGTATGAATCATGCGGCCTGAAGCGTCCGGATATCTTTGTATAACAACTGCTGGCTAGGGAAAATAAATCCCGATTCGTTGCTGAAGAATATGAGGAACTCGTTCCCGTCTTGTTTGATAGTATAGTATTTGTCACTTCCCGTATTCGTTCATCGTACTTCTATTGAAGGAATAAGTTCCTGAGTATCCCGACTGAGGATAAAAGAGATGGACATAAATTCAAGGGGAGACGTAATTCGAAGCATCTATAAAGATAGATTTGCTCTACTGGGGATTTGTAGTGGGGATGAACCGGCGAAGCTTCGTTGAACTACTACCCTCGTTCGTCCTTAGTAAATACTATTACTTCATTTTATGCATTTCTGGTAAACATCAATCGTATTCAAAAGCATACATACATTCAAACACAACCAATGGACGTTTTCGCTTATGTAAATAGAGTAAAAGTAAATCTGGATTCAAAGATGAAATTTTATTTATATCACAAAGTGACCTATACATAGGCAAGTTTGTACAAGGAGACAGAAATCCTAGTAAGAGGAATTCGTCGTAAATTTTTTATAAAACAAAGAAAACAGCTATGTGAAAAATGATCCTATTGAGTTTCAATTCTACTATTGCCATTATCTTCAAATATCTCATCTTCTGCTGTTGAGACAGAAACGATTGGATTGATCTTTATCTGTTTGAACTTGATTTAGGTAGCACCATCAGTTGAAGTTACATGAGTGATCCAAACGAGACATAGTCATACGCTTTAATCCCTAACATTTGCCTGGATTTCCCTTTCAGGTTTTCAATCCACCGGGATACCCTTTTTTGCCCAAGCCGCCTTTTCAGGTTTTCGACTTGCCGGGTGTACATTTTTTTTATATATATCCCTAATTTTTGCCCGAACCCTTTTGGTTTGCCGGGATGCCCTTATTTTTGCCTAGGCCAGTCAACCTAGCGGGTCTCTTTTTATGCGTAGTATTTTTTAACTATGTTTGCGTTTACAGGCTGTGGAAAGTCTTCACCCTCCATAGTAGTAAGCATCATGGCACCTCCTGAGAATACTCTTTTGACCACAAATGGTCCTTCATATGTAGGAGTCCACTTGCCCCTAGGATCACCCTGTGGTAGTATGATACGCTTGATTACCAAGTCACCAGCCTGATATACCTTTGGCTTAACCTTCTTATTGAAAGCTTTGATCATCCGTTTCTGGTACATCTGACCATGACAAACAGCTACCAACCTCTTCTCATCAATCAAATTTATCTGGTCGAGTCGAGTCTGAATCCACTCATCTTCATCCAAGCCTGCATCCTTCATGATTCTTAAGGAAGGGATCTGAACTTCAATGGGCAGAACTGCTTCCATACCATAGACTAAGGAGAATGGGGTTGCCCCTGTTGAAGTACGTATTGTAGTACGATAACCATGAAGAGCAAATGGTAACATCTCGTGCCAATCCTTGTAAGTAACAGTCATCTTCTGTAGAATCTTCTTAATATTCTTATTAGCAGCCTCCACGGCGCCATTCATCTTTGGCCGGTACGGAGAAGAGTTATGGTGTTTTATTTTGAACTGCGTGCAGAGTTCAGCAATCATCTTGTTGTTCTTCCGGAGAGAGCAGGTTTCTCAGATGTATATTTGATAAGATCCATCTTAGAAATCAATAAAGTGGTATGATTCAACATATACTGTCTTAGTCGGCGAGCAGCCTAAGCCAAAGCATAGCAAGCTTTCTCGAGCTGGGAGTCTTGTTTCACAGTCGGTACCTTTTGCTAAGGTAGTATATTGCATGCTCTTTTCGACCAGACTCGTCATGTTGCTCCAACACACACCCTATTGAATTTTCTAACACGGTCAAATACATGATTAGAGGTCTTCCTTTAACTGGTGGCATCAGATTTATAGGTTCTTGGAGATACTTCTTGATTTTGTCAAAAGCTTCTTGACATTCATCATTCCATATCATCTCTTGATTTTTCCAGCGAAAACCTCTACATAGTCACGTAACATCCGACTCAATCTTTCTTTGACACTGTTTTCCAAGCCTGCTCCTATTTTGACTTCTTTCTTGTCTACTTCAGTACCCAGATTTACAACCTCAATTGATTCCTCATGCGGCTGTGTAACTTTCTCTTCTTGTTGTAATAACCTAGCAAGCTCTACAGGTACTTCACAATCTTCATCCTTTCCATCTTCAGCTTGATAGATCGGATTCTCGAAATTATAATTGGCAATAGTAGAACTGTTATCAACAGGATCCAGAGTGGATGAGGATTCCTGACTAAAGGAGATAGGAATAACGTCTTCAGTCTTCCAATTGTTGAGCCCATCACCCACAGTAGGAAAAATCCAGTTATCCAGATTGTAGTCTTCATTATAGTCACCCACATCATTGATTTGATCTTTCATGTTCCCTGGATTGGTGATACGAACAGCACGAGCACGACAAACAACCTTCTGGGACTCTTCTTCAACCACAGCTCTAGCATCTTTGAGGGAAGCCATTGTAGGAGGTACTCTGGTAACCACAGGAACTCTTTTAACCACAGGAGGAGCTTCAGTAGCGGGAACGACCCAAGGAACTACTTCAAATGTTTGGCAAGGAGTCTTAACATATTCACCTTCCACTTCAACATACTTAAATGTATTCACATGACTGACCATATATTCCTCCTCTCCATAAACAGTTACGATCTTTCCTTCACTGGATATCTCAACTTCTGATGTAGAGTAGAGGTCACAGCACCTGCCCCGTGGATCCAGGGGCGCCCAAGCAAACAAGAGTACGCAGGACGAATGTCCATTACATAGAAGGTAGAATCGAAGACTTGAGAGCCTACTTTGATCGGGAGATCTATTTCTCCATGCACCACTCTTCTTGAACCATCAAAGGCTCTCACCACTATATTACTTGATCTTAACACAGCATCTTCAGGACTGAGCTTGTTCAGAACCTCTTTGGGAAGTACATTCAATGAAGAGCCATTGTCTATCAACACATGAGACAAGGTAGTGCCCCTACATTCAATGGAGATATGTAAAGCTCTGTTATGGTTTCTTTTGGCAGGAGTCAAGTCAACATCAGAAAAACCTAACCCATTATCATAAGTCAGATGTGCAACACAATTCTCAAATTGATCCACAGAAATTTCATTTGGTACATGAGCAGTCCTTAAGAATTTGATCAAGGCTTTAGCATGAGCCTCGGAACACAACAACAAAGACAACATGGAAATTTTGGAGGGAGTATGCCCCAACTGGTCAACAATATCATAATCACTCTTACGAATGATCTTCAGCACTTCTTCTATCTGTTTAGAGAGATTTTCAGCAGTCGGTGCTTCAGCTTGCACAGGTTCAACCACAGGACCTTTGCCTCGAGCATCAGTACTTGGCTCAGAAGTGGAGGTAGTAGTTGGAAGAACTGTATTTTTTGAGGTAGCTGGAGGAGAGAAAATTCTTCCACTTCTGGTGATCTTACTAGATCCAGCAATATTATTAACATCAAGGTTATCATCAGTAACAGGTGTATCAGTCAAAGGTTCCTGCTTAACACCATGGATATAAACATCAGAACCGTAATTCCAGGGTATAGCTTTATCAGAAGTATAAGGAATAGGGCCAGGAGTGGTAATAATCATGGGAGGCACTCTAACTTCAGCATCAGTCTTCACCAGGCCTTCAGCAGTAATTTTGATAGGACCCTTGGAAGTGATCTTGACAGGGCCTTTGGAGGTAATCTTCACTGGCACTTTATCAACCATATCCACATCTTCAAACTTCTTACCTCGAGTTAGGTGTTCACACATACTTTCCACAGAAGGAGTTCTCTCAAACAATATAGTGTAATTGTCCATGAGGCGTTGAATACCATCTTTCAACTTCCAGCAGCTATCAGGTTTGTAGGCACAATAAAAACAATCTTCATTGCAACCTGGAAAGAATCCAGCCTGCACCAGCTTCTTCTTGATAATAGATAAGGGAGTAGTCACATCTGCTACTGAGGAAACATATGAAACTTCATCAACAGCATTAACAGTCTTCTCATGATTGGGCATGGGAGCAGTAATCACATTTGGAGTCCCAGGAGGGTCAAATTCAATCTCCCCAGCTTCAATCATATCTTGAATCTTATTTTTCAGCACCCAGCAATTGTTGGTGTCATGTCCCGGACAATTAGAATGATAGGCACATCGTGCATTAGGATTGTACCGAGGAGAGGAAGTATTAGGATTCTGAGGAGGGTCCTTCAAAGTAATGAGTTCCCCTTTCAACATGTGTTGCAAGGCTTGGGCCAGTGACATGTTGATCTTGGTGAATTGTCTTCTAGGCTTCTGTTGATTGCTCTGTGGTAGCTCTGGTGTTGCAGGAGTAGGATTAGAAATGTGAACTGCTCCTACGGATTGGTGACTTCTGTTACGGCCAGGTTGACCATACACAACATTAGACTCCTTCTTTCCACTAGGGGGCTTCTTTGCAGTGCTTGATGAAGAGGCACCCACCTGTATCTTACCACTTCTTATACCACTTTCCACACGCTCTCCAGTCATTATCAACTCAGTGAAACCAGATGATGAGCTTCCAATGAGGTGACTATAGAAAGGACTATTCAGCGTACTTATAAACATATCCACTAGCTCCCTGTCAGTCAGAGGAGGTTGAACTCTGCCAGCCAGGTCTCTCCATTTCTGGGCATACTCCTTGAAATTCTCCTTAGCACCCATTGACATGCTTTGTAGCTGCATGCGAGTAGGTGCTAAATCAGCATTGTATTGGTATTGCCTGTAGAAGGCCTCAGCAAGATCATTCCAATCACGGATATTGACACTCTCCAATTGATAGTACCATTCCAATTGAGCTCCAGACAAGCTCTCTTGGAAGAAATGAATCCATAACTTCTTATCAGCAGTATGTGGTTGAATCCTCCGGACATAGGATCTTAAATGCAGCTTGGGACATGAGACACCATCATACACCACAAAAGCAGGAACCTTGAAACCAATAGGTATAACCACTCCAGATATTAAACTCAGATCTTCAAAATCCAGCCCAGAAGATTTTTGTGACTCCATAGCATTCATTCTATCCACCAGCATCTTGTACTTATCTTCATTAGGATCATGATAATAATTTGCTTCAGAATCAGAATCTCCCACAGTATCATGGAGACTACCTCCCTCTTTCTCAGAATTTTCAGACTCATAATCATCAACCTGTTCCTTTGTCTTGATAGGGCCTCTGAATCTTCTTCCCAGATTGATAAGGCCTCCTGATCTTCTAGTCTTCTTCTTCTTCTTAGCCAGCAATGTCTTCAACTCATCTTGCCCCTTGGACAAGTTCAGAATCAACTCTTGGAATTGTGCATTCTGAGCCTGGAGATCTTTGACAGTCTGTTCAAGAGCCATTTCTGCTGAGGTAAACAGCGAGAAGATAAGATACATGTTCATAAGAAACCTGTGATGCAATAATATGGTATGTAGATGCTTATGCAATGTTTTCAAGGACCGTAGGATTTAAATTTGTTTAAACCACCAAAAATTAAACTTTTATTAGTAATAAACTTGTTTGCCCCTTGGGCTTACAAAAAATGAAATGAATACAAAAAATGGGGTTTTAAGTCTCCCATGGACGTTTCCTCTTTGTGTTGAGGTATGAGTTGAGATTCCGCTCCTCGTGAAGTTGTTTTGTTAGCTCCAGGATTCTTTCCTGACTTGCCTTGTAATGAGTCTCAAAAGTATCTCTTTGCTCCTTCAACTGGATCCAGGACCTCTGTAACTCTTCCATGTCAGTGGGCATGTCTGGATGAAGAATGATGTAAGAAGTATCTCCTTCAGCAACAGGCTCCATGGTAACTGGCAGGATAGCAGGATATGGCATCATAAGAGTCTGAGCACGAGATCGTACCCATCTGAGATATGGTTCCATAGGAATAGTGTACTTGGGTTCCAGAGTCTTGCTGTCAACCTTGTTCACTTTACCCCATGCTCGTATGAACCTTTGACGGTAACCTTGAAGATCGTTGTCGTAGTCGAACACAATACCCTGAATAAGCATGTCATGAGGACCATCAGTCCGAGCGTAACCAAACTGACGTAGAGCTAAAGAAGGGTTGTAGGTAATGCCCCCTCTTATGCCAAGGAGTGGCACATTAGGGAACTCCCCACAACGGTCAATGATGGTAACATTCTCCATAGATCTAGAGCACCAACGAATATCTGAATGAGAAAGTGACATAATCCTCTTGGACCACCTGAACCCTTGTTCATTCTTCATCACTGATCGAGGAAGGTGAGAAATAAACCACCTAGATAATAGAGGTATGCAACACATCAGAGTTCCTCGTGCCTTCGTAGTACGGGTATGAAGAGAGTGTAAGATGTCTCCAAGTAATGTAGGCACTGGATTGCGAGTCGGAAATATGTTGATGGCGTGTACGTCTATGAACTGGTCTGGATTGGGGAATAGTACTAAGCCATAAATCAATAGGGCTAAGATCTCCTCAAAAGCATCATAACTCATAGCCTTCAGGAATACTTGAGCTTTCTCCATCAATACCTTAGCAAGAATACCCTTAACTCCACTCCTTGTTTCTAGGACAATGTCTGATTTCTTTAAATGTAAGGCTGCAACAATGACTTCAGGTTTAGGCTCTTTTTCCAAGCCCGTGAAGGGTTTCTGATCAAGAATAGGTATACCCAGAAGCTTGGAGAACTCTTCCATTGTAGGAACCAGCTGATAGTCGGGAAATATGAAGCAATGATGTTTAGGGTCAAAGAACTGAAACAGGACACTCATCATGTCTTCATTGAACCTTGAAGTGACTAGATCCAGTAGGTGACCATGCCTCTTGATGAACTGGGAGTTTTCAGAAACTTGAGAGGCCAATTCCTTAAGCTTAGGAGGTATTCCTACAAAGTTGATCCGGATAGTATTCCTACGAGCAGAAGCCATGACCTGCAACAAAGAACAAAGATAAATCCATTGGTCCTTGAAATGGTTAGTGAAAATGCTATGCTTATGATGCATGATGATGCTATGATGTTATGCTCAATCACAAACATGTGGCACACACAAACAAGTTACACAATAGCCCTAGGTTTGAAGGCTTGCATGAGGTTTAAAGGTAAGTACCCTCCCCTGAAGTTTAGTTGATTCATCCTGTCCTACAAAAGTAACCAGGTTCTAAGGGATCTCAAAATCATTGATCCTTCACAAGGGTGGTTGTTCAGTAGGCAACTTACTTGCCAACCAAAACCCTCCAAGTTTAGGATCTCAATGAGTGTAGTATCGAGTATCAACCAACTTCAGTCTTCACCAAAGCCGGTTATCTCACTACTTTCTAAAGGCCAAGATGGGATGACTAGGGTTCTAAAAGTCAGTTAGTGTATTGACAACATATGGCAGCCTCATATTATCCTCAACTTGCTTAAGGAACATAAGCACCAACCAAGAAGTCACACTAACTATGGCCACCAGATCAACCATATCGATATACGCCGTACAGTTTCCTTGGTCTATTGCCATTTACCTAAGGTACACTAGATCCGGGTTAGGGTCTTTCACACATAAGAGCACCCAACAGATAAGTATAAAGCAAACAAGGCAAACAATTTTAAAGTGATCTAATTCCTAAGGGTACCCCTCTTTTATTAAATCCCCAGCAGAGTCGCCAGTTCTGTAACACGGTGGGAGAACTGACTTTAGTTAAATGTTGCGGATAGCAAGAGTCGCCACCGACTTTTATTTTATCCAAAAGGAAAGGACATAAAAGAACAGGAAAGACCTTAAAAAGATTTTGAGTTCGGGGGGTAGGTTATACAAAGGGAAGGTATTAGCACCCTTTATATCCATGGTTATCCATGGGCTCTTAGTTACTTAGCTCACTTTGTTTGTTTGCAAGAGTGTAGTGTGTGATTAGAAAAATTTCTTTAAGTACTTTGTAATGACCCTCGTATGGGTGTATACAAAGCCTAGTTTAGAAATTGTGAGGTGTAAAAGTAATTTTGAAAAGTGTGAGCAAGTAACTATGAGATACCTACCCTAGATTAAGTCTTTCGTGTTCTCGTATATTCTTTCAATGGTAAGACTGTCCCTATTATTAAGGAATAGGTAGTCATTACCTTGGATGTGTTTAAGGGACGGGCGTAGGGTCATCGTATGGTCAATGAAGGCAACATAAGGGGTGTCTTTAGCAATTCGTAGGGACTATCATAATATTTACCGAAGGGACAAAATCATTATATCGTAGGCAACCTCGTAGGGACTTGATCTTTTAAGTTTATAGGGACTTGATGATTTTTCTGTTTGAAGGGACTTTGCTTAAGACACCCCTATTTTCGAGGGACTTGACCATTTAAAGAAGGCAACCAAGAGGTATACCCTAGGAAGTACAGATGGCGATCAAAGATCGACTTACGTGTGTGAGTGTTATTTTTCAGATATTTGTCTTGAATTTAATTTTCTAAGTTCAATTATTTACAGTTAGTTTTTTGCACTCCCTAAATTACTAACCACGCAATAAATATTTACAAAAATAAAAGCGAGAAAAATAAATTCCTAAACTATTACATGGCTATGGGACAGATACATAATAATCAGGCGAGAAAGAATAAATTTACAACCTATACATTTGTTCCTAATATTATAATTAAAACAAAATTAAAATAAGGAAAATAATGAAGCAAAAATAGAATAGATAAAAGCGAATAATAATAAAATAATAAATAAACAATGGTAATAAAGCAATAATAAAATAACAATAATAATAAAGTGATAATAAAAAGGTTAGAATTTTAAAAGAAATTATTTTAGGTTAAACAAGTTAGATTTTTTTTAGAAGTTATTAGAAAAATATGAGTTTAAAATAAATTAGTAATAATAAAATAATTTAAAATACATTAATGTACAAATTATAAAATAAAAGAGTTATAAGAAAAATATTAAGTTAGTTATTTACAAAATAAATAAAGATTATAGAAAATATCAAATTATTAGATTAATAGGTTTATTATTATTATTCAATTAGAAAAATGGTCAATTAGATTTTATTTACAAAATATATAAGGATTTATTATTATAAGTAAGTAATAAAAAAAAAGTTATTAAAATAGTTAGTATTTATTATTTATTTACAAAAATATAAAGGTTATAGAAAAATATTGAATAATTAATTTAGTAGGTTTTCACGCCCTACATTACTAAACCACGCAGTTAATATAGGATCAATGGTAGAAATTTAAATGGCAGAAAATTGAATGGCAGAAAAATAAAATGGCAGAAAATAAATGGCAGAAAATAAAATCCTAATTATTACAACGCTTTGGTGCAGTTACATAATAAAGATGGCGAAAAGTAAAACTGAAAATATTACAAGTTAAAACTTAAAATATTACAAGGGCGAAGCAGTTACAGTGTATGAATAACATAAATAAGAGTGAAAATAGGAAATAATAATAAGGTTTGTTAAGGTTTAAGAAAATGTTTATGGTTTAGAGGAAACAACACGGTTAAAGTTTTAGGTTTGAAATTTAGAGTTTGTGACGAAATTGTCAGGGTTTAGGAAAAATCAGGGTAGTTAGTTATGAAAAAAATTTGCAGATCTAAATAAATGTATATAAAAAAAAATATGAATTAAAAAAAAAACAACGGCGTTGCTAGCGCAAAATTGCGATCATCGCAACTGGATCGGATAACACAAATGTCACGCCTCATACACGTATATGTGAAAACGGCGTATTGACACGATCCGATCCGAAAACATAATCAAATTATAACATAAAATAGAAATATATATATATATATATTTAACACACTAGTTACATATATGAACATGTATTTGAAACACAGTAACAAATATATCAACAAAATAGATAAAGTATATATCATATATAAACTATTACCAAACTGTGTGTACGATAGTATAGATCAGCCACTCTCAGTTCCTCTTATTTGTTCTGTCTTTTTTGGCCTCCCTCTATCAGTCATGCTAGTAAATATATATAGGAACAAATTAGGTTAATGATAATGGGCCTAAGTTTATTTTGAAACCCAATATTAAATTAAAAACTGAATAAAGTTAAAGAATTAAAATAGTTAAAATTAAAATAAAAACTAGTTAACCTATTTATTTATTCTAGACCCAATATAAAAATAAATAGACTAAAAAAAATAAAAGTCGGGCACCAAAATGCTCGAAAAAATAAAATGAACACGTCAAAATAATCAGCGCGAAATAAATGACTCGAAAAAATACAGCGTTTGGTCGGATTTTGAAATAAAAATTATGACCGTTTAAACCGCTCAGACTGATCAACATATGACCAAAAATAGTCGTAAAAATATTTTTAGCATGTCAAATTAAACCACGTGAACCGCAGATTAATGTTACCGACATTTGCAAACTTAAACTTGACATTTTTTTGTTGACTAATTTTTAGGCACAGTTAAAAAGTTAATTTGACCAGTCTGTTTGTAAATTCCGAGAAATTATTCCGGCTAATATTAAGACAGAAAAAAATATTATGTTATGAAGATGATGCAAATGAGTGTGAAACAAAAAATTGGTTAGAGTTAAAAATAGAGGGCAAATTTTGGGGTGCAACATAAGCCAGACCAACACTGTGTGTATCATTCCGGTGCTCCGGGTCATAACATCGAGAACTGCTTTCCATTGAAGACTAAGGTGCAAGACCTTATGAGATGCGGTATCCTGAGCTTCGAGGACTCAGGCCCCAATGTTACAAAGAACCCATTGCCCGAGCATGGGAAATTAGTGAATATGGTCCAGGGGTGCCCTGGGAAATACAAAGTCAAATATGTCAGTCATATTAGACAGTCACTAGTCGAGTTGCATCGCTTGCTGTGTCAGTACAGTCATATGGAGCATGACCATGACAGGTGACGCATTTGTTCTGTCAATCGTCTGGGTTGTCGCCAAGTGGGAAGAGAACTTCAAGAGCTGTTAGATGAAGGTACTATAGAGATTCTTCAGAACCGTAATGTCGATGAAGATGAACCAGAAGTAAATGTTATCTCTCCTGTGTTCTAGTTGCCTGAGCCTGTTGTCATTCGTTATGATGGCAGCAAGCCGAAGGTCTCTCCTTATCTAACAATCAAGCCTGCAGGCCCTGTGCCTTATTCATCTGATAGAGCTGTTCCTTTCAGATACAACCCCGTCGCTGTGGTAGATGGGAAGGAAGTGCCGTTGCCTTCAACCTCTGTCACTAATATTGCTGATGTTAGTGGATTGACCCGGAGTGGTCGTGTGTTTTCTGCTCCTAAGCCTCGGGCTAGAGCTATTGCTTCTGATTCTGTCGAGCGTCCGGTTGGGACGGCTGTGAATGTTCAAAACCCGGCGCTTGCTGTTGCCAAACCCGCCTCTGTACAAAAGACTCCTGATTCTTCTGTTGGCCCGAGTGGCACTGTGAATGAAGAATGTGATGAGATGCTGAGGCTCATCAAAAAGAGTGAGTACAATGTTGTAGATCAGCTTCTACAAACGCCATCCAAGATTTCCGTTTTATCTTTGCTGCTGAATTCAGAACCCCATAGGGAGGCTCTGCAGAAGGTTTTGGATTTGGCATATGTTGATCACGACGTCACCATAGAACAGTTTGATAGTATAGTTGCAAACACCACTGCTTGCAACACTTTGAGTTTCTGTGACGCTGATCTCCCTGAGGAGGGAAGAGACCACAACATGGCTTTACACATTTCTATGAACTGCAAGTCTGACGCCATGTCCAATGTGCTGGTGGACACTGGGTCATCTCTTAATGTATTGCCAAAGACCACACTCTCTCAATTATCATATCAAGGGCCTCCCATGAGGCAAAGTGGTGTTGTTGTGAAAGCGTTTGATGGGTCGCGTAAGACTGTGATTGGGGAAGTTGATCTCCCAATCAAGATTGGACCAAGTGATTTCCAGGTTACCTTCCAGGTTATGGACATCCACCCATCTTATAGTTGTCTCCTTGGTAGACCATGGATTCACGAGGCTGGCGCCGTGACATCCACCCTACACCAGAAGCTGAAATTCGTCAAGAATAAGAAACTGGTTGTGGTAGGGGGAGAAAAGGCTCTCCTGGTTAGCCACTTGTCTTCTTTCTCATATATTGATGCTGAGGATGAAGTTGGAACTCCGTTCCAAGCTTTATCTATTGATGAACCAATTGAGAAGAAGTCTCATTCATTTGCTTCCTACCGTGATGCGAAACTGGCCATTGAGTGTGGTGCAGTTGCTGGTTTAGGGAAGATGATTGAGCTTGAAGACAACAGATCCCGGGCTGGAATTGGCTATTCTTTTAGGGCATTCAACGAGCATGGGCTGTTCAAGAGTGGAGGTTTCATCCATGCTGATCAACCTGAAGAGGCTGCTGCTATCTTGGAAGAGGATGCAGAGGATCTGAGCAACTTCATCATACCTGGTGGTGTCTGCCATAATTGGGTCGCTGTAGATGTTCCTACAGTCATCCATAGATCAGAGTAATGGTTCACTTTGTTTAAAACCCTTCTCCCATGCCAAAAGGAGAAGTGATGACATTTTTGGCAGCATATATACAATGATGTTTTCATTCAATTAATGCATCGTCAAACATTTGTTTTTCCATTTGTTTTCACTTTTTGCTTTTTTGCATGAAATCAGTGATCACAAAAAACCCATAAAAACAAGAATAAAAGCAACATTTTCATCTGCATAATGATTTGCTTGTTTAAATTCTAAAGTTTTTTATTAACCAAAATCATTATGCAGGTTGATTCTAAAACCCATTGAACATAATGATCCAACGCCATCTCCCAATTTTGAATTCCCTGTATTCGAGGCAGAGGAAGATGATGTTTAAGGGATTCCTGATGAGATTACCCGTCTTCTTGAGCACGAGAAGAAGATCATTCAGCCGCACCTTGAAGATCTGGAAACAGTCAACTTGGGGTCTGAAGATTGTGTTCGTATGGTAAAGATTGGGGCACTTCTTGAAGAGTCTGTCAAGAAGAGATTGATTGAGTTGCTACGAGAATATTCTGATATCTTCGCTTGGTCATATGAAGACATGTCGGGTCTAGATACAGATATTGTGCAACATTTCCTGCCTTTGAAGCCTGAGTGCGTGCCTGTGAAGCAAAAGCTCAGAAGAACTCATCCAGATATGGCAGTGAAGATCAAAGAGGAAGTTCAGAAGCAAATTGATGCGGGGTTTCTGGTGACTTCTACATATCCTCAATGGGTGGCCAATATTGTGCCTGTGCCTAAGAAGGACGGAAAAGTCCGTATGTGCGTTGATTACAGAGATTTGAATAAGGCTAGTCCTAAAGATGATTTCCCTCTACCACACATTGATATGTTGGTAGACAATACAGCTAAATTTAAAGTCTTTTCGTTTATGGACGGATTTTCCGGTTATAATCAAATCAAGATGGCACCCGAGGATATGGAGAAGACAACATTCATCACACCATGGGGAACATTCTGTTATCGAGTGATGCCCTTCGGTTTGAAGAACGCCGGAGCCACGTATCAACGAGCAATGACTACCTTGTTTCATGATATGATGCACAAGGAGATAGAGGTCTATGTTGATGATATGATTGCTAAGTCCCGAACGGAAGTTGAACATGTTGAGCATTTGTTGAAGCTTTTTCAGCGTTTGAGGAAGTTTAGACTTCGCCTGAATCCGAACAAATGTACATTTGGAGTCCGTTCCGGCAAGTTGTTGGGTTTTGTTGTCAGCGAAAGAGGTATTGAGGTTGATCCTGCAAAGGTCAAATCAATACAAGAGATGCCTGCACCCAAAACTGAAAAGCAAGTCCGAGGTTTTCTTGGCCGCTTGAATTACATTTCCAGATTTATATCCCACATGACTGCCACATGTGCGCCGATATTCAAGCTCCTTCGGAAAGATCAGTCTCATGATTGGACCGAAGATTGCCAGAAAGCTTTCGACAGTATCAAAGAGTACCTGTCTGAACCTCCGATCTTGTCTCCGCCTGTGGAAGGAAGACCTCTGATTATGTATTTGACTGTTCTTGAAGACTCGATGGGTTGTGTACTCGGTCAACAAGACGAATCAGGAAAGAAAGAATCTGTTATCTACTACCTCAGTAAGAAGTTTACTGATTGTGAGTCTCGATAAATCATACCACTTGGTTGATATCCAGAATGGATCCAATCAAGTATATTTTCCAGAAGCCTGCTTTAACTGGGAGGATTTCCCGTTGGCAGATGTTGTTGTCTAGGTATGATATTGAGTATCGAGCTCAGAAAGCTATCAAAGGTAGTATCTTGGCTGACCATTTAGCGCACCAGCCAATTGAAGATCATCAGTCAGTTCAGTACGACTTCCCTGATGAGGAGATTCTGTATTTGAAAATGAAAGATTGTGATGAGCCTACACTTGATGAAGGCCCGGAACCTGGTTCCAGATGGACGATGGTGTTTGATGGCGCTGTAAATCAGTATGGAAATGGAATTGGGGCAGTAATCATTACTCCTCATGGCACACATATTCCGCTTACAGCAAGGCTAACTTTCAAATGCACGAATAATATGGCTGAGTATGAAGCCTGTATTATGGGATTGGAAGAATGTATTGATTTGAGAATCAAACATCTTGATGTGTGTGGTGATTCGGCCCTAGTTGTCAATCAGATCAAGGGTGAACGGGAGACGAATCAGCCTGGTCTCATTCCGTACAGAGATTATGCGAGAAGGATTTCAACGTTCTTTACAGAAGTTGACTTTCATCATATTCCTCGAGAGGATAATCGGATGGCGGATGCTCTTGCTACACTTGCTTCAATGATTGTTGTGAAGTATTGGAATGAAGTTCCCAATATTGCCGTGATGCTCTTGGATAGACCAGTTCACGTGTTTGCAGTTGAAGAAGTGAATGATGACAAGCCTTGGTATTTTGATATCAAGAATTTCCTCCAGAACCAGGTCTACCCGCCTGGGGCATTTGTGAAAGATAGGAAAACTTTGAGAAGGTTGTCAGGCAGTTTCTACCTCAGTGGTGAAGTGCTGTACAAGAGAAATTTTGACATGGTTTTGCTCAGATGCGTGGATAGACACGAAGCAAACCTGTTAATGACTGAGGTCCATGAGGGTTCATTTGGTACTCATTCCAATGGACATGCCATGGCAAGAAAGATGTTGAGAGCAGGCTACTATTGGCTGACAATGGAGTCTGACTGCTGCAAATATGTGAAGAAATGCCACAAGTGTCAGATCTACACGGATAAGATTCATATTCCTCCGAAACTTCTGAATGTAATTTCATCACCATGGCCTTTCTCTATGTGGGGAATTGACATGATCGGCATGATTGAACCGAAGGCGTCCAACGGACACAGGTTTATTCTTGTAGCAATTGATTACTTCACCAAATGGGTCGAAGCCGCTTCGTATGCGAATGTGACTAGACAGGTGGTTGTGAAGTTTATTAAGAACCAGTTGATTTGTAGTTATGGTGTGCCAGATAAGATCATTACTGATAATGGATCTAATCTGAATAACAAGATGATGGATGAGTTGTACGCTGAATTCAAGATTGCACACCATAATTCCTCTCCCTACAGACCCAAGATGAATGGGGCTGTTAAAGCTGCTAATAAGAATATCAAGAAGATTATCCAGAAGATGATAGTTACGTACAAAGATTGGCATGAGATGCTTCCATTTGCTTTGCATGGATATCGTACATCTGTCTGCACTTCAACAGGGGCAACCCCTTTCTCTCTTGTTTATGGCATGGAGGCTGTGCTCCCAGTAGAGGTGGAGATCCCATCAATGAGAGTCTTGATGGAAGCCAAGTTGACTGATGCTGAATAGATTCAGAGTCGTTATGACCAACTGAATTTGATTGAAGAGAAGCGATTGACTGCCATGTGCCATGATCAGTTATATCAGCAGAGAATGAAGAAAGCATTCGATAAGAAGGTCAAGCCTCGTGTGTTCTGAGAAGGTGACCTTGTGCTCAAGAAAGTCTTGTCTTTCGCGCCCGATTCCAGGGGCAAGTGGACTCCAAACTACGAGGGTCCATATGTTGTTAAGAGAGCCTTTTCAGGCGGTGCTTTGATGCTTACAACAATGGATGGGGAGGATTTCACTCGTCCTGTGAATTCAGATGCAGTCAAGAAATACTTTGCCTAAAAAAAAGGTATATGCAAATAAAAAACAGAATAGCTCGCTAAGTTGAAAACCCGAAAGGGCGGCTTAGGCAAAAATGAGCGTCTCGGTGGAGAACCCGCAAGGGCGATCCAGGCAAAAGTTAGAGACATGAAAAAAATTGATATTTGCATCCCGCTAGATTGAGTACCTCACCCTGGGGCAATCTAGGCAAAAATATGGGATTTGGCAAGTAACTGCATCCTGACAAGACTTTCTGTTCCGCAACCGTCTTTTCGTCAGAGGTTCTCGATTCGTCGTCGACTGGAGCTTCGAATACATCGAGATTCAAATTGGTAGAGAAAGGATCATTATGTTCAATGTAGCCCTCTTCCAATATATATCACTGATTTCAAACTTGTACAGATCTATGGAGTCTTGCCATTTGCAGACTACCATTCCATCAAATCAATTTGAGCTTTTATCCAATTATTTGCACTCTTATTTGTTTCAATTCAACAAATGTTTTGCATGTTTTAATTGATAAAATGTCATTGTTTTAAACAAATAAAATATTTCAAAATTGTTGTTTTAAACAAAGTGAACATTCACAATGATAGAAGGATACTTAAGAATCTCTCAGTGCTCTCCCAAGGGTGGCATGATTTCCAACAGGTAAGACATTTGTTCATATTCCTGGCATTGGTTGTATCCTCTTTTTCCTGCTTTGTTGTTGGGGTTGTTCCCCAGGCAGATTTGTTGTTGTGGGTTGTTCCCCTAAGCAGAGTGCTTGTTGAAGACTTCGTTTTCTTCTCCAGCAGTATTCTCTCCCAGCATGGGTGTTTTCTTCCTTTTGGAAGGTTCGGTAATTGGTGGTTTGAAACCCAGGTACTCCGTTTCTCCCCAGTACAGTCGCTAGCGGAGTTGTTGTTTCTCTCCTCAGCATGATGGCTTTCTTTTGAAGATTTAGTGGTTGGTGGATTTATGTCCCGGTATTTTACCACTTTCCTCAGCACAGTCGCCTGCAGATTTGTTGCTAGCTCCCCATCAGAGCGCTTAGCCTTCAGCAGGGCAGTGATTATGTTCCTCCTCAGCAGTTGTGGATGTTCCCCTCAGAAGAGTCAGCATTTAGTGGTTGATCCCAGCTCTCTTCCGTACCACCAGTGGATTCTTCAGTGGTTTTCCCCAGTGGAGCTGTCAGTAGATTTGTGGTTTGGTGGATTGTATTTGTGCAAAATCCCCTCAGAGTTGGTATTCCCCAACAGAACCAGGATTGTATCTGTGATGATTCCCTCAGAGTCTCCGCCAGAGCTGGTATCCTCGACAGAGTCGCTTTTGTGGCAGTTTCTGCTTGTTGAAATCTATGTTTCCCCTAGTAGGGTCGGTTGGTGGTTTAGCATCCAGAGATTGGGTTGATTCCCTGATTGCTTTTGATCCTCAGTAGAGTGGCTTGTTGCAGAATCTACTTGTGTGATCTGTTTTCCTTCAGTGGGTGTATTCCCGAGGGAATAGCTACTTGTGTTCCCCCCAGGTAGAGTTGCTTGTGCAGAATCTACATGGATGATTTGTTCTCCCTCAGTGGGTTGTTCCCCAATGGAGTTGTGTGGAGTTGCTTTCATAGCAGTTCTTGCTTGTGCAGTGAATTCTTGATCCTCCTGCAGATATCTCGGGATTTCTCTTGTTTCCCCAACAGATTTATCTTTGTGGCTATTTATGCTTGTTGTGACTTTCTGTACTCCAGTTGGGTTGATTGTTGATCCATCACTCAGAGATTTTATTTTTTTGATATCTCTGATCTTTCGTCTCCCCGCAGATCTTGGCTTTTCAGCACGTAGATCTCCGGCAGATTGGCTTTCCAGTTGGTTTTTCCCCTGGAAGTATAGTACCAGGCGTGTGATTCCTGGACCCTGGCTGTGTTAGATATGTCTGTTTTGTCAGCATTCATCAAACATAAATCACGCATATTCATGCATATTCATAAACATTCAGATATTCATGTTGCATTCTTTTGCCATATACCTTTTGTTTGTTGTCTCCTGCTATGGGTGATATAGATCTCCAATAGATCTTCCCAAGCGGATGTCGGGTGTTTAAATCTCTCCATATAGAGTCAGCCCCATAAGCAGAAAGTGTTTGTTCTTCCTTCTACAGTTCCCCACTGAGATATATCCTCGTGGATGACGGTTTCTTCCGTTTCCTCCCAACATATATATTGGGATGGATTTTCCTATTGAGTTATATCCTCATAGGACGAGTTTTGATTTAATCTGTCTTTTCGGTTTGGTCCCGAATTGGCATTTGTCGATTGTTTCTCGTGCTTCCTTGTGGAATAAATGAATGAATTGCCCAGTAACCGGCATTAATTCTTTTATCCCTAGCGGAATCTTTTTGGGCCTCTACCCTCATACCGGTAGTTGTAAGTCCTATGTTCCCTCTTCTTGGCGGAATTTGTGGTTATATACCTTTTATTCCTCAGCAAAGAGTTGATTTGGTTTTCTACCCAATTTTCGGTAGTAGTAAATCCTAGTTTTCCTGCTCTCCAGCAGTTTGTGGTTGGTTATAAACCCTATTTGGTTTCCCGTGCGGATTTGTGATTCTTTCATCCCCACGTGGAGTTGTTGGTTTTCTACCCCGCATTCGGTAGATGTAAACCCTAATTCTTTTATCCTCATCAGAGTTGATGGCTACTACCCTGTATTTGGTAGTCGTAAGTCCTATCTCTTTTCCCCTAGCAGAGGTAACCTTTGTGGTTCAGTCTGGTTGATGGTGGATTTTGTGCTGTTGTGGTTTTATTCCCAACGGAGTCTGTGCTGTTTGTGGATAATTGCCGGTTGCTAGCAATTTTATCTCCAGCCAGAGTTTTGGTATTCTACCCCGTATTCGGTAGTTGTAAACCCTAATTTCTCCTTTTTGCAGAGTTAACCTTGGTGTTCATCCTAACCAATGACGGTTACTCTTTGTGGTTATCTTCATTCGTTATTCGATGTCGATATTCTTTCCTTGCTTGTGGACGATTGTCGGTTGCTAGCAATTGTATCCCCAACAAGTCGTCTTCTGGATCATTGCCGTATTTCTTGCAATGTTATTCCCTTTGAAGTCGCCAGTTAGTGCCCGGGTAATTGTTGTTTATGCAATCTATCCCCGGACCATTGATTTTTGTATCAATGCATCCCCAGCGAGTCTTCTTTCATTTACCCGTTTGCTTGGTAATGATTGTTGCTCCTTTTGATCGGTCATCTTTATATACCTAGTTAGGTATCCCGATGCCTTCTTTTCGGTCGATTTATCCTTTGTTAACCCAGTAACCGGTCGTGGATAATCTTCCATGCGAGTATACTATCCACGTTCTGACGGTAATGGATAATATATCTCATGCACTCTTCAGTCGAAACCTGTGTGTTTCCCCAGTCGAGTAAGATTCGTTTTCCCTTTGTGGAGTCGAATATTTGTTGTTTGTTGGATAATTGCCGGATGCTTGCAATTTATCCCTTTGAGTTGTCTTTCGTTTACCCGTATGCATGGTATCGATTGTCTCTCTTTTTGGTTGATCACCTATTATATGCCCCAACCGGTATCTCTGGTATCTCTTCCTTTTCGAGTGTATTATTCACGTTCTGACGGTAATGAATGATATATCTCTTTCACTATTTGGTTGGAGTCTTTTGTTAATCTTCCCCAGTAGAGTGAGATTCGTATTCTTTGTAGAATCGAATATCCATCCTTTAACCAGTTTGTGTTTTGGATGATGAGTGTTTTGGCAGTAAAAACCAATCCACGTTTTCGGTAGATCACCTATTATATACCCAGTAACCAGTATCCTTGGTGTTTCTTACCATGCGAGTGTATTATCTACGTTCTGACGGTAATAGATAATATATCTCATGCGAGTATTCTATCCACGTTCTGACGGTAATGGATACTATATCTCATGCGCTCTTTGGGTTTGTGTCCCCAGTTGAGTAAGATTCGTTTTCCTGTTGTGGATTCGAATGTCCATCCTGTAAGTCGATTTGCTTTTTCAAGCCCTCTTTCGGATGATGAGTGTTTTGGCATATATACCAATTCACGCTTCGGTCGGTCACCTATTATATACTTCGGTATCCCTGGTGTTCCTTCCTTTCTACTCCCTATTATGACCTTGGTCCCCTGTGGAGTCAGATTTTCCTGAGTTGATGTACCTTTTTCAAGTTTCTCTCAGATGTTTGGTTGATTGATATCTCTCACCCTTATACCGGTTTTAGATATTCATTCTTCCTGAGTTGTTACCCTTATACCGGTAACACCTCATCTTGTTGCTTTTCCCCAGGAGAGTCTCTTTGTTAGACCTTTCCCGGTGGAATTTCTTGTGGTTTTTTCCCCTTTGCTGTATTGGCGTGTTCCCCAATATATGCATTTTCCCGGCAGGGAGGTTCTTTGTGAATCATTCCTTGGTCCGAGTCCGGATTTTTATCCGAAGTATCCTTTGTGGATAGTTTGAGTCAGCTTGTGTCTTTCCAATGGATGTGTCTTCCTTTGGAAATATTCTGATCCCCAGTTTGAGTCTTTCACCCCCTAGTGAGGTCTCTAGTCCAATCGTGTTTTGTTCACGCAGTGTCAGTTTTCCCCCTAATTCGGAGTCGTGTCCTGCTTACGCATTTCTTTTTATTATCCCCACAAGAGTCCTGTTAGAGTCTCTGTTCCTGGTGAGTGTATTACTCTGATGGATCGTCTTTTCTGTGTGAATCATATCCCCATAGAGTTTGTGTCTTTTACATGCATACATTTGCATCATGAGGTCTCTTAGGGACCAAAATTTGTCTCATTATTGTTATTTTCATAAGAGTTCATGTGAGCTTTGACATCATTTTGAATCAAGATCCCAAGTGGTAGAGGCTTGGATTTCATCTGATCACAGCCAGGTCAACTGAAACCCTAGAAAAGTCAACACAAGTCAACTGTGCATTCAGTCATGGATTTGAAGGTGGGAGATGGTTAGAGATACCTCATTCATGCCCATACAAGTCTCATTTGATATGTCAAAAATCAACATTGAAGAATTTGAGGTCAGATGAAAAGTTTCCAAAAATAGTAAGTGACCTGTAATTTCAAACTGCCAAAAATGGAAAGGTCTTCTCCTCAAGTTTACATCATCAAGAAAGCTTCAAATGAAATTTTGTCCAACATGAAAGTTGAAGATCTTGCTCTCACCTTTCCAAAAAGTCCAAGATCATCCATTTCTCATTTGTGGTTAAAGAATTATGGATCAATCATTGTCAAGCAAATTTGAACTTCAAGAAGGCATAACTTTTGAACCAAATGGCCAAATGAAGTGGTTCTTTTTGCAACATTTCCGTCTTGATATGCTCTATCCAAATCATGCATTACATTTCATCAATTCTCATCATAAAAATATTGGATTTTTCACTTGAATTTCATTTGAATTTTGGAGGGAAATTACCAATTTGAAAATTATACATTGCCTTCATTTCCAATCAATTGCATTTGTTTCCAAATGACATTTGAAGTGAAAATCATGCAGCCACGAGTATTGTTCCATTGCCTTGCATTGCATAAGGGTGTTTTGGCCATTTGCATAAACACTTCCATTCCACTTAATCTAATTGCATTGCTTAATTGTGATTAGTGAACATGATTAACAGATGGTATATATTCATAATCATAACAGAAAATCACGACAACAACTTCATAATTTCAGATCTAAAAATTTTCTCTCAAAATTCTCTCAACTTTTTCATCAATTTTCTTCATCTCCTTTGCTCGGTTCGTGATTTGTTCATCATCTATAAGCATTATTGAAGATTGTTGAAGCAAGATCTTGAAGCATTCAGCAAGAATTGTGGACTGTTGAAGCTTGTGCATATCCATTGCAGTTGAAGATTCAGGAGATATCAAGCATTGTTGAGCTATTCTTTTGCATCCATTCATTCATTCAAGTGTTGAGGAGGATCTGTTTCAGCTTTTCCAAGCCTAGATTGCACGATTTCACTTCTGTTTCTCCAGCAAGGTCAAAATTCGAATCTTATAATTCATGAAATTATGATATGCATCTTGTAGAGCCTTTAATGCTGATCATGTTGAACTTTAGATCCATTAATTTCATGCAATATTGAAGTAGTTATGTTGATTTTAATTTTGACATGTTGAACTTCTTTTGCTCGATCCATTCATATCATGTAGAATTAGGTCAAATTAATGCTGGATTGTTGATGTATAATGTAAGAGGAATCCATTGGTATGCGTTTCATGAATTTCTGTGCATGTTTGTTCTTGGTGATGAAGAACACGATGAACTGGATGAATGTTCTAGGTTTTCTGTTTCCAGATTTCTTTTGATCTTGCCTGGTCGTGTTTGCATGTAATTTGATGTTATAGCTCATGCAATGGTCCACCGTGTACACTGAGTGGCCATTTGATTGGCTACAAACGATTGCCTTTGCCACGTGATTTAATGAAGCGCTGCGTTTTGGTGGCAGCGCGCTTCGTTCAAATTTATACACGGTTCGAATCTGAGTAAAGGCATTTCCAATAATTGGCTTTTGCATTTTATCCACTTATGCCTTCCATGTTCATGTATGCTCATTCATTCATTTTTATTTTTTTCTCTTCATTGAAAAATCATAACTCCATAAATACTTATCCAATTCACATGAAATTTTTTGCACAATGTTCCTTATGATGTCTTCTATTTTATGATGATTTTTCCAGAATTTGTGCTCGGTTGGATTTTAAATTTGCCTAGGGTTTGTTCATGCATATGCTATCTTGTACCTTGTTTGCCATTTTCTTTGTGAAATGATGATGGTTAATCCAATGGATGTGAAAATTGACATGCATAAACTAGACATCCTAATGGTCATTTAGGTATAGAGTTTGCATTTTTTGCTTTTCTGGTTGTTGAGATATGATGTGATTAATGTAGGTGTGACAATGTGTGTCACACCTTTGCTTGCTTTATTTGCTGATTTTATTTACCATGCCAAATAAATGCCAAATGATCTGGATTTTTGCATGATGCTTCTTCTGTATGTTGAGATTGATCATGAATTTTTGTGGAATTGTTGGATCCATTTCTGATTTGTTTGAGATTTTTCTTGTTGTTTAGTCATGTTTGGACTTTTGATGAGTGTTGAACTTAAATGATTTGTGAAATGCTTATGCCTTATCATATGAACTTGAAATTTTACACATGTTTTCTAGACACCTTGAAGTTTGTCTTGGCTTTGGTTTGTGTCATTTATCACTTGTCATTTCTGTTTTAGGATTGCGTTAAGTTGATGTATCAATTTGTGCCTCCTTTGAGCTTGTTCATGCTTACATTGACTTAGTGAATTTCTTTGCCATGCTTATACTTGTCCAAATGCCTTGATTTTTTGTGTGTTGATCATTTGATGTGTGCTGTTTAGCCTTGATTTTTCTTGGAATTTATTGAGCCATTGTTGAATTAATATGCCTTTGTTCATTCTGTTTGCTTCATTGAGCTTTCAACTTGCATGCTTTGACATGATTTGTTTATGAAATGAAATTGGTTGATGCTATTGACATGAGACCACTTGGATTTTGTTCTTGATTGATTAAGCTTGATTCTTGTCAATTTTGATGTTCTGTTTTGGTTTATTTCTCCTCCTTTGACCCTAGGCCTTGTCCTAGTGGTTTGCTTCTCATGTTTGAGTTTGTTTTCAGGTTAAGAAGTCCATGGCCTTAAGGAGATTAATTCACATTGTTTGAGTTGGTTTATTTGATTGTTATTGACTAACTTTGATTTGTTTTGTAGGATGCTTTTAGCTCATTTGAGTTGAGCTTGTGCCTTGCATATTGTGGCCTTACTTGTTTGATTGTATATTGTCTGTTGACTGTTGGATTATCTGTTTGACTTTTTGAATTGAGTATTGATTGAGTTGGATTGTTTTCAGGTACATTAGTTGCTTAAGTTCATTTTGAACTTGATTTTGCTTGGTTGCTTAACCAATTAGGTATAATTTCTCTTCTTCATGTAGTCTGGAAGACCTGGTTTGTTATGTGGCCAGGCACCTGTCTGAAGTCCTCCTTAAGAGGCAATGATTGTGATTGTTTATCTTTGTCCCCAAGCAGGAAAAGACCTTTTGATAAGGCAATTGGTAGATAAAAGAGATGTGTAGTCCATCTCCTACTATTCTGTGTGTCATCCCTTTGCTCACATTACATGTTGAAGCATTGTGGATCTTACCCCAAGATCTATAGAGTCATTAACTTGTGGAGAGAGTTCCAACTTTCTGAACTCCCACACCTTCTGATATTTTGAAGCTCTCCCTGACCAGGGATAAGAGCCATGAGGCACACCCCTCATATCCTTTCATCTGCTTCACCTTAACTCTCAATGTTAAGGTTAAGAGCACCACTTACCCCATTCCAGTTGACTTTAAAGTCTAACCCTTGCTTGAGTCAAATTGCTTGTATATAGTGTGTGCTAACTGAATCATTGATTGCTTATTGGTTCACCTGTACATGTTTGCTTGTTTGCCTTTGTGCATTTATCATCATTAATTGTTCATCATTGCATGATCATCATTTCATATCTTTGTGACACATCTTTGTTTGTCCATTGAGGAATCAACTGTAAGTCCATTCATTGGCCATTGTTCCTATGATTTGGAAGGGATTGAGTGTAAGACCATTTCATTGGCCACTTATGTCCTCTTTGCTTAGTGCTTCATTTTGTCTGTTGTATGTGAGGATGCAATTGTAAGTCCATGTTGTTGGCATTTGTATTGCTATGATCATCCTGTGGAGATTGGAATAAGTCCAGATAGATTGGCATCTGATATCCATGTTTTGTTTTGTTTGTGAGATTGGTATAAGTCCATTTATTGGCATCCGGTATCATTGTTTTGTTTTAGGAGATTGGTGTAAATCCATTGATTGGTATCCGGTATCCGTGTTTGTTTTGTGAGATTGGTATAAGTCCATTTATTGGCATCCGGTATCATTGTTTTGTTTTAGGAGATTGGTGTAAATCCATTGATTGGTATCCGGTATCTGCTTTTGTTTGTGAGATTGGTGTAAGTCCATTGATTGGCATCCGGTATCACCTTGCTTTTTATTTGTTTATTTGCATTGTTGCCTCATTCCAAAGGACACACTTGAATCATCTTTTATATGATCTCAAGAGGTGAACTTCTAGGAAGTTTTACACTCCTTCATCCACATCCTTTCTGTTTCAAAACCCCTTTTCACTTGTTGACTTTTAAAACTTGTAAATACATAATGTGCAAACATTTTCATGTCTTTTCAAATTAGAAACCTGGACCTTAAGTCCTTGATTTTCAAACTTCAATTTCGTAACACTTCTTTGAATCGAATCTTAATCATACTTTGACCATCCTTTTGTGAATACTCATAATCAATTAACTTCACCCATTCAATTGTTTTGGTGGCTTTGTCCATTGTTGATATGTTTTCATACATTAGCCATAGGTTTCAATTCTCATAGTGGTTGATGTAAATCTCACCACATCCTTAGTGAGTTGATTGTAAGTCTTCCATACTTATTATAGGGTTAACCCCTCACTAGTATGTTGAAGCTATCCTTGCATGGTGGATTGTTGGTCTTGGTTGAGTTTTCTCCCGTTGATAATGAAAAGCCTTAGTGCTCTTGTTTTAAAATGAACCCATTCATATTTTGGAAATCTTTTAGCCGAACTACGGTGTTTTGATCCTTACCTTTCATGGAAGGTACGTAGGCAACGAGTTCATCCGTTCAAACACAAAAATAATAAATTGTATATTCTTTTCTCATCTTCCCAATCATGTTTGCACAATATGTCATAAACAAATAAACTTTTTATACAACAAGTGTGAAAAGGGCTCCCTAGGAGTACCTAGGACGTTTTGGGTGCCTAACACCTTCCCATTGCGTAATTTACCCCTTACCCAGATTCTCTGATCTTTTCATTAGTTTTCTATGTGTAAAACTTCTTAGGCTTTTGTTCGCTTTTTAGCCAATCCTTTGGATAAATAAAAGTGCGGTGGCGACTCGATTTCTTTGTATACTTTGCTTTTGATTTAGTCAATAAATCATAAAGTGACGAATACACCGCTACAGAAAAGTGGCGACTCTGCTGGGGACAATGTTCCTTGGTGGTTTTGCCTACTTTTCACCTTTGTTGTATGATATTTGTTTATCTGTTATGTGACATATTTTTGTACAATTTGGGATAACTGTATTGATTGTAATGTTTGAATTGCTTGATATACAATTGTTGTTTGCTTTGGTGATCTCTGTGAGATGAGTTCTATACCCAAACTCGAGTGCACTCTAGGATAGGAGAATGACGCAGTCTTGTTGACTGGTGTGGAGTATTCCTTAGCCAGTTGACTTGCGAGTCCATTCACTTGGTGGAGGTCATGTTGGATTAATAATGTCACACAAGTTATTTGTGGTTAGGCATTATTCTTTCAATCATGTGCCTTAGAAGCCAAGGGCCTTAGTTTACCAAGCCCATCTTGGCCTATTTTTCTAGGACGTAGTGCGGAGGTCGTTCAGATGTCAGATCTGATGCGATTGTTACGCGATACTACACTCATAAGAGTCTCTCTTGAGAATATTTTTGGAATACGAGTATTCGTTCCTCCGATAATATCCGAAAGATGGGACGATGATTATGGGAACCTCTGGTAGAACATGTTCGGCAGGTTTAAACCCTAGTACACTCCCTTTGGGTGGTTCTTAACCGAGACTCCATGCTCGTGACTCTCAGCAAACCCGTGATTCATGGTTGAGTCGTTCAGACACCCTTAATATCAATGGAACTTGGGTGTTGATAAGGTGTAAACCTAAATCCACCAAAATGGATGGTTGATATTAAGGATGATTGAGTCGGTTCATGTACCGTTAATATCAATGGAACTTGGGCGTTGATAAGGTGAAAACCATAATCCACCAAAATGGATGATTGATATTAGGGATGCAATGAGCTTTCCCATGACCTTTGTTTGGTGTGACTTGCTTGATCCTTGAGTGTGATTGTTGCATTCATGCATTCATGCATTCATCTGCATTCATGTCATCAGAAAAAGAAAAAATTTCAAGGAACTTAAAGGGTTTATTTGCAAATTTTTCAGACATGGAAAGACCAAAAAGGCATACAAAGAAGTACAGCTTTAGACAGCCTGATGTGAAAGAGTTAAGGAATCTGACATCCTATGTATTAGATCCCTTGGGTTTCAAAGCTCGTTATGGGAAGCTTCTGCCTCTGTTGACTACTCAGGTTGATGAGGGTTTGATGAGTACCTTGGCTCAGTTTTATGATCCTCTGTATCACTGCTTCTCATTTCCGGATTTCCAGTTGCTGCCTACGCTCGAAGAGTATTCTCATCTTATTGGGATCCCGATTCTGGATCAGGTGTCGTTCAGTGGCTTGGAGAGTATTCCGACCGCTCGAGAGATTGCGAACTTATTGCACATAAATGAAGCATTGATTAAAGCTAATCTGACTACCAAAGGTGGAATTCAGGGTCTTCCTTCCGATTTCCTCATCGCTCAAGCTACCGTTTATGGGAAGGCCAGGAGTGAGGATGCCTTTGAGGCTTTATTTGTGTTGCTCATCTATGGGTTGGTGTTGTTCCCCAACATCGACAAATTCGTGGATGTGAACGCCATTAGGATCTTTTCTGTTCTTAATCCCGTTTCGACTCTATTGGGTGATGCCTATGTTTCTTTACATCTGAGGAATGCGAAGGGTGGAGGAGTCATTGTGTGATGTCTGCCCCTGCTGTATAAGTGGTTTATTTCGCACTTGCCGCAGACTATTGCTTTCAAGGAGAACAAGGGATGTCTACGGTGGTCTCAGAGACTTATGTCTCTCACTAATGATGATATCTCTTGGTATGATCGCGTGTATGATACTGTGCAGATCATTGATTATTGTGGTGAATTCCCTAATGTGCCTCTTCTTGGTACATGTGGTGGGATCAGCTACAATCCTATTCTAGCACGTCGTCAGCTTGGGTTCCCCCTAAAGGATAAACCTTATAACATTCTGTTAGAAGGTGTATTCTTTCAGGAGGGTAAAGATCCCCAAGGCCTGAAAGCCAGATTTGTCCGCTCTTGGCGCAAGATCTTCAAGAAGACCAGGAATGAGTTGGGTCCGAAGAACTGCATTGCTTTGGAGCCATATACCTCTTGGGTCAGACAGAGAGCTGTTGTATACCTTATGTCATATGATCATCCGAGACCTACACCATTGGATGTGGCTGGGCCTTCAACCCTCTCCACCCAAGATGTAGAGGAGTTGAGAGAAGAAGACCTTTCACGTGCTTGGATCCGTGAAAGAGAAGAATTGCTTCATCAGCTTAAGGAGAAGGACGCTCTGATTGAGTTTCTCGAGCATCAGGTGATCGATGATCCGAATGATACATGGACTTCTCTGCTTCCTCAGTCTTCCATGTTCTGGAAGAGGAAGTATGATCGACTTGCAAAGGAGAAGGCGGATATGGAAGCAGCCTATGAGAGAGAGATCAAGAAGTTGTGTGCATCTCGTTTTCCAGCATCCCGAGCTTCTAGGGATCCATAGGATGTTTATTTTCCTTTTCTCTTTGTAATGATCGAAAATGATGTACTTCTTTGTTCCAAATATATTTGATGAGATATTTTCCATATGCGATTAAATGCTTAAAAATTAAAATTTGCAAATAGAACCCTAAAAGTTCCTTGAAATAAAAACAAAGCATATGCACGAGCATTGCATGCATCATTTTGCATGAGCAGGTGTCGTTCTTGGTCTTCTTGTCTGTGGCCTAACTCTGTGCTCTTCATTTATTTTGAAGACAAGCTGACTCACCGGTACTATACAAGAGCCAATTCTGCAAGAGTAATGGATCAATTGGAACAAGAGAACCGTGAATTGAAGGAAGAGGTCGCTCGTCTGAGTGCTTTGATGGAACAGTTTCTGGAGGGTGATGCTAGTGCAGTGTATACCCAGAGAGGATAGAGTAGGGATCGTTACTACCAGCACACTGCTGCGGTAACCATTCCTGCTGATAATCAGCCTGCACAACAACAGCAACAACAACCGCAACAGCAACAGCAGCCATTTCAACAGAGACCGCAGAGGGCCGGGTATCAAGTAAGAGGACGAATGAATGATCGTCAATTCGATAGACCACCTGTGACCTATTCATTCTTGTTGAAGAAGTTGAAGGACTTGGGTTTAGTTCAGCTGAGAACGTTGGCTCCGTTGAGACCTGATCAGAGGCCAGCCAGTTTTGATGAGAATGCTAAATGTGAATTCCACTCTGGTGCTCCTGGACACGACATAGAAAATTGCAAAGCTTTTAAGCATGTTGTCCAGGACTTGGTGGATTCTAAAGCTATCAACTTTGCTCCATCTCCAAATGTGAATGCTAATCCCATGCCTGCGCATGGTCAAATGGGGGTGAATGCAATTTCTGAAGAGGGCCGAATCGGGCTGATGAATGTTGGTCAGTTGAAGACTCCGTTGGCTGAGGTCAAGCGCCAGTTGTTGAAGAATGGGGTCTTCCCGGGTTGTGATGATTGCTGTGCTGCATGCACTATTGCTGTCAATGGGTGTATATCATTGAGGGAGGTTGTCCAGAGGCTGATGAATGAGGGAAGCCTCAAGTTTGAGAAGACTGATTTGGGGAAGGAAGATGTCTCCATCATAACCATTTACTTCGACCCGGTTGATTTGTCGATCCTGGCAGATGCGGCTCCAGTTACTATCACGGTACCTGGGCCAATTCCTTAGGACAAAGATGATGTCGTGCCGTGGCATTATGGTGGGGAGGTGTATTGTAATGGGGAGAAGTTGGAGGATCAGGCTGCAAGTGAAACCACCGTTTCAAAGATGGATAATGCCGGACCTAGTGGTTTCACTCGCAGTGGAAGGTTGTTTGCATCGGACGCTTTGAGAAGTGGGGAAGGAGAAAAAGAAAAGAAAGATAAGGCCGAGGCTTTAGCCAGGGCGAGAGGAAAACAAGTGGTGAATGAAGGTACTCCTGTGGTGACACCGGCGCCTGGTGGGTCGGAGAAAGAACTTGATGATGAAGCTGAAGAATTTTTGAGGATCATCAAGAAGTCAGAGTACAAACTTGTTGACCATCTGCAGCAGACTCCATTCAAGATCTCAATCTTGTCGTTGTTGCTAAGTTCAGAGGGGCATAGAGAGGCTTTATTGAAAATCCTGAAGAGAGCCTATGTTCCTCAGAAGATAACAATCAATCAGTTGGAGACGGTGGTGTCAAATGTCAATGCCAGTCATGGGCTGGGTTTCACTGCTCTTGATCTGACTGTGGATGGGAGGAATCATAATCGGGCTTTACACATTGCTATGGAATGTAAAGGGGTTGTGCTTTCACATGTGTTGGTTGATACCGGCTCCTCTTTAAATGTGTTGCCAAAGAAAGCCCTGGCGAAGCTGGACTGCGAAGGTTTGATTTTGACGCCCACTGACCTGATAGTGAGAGCTTTCGATGGTTCGAAGCGGGCTGTGTTCGGGGAAGTGGAGCTCCCGATGAAGATTGGGCCCGAGGTGTTCAAGTCGGTATTTTATGTCATGGATATTCAGCCGGCATACAGTTGCTTGTTGGGTCGCCCATGGATCCATCCTGCAGGGGCAGTGACTTCGACTTTGCACCAAAAATTGAAGTATATCTGGGACGGGCAGGTCGTCACAGTCTGCGGAGAGGAGGACATCTTTGTCAGCCACCTATCATCGTTCAAATACGTGGAGATGGATGGTGAGATATGGGAAACACCAAGTCAAGCATTCGAAACCGTCAAGGTAGAGAATGCTCTTTTTGCCAAAGAAGAGGAGAAGCCGTCCATTTCTTCGTATAAGCAGGCCGCTGAGGTGGTGAAGAGTGGAGAAGCTCCTGGTTGGGGGAAGATGATGGACATTGCCGCTAAGAAAGATCGATTCGGAGTGGGTTATCAGCCGGGCCGAGGCTCGTCTGGACAAGGTAGAGGACGTCGTCCGTCATTCACATTCACCAGTGCTGGAATGCTGGATCCAGATCACATCTGTATGGTGGGTGAAGAGGTTGACAGCGACTGTGAGATGGATCAATGGATAAAGCCGTGCGTACCAGGGATGGAAGTCCATAACTGGAAGGCTGAAAAGATCATCACTGTCACTCTACTTGAAGAGTAATATTTTCTGTTTTCAATTTTATCTGCATGAAAACCATACGTTTTGCCCGAAACGTAATGGTTCATTGTAAGGGCCACCTCATGTTTCATTTTGCAATTTCTTGCATCATAAATAAATGGATGTTTTTCAATTAAAAGCGGTGTTCCCTGTTTTTCATTTATTTTTGCAGTTTAAAATAAAATAAAAATGGCAATGTTTTCATTTTCCCTTTTCAATTTGTCTCGCTCCGGTTCTAAAGCAATGCATGAATCAACATTCATGCAGATGCGATTTCTTGCCGGATCTCATTGATAACAATCCTGTTACACCCTCATATGACTTCGACAATCCGATCTATCATGCCGAAGAAGAAGGCGAAGAAGATTGTGAACTGCCGGAGGAATTAGCCAGGTTGTTGAAACAAGAGGAGAAGGTGATTCAGCCGCACGAGGAGCAAGTTGAGATAGTGAATCTGGGTACCGAAGAGGTCAGAAAGGAAGTGAAGATCGGGGCTGCTTTGGAGGCGAGTGTTAAGAGCAGAATGGTAGCATTGTTGAAAGAGTATGTCGACATCTTTGCTTGGTCTTATCAAGATATGCCAGGGTTGGATACCGATATCGTTGTGCACAAGCTACCGTTGAGAGCAGATTGTCCTCTAGTGAAGCAGAAGTTGCGCAGAACTCGACCCGAGATGGCCATGAAAATTAAGGAGGAAGTGCAGAAGCAGTGGGATGCTGGTTTCCTAGCTGTCACTAACTATCCGCCTTGGGTCGCGAACATTGTGCCAGTCCCGAAGAAGGATGGGAAGGTGAGAATGTGTGTGGACTACCGGGATCTGAACAGAGCTAGCCCGAAGGATGATTTCCCATTACCTCACATTGATGTGTTGGTAGATAATACAGCTCAATTCTCGGTGTTTTCCTTCATGGATGGCTTTTCTGGCTATAATCAAATCAAAATGTCGCCAGAGGATATGGAGAAAACAACGTTCATCACACCGTGGGGCACTTTTTGTTATAAGGTGATGCCATTCGGTCTCAAGAACGCCGGTGCTACTTACCAGAGAGCTATGGTGACTTTGTTTCATGATATGATTCATCATGAAATTGAATGCTATGTTGATGACATGATAGCAAAGTCCCAGACAGAAGAGGGGCATTTGGTAGATCTGGCCAAGTTGTTTGACCGGCTGAGACAGTTTAGACTGAGGTTGAATCCGAATAAGTGCACTTTCGGAGTGCGGTCCGGTAAATTGTTGGGGTTCATTGTAAGTGAAAAAGGAATCGAGGTTGATCCTGCTAAAGTAAAAGCAATACGAGAAATGCCTGAACCGAGAACGGAGAAGGAGGTTCGTGGTTTCTTAGGTAGATTGAACTACATTTCACGGTTCATATCTCATCTAACAGCCACGTGTGAACCGATATTCAAGTTATTGAGAAAAGATCAAACGGTCAGGTGGAATAATGATTGCCAAGCGGCATTTGAAAAGATAAAAGAGTATTTGCATGAGCCTCCGATTCTGATGCCTCCTATGGAGGGACGACCGTTAATCCTGTACTTGACTGTCCTCGAGGGGTCTATGGGGTGTGTATTGGGGCAGTATGACGAGTCTGGTCGAAAAGAGTATGCCATATACTACCTTAGCAAAAAGTTTACCGACTGTGAAACAAGATATTCACTGCTCGAGAAAACTTGTTGTGCTTTGGTCTGGGCTGCTCGCCGACTGAGGCAGTATATGCTGGTTCATACCACTTTATTGATTTCCAAGATGGATCCAATCAAGTACATTTTTGAAAAGCCAGCATTGACCGGACGGGTTGCGAGGTGGCAAATGATTTTGACTGAATATGATATCCAGTACACCTCTCAGAAAGCAATCAAGGGGAGTGTATTGTCTGATTACCTCGCCCAGCAACCTATTGAGGATTATCAACCGATGAAGTTTGAATTCCCTGATGAGGACATCATGTTTCTCAAATCGAAAGATTGCGAGGAACCAATCCCGGAGGAGGGGCCTGACCCTGAATCCGAATGGATTCTGATGTTTGATGGGGCCGTTAACGTGAATGGTAGCGGAGTTGGTGCTATTTTGGTTACGCCGAAAGGATCCCATATTCCTTTTGCTGCCCGGCTAACATTTGAGTGCACCAACAACGTGGCTGAATACGAAGCTTGTATCCTGGGGATTGAAGAGGTGATTGATTTGAGGATCAAGAACCTTGTTATATACGGAGATTCAGCTTTGGTTGTGAATCAGGTTAACGGAAAATGGTATACGCATCAATCTCATTTAATTCCATAGCGGGATTATACGAGGAGATTGTTGACATTTTTCACCAAGGTGGTAATGCATCATGTGCCCAGAGAAGAGAATCCGTTGGCAGATGCTTTGGCTACTCTGGCTGCCTTGATTAAGGTGCAGTGGTGGAATCAGTTCCCCAGTGTTGAGGTGGGACGTCTGGATAGACCGGCTTATGTGTTTGCTGTTGACACAGCGCCTGACGATGAGAAGCCGTGGTACTACGATATCAAGTGATATCTGGAGACCCAAGAGTATCCTAAGGGAGCATCCAAGAAGGACCGAAAGACTCTGCGGAGGTTGGCCATGGTGTTCTACTTGAATAAGGACAGGGTTTTGTACAAGAGAAATTTTGATTGGGTCTTGCTCAGATGCGTTGATGATAAAGAAGCAAGCCAGTTGATGAAAGAGGTTCACGAGGGGTCGTTCAGTATCCATGCCAGTGGGAATGCAATGGTGAAGAAGCTGCTAAGGGCAGGTTATTATTGGATGACAATGGAGGCCCAATGTTTCAATTTCGTGCGGAAGTGTCATAAATGCCAGATTTATGCTGACAAGGTGCACGTGCCTCCAAATCCGTTGAGTTTGATGTCATCTCCGTGGCCGTTCGCTATGTGGGGCATCGATATGATTGGGAAGATTGAGCCTACGGCTTCGAATGGGCACCAGTTCATATTAGTGGCTATTGATTACTTCACCAAGTGGGTGGAAGCAGCCTCTTAAGCAAACGTGAAGAAGCAGGTCGTCGCCAGATTCCTCAAGAGAGACATCATTTGCAGATATGGGGTTCCCGAGAGAATCATTACTGATAATGGTTCTAATTTGAACAATAAGATGATGGCAGAACTGTGCCGGGAATTCAAGATCGAGCATCACAATTCTTCTCCTTATCGTCCGAAGATGAATGGGGCGGTTGAGGCGGCCAATAAGAATATTAAGAAGATTGTGCAGAAGATGGTCGTGACCTATAAGGATTGGCACGAGATGTTGTCGTTTGCATTGCATGGGTATCGAACCTCAGTGCGTACTTCTACTGGGGCAACGCCTTTCTCTTTGGTATATGGGATGGAAGCGGTGCTACCGGTTGAGGTTCAAATTCCCTCTTTGAGAGTCCTGATGGACGTGAAACTGCAAGAGGCTGAGTGGGTAAGGACTCGGTATGAAGAGTTGAGCCTGATCGAGGAAAAGAGGTTGGCGGCCATTTGTCATGGGCAGTTGTACCAGCAGCGGATGAAGCGTGCTTTTGACCGGAAGGTGCGACCTCGTGTGTATCACGTAGGTGATATGGTGCTGAAAAGGATCCTTCCTCCTCAAAGCGATCGAAGGGGCAAATGGACACCCAATTATGAAGGTCCATTCGTGGTCAAGAAGGTTTTCTCTGGCGGAGCCTTGTTGATAACGACCATGGATGGCGAAGATTTTCCATCCCCTGTGAATGCGGACGCAGTTAAAAAATACTTCGTATAAGAGACCCGCTGGACGAAAAGAATAAAATAGTCCAGGAAAAAATGGGCATCCCGGCGAACCAAAAAAAAATGATAAAAAGGTTCGGGCAAAAATTAAGGATAAAAAGAAAAAACTGTACACCCGGCAAGTCGAAAACCTGAAAAGGCGGCTTGGGCAAAAAAGGGTATCCCGGCGGATTGAAAACCCGAAAGGGCGGTCCAGGCAAAAGAGGGATTGAAACGAACAACTGCGTCTAGCATGATCGTTTACTTTGGATATGACATGGATAATCCCCGGCAGGGATCGGTCTGAAGCGTCTTGTTCAGAAGGCAGAAAGCAAGGAGAGTCTGAGGACATATGGGGTGTAACCGAGTTGGAACTCGATGAGATCACGGTTTCTCATTGCCATTAGGATAGATTTTTCCTTTTGTGCGCAATTACCTCTTTTCAGGAATTGCTTCCTGTGTATTGCTCAGTTTGAGCCGCACTTTTTCCCATCAATAAAATGCATATTAAGTCAAATACTTTTGTTTTTGTTTTCATTACCGCTTTGATTGCAAAAACATCTGTTTATTGTGATAAAGAATCTTTGCATTTTAAGACATACAGGTCCCTTCCAATACATGCTTATAAGATTGAAACTTGAAATCTTATTCGGAAGGTTGAGTGACCCAAGTGTTGAAATCTTGGCATACCCGGGGCATGTTTTTATCTAATGATCTCTTTTGCAGGTGTTGTTAGATATTTTCACTCACTTGCAGGTCGTGATGTGGAGCTTTTGATAAAAGATCCCCGTGGAGTCCAATCAGGGACAAGAGATTGAAGAATGATGGAGAGGTGGCGAAAGACGTACGAAGATCCTGGAAGATTAACCAAGAAGACTCTTCAAAGTCTGAGATTGGAAAGTCTGTATGAATCCAAGGAGTTTGATCGCCGTAGAGTACGGAGAAGTCGGGAATACAAGGTGATGAATCAGAAAAGTCCAGACGAGTCTGGGAGCTCTCAAAAGTGGAAAGCTGACACTGGATTTGGATGTGGAATACCAGGGTTCGACGAGTCGATGGGTGTTCTGTGCCGGACTTTCCTTGTTTCCCCAAGCGGAGTTGGGATTGTTACCTCCCCAGCAGATTCAAGGTCCGAGTTTTCCCTAGCAGGGTCGGGATGGTTGTCTCCCCAGCAGGTTTGAGATCGATGTTTCCTCAGCAGTCAGGCCTGAAGGTTGCTATTTCCCAGCGGAGGTGTTTATTGGTAGTTGTTTCTCCTAGCCCGGCGGAGCTTGTTAGTTCCCCAGCAAGTCAAAGGCCGTTGTGTCCCCACAGAGTGCGTTGTTGGTTTCTTCCCCAACGAAGTCCCCAAGTGAATCGGGTGTAGAAGAGGTCATCCTTGGTAAGGGTGATCCTTTCCCTAGCAGCAGCGCTATTCCCCAGCAGGGTGGAGATTGGAGTGCTATCGAGTTCCTCAGCAGAGTGCCTCGGGCTCCCTAGGAGAGCCCCTTGAGGGGGATACTTTTTATGCATTCATCATGTAGATAAGCATAGCATATTGCATAATTAATTGAGTAGCATTTCCATGGTTATGGAGCATTACGCTAAAAAATATCATGCATCAGCATTGCAAGCATAAGCTAGTCTCAAGCCGTGGTTATTGTTTGAGAGGTGGTTTCGCCAGAAGGTGAAGGTGTTACTCCGAGGAGTTTGGCATCATGATTTTGAATCAGCAGTATTCCCCAGTAGTGCGATGTTGGAGGAAGGATTTCTGTTGGGCGGAGATAGAAATGATAATCCGAGGAGTTTCGGGGTCCAAAAAGTAAAGAAAAGAGAAGGACATAATCCCCAGCTAAACGCAAAGTGTTTGTTGGCTAGGGTTGAATAGAGAATAGCCGGCTCATGGCTTGTTATCCCCAACGTGGGTTATTGGCACGCGTGCCGCCTCATTTATCAATATCCCTTATCTCTGCCGATGCTGGCAGGCACGACAAGTTTTCCGGTGTTTAGGCCGAGGTGGTATTCAGACCAGTTTCCGATTTTCAGATCGAAGAAGTTTCCGACGCTCAGGTCGATGTAACTTGTGGTATTCAGGCCAGTTTCCGATTTTCATATCGAAGGAGTTTTCGACGTTCAGGTCGAGGCACTTGTGGTATCCAGACCAGTTTCGGATATTCAGATCGAAGAAGTTTCCGACGTTCAGGTCGAAGTACTTGTGGCACTCAGGCCAGCTTTCCGATTTTCAGATCGAAGAAGCTTCCGAATTTCAGATCGATGCAGCTTGCGGCACTCAGGCCAGCTTTCCGGTATTCAGACCGAAGTGGCGTTCAGGCCAGTTGTTGGGCATTCAGGCCAATCTCCCGGTATTCAGACCGACGTTAATACTCTCATACTATGACGTTCAGTAGTCAGACTGATGAGCGGCGTTCAGGCCATGGTTATTCCTGTGTTACCCTTTATTTTGGTATACAGGTCAAATTTTTGTTCGGTATTCAAGCCGACTTTCTCCGTGCCAGACGGATTTTTCTTTTGAGATTGCGTCTTTGCCGATTCTGACAAGCATTGTTAATTATTTTCCCATCAGAGTGCAAATTGTTCGTCTGTTCTTGGTATTCAATCACTTTTCACCCTGATCATCTGAAAGCCGAGGCTGTTCATATCGACAGGTTCACAGTGGATTGAATAAGGGCAGCTGTAACACCTCAAAATTTGCCCTCCTCTCTTGGGACTAGCTTAGCATATTGCATCTCATTTTTAGGACATTAGTCATTGCATATTGCATACCATGAGAAATAAGCAAGTCATCCTCCTAGGTCTTTATCAGAGGATAGAGAGGTTAAAAAATTCAAGCTTGAGGGTTTCATGAATTGATCACTAATCATCTGAGATTTGTGCTTCAATTAGGGTTTCTTGGTTCCTCAAGGAGGTTGAGTATTACCTTGGTTGAAATGGTACACCATCATCATCATGATTCATTATTTCTGCTCAGATTCCTTGGGATTAGGGTTTTGACCTCTGGTCAACCCTAATCAGTTGCTTTATGCCAATCAGGGTTTTTCAAGGAGATGAGGTTTTTATTGAGATGGAGATCATCATATGATTTTATTGAGCTTGTATAAGCTAGGGTTTCATTTTGGAGTTATTTCATCATGTGGTTGAGGCTCAAAATCATCTGTGCATGGCCAAGTCATCTATCAATTGCAAAAGTCAACTATCAAGTCAACTGTTGGGTTTGGAGATGAGAAGTGAGTAGAAATACTTCATTCATGTTCAAACAAGTCTCATTTGACATTTCAAACATCAACATTGAAGAAAATAAAGTCAGGTCAAAACTTTCCAAAAATAGAAAGTGACCTATAATTTGAATTTGCCAAAAATGGAAAGGTTTTCAACTCAAGATTACATCATCAAGAAAGCTTCAAATGAAATTTTGTTGAACATGAAAGTTGTATATATTTCTCTCCCATTTCCAAAAAGTCCAAGATCATCAATTTCTCATGTGTGGTTAAGGAGATATGATCAAAACTTGGCCAAGTGAACATTGAACTTCAAATGGGCATAACTTCTCAACCAAAACTCCAATTCAAGTGGTTCTTTTTGCTAAATTCTCCTTTTAACCTCTAGTTTCCAAAACATACATTGCATTACACCAATTGTCATCACATAATCATTTGCATTTCACTTGATTTTTGGAGGGAAAATATGGAATTTAAAATTTGGGCATTGTTTGAACATTCTACCATTGCATTTGACTCCAAAACATCATTTGAAGTGAATTTGAAGGGAAATTCGTGCACTATTCACCATGCATTTTCATGCATAGGGTGAAAACTCATTTTTGCACTTACACTCCCTAATTCATCCATTCCATTAGCATGTGGCTTAAGATTAATTAAACATGATTAGGAGGAGCTATATATACCATAACCCTAACTATTTTTGAGATTAACAACTCATAATTTCAGATCTAGATCTAGAACTCTCAAATTTTCTCTCAAAAATTTCTTTAATTTTCTTCAAACAACTTGCATTTCTCTTGCTTGATTCATCATCCTGGAGTATTATCAAGGAGATTTGCACGTGTAACTGGTTGAAACAGAGCTGAATTGAAGCACATTCAAAGCATGAAGCATTAATGGTGAATCCAAAATTTGTTGAAATCGTGCGCAATTAATCCTCAATTTCTCTTCCAATCAACTGTACAAGCATCATAGAGAAGCATTGGAGCATTGCAAGGCCTGAATCCATTGAATTTCAAAGCTGCTCATCAAGAGGTCACAATTTCGATCTCTCTAATTCTTAAAATTATCATGCTAATGTTGTAGATCTTGCAATGCTGAGTGTTCTGAGCTTTAAATCATTGAAATCCATGCAATATTGAGTGAGTTAGGTCGATTTAAAGTTTCATGTGCAAATGTTCATGGCTTCGATTCTCTTTGTATGTGGTGATTTAGACTTAGCCATGCCTTGATTCGTGATCTATGATGAAAGATCTACCTATTGCTATGCTTAATTTTGAAAACTGGGAAGTTTGTTCTTGAGTGTTGATGAACATCTACTGTTCATGCATGAACGCGTGAAGAAGATGATTTCCAGGTCTAAGGCCACGGTTTCTGATGCGTTTTTGCCGTGCTAAAGCGTTCTCTTATGTTTGTCCTAGGGCTCGCACGCGATTGGTTCATGAGAATTGCCATGCATGTTTCTGATTGGGCCAGCACATAAGTGAAACGCAGCGTTTCGCTGCTGGCGCCAATTCATTTCAAATTGGCTCCGGGTTCGATTCCCCGCTGTAGCCATTATTCAAATGCTTCATATTGTTTTCTATTTCCCTCCATGCCTTTCCATACTTGCTTCACATGCATTTTTCATTTTTTCTTCAACTTTAAAAATTCACAACAAATTGAATATTGCTCCAAAAAATATGTGGTTTTTTGCATTGTGTCACATTTCCTGTCTAGTTTTTTTTGATGATTAATTCCAAAATTGTGCATGGCTAGAAAATTATTTTGCCTAAGGAGATTGAATACATGTCCATTCTTGACATTGCCTTGCCATATATTTTGTGAAATGCTGAGATTTTATCCAATGCTCATGAAATTTTGCATGCTATAACTAGACTCTTTGCTTGACATTTTGGTGTTGAGTTGGTATTTTTATCATGTGCCATTGCTGTTTTATGATCATGTTAAGGTAGGTGTGACAATTTGTGTCACACCTTGTGATGATCAACTTGATTGATGTATTTGCCATGCCAAATGATCTCCAAATGCCTTGATTTTTTGTGTGATGCTTGATATGGATGTTGTGATTGCTCATGATTTTTGTTGGAATTTTTGGGATCATTTTTGATTTAATTGAGATTTTTCATTCTGGATGGTCATATTTGAGCTTTTAAATTGCCTTGAACTTCATTTGATTTTGAAATGCTTGTTATCTATCCAATGAATGTGAAATTTGGCACACTATTTCTAGACATGTTGAATGGTGTTTTGGCTTTGGTTTGAGGTTTTTACCATAATTCATTTCTGTTTTATGACTATGCTAAGTTGGTGTGACAATTGGTGTCACACATGTGCTTGTTGTGTTTGTCTTGACTTATGCCATGAGGTTGCCATGCCTAATGATGTCCAATGCCTCTAATATTTTGTGTGATGATCATGTTGTATGTCCTGTTTACTCATGAATTTTGCCAAGATTATTTGAATCATTTTTTATTTAATGTGCATTGGTTCATTCTGATGTCACAATGTGGTCACAATTTGCATACCTTGCCATGTTTGGTTCATGAAATGGATTTGGTAATTGATATTGATGTGAGACCTTTTGGATTGTGTTCTTGATTGAATGAAGTTGATTCATGTTAAATTTCATATTCTGTTTTGAATTTTTTCTCCATCTTTGACCCTAGGCTTTGACCTAGCAGTTGGTTGCTTATGTTTAAGCTTTGATTTCAGGTGGAGCATTCAAGTTCCATAGTTGTTGGTGCTCTATCACTTGAGCCTTTGATGTTTACTTTTGACTACTAACATTGTGTGTTTTGTAGGGTTGTTAACTCATTTGAGTTTGGCTTGTTGGCTTATGCCTTTGCTCATTGGGTTTGACTGTTGATATTCATGATTGTCTGTTTGTCTGTATAGTTGAACTGATTTGTTTGATGTTTCAACAGGTACATAAGTTGCTTAAGTTCATATTGAACTTACTTTTGCTTGGTTGCTTAACCACTTAGGTATAATATCTCTGACTTCATGTAGTCTGGAAGACCTGTCCTGTTATGTGGGCAGGCACCTGTCTGAAGCCCTCCTTAAGAGGCAATGCTTGTGAATGTTTATTTTTGTGCCAAGCAGGAAAAGTCCTTTGATAAGGCAATTGGCAGATAAAAGAGATGTGTAATCCATCTCCTGCTATTCAGTGTGTTATCCACTTTGCTCACACCTTGTGTTGATGCATTGTGGATATTAACCCAAGATCTTTGTTGTGTCAGTCATATGTGGAGAAGAGTTCCAACTTTCTGAACTCCCACACCTTTGTTTGTCTGAAGCTCTCCCAGGCCAGGGATAAGAGCTGTGAGGTCTTACCCTCACTTCCCCATTTCATCTGCTTCACCCTAACTCTCAATGTTAGGGTTAAGAGCTAACTACACCCGATTCCAGTTGGCTTGTGTTTCATAGCCTAACCTTGTATGAGCCCAATTGTTTGCATATAGTGTGTGTGCTTGCTTTTTGTGCTTGTATGACTTTGCTTGTGCTGTTTAGGATAGCTTGCTTCCTATGCAAGTTAGATAGAAACCTCAACCTAGGACCATGGTGGATTTGCATGATAACTATTAGGCTCGAGTCAGTCTCCCTTCTAGTTTGTCATTACCCAGTCTCTGGTTAGGAGAAAGTTTCTCCCCTGTTAAGGGGAACTACGTTGCCCTGATCCTCATACCAGATGAGGTACGTAGGCAGGAGATCGTACGAGATCTCTCCGGGCATCCTTTTTCTTTCTTTTTTTTGTGTGTTTGCTTGACAGTTATTAGGTTCGAGTGCCAGACTCCCTATTAACTTGTTGGTTTGTTAATCTTCTTGTGTGTGTTAGGATATGGATGTAAGACCAGCGATTGGCCTTCCGTATCCTATTGGTGTTTGTTTGCGTGGAGTTTGACGTAAGTCCAGCGATTGGCAGTTGGTTTCCTGTGTGTGTTTGTTGGTTCGGAGTCTGATGTAAGCCCAGTGATTGGCATTCGGTTTCCACGTTTGCCTGTTTGTGTGGAGTCTGACGTAAGCCCAGCGATTGGCAGTCGGTTTCTTGCGTGTGTTTTGTTTCGGCGTGCGTTAGCCGAACTACGGTAGCTCTGATTCTCATTCCAGATGAGATACGTAGGCATAGGATGCGATGTCCTAGCGAGCCCGTTCCCCTCTTCTCCCACCCGTGTCTTATTCCAGTGTGTGTGTGCATTCTTTTGAGCAATGTTAAGCATCCTTATTCTATTTCTTTTGAGCGTGGATCCCATCGAGTACGATGGACGTGAGGGGTGCTAATACCTTCCCCTTGCGTAACCGACTCCCGATCCCATCTCTCTTTGGTCGCGAGACCATGTCTTTTCCAAGTTTACTTCGAGCGTTTCCTTTCCCTCTTTGGGATAAATAACGCACGGTGGCGGCTCTGTTTTGTTTTGTTTTGCCCGCCGGTTGTTTTTCGCGGATGCAACAACAACAATTAAGCGAGATTAATTTTACTACTAATTTCACACAAGACTCAATTTCTGCAAAATTTAAAGAGTTAAGAGAAAGAGAGAACAACACTAGATTGGTTTAGGCAGTTCCCCTTTCGTCCTCGCTTAGGATACATCTTCCCCCAATTCTAAATCTAGAATTGAGATATTTATTAACAAGTTGCAAAGTTTATACAAGAGAATAAATGATCACCACCAACCAACCCTAAGTGTTGTTGCAGATCCTATTCACTTCTCTCCCATTGATTCGAGTCGAACCAAGTCCTTCAAGCGTTCTGAATAAACCTCCGGTTGTAGCTACCTTATTGCAAGAACTCCATGTTCTCCAAAACTCTAGCTCGGTTGATTTCGATCGAATCTGCATGAAGCCTCCAGTTGTAGCTACCTCATTGTAAGAACTCCATGTTGTCCAAAATTCTAGCTCGGCTGACTTCAATCGCAAGATGCTTGGACCCTAATCTTTCTTCACAATCCTCCGGTTACCGTTACTTGTTTGAACGAACCCACCGTTATTCAAACCTTTAACTCCGCTATATCTATGAAGCAAAGATTAGTGCAAAAAACCCCAATTCTTGGAGGACAAAACCCCAATGATTTTATTCAAGAAAAACCCACTCAAAGCCTCTATCCAAACTACGATTACACAATCCTATTTGGACGTTATCACCACAGCAATGCACAATAATCAACAAAACTTGTTATGTGTAGTTGTTGAGAAATGCAATGAAGAATGAAGATGAAGAGGAACTTTAGTGTATATCTTTCACTTTTCTTATTTTTTTTATGAAGAGACTCTAGAATATATATATATATATATATATATATATATATATATATATATATATATATATATATATATATATATATATATATGATGCATGGAAAAAGTAATAAACATAACAGAATAATTTTGCAAGGTGTATGTATGAATGAGTCGACCGCTCCAAGGTGTGAGTCGACTCAAAGTTCTTAGACTGTTAAAAAATTGTTTTTGAGACGTATTTTGATCACTTGAAACCATTATTTTATGAACCTAAGGTACCAACGATGATCAAGTCCATTATTCAAGTCCATTATTCAAGTCAATGAGATGCTCCTATATGCATGGATACATTTCACTTATACTTTGAACATGTTAGAGGATGAATGCATTCTATGATATGATAACACCGTTCAAAGCACACATTAAGAGCAACTAAAAAGGTTTGACATCATTAAAATAAGGACTAGGAATCTTTGCCCTCACAGTATACACTCCATGAAACCTTGAATAATCGACCCCGAGGCACATGTCTCAGTCTTACGGAGCATTCTTCTTTCGTTGTAAAACACCTAATCCAACATGGATGAAAAAGGACATAGGTGTTTACACTCCTTGAAACCCTGAACAATCGTCCCCGAGGCACACATTTTGGTCTTACCAAAAGTTCATCTTCTGCAAATAAGTTTCATTATCACTTTGGATGAAAAAGGTACATTAGCATACACACTCCTTGAACCTCGAATAATTAGCCCGAGGCACATGTCTTGGTATTACCGAACGTTCGACATCCTCCTAAAATAAACTCAACCAATCAAATCTTTTCCGCCTTAGTGCGGTGTCAAAACCTTTTTACAAACAAAAGATGCTTCGTCCATTCTGAGACAATGCAAACAACACTTCGTTCCTACCATGCGCAAGAAGTTAGAATGCTTTCTGCTCTAATCCAATAAGAATATAACTCTTGATATTCCAAGTTATGTTGTCTATTATGACACTATGATAATGTTCACTTCTCCATGTTTTGGGTAGCAAGCAATGTTTCACGCTCGAATGCGACTAAGTACCTTTCGTTAAAATATACCAATCCACAAACATTTTCTACCTAAAAATATGTAGCCTTGAGTTCCCCATCACACCTGGGGATATGTAGGAGTAAAATTCAACGTCTTGTTAGGCACCCTAACAAAAAACTTATTTTAGTCCTTTTCTCTTTTCAAACTTTTAATAATAAAGAAGAAACAAACAAAATCTAACATTCTATTAGAAGCTAACTAAATGGTTCCCATTGAGTATAATGGATGTGAGGGATAATAATACTCTCCCCTTGCATAATCTACTCCTGAACCCGAATTTGGTTGCAACGACCATTTTATTTTTCTTCAAGGGTTTGATCGATATTTTCCTTTCCTTTTGGAATAAATAAAGTTCGGTGACAACTCTGTTATCCTCTCGAGCATGAAAGCGCTCGTGGGTATTTTTCGCATCGTGACAGGGCAGGTTTATTAAGAGTCCCATCTTCAATCATCGCATCCTGCAAAATTAGAACAAAGGTCTACCAACACTTATAAATAAATGTGATGCGCCTCATTAAAAACCCTGCTCTTATAGGGGAAAAGAGTGTCTCCCCATTAAATAATGTTTTTGAAATTAATTATACAATTGGAAAAGGTGATTCCTCGCCTTAACTAATCCAACTGATAACCAAACCAAACATGATATTAAGCCTAATGAAGTATCTCAACTCTTCCTAACTTCTTTACTTGATACTCTCACGCTCCTATAGAATAGTGCAGTCAAACTCTTATATTCTAGAGGTGTCATATTTTCTCCACATGGCTCTACTCTTGACTTTAGATCCACAACATTTTTTGCGCATCTAGCTATTGGGCGTGGGCTAAAACCATAGTTTCCCTCCTTGGTTTTAAACTATCTACACAACATCTATTGGCATCTCCATATCACTTAGGATAAGCTTGACCTGCCCATTGGGTAGCAGTTTCTACATACACAGGTATAGTTTAGACAAGGCGGCTCCCAATAGGTTGAAAGTAGGCCACCCTATAATCGTGTTATATGAGGAAGGGGTGTCTATGATGAAGAATATCACCTTAATCGTACTTGCACTTTCCCGAGTCCAAAATATGGTCTTCAGGATGATGTAACCCTTTACTTACACTTGCTCATCGAAGAATCCCACTATCAAGCCTTAGGAGGCTTTTTGGTCGTCTAGATCCAGGCAGAGTCTCCTGAAGGTGTCCTAGTTAAGGATATATGTAAAACTCCCTTAATCAATTAGCACCTGCTTAATTTCCCAATCATCACACTTCACAGTTATGACCATGTGATTGTTTTCACAGGTATCGATACCAGTGGCATCTTTCTCAGAGAAGGTGGTCTCACACTTTAAATCTTTATTCTCGCTCAAATCAGAGCTGATAGGTGATCCTTTTACGATAAAAACTTTATGCACATATATTCTACGGGAATAGCTAGTCTCTCCTCCCCCGACGAACCCATATACTATGGTGTTGAAGGTATGAGGTACAGGCATGTGTTTATCTCCTCTGCTTAGATCCTTGCCCTTTTTTGATCTGGAGCTTCCAGAGGCATCCCACCCTTGAGATCTAGAGCCACCTCATACGTATTTCTTCAATTGACCTTTTTGGATGAGGCGCTGAAACTTACTTTTGAGATGGTAGCAGTATTTTGTATGGTGGCCCTTGACCCTATGAAATTTAAACCATCTTCTTGGTTCAGGCCCCATGGTATCTGATTTGAGGGTTGGCGGAAGAGGAATATCATGTGTATGGAAACTTTTTCGCCATATTTGTTCACAACAAGTATTCAGAGGTGTGAAGTTCTATGCATGCCTCCATCTTCTCTTGAAGGTTGCCTTGTCCCTGATGTGCAAGGTACAATGGCTTATAAACTGTTGCTGCAAAGACTCAGGATTTTCAGATGTCCATTCCTTGGCATCCCTAGCCTTCTTTTCTGAATTTCTCTCCTCAACTTTTATGTAACATTCGACCCGTATCAACAATTCCTCCATGAAAACGGAAAGTCTTTGGGTGAGAGATTCATTAAAATTTATGGCCCTCAGTCCAATCTAGAAGGCTCTCACGGGCATCTCTTGGTTAATGAGGATGAATTTGATGGTCGCCTCATTAAGTCTGGCGAGATACTCTCTTAAGGATTATGATGGGCCTTGGTGAATATTGAACAAACTGGTAGTTTACATCCTCATGTGACAACTTGCTAAGAATTGGTGGACCGACTTATTTACTAGGTCTTAGTAGCTAGTGATTGAGAGTCATATCGGGTCATATACCACCTTAGTTTGGTGTCCCTGAAGGTGTTGGAGAGGAGCTTGCATTTTAAAGACTTTAAAGCTTTGATAATCGCCATATGCATCTTAATGGAGGCGACATGCTTCCGGGGATCACTTATACCATCTAATTTTGCGAGCGAATGTGACTTGAAACTTTTTGACACTATGGGCCCAAATATCGTCAAAAAGAGGTTAGGGTTCCAAAACTTTTGTATCCTCAATCGGTTCTGCCTTCTGTTGGCGCTGGCGAAGGTTAAGGATGTTGTCCTCTAAATTCTGGTTGTGATGACGCATGTCTTCCATAGCAGCATGCATCTCCGCTATAGCCTCATGGTCACCGTCAGAGTTGTTTCCATCTGAAGTAGTTGATCTCATGTTCACCATAATGAAAAAGATCAATGAGGAGGTCATGAGTTAATCATTAAACGATAGGGTGGTCGATATCAGTTTTGCAAGGGCCCCACTTTGGGCTCTATTTGTACTTGCTAAAGAAGTACAATGAGGGTAGCCATGCATTCGAAGGGTTGTCTATGATGTTTAAGTTTGTTGATGGTGTTATTTCTTCTCATAATGATATGAAGCTTTGTATATGTATTTTCAGGGTGAATGATTTTATTTCTTCTCAACCCTAAGGTTGGGGTATTTATAGAGGATCCTTGGGCCTGGGTTAGAGAGTGGTTATCTTTGGTCCTCTATCAGAAACGTGGATAGGGAGGGAGGTATACTTCCTTAGATCATGGAGAAGACATTTATCCTCTTTAACATTATTTTCTACAATGTTATGATGGGACACGTCATCTCCCACGTTCATTAAGAAAGTGGCAATTGGAGTGAATTCAGGTGGACTAAGCCCAAACCGGCTACTAAAATCCAGACGGACCCATGGCCTATTCGGCCAACCTATGGCTTCGTAGGGCAACTCGCTCCCTGTCCGTGTTTCTTGCCTTATTTCAATGGACTATTTCTTCTTAGGATCCAATAAAATTATATTGATACAGACACCAACTTTTAACCTATACATGTTTCAAAACACTAAAACTCAATATTAAGTTAGTATTCATGATCTTTCTCTTAAATATTGGAAGTCTAAAATTATTTTTGCTATCGTAAGAGTTGTTAGAATTACTCTAGATTTAGGTGAAACCACTAGTAGCAAAATACTTCGGTATTTTACTATAATATATATGGATTCACCTTTTGAATTTCCTAATTTTCTTTTGTTAAAAAGAGAAAGATACACATTTAATATTGATATAGACTATGAAAAATTCTTATTGTTTTACAAATGTTGTTAAATAATTTATCATTTTTTGGAAAATTGTTTTGTATGGGAGAAAACACAACACCAAAATATATTGGGCATAAATTTATTGCAAATATATCCTTAAGAAATTTATTCCCAAATCCCTAGAGATTATGGAGGATGATACTCAACCAGAATCACCTAGACATCATATTAGTAATAATCCATAAATTGAAGACGCTCATGAGAAAGTAGTATTACCAAATATCACCAACAAAATCCCTCATGTGTATTATCACAAGTTAAAGATGTTTTAGCTACAAACTTGGTGGAGAATCAAGTCAAAAAATAAACAAAGAAACAATAGAATAATATTTTTTCTAAAATGTGTATTATTAGTTACAATATTAACAAAATGGAGGAATTAAAAAAATCAAATAAAAGTGAGAAAGTTGTGCATGTTTCAAATAAAATATATATATTCAACAAGTATTCATCTCTTTTGATTAAATGGCAAGTTGCAAATTATTAAGTCAAACTAAATAAACAAAGTAGGACCACAATTTTGCCTAATAATGGTATAGCTGATTTAATTCACTTGATTTCTTTGCTTAGACTGGTCCTCCATGTGGGGATAATATGAACTTAATTTTAATTTCCAAAATGCATTAATTTGTTTTGAATTAGGGAACAAGAACTAGCTTATTTTATCAAACCATAGGTTTAAAAGCCATTTATAACGGACAATGCTGAATAACGCATGCCTATACCTCTGATATTAGTTAATTGCTTCTAAGAAAATTTATCATATAAAATAGAAAATTTACAAGCCTGCTTTTAATAATGGTCGTATTGACTTGAAGATATATATATAATAGAAACTTCAAATTCTTATATACGTGTCAATATTATGTCATAAAGTGTTGTTTATTTTGAGTGTAAGAACTCTAATTAAAGTATATAAATGTTATAGATAAACTATTTTTAGTTTCGGTGAGACTATTTTGTTCGATTAGAAGCAAATAATAATGATCATTTTCTTACAAGATTAAAAAAATATATAAAGATATTTTTTAAATAAGAATAATAAATATGTATTTTGTTATACTTATAACTGAGTTTAGAGTAGTATTATTTTATGGAAAAAATAATTAGAAATTAATTACCCGTGGAGCATAAATTAATTGATTATCTAACTCTAGAATGAGGGGATCATGACACCGGCGTCTTTCCTGTTCCTCCTCCCATCAATATGATTATTACCTTTGATGGAAACAACCTTTAGAAAATCCCCCAAAAAAATGGTTTTCTTAATTCAAATCTTATATTAATGGGCTTAAATAAGGAATATAATTAGTGATTGAGATATTTTGAAATATGGATATGGGTGAAAATAACATTACTGAGGAAAATTTCTTTCACGAAAAATAGATACTGTTACGATTGATTAATCGTTGTAAGATATGGTGTGGTGATAAATATGTTTTTTTTTATCATGGATGTCTCAAATAATCAAATAATCATTGTGATATATATAAGTCATGGGTTCGAAACTCAGCAGCATCAATTTAATTAAAGCGCGAATAAAATTAACATTTAACTACGGTTATATATTCCAATAGTGGTGGTATATATGAGTTTATTATAAAATATGTTGATTGCTTATTTTTCTTTTCCCCTCAATAAATATATATAACCATTCAAAATAATTTAGAAGATAATAATGTGAAAAATCAAATTATTCTTGAAAAACAACTTAGACGTTTAACTGTCAAATTGCATGCATCTTGTAATTTATCTCACGTTTTTTAACATATAAAATTTGGTTCAATGCCCCAAGGTCTTCAAAGCAACGATTCATTCTCTTATAGTTTATTTTGCAATGCATCAATTTGTTGACTAATTTTGAATCATCATCATAATTTTAATCGATGATGATTATTATGATGACATTGATGAAGATGATTCAAAATTTCTCAAGAAATTTGATGTTTTGCAATATAAAATAGAAGAAAGTGAATTGTTACTTTGAAGAACTTGGGGCATTGAATCAAATTCTATATGTTAAAGAACGAGAGATGGATTACAAGATGCATGCAATTCAAAAAACATTGATTGATCTAAGTTGGTTTTCAAATATAACCTAATTTTCAGATTATCATTTTCTAAATCAATTTAAATGAATGCATATTTTGTGAGGGGGGTAGTGAAACAAGCAATCTACATACAATACAATAAACTTAACTTGAATTAAAAAATGAGGCAAACATTTTGAACAACAAAAACATATCAACTCATAAAATGTTTCACAAACGTACCTTTTATTGAAAAGATTTGTGGAGAATGAAGGTGAAGAAATAATCTACTTGTCTCAGAATGGAATCCATAATGAAAGAAGGATGAAACTAAAGTGAGAGTGGCAAACTTATGCCTCTTGATCCGGGTCTTTCATATAAGTATGCAGCTTTCACATTAGCTTCATCCTCCTTGTATTTTTTATTTATTGCAACACAAACCATTTGTGAGCCACACCTACAAGTCAAAATGTATATTATCATGTTAACCTGATTTGGAAACATAAACTAGCATGACATTGTAATCCTACAAACAACATGTTAACATGATTTAGAAATATAAACTGGCATGACATTAATAGCATTTAACATAAACAGAAACCCAAGTAATGTCTAATACACTGATGTCTCTATTGAACAGATATTTTTAGATTTTTAAGAAGAATCAGTGTCATACATGGAACATACATGGTAACTGAGATCCATTTCAGAAACAGAGATTCAAGTAGAGATAACCCAAAAAACACGAAAATCATGCCAAATGAAAACCCTAAGCTTTCCTCCAAATGAAAACACGAAAAATATGTCAAATGAAAGCGTATGAAAAATAAAAAAAAATTGGAAGAACCTATACATAGAAAAATGGAAGAAAGCATATGAATAACATGGAAGAAAACATATGAAGAAGAAGAATGATAAAGCATATAAACTTGATCACCTTTTAGTATGAAGAAGTTTATGAGGATGAGTTTGATGCATATGGAAGAGAGAGATGTTAGGGTTTTGTTTTGAGAGTGACGGTTATTCTATGCGAAAGCTTGATAACTTCACTTGTATATATATATATATATATATATATATATATATATATATATATATATGTGTGTGTGTGTGTGTGTGTGTGTGTGTGTGTGTGTGTGTGTAAAAATCCACAGCTGTTAAAAAGACCGTAATAAAATGTAAGTACTATTACCACGGTTTCTGATAATAACCATGATAATAAGTACTTTAATATTAATATATTTATTAGACTATAAGAACCTATCACAATGGTTGTTATTAAGGACCGCGGTGAAATATCTTTCAATAAAATAATAAAAAATTCAGGCGGTTGTTATTAAGCCCTTAGTATGTTAGCACATACACAACCAAAATATGAGAAGAACAACTTGAACAACATCTGAAAATGCACAAGCATTAGATATGTTATTGTACATAAGTTTAATTAGGCTATGAAGCCTTTACAAACATAAATAAAATATGCCTAGATACAAGGGTCATCAAACTGAAAGAAAAACTTAAATCTTCAGGATCAGAAGCTCCCTTTAACATTGAAGCCTTCAGTCTTCATGCCTTATTGAATCCAAGAAGTTATCTCAGTCTTCATCTGACTCGGAGTCACTTGAATCCATTATCTCTTCAACAACAACTTATATCTTTCTTATCTTCTCAGGATTCAAATTGGTGATTATTATCTTCTTAGTGTCAGGTGTCCCACTAGAAGGTTCAACAATGGTGATGTTATTCCTAACATCTCCTGCTTTATTGTCCTTATTTAACCAAGACTCCATCATATCACCAACATCCTTAGGAACCTCAATGTCTTTGATAGGTACGCTTCCACTAGATTGGTTAGACAAATCTTCAGAATTTTGATTCATGTTGAGAGGAAGAAGCTTATGAGGACGAGTTCATTGGATGTGGAAGAGAGAGATGCTAGGGTTTTGTTTTGAGAGTGACGGTTATTCTGTGCAAAAACTTGATAACTTTGCTTATATATATATATATATATATATATATATATATATATATATATATATATATATATATATATATATATATATATATATATATATATATATATATATATATATATATATATATATATATATATATATATATATATATAACTTATCACCACGTCTGTTAACAAAATTCGTAATAAAATGTAAGCACTATTTACCACAGTTTTTGGTAATAACTGTGGTAATAAGTATTTTAATATTAACATATTTATAAGACTATAAGGACAAACCATTTTTGTAACTATAAAATAAAATAAAAATGTTGGTGTTGGGAATCGAAGCAAGTAACATTTCATCTATCACAATGGTTATTTTTAAGGGTCGTGGTGAAATATCTTTCAATAAAATAATAAAACATTCAGTCGCACGAAAATGAGATATTACTACGGTTGTTTAAACAGTCGTAGTAAGGTGGTGTTACCAAAGTTATATTTTCTAGTAGTGTAGATTGAAGGCTTTGTCAAGTCTAAGTATTGATCTAATAAAAAAAATCAAAGTCTAAGACTTATGTGTAGTCTATCATAAGCTTATTTTAAAACTTGAGTTTGACTTTTTTGAAGATGTTAATGATCTATTAGCCTACTTACAAAGCATGTATCCTTTTAACATATGTAAATAAACAATTCAAATAATGTTTAAATAGACAAGAAAATCAAAAGAACAATGAGATTAAATGTTTGTTTGCATTGATTTATCTAACCTTATCTAGTAGCATAAGTTTTGTGAGACTATTTGTTTGGGATAACTTATGAAAACAACTTATGACATTGCTCATAAGGTTTTTTCAACTTTTTTTCACAAATTCTTCTAGATAACTAAGTTTTACTTTTTATTTTAATATAAAATAAAAAATACAATATAATAATAATGATTTTATTCACATTTATTAAAATAGGCTACTCTAATAGGCTTAAAGAGTATTTTTATGATTTATGGTCTAACCTATTTAACTAAATATGCTTATAAAAAAGTATAGATCTTTTCTATTTAAAAATAGTATGGTCTGAAATTGACCTCATCCATGTCCCTAACCCACGCCATGGAGGAATATTTCCCCCATCCTCACATATCCCCATGGAGAATCGAAGATCTACGGAGATTGAATTTTAACAATGATACTATGATACTAGTATTTCATTTTTTTTATCAAAACTATGATACTAGTATTTCATTTTTTTACTTAAAAAAATATATTTTCCATCTTTATTTTTTTATAAATAAAAACACATCTTTATCAACAATAAAAAATGCAAAAATACTTGCAGTAACAAAAACATAATCATTAATTTACTAATTGAATGAAAAATAAGTTACTAATTGAAGTATAGTGAAGTTGAAGAGTAAATACCATAAACACAATTAACAAATGAGTGTGGTTATTGTGATAATGATGCGAGAAGATGAAATGAGAAATGAAGGAGACAAAAAGAATTGAGAAAATAAGAAGAGGAGACGGTGTGTACAGTGTATGTAATGGGCACACTTTTTAAGGGTTGCGTATTTGGGTAGAGAAATAATACATTATACAATGAAAAAAATGATCCACTAATAACTCTTAATTTTCTAATATATTAATTATTTTTTTAATAAATAAAAACATAAAAAATTATAGAATTATATATTATATAATATATTATATATAAAAGTTAAATAATAAGGTCAGAGTCGGGGAATCTGCGGGGCAGAAGGTACTTCCCCGATCCTCGCACTAAAGTGTCATTGGGGGAATTTTTTCCTCCATCCCTATCCCCACGGGGAAAAAATCCCCGATTTCGGAGCTCCTCACAGATAATCCCCATAGGGATCCCCGTTAATAGATGCAAATTGACATCCCCACGAGCTATTTACGATTTGGCATGTGGTAATTTCTATCATTTGAAGTTCTTTTAATAATGTTATCTTTTGTAAGAAAATTTTAACTATTTATCATGAGGTTACTTTCGTTATGAGTCTTTTTTTAGAAATAGGTTCAGTCTCACATTCCAAATCCCCTCCCCCCTCCGCTTTCTCGCTTGGCCTAGGAGAAAGATCATTTATTATACTTAGGTGAATAGGGGTGTGCAGGATGGTCAACTGACCTCTCTTAAACTATTGGATGTATTCCTACTCTTCTTTCAATTTGGTGTTTTCAGGAGATATCCTTGTTTTTTTTTCTTCTTTAGTCTTCTGGGTGGTTTAGTTTAGAGGCTTTAGTGGTGGTTTGATAGTTGTGATTCTAGGTGGTTTGCTCCTCTTTTGTTCAGTGTGTCTGGGTTTGGTTGCGTGGTTTGGTGGCCTTCATTTTTTATTAGCTTTTTTGTTCAATTTATCATGTATGAACTTTTTTGTTTTTGTAATATATCTCATTTTACATTCAAAATTTAAGAAATTGATCAAGGAAAAACTCTATAATAGTGTTTGTATCTAGAAAATCAAGTTATAAGTGAAGTCATGTTGGTTTTAAAGTAGGTGGGTTTTTTTCTTTTCACCCTTCAGACTAGGGTATTCTAACGATATGGAATACCAATTATATGGAGGTGCAATTTTCAATTTATTTGAATCAAATGCTAATAACTGGTGGCAAGTTTCTTTTCGAGAGGGAATTTGGCTCTATAATGAATGTGTGCACTTCTTGCAATTGAAGGGGTAAGCAAGATCTTATTAGAACAAGATTTGGTTATGCATCTATACCTCGAGTTTTGATTATAACAATGTTGTATTTATGTGAGAACAATTTTGGTACCCTAATGGTTTGTTATTGTGTAGCTTTAACAAACAGTCCTGATTCTGATCATATGACGTGTAACATCATCAGTTTCTGAACTTTGCGTTTTAAATCCGCTTTTGCGTTGCAATTAGAAGTTCTGAAAGACGTCAATATTGTTGCTGAAATGTTCTTTCTGATTCGGAGTTATCTCACCCATCAGAAGCTTCTGAGGAGACATTAGGTTGATATTGCAATGTTCTCTCAGTTGTTTTGCTTCTAGACGTGACTCTGATCAACAAGCTTCTTAAGTTGTATTATGTAGCTGAAGATTCTGAAGATCTCAAGACATACGATTGAAGTTATCAAGGTTCTGACTGAGATTTCTGAAGACTCTGAAGATTCTGAAGACACTGAAGAACTCAAGCCAGACTACTGACGATGTCAAGGTTTTGACCCAAGGTTCTGAAGTTTTTGAATCCAGCTCTCTATTTCTTCACTTCATGCTTCAATCATCTTTTGTCAGAAGCCAATGAATCTGAAGATAAGATCAAATGGGAACGTGATAAATAGTACATAGTACAAATCGATAAACCTTTCCACTACCTCATTTTGTGGGTAAGGACTATACTATTCATCACACCTGTCACTGAATATGTGGGCGAAAGGACGTATGTGGTATCATTCCTTCTCATCCAACAGTGGACAACCTCTCAAGGAGCTTTCCCCATTTTTCCCTCCAACGGTCACATGCTTGCACACACATATATAAATATATATATATATATATATATATATATATATAGAGAGAGAGAGAGAGAGAGAGAGAGATTTATATAGATTTGTATATGTGTGTATATATATATCTATATCTATATATATATATATATATATATATATATATATATATATATATATATATATATATATGTCATACCCTGATTTTGGTCCTGAAAAATTTTCCATCAATCATTCATTTTCTTTCCTCCTCATGACCATTTCATCTGGTCACGAATCTATCCACCTACACTGATTGTTTAGACAATGCCGCTACTTGCCATTCCATGACTATTAGATTTTTACCTCTCTATTTGGGCTTTAGATGTTTGTTATATTTTGATAGAATCAGTTGGAATGTCATGACTTTCATTCTCATGTCCAATTTCAATCCATATTTTGTCTCCCTCATAAAACATTATTCATCTTTTATTACAATTATTCATCCATGTGACCATTCATTTTTCATTGGCATATTTTTTAGTTCTCACCCACTCTTTTAATGAATTCCTATGTAAAGTACAAAACATTACATTAGGTCATCATCCATATTCATTTTCTCATTCATTCATAATTCAAAGAAATTCCATACATATTTCTTCATTCACATTTATATTCTCCATTTTCACATTCGAGATTCTACATTTCATATTCATAATTTTCATTCATATTTCTTCATTACATTGGAAATTTTTCATTCATATCCAAGAATTTCCATATCCTCATTCATATTTTGTTTATTTCATTCATTTATTCAATCATGGTCCACCATTTACATAACATATGACTAATTCATCATACATAAGGTCTCTAAAATGCAAAGAAAGATTTTTTTTGACTTGCTACAAGAAACACCAATTTTTCATTTATATCAATGTCATATTCATTACAAATCAATAGTTGTCCAAAACATACATGATTTACAAAGGTGGCACTTAAGTTTTAATTACAAAGAGTAAATTGCCAACTCCGCTCTCAATGCTATCAACACCTCCATGGCTAGTAGATTGCGTAGACTTCTTAGAAGTTGGGAAGATAACCCTGATTTCGGTTTTGTCATGGTAAAGGGCAGTGGCCGGGCATTTGCAGCTGGTGGAGATATTGTTGTGCTTTATCGCTTATTAAAAGAAGGGAACATGGAAGCCTGCAAAGAATTTTTTAGAATAATATATGGTTTTATGTACCTTCTAGGTACATAATTAAGGCCACGTGTAGCTCTTCTGAATGGCATTACCATGGGTGGTGGGCAGGAATTTCAATCCCTGGAACATTCCGAGTTGCAACAGACAAAACTGTTTTTGCTACCCCTGAAGTTCTTATTGGTTTCCATCCCGATGCTGCAACATCTTTGTTACCTTTCACGTCTACCTGGCCACTTAGGAGAGTACTTGGCTCTGACAGGGGAGAAGCTCAACGGAGTAGAGATGGTTTCCTGTGGGCTTGCTACGTATTATTCACTAATTGTAAGGCTTCCACTAATTGAAGAACAGTGGGGGAAATTGGTTACTGATGACCCATCTGTCATAGAAACCACTTTAGAACAGTATGGTGGTCTTGCATATCCAGACAACAGTAATGTACTACAAAGGTTTGAAATTGTAGATAAATTCTTTTACCTCTGTGTTGTATGTACCAGATATGCTGCAATTGGCGGTAATACACCAGGAAATCTGTTAACCAGATTCGGAATCTCACGTTTCCAGTGGCTAGTGGTCTTCGCTAATGCTTGCGTTATGGTTCACCTAGCTGATTCATACCAGTAGTGCCAATCCTACAAGAAATTTCAAAAAATATGGCATTAGTAAGTTAGGCCAAATCCACGACGGTAATTTCTTTTACTAACAGTTCAGAAACATAGAGGAAATCCATCAATCACATGACAGCTATGTGCGGAAAGAGCAATTTATATGCATATCGATGGCATCGATCCTTGTTTTCTAAGATTGGAGCCTGTCTTCAAATGTTCAATGTTGAAGCGTGGTAGCTTAAAAAGCATTCCTTTGACAGTGGAGTAGTTGGCTACGCCCCCTCATGATTATTTACTTGCTGGATGCCATGACGGAACGGTTGCCCTATGGAAATTCTCTACAAATTCTTCGTCTAAATGTGATGATACAAGGCCTCTGCTTTGTTTCGGACATGAAGGCCTTAAGTTTTAGGACCTACGTAATCCATTTCATTCTCTGAGGCGACCTCCACCTTCATCCATTGGTCGCCATACCTGATGAGGTGCAGTAACAACAGTTTTGTCCGGCTCTAGTACCTGAAAAAAAGAATGAAGATAACACCGATGTCAATGCACATTTTGCAATAGTACATGGAAATTTGCCAATTGGAGATTAAAAAAAACAGCAAAGCATGGTTGTTGTTGTTGTTGTTATTCCTCTTCCCACACTCTTGTTCTCATCATCACACACTTTCAATTTTCGAATACTCAAATTTAAAGCCAATGCCACACTTATCACAAACTCCGATTGGTTTTAAGTCGATAGACCCATTGGAAACTATGGTTTCATGAACGTTACCACTAATACTGATCAATATTCTTTTGGTGAAGAAGGAGGATTCAAAAGTCAAGATGTTCAAGAAGGCTTTATGAAGGAAGGGTTTCTCAAGGTCTGCTCACACAAACACTTGTTCTCTTTAAGTTTTATCTCGAAACACGAGCTGGTGGTGTTGTGGCAGATATGATGGCTGCCAACGAGTTGAATTCCCACAGGTTCCTTCAAGTCAGATACTTTAACCATTCCATATTGCTTCTACTTCACTGTGGTTTTGAAACTACTGTCGGAGGGCAGTGGCTTTCTTTTCGTGATTACGGGAAATCTAGCGCAGAAGACTATGCAAAAGTTGCTAGTGACAAGGTATCAAAACTATCTTTATGGAATAACTTTGAATGAGGGCATACAATGAAAGAAAGACGGCGTTTCATTGTAATTCTGCTTTAGGCAATGCTCTTGCTGCCAAGGAGACATTGTACTTGCCGGCATCATCCAAAAAAACTCAATGTGGCGCAATATCATCCTGCAATAACAGTTCATTTTCAAACCACCAAACACGTTAAATCCTAGAATATGAGAAGGAAGAAAACAACATGGCAGTGGCAACAAAAGACCAATCAAGCGAAACACATTGAAATCGAGCAATGGAGATGTACCTGAACTTTGGAGACTGAAAGTATCCCGAAACAGTGCTTTAGTCCTCGGTCTTGTTGTGTACCAGGTTTAGGAGTAAACAGTAACAATTTGGGGCTTAGTTCAATTTCGACAACCAAGTCCTTACGCTCCTTTTCTTTCAGCTTTTCTGCTCCTTCTCTTAATTCCAGTCTTTTCATGTGGGAAGCGGAGAGCAGCTCATGTGATGTTGGTTCTGCAGAAAGACCAATTGGTACCATATTTAAATTCCATAAAGCTATACCAAAGCCATGCTCGCAAGTTCGACATTTTCTCCTGCAGACATCAAACCAATATTCCGGTAAATTCATAGCGGTAAATATCCCTTTACCGGCGGTAAATGTTAACAAACAACCCAAAACAGAATTGAGACAAAGTTAAGAGAGGAAAGTACATGGTTCGTATTACCTGTTCCAGATCAAACACCAAATGAGACAGACAAACTATGAGCACCCTAAAGGACTTCCAAAGGGATACCCTTTTGATCTCCATAGCCAAATCAAAAACCCTAACAGGGTGAGTATAAAAGGGGGGGGGGATACTGTTGAGGGGAGAGAAAAAAGGTGAGATAGAGGTGAAGGAGAAAAACCCTAGAGGATTGGACGGCGACTGAGAGCGAAAAACCCTAGAAAATTGAGCGGCCACTGTTCAGAGGGTAGTGAAAAAACCCTAACATTCTTCCACCGAAAAGAGGGAGCCGCCTCCTCCACTAGATCGCGACCACGAAAACACCGGAGAACCGATCCAATACGCCGTCAAACCACCGCCGAATATCCAATCTTCCATCATCTTCGTAGATCCGGAAGCGTTACGGTAACCTCATTCTTTTCCTTGATCCATGGTTGAAAAGTTGATCTTGTTTGATTACTGCTCATGAAAGTATTATTGAAAAATGTTTTTTAAAAGAGAGAAATCGAGAATGAAGGAGACTACTTGTTTTGCTTTATTTCGCTTACTGTAATACAAGGAGAGAGAAGATGCATTCCACCGTTTCCTTTATTATTTCATGGCACTGTTTTTTATTATTTCTTTACTTTTCTTAATGGTTGTAACACATGTCGTCTTGGCACAGGTTATTCTCAAATTTTGAGAGCAAAGATTTAGTCCATTTTAGAATTGCATCGCCCCATTTTCGGGATTTGCATCTTTTTTTTTTATGTTTTACATTATTTATTATTTTAAGTGGAATTGGTATTTTGGGCTTGGCCCATTTATACTCTATTTTTTTCAAATGTTTACACCCCCTTGTTTTTTACTTGTTTATATGTATTATTGTTTAAATTAGTAATTCAATTAGTCAATTAATTATTGTTTATGTTGATTACTTGATTATTGGATTTTCATGTGTGTCCACATTCATATGTGGACGTAAAATGATCTTGGTTGTTCTCAGTTATTATTGTGTTTCGATTTGGAAGTTGAAATTCAAGTTGACTTTCGAACATTATGTAGACGCACAAGTTTTGTTGCCCGGCTTCTTGTAGAGTGACTCTTACGTGAATCCACTCTAAGTTAGTTTGGGGAGAAATTCAATCGCTTTCGATTTCAGTTTGTTTCTAGTCACATGGCTTACTCTTGGGATTTCTCACAATGAGCTCTTAAGCAATACCAACTTAATTCTCAATAATTTCAAACCTTTGTACACTAATCATTTTGAGATTTAATTATTTTCATAAGAAAGTATGAAGAAAAAGATTACCTGGATGGAATATCTAGTTATAATCCCGAATATTAGGCTCAAGCTGTAAGAGCTTGCAAGCCATAAATATTCGTCTTCCCTCCAAAATATTTGTAAATATTCAAACGTCTTTTCTCAATAAATTTGAAAGAAAAGGATTACCTGGGTGGAATATCCAGATGTAGTCTCGAGTATTAGACACAAGTTATAAGAGCTTGCCGGTCATAAGTACTCGTCTTTCAAACTCAAAAAATACTTAATTCTTACCTTAACACTTTTTCAATAAAAATGGAAATGGAACATGGTGTATACCGTGCACTCCTGAGATTAAGATTCAAGGTGGATGCCTTGCCTATCTTAGCTCTCGCCATCGTCTAAAATTATCAATGCGGTTTCTTCAAACCCTTTCTCAATCAAACCTCAAAATGCTTAATTCTTATTAAACATTTTTTTCAAATAAGATGGAAATGGAACGTGGTGGATACTGCGCACTCCTGAAACTAGGATTCGAGATGGATATCTCGCTCATCCAAGTTCTCGCCATTACTCAAAATAAATCCAACCAATCAAACTCTTTCTCGTCGCCGTGCGATTAATCAGAAAAACCTTTTTCATAAACGAAAGATATATTGTCTTAACGTGATGCAAAACAATGTTTCGGCCATAATTGTTGAGTCGAGATAAGTGACGTTTTTTCGAATGTTGATTTGTAAATCCATTCTATGTGTGGTATACATCCGCTCCTCATCTGTTTTGGGTAAAACAATGTTTTCGTCGATTAATACAATATAGCTTTCGCTAAAATCGACCAACAAACAAACATTTTTCTACCTAAAACTACGTAAGCCTTGATTTCTCTGTTGAGATACGTAGGAGCAGGATTTGTAAATATTGTCAGGCCCACTAATGAAAAACTTAGGTTTAGTCATTCGTCAAAAATCCAAAAACATTTTCCTCGCTTCCTTTCTTTCTTTCCCACCTAATAACTTAAAGCCTAACATTTTAAACTAACACTAACGCACACAACTAACCTAATGGTTCCCGTTGAGTACAACGGACGTGAGGGGTGCTAATACCTTCCCCTTGCGTAATCGACTCCCGAACCCTGATTTGGTTGCGACAACGATAACCATTGTCGTTCTTTCTTGGGTTTTATCAATATTTCCCCTTTCCTTTTTAGGAATAAATAAAGTTCGGTGGCGACTTTGTTCAGTCCATCATGCGAGCATGCGATTGCGCTTCGCTTAGGTCGTGTTCTCATTTTTCGAGGTGCGACAACATATATATATATATATATATATATATATATATATTGATAGATTGATAGATAGATAGATAGATATAGATAGATAGATATAGATTTATATAGATTTATATAGATTTGTATATGTGTGTGTGTGTGTGTGTGTGTGTGTGTGTATATATATATATATATATATATATATATATATATATATATATATATATATATATATATATATATATATATATATATATATATATATATAGAGAGAGAGAGAGAGAGAGAGAGAGAGAGAGAGGGAAGCAAAAAACTCATTTTAATTTTTGGAGTGTTTAAAAGATATTGAAGGTAAGAACTCGTTTTGCATTTTGTGAGAAAATATCCTCAGCAAAAAACTGACAGTGGGGTAGCGAGGGACGACCCTGGTCTTAACGTTTATTTCAAAAAAATGCAGAAAGTTGGTGTGTGTGCAATAAATAGCGAGTGGTGATCTGTAACACCCACATATAATGTACGTCTAGAATACATATTATACATAGTGTAAAACTGGTACTGAAATACATAAGTTCTTAGAAGCACAGTGTACATATACATACATGCCCAAAAGATAGATAACATGGCACAAAATGCACATAAAAGTACCCAAAATAAAACTACTAGGATCTAGATCATTAAATAATGATCCCCAAAATATCTACACAACAGAAAAGCCATCGAGTCATCAGGTAAGCTAGATATCACTCTATCTTACCCTTATCCTTCGCCTGCTCAGAACCACCTGAAAAATAATCAACAACATGGGGTGAGATAATAATCTCAGTGGGTTCCCTATCTTATGGGTCCACTCAGCTCTACAGGGTTTTCTAATCAATAATCAACTCAAGTCAACAAGGGAACGAAGACTTAAGCGATGGGGAAACTAACTCGCAATGTATGGCAACATGCACCTGAATTCTCACAACTCAACCATGATCATTATTCAGATCACGAAACATCAATTCTCGAACGGACTTACGTCTAAACCAGGCCTGGTTCTTGAATGCTTGTATGATTCGACTTTCGTGGTGGATATCGGGTCCTCTATGAGGCTTAATCCCAAGTTCAAGTGACTGTCACCCGTATGGGAATCTAACCCACTTAGGGTATCTTTCACCGTATGGGAATCTAACCCACTTAGGCGTCCACCTTTCCCCCATGTCCGTCGTGGTTGGGACTCAAACCCAATTGAGGCTCGAATCATCGGTCTCACATCCCAATGCTTACTCATCTAAGCATACCAAATAGAGATGTGCACCATCACAGAAAACACACACCTGAATACATGATCAGTTCCACAAACTATCAGTTCTACAAATCATAACAAGATCCATCGATCATAGGTGACTTCATTCACCATAATACATAACCAATAACATGGCATGTTCCATACAATGCGTCTCATTCTCAATCATAACAACCGTTCGTCCACGACCTCCACATAAGCGTCGTACGAATGAATACCGTCATCCAACATTATCTAAGTTATAAACCTAACTCATGACCTAATATCAATCCTAGGTTAACCTAGATTCATTAAGTAGTTTTCACCATTAGCATGTATTCAACACAAGCATAGCATCACAAATGATTAATGGTTGGAAGAATGCTCTTATAATCACTTAAGAAATGGATTTTGAAGTTTTTGACATAAGTCAATCGATTGGTTGGGGAGGCCCAATCAATTGGTTCCTCTCACATTTCTATTTTTCAAAGTTTGCACAAGATCAATCGATTGATCCTCAGTGTCAATCGATTGGCTCACTGAAATTTTCCACTGTTCCAAAATAGAAAGTTTGTGCAATCGATTGTAATGCACAGTCAATCGATTGGTCCTACTAAAATTCCATTTTCTACAAAACAAAATGGTTATACAATCGATTGATTGCAGGGACCAATGGATTGGTCCTCACACATTTTCACTTTTCCATTGTGCAGAACACCATTTCCTCTATTAAACCATTTCCAACAAAACACCCACTCCTTCTTCCAACCAACCCATCACACTACAAGCTTATATACACATATATAACAAGTTCATAACCACAAGGATTTCAAGGTCATAACCACAACCAATCATTTACCCACAACCACAACAATCATATTATCACAACAATCATAAGAACACATCAAAGCACATGTTCATGGAAATCAACAAGAGCAAGAGAGAGAGATATCATATAGCATGAATTTTCATGATTTATCTATGATTCTACAACCCTAATCCTCTAGAAATCTAGGGTTTCTAACTACAACCCACCTCAAGAAATAGAAGAGGAGAAGTTGTTGGAGATGAGATGAGGATGAAGATGATGGTGTTGGTTCCAAGATTTCTTCTTCTTCTTCTCCACTAGCCTTGCTTTCTCTTCTTCTCTTGAGCTTCTTCTTTCTCTCTATTCACTTGTCCGATACATTGAGAAAACATTTGGCATGTGGTAGGTGGTATAAGATACAAACATGTGGTGGTGAGTGAGTCAAAGGTTACTAGCAAGTGGCCATGAACATTTGTGTGGTTAATAAGTGGTAGAAACAAATATCTTAAGTGGTACTAACCATAATATTTGTTCTACTAGAGAAATTGACCCATTATTAGTGTTACCAAAATGTCCCAATTAATAAAAGGTCAGTCCCAATTAATATTAATTAAGTCAACCTGAACTCACTATTTACTCTATTTATCCCAATTGACAATGTTTAGAGCACATAGGAACTCAAATGATCTCAATTAATAGGAATTTGGGTATTTAAGGAAATACGGGGTATTACATCCTCCCCCCCTTAAATAAAAATTTGTCCTCGAATTTAAATATTACCTGGAAGAGATGAGGGTAAGCTTTTTGCATTTCTGACTCTAGTTCCTAGGTAGCATCGCCCGGATGTGATTCATCCCACTGAACCTTAACAAGAGGAATATCCTTATTCCATAATACCTTAACTTCTCGTCCTGCAATGCGACTTGGTAGAGGTTCGAAAGTCATATCTGCTTCCATTTCTATTGAATTTGGAAGAATAAGCTGAAGAGAATTTGGAATGAACTTCTGGAGTTGAGACACGTGAAAAACATCATGCATTTCTGATAGAAAAGGTGGTAAAGCTAATTTGTAGGCTACTTCTCCAATCCTCTCTATAATCTGGTATGGCCCTATGTATCTCGGATTTAGCTTCCGTGACTTAAACGGCCCTTTCAGTCTCAACCTCAGAGTCACCTTCAAAAATACATGATCACCTTCATCAAATTCCAATGGTCTTCTCCTGTGATCCGCATAGCTCTTTTGGCGATCTTGCGCTTTCTTCATCTTATCACAGACCATCCTTATCTTCTCGGTAGTCTCTTGAATAATCTCCGGTCCTATGATCCTTTCATCACCAACTTCCGTCCAACATAGAGGTGTTCTACATTTCCGTCCATACAAGGCTTCATAAGGAGTCATCCCAATACTTGCATGGTAACTATTGTTATATGCAAACTCAATCAATGGTAAAAGCTCCTTCCAATTCCCTCCACTTTCAAATACACAAGCTCTTAACATATCTTCCAGTGTCTGTATCGTTCATTCAGTCTGACCATCCGTTTGAGGATGATTAGAAGTACTCAAACATAATCTCGATCCTATAGCTTGTTGGAATGCCTTCCAAAATCATGAAGTAAACTTTGGGTCTCTATCGGACACAATGCTGGTTGGAACACCATGCAACCTAACAATTTCCGAAAGAAACAACCTGCAAGATAACTTGCCTTGTAAGTAGTCTTCACGGCCAAGAAGTGTGCAGACTTAATTAACCGATCCACAATCACCCAAATTGAATCATAACCACCTTGTGTCCGAGGTAAACCCATTGCAAAATCCATTGAAATACTATCCCATTTCCAAACTGGAATCTCTAAAGGTCGCAATAAACCAACTGGCTTCTGATGCTCGATCTTTACCTGCTGGAAAACAATGCATTTCGACACATACTCTGCAATATCCCTCTTCATTCCAGGCCACCAATAGTCCTTCTTCAAGTCTTGATACATCTTCGATGAACATGGATGTATAGTAAACGTCCCCTTGTGGCCTTTCTCTAAAACTTTTCTTTTCAGCTCAGCATCATTCGGAACACAAATCCTTTTATTAAACAGAATAACTCCATCCGGTGACTGAGCGAAACCTAGTTGAGTCGACATCTCTTGCAACTTCTCATCTATCATTTGTCCTTGTCGGATATCTTCCCTTAGGCTAGAAATAACATTCAAATTTCCCATTATCACACCATCTTGCGTCCAACCAAACTGAAGATTAAGATCTTGGAACTTTTCCAACAATGTGTATTCTAACATCATCAACTCAGCTTTATGCATCTCTTTCTGACTTAGGGCATCCGCAACCTTATTCTCTTTCCTCGGGTGATACTTAAGCTCAAAATCAAGGTCCTTCAAATACTCCATCCATCTCCTCTGTCTCATGTTTAACTCTTTCTAGTCGAATAAGTATTTCAAACTCTTGTGATCGTTGAACATCTCAAAACGCACTCCATACAAGTAATGTCGCCACACCTTCAAGGCAAAAACAACAGCAGCTAGTTCTAGATCATGAGTTGCATAGTTCTCTTCATGAAGCTTCGGCTGACGAGAGGCATAAGCTACAACCTGACCACTCTGCATTAACATCCATCCTAATCCTTTCTTAGAGGCATCACAAAATACTTCATAAGACTTACTAGGGTCGGGGATGACTAAAACAGGAGCAATCATTAGCTTCTCCTTCAAACTCATGAAACTCTGCTCACACTTCGAATCCCATTTAAAAGAAATTTCCTTCTGGGTAAGTCTAGTCATTGGTAATTCCATCTACTAAAACCCCTTTATAAACCTTCGATAGTAACCTGTCAAACCTAGGAAACTTCTGACTTCGGAAGCATTCTTCGGTCTTTCCCAATTAATAACTGCTTCAACTTTAGATGGATCCACTGATACTCCTCCTTGTGATATTACATGACCAAGAAACCTCACTTCGTTCATCCAAAATTCACACTTGCTTAACTTGGCAAAAAGTTGCTTCTCTTGCAATACAGATAGAACAATCCTTAGGTGTTCTCCGTGCTCCTGGGGGTACGAGAATAAATCAGAATGTCATCAATAAAGATGACCACGAACTGGTCCAAGTAAGGTTGAAATATCTGATTCATATAGTCCATGAAAACAACAGGGGCATTCGTCACACCAAATAGAATTACAAGGAACTCATAATGGCCATATCGGGTCCTAAATGCAGTCTTTGGTACATCCGAACTCTTAACTCTTATTTGATGATAGCCCAGTCGCAAATCAATCTTCGAGAACACACAGGATCCTTTCAACTGATCTAGCAAATCGTTTATCCTTGGCAGAGGGTACTTGTTCTTAATGGTAACTTTATTCAACTGGAGATAATCAATACACAACCTCATACTACCATCCTTCTTCTTTACTAATAACACTGGAGCTCCCCATGGTGAGACACTAGGTCAGGTGAAATGCTTCGTTAATAACTTTTCCAATTGATTCTTCAACTCTCTCAACTCGAGTGGCGCCATGCGATAAGGAGAAACGGATATTGGAGACGTCCCAAGTATCAAATCAATAGATGATTTCACTTCCCTTTCAGGAGGAAGAGAGGTGACATCCTCAGGGAAAACTTCCGGAAATTCACAAATCACAGGTATTTGTGTAACACTCAGATTATCTCTAGATTTCTTGGTAAGAACCAAGAGAACTGACTTTTCATTCTCAAATAAGAAATTAACCATGCCAACCGTACCTTCCAAGATAGTAGTTAATACATCCTTTGGAGTAGCTTCACTATATGGAATGATAATCAACTTCTTTTCGCATCCAATAAACACCGAATTGGTAGAAAGCCAATCCATCCCCAAAACCACGTCAATCTTCTTAAGTGGTAAACAAATAAGATCAATCTGGAAAATTCTACCATTCACCGAGAGCGAACAATTTTCACAAATCAACGGTGTCTCAACCACATCATCCATGGCGGTAGTAACCACCATAGGAGGAGACAAAGGGATTGCTTACAAGCCAACACGATTCATGCACTGAATTGATACAAAAAAGTGTGTCTCCCCACAATCAAACAATACAAAACAAGGATGATTATTGACGAGACACGTACCAGTAATTAAGGCATTGTTTCTCTTAGCCTTCCTTGCATCCAAAGTATAAACTCGACAAGTGCTCCTCCCCTGTATCTGATTCTTATTCTGAGGACATTCCCTAGACATGTGCCCCTCCCTTTGACAAGTAAAACACCTAACTCCACTTCTAGCACATCTTCCAAAATGAGACTTCTTACACACTTGACATTGAAGTGGATGGTTAGGTCTTGCATGTTGCACCTGTTTTCCTTTGAAAGCCTGAGATTTGGGCCTAAACTGGCTACCTGGCCTCCCTTGGTCTCTCTGTCCACTCCTATATTGACCCCTTTCTTCTTGAACTTTCTTCAAATTATTCTCAACCACATAACATTGCCTTAACAATTCAGCTTAAGTAGTGAATTCCCTTTGAGAAACACTATGAGAAATTTCACCCCTTAGACCAAACAGAAACTGATCAATCATCCACCTCTCATCCGGTGCGTACGCGGCTTGTCTAGAATAAGCAGCCATATATTCGAATTCTCAGTATATGCAGCTACTGTCATAGTACCATGTCTAAGATGTTGAAACTCAAACTCTTTCTGAGTCCTCAGAGAACTAGGAAAATACTTATCCAGGAAAACAGTCTTAAAATGCTCTCAATCCCTAGGTACTCCTTGATTGTGAAGGAGAAGGGCGATCCAAAATGCAGCGGAATTTAAAATTTCTCCTTTAATGATCCTTACGAATGGGCATGATCAGTGATAGAATCGTTACCTCTTGTGGCGATCACGAACGTTGAACGATAACAACGCCTCTACTCAGTCCACACGAACGGATTCCTTCAATCTCAGTGCTAGCTGCTACGAATGAAGGCTTTGAGTGAGAGAGAGAGAAACGAAATTGCAAGTGTAACAATGCTTCTACACAAGGGTTCTATTTATAGAACCACTTGTGTGGGCTGCAAGCTAAAAAGCCCACTCAAGTGTATATGGCCCATATCTTATAATATGCCAAAATCACTTAAGCGCGTGGTACCTTACCATATTTCGTATTCTACTTAAGTACACCTTACCTTACGATGTTCTATAATTCACTTAAGGGCACCGTACATTACAGTATTCCTTAATTACTCTATCTCTCATCAATCCGTCCTTTGTGTGTGACCTTATAGGTTTTCGCGGCATTTGCAATTATATTAAATCACATATTTAACATAATAAACAGTGAGCGGTATCTAGCAACACATCACTGCTACCCAAGACACGAAAATGTCATGTGATCTGACAAATCCTTCTGTGATAATAATTATGTGTATAATTACCCTTTTGCCCTTATGTCTATATTGAACACAAGGCATAGACCGTGTCATCCTTGTCCAGTTCAATATTGGGCCCATAGACATTTATCCTGTTACACAGGATGGGCAAATTCCATCTAGGTCACTCATGTCCGTTAGCATGCTTCGTGGAGTACCCATTAACTGTCTTTATGGTCATCCAATTACAGACAACGTTTGATCAGCAATAAGGCACTCGACTCTACATCTAGGGTCCATAGTGGTTTCAGGTCGAAGGGTGGTATACACCATTATCACCATGAGAATAACTTATGACACTTTGCATAACATTCTATATAGTATTCTCATAGCGGGTCAATCCAGTATAAATATTACTCTTAATATTCATACCTATGTTTAAGACTTGATAACTCTTTATCCATGATCCATGAGATGTGATCATTAGTCTATAAACATAATAGTCTTCATGCTTTAATGTTATCCCACTTCATAATAAAGCTTGACTACGGATACTTTAAGAATAGTGTCCTTATGTTTAATGTGATCTCATGATTAAGTCATACTTGATACATTAAACGGACTAGCTATTCTAGAGACTTTATTAAACAAACATAATAAAGAAAAAGCCTTTTATTATTAATAAATAATTTGATACAAGTACCAAAAGTATTGGCATCTAGGGCTTACACCAACAGATTGGTCATAAGAGTCGAAGCACTCTCCCACCATCTCACAGTCAGACCCTTCGTCATGTGAGAAGCAAACAAAACATTGTTCTCTTCACTACAATGCACTATTTGAAAAATCCTTTCCATGCTGGTTATCCACTCCTGAGCCTTCACATGATTCAACCCACCATGGAATTCAGAAGGATTCATGCGGAAGAATTTTCGGAACTACCACCTGCAGCTTCTTGTGGAAACCCTTGAGGATGCAAACTACCATTCCACTGTTGCATCATCTGTTGCATGAATTGGTTCTATTGCTGTTGCATCTGTTGCACAAACTGAGGCCATTCAAAACCTTCACTGCCACTTGGCGGTTCAGAGTCTGAATTTTGGGTTCTGGGTCTACCACGACCTCTGTGTCGGTCAGCCATGATCCTGAATGTCATACAAATGGGATTAAGTTGATCAGGCTCAATATTATGAATATAACACCAAGGACAATGATGACAACCCACATATGAGGCAGAAAGAAATACTTATAATATTTCATGGCTAGGTCGAGGACACGACCTTCTCTGATACCAACTGTAACACCCACATATAATATATGTCTAGAATATATATTATACATAGTGTAAAACTGGTACTAAAATATATAAGCGCTTAGCAGCATAGTGTACATATACATACATGTCCAAAATAAACATAACATGGCACAAAATGTACACAAAAATGTCCAAAAGAAAACTACTAGGAGCTAGCTCATTAAACAATGATCCCAAAAATATCTGCACAACGGAAAAGCCATCCAGTCATCCGGTAAGCAAGACATCATTCTATCTTGCCCTTACCCTTCGCCTGCTCAGAACCACCTGAAAAATAATCAATAACATGGGGTAAGATAATAATCTCAGTGGGTTCCCTATCTTATGGGTCCACTCGGCTCTACGGGCTTTTCTAATCAATAATCAACCCAAGTCAACAAGGGAATGAAGACTTAAGCGATGGGGAAACTAACTCGCAATGTATGGCAACATGTACCTGAGTTCTCACAACTCAACCACAATCATTATTCAGATCATGAAACATCAATTCTCGAACGGACTTACGTCTAAGCCAGACCCGGTTCTTGCATGCTCGTATGATTCGACTTTCGCGGTGGATATCGGGTCCTCTATGAGGCTTAATCCCTAGTTCAAGCGATCGTCACCAGTATGGGAATCTAACCCACTTAGGGTCTCGTTCACCGTATGGGAATCTAACCCACTTAGGCGTCCACCTTTCCCCCACGTCCGTCGTGGTTGGGACTCAAACCCAATTGAGGCTCGGATCATCGGTCTCACATCCCAATGCTTACTCATCTAAGCATACCAAATAGAGATGTGCACCATCATAGAAAACACACATATGAATACATGATCGGTTCCACAAACCATCAGTTCTACAAATCATAATAAGATCCATCATTCACAGGTGACTTCATTCACCACCATACATAACCAATAAAATGGCATGTTCCATACAATGTGTCTCACTCTCAATCATAACAACCATTCATCCACGACCTCCACATAAGCGTCGTATGAATGAATATCGTCATCCAACGTTATGTAAGTTATAAACCTAACTCATGGCCCAATACCAATCCTAGGTTAACTTACTAGATTGATCAAGTAATTTTCACCATTAGCATGTATTCAACACAAGCATAGCATCACAAATGATTAATGGTTGGAAGAATTCTCTTAGAAACAATTAAGAAATGGATTTTGAAGTTTTTAACATAAATCAATCGATTGGTTGGGGAGGCCCAATCGATTGGATCCTCTCACATTTCTGTTTTTTAAAGTTTGCACAAGATCAAACGATTGATCCTCAGTGTCAATCGATTGGCTCACTAAAATTTTCCATTGTTCCAAAATAGAAAGTTTGTGCAATTGATTGTAATGCAATGTCAATCGTGGTCCTGCTAAAAATCCATTTTCTGCAAAACAAAATGGTTGTGCAATCTATTGATTGCAGGGACCAATCGATTGGTCGTCACACATTTTCACTTTTCCATTTCACTGAACACCATTTCCTCTGTTAAACCATTTCCAACAAAACACCCACTCCTTCTTCCAACCAACCCATCACACTACAAGCTTATATACACATATATAACAAGTTCATAACCACAAGGATTTCAAGGTCATAACCACAACCAATCATTTACCCACAACCACAATAATCATATTATCACAACAATCATAAGAACACATCAAAGCACATGTTCATGGAAATCAACAAGAGAAAGAGAGAGAGATATCATTTAGCATGGACTTTCATGATTTATCTACGACTCTACAACCCTAATCCTCTAGAAATCTAGAGTTTCTAACTAGAACCCACCTCAAGAAATAGAAGAGGAGAAGTTGTTGGAGATGAGATGAGGATGAAGATGATGGTTTTGAGTCCAAGATTTCTTCTTCTTCTTCTCCACTAGCCTTGTGTTTTTCTTCTTCTCTTGAGCTTCTTCTTTCTCTCTACTCACTTGTCTGATACATTGAGAAAACATTTGGCATGTGGTAGGTGGTATGAGATACAAACATGTGGTGATGAGTGAGTCAAAGGTTACTAGCAAGTGGCCATGAACATTTGTGTGGTTAATAAGTGGTAGAAACAAATATCTTAAGTGGTACTAACCATAACATATGTTCTACCAGAGCAATTGACCAATTATTAGTGTTACCAAAATGTCCCAATTAATAAAATGTCAGTCCCAATTAATATTAATTAAGTCAACTTGAACTCACTATTTACTCTATTTATCCCAATTGACAACTTTTAGAGCACATAAGAACTCAATTGATCTCAATTAATAGGAATTTGGGTATTTAAGAAAATACGGGGTATTACATGATCTGTGGCAAAAAATGAACACATTTCAAAAAAATCAAAAAGTTGGTGTATGCAGTAAATGCGAATTATAGCAACGGATATATTTTTCAACTTATATTAAAATTTCTTAAATGCAAAATAATATAAAAAAGTATTTTTAATTAAGAAATTAGTGTTCAATAATCTTTTATATAATATTATTAAGTCAATTTGTATTTGATATAAATAAAGATATTAATAAAGACATCCACAACATATTATTTATATAGAGAGAAGCAAAAAACACATTTAAATTTTTGGAGCGGTTAAAAGATATTGGTGGTCATAACACGTTTTGCATTTTGTGAAAAATATCCTCAGTAAAAATTGACAGCGGGGTAGCGAGGGATGACCCTTGTAAATACGTTTATTTCCAAAAAAAGCAGAAACTTGGAGTGTGTGAAATAAATAGCAATCTGGTCAGAACACGCTTAATATTTTGCGAATGGCTACCCTCAGCAAAATTGGATCGTTGAGGTTAGCGAGGGGTGATGTATATGCAAATTATTTCAACTGATATATTTTTCATTTTATATATTTTTAATTAATAAATTAGTGTTCAAATAATCTTTTATATTATATTATTAAGTTAATTTGTATTTGATAAAAAAAAGATATTTATAAACACATGCAAAACATATTATATAGGAGGGAAGCAAAAAACTCATTTAAATTTTTGGAACGGTCAAAAGTATTGGTGGTCATAACACGTTTTGCATTTTGTAAGAAAATATCCTCAGCAAAAAATGACAGTGGGGTAGCGAGGGATGACCCTTGTCAAAACGTCTATTTCTAAGAAAAGCAGAAAGTTGGTGTATGTGCATTAAATAGAAATCTGGTCTTGACACGCTTAACATTTTGTGAATGGCAACCCTCAGCAAAATTCGAGCGTTGGGGTTAGCGAGGGGTGATCTGTGGCAAAAAAGGAACACATTTTAAAAAAATCAAAAAATTGGTGTATGCAGTAAATGCAAATTATTTCAACAGGTATATTTTTCAATTTATATAAAAATTTCTTAAATACAAAATAATATAAAAAAATATTTTTAATTAAGAAATTAGTGTTCAATAATCTTTTATATAATATTATTAAGATAATCTGTATTTGATAAAAATAAAGATATTAATAAACACATACAAAGCATATATATATACATATATATATATATATATATATATATATATATATATATATATATATATATAAAGGGTTGCCCTCTCAATAGAGAAAAAATATATTTAGGAGAGAATTAAAAAACTCATTTAAATTTTTGGAGCGGTTAAAAGATATGGGTGGTCAGAACACGTTTTGCATTTTTGAGAAAATATCCTTAGTAAAAATTGACAGTGGGGTAGCGAGGGATAACCCTTGGCAAGATTTATTTTCAAAAAAAGCAGAAAGTTGGTGTGTGTCCATTAAATAACAGTGGTGTAGCGAGGGATGACCCTTATTAATGTTTATCTCCAAAAAAAAAGAAGCAAGTTGGTGTGTGTGCAATAAATAGCAAACTGAACACACTTAACATTTTGTGAATGGCTACCCTCAGCAAAATTCGAGCATTGAGGTTAGCGAGAGGTGACCTCTGGCAAAAAAGGAACGCATTTAAAAAAAAATCAAAAAATTGGTGTATGCAGTAAATGTGAATTATTGCAACGGATATATTTTTCAACTTATATTAAGTTTTCTTAAATTCAAAATAATATAAAAAAAGATTTTTAATTAAGAAATTAGTGTTCAATAATCTTTTATATAATATTATTAAGTTAATTTGTATTTGATAAAAATAAAGATATTAATAAACACATGCAAAACATATATATATAATATATATATATATATATATATATATATATATATATATATATATATATATATATATATATATATATATATATATATATATATATATATATATATATATATATATATATATATATAAGGGCCCTCTTAATAGAGAAAAAATATATTTAGGAGGGAAGCAAAAATCTCATTTAAATTTGTGGAATGATCAAAAGTATTGGTGGTCATAACACGTTTTGCATATTGTGAGAAAATACCCTCAGCAAAATTTGACCGTTGAGGTTAGCAAAAAAGTTTGTGTATAGCAGTAAATGTGAATTATTGCAACAAATATATTTTTCAATTTACATTTAAAAAGTTGCATTGAACTTAAATTGAGAACAAAGATAAGAACAAAAGAAAAAGAAAATGTGAATGGAGGAAGATTAAATAAAAATTATATAAGAAAAATTTAATAATAATAATAATAATAATGATAAGTTATTACTATTAATAACAAAGTTAATACTAATTATTATTATTATTATTATGTATAATTTTAAATAAAATTTAATAATAATAATAATAATAATGCATAAAACATTATTATTATTATTATGTGTAATTTTAATTATTATTATTATTATTATTATTATTATTATTATTATTATTATTATTATAACAATAATGTATAAAACATAAGCTAAATATAATTATTAATTAAAGAATATCTTTTATGTCATTTTACATGTAATAGCGAGTGAAATCGTTATTTTATCAAAGATTTTAATAACTTATCAGTTATTAGTCATCAGCTATCAGTTATCATTCATCAACTATAAATTATCAACTATCAGTCATCAAATATAAACTTTCAACTAATTTATTTGAATTTTTTTTGAAATAACCATGTTTTTTCAAATATATTTTCAAAATAACCATTGTTTCTAAATATTTACCAATATAACCACTTTTCCAAAGAAAAAGTAACACAGACGTCATTTGTATTGGCACATGCAATGAAACTTTTGTACATATAAGTCATTGGCATTGGCGCATGCATGTTCATGGCGCCACTAGGAGTGGCGCATGCATGTCCTATGCGCCACATGCAATGGCACATGCATAGTCCACTCAGTGGAGGCGCCAATGCATGTGGCTATTGCTCCTACAACCCATCTATAAATACAACATCACCCTCCCATACTTTTTCACACATATTCTTACTATCTCCTTCCATTTTTATTTAAAATGTCTTTATATATGTGTCCTTATTCACAAGAGAAATGTCGATTTAATTTGTTTTCAGCAGTGCAGTCTCCGATGAAGATCCGACTTTGGAATGTAGATACGTTCGAACATCTTAACATGACCTTGAACTGTTGGTTAGATGGAGAAATTATAGGGGGTGAAAATATTAGAAGAATTCAATGGCTTGATACCACGTTCAACCAAAATGGAGAAGTTCATTTTTGGGTGAATGTTAAAACTGACAGAGACGTTCACATGGTGATGTATACTTCTCACAAAAAAAAATAATGGTTGTAATCGCATAGTTATGTTGTTTATTTATTGTATTTGCTTGTGATGTTATTTTATTGTTTTAATTGTTTGTGTTGTTGTTTAATTGTTGTTTAATTGTTGTTTTCAAGTTATTGTAACTGAATCTTATGATATTTATGAAATGAATGTTGTTTTTAATATAAAGTAAAGGGTTACAGTTAAAATTATGTTGTTGTGCTTGGTCCAACAATGGGACAGTTTGTATGATTATGACCGGTTTGGCAACATGAACTACATAATCTATCCATTTTGTTCGCCATATCCATTTCGGTTCGAATACGGATACTGTTTGGGCGGCCCTTTTTCTTTCTTTGCATTATTTCATTGTGCCAGAGCATGTCCCCTTGATATGAAGGCCAATAATCCTCTTTTTCTACCACCGAAAAAACTAATTTTATAAACATTGCATAGCTTTATGACTTTGTAAATGGTGGATAATAAGTTGGGAGGATATTGTGGAACCTTTGAACATGCCTCTATGACATGGGAGCAGAGCGGGCGAAAGGCTTGGAACTTTCCATAGTCGCACCAACCTCTATCTAGTTCCACTCGATAGTGTCCCCTCGGTATACCTTCATTGTGATCCATTGACTCAGCAACACTATAACAACCTTTAGTACGGTCAAACACTGTGACCACGTGTGCGTTAGCTTTGGCAGCTTCTTCTTTAATGAATTTCATTGAAGCATCATTGAACATCTGCCCAGATTGTAATACTAAACTCCATTTGGAATGTATGATCTCAAACAGTTCCCCTATCCTAAAGTAAGTTGCTTGCAATAAAGAAGTTATTGGTAGGTTTCATATGCCTTTGAAGACAGGGTTCATTGATTCCACAAGATTTGTCATCATGTGGCCCCATCGTTGACCGTTTTCGTATGCCCTAGTCCACTTCTCAAATGGAATATTGTCAATCCACCTTACTGCATCTGCGTTTGACAATCTGATGTATCCGCGATAGTGTTTGAAGGAAGATTCTGTTAATGCATACCATACGTTGACAACCTTCTTCCGTAGCGTTTTGTCTTTGATCTCCCGCCATTATCAATGTTTTTATAGGCACTCATAATTGATGGGTGTCTGTCTCAGATCAAACATAAGTTAGGCTTATGAGCAACGTGCAATCGGAGATTTTTTAGTTAAAAACTCCATCCCCACCAGTCTCCCCTTCAACTAGTGCAACGGAGATTAGAAAATGTTGTTGCTGCCTTCTTATACCACTACCATGAGTAGTGTTCCTTTATATTTCTCATACAACCATGTACTATCAATTTGTATAATAGGTTTACATAAAAAAAAAATCTTTGATGCATGGTTGATATGCCCAAAAGAGTCGATGGATATGCCATTACCACTAACACAAGTCTCGTCTGGTGTAATATCCCATATTCCCTTAAATGCTCAATTAGTTGTCAGTTGAGACCTATTGAATTCCTATGTATTATATCTTTGGTTAGTTGTAACAATTGAAGCTCCTATGTGCTCTAAATGTTGTCAATTGGGACCAATAGAGTAAATGGTGAACTCTGAAGGGATTGATTATTAATAAAGAGACATACCAATATTAATAAGTACAAGAAAGGGCATTTTTGGTAACATTAATAATTGGTCAATTGGTGCTGGAAGATAAAATATCAATTGGGATATTTTGGTTACTACTTAATATTATACATTATATATATTATATGGTACGTGTGGTGGAAAAGGAAAAAAGAAGAAGTGGATAAGAAGAGAGGTGGTAGGTAAGAGGAAAGAAGATATATCAGAAAGAAGAAAAGAAAGGAAAGAAAAGAAAGAAAGGGAAGAGGAGAAAAAGAGGAAAAGAGGAAAAGAGAAAGAGGAAGAAGACTCATGGGAGAAGAAGAAGATGAAGCCATGGAACCACCATCATCTCATCTTCATCATCAACAACTTCATCTTCTTCTACTAGGTGAGTTCTTAGATAGTTTTAGCATTGGGGGAAAATAATCTATATTTGTGGGGTTAGGGTTTGTGTAAATTGGGATAAAGTTGTTGTGTGCATACTCCCTATCCATGATATGTGTTGAAAAATCATGTTATGTTGAAATAGTAGGTAAAAATGGTATATGGAAAGGAAAATAAAAGAGGAGTTATTTAAGGAAAGAAGTTACTGAGAGAATTAATTTGAAATTGGAATTTTTCCTCTTTTTACCGTGTTAACCGGTTAACGGTATGAGGTAACCGGTTAATGCGCAGCTAACACTGAAACAAAATTTAATTTCCTGTTTGTACAGAATATGTCACCAAGGGGATTCAAACCTAGGACCTCCTTGAAACTGTACATGCCTTACCACTAGGCTAGAGAGGTTGTTGTTGAATGCTTATGCAATGAATAAATATTAACCTAAATCTTGATTAAGATAGATTGATGAATTAATTGAGTATTATACCTCCGTTTTGGACACGGCCGGATGCGTTAGAAAGATAACGTAAAAGGGCTATTATTATTGTTCCATGTTATAAAATATTATGTGATTTATAAATGCCATGAATTTTATCATGATGAAAATTACATATTGTTGTTATGTGGAAGGTGAAATAACATGATTAAAAACCTTACAAAGATGAGTGAGGAAACCTAGAAGAATAATTTGATTAATAACTTAGAAAGATAATCTAGGTTATGGAACATGTGAGATACATGTATGAGAATACGGTATTCATTCGTACGACGCTTATGTGAGGTCGTGGACGAATTGTTGCCATGATTGAGAATGAGACGCATTGTATGGAACATGCCATGTTATTATTTGTGTATTATGGTGAATGAAGTCACCTATGATTGATGAATTTGTTATGGTTCGTGGAACCAATGTTTTATGGAACCGATCATGTATTCAGAATGTGTGTTTTTCTGTGGTGGTACACATCTCTTGTGGTATGCTTAGATGAGTAAGCATTGGGATGTGGGACCAATGATTCGAGCCTCAAATGGGTTTGAGCCCCAACCATGGCGGACATGGGGGAAAGGTGGACACCTAAGTGGGTTAGAGTCCCATACGGTGAAAGATACTCAAAGTGGGTTAGAGTCCCATACGAGTGATGGTTCTTAAAAGTGGGTTAGAGTCCCATAGGGGAACCTGATATCCACCGCGAAAGTCGAATCATACGGACATGCGTGAACCAAGCCTTGGCCTAGACGTAGGTCCGGTTGGGGATCGATGTTGCGTGAATCTGAATAATGATCGTGGTTGAGTTATGAGAACTCAGATGCATGTTGCCATACAATTGCGAGTTAGTTCCCCATCGTTCAAGTCTTCGTTCCCTTGTTGACTTGAGTTGGATATGAGTTGAATATTGATTAGAAACCCTGTAGAGCCGAGTGGACCCATAGGATAGGAGAACTCACCGGGATTATTATCTCATCCCATCATTGTTGTTATTTTTCAGGTATTCTTTACAGGTTGGATCTAAGAGAAACTATTATGGATGTTTCAAGGATTGCTGTTCATTATGATCTTCCGCTGTGGAGTTATGTGCAATGAAGATATTGTACATAGTTCTTAGATTTCTTTTTTATTGTTTAGGCATTATTGTATAACATGTTCCATTGATGTTTTTAGTTTGGACATGTGTATATCTTAATGCCATTAGGCACTTATGTTGTGACAGTACCAAAATTTAACACTTGTATGATATTATTCTAGATATATATTATACGGGTTGTTACATCTGGGGTATACATCGACAACATTTTCAAATTGACAATAATCCCTGGAGCATAATGCTTAAGTGCCACCAAGTATTTTTGAAGTTCTTTGTATGACTCCTCCCAATTTCCAAACACTTTTTCAACTGCCTTAGTCCTAGCTATCCATGGCTTTTTGTATGATGGAGTAAAATTGTATTGTGTAACAATATGCGACATTATTGTACTCGCCTTTAATGAAGGATTGTCACTAATGAGAGACAAAATTTCATTGCATATTAATTAAGAGCTGAGTTTGTGATGGTCCTGCATCTGATTCGTGATTAAGCAAGTGTGAACTAGACCCATAGAACCTATCTCCCAAGAATCACTCCTCTTCTAGTAAGATGCTGACAACCGGAACAGGATAGCTCATTACAAAAATATATCTTATACCTCATTATATTAGTTCGATCGACCCCATAATCAACTGATAATTCCATGTGATACTTTTTAATGACTTTGACACAATCTTCTTTAGTGCGAAATTTGTCTCCTTCTTTCAGTGATCCTTGAATTTACATATAAGGATTGTGAAATATATCTGACAAAGGTTTATCTGCACCCAAATTCAAGCTTGTCATGTGTAGGTGGACAATATACATGACTAGTTGGTAATGACTAGTCGATAACTCAAGCTTGTCTCCTTCTATAAATATTGATGTTTATCAGCCTTTCCATCAAACACACTCTACCTATCTACATTGTCTGCAACAATCAACCTATCTACATTGTCTACAATAGTCAACCTATCTACATTGTCTGAAACACTTAACCAATCTACATTGTCTACAACACTCAACCTATCTATTTTGTCAACAACAGATACTCAAACGCATTCAACAAAATGTCTCTACAGACAATGGATGATGAACATCGAGGAACAATCGACAATATTGTGACATTTGAAAGTTGTTATTTAACTTCCCTAATATTATTGTTTATTACTTATTCTTACTTAATTATTAATTATCTTTTGTTAGGACCCAAAGAGATTTCGATTTCGTGTACATGAATATGTATCACACGATCCTTTGATAGAACCGTATTTACGAGCATGCGGATAAATGCGTATTTACGAGCATGTAGTAAATGTGAATTATTGCAATGGATATATTTTACAATTTTTATTAAAATTTCTTAAATGCAAAATATATATATATATATATATATATATATATATATATATATATATATATATATATATATATATATATATATATATATATATATATTAGTTAAGAAATTAGAGTTCAATAATCTTTGATATAATATTATTAAGTTAATTTGTATTTGATAAAAATAAAGATATTAATAAACACATGCAAAATATAATATATATATATATATATATATATATATATATATATAATATATATATATATATATATATATATATATATATATTATATATATATATATATATATATATATATATATAAGGGGTTGCCCTCTCAATAGAGAAAAAGTATATTTAGGAGGGAAGCAAAAAACTCATTTAAATTTTTAGAGTGGTTAAAGATATTGAAGGTAAGAACTCGTTTTGCATTTTATGAGAAAATATCCTCAGCAAAAATTGACAGTGGGGTAGCGAGCGATGGCCCTTGTCAATAAATAGCAAGGGTGTGTGTGCAATAAATAGCAATCTGGTCAGAACCCGCTTAACATTTTGTGAATGGCTACTGTAACACCCTTCTAAAATACCCCAAATATTTAATTAAAATACTAAACACATATCAGAGTAATTATGCAGTTAAGGGTGTCACACAATCATTCACACCATGTTCCAAAATAACTGTCATGCTCTTTATTTAATCAATTAAACATTTGCATAAATCGCAGCGGATATAATTCAAATTAATCAAAACATGTAACATACTACATGTAAACTGGTTCAACAATCTTTAACAATATAATTAAAAAGGTTCCCTCCCGATGTTACATCTATCAGAGCATGACCCACTAAGGAGACTACACTAGACTCCAAGCATTCGCTTCTACTCAACTCATTTCTCGTTACCTGAAAAATAGTTGTAAGGGTGAGTTCCTCAATCGATATAATAAGCATTATAGAATATAATGTCATGTTAAGTAATTTAACACATTAATCACCCTAATCACAACATACAATCAGTAACAGCACATCAGCTCAACATCATACTCAACACCAACATAAAACACAAGTATAATCTCAAATCATACTCCACAACAACACAAACACACGTATAATATTGGAATACATCCATTCATATTATACGCCATACATACATTATGCAATGAGACTCCACACATGCGGTACCGACTATTCTTGAACATATAGTTCAAGCTCACCGATCAAATCCAGATACGGCTACTAAGCTCACTAGTCCCACTCATTTGAGATCTAATGACTCACTCACTAATTCCTCACCATGGGAATTAGCTACAGCCCCAAAGGCTATGCTATGCACACTAATCATCTAGCATGCAAACATCAACAACAAATCCATAATGATTCACTCACTAATTCCTCACCATGGGAATTAGCTACAGCCCCAAAGGCTATGCTATGCACACTAATCATCTAGCATGCAAACATCAACAACAAATCCATAATGATTCACTCACTAATTCCTCACCATGGGAATTAGCTACAGCCCCAAAGGCTATGCTATGCACGCTAATCATCTAGCAATGCAGCATCAACAACAATTCACAACGGACATAAGCTCACACTCTAAGCCATACAACAGTCCATTCACAAATACATGCATAATATATACATTCATAGCATTATGCATATCATCATACATCATCAACACATGTATCAACACATCATTATCATGTAAATCAATTAAACACAGTATTAGCACACTCTACTAATACCTATACTGCTCAAAACAGCGGGATATAATCCCTATTACATCATACGCCAACATAGGCCAACTCTCAATTATGTACACAACATTAAAAAGCCAATTTTTCCACTCTGCAACAGTGTTAACCGGTTAACGCCCTGGGTTAGCCGGTTAACGCAGGCAAAACACATTTTCTGGCAAAACGCAACAGCGTTAACCGGTTAACGCCCTAGGTTAACCGGTTAACGCAGGCAAAACAGCACATTTTCACCAATTATAACAGTGTTAACCGGTTAACGCCCTGGGTTAACCGGTTAACGCAGACAAAACAGCAGTTCCTGCGCTAACACAAGGCAGAATGCAGAATTCTCCGTATTTTCCGCCGTTGGAGGACTTCCGGACCTCCGATTCCGATTCCGTAAAAAGCTATACGTTCGGAATTTCACAACTAACCCAAACACAGATTCAATTTCAGTCTAAATACAATTTATCCAACATAATTCTTCAGCATCAACAATCCCAATTAGGGTCAAATTAACGGCTTATCACTACCCATCACATATTATCCCATAATACCCATCAATCGACGATAAACCCCCCTTACTTGATTTATCCGGCAAATCTTTGAGCTCCAAGCTTTTCTCTCTTCAACCTTCAGCCCTTGCTCTGTCTCTTTGCCCTTTTCCTCTTTCACGATCGTTTCTCTGTTTTCACGTGAAACTTTCTTTTTACCAAATGGGATTCTTTCTCTTATTTCCAACATATATATATTTTCCGAATAATAATAATAATCCAAAAATAATAATAATAAAATTTCCAATTATTTAATTAAATTAATAAATAAATTATTAACTCAATTTAAATAATTATTTTATTATTATCGGGGTGTTACAACTCTCCCCCACTAAAAGAGTTTTCGTCCTCGAAAACATACCTCAAGCGAACAACTCTGGGTAAGACTCCTTCATCTTACTCTCCAGTTCCCAAGTCACGTTGCCACCTGCTGGTCCTCCCCAAGCTACCTTCACCAAGGCAATCTCTTTACCCCGCAACTGCTTCAACTCTCGATCCTCGATCCTCATAGGTGATGTTTCAACAGTCAGGTTATCTCTCACCTGTACATCATCTACTTGGACTACATGCGACGGATCATGAATGTACCTCCTCAGCTGAGACACATGAAAAACTTCATGCAAATTCGCAAGTGACGGCGGTAAAGCGATACGATAGGCTACCTCCCCTATCCTCTCCAAAATCTGATAAGGACCAATAAATCGAGGTGTCAACTTTTTCGACTTCAAAGCTCGACCAACACCAGTTATCGGAGTAACACGAAGAAACACATGATCTCCCTCTTGGAACTCAAGTGACTTCCTCCTCTTATCATGATAACTCTTCTGACGACTCTGAGCAATTCTCATCTTCTCCTGAATCATCTTAATCTTTTCTGTAGTCTGTTGAACAATCTCCGGTCCAACCACAACACTCTCACCGGACTCATACCAACATAAAGGTGTCCGACATCTCCTACCATACAAAGCTTCAAACGGTGCCATACCAATGCTCGAATGAAAACTATTGTTGTAGGTAAACTCAATCAAAGGCAAATAACCATCCCAAGCACCTCCTTTTTCCAAGACACAAGCCCTCAAAAGATCCTCTAGTGACTGAATCGTCCTCTCAGTCTGACCATCAGTCTGCGGATGATATGCAGAACTCAATCTCAGCTTAGTTCCCAAAGCCCTCTGCAAACCTTCCCAGAACTTCGATGTAAATCTAGGATCTCTGTCCGAAACAATACTCGACGGAATACCATGCAAACTTACAACCTTCTCAATATACAACTCGGCTAATCTCTCTAACGGATAATCCATTCTGATCGGAATGAAATGAGCCGATTTTGTCAACCTGTCAACAATCACCCAAATGGCTTCAAAATTCTTATTTGTCCTCGGCAAACCAGAAACAAAATCCATACTGATACTATCCCACTTCCACTCTGGAATAGTCAACGGTTGCATTAGCCCAGACGGCTTCTGATGCTCAATTTTTGACTTCTGACAAGTCAAACAGGAATAAACAAAACTCGCAATCTCTCTTTTCATTCCCGGCCACCAAAATAACTTTTTCAAATCATGGTACATCTTCGTAGCCCCAGGATGAATACTCAGGCCACTACGATGTCCTTCCTCAAGAATACTCTTCTTAAGTTCGATAACATCCGGAATACACACCCGATTACCAAATTTCAAAACATCATTCTCATCAACTCTGAATTCACCACCTTGGCCTTGATTCACTAAGGTCAACTTATCAACCAAAAACACATCGGATTTCTGACCCTCTCTGATCTCATCCAGAATACCACTGGTTAACTTCAACATTCTCAATTTAACACTATTGTGAGTACTCTCACACACCAAACTCAAGTCTCTAAACTGCTCAATTAAATCCAATTCTCTAACCATTAACATAGACATATGTAATGATTTCCGACTCAATGCATCAGCCACTACGTTTGCTTTACCCGGATGGTAATTCAAACCAAAGTCATAATCCTTCAGAAATTCTAACCATCTCCTCTGTCTCATATTCAGCTCTTTCTGATCAAACAAATACTTTAAACTTTTATGGTCACTGAAAACCTCAAATCTTGACCCATACAAGTAATGCCTCCATAATTTCAGAACAAATACCACAGCTGCCAACTCTAAATCATGTGTCGGATAGTTCCTCTCATGAACCCTCAGTTGTCTCGAAGCATAAGCTATAACCTGCTTATTCTGCATCAACACACCACCCAAACCCAACAATGAAGCATCACAGTAAACCTCAAATGGTTCCGACGGACTCGGTAATATCAGAATAGGAGCAGTAGTCAACCTTCTCTTTAACTCTTGGAAACCTTCTTCACATTTCGAGTCCCAAACAACGCTTGCCCCTTTCTAGTCAACATCGTCAACGGTAACGCCAACTTAGAAAATCCCTCAATGAACTTCCTATAATAACCAGCCAAACCAAGGAAACTTCGAATCTCAGCAACAGACTTCGGAGCTTCCCACTTAGACACCGCTTCTATCTTAGAAGGATCAACAGCAACACCACCTCTTGAAATCACATGACCAAGAAAACTAACCTCTTCTAACCAAAATTCACACTTAGACAGTTTAGCAAACAACTTCTTTTCTCGTAGAACTCCTAAAACCACTCTCAAATGCTCAGCATGCTCTTCTTCAGATTTCGAATACACCAAAATATCATCAATAAACACCACGACAAACTTGTCTAGGTACGGATGGAAAATCCTATTCATATACTCCATAAACACTCCAGGCGCATTAGTCACACCAAAAGGCATTACAGAATACTCATAATGTCCATACCTTGTTCTGAAAGCAGTCTTCTGAATATCCTCAGTTTTCACACGTATCTGATGATACCCAGATCTCAAATCTATTTTGCTGAACACACTCGCACCAACCAACTGATCCATCAAATCATCAATCCTCGGCAAAGGATACCGATTCTTGATCGTCACTTTATTCAGTTGCCTGTAGTCCACACACAACCTCATAGTACCTTCTTTCTTTTTAACTAATAACACTGGTGCACCCCACGGTGACACACTCGGACGAATAAATTTCTTATCCAACAAATCTTCCAACTGACTCTTCAATTCAGTTAACTCAACAGCAGACATACGGTACGGAGCCATCGATATCGGCCTAGTACCAGGCACCAAATCAATCGAGAACTCAACTTCCCGCTCTGGCGGTAATTCATTCACTTCTTCCGGAAACACGTCAGGAAAATCACACACCACGGCTAGATCACAAATCGCCAGTTTATCTTTAGCCTCCAAAGTCGCTAACAGCATAAACAACTCTGCCCCATCTACTACTGCCTCATTCACCTGCCTCGCTGATAGAAACAAACTCTTTCCTTCCTCAATCTCAGGAAAAATCACAGTCTTATCAAAACAGTTGATATAAACTCGGTTAAACACCAACCAGTTCATACCCAAGATAACATCAATCTGCACTAGTGGAAGACACACAAGGTCTATCCCAAAATCTCTACCAAAAATACTCAAAGGACAACTCAAGCAAACTGAAGTAGTAGTCACTGAACCCTTCGCAGGAGTATCAATCACCATACTACCATACATCTCAGATATCTCTAACTTAAGTTTCACAGCACAATCCAAAGATATAAAGGAATGAGTAGCACCGGTGTCAATAATAGCTACAAGAGGAAAGCCATTAATATAACACGTACCTCGGATCAACCGATCATCTGCAGAAGTCTCAGAACCCGATAAAGCAAAGACCTTGCCTCCCGACTGGTTCTCTCTCTTTGGCTTAGGACACTGTGGACTGATATGACCCAACTCTCCACAGTTGAAACAAGTTACAGTCTTCAACCGACACTCTGCAGCCAAATGACCACCTTTGCCACACTTGAAACACTTCATCTCAGCACTGGTACACTCATGGACACGATGTCCAGCCCGACCACATCTATAACACTTAGCAGGGGCACTAGAGTCTCCCCCACTAGGCCTCTTCATCCCACTCTGCTTCTGGAAACCTTTGCCAGCTGCATACGGTTTTCCACGATCATTCTGATTCTTGCCTTTCCTATCAACCCTTTGCTGATAGCTCTCTGCTCTGGCTTTGGAATCCTGTTCAAAAATCCTGCAACAGTCAACCAAATCAGAAAACACTCTAATCCGCTGATACCCAATAGCCTGCTTGATCTCGGGACGTAACCCGTTCTCAAACTTCACACATTTCGAAAATTCTCCAGCAGCCTCATTATAGGGAGTGTAATACTTCGACAGCTCTGTGAACTTAGCAGCATACTCAGTAACAGACTTGTTACCCTGCTTCAATTCCAAGAACTCTATCTCTTTCTTTCCTCTGACATCCTCTGGAAAGTACTTCCTCAGAAATCTCTCTCTGAATACAGCCCAAGTGATCTCAGCATTCCCAGCATTTTCCAACTCAGTGCGGGTAGCAACCCACCAATCATCTGCTTCTTCTGACAGCATATGCGTACCGAACCTGACCTTCTGGTTATCGGCACACTCAGTTACTCGGAAGATTCTCTCGATCTCCTTCAACCACTTCTGAGCGCCATCTGGATCGTATGCTCCTTTGAACATTGGAGGATTGTTCTTCTGGAACTCACTCAGTTGACGAGCAGCTCCCATTCCCACAACATTCGGATTTCCTCCAAGTACTCAAGCTAGCATACCCAGAGCCTCAGCAATCGCAGCATCATCTCTACCTCTTCCAGCCATCTCTATTCTGAAAACCCAAAAAAACTAAAACAATGAGTACTGATAGGGTTACACAACACCTATCCCGTACAGGGAAACAGAATAATTACGACTCGACTCGACCGACTATGCTCTGATACCACTAATGTAACACCCTTCTAAAATACCCCAAATATTTAATTAAAATACTAAACACATATCAGAGTAATTATGCAGTTAAGGGTGTCACACAATCATTCACACCATGTTCCAAAATAACTGTCATGCTCTTTATTTAATCAATTAAACATTTGCATAAATCGCAGCGGATATAATTCAAATTAATCAAAACATGTAACATACTACATGTAAACTGGTTCAACAATCTTTAACAATATAATTAAAAAGGTTCCCTCCCGATGTTACATCTATCAGAGCATGACCCACTAAGGAGACTACACTAGACTCCAAGCATTCGCTTCTACTCAACTCATTTCTCGTTACCTGAAAAATAGTTGTAAGGGTGAGTTCCTCAATCGATATAATAAGCATTATAGAATATAATGTCATGTTAAGTAATTTAACACATTAATCACCCTAATCACAACATACAATCAGTAACAGCACATCAGCTCAACATCATACTCAACACCAACATAAAACACAAGTATAATCTCAAATCATACTCCACAACAACACAAACACACGTATAATATTGGAATACATCCATTCATATTATACGCCATACATACATTATGCAATGAGACTCCACACATGCGGTACCGACTATTCTTGAACATATAGTTCAAGCTCACCGATCAAATCCAGATACGGCTACTAAGCTCACTAGTCCCACTCATTTGAGATCTAATGACTCACTCACTAATTCCTCACCATGGGAATTAGCTACAGCCCCAAAGGCTATGCTATGCACACTAATCATCTAGCATGCAAACATCAACAACAAATCCATAATGATTCACTCACTAATTCCTCACCATGGGAATTAGCTACAGCCCCAAAGGCTATGCTATGCACACTAATCATCTAGCATGCAAACATCAACAACAAATCCATAATGATTCACTCACTAATTCCTCACCATGGGAATTAGCTACAGCCCCAAAGGCTATGCTATGCACGCTAATCATCTAGCAATGCAGCATCAACAACAATTCACAACGGACATAAGCTCACACTCTAAGCCATACAACAGTCCATTCACAAATACATGCATAATATATACATTCATAGCATTATGCATATCATCATACATCATCAACACATGTATCAACACATCATTATCATGTAAATCAATTAAACACAGTATTAACACACTCTACTAATACCTATACTGCTCAAAACAGCGGGATATAATCCCTATTACATCATACGCCAACATAGGCCAACTCTCAATTATGTACACAACATTAAAAAGCCAATTTTTCCACTCTGCAACAGTGTTAACCGGTTAACGCCCTGGGTTAACCGGTTAACGCAGGCAAAACACATTTTCTGGCAAAACGCAACAGCGTTAACCGGTTAACGCCCTGGGTTAACCGGTTAACGCAGGCAAAACAGCACATTTTCACCAATTATAACAGTGTTAACCGGTTAACGCCCTGGGTTAACCGGTTAACGCAGACAAAACAGCAGTTCCTGCGCTAACACAAGGCAGAATGCAGAATTCTCCGCATTTTCCGCCGTTGGAGGACTTCCGGACCTCCGATTCCGATTCCGTAAAAAGCTATACGTTCGGAATTTCACAACTAACCCAAACACAGATTCAATTTCAGTCTAAATACAATTTATCCAACATAATTCTTCAGCATCAACAATCCCAATTAGGGTCAAATTAACGGCTTATCACTACCAATCACATATTATCCCATAATACCCATCAATCGACGATAAACCCCCCTTACTTGATTTATCCGGCAAATCTTTGAGCTCCAAGCTTTTCTCTCTTCAACCTTCAGCCCTTGCTCTGTCTCTTTGCCCTTTTCCTCTTTCACGATCGTTTCTCTGTTTTCACGTGAAACTTTCTTTTTACCAAATGGGATTCTTTCTCTTATTTCCAACATATATATATTTTCCGAATAATAATAATAATCCAAAAATAATAATAATAAAATTTCCAATTATTTAATTAAATTAATAAATAAATTATTAACTCAATTTAAATAATTATTTTATTATTATCGGGGTGTTACAGCTACCCTCAACAAAATTGGATCGTTGAGGTTAGCGAGGGGTGATCTGTGGCAAAAAAGGAACGCATTTAAAAAAAATCAAAAAATTGGTGTATGTAGTAAATACAAATAATTGCAACGGATATATTTTTCAATTTATATTAAAATTTCTTAAATGCAAAAAAAAAAATATTTTTAATTAAGAAATTAGTGTTCAATAATCTTTTGTATAATATTATTAAGTTAATTTATATTTGATAAAAATAAAGCTATTAATAAACTCATGCAAAACAAATATATATATATATAGAAAGAGAGAGAGAGAGAGAGAGAGAGAGAGAGAGAGAGAGAGAGAGAGAGAGAGAGAGAGAGAGAGAGAGAGAGAGAGAGAGAGAGAGAGAGAGAGAGAGAGAGAGAGAGAGAGAGAGAGAAGAGAGAGAGAGAGAGAGAGAGAGAGAGAGAGAGAGAGAGAGAGAGAGAGAGAGAGAGAGAGAGAGAGAGAGAGAGAGAGAGAGAAATAAGGGGTTGCCCTCTCAATAGAGAAAAAATATATTTAGGAGGGAAGCAAAAAAACTCATTTAAATTTTGGGAGCGGTTAAAAGATATTGGTGGTCATAACACATTTTGCATTTTGTGAGAAAATATCCTCAGATAAATTTGACAGCGGGGTAGCAAGCGACGACCCTTGTCAAAACGTTTATTTCCAAAAAAAGCAGAAACTTGGTGTCTGTGCATTAAATAGAAATCTGGTCAGAACAGGCTTAACATTTTGCGAATGGCAACCCTCAGGGAAATTCGACCGTTGAGGTTAGCGAGGGGTGATTCGAGGCAAAAAAAAAGAACATATTTAAAAAAAAAATCAAAAACGGGTGTATGTAGTAAATGTGAATTATTGCAACGGATTTTTTTTCAATTTATATTAAAATTTCTTAAATGAAAAATAATATAGAAAATTAGTTTTAATTAAGAAATTAGTGTTCAATAATCTTTTTTATAATATTATTAAGTTAATTTGTATTTGATAAAAATAAGATATTAATAAACACATATAAAACATATTATAATATATATATATATATATATATATATATATATATATATATATATATATATATATATATTATAATATATAATATATATATATATATATATATATATATATATATATATATATATATATATATATATATATATATATATATATATATATATATAATAAAAAGGGGCCCTCTCAATAGAGAGAAAAAAATATTTAGGAGAGTTGCAAAGAAACTCATTTAAATTTTTGGATCGGTCAAAAGTATTGGTAGTCATAACACGTTTTTCATTTTGTGAGAAAATATCCTCAGCAAAAATTGACAATGGGGTAGCGAGGGATGACCCTTGTCAAAACGTTTATTTAAAAAAAAAAACAGAAATTTTGTGTGTGCATTAAATAGAAATCTGGTCAAAACACGCTTAACATTTTGGGAATGGCAACCCTTAGCAAAATCCGACTGCCGATGTTAGCGAAGGGTGATTTGTGGCAAAAAAGGAACACATTTCAAAAAAATCAAAAAGTTGATTTATGCAGTCAATGAGAATTATTGCAACGGATATGTTTTTCAATTTATATTAAAATTTCCTTAATCAAAAATAATATAATCAAATATTTTTAATTAAGAAATTAGTGTTCAATAATCTTTTATATAATATTATAAAGTTAATTTGTATTTGATCAAAATAAACATATTAATAAAGACATGCAAAACAATTTATAAATATATATATATATATATATATATATATATATATATATATATATATATATATATATATATATATATATATATATATATATATAATATGTTTTGCATAACACATTTTAGAACGGTCAAAAGTCATTGGTGGTCATAACTCATTTAAATTTTTGGAACGGTCAAAAGTTATTGGTGGTCATAACACGTTCTGCATTTTGTGAGAAAATATCCTTAGCAAAAATTGACAGTGGGGTAGCGAGGGATGACCTTGTGGAAATCTTTATTTCCAAAAAAAGCAGAAAGTTGGTGTATGTGCATTAAAAAGAAATCTAGTCAGAACACGCTTAACATTTTGCGACTCACAACCCTCAGCAAAATTCGACAAATGAGGTTAGCGAGGGGTGATTGTGGCAAAAAAGGAATGCATTTTTAAAAAATCAAAAAGTTGGTGAATGCAGTAAATGCAAATTATTGCAACAAATATATTTTTCAAATTATATTAAAATTCTTAAATACAAAATAATAAAAAAAAAATATTTTTAATTAAGAAATTAGTGTTCAATAATTTTTTATATAATATTATTAAGTTAATTTGTATTTGATAAAAATAAAGATATTAATAAACAGATGCAAAATATATTATATTATATTATATTATATTATATTATATTATATATATAAGGGTCCCTCTCAATAGAGAAAAAAAATATTTATGAGGGAATCAAAAAACTCATTTAAATATCTGGAACGGTCAAAGGTTATTGGTGGTCATTGGTGGTCAGAACACGTGTTGCATCTTGTGAGAAAACATCCTCAACAAAAATTGACAGTGGGGGTAGCGAGGGATGACCCTTGTCAAAACGTTTATTTCCAAAAAAAAAATAGAAAGTTGGTGTGTGTGCAATAAATAAAATCTGGTCAGAACACACTTAACATTTTATGATTGGCTACCCTCAGCAGAATTCGACCGTTGAGGTCAGCGAGGGGTGATCAGTGACAAAAAAGTAACGCATTTTGAAAAAATCAAAAAGTTGATGTATGCAGTAAATGCGAATTATTGCAATAAAAACTCATTTATGTTTTTGGAACTGTCAAAAGTTATCGGTGGTCATAACACATTTTGCATCTTGTGAGAAAATATCCTCGGCAAAAATTAACAGTGGGGATAGCGAGGGATGACCTTTGCCAAAACGTTTATTTCCAAAAAAAATAGAAATTAGGTGTGTGTGCAATAAATAGCAATCTGATCAGAACACTCTTAACATTTTGCGAATGACTACCCTCAGCAAAATTCGAGCGTTGAGGTTAGCGATGGGTGATATGTCGCAAAAAAGGAACGCATTTAAAAAAAATTCAAAAACTTGGTGTTTGCAGTAAATGCGAATTATTGCAACGGATATATTTTTCAATTTATATTTAAATTTCTTAAATGCAAAATATAAAAAATAATTTTAATTAAGAAATTAGAGTTCAATAATCTTTGATATAATATTATTAAGTTAATTTGTATTTGATAAAAATAAAGATATTAATAAACACATGCAAAATATATTATATTATAAAGGGGTTGGCGTCTAAATAGAGAAAAAATATATTTTGGAGGGAAGCAAAAACTCATTTAAATTTTTGGAGCGGTTAAAAGATAATGTTGGTCAGAACACGTTTTGCATTTTGTGAGAAAATATCCCCGGTAAAAATTGACAGTGGGGTAGCGAGTGATGACCCTTGTCTGAGTCATTTCCATGTTTTGCATTTTGCATTTTGATTTACACATTTCCCTAATAGGTGTTTCTTGTTGTATTGGTGTTATCCCGATACATGCAGATTCCTCTTCCCCAGTCTGAGTCTTTCCGCTGATTTATTTTCATGGAAAATCCCTTCGTGTCTCCAGCAGTTTTAAAGTTGTAGCCTGGCATACGCATAGCTTTTATCCCCAGAGTCTCTGCCTCCCAAGTGAGTTTTCCTTATGGAATGCATTGTGCTCCTGTGGACTTTCAGTCTCTCCGGATTCTTTTCCTTTGTGGCAATATCTTCTACGCAAAGATTATTTTTACATTCATATCATATGCATCATGAGGTCTCTTAGGGACCAAAATTTGTTTCTTGATGATGTTATTTAAGTTCATTCTACTGAGTTGATACGAAGATTTTAACCTTCACATCCTCATCTAGAATGTCCTTAAATATGGGCAGCTATAAGACCCCAATTTTGACCCTAAGATCCCGCATGCTATTTCATCATTTGCATTGGCTTTGGAATCACACCTTGGTATCCTCCTTACCCCTCATTCATTTGGGTGTACATTGGGAGAGATCACCAAGCACTTTTGATTGTATCATACTCCGTTTTCCTTTGTTTACTAACCAAAATACCACAAATATGTCTAGTGTAGTTTCATTTCTTTTGTAGGTAGTGTGTGCTTCCATTTGTTCCTTATCAAGCTCACATCTAGGGTTTGAGACCCTCAGTGCAAGAGATCAATTAAGGAAAGGTTCACAATGTTTCCAAGCATCATATATGGATCCCCATGTTCTTTATTTATCATTTTGATCATAAATTCACCAAGATTTTTGAAGCTTGTTTGCCTTGGAAGCCCTAATTCATTTAGGTATCTTGTGTGACTTCCTCAGCTAGTTTCTCCAACAATTGGTCAAAGATCTCAAGGGGTAATCCATTGTACATCATATTATGCATATATGACTCTCCATAAGCCCCGAACATCAATAGAACTTCAAGTTTGCAAGTTGGTTCAAGGAGGTTGACCATAAAAGTCAATTGGTCAAATCTAGGGTTCCCTAGACCCTATCTCCTACGCTTTTTGTCATATTAAAATGATTCCAAGAGAAACTTTACTCTTTATGATCTTCCAAAAAACTTTCATGTTGGCATCAAGAGCTAATGTTTCTTGGAAAGTCATTTTTTATGGTGAAATATTATAGGTCATTTTGTCTATGCCCTAGATGGAAGGTCAACTTACAAGAACCATAACTTTCTAAATATTTATGATATTAAGGCCATCCAAGTTTCATGATGAATTTCAAGATTTCTTCTCCAACTTTTATTCTTTGATAAATGTCAAATTCTACTTGCAAGGGCATGTTCCAAGAGGAAACATTATAAGTCATTTTGGGTCATCACCATTGAACAAGCAATTTTCCTCAACTTCTAAAATCCATAACTCCCTCGTGCAAGATTCAAATGGTGTCAAATTTTTTACCAAATTAAATAGGAAGGAAAGAGATACAACTTTAGTGAAGAAACCATTTTCATCTGAAGCTCATAACAAAATTTATTCAAGGTGGAAAAAGTGATCATTTGACTTTATAGAATTTTTTCAACTATCTTTGATTCCTCCAACTTCCACCTCAAAATTCATCATGATCCAAGTTCCATATGGAAAAGTGTTCAACATCAAAGTTGTTCTCCTTCATGTCACCTTTCCAAAGAGTCTAAGATTATGGCATTTGGAGCATTTTTCAAGGACTTGTGCATGGTTACATTACATGGTCCCATTTGTATAATTCTCATGACCAATTCTCAAATACAATTGCATGGTCTCATGTTAAGCTTTCAGCATCACATGTACACAAGTTTGGACCATTTCCAATCATTTCATGGGCCTATCACATGGCCATGCAAGCATGCACACTAACATTTCTATTTTTGACATTTTTTGGAATGGTGTAGAAATGAATCTTGGAGCCTATAAATACAAGTCATTATGCTCAGAATTGGAGAGACTTGGCCAAGCTTTGCTCCTGCAACCTTCCCACCTCCATTAAAGGATAATCTTAAAGGTTTTCATTCGAAAATCGAGTTTCAATTTCACTTTTGTTTTAAAGTTGAAACTCCAAGAGTCCAAGCCATTTGAGCTCTCATTTCATCTCCTGCAAACAAGTAGAAGCAAGCCCAAGCCAATTGAGATCCAGATCGAGCTTCATCACTGCAAACAGAAGGTGATTTTTGTGAAACTTTCTCTCTTTGGTTCTCTCTCAATTCTCCATTACTTCCATTAATTTTGGGTTGGCTGAAGTCCTACCAATATAGGCAACAAGATTGAGTTACTTTGAGGTCAAATCAAAGCAACTTAGATCACACACCTTAAATTTCAAATCCATGTATCTTTCAATATACGTGGAATTGGAAGAAATTGAGGTCAGATTTGGACTCCTGGGCATTTTTCCTTTTAATTAGTGTATTCATTTTCCATTTTTATGGAGGTTGGTGGTGGAGCAGTCCAATAAGGTCCACCAGAGAAGAAGACCGGAGCTAGGGCTCCATTGGTGCGTTGGCACCTTTCAAGCCATTTGATCTCATTTGAATGTTTTAATCTTAGTATTTGCTTATGATTACCAAGCATGTACACACATTGACTTTAGTGCATGATGGAGTGTATGCTTGTGTCCATCAGATATGCCACCTCAATTAATGAGGGAGATCTGATGGCCCGTTTTTTTTTCTATTTTTCTTTTTATTTTCCAATTTTCCTTTTAATCCTTTTATTTTATTTTATTCATAGAAATTTCATTTTTTATCCAAAAAACATGGGACTTTGACCAAAAATCTTTAAATGTTTTCCTCTTCCATATTTTGAATTAAAATCATTTTTTGGATTAATTTTGATATTTTTTGTGAATTAAATGATTTTTGACTTGTTTTTAAATATTTTAAAATACTTTTGACTTTCCAAAAATTCTAAAAAAAATTGCTTAAGGTCCTTTGACCTTGTTTGACCTATGATAAATGCCTTGACCATTTATTTGGTGATTTGAAGGGATTTGAGGTTTTGTCCATTTAAAAGTGCATTTTAATTCATTTTAAAATTGATTTTTAATTGATTAATTGTTTAAAAACTTGTGTTGAGCCATTCAATTGATCTTGTGATGTTTGACTTTCTGTTGGGCCTTGGCCATGGTTGATGTGACTTTTGTTTGACCAATACTATTAGATTTAGGGGGTTGATGAAATGTATATTTCATCCCCCAAAATGAATGGATAGTATTGATCAGATGAAATTCCTCCTGTGATCAATTTGGGTTTCTATTTCCCCTTCCTTCTTCGTCTTCATCCCTATTCTTCCCCAATCCATCATTGACCAATGAATTCTCTTCATGTCTAATGCCAGTTGATTCATCAATGACCTTGTGTCAGATGAATCAACATGAGCCTGATTGAGATAGGTCCCTCCTATTTTTTTAGTGTGTGGTATGTTTTAGGAGTTTGGTTCTTTGTACCAAATCTCTAACATGCACTAACACCTATATTTTTATCGTCGGACCTCAGATAGTTGGGACTTCTACATAAGTCCAATTACGATTGCTTAATATAGAGCTAAATTTGTCCAAAAAGGCATAGCTTTCTTGTAAGTGAGATTGTAAGTCTCCCATTCTTCATGGTATTGTGTGAAAATTTGAACTTTTTTCCTTTCATGAGAGATAGTGGCATATTTGTTTTTTTATCCAAGTTGGAGCCCTTCTCATGGATGATGTCTTGGTTCATGTATTCATACTTGTGAATGAATGGTTGAGTGTTCTCCAAGGAATGACTTAAATAATTTAACTCTTCACTAACCTTTGACTAACTCTTTATTAATGTTGTTTTACTTTCAAGTCATTTACTTAATGCCCTTTAAAATCCAGTAGCTTTATCATTCATTATCATTTACATTTCATGCAACTTATTTATGTTTCACTCCTTTTCACTTTGCTCACTTGAGCCATATCTTGTGATTGTATATTGTGTACTTGTGATTTTGTTTTTGTTTGTGGTCTTAGGACCTTAAAAATGCCTAATAACAACTAAAAAAAACCTATAAAAAACATCTTGGTGGACTGTTGGATTTGATCTAAACTTTTGGACTTAGGATAGGCAACTTCCCTATGCTTTGAGGACTTGGACAATGCCACTATCTAAGACTGAGTTATCCCTGATTGTGCCTTTCATCTGATGCAAGCCCTGAGTGCTTCTGGTTCATCCATTATGTGATATCAATGTTCAAGTGGTTATTTTAACTTTATGATTGACATCTGATGATTGTTTCTGAGTTTACCACAAGGATTGTTTTCATCTGATACATTAAAAGATACAGAAGACTGCTAGTTTTTAGTGTGCTTGCTTGGATATCGTGGCTATCTTTATTTGATGTCTTGGTCTTCATATGGTTTTCTTGGATATTGCTTATGCTTGTTGATTGCTAAAGTCCAAAGGAAAATGGGTTTCTATCTGACATTCTTGTCTTGTGAATTGCATCCCATTGTTCAGATCTTTTCAACTCTTAACTTTTAATTTTTGTTTAGGATAGTCCCTTCATCTCCTCCCACTTCTTTAATTTTAAAATCCTTCCCTCTTTTCAAAAACCTTCTTTGCTTGTGATTTCAAACTTAGACATGTTTTAATGACTAGAAACTTTGGCCTTATGCCATTAAATTTTTTTAACTTCTTCTTAAATCAAACTGGTGAATGAACTTAATCATATTGACTTTAATTTCAAAAAAGACAAAAAGAACTAATAACCCCATTAAAATCTTTGGACTTTTATGCCTTTTCTTTTAAACTTTTGATTAAAATCTATTCACCAAGTTCTTTGAAATTTTTACCACGAACTACGGGGTTTTGATCCCTCATTTTTTATGTTGGTACGTAGGCATAAGACCGAAGGTCTTGTCAAACACAAAAATATAATTAGTGAATTATTTTCTCATCCCACCACTCTATATTTTTACCAAACATAATTTTGATCAAAACACTTGCACACAAAAAAGGGCTCCCTAGGAGTACCTATGACACTTTGGGTGCTAACATCTTCCCTCTATGTAACCAACCCCCTTACCTGTAATCTCTGACATTTTATTAGTTTTGATTTGAAAACTTCTTATCTTTGGGTTTTGTTCGTACCTTTTCCCTTTTCCTTTGGAAAAATTAAAAGCGGGTGACGACTCTAGTTTTATTGACGTCAGGTTAACCAATAGCTCGATGGTCATGAATTTACCGCTCCAAAGGGGTTTCCCTCTCAATAGAGAAAAAATATATTTAGGAGGTAAGAAAAACACTCATTCAAATTTTTGGAGCGGTTAAAAGATACTGGTGGTCAGAACAGTTTTGCATTTTGTGAGAAAATATCCTAAGAAAAAATTGACTGTGGAGGTAGCGAGGGATGACCCTTCTCAAAACGTTTATTTCCAAAAAAAGCAGAAAATTAGTGTGTGTGTGTGTGTGTGTGTGTGTGTGTGTGTGTGTGTGTGTGTGAGCAATAAATAAGAATATGGTCAGAACACGCTTAATATTTTGCAAATGACTACCCTCAGCAAAATTTGATCGTTGAGGTTAGCGAGGGGTGAATTATGGCAAAAAAGTAATGCATTTCAAAAAAAATCAAAAAGTTGGTGTATGCAGTAAATGCGAATTATTGCAACAAATATATTTTTCAATTTATATTAAAATTTCTTAAATTTAAAAATAATATAAAATAAAAAAAATTAAGAAATTAGTGTTCAATTATCTTCTAAATAATATTATTAAGTTAATTTGTATTTGATAAAAATAAAGATATTAATAAACACATGCAAAACATAGAGAAAATGAAGTGGCTTATGGTAGGTGATATGTGGTAATAACATGTGGTGGTGAGTGAGTCAAAGGTAGTTGCAAGTGGCCATGAGAAATATGTGTGGTAAGAAAGTGGTTACAGGTAATAACAAATATCTCAAGTGGCACTACACTTGTAATATTTGTTCTACCAGAGCTATTGACTCATTATTAGTGTTACCGAAATGTCCTAATTAATAAAAGGTCAGTCCCAAATAATATTAATTAAGTCAACCTGAACTCACTATTTACTTTATTCATCTCAATTGACAACTTTCAGAGCACATAGGAACTCAATTGATCTCAATTAATAGAAATTTAGGTATTTAGGGAAATACGGGGTATTACATTCTCCCCCCCCCCCCCCCCTTAAATAAAATCCGTCCTCGAATTTAAATATTAGCTAGAAGGGATGAGGGTAAGCTTCTCGCATTTCTGACTCCATCTCCCAGGTAGCATCGCCCGGATGCGATTCATCCCACTGAACCTTAACAAGAGGAATCTCCTTATTCCTTAATACCTTAACTTCTCGTCCTGAAATGCGACATGGTAGAGGTTCAAAAGTCAGATCTGCTTCTACTTTTGCTGAATCTAGAAGAATAGGCTGAAGAGAATCTGGAATGAACTTCCGGAGTTTATATACGTGAAAAACATCATGCATTTCTGATAGAGAAGGTGGTAAAGCTAATCTGTAGGCTACTTATCCAATCCTCTCTATAATCTGGTATGGCCCTATGTATCTCGGACTTAGCTTCCGTGACTTAAACGGTCCTTTCAGTCTCAACCTCGGAGTCACCTTCAAAAATACAGGATCACCTTCATCAAATTCCAATGGTCCTCTCCTGTGATCCGCGTAGCTCTTTTGGTGATCTTGCGCTTTCTTCATCATATCATGGACCATCCTTATCCTTTCGGTAGTCTCTTGAATAATATTTGGTCCTAAGATCCTTTCTTCACCAACTTTCGTCCAACATAGAGGTGTCCTACATTTCCGTCCATACAAGGCTTCATAAGGAGCCATATCGATACTTGCATGATAACTATTGTTATATGCGAATTCAATTAGTGGTAAAAGCTCCTTCCAATTCCCTCCATTTTCAAGTACACCAGCTCTTAACATATCTTCCAGTGCATGTATCATTCATTCAGTCTGACCATCCGTTTGAGGATGATTAGAAGTACTCAAACACAATCTCGATCCCATAGCTTGTTAGAACACCATGCAACCTAACCATTTCTGAAATGAACAACCGTGCAAGATGACTTGTATTATAAATAGTTTTCACGGCCAAGAAGTGCGCGGACTTAGTTAACCGATCCACAATCACCCAAATTGAATCATAATCTCCTTGGGTTAGAGGTAGCCCTACTGCAAAATCCATTAAAATACTATCCCATTTCCAAACTGGAATCTCTAAAGGTCGCAATAAACCACCTGGCTTCTGATGTTCGATCTTTACCTGTTGGCATACAATGCATTTCGACACATATTCTGCAATATCCCTTTTCATTTTAGGTCACCAGTAGTCCTTCTTCAAGTCTTTATACATCTTCGATGAACCTGGATGTATAGTAAACGCCCCTTTGTGAGCTTCCCCCAAAACTTTTCTTTTCAGCTCGGCATCGTTCGGAACACAAATCCTTTGATTAAACAGAATGACTCTATCCGGTGACTGAGCGAAACTGGGTTAAGTCGACATCTCTTGCAACTTTTTATCTATCATTTGTCCTTGTCGGATCTCTTCCCTTAGGTTAGAAATAACATTCAAGTTCCCCATTATCACACCATCATGCGTCCAACTAAACTGAAGATTAAGATCTCGGAACTTTTCCAACAATGCGTATTCTAACATCACCAACTCAGCTTTATGTATCTCTTTCCGACTTAAGGCATTTGCAACCTTATTCACTTTCCCCGGGTGGTACTTAAGCTCAAAATCAAAATCCTTCAAATACTCCATTCATCTCCTCTGTCTCATGTTTAACTCTTTTTGGTCAAATAAGTATTTCAAACTCTTGTGATCACTAAACATTTCAAAATATACCCCATACAAGTAATGTCGCCACACCTTCAATGCAAAAACAACAACAACTAGTTCTAGATCATGAGTCAGATAGTTCTCCTCATGAGGCATCAACTGACGAGAGGCATAGGCTACAACCTGACCACTCTACATTAACACCCCTCCTAATTCTTTCTTAGAGGCATCACAAAATACTTCATAAGACTTACTAGGATCAGGGATGACTAAAACAGGGGCAGTCGTTAGCTTTTCTTTCAAACTCATAAAACTCTTCTCACACTTTGAATCCCATTTGAAAGAAATTTCCTTTTTGGTAAGTCTAGTCATTGGTGATGCTATCTGCGAAAACCCCTTCATAAACCTTTGATAGTAACCTGCCAAACCTAAGAAACTTCTGACTTCGGAAGCATTCTTCGGTCTTTCCAAATTAATAACTGCTTCAGCTTTAGATGGATCCACTAATACTCCTCCTTGCGATATTACATGATCAAGGAACTTCACTTCGTTCATCCAAAATTTACACTTACTTAACTTGGCAAAAAGTTGCTTCTCTTGCAGTACTGATAGAACAATCCTTAGGTGTTCTTCGTGCTCTTGGGGGGTACGAGAATAAATAAGAATGTCATCAATAAAGATCACCATGAACTGGTCCAAATAAGGTTGAAATATCCGATTTATATAGTCCATGAAAACAGCAGGAGCATTCGTCACACCAAACGGCATTACAAGGAACTCATAATGGCCATATCGGGTTCTAAATGCGGTCTTTGGTACATCCGAACTCTTAACTCTTATTTGATGATATCCCGATTGCAAATCAATCTTTGAGAACACACAATCTCCTTTCAACCGATCTAACAAATCGTCTATCCTTGGCAGAGGATACTTGTTCTTAATGGTAAATTTGTTCAGCTAGCGATAATCAATACACAACCGCATCCTATCGTACTTCTTCTTTACTAATAATACTGGAGCACCCCATGGTGAGACACTAGGTCGGATGAAATGCTTGGTTAAAAACTCTTCCAATTGATTCTTCAACTCTCTCAACTCGAGTGACGTCATGCGATACGGAGAAACAGAGATTGGATTCGTCCCAGGTATCAGATCAATAGAGAATTCCACTTCCCTTTCAGGAGGAAGACAGGTGACATCCTCAAGGAAAACTTCCGGAAATTCACAAATGACAGGAATTTGTATAACACTCAAATTATCGCTAGATTCCTGGGTGAGAACTAAGAGAACTGACTTTTCCTTCTCAAACAAGAATTAACCATACCAATCATACCTTCCAAGATAGTAATCAATACATCCTTTGGAGTAGCTTCACTAGATGGAATGATAATCAACTTCTCTTCACATCCAATAAACACCGAATTGGGGGAAAGCCAATCCATCCCCAAAACCACGTCAACCTTCTTAAGTGGTAAACCAATAAGATTAATCTGGAAAATTCTACCATTCACCCAGAGCGAACAATTTTCACAAATCAATGGTGTCTCAACCATATCATCCATGGCGGTGGTAACCACCATAGGAGGAGATAAGGGAATTGCTTACAAGCCAAGACGCTTCAAGCAATGAATTGATACAAAAGAATTTGTCGCCCCACAATCAAATAATACAAAACAAGGATGATTATTGACGAGACATGTACCATCAATTAAGGCATGGTTGCTCTTAGCCTTCTTTGCACCCAACATATAAACCTGACCGGTACTCTTTCCCTGCATCTGGACCTAATTTTGTGGACACTCTCTAACCATGTGACCTTTGTAATATCCCATATTCCCTTAAATGCTCAATTAGAAGTCAGTTGAGATCAATTGAGTTCCTGTGTACCCTATCTTTTGTTAGTTGTAACAATTGAAGCTCATATGTGCTCTAAATATTGCCAATTGGGATCAATAGAGTAACCAGTGAACTCTGGAGATATTAATTATTAATAAAGAGACATACCAATATTAATAAGTACAAGAGAGGACATTTTTGGTAACATTATTAATTGGTTAATTGGTATTGGAAGATGAAATATCAATTAGGATATTTTTATTACTACCTAATATTATAATATATATAAAGTATATGTTATATAATTGTGTGGTGGATAAGAAGAAAAGGAAAGGATAAGAATAAGAAGAGTAGGTAGGGAAGTAGAGAGATATCAGAAAGAAAAGAAAGAAAGGGAAGAGGAGAGAAAGAGGAAAAGAGGAAAAGATGAGGAAGAAGAAGAGAAATCCATGGTGTAGCACCTCAAATTTGCACCTATCATTGTACATACATTCTCATATTAGGTCATAGCATAACATGGCCCATATCATATCATATCATGGCCTCAAGGATCATTGCATGCCCTAGCTCCCCTCCTAATGGGTGGTTTGCCTTGTGAGTGTGGTTCTTGATCACCAAGCATGTTTTGCATTTGTATATATTTGCTTTTCATATGTTTATCATTCAAAAAGTACAAAAATATTGTCAGTTTAACCTTGTTGCTTGCAGTTAAAGCAATCATCAGCAATTAGGTCAAAATCAGTAAAAGTCAGTCATTGCAGTGGATGGTGACCATTCTTGCAGAATTTGGGCACCATGATCAATCATCAAGGGTTCATATATCTTGAGACATCATTTGGAATCAAGATATCAAGGAATTAGGGTTTGGAATTCATCAGAAGGTGCTTCAGTCAAGCAAAACCCTAGAAAAGTCAAACTTGGTCAACTGTGGATTTAATCAGTGATTTGATGGATGGAATTGATTTGAAGGAGCTCATTCATGTCCATACAAGCCTCATATATCATGCCAAACCTCATCATGGAAGAATTTGAAGTCAAACAGAAAATTTCCAGAAATAGAAAGTGGACCTGTAATTTCAACTGCCAAAAATGGAAACTTCTTGATCTTAAACTTACATCATGATACAAGATTCAAATGAATTTTTGCCCAACATGAAAGTTGAAGATCTTGTTCTCCCATTTCCAAAAAGTCCAAGAACTTTCAAATCCCATGTATGGTTAGCAAGTTATGATCAAATCAATTTCAAAAATTTGTGAACTTCAAAAGGCCATATCTCATGAACCATTTGGCCAAATTTGGTGGGGTTTTTTCCTACAAACCACATTTTACCTCCTCTTTCCAAAAATGTAAATTTCATGCACCAAAACCTCACCATTCAAAATGGCATTTTTGGACCTTCCTTAATTAAATTCAAGTGAGTTGAATTTTGACTTTTCAAATTAGGCATTTTCAGCACATTTGGCCATTTGGGATCTGTTTTAGATGTCATTTGAAATATGTTTACAAGCCCAACTCGGCCAGAATCATACACCTCCATGTGCACATGTTCAAAATTAGCAAAATGCAAATTTGGTTCATTTAAGATAATCTTGCTTAGCACATCCATTAGCAATGTTAAACAGACATATATAACTTCATTTCCTGCCAATTAAACCCTAGCTGCAGCCTCCATTCGAACAGATTATTCTCATTCTCTCATTTTTGCATTTTGCTCACCTTGCATTTTTCTGCCAAAATCTTCGAAGCACCACGAGTTCTCTTGGTTGTTTCATGACCTGGACATCATTGGGAGACCATTCCAAGCTCCATTATTCTACTGTAAAGCATTCCATGTCCTGTTTTTCTCCAAAGCACAACAATGGCCAATCGAGATTTGAAGGATTCTAAGCCTTGCTGAGCCAAATAGCTTCAAGTATTCATCATTTCAAAGCATTGTGGACCACTGTTTGAGCTTGCATCATCCAAACAACACTGTTTCATTGAGTTCTTCAAATCAAGTGAGTTTTTCGACTTCTTTATTTTTCCAAATCTTGCTATACATCATGTAGTACCTACTTAGCTGGTTGTTTTAAGCTTCGAATCATGTCAAATGGTTGGTTATTTAGGAAGATATGCTGTTTGAAAGTTTGGTGTATAAATTTGTTTTTGCTTAGTTCATCTTGGTTAACATGTTTTGATGAATTTGCTTGCTGGATTTATGCTGTATGTTATTTGTTGATCACAACGGTGTGCTGGATTTCTTGTTTTGGACTGTTCAAATTTTCACGATTTCTGGATTAGTGATGAAGTTGCTACTGTAGTTGCCATGAAACCCTAACAGTTTTTTGCCCAGAATTTATTTAAACTATATGCAACGCGATTGGTTTGTTGTTCTATGTTGTTTTGCATGAACCATTTCACTGCCATGCTGCTTGTGCATTTCTGGGTGAATTTTCGTGTATGGTGATGAACATGAAGAATATTGTTGCTGTGCCAAAACCCTAAAAGCCTGCCCAGAAAACATGAAACACGATTGGTTGCTGTTGGTTTGAATTTTCTGCTCATGTTACTGTTTCATTGGTGATGGCCAATCAAAACATTTCGCGTGTCCCATTAAAACGGTGCGTTTTGATTAATGAGGAAGGGAATTGCAAAAATGCCACTCGGTCAACCACCTTTGACTTGCTAAACCATGTTATGTATTCATGTTATTACAAATTGTTACTCAACTTCTAAAAATCATTTCTCACTCATCTCAACTCCAAAAATCATGGAATTTTTTGCATCATGTCCTGTTGAATGTCTACTATTTTATCATGATTTTTGCTGAATTTTTGGTTGGCTGGATTTTAAATGGTATTAGGTTTCTTGACATGTATGCACATTTTATACCTTTTTCCATTTCTTTTGTGAAATGATGAGGATGTATCCAATGATTCTGAATTTTTTTGTGGTTAATCTACACTCATTCATGTTTGTTTTGATGTAGAGTTCTTGAATTTATCATATGTGGTTTGTGAGATATGAATTTTTGAAGTAGGGTGTGACAATTTGTGTCACACCAATGTTATGCAATTTCATGATTTTTGTTGACATGCTTCCTGACCTCCAATTAATGTGAAATTTTGCGTGAGCCATCTCTTATATGTCTAGTTGACTTGTGATTTTTCCTGGAATTAATTATGGCATTTCCAAATTGTTTGAGATTTTCTCCCCTGTTTGACCAAAATGTTGATTTGTGTGATACATCTTACCATTTCATTTGGGAAATTCTCATATCTTATTGGGTGATCATGAAATTTTACATGTGCATACTAGACATCTTAATCTTTGCCATGGTGTTGATCCCATTCATTTCTCATCTGTTTTCATTTAGTTATGATTTTCTGAAGTTGATACATGTATATTTGACTTCTTTGGGCATGATTGAAATTGTTTTGACTTCCTGATTTTAATTGACCATCTTCCCATGATCCAATTGAGCTGAAATTTTATATGTATGCCATGTTATGGATTGTGATTGACCCTTAATTATTTGATAATTTTTGGAATTGACTATGTTTGGTTTTGAACTAAGTCTTGCTGTTGACTTCATTGAGCATATTGAAATTTGCTTTGACTTCATGATTTTCATTGACTGCCTTCCACTTGTCCAATTGTGATGAAATTTTACATGCTTACCATGCTAGGTGTTAGGATTGATCATGAATTATTTGGTGATTTTTGAAAATGTTTGAGTTGACTTTTGATGCAAGTCTTTATGTTGACTTCTATGTGCACCAATTTGCCATGCTTTGACTTCTTTTGTCTGTAAAATGATGATGATGCATGATATGAATTTGAGACCAATTGAGTTTGCTTCTTAAATGTTTGAACTTGATTTTGGTTGACTATCCCTTGCTGTTTTGACTTTCTCATCTCATTTTGACCCTAGGCTTGTCCTAGTGGTCCTGTTGCTTATGTTTGAGCTCATTGTTTCAGGTTAAGCACAAATGCTTCAAAGAGAACAATCCAATTTGTTTGAGCTTGATTGTTTATCATGTGCTAACCTCTTTGTTTTGTAGGTTGCTTGGCTCATAAGCCTTGTGCCTTGTGCTTTGCACATTTGCCTATCTGTTTGACTGTTGTTTCCCAATTCCTTTTGATTTAAACTGTTGAACTGTGTACTGATTTGTTTGACTATTTCAGGTACCATTAGTTGCTTAAGTTCTTTGAACTTGCTTTGCTTTGCTATTTAGCAATTTGCTTTGAGGTAATCCCTCTTTCTTCATGTAGTCTGGAGACCCGGCCTGTTATTTGGCCGGGCAAACTGTCTGAAGTCCTCCTTAAGAGGCAATGCTTGTGTGTGTTTAATTTTGTCCCCAAGCAGGAAAAGTCCTTCAAATAAGGCAATTGGTAGATCAAAGGGATAAGCAACCTATCCCCTACTATTCAGTGAGTCTTCTCCTTGCTCCCATTACATGGTTGTAGCATTGAGATAAAAACCCAAGATCAATCGAGTCTAATGTGGAGAGAGTTCCTACTTTCTGAACTCCCACGCTTTCTGATATTCAAATGCTCTCCCTGATCAGGGATAAGAGCAATGAGGCACACCCCTCATCTCCTTTCATCTGCTTCACCTTAGCCTCTCAATGGCAAGGTTAAGAGCAATCTTTGACCCTATTCCAGTTGGCCTCAGTGCCTAACCCTCTTGTATGAGCCTCCTTGTTTGGTTATAGAATGTGCTATTTGATTCTCATTGATTGATTGTTTACCTCATATGCACATATCTGCTTGTATGCTTTATGCATTTATCATCATTAATTGCCCATTAGTGCATGATCATCTCATTTGTCTCCGCGACGCATCATTGTTGTTTGCCCATTGAGGACAATTGTAAGACCATCCATTGGCCATTGCTCCTATGATATGGAAGGATAGAGTGTAAGACCTCATTGGTCACTCATATCTTCTTTGCTTTGTTTGTTTGTATGTGAGGATACAATTGTAAGTCCCCGCAAGTTGGCATTTGTTTTCCTAGGATCATACTGTGTATGTTAGAGTAAGTCCAGACAGATTGGCATTTAACATCCATGTTTTGCTTTCTTTGTTTATGAGAGGATGCAATTGTAAGTCCCCACAAGTTGGCATTTGCTTTCCTATGATCATGTGCTGGATATTGGTATAAGTCCAGACAGATTGGCATCCGGTATCCAAGTTTCATTTTGTTTTAGGAGATTAGTGTAAGACCATTGAGTGGCCTCTGATATCCAGTTTTGTTTTAGGAGATTGGTATAAGCCCAGTGATTGGCATCCGGTATCCGCCTTTTGGATTTCTTTCTTTGTTTGTTTGTTATTATCCATTGCTTATTCCAAAGGACACACTTGAATCATCCTCCATATGATTTCAAGAAGTGAACCTTCTAAGAAGTTTTACAATCCATCTTCATCCATTCATCCCCATTATGTCCTAAACCTTTTCACACTTTGATTTCAAACTTGACATAGATATTGTGCAAACATCTTCATGTTTTCTAACTAAAAACCTGGACCCCAAGTCCTTGACTTTTTTCAAACTCCATTTCATAATACTTCTTTCAAATCAATCTTAATCATACTTTGACTCTACTTTCATAATCACAATCAATTAACTTCACCCATTCACTTGTTTTGGCTTTGTCCATTGTTAATCTTTTCATGCATTAGCCATAGGTTTCAATTATCATTGTGGTTGATGTAAATCTTGCCTATCCTTAGTGAGTCGACAGTAAGACTTCCGTACTGAAAACAGGGCTAACCCCTCTAGTACGTCGAAGCTATCCTCGCATGGTGGATGTTGGTTTTGGTCGAGTGTTCTCCCATTGATAATGAAAAGCCTCAGTGCTTATGTTTAAAATTGAATCCACCAACTTTTGGAAATCTTTTAGCCGAACTACGGCGTTTTGATCCTTACCTTTGATGGAAGGTACGTAGGCAACGGGTTCATCCGTTCAAACCCAATAATAAGATTGTATATTCTTTTCTCATCATCCCAATCATGTTTGCACAATACTTATGTCATAACAAATAACAATTTAGTACAACAAGTGTGAAAAGGGCTCCCTAGGAGTACCTAGGACGTAGTGGGTTCCTAACACCTTCCCATTGCGTAATTTACCCCTTACCCAGACTCTCTGATCTTTTATTAGTTTTCTACGTGTAAAACTTCTTAGGCTTTTGTTCGCGTTTTAGCCAATCCTTTGGATAAATAAAAGTGCGGTGGCGACTCGAAATTTCATCGTATACCTTGCTTATGGTTTAATCGATAAATCATATAGCGACGAATACACCGCTACAGAAAAGTGGCGACTCTGCTGGGGATATAACACATCCTTGGCGGTAGTGCCTACTTTTCACCTTTGTTGTGCTATACTGTTATTTGTTATATGACACATTTTTGTACAATTTGGGATCACTGTATTGATTGTAATGTGTGAATTGCTTGATATACAATTGCTGTTTGCTTTGGTGATCTGTGAGATGAGTTCTATACCCGAACTCGAGTGCACTCTAGGATAAGAGAATGGCATAGTCTTGTTGACTGGTGTGGAGTATTCCTTAGCCAGTTGACTTGCGAGTCCATTCACTTGGTGGAGGTCATGTTGAACTAATAATGTCACACAAGTTATTTGTGGTTAGGCATTATTCTTTCAATCATGTGCCGCAGAAGCCGAGGACCTTAGTTTACCAAACCCATCTTGGCCTATTTTTAGGACCGTAGTGCGGAGGTCGTTCAGATGTCAGTTCTGATACGATTGTTACGCGATACTACACTCATAAGAGTTTCTCTTGAGAATATTCTTGGAATACGAGTATTCGTTCCTCCGATAATATTCGAGAGATGGAACGATGATTATGGGAACCTCTGATAGAACATGTCTGGCAGGTTTGAACCCTAGTACACTCCCTTTGGGTGGTTCTTAACCGAGACTCCATGCTCGTGACTCTCAACAAACCCGTGATTCGTGGTTGAGTCGTTCAAACATTGTTAATATCAATGGATCCCGGATCAGGTGTAAAACCTAAAATCCATCAAAGTGGCTGGTTGATATTAAGAATGTTTGAGCCGGTTCATGTACCGTTAATATCAATGGAACTTGGGTGTCGATAAGGTGAAAACCTAAATCCACCAAAATGGATGATTGATATTAAGGATACATAGAGCTTTCCCACGACCTTTGTGTGGTGTGCCTTGCTTGATCCTTGAGTGTGTTTGTTGCATTCATGCATTCACGCATTCATTCGCATTCACGTCATCAGAAAAAGAAAATTTTCAAGGAACTTAAAAGGTCATTTGGCAAAATTTTCAGACATGGAAAGACTAAAGAGGCATACAAAGAAGTACAGCTTTAAGCAGCCTGACGTAAAAGAGTTAAGGAATCTGACATCATATGTATTAGATCCCTTGGGTTTCAAAGCTCGCTATGGGAAGCTTTTGCCTCTGCTCACCACTCAGGTCGACGAAGGGTTGATGAGTACCTTGGCTCAGTTCTACGATCCGTTGCATCATTGCTTCTTATTTCCAGACTTCCAGCTATTGCCGACCTTGGAGGAATATTCTCATCTCATTGGGATTCCGATTCTGGATCAAGTGTCGTTCAGTGGCCTAGAGAGTATTCCATCTACTCGAGAGATTGCTAGTCTGTTGCACGTAGATGAAGATCTGATTAGAGATAATCTGACTACCAAAGGCGGAATTCAGGGTTTTCCTTCCGAGTTCCTCATTGCCCAAGCTACCTTCTATGGGAAGGCCATGAGTGAGGATGCCTTTGAGGCTCTGTTTGTGCTGCTCATCTATGGATTGGTGCTATTTCCCAACTTCGACAAGTTCGTGGACATGAACGCCATTAGGATCTTTTCAGTCCTTAATCCAGTTCCGACTTTGTTGGGCGATGCTTATGCCTCCTTGCACCTGAGAAATATGAAGAATGGAGGAGTCATTGTCTGTTGTTTACCCCTGCTGTACAAGTGGTTTATTTCGCACTTGCCGCAGACAGTTGCTTTCAAGGAGAACAAGGGATGTCTACGGTGGTCTCAGAGACTCATGTCTCTCACCAATGATGATATCACCTGGTATGATCGCGTGTATGATACCGTTCAGATCATCGATTATTGTGGTGAATTCCCTAATGTGCCTCTTCTTGGTACATGTGGTGGGATTACCTACAATCCTATTCTTGCACGTCGTCAGCTTGGGTTCCCCCTGAAGGATAAACCTAATAACATTCTGTTAGAAGGTGTGTTCTTCCAGGAGGGTAAAGATCCCCAAGGCCTGAAAGCCAGATTTGTCCGTGCATGGCGCAGTATTCACAAGAAGAGTAGGAATGAATTGGGTCCGAAGAACTGCATTGCTTTGGAGCCATACACCTCTTGGGTCAGACAGAGAGCTGCCACCTACCTGATGCCGTATGATCATCCAAGACCTACACCGTTGGATATGGCTGGGCCTTCAACCCTCCCTACCCAACGTGTAGAGGAGTTGAGAGAAGAAGACCTTTCGCGTGCTTGGATCCGTGAAAGAGAGGAATTGCTGCAGCAGCTCAAGGAGAAGGACGCTATGATTGAATTTCTCGAGCACCGAGTGATCGACGATCCGAACGACACTTGGACTTCTCTGCTTCCTCAGTCATCCAAATTCTGGAAGAGGAGGTATGATCGACTTGCAAAAGAGAAAGCTGACATGGAGGCTGCCTATGAGAGAGAGATTAAGAAGTTGTGCACTTCTCGTCTTCCAGCATCCCGAGCTTCTAGGGATCCATAGGATGTCATTTACCTTTTCTCTTTGTAATGAATCAAAAATGTTGTATTTCTTTGTCTCAATATATTGAATGAAATATTTCCATGAGCAATTAAAATGTGTAAATATTCAAAATATTGCAAATAATACCCTAAGGGTTCCTTGAAAACAAAGCATTTGCACAAGCATTGCATGCATCATCTTTGCATAAACAGGTGTTCTCGTGCCGTCTTCTCACCTTGATTCCTGTGTCCAGACAGGATAGCTGATCAAAGGCCGCACCGCTACTCAACGCGACTCAACCATCAACGCAATATGGACCAAGTACAAGCCGAGTTAGCTGAGATGAGGGCTAACATGGCCCAATTTATTCACATGATGCAAGGGGTTGCGCAAGGTCAAGAAGAACTCCGAGCACTGGTCCAGAGGCAAGAAGCTACATTGCCACCGCCCAACCAGCCTCTGCAAGAAGGAAACCCAGTTCCCGACATTCCTGCTGCTGCTATTCCCGTCAACAATTATGTTGTAGGTGAAGAGTTGAGGGGTATTCGAGTCGACGGTCAACCGATTGCTCCAGATGCTGCTAGTGCCAGAGTCATCCATGCTCCAGCCCGTAACAGAATTCCGATTGTTGACAGACAAGAGGATTTACTCACTATGCTCAGCGAGGACGACGACATTTTGGGCAGAAATGATGCGAGAGATCGTAAAGTTGAGGCCCTTGCTGAGAAGATCCGGGCAATGGAATGTCAAAACTCCCTCGGTTTTGATGTTACAAACATGGGATTGGTAGAAGGACTGAGAATCCCGCACAAATTCAAGGCGCCGTCATTTGATAAATACAACGGTACCTCCTACCCTCGCACCCATGTGCAGGCCTACTACAGAAAAATCTCCGCATACACTGATGACGAGAAGATGTGGATGTATTTTTTCCAAGACAGCCTATCTGGGGCGTCTTTGGATTGGTATATGGAGTTGAAGCGGGATTCCATCAGGTGCTGGAGAGATCTGGGTGAGGCGTTCCTCAGACAGTATAAGCACAACATGGACATGGCTCCGACCAGGACTCAGCTGCAGAGTCTTTGTCAGAAGAATAACGAAAGCTTTAAAGAGTACGCCCAGAGGTGGCGTGAACTAGCTGCGAGAGTTCAACCCCCTATGCTGGAAAGGGAGTTGACTGACATGTTCATCAGTACTCTGCAAGGTGTATATATGGACCGGATGGGAAGCTGCCCATTCGGAAGTTTTTCTGACGTCGTCATCTGTGGCGAGAGAACAGAAAGTTTAATCAAAGCTGGGAGGATTCATGACGCAGGTTCTTCGTCGTCCTCGAAGAAACCCTTCTCTGGGGCACCTCGCCGTAGAGAAGGAGAGACCAATGCTGTACAACACAGAGGGAGTGTGTACAGAGCCAATGCAAACAGAGATCAGTATCGTCCAGTGGCTGCAGTGACTATTCCTGCACCTCAACCTCGTCCACAACAACAACAGAGAGTTCAACAACAACCGCAACAACAACAACAACAGCAACCACGTCCGTACCATCCCAGACAAAGAATGGTTGAGCGACGTTTTGATCCATTGCCAATGTCGTACGCTGAATTATTACCCGAACTACTCCGGTTAGGGTTTGTTGAACTACGTACCATGGCTACACCAACAGTATTGCCGCCTGGGTATGATGCGAACGTTCGCTGTGACTTTCATTCTGGGGCACCAGGGCACCATACTGAGAGGTGCCGGGTTTTGCAGCACAAGGTACAAGACTTGATTGATGCTAAGGCAATCAATTTCGCTCCGGTGCCGAATGTAGTGAACAATCCTATGCCTCAGCATGGTGGGCATAGAGTTAACAATATTGAAGAAGGAGAGGCTGAAGATTTGATTGACAATGTGGAAGATGTTCAGACGTCTTTGTTGGTAGTCAAGGGCCGTTTGCTGAAGGGGGGTGTTGACCCGGGTTGTAAAGAAGATTGTGTGGGTTGTTCAGAAGCTGATAATGGTTGTGACCAGCTGAAGGCTGGTATTCAAAGACTGATTGATGAGGGTTGTCTCCAGTTCAGTCGGGCTGTTAAAGGTAATGAGGCAGTGTCTACTGTCACCATTTATTTCAAGCCGTCTGAAGGACGAGGAAGAGGGGCTGTCAGTGCACCTACAACGAGCAATACTCCGGTTACCATTCCAGCTCCGGTGACCATCAGTGCACCAATTACTATTGTTGCGTCCGGCAGAGGACGAGTTGAGAATAGTAGGGCTGTTCCCTGGAGGTACGACAACGCCTATCGCAATGATAAAAGGGCTGGCAATCAAACAAGGCCAGTGGTACGAGCGCCAGTAACAATCAGTGCTCCAGTGAGAATTCCTGCGGTTACAAGTCCGGTGGTGGACAATGTTGGAGGGCCAGGAGGTTTCACTAGGAGTGGACGACTGTTTGCTCCTCAACCTTTGAGAGATGCTACTGCTGAGGCATCTGCTAGGGCTAAGGGCAAACAAGCTGTGGTTGACGAGGAACCGGCTCAGAAGGAGGCTGAGGGTTCTTTTGAAAAAGACGTTGAGGAATTCATGAAGATAATCAAGAAGAGTGACTACAAGATCGTAGATCAGCTCAACCAGACTCCGTCTAAGATTTCGATACTCTCTTTGCTGATGTGCTCTGAGGCACATCGGGACGCTTTGTTGAAGATGCTGAACATGGCGTACGTCCCGCAAGAGATATCCGTCAACCAGTTGGAGGGTGTACTAGCCAATGTGAGTACCAGGCACGGTGTAGGTTTCACTGACCTAGACCTAACGCCTGAGGGACGTAATCATAACAAAGCCTTGCACATCACTATGGAGTGCAAAGGTGCTGTTTTATCTCACGTGCTGGTGGACACTGGGTCGTCCCTGAATGTCCTACCCAAGCAGATATTGAAGAAGATCGATGTCGAGGGAGTTGTGCTCACTCCCAGTGACCTGATTGTGCGTGCTTTCGACGGATCCAAACGGTCTGTGTTTGGTGAAGTCACTTTGCCGGTAAAGATAGGTCCGGAGGTGTTCGACATCGTGTTCTACGTGATGGACATTCAGCCTGCTTATAGCTGTTTGTTGGGGCGGCCATGGATTCACGCCGCTGGAGCAGTCTCGTCGACTCTCCACCAAAAACTCAAGTATGTCTGGAACGGTCAGATTGTGACCGTATGTGGCGAAGAAGAAATTCTGGTGAGTCATCTCTCCTCATTCAAGTATGTTGAGGTCGATGGCGAGATCCATGAAACCCTGTGCCAGGCATTTGAGACTGTGGCGCTTGAAGGGGTAGTTTGTGCTGAGCAGAGGAAGCCAGGTGCTTCGATTACATCGTACAAGCAAGCCAAGGAAGTTGTGGACTCCGGCAAAGCTGAGGGCTGGGGCAAGATGGTTGACTTGCCGGTTAAAGAAGACAAATTCGGCATTGGTTACGAGCCTCTCCAAGCAGAGCAGAGCGTACAAGCAGGTCCGAGTACCTTTACCAGCGCTGGGCTGATGAACCATGGGGATGTCTTTGCTACTGATGGTGAAGACAGTGTTTGTGATTTGGACGTCTGGGTCCGCCCTTGTGCACCAGGCGAGTCTATCAACAATTGGACGGTTGAGGAAGTGGTCCAAGTTACTCTACTGACAGAGTAATTTTCTTTTGTTTTTTCATTTTTGCATGAAAACCCTACGTTCTGCCCAAGGCGTAGTGGTACATTGTAGGGCCACATCATGTTTACAATGTTTATAAATAAAGGACGTTTTGCAATCAAATTTTGAGATCTTTGTCTTTCTTTTTTTGATTTTTCACTTTTTTCAAAATAATAAAAATGGCAATGTTTTTTTTTTGTTTTGTTTTTCGTGACTTTATTGGAATCTTTTTCTAAAAACAAAATATTAAACATGCAGAAGTGATCTTTTGGCATCCACGGTGAACGACTCTGTTATGGCTCAGTATGATTTCGACAATCCCATCTACCAAGCTGAAGAGGAGTGTGAGGAAGACTGTGAACTCCCTGCAGAATTGGTCAGACTACTGAAGCAAGAAGAAAGGGTCATCCAACCTCATCAGGAGGAGTTGGAAATTGTTAATCTGGGTACTGAGGACGCCAGAAGAGAGATCAAGATCGGGGCTGCTTTAGAAGACTCTGTCAAGAGGAGGTTAATTGAGATGCTGAAAGAATATGTGGAGATATTCGCCTGGACATATCAAGACATGCCTGGGTTGGATACAGACATCGTGGTGCATCGGTTACCTCTTAGAGAAGAGTGTCCGTCGGTCAAGCAAAAGCTTCGCAGAACTAGTCCTGATATGGCTGTCAAGATCAAGGAAGAGGTTCAGAAGCAGTGGGATGCAGGATTCTTGGCTGTTACCAGATACCCACCGTGGGTTGCCAACATTGTTCCCGTACCGAAGAAGGATGACAAAGTCAGAATGTGTGTCGATTACCGAGATTTGAACAGGGCGAGTCCGAAAGATGATTTCCCATTACCTCACATTGATGTATTGGTGGATAATACGGCTCAATCCTCGGTATTCTCTTTCATGGACGGTTTCTCAGGCTATAACCAGATCAAGATGGCGCCAGAGGACATGGAAAAGACGACATTTATTACACCTTGGGGCACGTTTTGCTACAAAGTGATGCCATTTGGGCTGAAGAATGCCGGTGCTACCTATCAGAGGGCAATGACGACTCTCTTTCATGACATGATGCACAAAGAAATCGAAGTGTATGTGGATGATATGATTGCGAAGTCGCAGACAGAAGAGGGGCACTTGATAAATTTGCAGAAGTTGTTTGATAGACTGGTCAAATTCAAGCTGAGGCTGAATCCGAACAAGTGTACGTTTGGGGTGAGATCCGGGAAGCTCTTAGGCTTCATTGTCAGTGAGAAAGGAATTGAGGTTGATCCAGCAAAAGTCAAAGCTATTCAAGAGATGCCTGAACCGAAAACGGAAAAGCAAGTCCGTGGGTTTTTAGGGAGGTTGAACTACATTGCAAGGTTCATATCTCATCTAACTGCCACATGTGAACCAATTTTCAAACTGCTCAGAAAGAATCAGGCGATCAAATGGAATGATGACTGTCAGAAGGCATTTGACAAAGTCAAAGAGTACTTACAGAAACCTCCAATCCTGATTCCTCCAGTTCCAGGGAGACCATTGATAATGTACCTATCAGTCACCGAGACTTCGATGGGGTGTGTGTTGGGGCAACATGACGAGTCTGGTCGAAAAGAGCATGCCATATACTACCTAAGCAAAAAGTTTACCGACTGTGAAACAAGATATTCACTGCTCGAGAAAACTTGCTGTGCTTTGGCCTGGGCTGCTCGCCGACTAAGGCAGTATATGTTGAACCATACTACTCTGTTGATTTCTAGGATGGATCCAGTAAAATACATCTTTGAGAAGCCGGCTCTCACCGGACGTGTTGCCCGTTGGCAGATGATCTTAACAGAGTACGACATTCAGTACACGTCTCAAAAGGCCATCAAAGGTAGTGTATTGTCAGACTATCTTGCCGAACAACCGATCGATGATTATCAGCCTATGATGTTTGAATTCCCTGATGAAGACATCATGTACCTGAAAGCGAAAGATTGTGAAGAGCCACCTGTCGAGGAAGGACCGGATCCTGATGACAAGTGGACACTGATGTTCGATGGGGCTGTGAATATGAACGGTAATGGTGTTGGGGCAGTGTTGATCAATCCCAAAGGCGCTCATATACCTTTTTCTGCTAGATTGACTTTTGACGTCACCAACAATGAAGCTGAGTATGAGGCTTGTATCATGGGGATAGAAGAAGCCATTGATCTGAGGATCAAAACACTTGACATATTTGGAGATTCAGCTCTAGTGATCAACCAGGTCAATGGAGATTGGAATACAAACCAGCCACATTTGATTCCGTATAGAGATTACACCAGAAGAATGTTGACGTTCTTCAAGAAGGTGAAGCTGTGTCATGTCCCCCGGGATGAGAATCAGATGGCTGATGCATTGGCTACTTTATCTTCCATGATAAAGGTTCATTGGTGGAATCATGTGCCACATGTTGCGGTAAATCGACTCGAGAGGCCTGCATATGTGTTTGCAGCCGAGTCTGTTGTTGCTATTGATGATAAACCGTGGTATTATGACATCAAGAACTTCCTCAAGACTCAAGAGTATCCTGAGGGTGTGTCGAAGAATGATAAGAAGACCCTGAGAAGGCTGGCTGGAAGCTTTTACTTGAATCAGGATGATGTGCTATACAAGAGAAACTTTGACATGGTCTTGCTCAGATGCGTGGATAGACACGAAGCAGACATGTTAATGCAAGAAGTGCACGAGGGTTCGTTTGGTACCCACGCTGGTGGTCATGCAATGTCGAAGAAATTGCTGAGAGCCGGATATTATTGGATGACTATGGAATCCGATTGCTTCAAATATGCTCGGAAATGCCATAAGTGTCAAATCTATGCTGATAAGGTGCATGTACCACCAAGCCCGTTGAATGTCATGAACTCGCCTTGGCCGTTTGCCATGTGGGGCATTGATATGATTGGGAAGATAGAGCCTACTGCTTCTAATGGACATCGCTTCATCTTGGTGGCGATCGATTACTTCACCAAATGGGTGGAAGCAGCTTCCTATGCCAACGTCACCAAACAAGTGGTTGCCCGGTTCATCAAGAAAGAAATCATCTGTCGTTATGGAGTCCCTGAGAGAATCATCACTGACAATGGTTCGAATCTCAACAACAAGATGATGAAAGAGCTTTGCAAAGATTTCAAGATCGAACATCACAATTCTTCTCCTTACAGACCAAAGATGAATGGTGCTGTAGAGGCAGCTAACAAGAATATCAAGAAGATTGTGCAGAAGATGGTCGTAACGTATAAGGATTGGCATGAGATGTTGCCTTTCGCTTTGCATGGATACCGTACTTCAGTACGTACGTCGACCGGAGCAACCCCCTACTCCCTTGTGTATGGTATGGAAGCAGTCCTACCAGTTGAGGTGGAGATCCCTTCTCTAAGGGTATTATTAGATGTCAAGCTGGACGAAGCCGAGTGGATTCGTACAAGGTTTAACGAGTTAAGCCTTATTGAAGAAAGACGGTTAGCAGCTGTTTGCCATGGGCAGTTATATCAGAGGAGGATGAAGCGAGCCTTTGATCAGAGAGTGCGTCCTCGGACATTTCAAACTGGCGATCTGGTTTTGAAGAGGATCCTTCCTCCCGGTACAGATAACAGGGGCAAGTGGACTCCTAATTACGAAGGTCCATATGTTGTGAAGAAGGTCTTCTCCGGTGGAGCCTTGATGCTTACAACTATGGATGGTGAAGATTTTCCTTCCCCTGTTAACTCAGATGTAGTCAAAAAATACTTCGCATAAATTGACCCGCTGGACAAAAAGAATAAAAGAGTCCAGGCAAAAATGGGCATCCCGGCGAACCAAAAACAGAAAGAAAAGGTTCGGGCAAAAGTTAGGGATAAAAATGAAAAAATTGTACACCCGGTAAGTCGAAAACCCGCAAGGGCGGCTTAGGCAAAAATGGGTATCCCGGTGGATTGAAAACCCGAAAGGGCGATCCAGCCAAAAGAGGGATTAAAGCGAAGACTACAGTTTGAGTTATCTGTACTTCATCATGCTTCGTCAGCTGCCATCTCGACAGATGTGATCGGTCCAGTCAGTCTTCTCAGAAAGCAAGGAATTAGGAGGAAACTGATGATCTATGAGTTATAACAGAGTTGGGAAACGGTGGATGCTGTGTTCACATTGCCATTAGGATAGTTTATTTTCCTTTTATGCGTAATTACCTCTTTCTAGGAATTGCTTCCCAATGTATTTGCCTTTTCAGGCACATTTTCAATCAATAAAAGTCGTTATTCAGATAAATTGCTCTCTTGTTTTTACTTTTATTGTTTTGTTTGCAAAAACGTCCGAATTTTTGATAAACATTGCATATAAAAACATGAAGGCTCAACAATAACGTGCAGAAAGAATTAAAACATTTGAAAATTATTTTGAATGTTGAGGACACTTGAGCGTATCTCGTCCATGTATCCCCCTGGGGCATCTGTCGTTCCGATGTGCAGGTCGTCACCTGTGAGCATTCTCCAGCAGTGCTTTCCCCAGACAGAGCCATTCTCCTAGCTACGGATTGTTTAAGTCTTCCCCAGCGAAGCAATTATTTTCTCCAGCAGAGTTTATCCTACTAGTGGTTTAGACGAGTCTACCGTAACAAATTGATATCCGCATCCCCAGCTGAGTTGATTCTACTTGTGAATATTGTGGGTCGTCCCCGCGGAGTAACAGTTATTCCCCAAAGCATAGTCTATTTTATCTGAGGTTTGTATGAGCCTTATCCCCAAAGGTTTGCTTGGTTTATCTTCCCCAGCGGAGCAGTTATTTTCCCAAGAGGAATTTGATCCTACTTATGGATTGGTTGGCTCTCCCCAGTGAAGTCGCCTGATTATCCCTAGCAAGTCGTCTGGTTACTCCCAAGCAAGGTTTGTCTTTCCCCGACAGGGTGGAAGTTGACGTGGTTATAAGATCCTCAGCACTGTTCCTGGAGTTCCCCGGTGTTGTCTCTGGAGGAGATATGTGTTTATGCATTCATCATTTAGATAAGCATAGCATATTGCATCATCAGTGCATAGCATTCCCATGATCATGATCATGGGGCATTATGTAAAAAAAAAAAAACTCATACATCAACATTGCAAACATGTCCATTAGCCCCTGGGCCGTGGTGGCCAGCCGAGATTGGATTGTTGGAAAGAGTTTAGCATCGCGCCATTGGATCGGCTTCAGAATTGGGTTCATCAGCACGGTTGAGAAGTTAGTGTTTTCCCGACAAGTGACTCCTTGGTTGAGTGAGTATCCCCAGCAGTGTTACTCCCCGGAGTTGGCATCATTTTGCAAGCTTGGGTCCATTCCCTTAGCAGAAGTGGGCGTGTCTGATCTCTCCATGTAGAGTCTACCCCTTAAGCAGAAAGTGTTTATCCTTTCCTGACATTTCCCCACTGAGATACATCCTCGTGGATGACGGTTGTTTCCGTTCCCTCCCTACACGGGATGGGTTTTCCCTATTGAGTTCTTTCCTCATTAGGATGAGTCCTGTTTCAGTCTGCCTTTTTGGATCGATCCTAAATTGGCTTCCTGTTAGCTGTCTCCTGTGATTCCCTGGGGCATAAATGAATAGTCGCTCACTAATCGACACTCATTCATCTTATCCTCAGCAGAATTTGTTGTTTTCTGCCTACAAGTTGGTAGTTGTAAAATCCCACTTTCATCCCCTTGTTGGAGTTAACCCTTTGTGCTCATCCTATCGATGACTGGTTGCTTTTTCGTGGTTTTCTTCCTACTAAACGGTAGATGTAATCCCCTCTTTGCAGTTATCAGTATCCGGTTTGCGGTATTGATATTCTTTCCCTTTTGGATACTTGCCTTGGTCAAGCAGTATTGTCCCAACTGGGTCTTCCCCTTCTTTTTGGATACTTGCTCCGAGTAAGCAACCTTATCCTCTTTTGATTAGTCATCTTTTGCATACCTAGTCCTGGTACCCCGATGCCTTTCTTTTCGGTCGATCATTCATTTAACAACCTACAACCCGGTTATGGATAATCTTCCATGCGAGTGTATTATCTACGTTTTGACGGCTATAGATAATATGTCTTATGTGTTTCCGGTATTCAGACCGAAGAAGTTTCCGACGATCAGGTCGATGTACTTATGTTTTTCCGGTATTCAGACCGAAGAAGTTTCCGACGATCAGGTCGATGTACTTATGTGTTTCCGGTATTCAGACCGAAGAAGTTTCCGACGATCAGGTCGATGCACTTATATGTTTCCGGTATTCAGACCGAAGAAGTTTCCGACGATCAGGTCCATGTACTTATGTGTTTCCGGTATTCAGACCGAAGAAGTTTCCGACGATCAGGTCGATGTACTTATGTGTTTCCGGTATTCAGACCGAAGAAGTTTCCGACGATCAGGTCGATGCACTTATGTTTTTCCGGTATTCAGACCGAAGAAGTTTCCGACGATCAGGTCGATGCACTTATGTGTTTCCGGTATTCAGACCGAAGAAGTTTCCGACGATCAAGTCGATGTACTTATGTTTTTCCGGTATTCACACCGAAGAAGTTTCCGACGATCAGGTCGATGCACTTATGTGTTTCCGGTATTCAGACCGAAGAAGTTTCCGACGATCAGGTCGATGTACTTACGACACTCATGCATTGGTTATCCCTGTGTTACCATTTATTTTGGTATCCAGGTCGACGTTTCTGTTTCGGTATTCAGGCCGATTTCTTTTTTCCGTTCCAGACGGATTGTTCTTTCAAGACTGTTTCTTTGCCGATCCTGACAGGCATTCTTGTATTATATCCAGTCGGTGCAAATTTCTACGGTTCTTTTGGTATTCAATCCCTGGATACCCTGAAAGTCTGACAGCCATTGCTATCATCCGTTCGGGTTCCCAGCCGATTGAATAGGGGCAGCTGTAGCACCTCAAATTTGCACCTATCATTGTACATACATTCTCATATTAGGTCATAGCATAACATGGCCCATATCATATCATATCATGGCCTCAAGGATCATTGCATGCCCTAGCTCCCCTCCTAATGGGTGGTTTGCCTTGTGAGTGTGGTTCTTGATCACCAAGCATGTTTTGCATTTGTATATATTTGCTTTTCATATGTTTATCATTCAAAAAGTACAAAAATATTGTCAGTTTAACCTTGTTGCTTGCAGTTAAAGCAATCATCAGCAATTAGGTCAAAATCAGTAAAAGTCAGTCATTGCAGTGGATGGTGACCATTCTTGCAGAATTTGGGCACCATGATCAATCATCAAGGGTTCATATATCTTGAGACATCATTTGGAATCAAGATATCAAGGAATTAGGGTTTGGAATTCATCAGAAGGTGCTTCAGTCAAGCAAAACCCTAGAAAAGTCAAACTTGGTCAACTGTGGATTTAATCAGTGATTTGATGGATGGAATTGATTTGAAGGAGCTCATTCATGTCCATACAAGCCTCATATATCATGCCAAACCTCATCATGGAAGAATTTGAAGTCAAACAGAAAATTTCCAGAAATAGAAAGTGGACCTGTAATTTCAACTGCCAAAAATGGAAACTTCTTGATCTTAAACTTACATCATGATACAAGCTTCAAATGAATTTTTGCCCAACATGAAAGTTGAAGATCTTGTTCTCCCATTTCCAAAAAGTCCAAGAACTTTCAAATCCCATGTATGGTTAGCAAGTTATGATCAAATCAATTTCAAAAATTTGTGAACTTCAAAAGGCCATATCTCATGAACCATTTGGCCAAATTTGGTGGGGTTTTTTCCTACAAACCACATTTTACCTCCTCTTTCCAAAAATGTAAATTTCATGCACCAAAACCTCACCATGCAAAATGGCATTTTTGGACCTTCCTTAATTAAATTCAAGTGAGTTGAATTTTGACTTTTCAAATTAGGCATTTTCAGCACATTTGGCCATTTGGGATCTGTTTTAGATGTCATTTGAAATATGTTTACAAGCCCAACTCGGCCAGAATCATACACCTCCATGTGCACATGTTCAAAATTAGCAAAATGCAAATTTGGTTCATTTAAGATAATCTTGCTTAGCACATCCATTAGCAATGTTAAACAGACATATATAACTTCATTTCCTGCCAATTAAACCCTAGCTGCAGCCTCCATTCGAACAGATTATTCTCATTCTCTCATTTTTGCATTTTGCTCACCTTGCATTTTTCTGCCAAAATCTTCGAAGCACCACGAGTTCTCTTGGTTGTTTCATGACCTGGACATCATTGGGAGACCATTCCAAGCTCCATTATTCTACTGTAAAGCATTCCATGTCCTGTTTTTCTCCAAAGCACAACAATGGCCAATCGAGATTTGAAGGATTCTAAGCCTTGCTGAGCCAAATAGCTTCAAGTATTCATCATTTCAAAGCATTGTGGACCACTGTTTGAGCTTGCATCATCCAAACAACACTGTTTCATTGAGTTCTTCAAATCAAGTGAGTTTTTCGACTTCTTTATTTTTCCAAATCTTTCTATACATCATGTAGTACCTACTTAGCTGGTTGTTTTAAGCTTCGAATCATGTCAAATGGTTGGTTATTTAGGAAGATATGCTGTTTGAAAGTTTGGTGTATAAATTTGTTTTTGCTTAGTTCATCTTGGTTAACATGTTTTGATGAATTTGCTTGCTGGATTTATGCTGTATGTTATTTGTTGATCACAACGGTGTCCTGGATTTCTTGTTTTGGACTGTTCAATTTTTCACGATTTCTGGATTAGTGATGAAGTTGCTACTGTAGTTGCCATGAAACCCTAACAGTTTTTTGCCCAGAATTTATTTAAACTATATGCAACGCGATTGGTTTGTTGTTCTATGTTGTTTTGCATGAACCATTTCACTGCCATGCTGCTTGTGCATTTCTGGGTGAATTTTCGTGTATGGTGATGAACATGAAGAATATTGTTGCTGTGCCAAAACCCTAAAAGCCTGCCCAGAAAACATGAAACACGATTGGTTGCTGTTGGTTTGAATTTTCTGCTCATGTTACTGTTTCATTGGTGATGGCCAATCAAAACATTTCGCGTGTCCCATTAAAACGGTGCGTTTTGATTAATGAGGAAGGGAATTGCAAAAATGCCACTCGGTCAACCACCTTTGACTTGCTAAACCATGTTATGTATTCATGTTATTACAAATTGTTACTCAACTTCTAAAAATCATTTCTCACTCATCTCAACTCCAAAAATCATGGAATTTTTTGCATCATGTCCTGTTGAATGTCTACTATTTTATCATGATTTTTGCTGAATTTTTGGTTGGCTGGATTTTAAATGGTATTAGGTTTCTTGACATGTATGCACATTTTATACCTTTTTCCATTTCTTTTGTGAAATGATGAGGATGTATCCAATGATTCTGAATTTTTTTGTGGTTAATCTACACTCATTCATGTTTGTTTTGATGTAGAGTTCTTGAATTTATCATATGTGGTTTGTGAGATATGAATTTTTGAAGTAGGGTGTGACAATTTGTGTCACACCAATGTTATGCAATTTCATGATTTTTGTTGACATGCTTCCTGACCTCCAATTAATGTGAAATTTTGCATGAGCCATCTCTTATATGTCTAGTTGACTTGTGATTTTTCCTGGAATTAATTATGGCATTTCCAAATTGTTTGAGATTTTCTCCCCTGTTTGACCAAAATGTTGATTTGTGTGATACATCTTACCATTTCATTTGGGAAATTCTCATATCTTATTGGGTGATCATGAAATTTTACATGTGCATACTAGACATCTTAAGCTTTGCCATGGTGTTGATCCCATTCATTTCTCATCTGTTTTCATTTAGTTATGATTTTCTGAAGTTGATACATGTATATTTGACTTCTTTGGGCATGATTGAAATTGTTTTGACTTCCTGATTTTAATTGACCATCTTCCCATGATCCAATTGAGCTGAAATTTTATATGTATGCCATGTTATGGATTGTGGTTGACCCTGAATTATTTGATAATTTTTGGAATTGACTATGTTTGGTTTTGAACTAAGTCTTGCTGTTGACTTCATTGAGCATATTGAAATTTGCTTTGACTTCATGATTTTCATTGACTGCCTTCCACTTGTCCAATTGTGATGAAATTTTACATGCTTACCATGCTAGGTGTTAGGATTGATCATGAATTATTTGGTGATTTTTGAAAATGTTTGAGTTGACTTTTGATGCAAGTCTGTATGTTGACTTCTATGTGCACCAATTTGCCATGCTTTGACTTCTTTTGTCTGTAAAATGATGATGATGCATGATATGAATTTGAGACCAATTGAGTTTGCTTCTTAAATGTTTGAACTTGATTTTGGTTGACTATCCCTTGCTGTTTTGACTTTCTCATCTCATTTTGACCCTAGGCTTGTCCTAGTGGTCCTGTTGCTTATGTTTGAGCTCATTGTTTCAGGTTAAGCACAAATGCTTCAAAGAGAACAATCCAATTTGTTTGAGCTTGATTGTTTATCATGTGCTAACCTCTTTGTTTTGTAGGTTGCTTGGCTCATAAGCCTTTTGCCTTGTGCTTTGCACATTTGCCTATCTGTTTGACTGTTGTTTCCCAATTCCTTTTGATTTAAACTGTTGAACTGTGTACTGATTTGTTTGACTATTTCAGGTACCATTAGTTGCTTAAGTTCTTTGAACTTGCTTTGCTTTGCTATTTAGCAATTTGCTTTGAGGTAATCCCTCTTTCTTCATGTAGTCTGGAGACCCGGCCTGTTATTTGGCCGGGCAAACTGTCTGAAGTCCTCCTTAAGAGGCAATGCTTGTGTGTGTTTAATTTTGTCCCCAAGCAGGAAAAGTCCTTCAAATAAGGCAATTGGTAGATCAAAGGGATAAGCAACCTATCCCCTACTATTCAGTGACTCTTCTCCTTGCTCCCATTACATGGTTGTAGCATTGAGATAAAAACCCAAGATCAATCGAGTCTAATGTGGAGAGAGTTCCTACTTTCTGAACTCCCACGCTTTCTGATATTCAAATGCTCCCCCTGATCAGGGATAAGAGCAATGAGGCACACCCCTCATCTCCTTTCATCTGCTTCACCTTAGCCTCTCAATGGCAAGGTTAAGAGCAATCTTTGACCCTATTCCAGTTGGCCTCAGTGCCTAACCCTCTTGTATGAGCCTCCTTGTTTGGTTATAGAATGTGCTGTTTGATTCTCATTGATTGATTATTTACCTCATATGCACATATCTGCTTGTATGCTTTATGCATTTATCATCATTAATTGCCCATTAGTGCATGATCATCTCATTTGTCTCCGCGACGCATCATTGTTGTTTGCCCATTGAGGACAATTGTAAGACCATCCATTGGCCATTGCTCCTATGATATGGAAGGATAGAGTGTAAGACCTCATTGGTCACTCATATCTTCTTTGCTTTGTTTGTTTGTATGTGAGGATACAATTGTAAGTCCCCGCAAGTTGGCATTTGTTTTCCTAGGATCATACTGTGTATGTTAGAGTAAGTCCAGACAGATTGGCATTTAACATCCATGTTTTGCTTTCTTTGTTTATGAGAGGATGCAATTGTAAGTCCCCACAAGTTGGCATTTGCTTTCCTATGATCATGTGTTGGATATTGGTATAAGTCCAGACAGATTGGCATCCGGTATCCAAGTTTCATTTTGTTTTAGGAGATTAGTGTAAGACCATTGAGTGGCCTCTGATATCCAGTTTTGTTTTAGGAGATTGGTATAAGCCCAGTGATTGGCATCCGGTATCCGCCTTTTGGATTTCTTTCTTTGTTTGTTTGTTATTATCCATTGCTTATTCCAAAGGACACACTTGAATCATCCTCCATATGATTTCAAGAAGTGAACCTTCTAAGAAGTTTTACAATCCATCTTCATCCATTCATCCCCATTATGTCCTAAACCTTTTCACACTTTGATTTCAAACTTGACATAGATATTGTGCAAACATCTTCATGTTTTCTAACTAAAAACCTGGACCCCAAGTCCTTGACTTTTTTCAAACTCCATTTCATAATACTTCTTTCAAATCAATCTTAATCATACTTTGACTCTACTTTCATAATCACAATCAATTAACTTCACCCATTCACTTGTTTTGGCTTTGTCCATTGTTAATCTTTTCATGCATTAGCCATAGGTTTCAATTATCATTGTGGTTGATGTAAATCTTGCCTATCCTTAGTGAGTCGACAGTAAGACTTCCGTACTGAAAACAGGGCTAACCCCTCTAGTACGTCGAAGCTATCCTCGCATGGTGGATGTTGGTTTTGGTCGAGTGTTCTCCCATTGATAATGAAAAGCCTCAGTGCTTATGTTTAAAATTGAATCCACCAACTTTTGGAAATCTTTTAGCCGAACTACGGCGTTTTGATCCTTACCTTTGATGGAAGGTACGTAGGCAACGGGTTCATCCGTTCAAACCCAATAATAAGATTGTATATTCTTTTCTCATCATCCCAATCATGTTTGCACAATACTTATGTCATAACAAATAACAATTTAGTACAACAAGTGTGAAAAGGGCTCCCTAGGAGTACCTAGGACGTAGTGGGTGCCTAACACCTTCCCATTGCGTAATTTACCCCTTACCCAGACTCTCTGATCTTTTATTAGTTTTCTACGTGTAAAACTTCTTAGGCTTTTGTTCGCTTTTTAGCCAATCCTTTGGATAAATAAAAGTGCGGTGGCGACTCGAAATTTCATCGTATACCTTGCTTATGGTTTAATCGATAAATCATATAGCGACGAATACACCGCTACACATGGAAACATTCACCACCATCATCTCATCATCTTCACCAAACTTCATCTTCTTCTTCTACTAGGTGAGTTCTAGTTAGAAAGTCTAGGTTTCTAGAAAAGTTAGGGTTGTAGAATGTTAGACAAATCATGATAATCCATGCTATATAATGAATATGTTCTTGCTCTTGTTGACTTCCATGAACATGTGCTTTGTTGTGTTCTTATATTGGTTATGATAACATGATTTGTTATGGTTGTGGTGAAATGATTGGTTGTGATTATGACCTTGAAAATCCTTGTGATTGTGAGCTTGAAATCCTTGATTTATATGTGTATGAGAACATGTAATATGATGGGTTGTTGTTGGAAGAAGTAGTGGTAATTTGTAGAAATGGTAGAACAGTTTGTGAAGAAGTGGAATTATGCAGGAACCAATCGATTTTTTTGAGAGAAATTCACATTAAATCGATTGATTCATTTGATCAATCTATTGACATGAATTAATTATTTGATGAATTAAAATATGTCACCAATGGGGTTCGACCCCGGGACCTGTACAAGCCTTACCACTAGGCCAAAGATGTTGTTGTTGAATACTTATGCAATGAATAAATGTCAATCTAAGTCTTTATTAAGATAGATTAATGAATTAATTGAGGATTATAACTCCGTTTTGGATGCGGACGGATGCGTTAGTAAGATAACGAAAAAGGCTATTATTATGATACCATGTTATAGTATATTATGTGTCTTACAAATTCTATGAATTATATTATGATGGATGTTAAACATGGTTGATATGTTTGGATGTGAAATGATATGATTAAAACTCTACAAAGACGAGTGAGGAAACCTAGGAGAATAACTCAATTAATAACTTAGAAAGATAATCTAGGTTATGGAAATGAGTATACGGTGATGCTTGGATGCAACGGTATCTAGGTGTGTATCGTGGACGAGTATCCACTTGGTAAGTGAATCAATATGCTTTGTATGGAACATGTGTGATTTATGTATGAGAATGGATCATGTTATGATGCCATGAGAATTGATATGATGTCATGAGAATCGTTTGATATATTTTGGTGAGGAGCATTGCTCCGAAAGCCTTATTGGTTATTGAGAGTTAATCACATATTCGGAATTAGTTATGATTATGCACATACCACTTCAAGGCTATGTAAAGCGGTAAGTGGGAATGTGGCACTAATGATTCGCGCCTCAATTGGGTTTGAGTCCCAATCATAACAGACATTGGGGAAAGGTGGACACCTAAGTGGGTTAGAGTCCCATATGGTGAAAAATACTCAAAGTGGGTTCGAGTCCCATACGAGTGATGGCTCTTAGAAGTGGGTTAGAGTCCCATATGGTGAAAAATACTCAAAGTGGGTTCGAGTCCCATACGAGTGATGGTTCTTAAAAGTGGGTTTGAGTCCCATACGAGCGATGTTTCTTAAAAGTGGGTTCGAGTCCCATAGGGGAACCTGATATCCACCGTGAAAGTCGAATCATACGGACATGTGTGAACCAAGCCTTGGCCTAGACGTAGGTCCGGTTGGGGATCGATGTTGCGTGAATCAGAATAGTGATTTGTTGAGTTATGTGTACTCAAGTGACATGTTTCCATACATTGCGTTTATCCCTCGGTTACTCAAGTCCTAGTTACAAGGTGCGAGTGATGCACAAATAACGGAAGGTGAACACTTGAGTTAGAATCAAATAGGAACCCTGTAGCGCCGAGTGGACCCATAGGATAGGAGAACTCACTGAGATTATTATCTCATCCCATTATTGTTGTTATTTTTCAGGTATTCCTTACAGGTTGAATTCAGTAGAAGCTGTTTATGGATGTTTCAAGGGACACAGTTATTCGGATCTTCCGCTGTGGAGTTGTTTGCAATGAAGATATTGCACATAGCTCTTAGATTTTTATTGTTTAGGCACTATTGTATAACATGTTCCATTGATGTTTTTAGTTTGGACATGTGTATATATTGATGCCATTAGGCATTTATGTTGGATCAGTACCAATTATTAACACTTGTATGATATTATTCTAGATATATATTATACGGGTTATTACAGTTGGTATCAGAGCAGGTCGATTCTCGACCTAGCCTTGAAACATCATAAGTAAATCTATTCCTGTCTCATATGTGTGTTTAGCCAATATGATTCTTAATATCACTGTATGTAGTATTGGGCCTGATCAACCTAATGCTATATGCATGGTAGGTAGGATCATGGTTGTGCGACCACGTGGACTCCGAAGTGTGGGTTGAACTTGTGCTTTAAGGATAGGCTCAAGAAAAGAGTTAGAAAATAAGGAGAACTGGATAGCCCAGTTGTAAGTTTCAGTAGGAATTGTGATTTGGGTATTATGGAATTGAAGAGTAGTGTATCATTCAAGCGATTCTGTTGTGTTAATAGAGTTGAGAAGTTGAGGATCTCTATTGGATGAATTGTCAGAGCTTTGAGAAAGGTGTGAATTGTTAGTGGAGTAAGATATACTCACTGATATGGAATAAGTATTGTGAGTAATTCTGTATGGTAAAGGAGAAAGGATGGTTATGTTACACATATGTCATAAGGTCTGGAAGTGAGGTAGTGTATCAGTGTTTCAGTTTATAAGGCCACTAAAATATTTTGGAAGAACGAAAGTACTTCATGGAGTATATATATTTGCAATTGTATCTTGCAAGTGGTTAAGGACGTGAGGGATAAGGACGTTCAGTTTCGTTGGGAGCCTAAAGTAGTGGTGAAGTCTAAGGAGAGACTCGAGGACATGGTTGTCTGTTCCAAGTGAAACATGTATGGACCAAATGGAGGCTAGAAGATAGATCAAGTATATCCAGTCTTAGAAGGGAGATCGGATTCAAGATAGCTAGTCAGAGGTTTAGTGTTAGCGAGAAACTGTAATGGGATGTTCAGTTACCTAAGGATCAATTATAAGAGTTTGTGTTGGAAAGAGAGAGAACACACATTATATAGAAATGGAAGCTCTGGTGAGTTTTGGTTGTTGGAGATTTGGTTGAGGAGAAGAGGAAGTAAGTTGGATTTAAGGAATTCTAGTAGAATGGTTTTGTAATTGGAACTGGGAGAATTACCGTAGGAAGATCAGCGAACGCAGAGTGTGGAAGCAGTGTGAATGTTACAATACAACCGTTGTAATGGGATTCATTTTAGATAAAGGTACAATGGGACCATTAATATTCATTAAGACGAAGTTATGGGCTTGTAGTTGATGATTGTTCGCATCAAGGATTTCTAGAGTATGTAGTGGAGTGGAGGAAGTTAAACCTTGGTATTAAGAGAAGTATGTGATAGCAGCATTATGGTCACAAGTAAGTGTAATGGATTTCTTGTCTTGAGATGGATGTAAAGTAACATACATTTTGTGGAGTAGTGAGTCTTGTATTCTAAAAAGTTGAGTTGATGATAGACAACGAGAGACAAGCCAAGCTGGAGCATGTGGACTAAGTGTAGGATGTGGAATATGTTATGTTACAAGAGCTTATTGGGATACAATGAGGATTGTCCGTAGCAAGTCATCTAGACAAGTAACCCCGGTATGATGAAGGGTGTAGTAGGTATTGGTTTAGAAGAAAATTCCAGTCATAAGTGCGTGGCAATGATAAGGTTCATCTTAAGTGCATTTATTTGAATTGCAAGAGTAATATTGGCTTATTGGAAGTCTAATTGTTATTTATCTTCTTGAGAAGTGTTTGGTTGGTTGGTCACGGAGTATAAACATTCACACCGTGTTGGAGCTAAGGGTGTCTTAAATGTCATAAGTGTACCATTGTGGATGTACAAATTGAGGATGGAGTTGCAAGTCACCACAAGTCAGATTGGTGGTTTTAAATTGGGATTTTCTGAAGGTGTAATGCGTAGTTGGTCATCTGTAGAGATATCAGAGAAGTCATATGTTTGGGGACCCAACCTAGTGAACCGTATTCGGTGTGAGTAACTCTTGGGTGTATCACTATTACAGATAATGAGAACCCTAAGGAGTGATGTTGGAAGAGACTTACTAAGTGGTGATCTGGAAGGGATTGGTTCAGTATATTGTATGCGTTAGTAAGGTGTAAATTGATTAGTCGGAATATGGCATTCTATAATTTCTTGGATTCATGGCTCCGGATGTGGACCCTCAGGAGAGTAGTATTTGTGTGTACGATGATGCTCTACCCTATTGGAAGGATTCATGAGTTATACTTATAAGAAGGAACGAGGATGAGATATTCCTGAAGTTAAGCATGTAACTCGGACTATATATTAGTGAGAACATGAGCCAAGATTATGGAAGATGGGACAGGACAACTGAGATGAATGATTTTGGATATGAGGTGAAATGTTATCTCTAGATGTGTGTTAGATATTATGCGTGACTCTATGAGGAGTATGAACACTCATAGTTACGCCCTAGATTGCTTAAGTTCCTTAGAAGTGGTGTCTCGTTGATGATTTAAAGTTCCTTGATGGTGTTATGTTGTTTTAGTCGAGATCATGTGTCGGGAGAAATCTTGAATGAATCAAAACCCTATAAGAGGATTTGATATGGAATATAGTGACCAGAACCGGATATTGTCAAACTAATTTGGTTTAGCTGCATCGAGCACATGATGAATCTGGATGTTCTACGTTTTTATGGTTGTAGTAATGTAACTCCTGGATACCTATCTTCTAAAGAGTGTTGGTCTTATTATAAACTTTTGTGAGTCATCAAGGAAGTTATTCTACTAATAGGAGTCGGTAAGGTTCTAGTACCATTTTGGATAGTAGGCACTCTAGAGGGTAAGTGTGTTTCTTTGTAGATTGTTAGCTAAACAGTAGTGCCTAGGAACCCCAGGTGTTCCACTATTGGAATCAGAGTATCACAATGGAAGGTGATGGAAGAAAGAGCTCAATCAAGTCAATGGGGATCAGGGAGATAGTTACTCGTAAGAATGGAGGTAAGGATGAGAGTAAGACAATCTCGTGCTAACGGTTCTATCTCATTGGAGTAGTAAGAGAGAAGTGAATTAATAGGAGTAGAGAATTGCAGCATACAGTATCAGATCAAGTGAAGTTTATGAGATTATCAATAGATGTATTAAAAGTTTGTCACACTTGTTGAAGGAATAATAAGAAAATAGTAGTCAATATTGTTTGCGGTCAAGGAATCAATAAGTTTTCTTATGAAGAATTAATGAGCATTGATTAACCAAATCAAGATAAGATGTTGTAACTATATTTTATGTAACTTAGTGCAAGGAAGGGAAATTGTGGTTTCCGGGAGGAAAGCGACCAACTGATGTTGAGCGGTATATCAGAGGAATTAAGTGGGAGCAAGTTTACATGTTAATCAGAATAAGATTATAATGGAAATCAAGAAGTTTCAAGAGTAATGAAAGAAGGAAATTTGTCAGCAGGACAAGTTAGAAGGATGAGTATGTCAGAGGCTTGAAATCGAAGAGAAGTCAAATGTTGGTCTAAGACGTTAATGCAAGAATTGTTCGTTTATTGAGTGAAGGAAATTCGGGGGCAAATTTCAATTTGAGGGGGGAGAATATAATATCCCATATTCCCTTAAATGCTCAATTAGTTGTCAGTTGAGATCAATTGAGTTCCTGTGTGCCCTATCTTTTGTTAGTTGTAACAATTGGAGCTCCTATGTGCTCTAAATGTTGTCAATTGGGACCAATAGAGTAACCAATGAACTCTGAAGATATTAATTATTAATAAAGAGACAGACCAATATTAATAAGTACAAGAGAGGACATTTTTGGTAACATTATTAATTGGTTAATTGGTATTGGAAGATGAAATATCAATTAGGATATTTTTATTACTACCTAATATTATAATATATATAAAGTATATGTTATATAATTGTGTGGTGGATAAGAAGAAAAGGAAAGGATAAGAATAAGAAGAGTAGGTAGGGAAGTAGAGAGATATCATAAAGAAAAGAAAGAAAGGGAAGAGGAGAGAAAGAGGAAAAGAGGAAAAGAGGAGGAAGAAGAAGAGAAATCCATGGAAACATTCACCGCCATCATCTCATCATCTTCACCAAACTTCATCTTCTTCTTCTACTAGGTGAGTTCTAGTTAGAAACTCTAGGTTTCTAGAAAAGTTAGGGTTGTGGAATGTTAGACAAATCATGATAATCCATGCTATATAATGAATATGTTCTTGCTCTTGTTGACTTCCATGAACATGTGCTTTGTTGTGTTCTTATATTGGTTATGATAACATGATTTGTTATGGTTGTGGTGAAATGATTGGTTGTGATTGTGACCTTGAAAATCCTTGTGATTGTGAGCTTGAAATCCTTGATTTATATGTGTATGAGAACATGTAATATGATGGGTTGTTGTTGGAATAAGTAGTGGTAATTTGTAGAAATGGTAGAACAAAGAAAAATGGTGTCTGTGAGGTGAAATCAGAAAATGTGAGTGGATCTACCTATTGACATTCAATCGATTGATTCATTTGATCAATCTATTGACATGAATTAATTATTTGATGAATTAAAATATGTCACCAATGGGGTTTGAACCCGGGACCTCTTTGGAACTGTACGAGCCTTACCACTAGGCCAAAGATGTTATTGTTGAATACTTATGCAATGAATAAATGTCAATCTAAGTCTTTATTAAGATAGATTAATGAATTAATTGAGGATTATAACTCCATTTTGGATGCGGACGGATGCGTTATTAAGATAATGAAAAAGACTATTATTATGATACCATGTTATAGTATATTATGTGTCTTACAAATTCTATGAATTATATTATGATGGATGTTAAACATGGTTGATATGTTTGGATGTGAAATAATATGATTAAAACTCTACAAAGATGAGTAAGGAAACCTAGGAGAATAACTCAATTAATAACTTAGAAAGATAATCTAGGTTATGGAAATGAGTATACAGTGATGCTTGGATGCAACAGTATCTAGGTGTGTATCGTGGACGAGTATCCACTTGGTAAGTGAATCAATATGCTTTGTATGGAACATGTGTGATTTATGTATGAGAATGGATCATGTTATGATGCCATGAGAATTGATATGATGTCATGAGAATCCTTTGATATATTTTGGTGAGGAGCATAGCTCCGAAAGCCTTATTGGTTATTGAGAGTTAATCACGTATTCAGAATTAGTTATGATTGTGCACATACCACTTCAAGGCTATGTAAAGCGGTAAGTGGGGATGTGGCACCAATGATTCGCGCCTCAATTGGGTTTGAGTCCCAATCATAACAGACATTGGGGAAAGGTGGACACCTAAGTGGGTTAGAGTCCCATATGGTGAAAAATACTCAAAGTGGGTTCGAGTCCCATACGAGTGATGGCTCTTAGAAGTGGGTTAGAGTCCCATATGGTGAAAAATACTCAAAGTGGGTTTGAGTCCCATATGAGTGATGGTTCTTAAAAGTGGGTTTGATTCCCATACGAGCGATGGTTCTTAAAGGTGGGTTCGAGTCCCATAGGGGAACCTGATATCCACCGTGAAAGTCGAATCATACGGACATGCGTGAACCAAGCCTTGGCCTAGACGTAGGTCCGGTTGGGGATCGATGTTGCGTGAATCCGAATAGTGATTTGTTGAGTTATGTGAACTCAAGTGACATGTTTCTATACATTGCGTTTATCCCTCGGTTACTCAAGTCCTAGTTACAAGGTGTGAGTGATGCACAAATAACGGAAGGTGAATACTTGAGTTAGAATCAAATAGGAACCCTGTAGCGCCGAGTGGACCCATAGGATAGGAGAACTCACTGAGATTATTATCTCATCCCATTATTGTTGTTATTTTTCAGGTATTCCTTACAGGTTGAATTCAGTAGAAGCTGTTTATGGATGTTTCAAGGGACATAGTTATTCGGATCTTCCGCTGTGGAGTTGTTTGCAATGAAGATATTGCACATAGTTCTTAGATTTTTATTGTTTAGGCATTATTGTATAACATGTTCCATTGATGTTTTTAGTTTGGACATGTGTATATATTGATGCCATTAGGCACTTATGTTGGATCAGTACCAATTATTAACACTTGTATGATATTATTCTAGATATATATTATACGGGTTATTACAACCTTCTCCTTGACACTTAAAACACCTAATTCCAGTTCCAGCACATCTTCCAAAACGAGACTTCCTACATACTTGACATTTCGGAGGATGGTTAGGTGTTGCAGGTTACACCTGCCTTCTTTTGAGAGGTCGAGGTCTAGGCCTAAACCGATGACTTGGTCTTCTCTGGTTCATCTGGCCAACTCCATACTGATCAATCTCTTCTTGAACCTTTTTCAAATTATTCTCAGTCATATTACATTGTCTTTGCACTCCCACACAGGCAGGGAACGCTCTTTATATATTGGGTGTCCCCCCATAAGCATCCACAGGAATTAATCCACCATGAAACTCAGGAGGATTCATGCGAAAGAAACACCAGAAATCACCACTTGCAGCTTCTTGTGGAGTCACTTGACGTTGTTGACCACCATACAACTATTGCATCCTCTACCGCATGAATTGGTTCTCTAATTGCTGCATCGGTTGCACAAACAGAGGCCATTGAAAACCCTCACTGCCACTTGGCGGTTCAGAGTCTGAATTCTGGGTTCTAGGTCTACCGCGACCTCTGCGTCTGCTAGCCATGATCCCTAATGTCATACAAATAGGATTAAGTTGATCAGGCTCAATACTATGAGTATAACACCAAGGACAATGATGACAGCTCACATATGGGCAGAAAGAAATGCTTATAATATTGCATGGCTAGGTCGAGGATACGACCTGCTCTGATACCAACTTTAACACCCACATGTAATACATGTCTAGAATACATATTATACATAGTGTAAAACTGGTACTGAAATACATAAGAGCCTAGCGGCACGGTGTACATATCCATACATGTCCAAAACAAACATAACATGGCACAAAATGTACACCAAAGTGCCCAAAATAAAACTACTAGGGGCTATATCATTAAACAATGATCCCAAAAATATCTACACATCAGAAAAGCCATCCAGCCATCAGGTAAGCAACGCATCACTCTATCTTGCCCTTACCCTTCACCTACGCAGAACCACCTGAAAAATAATCAACAACATGGGGTGAGATAATAATCTCTGTGGGTTCCCTATCTTATGGGTCCACTCGGCTCTACAGGGTTTTCTAATCAATATTCAACTCAAGTCAACAAGGCAACAAAGACTTGAGCTATAGGGAAACTAAATCACAATGCATGGCAACGTGCACCTGAGTTCTCACAACTCAACCACGATCATTATTCAGATCACGAAACATCAATTCCTGAACGGACTTACGTCTAAGCCAGGTCCGATTCATGCATGCTCGTATGATTTGACTTTCGCGGTGGATATCGGGTCCTCTATGAGTCTTAATCCCCAGTTCAAGCGACCGTCACCCGTATGGGCCTCTAACCCACTTAGGGTATCTTTCACTGTATGGGCCTCTAACCCACTTAGGTGTCCACCTTTCCCCCACGTCCGCCGTGGTTGAGGCTCAAACCCAATTGAGGCTCGAATCATCGGTCTCACATCTCAATGCTTACTCATCTAAGCATACCAAATAGAGATGTGCACCATCAAAGAAAACACACATTCTGAATACATGATCAGTTCCACAAATCATCGGTTCCACGAACCAAACAAAATATGTCAATCACGAGTGACTTCATTCACCGTAATACACAAATAATAACATGGCATGTTCCATACAATGCGTCTCATTCTCAATCATGACAATAATTCGTCCATGAGCTCCACATAAGCGTCGTACGAATGAATACCGTCATCCATTGTTATCTAAGTTATAAACCTCACTCATGACCTAATACCAATCCTAGGTTAACTTACTATATTCATCATGTAATTTTCACCATTAGCATGTATTCAACATAAGCATAGCATCACAAATGATTAATGGTTGGAAGAATGCATTTAGAAACACTTAAGAAATTGATTTTGAAGTTTTTAACATAAGTCAATCGATTGGTTCATCTCACATTTCTGATTTCAAAGTTTGTTGAGGATCAATCGATTGATCCATAGTGTCAATCGATTGGCTCACTAAAATTTTCCACTATTAATAAACAGAAAGTTTGTGCAATTGATTGTAATACACTGTCAATCGATTGGTCCTGTAAAAATCATATTTTCTGCAAAACAAAAGGGTTGTGCAATCGATTGGTTGCAGGGACCAATCGATTAGTCCACACACATTTTCACATTTTCACTTCACAGAACACCATTTTTCCCTGTTAAACCATTTCCAACTAAACCCCCACTCCTTCTTCCAATACACCCATCTCACTACATGCTCATATACACAAGAATTTCAAGGTCATAAACACAACCACAACAAATCATGTAATCACAACAATCATGAAGAACATATCAAGCACATGTTCATAAAAACAACAACATCAAGAGAAATATTCATCACATAGTATGGATTGTTCATAATTTATCTATGATTCTGTAACCCTAATCTTCTAGAAACCTAGGGTTTCTAACTAGAACCCACCTCAAGAAATAGAAGAGGAGAAGTTGTTGAAGATGAGATGAGGATGAAGATGATGGTGTTGGTTCCAAGCTTTTCTTCTTCTTCTTCTCCATTAGCCTTGTTTCCTCTTCTTCTACCTTTCCCTTGAGCTACTTCTTTCAACACCAACCTTTCTAATACATAGAGAAAATGAAGTGGCTTATGGTAGGTGATATGTGGTAATAATATATGGTTGTGAGTGAGTCAAAGATAGTTGCAAGTGGTCATGAGAAATATGTGTGGTAAGAAAGTGGTTATAGGTAGTAACAAATATCTCAAGTGGCACTACACTTGTAATATTTGTTCTACTAGAGCTATTGACCCATTATTAGTGTTACCGAAATGTCCTAATTAACAAAAGGTCAGTCCCAAATAATATTAATTAAGTCAACCTGAACTCACTATTTACTCTATTTATCCCAATTAACAACTTTTATAGGAACTCAATTGATCTCAATTAATAGGAATTTAGGTATTTAAAGAAATACGGAGTATTACAAATCTGGTCATAACACGCTTAACATTTTGCGATTGGCTACCCTCAACAAAATTTGACCGTTGAGGTTAGCGAGGGGTGATTTGTGGCAAAAAAGTAACGAATTTCAAAAAAATCAAAAAGGTTGTGTATGCAGTAAATGTGAATTATTGCAACATATATATTTTTCAATTTATATTAAAAAAATATTTTTAATTAAGAAATTAGTGTTCAATTATTTTTTAGATAATATTATTAAGTTAATTTGTATTTGATAAAAATAAAGATTCTAATAAACACATGAAGAACATAATATATATATATATATATATATATATATATATATATATATATATATATATATATATATATATATATATATATATATATATATAGAGAGAGAGAGAGAGAGAGAGAGAGAGAGAGAGAGAGAGAGAGAGAGAGAAGGGGTTGCCCCCTCAATAGAGAAAAAAAATATTTAGGAGGGAAGCAAAAAACTCATTTAAATTTTTCGAGCGGTCAAAAGTTATTGGTGGTCAGAACACGTTTTGCATTTTGTGAGAAAATATCGTCAGCAAAAATTGACAGTGGGGGTAGCGGTGGATTACCCATGTTAAAACGTTTATTTACAAAATAAACAGAAAGTTAGTATGTGTGTGCAATAAATAGGAATCTGGTCAGAACACACTTAACATTTTATAGTAAATATATTAAACAGTTATACAAAAAATTTATAAAAAAATTTAAAAAGATAAAATAATAACAATAATAAAAAAGAAATGAAAACGAGAGATAGGGAACTACGATTCGGCGATAAACTATAGATGATATAGTTGCATTGAACTTAAATTGAGAACAAAGATAAGAACAAAAGAAAAAGAAAATGTGAATGGAGGAAGATTAAATAAAAATTATATAAGAAAAATTTAATAATAATAATAATAATAAGTTATTACTATTAATAACAAAGTTAATACTAATAATTATTATTATCATGTGTAATTTTAAATAAAAATTTAATAATAATAATAATAATAATTATTATTATTATTATTATTATTATTATAACAATAATGTATAAAAGATAAAATAAATATAATTATTAATTAAAGAATATCTTTTATGTCATTTTACATTTATTAGCCAGTGAAATCGTTATTTTATCAAAGATTTTAATAACTTATCCGTTATTAGTCATCAGCTATCAGTTATCATTCATCAACTACAAATTATCAACTATCAGTCATCAAATATAAACTTTCAACTAATTTCTTTGAAATTTTTTTAAAATAACCAAGTTTTTTCAAATATATTTTCAAAATAACCATTGTTTCAAAATATTTACCAATATAACCACACAAAAAAGTAACACAGACGCCTTTTGTATTGGCGCATGCAATGAAACTTTTTTATATGTGCGCCATTGGCATTGGCGCATGCATGTTCATGGCACCACTAGGAGTGGCGCATGCATGTCGTATGCGCCATATGCAATGGCGCATGCATAGTCCACTCAGTGGAGGCGCCAATGCATGTGGCTATTGCTCCTACAATCCATCTATAAATACAACATCACCCTCCCATACTTTTTCTCACATCTTCTTACTATCTCCTTCCATTTTTCTTTAAAATATATTCATATATGTGTCCTTATTCACAAGAGAAATGTTGATTTAATTTTTTTAGCAGTGCAGTCTCCGATGAAGATCCGACTTTGGAATGTACATACGTTCGAACATCTTAACATGACCTTCAACCTTTGGTTAGATGGAGAAATTGTAGGGGGTGAAAATATCAGAAGAATTCAATGGCTTGATACCACGTTCAACCAAAATGGAGAAGTTCATTTTTGGATGAATGTTAAAACTGACAGAGACGTTCACATGGTGGTGTATACTTCTTACAAAAAAAATTAATGGTTGTAATCGCATAGTTATGTTGTTTATTTATTGTATTTGTTTGTGATGTTATTTTATTGTTGTACTTGTTTGTGTTGTTGTTTAATTATTGTTTAATTATTGTTTTCAAGTTATTGTAACTGAATCTTATGATATTTATGAAATGAATGTTATTTTTAATATAAAGTAAAGGGTTACAGTTAAAATTATATTGTTGTGCTTGGTTCAACACTGGGACAGTTTGTATGATTATGATCGGGTTGACGACATGAACTACATAATCTAACCATTTCGTTCGCTGTATCCATTTCGGTTCGAATACAGATACTATTTGAGCAACCTTTTTTCTTTCGTTGCATTATTTCATTGTGCCAGAGTATGTCTCCTTGATATGCAGGCCAATAATCCTCTTTTTCTACCACCAGAAAAGCTAATTTTATAAACATTGCATAGCTTTATGACTTTGTAAATGACGGATAATAAGTTGGGAGGATTTTGTCGAACCTTTGAACGAGCCTCTATGACACGGGAGTAGGGCATAAGAAAGGCTTGGAACTTTCCATAGTCGCACCAACCTCTACCTAGTTCCACTCGATAGTGTCCCCTCGGTATACCTTCATTGTGATCCATTGACTCAGCAACACTATAACAACCTTTAGTACGGTCAAACACTGTGACCACGTGTGTGTTAGCTTTGGCAGCTTCTTCTTTAATGAATTTCATTGAAGCATCATTGAATAGCTTCTTAGATTGTAATACTGAACTCCATTTGGAACGTATGATCTCAAACAGTTCCCCTAGCCTATAGTAGGTTGCTTGCACTAAAGCAGTTATTGGTAGGTTTCGGATGCCTTTGAAGATAGAGTTCATTGATTCCACAAGATTTGTTGTCATGTGGCCCCATCGTTGACCGTTTTTGTATGCCCTAGTCTACTTCTCAAATGGAAAATTGTCAATCCACCTTACTGCATCTGTGTTTGAATATCTAATGTATTCGCGGTAGTGTTTGAAGGAAGGTTATATTATTCCATACCATGCGTTGAAAACCTTCTTCCGTAGCATTTTGTCTTTGATCTCCTGCCATTATCAATATTTTTATAGGCACTCATAATAGATGGGTGTCTGTCTGAGGTCTAACATAAGTTAGGCTAAGAGCAACGTGCAATCGGAGATTTTTTTAGGAAAAAAATCCATCCCCCAGCAGTCTCCCCTTCAACTAGTGTAAAGGAGATTGGAAAAATGTTATTGCTGCCTCTTATGCCACTGCCATGAGTAGCGTTCCTTTATATTTCCCGTACAACCATGTACCATCAATTTTTATAATAGGTTTACATAAAGAAAAATCTTTGATGCATGGTTGATACGCCCAGAAGAGTCGATGAAATATGCCATTACCACTAACACAAGTCCCTTCTGGGGTATCCGCCGACAACATTTCCAAATTGACAATTGTCCCTGGAGCACATTGCTTAAGTGCCACCAAGTATTTTGGAAGTTCTTTGTATGACTCCCCTCAATTGCCAAACACTTTTTCAACTGCCTTAGTCCTAGCTATCCATGTCTTTCTGTATGATGGAGTATAATTGTATTGTGTAACAATATGCAACATTATTGTACTCGCCTTTAACAACGGATTGTCACTAATGAGAGACAAAATTTCATTGCATATTAACTGAGAGTCGAGTTTGCGATGGTCCTGCATCTGATTCGTGATTAAGCAAGTGTGAACTAGACCCATAGAACCTATCTCCCAAGAATCACTCCTCTTCTAGTAAGATGCTGACAACCGGAACAGATAGCTCATTACAAAAATATATCTTATACCTCATTGCATTAGTTCGATCGACCCCATAATCAACTGATAATTCCATGTGATACTTTTTAATGGCTTTGACACAATCTTCTTTAGTGCGAAATTTGTCTCCTTCTTTCAGTGATCCTTGAATTTACATATAAGGATTGTGAAATATATCTGACGAAGGTTTATCTGCACCCAAATTCAAGCTTGTCATGTGTAGGTGGACAATATACATGACTAGTTGGTAATGACTAGTCGATAACTCAAGCTTGTCTCCTTCTATAAATATTGATGTTTATCAGCCTTTCCATCAAACACACTCAACCTATCTACATTGTATGCAACACTCAACCTATCTATATTTTCTGAAACACTTAACCTATCTACATTGTCTGCAACACTCAACCTGTCTATTTTTTCAACAACAAATACTCAAACGCATTCAACAAAATGTCTCTATTGACCATGGGTGATAAACATCGAGGAACAATCGACAATATTGTGACATTTGTAAGTTGTTATTTAACTTCCCTAATATTATTGTTTATTACTTATTCTTACTTAATTCTTAATTATCTTTTGTTATGACCCAAAGAGATTTCGATTTCGTGTACATGAATATGTATCACACGACCCTTTGATAGAACCGTATTTACGAGCATGCGGTTTTGGTAATCAACTCAACATAGTCCCATACTAAGTTGATTACAAATTTATTCTTGCTTTGGTATAAAGATGGAGACCCGAGACCCATACATTTCACCTTCCTTTCGGTGAATGTATTGTCACACTTGAGGACGTCTACATGTTGTTAGGTCTACCTATCGATGGTAAGGCCATAAATGGTAGAGTTAATGAAGATAACTCTATATGCAAGAAATTGTTGGGTTCCCCTTTATGTGAAGACACAACTATGGGACAAACTTCGGGTCAACCTAGGGGCCAAGGTATTAATTTAAAATATCTTAAACAATATTATTCAAGTATAACATTAAACGAAGAATCTACTAAGTATGAAAAGATAATTAAAGCTCGTTGTTATATTATGATTCTATTTGGTAATTTTTTATTTCCTTAAAGTAATGGTAATAAGGTAATATTATATATTTGTTGTTGTTACGAAACATAAATAAAGTAGGCATATATATTTGGGGTTCAGCTGTTTTATTCCATCTATATAGTTCAGTGTGTAAAAAGGCCAAAAAAAATACATGTACATTTTATTCTTGCACCTATTTGCTACAAGCATGGGGTTGATCTAGAATGTCATCACTCGCCCCGGTCAACGAGAAGCCATTCACATTCTCCTACGCAACAAAGTAAGTTTATCTTAAATCTTCTAATTTGTTATACTTTATACTACAATTGACTATAACTAATATATTTTCAATCTTTCCGATCTAGGTGGTCAGTTCAGGGGATGAACTACAACAGGTGTCCCAAACATACTTGTAAGACCCCAATTTTGACCCTAATATCCCTCATGCTATCTCAAGACTTGCATTGACATTAGGATCCCACCTTGGTATCCTCCTTACTCATCATTCATGGGGTTTGCATTGGGAGAGATCACCAAGCATTTGTGATTGTATCATGCCTTATGTTTCTATGTTTACTAACAAAAATGCCAAAAATATGTCTAATGTAGTTTTATTTCTTTTGTAGGTAGTATGTGCATCCACATGTGCCTCATCAAGCTCACATCTAGGGTTTGAAACCCTTAGTGCAAGGGATCAAGCAAGGAAAGGTCTACATTGATTCAAAGCATCATATATGGATCCCCATGTTCTTTATTTGTCACTTTGTCATGGAAGCCCTAATTCATCTGGGTATCTTATGTGCCTTCCTCAGCAATTTTATTCAAAATTTGGTAAAAGATATCAATATATACTCCATTGTACTTCATCATAATCATATATGATCCTCCATGAGCCTCTAAGAGAAAAAGAACTTCAAGTTTGCAAGTTGGTTCAAGGAGGTTGACCAGAAAAGTCAACTGGTCAAATCTAGGGTTCCCCAAACCCTATCTCCTACACTTTTTGTCATATGAAAATGATTCCAATAGAAAAGTTACTATTTATGACATTCCAAACAACTTTCATGTTGGCATGAAGATCTATTTTTCCTTGGAAAGTCATTCTTTATGGTGAAAAGTTATAGGTCATTTTGTTTGTGCCCTAGATAGAAGGTCGAATTCCAAGAACCATAACTTGATCAATTTTTATGATATGAATATCATCCAAGTTTCATGATCCATTTCAATATGTCTTCTCCAAATTTTATTCTTTGAGAAAGGTCAAATTTCACATGCAAGGGCATGTACCAAGAGGAAACATTATAGGTCCATTTGGGTCACCACCATTGAACAAGCAATTTTCCTCAACTTCTAAAATCCATAATGAAATTCTGGTATCAGATATGAGATGTCGAAGGTAATGTCATGACACTAATATCTGAACAACACAAACAGGATAAAAGATAAAGAACAGTAATGCAAGAGACACAAGCAATTGTTAACCCAGTTCGGTGCAACTCACCTACGTCTGGGGGTTACCAAGCCAGGAAGGAAATCCACTAAAATAGAATCAGTTCAAAGACTCTCAGTAAATAACACAAGTTACAGTCTTTTTCACCTAATCTCTACCTGTGTGACTTCTACCTAAGAAATCTTAGATATGAGATCCCACTCACTCCCCTCAATCACACCAGTGATATTAAACAAGAATTACAATGAAAAGAAGATACTCTTCAAAGACACACACTTGATCTTACTTAGCAGCTTCAATCAAGTAGACACACACTCATGCTTAAAAGCTTAGAGTGACAAATTACAACTCAAAAATCAGACCAATTCAATCATCTATGGATGAATTGAATGGCTTACAATTCACACAACCACACAAGACTTAAACCCTTATTCTCTCTCAATATTTCGTTCCTTATTTCTTGTGTATCAAATCAGGTTTTCCATGTCCTTTTTATAGAAGCATTCAGCTGGGCTTGGACATCAGAAAACCCTAAAACTATTTTCCATTCAAATCTTCTTATGACAGTTTATTAGATCTCCTTGGAAAATAAGTTAATCACGTTGTAATTACTTATTGATATCATGTTAAATTAACTCATCAATCATACACGAATTGCCATTAAAAGCGCAATCACATAATACATAACATTCAGACTGAATGTTCTGTATACAGATGTCATGACATCGGGTCTGACATCCTGGAACAATCCTGAATAATTATATTTTAAACATCCAGCAGGTACAAGATATCTTATGTTAAGACATCACATGTGACATCTTGTGAACACTCTTGGTTTTACCAAAATTGTTGCCAACACCTAGAACCAACAAACTCCCCCTTTGGCAAATTTTGGCTAAAACATATATCAGTCTATTTTGTTCACAAGAAAAAAACACACCAGCAGTTAAACAGCATAACAGCAGTTTAAGCAGCAGGAGAAGCAAACACAATTACTAGCTATAATAGTAACTAGTAATACAGATATTAAACACATGGGTACTTCTTCTCCCCCTAAGTCTGTTCACCTACAGACATCTCCTTCAACAACAACAGCACCATGTAACAATCAGAATTTCCTTCTGACATCTCCTTCAACACCTGTAACATACAGAATCACATTCTGACATCTCCTTTAACATCACCTATACAACCACCTATACAACACAAAACATTCTTCTGTTCAACATCAGCTGTCACCTGTCAGCACAAAGTAACTGCAACTCTCCACATCTCCATACATTAACTGCAGCTCTCCACATATCCACACATTAACTGCAGCTCTCCACATAATAACTTCTCCCCCTTTTTAGTCAAAATAGACCAAAGTGACCTATTAGACAAAATAAATGTCAATCAGTCCAGTAGAGAATGTCACAAAGGATGTTATAACATATAAAATGTTAAAACATAAATGTCAGGTGGTACATAACCATAATTATACACAGTTACATTAGCTGAGATAATCAGAAATCCAGGGAACTCATAAAGAGCCCAAATATTACATCATGGCATCAGAAGGACTGCCAAAAATTACAAACATCAAACAAAAAAAAACAAAGCATCCAAAACAGCATCCAAAACACACATGTCATCATAACAGGGGAACCATCACCACAACTTAGTCTGAGGAGGTAGCATCTTCTTCACCTTCAGATCCAGAAATGCCACTAGATTGATCTTGAGAATTAGACCTCTCACTTGAGGTATGGGCATCTGACTCCTTGGCTTCACTAACCTTATCCATTTTTTCTTGCTCCAAGCTACTAATGAGAACCTCTAAAGCCTCTTTCCTAGCCTTGGCCACCCTAATCCCATTTTCCAACTCCTTACAGGTTTCTTACTATGCAAGGTTTTACCTAGAGAGCATAGTCCCTCAGCAGCCATGTCTTTCTCTGATCTAGATGAATCATCATCTTTCTCAGTTTGAGGTTCCACCTCAGGTGAGGGGTCCCTTCTAGACAGAGGAGTCGAAACCCCCTTGACTGAGTGTCCTTCATTTAGGATCCTAGTTACCAGGTTCCTAATGACACGATCTGTATAGTGCGTGTCATCCTTAGGTGGAGGGTTATCAGAAAAGTTACCTTGATTGTTTCCTGTCGTGGAAGAATGACCAGGGGCGTCGCCTGGGATTACAGAAAGAGGAATAACTTCCAAAACGTCTTCATCTAGAAACTCCATGGAGGAAGTCCTTGCTTTGTGAGTGGGCTTTGAACCAGAGGATGAGGGCAGTTGTGACATTTTGTTGAACTTTTGAGAAAAATTTTGTTGCCCTAGCAGAGATGGTCTGAGCAGTTTGATGAAGATGGAAGAGGTTGTGTTGAGGTAGCGTGTAAAAATGGTATAGATGGTAGTTCCAATATTTGGTAATGATTTTCCATAAATGGGGCACTTTCATTTAAGTGGGCAGACAATATTCTTATTACCTTTTCCACTCCACATTAATTGCTATAAATTCTCATGGATACAAATCCCCAATTTCCCTCTTAAACATTCAAACTGATTAGCATCCAAAGCCTTTGTAAATATGTCAGCTAATTGCATTTCAGTAGTAACATGCTCCAGTGCTATGATTTTCTCTTCCACAAGTTCTCTAATGAAGTGATGACGAATATCAATGTGCTTTGTCCTGCTGTGCTGAATAGGATTTTTAGAAATATTTATAGCACTCAGGTTGTCACAGTACAATGTCATGACATCTTGTGTGACATTGTATTCAGTCAACATTTGTTTCATCCAAACCAGTTGAGAACAACTACTCCCAACTGCTATGTATTCAGCTTCAACAGTGGATAGGGACACACAATTTTGTTTCTTGCTAAACCATGATATCAAATTGTTCCCCAAGAAGAAACATCCTCCTGATGTGTTTTTCCTATCATCAGCACTTCCAGCCCAGTCAGCATCACAGTAACCAGTCAGCATAGATCCAGATCCATGAGTATATAACATCCCATAGTCACTGGTGCCATTGACGTATTTCAGTATTCTCTTTACTTGGTTTATGTGACTGACTTTTGGTTCAGCTTGATATCTAGCACAAACACCTACAGCAAAGGCAATGTCATGTCTACTTGCTGTGAGATATAGCAAACTTCCTATCATGCTTTTGTACAAACTTTGATCTACACTAACACTACTTTCATCTTTGGAGACTTTCAAATGTGTAGGAGCAGGTGTCCTTTTATGACTTTCATTCTCCATGCCAAACTTCTTAACAATGTTCTTGGCATATTTGCTTTGAGATAGAAAGATAAAATCTTCCATCTGTTTGACTTGTAGCCCAAGAAAGTAGGTCATCTCTCCAACAAGGCACATCTCAAACTCAGACTGCATTTGTCTAACAAAATGTTCGACCATCTGATATGACATCCCACCAAACACAATATCATCTACATATATTTGTGCCACCATAAGTTTTCCTCCTTCATTCTTCACAAATAGGGTCTTGTCAATACCTCCTTTCCTGTATCCATTGTTAGTGAGGAACACAGTGAGTCTCTCATACCAAGCCCTAGGAGCTTGCTTCAAACCATAGAGGGCTTTCTTCAATCTGTGCACATGCTTTGGAAGATTTGGATCTGTGAATCCTTTGGGTTGTTCAACATATACTTCCTCATTTAAGTAACCATTCAAGAAGGCACTTTTTACATCCATTTGGAACAGTTTGAATTTCAGAATACATGTCACTCCAAGCAATAGTCTAATGGACTCAAGGAGAGCTACAGGAGCAAATGTTTCATCAAAATCCACTCCTTCAACCTGATTATATCCTTGTGCTACTAATCTTGCTTTGTTTTTAGTAACCACCCCTTGTTCATCAGATTTTTTCTTATACACCCACTTTGTACTTATGACATTTACTCCTTCAGGTCTAGGAACCAGTTCCCATACTTCATTCCTCTTGAATTGACCTAACTCCTCCTGCATGGCATTGATCCATAACTCATCAGTCAAGGCTTCCTTGACATTCCTAGGCTCAATCTTGGACACAAAGCAGCCATGTGAGATCACTTCCCTTGATCTAGTTGTGAGCCCTTTATTTGGATCTCCTATAATGAGATCTTTGGGATGATCCTTCTGAACTCTGATGGAGGGTCCCTTGTTGATTTTGTCATCTTCAGGTTCAGCTTGAGGAGGCTCACTCTCCTTATTTTTGTCTGAGAAATCAGTTGGGGGATCATTCAGAGATGTGATCGGTCACCATTTCCATTGAATTCCCACCGTTAATTCGACATATTTTCATCACTTTAGTAAGATTTATGTTTGTTTATAGTTGTTTCATAGTCATTTATCATGTTTTGTTAGTTTGTTATCGCATTTCATTTTATTACATGTTTATGTCAAAAAGGTCTTTGTTATGCTTCGATTTGGTAGTGTTATGGTTACAGGTCGTTGCACAGGTTTAAAAGAACTAATAGTGGAGTTGTGGATGCGCAAAGAGGAAAAAATATGAAGATTCAGCAGGTCAACACGGGCACCCGTGTGCAACAACACGGCCCGTGTTGTTTGTCAGGCAAAGGAAGCTTGGAGAGGAAAAAAACATAGTGTTAACACGGGCACCCGTGTGTAAGAACATGGCCCGTGTTGATGCCTCTGTAACTTAATCTGAAAATAATCATGTTGGAAAGCACACACGGGCACCCGTGTGAATCCACACGGCCCGTGTTGATGGGCGCGACTTAGAAACTTCAATTTTTGCCATGTGAATCTATTCTGCTCATTAAGGGTAGTTTGGACTTTTTGCTTGGGGAAAATCCATCTGAAACTATTAGAAGGCTTGGGAGAGAAAGGAGAAGACACTTTTTGACGTACGAAAGAAAACACTGCATTGAGAAGACAGCGACTACGGAGGATTTGAAGACGGTGAGATTCAAGGGCATCGACCATTGAAGATCAAAATCTCCTAGTTTTTGTAATGTTTAATTTTCATACTATGATTTCGTTGAATACTATGAGAGGCTAAACCCCCTATGTTAGGGGGGTGGTCCTGATTTGATCGTATGTTATGAATTTGAACAAATGATTTCCTTATTACCATGTTACTTATTTCAATTCAATTGTGTGATGTTATTATGCTTTTGTATCGGACAAATACAATTTGATCTATGACTATTAATAACAGGATTGTTATTGTTAGGGTTTTCACACAATTTGGTTTATAATTGCATCATCTAGGACTAGTAACTTTTGTAAATCACCGCAAACCTCGATATTGTTTATGATTAAAACCAAGGATTTATTGAATGGACATTTGATAAGAATTGGTGGTTTAATAGTTTCTTCTTTAAGGACTTAAGGAAGAACATTCTGAGGTTCGGTAATTGATTGTTTCATGAGTATTAAGGAAATCTTGACTGAATTCATAACTGGTTAAATCAACCACTCAACCACACAATACTGTTCATTGCTTTGCCACACCGCAGTAGATAGAAGATATCAAGTTCTTAAAGCAAAACAACCCCTACTCCAACACATACAATTCGGGGTGGAAGAATCATCCCAACTTTGCATGGAAGGATCAGAAAGGGAATGTGCAACAGCAGGCACAGGGTCAATATCAAAATCAATATCAGCAACAGCAACAACAAGTCCCTAAGAAGGCAGATTGGGAGATTGTTATTGAAAAGATGGCAGCTCACAACATCCAATTCCAAGAGGAGACTCGAAATAATCAGAAGAACACTACAGCATCCATAAAAAATCTTGAAATTCAGATGGGTCAAATTGCTCAACGGTTAGCTTCCAATGCCCAGATACCTGGCACGCTTCCCAGTGGGACAGTTGTTAATCCACGTGATCAAAGTCACATTAAAGCAGTGGTCACCAGAAAAGGAAGAGCTAATGAACAACAAGTTGACGAACAGGTCGAAGAAGATGGGCTGTTGGAAGTTGATTTGGAGATTAGAGAAGAGCCAAAACAAATTGAAGAAGTGGTGGTGAAGCCGGCAAGCCAGCAAGAGAAACAAAAACCAAAGATCATTCTTCCTTTTCCTACAAGAACAAAGAAGAAAGATCTCCATGAAAAAAAATTGAGAAATTCTTAGAATTATTCAAGAAGCTTGAGATCAACATACCTTTTGCTGAAGCTCTTGAACAGATGCCGATCTATGCCAAATTTATGAAAGACATCATATCAAAGAAAAGGTCGATCGAAGGCGAGCCGGTTATGCTAACTGAAACTTGTAGTGCTATTTTGCAGGGTCTAAAAATTCCGGTAAAGAAAAAAGATAGAGGTGCAGTCACTATTCCTTGTACCATTGGAGACAGATCATTCAAAAAGGCACTGATCGATTTGGGAGCAAGTGTTAGTCTAATGCCCCTTTCGATTTACAAAAAACTGGAGTTAGGGGAAGTGCAAGACACTCGCATGACACTCCAGTTTGATGATCATTCTATGAAGAGACCCTATGGTATAGCAACAGATGTTCTGGTGAAGATTGATAAATTTGTTTTCCCGGTGGATTTTGTGATACTCGAGATGCCAGAAGATGAGGAAATCCCTCTCATATTGGGAAGACCTTTTCTTGAAACTGGAAGATGCATGATAGATATTGAGGAAGGAACCATGACCCTCAAAGTCTATGATGAAAAGCTCAAGATTGATGTGAGGAATACTATGAAATTCAAAGATGACGAGGGTGCGAGTAAAAGTATTGAAGTTCTGGATACAGTGTTTGCTAAATCTATGCAGATTACAACACCAAAGCTTCCATTAGAAAGAGTTTTGAGCTTATCTATCATTGAGGATACTGAAGGAATTGATGAGAAAGAATCTGAAGTGGTGTCTATGTTAAAGGCACAACCTCCTTGGGTTCATTCCCGACCACAACGGTGGGAAGAGCTTCGACCTAAAATATCTCCGGAAGAAAAGCAAGATATAAAAAAGGGGATGGAGTTGAAACAATTACCAGAACATCTCAAATATGTCTTTCTTGACAATGAAGAAAAATGTCCAACAATCATCAATTCAGGTTTGAGAGAGATCCAAGAAGAAGAGCTAATCAAAGTACTCAAGAAATACAAGAGTGTTATTGGGTGGGCGATGGACGATTTGAAAGGAATCAGTCCGACACTGTGTATGCACAAGATTTTGATGGAGGATGATCAGAAACCGGTCGTCCAACCTCAAAGGAGACTGAACCCAGCTATGAAAGAAGTCGTTCGCAAGGAGGTTGTTAAACTTTTAGATGCGGGGTTGATTTACCCAATATCTGACAGTTCGTGGGTGAGCCCAGTTCATGTGGTACCGAAGAAGGGAGGGACAATTGTGATAAAAAATGAGAAAAATGAGTTGATCCCCACCCGTACTGTAACTGGTTGGAGAGTTTGCATTGACTATAGAAGACTGAACACTGCAATCAGGAAGGACCATTTTCCCTTACCTTTTATTGATCAGATGTTGGAGAGATTGGCAGGTCATGATTTCTATTGTTTTCTGGATGGGTACTCAGGGTACAACCAAATTGTTGTGGCACCTAAGGATCAAGAGAAAACGGCGTTCACATGTCCGTATGGAATCTTTGCTTATAGAAGAATGTCGTTTAGTTTATATAATGCACCAACAACATTTCAGAGGTGCATGACATCCATATTTTCCGATATGCTTGAGAAGCATATGGAGGTGTTTATGGATGATTTTTCGGTTTTCGGATCTTCTTTCGAAAATTGTTTGTATAATCTATCACTTGTGCTGGAAAGATGTCAACAAACCAATCTGATCCTGAATTGGGAAAAGTGTCATTTCATGGTGAGAGAAGGGATAGTGCTAGGCCATAAAATCTCCCATAAAGGAATAGAAGTTGACAAGGAAAAAGTGGAGGTGATCACCAATCTCCCTCATCCGGTGAAGGAGAAAGGTATACAGAGTTTCTTGGGACATGCAGGATTCTACCGTAGGTTCATCAAAGATTTCTCCAAGATCGCAAAACCGTTGACTAGCCTGCTTGTGAAGGATACTCCGTTTCTGTTTGACAAAAAGTGTAACGAGGCCTTCGATACTCTGAAAAATAAATTGGTATATGCTCCTATAGTGATCTCGCCTGACTGGTCTCTACCCTTTGAGATAATGTGCGATGCGAGTGATATAGCAGTAGGGGCAGTCTTAGGGCAACGAAGAGACAAACTCCTCCACGTCATCTACTATGCTAGCCATGTGTTGAATCCAGCTCAGATGAATTATGCAACCACAGAGATGGAGCTACTAGTTGTGGTTTATGCCTTTGACAAATTCCGGCAATACTTGTTGGGAACAAAGGTAATTGTTTATACTGACCATGCTGCTTTGAAATATCATTTTTCTAAACAGGACTCGAAGCCAAGGCTTCTCAGGTGGATTTTGCTGTTGCAAGAATTCGACTTAGAAATTCGAGACAAAAAAGGGTGTGAAAACACCGTTGCTGACCACCTATCTCGAATGTCCCCGATTGAAGAGACGGAAGAAGAACATCCCATAAAGGACGAGTTTATAGATGAACGAATCCTCGCGGTGGTGGGTGTTCCTTGGTTTGCTGATTACGCAAACTATCTGGTGGGTGGTATAATTCCTGAAGACTTTGATTATAACAAAAAGAAAAAGTTTCTTCATGATTGCAGGTTCTATTTGTGGGACGAACCATTCCTGTATAAGAAAGGGGTAGACGGACTGATTCGTCGATGTGTCCCTGAGGAAGAACAAAATGAAGTCTTAAAGGCGTGTCATGACTCAGATTATGGGGGACACTTTAGTGGAGACAGGACAGCCGCAAAAGTCCTTCAATCAGGGTTGTACTGGCCTACGTTGTTTAAGGATGCCCAAGTCATTGTGAAGGAATGTGACAGATGCCAAAGGACAGGGAATATTTCTAGGAGGAATCAGATGCCCCAAAAGGGCATGCTTGAAGTGGAATTATTTGATGTTTAGGGGATAGACTTTATGGGGCCATTTCCACCCTCATTCGGGAAGAATTATATTCTGGTGGCCGTAGATTATGTCTCAAAATGGGTGGAAGTTGTTGCCCTCCCTACTAATGATGCGGGAGTAGTGGTAAACTTTCTCAAGCAAAACATCTTCGAAAGGTTTGGTGTGCCAAGGGCACTTATCAGTGATGAAGGGACAGATTTCTTGAATAAGCTCATGGAGAACTTATTGAAGAAGTATAATGTGAAGCACAAGATTGCCACTCCGTACCATCCTCAAACGAGTGGGCAAGTTGAAGTGTCCAATAGACAAATTAAACAGATTTTGGAAAAGACAGTGAGTGCTTCAAGAAAAGATTGGGCGATCAAATTAGATGATGCACTATGGGCGTACCGAACCGCCTTCAAGACCCCAATCGGCATGTCTCCGTATCAACTGATTTATGGTAAGGCTTGTCATCTTCCTCTGGAATTAGAGCACAAAGCCTTTTGGGCATCCAAGTTCTTAAATTGTGATCTTACAAAAGCCGATGAATCCCGAATTCTTCAACTTCACGAGTTAGAAGAATTTCGTAATCAGGCCTATGAGAATGCAAAGATGTACAAGGAGCAAACACGGAAGTGGCATGATCAGAGAATCATCAAGAAAGATTTCTGGGAAGGACAACTGGTATTGTTGTTCAATTCGAGGCACAAGTTGTTTCCTGGCAAATTGAAATCAAGATGGTCCAGGCCATTTGTCGTGCACAAGGTATCTCCCCACGGAGCGATCGAGATCAAGAACCAAAATAATGGGGATATATTCAAGGTGAATGGCCAGAGGTTGAAGCCCTATTACATAGGCCAAGAGTCTGGATTGATTGACCATGTGTGCCTCACCTAATGAGGTGGACAACCGTCGAGCCATGCGATGTTAAATGAAGCGCTTCGTGGGAGGCAACCCACGCGTTCGATTTCTAACTTATTTTGTTTGTCTTTTCCTTTGTGTGCGTGAAACGTTGTTGTAGGTAAGGAGGAGAACTTGGAGCGTAAAGTTAAAATCACCTCTGAGCGGAAGGAGACCATACCTATGAAGCAAAACGAATTTCGAAAATTGAAGAAAACAGGTCATTTACACGGCCACCCGTGTGTAGGAACACGGCCCGTGTTGTTGGCCCTGTACCAAATCCAAAAAATAATTAAAACAGTGCATTAACACGGGCGCCCGTGTGTAGGAACACGGTCCGTGTTGTTTTATACGGGTTAGAATTTGAATTTTTTGAATTTTGTTGCTTTTAATGGTGGGACCCACTTGGCATTATATCTCTTCTCCACCACTTATTCTCACTTATTCTGATTGTGCAAGCTTCTCACTCCCTCTTCCTCCATTGTTAACCTAGCTTCCATCACCTAAAGCTCCACTTTTCACCAAGCTCCATTCATTAAAACCCCATCTCCCCTTCACGAAAATCCTTCCTCTCTTCGTCCTCTACGCAGTGACGGTGGCCGTTTTCACTAATCTGTTATTTGGGTTTTGAGAAATTTTTACAGGTACCCATTATGCCCCCAAAGCGTATAAGCAAAGGAAAGGATGTGGCCACATCTTCCCGGCCGAAGCAACGAACTAGACGCACTCCGAATCCTCATGGCATTTTGTTTGAACAACCAGATCACCAAGATAGGTATGTGATTCTTGCTCAACGTAAGCTCATTCCTACACGTTATATGTGTGATGCTACACTTGATGAGTTAGGCTTAAAGGAAGAGGTGCATCGCATGTTTCACAACATCGGTATGTTAGAATTCATGCAATTCGAAGCATCGACCTTCGCACGTATCACACTTGAATTCTTAAGTACGGTTGAGTTTAAGATGAGACGAAGGTGGACCGGTTCAGAGATGGAATTTTATGGTCAAATGACTTTCCGATTGTTCGATGAGGATCACGAGTTATCTGTTGAGGAACTTGGGGGTATTCTAAGACTCCCGGTATCTGGACCCGGAACCCTTCCAGACACTTTTTCAGCAATTGATTTCTGGAGGGCTATTATAGGTAAAAGTGGCTACAACCCAAGTTCGGGAAAAGCTTCTGGGATTCATAACCCTTGCTTCAGATATGCACAAAAGGGGTTAACCTACACCTTGTTCGGACGGGGTGATAGCACCGGGGTAGCCGCAAAGAGAGAGTTATTTTTCCTTCACTGCATGGCCAACAATGAGCGAGTCAATGTAGTTGCTTTTGCCGCCAATCATTTGAAGCAAGTTGGCCACGCAAGTACCAGTGATATTTCTGTGGGTGGTATGATCACGCAGATTGCGGACCACTTTGGGTATGGTCAACTCTTGTTGGAAGAAGCTGCAGTGGTTAGTGAGACTAAGATCGATATGAACACTCTCGCCAATCAGCAAATGATTGCAATCATGCCGACTTATTACTCTCTTGTGATTCATAATGTGGAAGTGCTTGCATTACCAGCACCTGGTTCCATTAGCATTGTAAATGTTGCTAACTGGTTGTATACAGGTTCAGCCCCATCTGTAGGGGACGATGCTCAATATGACCAGGTTTTTATGGTGATGAAATGGAAGAAGATGAGAGGCCAGCAGCACAATGTATGCCACCCCCACAGGATTCCAACCTACATGGTGAAGGATCCTCTTTTATGTCTCAGGACCAGTGGGGTTGGATCCAAACTGAGATGGGAACTCTCCGCACCGAGCAAACCAGACAAGGTGCGGAATTAGCCAGACAGGGTGTGGAATTGTTCCGACAAGGGACAGTCATGGATGACATGCAAGCCATGCTACAACGTTTGATGTTGCATTTCCCGCACGATCCTCTGCCTCCTCCACAACAGTAATCACTGTAAGTCCCCTTTGTGTTTGAATTTAAACATTGAGGTCAATTTTTAGTTCAAGTGTGGGGGGGTTTTTCCTTTCATGTTTTAATTCACTTTCAATTTGTTTTGTTCTTGAGCTTTTGTTTTTGTTGTCGTCGTATTATTTTGTTTGTTTTTTTTTGTGGTTTACTTGTGTGTACAAAGTGATGAGAAATGGTTGGACGAATCCGGGATCAATGGTAGTGGATGAAAGACACCCTTCATACTTATTCTGATAAGTGTAACACCTCAAAATTTGCCCTCCTCTCTTGGGACTAGCATAACATATTGCATATCATTTTTAGGTCATTAGGCATTGCATATTGCATATCATGTGGTTACATTGTGCAAATCATCCTCCCAAGTCTTGGTCAGAAGATAAGAGGTTGTGTGCAAGCTAGGGTTTCATTGGACTGGTCATTAATCATCTGAGGATGTGGAGGTCCAAATTAGGGTTTCATGGTTCTAGAGGATTGTTCCTTATCTTGTTTGAAATGATTCATCATCATCATGGTTTGTCATCATCAAGTGTTGAAGCATATTCCTTGAGATTAGGGTTTTGACCACTGGTCAACCCTAATCAATTGCATTGAGCCAATCAGGGCATAGCAAGGAGATGGGGTCTATGATGGATATGGGGATCATTTCATGATTGTATTAAGCTTATTGAGGCTAGGGTTTCACCCTTGAGCCATTTCATCAGAGGATTGGGGCTCAGATTGATCAATGCATTGCCAAATTCATCTATCAGTTGAAAAAGTCAACTGTGGTCAACTGTGCTTGATTTTATGGATTTGGAGGTGGGAGAGAGTTGGATACACTTCATTCATGTTGGAACAAGTGTTATTTGACATGTCAAAGCTCAAGAAAGGAGAAAATAAAGTCAGGACAAAAGTTGCCAAAAATAGAAAGTGACTTGTAATGGAAGTTTCCAAAAATGGAAAGTTTTTCATCACAAAATTACATGTCCAAGGAAGCTTCAAATGAAAATTTGTTCAACATGAAAGTTGTAGATCTTGGTCTTGCCTTTCCAAAAAGTCCAAGAACCTGAAATTCCCATGTATGGTTGACAAGTTATGGCCCGTTCAATTTCAAAAATGACCCATAATCAAAGTGGCATAACATCCACATGGAGTGTCCAAATTGAGTGATCTTTTTATGAGCAAACTCCATTTGACATGTACTTTCATGGTGCATAATTGGAATTCATCAAAAATGGTCAATGCAAAAAGTCATTTTTCAAGTGTACAGTTAAAAATCCAAGGGCAAAATGGTCCAAGTTGAGAAATAATGGGAATTTTGGCATGGGGATTTTCGCAACACCTCACATATGCCAATTGGAGATGGTTTGAATTGTCATAAGCTTGCAAGGTCCAATATTTGGTTAAGTCATTTTTGAACTTGCACTTTAAATGCATTTTTTGGTATGACATATGGAAAATGAGAATGACAAAGCCAATCAACATGGAACCAATACCAACACATCATAACTGGTATTTGGAGGATGTGTGAGCTGTCATTGGCCTATTGTGAAATGGCATTTTTGCCCTTGCTTTGAAATTTCACATTAAGCTAATTAATTCATTTTTTTGATAATTGGAGATTAAGAGTGGATTAAGCAAGAGTATATAACATTAATCCTAACTAACTTTGGATCAGAATCACAAATCACAAGAAACTCTAACAACTTTTCCCTCCAATTTTCCAAATTCATCAAGAACATTCAAGAACAAAATTCATCCAAACTCCTTCAATTCTTCATCAATTCGAGTGATTCTTTTTGCTGTGTGCTCTATGAACATGGATCTTCAACTGTTTTGAGAAAGCATCTCCATAACCATCACGAATCTCAACTGTTCATTCTTGGTGCATCAATGGCATTTTGCAATTTCTTCCAATAGAAGCAACTTCGAGCCAAGCTAAGCATTGCAGTCACCTTCCTATACTTCCTTCTTCGTCTGTTTGGAGGAATCGCGCGCAAAAGCTCAAGGAATCCACACTGTCTTCAATTTAAGGTGCCAAATCGAATCTCATCATTTCTTTAATTGAGATATGCGTTTTGTAGTATGTTTAATGTAGATGAATGTGATGCTTGTGGTTTGCAAAATGATTGAGTGAGGTGAGAGAAATCTCGATTCAAAGTTTGATGTTCATTCCTTTTCATGCTCGATTCGTGATGTATGGTAGGATTTAGGGAAAACGGTTAGCATATTAGTGATGTACGCTGGAAGAGGAAGAGAACGGTATATCATTTGCGTGTTTTGGTCGAGTTTCGCTCGTAACGAATTTTGCTGTTGAAGAACGCAGGTTGCTGTTTGAATTTCCGTCCAATTCCGTGTGTTTGATCTTCCTGGCTCAGTTTCTTTTCAAATTCGGTGTTTCCCGCCAGGATGGGCAAATCGCGTGTGGACAGCGCATTAAGCAATGCTACGTCGTTTCTGGCCAGGCGAATATAATTACGAGACTGCCATTAGCTGATTAATTAAATCATTTTAATTCATTAAATCACTTAAATAATTATTTCATAATTCATTCAAAACTTATAAAAATCATAGAAAATTAATTACTAATCCAAAAATAGTGAGACTTTTTTTAATAGATCCCAAATTCTCTCTAGTTTTTTATAGGCATGGTAACATAAGTTGTGCATGGAGAAATGTTGACCTGGCCTATTGATCTTTGACTTGTGTACATTTTTTGCATGTTTTGCCATTTTTAACATGAAATGCTCATACTTGTAAAGAAATGATTGAAATTTTTTGTGCTCATTCTGGACATGTTGATGGTGATTTTCATGTAGAGTTTGTGAATTTTGGATACCTGGTTAATTAGATATGATTTTTTGAAGTAAGGTGTGACAATTTGTGTCACACCAAGTTAGGTCAACTTTCTGATTTTATTTGCATGACCTAGGATTGTTTGATTGAGCCAATTTTTTGCATGAATGATCATTGGTATGTCAAGATAACATGTGAATTGTTCTGGATTTTTCTATGGCATTTTCCATTTGATTGATAATTTTCTTCACTGTATGCTCATTTTGCAAGCTTGTGTGACACATGTTGGTATATCTTTTGTGAAATTCTCATATGGTTTTGGGTGAAGATGAAATTTGGTATGCTGATTGTAGAGACATTGTAGGACATCATGCTTTTGGTCCCATTCATTTCTAATATGTTGTTACTGTTTTGTGAGTTTTTGAAGTGAATGCTTGCTTGGATGTCTTGAATTGGCTTACATAATTGTGTATGGACTTTTTGATTTTCATTGACATACTTTCTTTTGTCCAATTGAGCTGAAAATTAACATGCTACTTGTTGATTGTGTCCTGTTTAGGTGTGAATTATTTGAGGATTTTTGGAATTGTTTTGGTATGCTTTTGAGTGAGATAGTTCTGTTTGGTCAATTGAAGTTGCAAATTGCATGTTTGATGTTAAATGGTGCATGAAATGAATATGGTGAAGGATATGAGCATGGGATCAATTGCATTTGCTTTTGATTTGCCTTAATTTGATTTTGGTTGAACATCCCTTGCTGTTTAGATTTTTTTCTCCCTTTTGGACCCTAGGCTTGGCCTAGTGGTCTAGTTTCTCACATTTGGTGTGGATTTTCAGGATGAAATGCACAATGCTTAAGGAGATTGCTTCAAGGCAATTTGAATTGAGTTTGGATGATGTTTATAAACTAACTTGACTTTGTGTTGTAGGATTGGAAGCTTGAGCTTGAGCTTATAGCTTGCATTTGTGTGCATTGACTTGTGTTGTCTGTATAGATTAACATTTGCTGTTTATTGTTTGTCTGTCTGAGTACTGATGATACTTGATTGATTTCAGGTACATTTAGTTGCTTACAGTTCTTTAAGAACTTGCTTGCTGCTGCTTGGTTTTTAAACCACTTGAGGTAGGACTTCTATTCTTCATGTAGTCTGGAAGACCTGGCCTGTTACTTGGCCAGGCAACTGTCTGAAGTCCTCCTTAAGAGGCGATGTTTGTGGTTGTTTACATTTGTGCCAAGCAGGTAAAGACCTCTATGAGGCAATTGGTGGATCAAAGGGATATGCAATCTATCCCCCACTATTCTGTGAGTCGTCCCTCTGCTCGCACGGCTGTGTGTTGATGCATTGGGACACAAACCCAAGATCTTGTGCTGTTGCACAATCGAGTCAGAGTCTTTGAGCGTAGAAGGGTCCCTCCATTCTGGACCCACGCTCCTTTGTCTGAAGCTCTCCCTGGTCAGGGATAAGAGCTGTGAAGTCTAATCTTCACTCACCTCTCATCTGCTTCACCTTAGCCCCGTAATGGCAAGGTTAAGAGCGAATACTACCCATGTACAGACGACTTGCTTCGGCAGTCAAACCCATTGTTTGAGCCCACTTGACTGGTTATAGTGTGTGCTTTGTGAATATTTGTTTGCTCTGTTTGCTTGTATGCTTGTATGCTTGCTTTCTTCCTGGATAGGATTAGATTGCAGTTGTGCAAGTAGGTAGAAACCTGAACTTAGGGCAATGATGCATGACAACACTAGGCTCGAGTACAGCTCCCTGGTAGTGTGTCTTCCCCTTGGTTTCTGGCTAAAATTTCTTTCCCTTTCGGGGGAACTACATCGCCCTGATCCTCGTTCCAGACGAGGTATGTAGGCAGGAGGTCGTGCGAGACCTCTCCGGGCACTTTTTTTTCCTTTCTTGTGTGTGTTGTTGGACAAGTGCTAGGCTCGAGTCCCTGACTCCTTAGCATGTTGTTGTTTGTTTGTGCTTGTTTGGTTCGGGCGCTGACGTAATGCCATTGAGTGGTTGTCGGGTCCCACGTTTGCCATCTGTTTGTATGTTTTGTGTGGTTTGGCGTGCGTGAGCCGAACTACGGCAGCTCTGATTCTCGTTCCAGACGAGATACGTAGGCATAGGATGCGACGTCCTATCGAGCTCTCTTCCCCTTAACCCCACCTGTGTTGTCTTCGGCGCGTGTGTGTGTGTGGTGTTTTAGCAACCTTTTCTTTTTCTTAGAGCGTGGATCCCGTCGAGTACGACGGACGTGAGGGGTGCTAATACCTTCCCCTTGCGTAACCGACTCCTTTACCCTTTCTCTTTGGTCGCGAGACCACGTCTTTTCCAGGTTTCTCTGAGCGTTTCCTTTCCCTATCTTGGGATAAATAACGCGCAGTGGCGGCTCTGTGTTGTGTTTTTGTTTCAGCTCGCCGGTTGTTTTTTCGCGGATGCGACAGCTGGCAACTCTGCTGGGGACTTTCAGATGTTGACCTGTGCTGGTCCATCTTCCCTAAGCGAGTCCTTCCTAGCGTTTTAGGATAGTTTAGGTTGCTTGTTGTGCTGTTATTTATTGCATTTATTATTCTAACAGTGTATATATTTGCATAAATATTTGCATACATCATACTATCATTATTGCCGTCCTCTGTGCAGGTGGTTCCTCTGTTTGGGGTGGGTGTTCTGAGTGGGGCTAAAACCCAGGCCCGAGTATACACCTAGGATTAGTATGGTCTCATGTCGCCTCCTTCATGTTAGGTCAATATGTACCTGGCGGCGTGATGTACCACAAGCCGGACGAGGTTCATTTGATAGTGCTTTCCTCTGTGGGGTACTCCATTTTGGCTTAGTCACTTCATTTGAGTTGTTGACTCTGGTGACCGATCATTTCCCGGATCTTTGGTTTAGACGATCTCAGGAGAGCTACAATGGCACACCCGAAAGGGCAAACCCATTGAGTATCTCTGCCCGATTGTCGAGACTATTATCCGCCTTAGGATGACCTGTTTAGAATTTACCTGTGAGGGGAGGGTGATTCTTTCAGATGCATGTTCAGATGGTGACTCAGATGGTGACTTTTTGTTCTGTGGATCAGAGTCATATTTATAAGTCGGATTGATGGCCGTTTATTTCTGAGACGCCGGAGTGTTTTCCGTGTTATTTATCAGTGGAGATCCGTTTATTTCAGGATTCCCTGGGCCGATTCAGATGATTGTGGTATCTGCTCAGAGATGGTTTGGTGATGATGATGATGATGATGTATTTTTCTTCCGTTTATTTCGGAACCCTTGAGTTGGATTTGTGGTTACATTCTCCTTCAGATGGTTGTGATCGGTTCAGTGGTCCGGGCTGTGGTTCAGAGCAGATGATCAGATGACTTGGAGGACGGCAATGCATTGCATTCATTCATCAGCATCATTACATTTTGCATTTACCTGCATCTAACACATGTTTACCCATATGCAGGGACACTTTTGATCGAGATCCTGGTTGAGAGACTTTCTGCTCAGACATGAGAACCGGTTTGAAGCACGATGTGGCCTACAGTTTCTTCAACCCAGAGATTGATGAGTTGAGAGATATGATTGCATTGATTACACATGACCATGTGGGGATGTTCAGGGAGTCATACGGTAGTATCCTGAAGATGGTTTTCAGACTCACTGACAGTGACAGAAGCGCCATTCATACTCTTCTCCAGTTCTATGACCCGGGGCTGAGATGCTTCGTGTTTCCAGATTATTTGTTGGGGCCTCTGATGGAGGACTATGCTAGCATCCTAGGTATTCCGATCCGAGATCAGATTCCTTTCTGTGCTATTAGAGGAGAGACTGATGTCCTTGGGATTTCCCGTGCTCTTTATTTGAGTCCGGAGATGGTCAAGGAGGGTTTGAAGGAGAAAGGAAAATTACCGGGTTTTCACTTGAGTTTCTTGGAAGCTAAGGCCAAGGAGCATGCTGCTATGGGTAATTGGAAGACGGTTTGCGCTCTGATTGCTGTGAGCATTTATGGGATTATCTTATTTCCTAATCAGAAGAATTTTGTGGACCATAATGCTATCAGACTGTTCATGCAGAGAAACCCTATTCCTACTCTGATCGGAGATGTCTATTACTCGGTTCATAACAGAAACGAGAAGCGGCGTGGTGGTTTGATCCGGTGCTGTGCTCAGTTACTCTTCAGGTGGTTTATGGGGTATTTGCCTTCCAGAGGTGCTTTTGCTCATCTTGATCCTTCTGTCAAATGGTCATTCAGGTTGATGGGTTTGCGGGCTGATGATATAGCATGGACTCATAACGGTATGGCTGGACGGGATTTCATATACAGTTGTGGGAGATTTCCCAACGTGCCTCTCATAGGTGTTCAGGGTTGCATTAATTACAACCCAACGCTTCTTAGGAGACAGATGGGGTTTGCCATGGAGGTTCCTCCTCTCGAGCGAGAGATTCAGGAGTCCTTTTACTTCTCAGCTGAGGGCGATCAGGCCAAGTTGAGGCAGGTGTCAGGGGCATGGCGTAACATTCAGAGGAAAGGGAAGGTCCCGTTTGGTAAGGTCAACAGTCGGTATTTTCCTCTATTTGATGATTGGCTTCAGAAGAGAATTGAGATTACACTTCTACCATTTCCTGGAGGTGATCTTGGGTGTCTTATGATTGAGGGTCCAAGTTCTTCTGTCAGTATGGAAGAATTCCTTGAGATGAAGAGAGCCAGAGATCAGTTGCTTGCAGAGAAAGCGGAATTGGAGATGACTGTTGCTCGGTTTCAGACGGCCAACCAGGAGATCAAAGTGAAGATGGAAGATCAAGACAAGCGACATGCCTTAGAAGCAAAGCGCTTTGAGATGGATACTGCCTATTATGGGAAGGTCAGCCAAGCCTTAGCGTCATCTACCAAGGAGCACGACATCACTAAGGAGAAGCTAGCCAGAGCTGCAAAGGCTATTGAAGATGAGAAGAGGAGGCAAATCCTCGTGAGAGACCAGAGGGACGATAGAGTCTGAGTTCTTATTGCTGAGTGGGAGTCCAAGCTGAAGGTTAAGGAATCAGAGAACATGAAGATCATTGCTGAGAGAGATCATTACATGACTGAGAGAGATCATTACTTCAGGCAGATGAAGATTCATCAGAAAGAGGTGGGGAGATTACAGCAGGAGAACACCGAGCTCAGGTTCGCCGCAGAGTTCGCAAAGATGGTTGATGATATAGGGCCATCTGTGGGACCCTCATCAGGCTAGCTTTGTCATTTGTGTGGATTACCGTCAGGCTTGTTGACGGAATTTACTTGCTTGTATTTCTTTCCTGATTCTGGAGATTTGTATCTGATTTGATGTATGACTATGGCACTTATTGTGCATTTTGCTATGTGATGATTATTTTCAGTCAATGATTGATCTTCAAGCTTTATTTGCTTTACCGTATGCACTCACACAAGCACACACATGGTTGGGGGTATTTTGCTAAATCATATATCTCTGATATGAATGGGGAAGTCAAATGCTGAATGTCAGAATATTGCGGCCGGATTATTATTTGTCTCAATGAAGCCAGAATCAAGAGACAAAGTGTTCCTCATGTGGATGGACATTGCATTCACGCATAATAACTTGTTTTCTATTTTGCAGGTGTCAGTTTCTAACCTGTTTGATTGACACAGGAATGATGAATCCGTCCAACGCCGACATTCTCGAGCTGAAAGAGAAGATGGGAGAGCTGATTAATGTCATGCAAGAGTTCGCCTTGGGGCAGAAGGCGATTGCCGAGAAAGTGGGGAGGATTGAGGACTGGCTGAAGAAGGGGGAGATGCAGGGAAACGTTTCATCGTCTGGACCGAAGAAATCCTTTGGTAATGACCAGTGCAAGGATGAGGGTGAATCGAGTGCTGTGCATGCCCAAAGAGGACGGGGTAGGGATCGTTACTACCAGCACACTGCTGTAGTAACCCTCCCTGCTGGCAATCAGTCAATCCGACAGCAACATCAGCCAACCTCACAGAGAGCACAGGGAGCTGGGAGCCAAGTGAGAGGAAAGGGGGTCGATCGCCATTTTGACAAGCCGCCCGTGACATATGCTGTTCTGTTTAAAAAGTTGATGGATTTTGGGTTGGTTCAGCCGAGGGCGATGGTTCCGATGAGAACAGATCAGAAGCCTCCTAACTATGATGAGAATGCCCAGTGTGAATTTCATTCTGGAACACCGGGGCATAACATTGAGGGTTGTAGAGCATTCAAGAATGTTGTTCAGGATCTGGTAGACTCCAAGGCTATCAGTTTTGCGCCATCGCCGAATGTTAATGCTAATCCCATGCCGGCGCATGGTCAGGCAGTGGTGAGTGCAATTACTGAAGATTCGGATCACGCCTGTGCAATGGGTGGAGAGAACGACAGTGACTGCAAGTGATGGTTGGATAAAGTCGTGCGTACCAGGAAGCTGGAAGGCTTAAAAAGATCAGCACTGACACTCGTCCGGAAGAGTAATATTTCTGTTTTGATTTTATCTGCATGAAAGCCATACGTGTTGCCCGACACGTAATGGTTCATTGTAAGGGTCACCTCATGTTTACATTTGCAACATTTCTGCATCATTAATAAATGGATGTTTTTCAGTCAAAAAGCGGTGTTCCCTGTTTTTCATTTATTTTTGCAGTTTAAAAACAAATAAAAATGGCAATGGTTATTTTCATTTTCCCTTTTTGATTTGTCTTGTTCCGAATTCAAAAATAATTCTCCGGATCTCTTTGGTAACGATTTGGTTACACCTCATATGACTTCGACAATCCGATCTATCATGCTGAAGAAGAAGGCGAAGAAGATTGTGATCTGCTGGAAATTAGCCAGGTTGTTGAAACAAGAGGAGAGGGTGATTCAGCCGCATGCGGAGCGGATTGAGATTGTTATTCCAAGCACCGTCGAGGTCAGGAAGGAAGTGAAATTAGGGCCGCTTCAGAGACAAGTCGAGAGCAGAATGGTAGCCTTGTTGAAGGAGTATGTGGATACTTTCGCCTGGTCATGTCAGAATATGCCAGGGTTGAACACCGATATCGTTGCGCGCAAGCTACCATGGAGAGAAGACTGTCCTCTAGAGAAGCGGAACGCCAATGCCTGTATCAGAGAGCCATGGTGACTTTGTTTCATGATATGATTCATCATGAAGTTGAATGCTATGCTATGACATGATAGCAAAGTCCCAGACAGAAGAGGGGCATCTGGCAGATCTGGCCAAGTCGTTTGACTGGTGGAGATAATTCAAACTGAGGTTGAATTCAGATAAGCGCACTATCAGAGTGCGGTCCGGTAAGATGTTGGGGTTCATTGTAAGGGAGGAATCGAGGTTCATCCTGCAAAAAACAAAAAAAAAACAAAAAAAAAACAAAAAAAAAACAAAAAAAAACAAAAAAACAAGAAAAAAAAGAACTATAAGAGAAACGCCTGAACCGAGAAAGAAAAAGAGAGGTTCGTGGTTTTTTAGAAAGATTGAACTACCTGTCATGGTTCACATCTCATCTAACAGCCACGTGGGAACCCATTCAAGAAAAAAAAGATCAAACGGTCGGGTGAAATAATGATTGCCAAAAGGGTATTGAAAGAATAAAGAATAAGTTGCAGGAACCTCTGATTCTGATACCTCCTGTGGGAGGAGCGATTGTTAATTCTGTACTTGACGGCCTTCGAGGGGTCTACGAGGTGTATTGGGTCAGCATGACGAGTCTTGTCGAAAAGAGCATGCAATTTACCTTAGCAAAAAATTTACCGACTGTGAAACAGTACATTCACTGTTCGAGAAAACTTGATGTACTTTGGCATAGGCTGCTCGCCGACTGAGACAGTATGCTGATTCATGCCACTTTGTGGATTTCCAAAAAGGATCCGATCAAGTATGGGTTTGAGGATCCAGCATCGACCGGACGGGTTGCGAGAAGAGCAAAAGAATGTTGACTGATTTGTGATGCTCTCAGAAAGCAATCGAGGGGAGTGAATTGTCTGATTACCTCGCCCAGCTACCTGTTGAGGATTATCAACCGAGGAAGTTTGAGTTCCCTGATGAGGACATCTCGAGGTGCTCAAATCGAAAGATTGAGAGTGACCGATCCCGGAGGAGGGGCCTGACCCTGAATCCGAACGGATTCTGATGTCTGATGGGGAAGTTAAGGTGAATAAGCTTTTGTTGCCCGGATAACGCTTGAAGGCACCGACGGTGTGATTGAGTATGAAACCGTATCCTGGATATCGGACGTCGGTGCGTGCGTCTACTGGGGCAACGCCTTTCTCATTGGTATATGGAATGGAGGCTGTGCTACCCGTTGAGGTTCAGATTCCCTCTTTGAGAGTCCTGATGGATGTCAAGTTGCAAGAGGCTGAATGGGTAAGGACCCGGTACAAAGAGTTGAGCCTGATTGAGGAAAAGAGGCTGGCAGCCATCTGTCGTGGGCAGTTGTACCAACAGAGGATGAAACGTGCTTTTGACAAGGAAGTGCGACCTCGGGTATATCACGTGGGTGATATGGTGCTGAAAAGGATCCTTCCTCCTCAGAACGATCGAAGAGGCAAATGGACACCGAATTATGAAGGTCCATTCGTGGTCAAGAAGGTTTTCTCTGGCGGAGCCTTGTTGCTAACGACCATGGATGGCGAGGATTTTTCATCCCCCGTGAATGCGGACGCAGTTAAAAAATACTTCGTATAATTGACCCGCTGGACGAAAAGAATAAAATAGTCCAGGCAAAAATGGGCGTCCCGGCGAACCAAAAACAGAAAAAGGTTCGGGCAAAAATTAGGGATAAAATGAAAAAACTATACACCCGGCAAGTCGAAAACCTGGAAAGGCGACTTGGGCAAAAAAGGGTATCCCGGTGGACTGAAAACCCGAAAGGGCGGTCCAGGCAAAAGAGGGATTGAAACGAACAACTGCGTCTAGCATGATCGTTTGCGCTTTGGTTAAAGCATCATGGATAATACCCGGTAGGGATCGATTTGAATCGTCTTGTTCAGAAGGCAGAAAGCACGGAGAGTCTGAGGACATATGGGGTGTAACCGAGTTGGAACTTGAGGAGATCACGGGTTTCACATTGCCATTAGGATAGATTTTTCCTTTTGTGCGCGATTACCTCTTTTCAGGAATTGCTTCCTTTGTATCGCTCAATTTGAGCCACACTTTTCCAATCAATAAAATGCATGTTCAGTCAAATAATTTTGTTTTTGTTTTTCATTACCGCTTTGATTGCAAAAACATCCAATATTTTTGATAAAGAATGTTGCATTTTAAGACATACAGGTCCCTTCCAATGCATGTTTATAAGATTGAAAGCTTGAAATCTTATTTGGAAGGTTGAGTGACTCAAGTGGTGAGATCTTGACACGCCTGGGGCACGGTTTTATCTAACGATCGGTTCTGCAGGTACTGTTAGGTATTCGTCACTCACTTGCAGGTTGTGATGTGGAAGCTGTTGATGAAACAAATCCCCGTGGAGTCCAATTAGGGACGAATGAATATGAAAGGATGACGAAGACGTTGAGACGTACGACGATCCTTGATTTTAATCAAGAAGACTCTTCAAAATCGGAAGATTGGAAAGTCTGTAGAAATTCCCCGCAGGGTCCAGGCAGGGACGAAAGAATATGAAGGGATGACGGAGAAGAGGCGTTGAGGCGTACGACGACCTTTGGAATTAATCAAGAAGACTCTTCAAAGTCGGAAAATTGAAATTTTGTATAGTTCCCAGGAGTACGTTTCCGTCGAGCGCGGGACGATTGGGAATACAAGATGATGGAGCAGAAAAGGTCCAGACGAGTCTGGGAATTCTCAAAAGTGGAAAGTCGGTACGAGATTGGGAGGTGGATACCGTAGTTCGATGAGTCGATGGGTGTTCTGTACCTACTTTTCTCATTTCCCAGCTAGGTCCCCAAGCAGAATTAGAGGACCAATTCCCCTGCAGATCCGAGGTCTGTGACTTCCCTAGCCAAGTCAGGATGGTTATCCCCGGCAGGTAGATGGTGTTTCCTCAATAGCCAGTCCAGAAGGTTGCTATCCCCGAGTGGAGCGGGTTTCAATGAAATATATCTCCAGCAGTGTTCATCCTACCAGTGGATGGGATGAGTTTCCGTAGCGGACTGATATCTGCATCCCCAGCTGAGTTGATTCTACCTATGGATTGCATGGGTCCTCCCCAGCGGAGTGGCATTCACTTCCCTAGCAGGGTCTGGATGGTTATCCCCAGCAGGTGTCAGATCGATGCTTCCCCAGTTGCCAGGCCTGGAGGTTGCTGTTTCCCAGCGGAGTTCTTTGTGAGCACTTCCCCAGTAAAGTCGTCGGGTATCTGTGATGGTTTCTCCGAAGCAGATGTTGGGGTTGATATCCCCAGCAAATCAAAGACTGTTGTATCCCCACAGAGTGTTGGTGGTGCTTATCCCCAGCAGTTTCTCGAGCAGATTGGGTGCAAAGGAGGTTCTTCCCCCAGCAAGGGTTGCATTTTCCCAGCAGCAGTGCTATTCCCCAGCAGGGCGGAATCGGAGTATTGACGAGTTCCTCAGCGGAGTGTCTCGTGCTCCTCAGCAGAATCCCTTGAGGGGGACATTTTTATGCATTCATCATGAAAAATAGCATAACATGTTGCATAGAAAAATAATAAAGCGCGTAGCATTTCCATAATTATGGAGCATTACGCAGAAAAAATCAATCATGCATCATATTGCAAGCACAAGCTAGTCTCAAGCCGTGGTTACCGTTTGAGAGGTGGTTTTACCAGAAGTAGAGGTGTTACTCCGAGGAGTTTGGCCTCATGATTTGATCAAAGGTATTTCCCCAGTAGTGCGATACTGGAGGAGTTTTTCCGTCGGGCAGAGATGGAAAGGTTACGCGATCGGCGAGATTCAAGTCGTGGTTACCGCTTGAGGATTGGTTTTGCCGGACAGTGAAGACGATACTCCGAGGAGTTCAGCAGCGGGACTTTGGAGCAGCAGTATTTCCCAGTCATTGTTTAGTGTCTGGTCGAGCTTTCTTTGGTGTCAGTTAACATCATCATTCGATGTCCAGTAAACGTCAAGTTATTTCCCAGTCATTGTTTAATGTCTGGTCGATCCTTGTTTGATGTCCTGTCAACATCCTTGTTTGATGTCCTGTCAACATCATCGTTTGATGTCCTGTCAACATCCTTGTTTGATGTCCTGTCAACATCCTTGTTTGATGTCTTGTCAACGTCATTGTTTGATGTCCTGTCAACATCATTGTTTGATGCCTGTCAACATCCTTGTTCGATGTCCTGTCAACATCCTTGTTTGATGTCCTGTCAACATCCTTGTTTGATGTCCTGTCAACATCCTTGTTTGATGTCCTGTCAACATCCTTGTTTGGTGCCTGTAGACATCATTGTTCGATGTCTAGTAAACGTCGAGTTTTCTCCCAGTCATCAGTCAGTGTCTGGTTGAAGGAGTTACTCTGAGGACTTCAGCATCATGACGTCAAATCAGCAATGTTCCCCAGTAGTGCGATATTGGAGGAAATTTTTCCGTCGGACGGGGACGGAAATAATATCAGAAGACGTTACGCGATTAGCGCGATTCCGGGGTTCAAATGGAGAAAAGGAGATGTTGAGGCATTTTCTGGAGATGGGGTTCAAATGGAGAAAAGGAGATGTTGCGACATTTTCTGGAGATCGGGGTTCAATCAGAGAAGAGTATATGCTGAGGCATTTTCTGGGGTTCAAGTGGAGATTGAAGTTGGAGATTATATCCAGGATGAGGTCCGCAGGATTATCTTCTGTTCATGTGTCACCTAAGACTTTGGCGGATCCCAATGGAGGTCGTTATAGGTGTCTTCTGAGGAAGAGATACACATGCTACCTTCCTTTTGTGAAGGTATACCCTCTGACATGTCGCCCTCAGAGTGGGTTTTGGTGTTATTTCCGAGGTTGCCAGCGGAATTATCACGAGAGACTGGAGATCGGGGTTCAAACGGAGAAAAGAAGATGTTGAGGCATTTTCTGGAGAACGGGGTTCAAATGGAGAAAGGGAGATGTTGCGGCATTTTCTGGAGAACGGGGTTCACATTGGCGATCGCGAGTTATCGTCAGGCGACTGGGGTTCAAACCGGAGAATGGGGTTCATTATTTGGCAAACAGGAGAGTGGGGTTCAAATGCAGTGATCTGAGGATCATTTGCGCAAAAGAAAATTTCGGGGTTCAAGAAAATGAAAAAAGAAGAGAAAAATTTCGGGGTTCAAGAAAAGCATAAAAAGAAAAAGAATAATAATCCCGAGCGGATGAGTGGTGTTCAGGCCATGGTTATCCCTGTGTTACCATTTATTTTGGTATCCAGGTCGACGTTGCTGTTTCGGTGATCAGGCCGACTTTCTCCGTACCAGACGGATTTTTCAGAGATTGTGTTCTTTGTCGATTTTGACAGGCATTGTTAGTTATTATCCCATCAGAGTGCAAATTGTTCGTCTGTTCTTGGTATTCAATCACTCTTCATCCTGATCATCTGAAAGCCGAGGCTGTTCATATCGACAGGTTCACAGTGGATTGAATAGGGGCAGCTGTAACACCTCAAAATTTGCCCTCCTCTCTTGGGACTAGCATAACATATTGCATATCATTTTTAGGTCATTAGGCATTGCATATTGCATATCATGTGGTTACATTGTGCAAATCATCCTCCCAAGTCTTGGTCAGAAGATAAGAGGTTGTGTGCAAGCTAGGGTTTCATTGGACTGGTCATTAATCATCTGAGGATGTGGAGGTCCAAATTAGGGTTTCATGGTTCTAGAGGATTGGTCCTTATCTTGTTTGAAATGATTCATCATCATCATGGTTTGTCATCATCAAGTGTTGAAGCATATTCCTTGAGATTAGGGTTTTGACCACTGGTCAACCCTAATCAATTGCATTGAGCCAATCAGGGCATAGCAAGGAGATGGGGTCTATGATGGATATGGGGATCATTTCATGATTGTATTAAGCTTATTGAGGCTAGGGTTTCACCCTTGAGCCATTTCATCAGAGGATTGGGGCTCAGATTGATCAATGCATTGCCAAATTCATCTATCAGTTGAAAAAGTCAACTGTGGTCAACTGTGCTTGATTTTATGGATTTGGAGGTGGGAGAGAGTTGGATACACTTCATTCATGTTGGAACAAGTGTTATTTGACATGTCAAAGCTCAAGAAAGGAGAAAATAAAGTCAGGACAAAAGTTGCCAAAAATAGAAAGTGACTTGTAATGGAAGTTTCCAAAAATGGAAAGTTTTTCATCACAAAATTACATGTCCAAGGAAGCTTCAAATGAAAATTTGTTCAACATGAAAGTTGTAGATCTTGGTCTTGCCTTTCCAAAAAAACCAAGAACTTGAAATTCCCATGTATGGTTGACAAGTTATGGCCCGTTCAATTTCAAAAATGACCCATAATCAAAGTGGCATAACTTCCACATGGAGTGTCCAAATTGAGTGATCTTTTTATGAGCAAACTCCATTTGAAATGTACTTTCATGGTGCATAATTGGAATTCATCAAAAATGGTCAATGCAAAAAGTCATTTTTCAAGTGTACAGTTAAAAATCCAAGGGCAAAATGGTCCAAGTTGAGAAATAATGGGAATTTTGGCATGGGGATTTTTGCAACACCTCACATATGCCAATTGGAGATGGTTTGAATTGTCATAAGCTTGCAAGGTCCAATATTTGGTTAAGTCATTTTTGAACTTGCACTTTAAATGCATTTTTTGGTATGACATATGGAAAATGAGAATGACAAAGCCAATCAACATGGAACCAATACCAACACATCATAACTGGTATTTGGAGGATGTGTGAGCTGTCATATGAGCTGTCATTGGCCTATTGTGAAATGGCATTTTTGCCCTTGCTTTGAAATTTCACATTAAGCTAATTAATTCATTTTTTTGATAATTGGAGATTAAGAGTGGATTAAGCAAGAGTATATAACATTAATCCTAACTAACTTTGGATCAGAATCACAAATCACAAGAAACTCTAACAACTTTTCCCTCCAATTTTCCAAATTCATCAAGAACATTCAAGAACAAAATTCATCCAAACTCCTTCAATTCTTCATCAATTCGAGTGATTCTTTTTGCTGTGTGCTCTATGAACATGGATCTTCAACTGTTTTGAGAAAGCATCTCCATAACCATCACGAATCTCAACTGTTCATTCTTGGTGCATCAATGGCATTTTGCAATTTCTTCCAATAGAAGCAACTTCGAGCCAAGCTAAGCATTGCAGTCACCTTCCTATACTTCCTTCTTCGTCTGTTTGGAGGAATCGCGCGCAAAAGCTCAAGGAATCCACACTGTCTTCAATTTAAGGTGCCAAATCGAATCTCATCATTTCTTTAATTGAGATATGCGTTTTGTAGTATGTTTAATGTAGATGAATGTGATGCTTGTGGTTTGCAAAATGATTGAGTGAGGTGAGAGAAATCTCGATTCAAAGTTTGATGTTCATTCCTTTTCATGCTCGATTCGTGATGTATGGTAGGATTTAGGGAAACGGTTAGCATATTAGTGATGTACGCTGGAAGAGGAAGAGAACGGTATATCATTTGCGTGTTTTGGTCGAGTTTCGCTCGTAACGAATTTTGCTGTTGAAGAACGCAGGTTGCTGTTTGAATTTCCGTCCAATTCCGTGTGTTTGATCTTCCTGGCTCAGTTTCTTTTCAAATTCGGTGTTTCCCGCCAGGATGGGCAAATCGCGTGTGGACAGCGCATTAAGCAATGCTACGTCGTTTCTGGCCAGGCGAAGATAATTACGAGACTGCCATTAGCTGATTAATTAAATCATTTTAATTCATTAAATCACTTAAATAATTATTTCATAATTCATTCAAAACTTATAAAAATCATAGAAAATTAATTACTAATCCAAAAATAGTGAGACTTTTTTTGATAGATCCCAAATTCTCTCTAGTTTTTTATAGGCATGGTAACATAAGTTGTGCATGGAGAAATGTTGACCTGGCCTATTGATCTTTGACTTGTGTACATTTTTTGCATGTTTTGCCATTTTTAACATGAAATGCTCATACTTGTAAAGAAATGATTGAAACTTTTTGTGCTCATTCTGGACATGTTGATGGTGATTTTCATGTAGAGTTTGTGAATTTTGGATACCTGGTTAATTAGATATGATTTTTTGAAGTAAGGTGTGACAATTTGTGTCACACCAAGTTAGGTCAACTTTCTGATTTTATTTGCATGACCTAGGATTGTTTGATTGAGCCAATTTTTTGCATGAATGATCATTGGTATTTCAAGATAACATGTGAATTGTTCTGGATTTTTCTATGGCATTTTCCATTTGATTGATAATTTTCTTCACTGTATGCTCATTTTGCAAGCTTGTGTGACACATGTTGGTATATCTTTTGTGAAATTCTCATATGGTTTTGGATGAAGATGAAATTTGGTATGCTGATTGTAGAGACATTGTAGGACATCATGCTTTTGGTCCCATTCATTTCTAATATGTTGTTACTGTTTTGTGAATTTTTGAAGTGAATGCTTGCTTGGATGTCTTGAATTGGCTTACATAATTGTGTCTGGACTTTTTGATTTTCATTGACATACTTTCTTTTGTCCAATTGAGCTGAAAATTGACATGCTACTTGTTGATTGTGTCCTGTTTAGGTGTGAATTATTTGAGGATTTTTGGAATTGTTTTGGTATGCTTTTGAGTGAGATAGTTCTGTTTGGTCAATTGAAGTTGCAAATTGCATGTTTGATGTTAAATGGTGCATGAAATGAATATGGTGAAGGATATGAGCATGGGATCAATTGCATTTGCTTTTGATTTGCCTTAATTTGATTTTGGTTGAACATCCCTTGCTGTTTAGATTTTTTTCTCCCTTTTGGACCCTAGGCTTGGCCTAGTGGTCTAGTTTCTCACATTTGGTGTGGATTTTCAGGATGAAATGCACAATGCTTAAGGAGATTGCTTCAAGGCAATTTGAATTGAGTTTGGATGATGTTTATAAACTAACTTGACTTTGTGTTGTAGGATTGGAAGCTTGAGCTTGAGCTTATAGCTTGCATTTGTGTGCATTGACTTGTGTTGTCTGTATAGATTAACATTTGCTGTTTATTGTTTGTCTGTCTGAGTACTGATGATACTTGATTGATTTCAGGTACATTTAGTTGCTTACAGTTCTTTAAGAACTTGCTTGCTGCTGCTTGGTTTTTAAACCACTTGAGGTAGGACTTCTATTCTTCATGTAGTCTGGAAGACCTGGCCTGTTACTTGGCCAGGCAACTGTCTGAAGTCCTCCTTAAGAGGCGATGTTTGTGGTTGTTTACATTTGTGCCAAGCAGGTAAAGACCTCTATGAGGCAATTGGTGGATCAAAGGGATATGCAATCTATCCCCCACTATTCTGTGAGTCGTCCCTCTGCTCGCACGGCTGTGTGTTGATGCATTGGGACACAAACCCAAGATCTTGTGCTGTTGCACAATCGAGTCAGAGTCTTTGAGCGTAGAAGGGTCCCTCCATTCTGGACCCACGCTCCTTTGTCTGAAGCTCTCCCTGGTCAGGGATAAGAGCTGTGAAGTCTAATCTTCACTCACCTCTCATCTGCTTCACCTTAGCCCCGTAATGGCAAGGTTAAGAGCGAATACTACCCATGTACAGACGACTTGCTTCGGCAGTCAAACCCATTGTTTGAGCCCACTTGACTGGTTATAGTGTGTGCTTTGTGAATATTTGTTTTCTCTGTTTGCTTGTATGCTTGTATGCTTGCTTTCTTCCTGGATAGGATTAGATTGCAGTTGTGCAAGTAGGTAGAAACCTGAACTTAGAGCAATGATGCATGACAACACTAGGCTCGAGTACAGCTCCCTGGTAGTGTGTCTTCCCCTTGGTTTCTGGCTAAAATTTCTTTCCCTTTCGGGGGAACTACATCGCCCTGATCCTCGTTCCAGACGAGGTATGTAGGCAGGAGGTCGTGCGAGACCTCTCCGGGCACTTTTTTTTTCCTTTCTTGTGTGTGTTGTTGGACAAGTGCTAGGCTCGAGTCCCTGACTCCTTAGCATGTTGTTGTTTGTTTGTGCTTGTTTGGTTCGGGCGCTGACGTAATGCCATTAAGTGGTTGTCGGGTCCCACGTTTGCCATCTATTTGTACGTTTTGTGTGGTTTGGCGTGCGTGAGCCGAACTACGGCAGCTCTGATTCTCGTTCCAGACGAGATACGTAGGCATAGGATGCGACGTCCTATCGAGCTCTCTTCCCCTTAACCCCACCTGTGTTGTCTTCGGCGCGTGTGTGTGTGTGGTGTTTTAGCAACCTTTTCTTTTTCTTAGAGCGTGGATCCCGTCGAGTACGACGAACGTGAGGGGTGCTAATACCTTCCCCTTGCGTAACCGACTCCCTTACCCTTTCTCTTTGGTCGCGAGACCACGTCTTTTCCAGGTTTCTCTGAGCGTTTCCTTTCCCTATCTTGGGATAAATAACGCGCAGTGGCGGCTCTGTGTTGTGTTTTTGTTTCAGCCCGCCGGTTGTTTTTTCGCGGATGCGACAATAAGGCACCCCGGAAGTTGATGCAACCATGAGAAAGTAAAGTCAGACACAATTTGGCGACACAGGACCAAGAGAGCGGTATGGTAGAACCGAGTCAGAAAAGAAACCACATAACACGAGGAGGCTTCAGAGCTTGTAAGGCTAACCAACATGGTGAGATTACAAAAATCCAGACACTAAACATCAGCATGAGAGTTCAGCCAGGTATGACTCTACACTCTGATTTTGCGTATGTCCTTTTGACACTTCACAACATGACAACACACACTGAGGCAAGTTGTTTGTTTAGCCAGGGCCTTTCTAGCCATCCCTATCTGTATGTTTCCCTTCATGAACCCCGTTGAGCCTTAGCCATTGTATTCATAATAAACCCCATGTTAACCACTAATCATTCATTTCTTCCATCACTCGGCATGATTGTTGTGAGTTACAAGATGTGCATAAAGCTAAGTTTGGGGTGGTAATCTTGAAAGATAGGGCAAGTGCATAATAACAAATCATACAAAAAGAAGAGATTTGTGTATGTCCAAAAAGAAAAAAAAAGAAACAAAAGAGAAAAATGCACTTACCGAGACTTAAGACTCTAACACCTATAAAATGCTCGCAAAGAATTGAGTGGAAAAAGAGTTAAAAGAGTGAAATTAACCCCCAGAGTATAAGTGATGCACGGAAAAAAAAAAGAGAAAGAAAAATCACAAAACATGAATGCCGAGTTCAAAACCATTTGTTATCCATTTTTGTGTTTATCCCACCGTACCCAAGCCCCATTACAACCTAAAAGACCTCGTAAAGTGTGTGGAATCTGTTGTTGTCGTGAAATTAGAATGTATTCAAATTTAAGAGTTTGGTATTACATACTGTGTTGTGAGTGTACACATCCTAACCATGAGAGATGTTGTGAGTGTGTGAAAAATCTTGCAGGTGACGAGGCTTCTGATGTGGAAATGTGGCAAACTGTCTGAGTCGGAGATACCGGAAACTTGATTGGAAAGGAATAACACAAATTGTGAAGGACTAGGTTGCATTGTGGAAAATGAATTCATGGGTGACCTTTGTTTGAACTCAATACATCACTTGAGGACAAGCAATGAGACAAGTTTGGGGTTGTGATCGGTCACCATTTCCATTGAATTCCACCGTTAATCCGACATATTTTCATCACTTTAGTAAGATTTATGTTTGTTTATAGTTGTTTCATAGTCATTTATCATGTTTTGTTAGTTTGTTATCGCATTTCATTTTATTACATGTTTATGTCAAAAAGGTCTCTGTTATGCTTCGATTTGGTAGTGTTATGGTTACAGGTTGTTGCACAGGTTTAAAAGAACTAATAGTGGAGTTGTGGATGCGCAAAGAGGCAAAAATATGAAGATTCAGCAGGTCAACACGGGCACCCGTGTGCAACAACACGGCCCGTGTTGTTTGTCAGGCAAAGGAAGCTTGGAGAGGAAAAAAACATAGTGTTAACACGGGCACCCGTGTGTAGGAACACGGCCCGTGTTGATGCCTCTGTAACTTAATCTGAAAATAATCATGTTGGAAAGCACACACAGGCACCCGTGTGAATCCACACGGCCCGTGTTGATGGGCGCGACTTAGAAACTTCAATTTTTGCCATGTGAATCTATTCTGCTCATTAAGGGTAGTTTGGACTTTTTGCTTGGGGAAAATCCATCTGAAACTATTAGAAGGCTTGGGAGAGAAAGGAGAAGACACTTTTTGACGTACGAAAGAAAACACTGCATTGAGAAGACAGCGACTACGGAGGATTTGAAGACGGCGAGATTCAAGGGCATCGACCATTGAAGATCAAAATCTCCTAGTTCTTTGTAATGTTTAATTTTCATACTATGATTTCGTTGAATACTATGAGAGGCTAAACCCCCTATGTTAGGGGGTGGTCCTGATTTGATCGTATGTTATGAATTTGAACAAATGATTTCCTTATTACCATGTTACTTATTTCAATTCAATTGTGTGATGTTATTATGCTTTTGTATCGGACAAATACAATTTGATCTATGACTATCAATAACAGGATTGTTATTGTTAGGGTTTTCACACAATTTGGTTTATAATTGCATCATCTAGGACTAGTAACTTTTGTAAATCACCGCAAACCTCGATATTGTTTATGATTAAAACCAAGGATTTATTGAATGGACATTTGATAAGAATTGGTGGTTTAATAGTTTCTTCTTTAAGGACTTAAGGAAGAACATTCTGAGGTTCGGTAATTGATTGTTTCATGAGTATTAAGGAAATCTTGACTGAATTCATAACTGGTTAAATCAACCACTCACCCTAGCATGTTTTATCTTAATCGATTATATTTTACTGTCTTTTGTGTTTATTGTTAAAATTCCAAAAACAACCAAACCATTATCTTTTTGTTCTGATAGAATCAAAGTAAAATAAGTATTTCCTACGCAATCCCTGTGATCGATACTTGGAAATAAAACTCCTTATTACTACCTCGGTAAAAATAGTACACTTGCTATTTTTCCGATCAAGATGTCTCAACATCGTCTGTGACATCAGTCTGTTGGTCATCAACCACCACATTAATAGATTCCATCATTACTTTAGTTCTGGAATTAAAGATTCTATAAGCTCTGTTGTTTGTTGAGTAGCCCAGAAATATTCCTTCATCACTTTTGGGATCCATCTTCCTTCTTAGTTCACGATCAGTCAAGATATAGCATTTACTACCAAACACATGGAAGTATTTGACTGTAGGTCTTCTCCCTTTCCATACTTCATATAAAGTTGTAGGAGTCCCTTTCTTCAAGTTCACTCTGTTGTGAACATAGAAGGTTGTGTTCATGGCTTCAGCCCAAAAATGGTAGGGCAATTTCTTAGCATGAATCATAGTTCTGGATGATTCTTGAAGGGTTCTGTTTTTCCTTTCCACCACACCATTTTGCTGGGGGTTAATGGGAGATGAGAACTCATGATGAATTCCTTCTGAAGAACAGAATTCAGCAAACTTGTTGTTCTCAAATTCCTTCCCATGATCACTTCTAATTTTGATGACAGGACTTTCCTTTTCTCTTTGAAGTTTTAGGAAAAGTTCTTTGAAGACTTCAAACACATCAGATTTTTCCCTTATAAAATTGATTCAGGTGTATCTGGAGAAGTCATCCACCACTACATAAGCATACTTCTTCCCACCAAGGCTTTCCACCTGCATGGGTCCCATCAAATCCATATGGAGGAGTTCCAAAACTTTGGAAGTGGTGTCATGTCTGAGCTTCTGGTGTGACATCCTTGTCTGTTTTCCAATCTGACATTCTCCACAGACTTTTCCTTCATCAATCTTCAAGTTGGGAATTCCTCTAACAGCTTCAACAGATATAATCCTCTTCATACCTTTAAGATGCAGATGGCCCAATCTTTGATGCCATATCTTCACTTCTTCTTCTTTGGCTAAAGTACACATTGAAGAATAACCAGTTTCTTGAGGACTCCACATGTAACAGTTGTCTTTAGACCTGACTCCTTTCACGATCACTTCACTTTCTTTGTTAGTAATCAGACATTCAGTTTTAGTGAAGTTAACATTTAGACCTTGGTCACAGAGTTGATTGATGCTTATTAAATTTGTATTCAATCCCTTAACAAGTAGGACATTGTCAAGGTCAGGAACTCCAGGGTAGTCAAGCTTACCAATCCCCTTGATTTCACCCTTTGCTCCATCACCAAAGGTTACGTAGCTTGTGGCATGAGGATGTAGACCAGTTAGCAGGTTTTTGTTTCCAGTCATGTGTCTGGAACACCCACTGTCAAAATACCAATCTTCTTTTGCTGAAACTCTGAAGGAAGTGTGAGCTATCAGACTTGTAACATTAGTCCTAGGAACCCATTGCTTAATGTTGACAGGTCTGTGATGTTTGGGTCTAGGTTGATGATGAGCAGGACTGGGATAACCATACAGCTTATAACAGAAAGGCTTTATGTGGCCAAATTTTCCACAGTAATGACATCTCCATCTTTGGTGTTTTCCTTTCTGTTGTCTTCCTTTATGATGTTGTGACATATGGTGTGACATCGCAGGTTTGCTATCAGTATGGCTGCACTTAGGTTTGGATTTAGGTTTGCCACCAGTGTAACTGCACTCAGGCTTAGATTCACTGAACCCAATGCCAGACTTGTCTCCTGTTATTTGTCCAGTCTGGAGAATTTTGTCTAAAGTGTCAGATCCATTGTTTAGCATTCTTACATACTTGGTCATCTCATCTAGTTTAGAATTCAAGAGTACAGCTTCAGTTTTTAACTTGGAGATGGTTTCCGCATGTTCTGCCTTCTCATTCTCCAGTTGTGCTATCACTTTCTTCTGGCTTTCAACTTGTCTACACACTTTTGCACTTCTGTGACACAACTCTCTGTAGGTAGTGGCCAACTCTTCAAAGGTTACTTCATCATCACTTGAACCTTCATCAGAACCCCATCTTCCAGTCAAGGCAGTCACAAGATTTGCAAACTCTTCTGTTTCACTTTCATCAGACCAAGTGGCAGCAAGACTCCTCTTCTGTTTCTTGAGGTAGGTCCCACATTCAGTTCTAATGTGTCCATACCCATCACATTCATGGCACTGAACTCCTTTTCCTTCTTTGGGCTTTTCATCTGACCTTGTTCTTCTTCCAATATTGTTGGATTTACGGATGTCAGATGTGATGTTCTTGACATTAGCCTTAGATCTTACATCCATATTTTTCGTAAGCCTGTTGAACTGTCTTCCCAGCATTGCAACATCATTTGCCAGATCTTCATCAATATCTTGACCACCTTCCTCCTCTTCCTCCTCAGTGTTTGACATGAAGGCTATGCTTTTGGCTTTCTTTTCAGATCCATCACACATTCCCATCTCAAATGTTTGGAGGGATCCAATTAGCTCATCAACTCTCATATTGGATATGTCTTGAGACTCTTCTATGGCTGTCACCTTCATAGCAAATTTCTTAGGGAGTGACATGAGTATTTTCCTTACTAATTTTTCATCTGACATCTTCTATCCCAGGGCTCCTGAGGCATTAGCAATTTCAAGGATATTCATATGAAATTCATGAATTTTTTCATCTTCTTTCATCCTTAAATTTTCAAACTTGGTAGTGATCAGCTGCAATCTAGACATCTTCACTCTAGAGGTGCCTTCATGAGTGGTCTTGAGAATGTCCCAAGCATCTTTAGCCACCTCACAAGTGTTTACCAATCTGAAGATATTCTTGTCTACTCCATTGAATATAGCATTCAATGCTTTAGAATTTCCAAGGGCTAAATCATCCTCCTCCTTGGACCATTGTTCTTCAGGCTTCTTATCAGTTGTAGCTTCTCCTTCCTTAGTAACTACTGGATGTTCCCATCCTGTTAACACAGCCTTCCAAGCCTTATTATCCAGAGATTTTATGAAGGCTACCATTCGAGGTTTCTAGTAGTCATAGTTGGATCCATCCAAAATAGGTGGCCTGTGAACAGATCCTCCATCTCTCTCCATAGTACCAGAAAGTATCGTCCCTAGATCTCACCCAGAACCAGAGCAGGATGCCTGCTCTGATACCAATTGAAATTCCGGTATCAGATATGAGATGTCGAAGGTAATGTCACAACACTAATATCTGAACAACACAAACAGGATAAAAGATAAATAACAGTGATGCAAGAGACACAAGCAATTGTTAACCCAGTTCGGTGCAACTCACCTATGTCTGGGGGCTACCAAGCCAGGAAGGAAATCCACTAAAATAGAATCAGTTCAAAGACTCTCAGTAAACAACACAAGTTACAGTCTTTTTCACCTAATCTCTACCCGTGTGACTTCTACCTAAGAACTCTTAGATATGAGATCCCACTCACTCCCCCTCAATCACACAAGTGATATTAAACAAGAATTACAATGAAAAGAAGACACTCTTCAAAGACACACACTTGATCTTACTTAGCAGCTTCAATCAAGTAGACACACACTCATGCTTAAAAGCTTAGAGTGACAAATTACAACTCAAAAATCAGACTAATTCAATCATCTATGGATGAATTGAATGGCTTACAATTCACACAACCACACAAGACCTAAACCCTTATTCTCTCTCAATATTTCGTTCCTTATTTCTTGTGTATCAAATTAGGTTTTCCATGTCCTTTTTATAGAAGCATTCAGCTGGGCTTGGACATCATAAAACCCTAAAACTATTTTCCATTCAAATCTTCTTATGACAGTTGATTAGATCTCCTTGGAAAATAAGTTAATCACGTTGTAATTACTTATTGATATCGTGTTCAATTAACTCATCAATCATACACGGATTGCCATTAAAAGCGCAATCACATAATACATAACATTCAGACTGAATGTTCTATATACAGATGTCATGACATCGGGTCTGACATCCTAGAACAATCCTGCATAATTATATTTTAAATATCCAGCAGGTACAAGATATCTTATGTTAAGACATCACATGTGACATCTTGTGAACAATCTTGGTTTTACCAAAATTGCTGCCAACACCTAGAACCAACACATAACTCCACCATACTAGCTACAAATTGGGTCAAATTTGTAACCAAGTTTAATATGATTGAAAGAGATACAAATTTGAAGAAGAAACCAAAGTCATTTGAAGCTCATAGCAAAAGTTATTCAAGGTGGAAAAAGGGGTCATTTGACTTTTAACTTAGAAAATTTTCAAGTATGTTTGATTCCCCCAACTTCAACACCAAAATTCATCATGATCCAAACTTCAAATGGAAAAAGTTCCAACAACAAAGTTGTTCCCCTTGACGGTAGCTTTCCAAAGAATCCAAGGTCATTGCATTTGGACAAATATTGAGGGACTTCCGCATGGTTACTTTGCATGGCCCAATTTGGAAACATTTGAGCTCATTTGCTACACACCTTTGCATGCTTCCATATTATGACTTCAGCATCAATTGTACATGAATTGGAAGTGGATTGCATCATTGTTTGGGCCTAATTACATGCCCATGCACCCATGCACACAACATTGCTATTTTTGGCCAAATTTTGAATTGGTGTGGAAATGAATTCAAGAGCCTATATATACATGTCCATTGCCTAAGCATTAGAGGATCCTTGCTCAAGCTCTACCCTGCAATTCCCCTAACCTCCATTGAAAGAACAACCTTGAAGATTTCTTTAAAATCGAGTTTTAGTTCAAATTTTGTTTGAGAGCTAAAACTACAAGGGTTCATATCCATTTTCATCTGAATCATCTTCTGCAAGCAAGTAGAAGCAAGGCCAAATGGATTAGAATCAAGATCGAGCTTCATCACTACAAATCGAAGGTGCAATTTCTCAAACTTTCCTTCTTCGATTCTCTCTCATTTCTCCATCTTTTTGGTTGATTTTTGGTTGGTTAAAGTCCTACCAATATTGGCAACAAGATTGAGTTACTTTAAGGTTGAATTGAAGCAACTCAATTATGGAACCTCGTTTTTCAATTCCACATATCTTTCTATATAGTGAGAATTGAAGAAAATGGAGGCCAGATTCGAGATCTTGGCATTCTTCTCTTCAAAATAGTGTATGGTCCTTTCATTTTTATGAACATTTGATCTTGACCAGTCTGGCAAGGGTGACCGGAGAAATTGACCGGAGCTAGGGCTCCGGTGGTGCGTTGGCAATGCTTAGGACATCTGATCCTTGGTCCATGTTCTAATCATGTCCCTCCAATCTGATTACCATGTGTGTATGTGCGGTGACTTTGGAACATGGTAGGCATGATGCGCGTGGCCGTCAGATATGTCACCTCAATTAATGAGGGAGATCTGATGGTCCTCCTTTTTTTGATTCATCTAATTTTATGTTTTATTATTTTAAATACCTTTTTCTTATTAAATTCATATTAATTTCAACTTTAATCCAAAAAATATGGGACTTTCACCAAAATTTCTTAAATAATTTCCTCTTCTACTTTTTGAATTAAAATCATTTTTGGATTGGATTTGATATTTTTAGTGAATTTAATGATTTTTGACTTGTTTTTAATTAATTTTAAATACTTCTGACTTTTCAAAAATTCAAAAAAAAAATGTCTAAGGTCCTTTGACCTTGTTTGACCTATGAAAAATCCCTTAGCCAATTATTTTGTAATTTGAAGGGATTTGAGGTTTTTTCCCCTTTTTAAAAGTATTGTTCTTCATTAACAAATTGAATTTAATCGATTAATTGCTTTAAAATTGTATTGAGTTATTTGATTGACTTGGTGTTGTTTCATCTTCTGTTTGGCCTTGATATTGGTTGATCTGAACTCCAATTTAATCAATACTATTGGATTTAGGGGGTTGATGAAGTGTAAACTTCATCCCTCAAGATGAATGGTTAGTATTGATCAAGTGAAGATCATCCCTTGATCAATTTAGGGTTCCATTTCACTTCATCTCTTCTTATTCATCTCTCTTCTTCCCCATTCCCTCCATGACCAATGACTTATCAATGAATCAAATGCTAGTTGATTCATCAATGACCTTATGTCTGATGAATCAACATGAGCTTGATTGAGATATGTCCATCCCATTCTATCTTTGTGTGTGGTATGCTTCAGGAGCTTGGTTCTTTGTACCTTATCTCAAGCATGCATTAACACCAATATTATTATTGCTCGGCCTCAGATAGTTGTGACTTCTACATAAGTCCAATTACGATTGTTTAACATAGAGCTAATTTTTTCCCGAAAGCAATAGCATTTTTGTAAGTGAGATTATAAGTCTCCCATTCCTCATGGTATTGTGTGAAGATTTGACCTCTTTTCCATTTATGAGAGCTAGTGGCATACTTGTTGATCTTATCCAAGTTGGAGCCCTTCTTATGGATTATGTCTAGGTTCAATCTTCATGCTCAAGAGTGGATGGTTGAGTGTTCTTCAAAGAATGACTTAAACAATTGCCTCTGCCACTAACATTTCTTTCCTTTGACTTTACTTTAATGTCATTTACTTAATTCAATTTAAATTTTATTACTTTTATCATTCATTATCATTTATATTTCATGCAAGATGTTTATGTTTCAGTCATTTTCACTTTGCTCACTTGAGCCATATCTTGTGCTTGTATATATTGTGTGTTTGTGACTTTGTTGTTTTTCTGGTCTTAAGACCTTAAAATAATTAATAACAACAAAAACCCTAAAAAATGTATTGGTGGACTGTTGGACCTCTGCCCTTGACTTGGTTTGAACCCTTGGAGTTAGAATAGGCAACATCCTTGAGCTATAGAGATTCTTGGCCAATGCCATTATTTGAGACCTTTTCTTGGCAAATGTCATTCATCTGAGACAATCCTTAGGAGACTCATTTGATTCATCTGTTATATTCTCTTTGTCTGGATTTGAAATTTTGATCTTATTGGTATTATCTGATGCTTGTCTATGTGCGTATGTTTCAAGGGATATTTTCATCTGATACATCTAAAAGACATTGAAGACTTCTTGCTTTTGGAGTGCTTGCTTGGTAATTTGGTTATCTTTATTTGATACCATTTGGACTTCTAATTAATTTCTTGGATGATTATGCTTGTTGCTTGCTCAATATTTCAAAGAAAATGGGTTTTTATCTGACATTATTGTCTTGTGGATGCTTCCCCATTGGTCAGATCTTTTCAACTCCAAACTTTTAAATCTTGTCTAGGATAGTCCCTTCATATCCTCCTCTCTTCTTTAATTTCGAAATCTCTCCCTCATTTCTAAAAACTTATTTGCATGTGTTTTCAAACTTAGACTTGTTTTAAAGAGTAGAAAATTTGGCCTTATGCCATTGATTTTCAAAATATTTTTTCCTTAATCAAATTTGTAAATGAACTTAATCATATTGACTTAATATTCAAAAAAAAGACAAAAAGAACTAACAACCTCACCTTGGCCTTATGCCATTGATTTTCAAAATATTTTTTTCTTATCAAATTTGTAAATGAACTTAATCATATTGACTTAATTTTCAAAAAAAGACAAAAAGAACTAACAACCTCACCTAATCCTTTTTGCCACTTTGTGCATTTTTCTGTTTAAACTTTTGCAAAAGGAAGCCTTTAGATTTGAGTCATCTTCAGTTGAGATATAATTCTCCCATTCCATGATATATTGATTATAAGTCTTTCCTTTTATTAGGTGTTAGTGGCATACTTGTTGATTAAACCCAAGTTGGATCCCTCCCTCTTAAATATTGTAAAGCTCACATTATCGATGGATGTTTGGTTACAAAAGATCTTTAAGCTTTTGTTAAAACTAATCCACAAATCTTTGAGATTTTTACCACTAACTACGAGGTTTTGATCCCTCATTTTTTTGTTGGTACGTAGACATAGGACCAAAGGTCTTGTCAAACAGAAAAATTATAATAAATGAATTATTTTCTCATCCCCACGTTAAATTTTTCAGCAAGCATATTTTTTCAACTAAAACACTTGCACACAAAAAAAGGCTCCCTAAGAGTACCTAGGACACTTTGGATGCTAATACCTTCCCTCTATGTAACCAACCCCCTTACATGTAATCTCTAACATTTTATTAGTTTTGATTTGAAAACTTCTTATCTTTGGGTTTTATTCATACTTTTTCCATTTTCCTTTGGAAACAATAAAAGTGTGATGGCAACTATAGTTTTATTAACGTTGAGCTAACCAATAGCTCGATGGTCATGAATTTACCGCTACATAAATAAAGTGGCAACTCTGCTGGGGACTAGTCCTTAGTGGATTTAGCCTACTTTTTTGTGTGTATATATTTGTTTATATTTGATGTTTGTTTGATTGTATATATTATTGTGTGATACTCTCTGTCTGTTGTGCTTGGTGATCTCAATGTGGTGAGATAAGTTCCAACCCGAACTTGAGTGAAATTAAGATAGGAGGATGGTATAGTCATGTTCGGCTCATGTGGAGTATTCCTTAATGAGTTGACTTGAGATTTATCCGCCCAGTGGAGACCCCTTTGGAATTACTAATGTCATGTGAGTAAGTCATGGATAGGCATTACTTTTTCTGACCTGGGAGTCCGAGAAGCTGAGGAACATAGAAAATTTAACCCAACTTGGCCTATTTAGGACGTAGCGCAGAGACTATTCAATGGTAGACTTGATAACAGTTGTTACGCGATACTACACTCATACGAATTTCTCTTGAGAATACTATGGGTTGATAAGTCAGTCATCCTAACCTATAGTATCCGATAGATGGGATCACGACTCTGGGAACTTTTTAGAACATCAGGTTTTATCCTCAGTACACTCTTTCAGGATGGTTCTTAATCTGACTCCATGCTCGTGACTCACAACAAACCCTTTGATTCTTAGTTAATCCGATCAGTTATCGTCAAAATCAATGGAACTTGGGTGTTGATAAGGTGAAAACAATAATCCACCAAAGTGGACGATTGATCTTGATGATGATTTGATCCATCCTGTGACCTTTGTTTGTGTTTTCCTTGTGTGTGATTGTTGTATTCATGCATTCATGCACATCAGAGCATTCATCACAGCAAAAAAAATTCAAGGAACTAAGGTCGTATTTGCCAATATTTTTCAGACCATGGATTATGGACGAAGGAACACTAAGAAGTACAATTTCAGATGTCCTGACTTGAAAGAGCTAAGGAAGTTGTCATCCTTTGTATTAGATCCCTTGGATTTCAAGCAACGTCATGGGAAGCTTTTATCTGTGTTGTCTACTGAAGTTGTGGAAGAAATATTGAATGTCTTGGTCCAGTTCTATGATCCTCTATTTCAGTGCTTCACTTTTCCTGATTATCAGCTCATGCCCGTGTTAGAGGAGTATGCCCATATCTTGGGCATACCCGTATCTAACAAGGTTCCCTTCAGTGGATTAAAGGAGATTCCTAGATCTTAAGTCATAGTGGATGCTCTTCATTTGAAGAAGTCTGAGATCGATGCTAATATGGCGAAGAAAGGAGGGATTATGGGATTGACTTCTGAATTTCTCATTGGTAGAGCTACTGTTTTTGATCAAGCTGATAGCACGGGTGCTTTTGAAGCCATCTTTGTCTTGCTCATCTATGGTTTAGCAATATTCCCTAACATTGACAGTTTTGTTGATGTTACCACCATTAGAATATTCTTGATTGGGAATCCTGTTCTGACTTTGATGGGTGACACATATTTCTCTCTGTATTTAAGGAATTCTAAGGATGGAGGAACCGTCTTATGTTGCATCCCTCTTATGTACAAGTGGTTTATTTTGCACTTACCGCAGACACCAGTCTTCTTGGAGATCTGGCAATGTCTACGGTGGTCTCAGAGACTTATGTCTCTCACTAATGATGATATTGTTTGGTATCATTCTACATTGGATGGCTTGGAAATTATTGACAGTTGGGGAGTTATCTAATGTGCATTTCATTAGTACACAAGGAGGAATCAACTACAACCCCGTTTTGGCTCGTCCTCAGCTTGGGTTCCCCTTAAAAGATAAACCTAATAACGTTCATTTAGAAGGTTTGTTCTATCAAGAGGGTAAATATCCCCAAATTTTGAAGAGTAGAATCGTGCATGCTTGGCATAGTGTTCATAGAAAGGTAAGAGTCGAGTTTGGTCCATACAATTGTGTAGCTTTGGAAGCTTATACTAGTTGGGTAAAGAAGAGAGCTTTGGAGCTTATGATGTCATACGCCTGTGAAAGACTTATGTATATGGTTGTGGCTGAACCACCAACTTTCCCTAACAAGATGTAGAGGAGTTGGAAGACGCACTCACCAAGATGAAGCAAAAGAGGGACCTTTGGGAAGAACGGTTCCATGCTTTGAACCGAAAGCATGTGGAGTTGCAACTTGAGTCAAAAGACAAAGATGCATTCATCGAGATTTTTGAGGAGCGTGCAGTGAAGAGACAGAGAGAGACAGAGGATATATTTTCCTCTAGTATTCCTCAGCCTTCCGGTGCTTGGAAGAAGATCGTTGATCAGCTCGTCATTGAGAAAGCTCAGATGAAGACCTCTTATGAGTCTGAGATCAGACGCATCCAAAGGAAGTACACTCCCTTGGCTAGTTCAGCTAGTTGCTAGGGATCCTTAGGATGATACTTTTCTTTTCTCTTGTATTTGTACTTTTGGTTTCTGAAATTGTACTCAGTGTAATCCTTCCAAAATTTTATGAACAAAATGAGAGATTTTATGTTCAATTCAAAATTATTATTATTGTTATTATTGATTGAAATATTTGCAAGTAAGGCTTTAAATGTTCCTTGAAAATAAAAATAAAATAAAAGATTGCATTTCATGCATCATTTGCATTACAGGTTTCTTGCATTCCAGCCTTCGGCCAAATGTCTTATTGTTCTTCCTCTCTATATCAGACAAGCTGACTCATCACTACGATACTCGAGCTAATCGTCAAAGAAGAATTGATCATTTGGAACAGGAGAACCGAGAGCTCAAGGAAGAAGTTTCCAGACTCATCACTCTGATGGAGTTTGTCATTGCTACTCATAATCAACCATCTCCAACTCCTGCAACTCCTCCTCAAAAGACTGTCATCTCTAAGATTGTTTCAGCACCAGTGCATGTGGTTCCTACTAACCATCCTGCACCAGCTATGCCTGTCGGATTCCCGTGGGGAATGCCTCCGAACTTCGTGCATGAGGGTTATGCTCCAACTTTTGCTCCTACGTTGGCATCTAGCCTGGTCATGTCTGTACCTCCTCCTGTTGTGCATACTTTGCCTCGTGTTGAGAAAATCATGTATCATTCTGAGCCGTCTGAGGGCCCTTACGTGTATGAGAAAATGGACGAGATGAAAGACCAATTTCTTGAGCTGAGAAAGAAATTGAAGACCCTAAGGGGTAAAAATCAGTTTGGAAAGAGTGTTGTTGAGTTGTGCTTAGTGCCCAACGTGAAAAACCCTGCCGAATTCAAGGTCCCAGACTTTGAGAAGTATAAGGGAAATACTTGTCCGCTGAGACATCTTATAATGTACGTCTGCAAGATGTCTACTCAGACAGATAATGATCAACTGCTCATCCACTACTTCCAAGGAAGTTTAATTGGTGATGCGCTTCGGTGGTATATGGGTTTAGACAATTCTAGTGTCCGTACTTTCAATAACTTGGGAAGGCCTTCGTCGAGCAATACAAGTACAACGTTAATATGGCTCCTGATCGGGATCAGTTGCGGTCAATGTCTCAAAAGGATAAAGAGACATTCAAGGAGTACGTGCAACGGTGGTGGGAGCTTGTTGCTCAAATTACCCCACAATTTGAGGAGAAGGAAATGACGAAGATCTTTCTGAAAACTCTCAGTTCATTTTATTATGAACATATGATTGCCAGTGATCCCAATGACTTCACTAAAATGGTGAACATGGGGATGCGTTTAGAAGAAAGTGTCTGAGAGGGTCGTTTGTCTAAAGAAGAAGCATCTACGAGCAAGAAGTATGGTGGGAGTTTCCCCAAGAAGGAGGAAGAGGAAACCAATGTAGTGTATGTAGAGAAGCAGATGAGGCCTCATGTGAGGAAGAATTTTAGATCTCACCAGCATCATCAGTTATTCCAGTATTTACCAATAATTCAGCAATTCAATCAGTACCAGTTCAGCAACAGCAACAGCAGCGTACTCACAACAATCACAACTACAACAATAATCAGAATTTTGTAAGGAAAAAGGTCACTTTTGATCCCATTCCGATGACTTATGCAGAACTATATCCTTCCTTGGTTGTCAAGAATTTGATTCACCCAAGGAATCCTCCGCATACATCTGAGCCTCTACCATGGTGGTACAAGCCCGATCTGCGCTGCGTGTTTCACCAAGGGGCACCTTGACATGATATAGAGAATTGTTATCCCTTAAAGTATGAGATCCAGAAGTTGATCAAGAGTGGTATGGTGTCCTTTGAGGACCGCGCCCGAATGTCAAAGCTAATTCGTTGCATGTTCATGGCAATGCTTCTGTGAATATGGTAAATGGTTGTCCTGGTAATTTCAGGTTGTTTGATGTTCGTCGTGTCCGCAAGTCTTTTGTGGAGATACATAGAAATTTGTGTTTGATCAGCGATTGTGAACATGACCATGATGGTTGTGTTATCTGTAGTGTTAATCCTCGAGGATGTATGATTGTCAAAAGGGATATTCAGAAGCTGATGGACGAAGGTGTTATTCATATCAAACAATCTAGAGACATGGGTAATGATGTGAATGTTATTGTACCAGTGTTCAAGACTCTGGAGCGATTAGTTATCTAATTTGATAGTAGTAGTAGAAATGATAATAGATCGGTATCGTTGTTGGTAATACGATTAGCGGGCCCAGTCCCATATTCATCTGATAAAGGTGTACCTTATAAATACAATGCTACTATGATTGAGAATGGGCAAGAGGTTCCTCTTCCTGCAGCAAATTCAGTAGTGAGCATTACAGATGTCGTTAAGGTGACCCGTAGTGGTCGTGTATTTGGCCCAATATCTCCTAAGATTGTGGAAGACGTTGTGGTTAGTAAGGAGGCAGATGTTCTTGTGGTTAATCCTATTAACGCTCCAACTTGTCAGTATGGTGAATCCAGCGGGTTGAAGGTTAAGGATGATGATGATGAGGTTCTCTGGTTAATTAAGAAGAGTGAGTTTAATGTTGTGGAGCAACTTCTCCAAACACCATCCAAGATCTCTGTCTTATCTTTGTTGATGAACACTGAGGCACATAGAGAGGCTTTGCAGAAGGTGCTGGAGAAAGCCTATGTAGAGTATGACATAACAGTTGACCAGTTTGATCATATTGTCAACAATATTACTTCGTGCAATAATTTGAGCTTTTGTGATGAAGAGCTTCCCGATAAAGGAAGAAATCACAGCTTAGCACTCCATATATCCATGACTTGTAAAGAAGATGCTTTATCAAATGTTTTGGTAGACACTGGTTCGTCATTGAATGTGCTACCCAAATCTACTTTGGCAAGGTTATCTTATCAGGGCGCACCTATGAGGTACAGCAATGTGGTTGTTAAAGCGTTCGATGGTTCTCGTAAAACTATCATTGGAGAGGTGGATCTTCCAGTCAAGATTGGTCCGAGTGAATTTCATATTACTTTCCAAGTAATGGACATTCACCCAGCCTATGGTTGTTTACAGGGAAGGTTGTGGATTCACGAGGTCGGTGTTGTCACGTCGACTTTGCATCAGAAGCTCAAATTTGTTAAGAATGGCAAGATGGTTGTTGTAGGAGGAGAGAAAGCATTTTTGGTAAGCCATGTGTCTTCCTTCACTTATGTTGAAGCTTAAGAAGAGGTTGGAACTTCGTTCCAAGCCTTATCCATAGCTGATGAAGTTAAGAAGACTGGGGCATCCATGTCTTCTCTGAAGGATGCAAGGGAAGTTGTTCAGGCTGGTGGTAGTAACAAGTGGGGTCGTGTCATATAAGTCATTGAGAACAAGAACAGGGTTGGTCTGGGATTTCAGCAAGGGACATTCAGAGGCAATGTCAAGGATATGCAACAAGATTTCCATAGTGGAGGGTTCATTCACAAAGATGAACAACACTCAGCTGCAACCATTAAAGATGAAAATGAAGGAGATAACGCCAACTTTGTGACACATTGACAGATTTGCAACAATTGGGTTACTGTTGACGTTCTTATTGTTGTGCATTATTCAAAGTAATATGTTTTATTGTTTAAAAAATATTTCTAATATGCCTAAGGAAGAAGTAAAACGTTGTTGGGCATTTTCAATATTATCATCAATAAAATACAATTTTATTCATCCACATCTATGATGTTTTTATTTTTTGCTTTTTATGAATATGGTAATTACAAAAAACATGAATAAACAATAACTTTTCCCATATATGCATAATATTAGCTTACACTTTATTTCTCTAAAATCAAAATATCAAATCATTATGCAGGATGTTTCTCAAACCCATTGAAGATAATGATCCTACTCCCTCTCCAAACTTTGATTTCTCTGTGTTTGAAGCTGAGGAAGAGAATGATGATGAAGACATTCCTGATGAGTTATCCTGTTTGCTTGAGCACAAGGAAAGAACCATTCAGCCGTCCAAAGAGCAGATTGAATTAGTCAACTTGGATTCCGAAGATGATATCAAGGAAGTCAAGATTGGGTCACAGATTTGTCCATAGGTTAAGAAGGGATTGGTTGATCTTCTCCGAGAATACTCTGATGTGTTTGCTTGGTCTTATCAAGATATGTCAGGTCTTGATACTGATATTGTGGAGCATATTTTTCCGTTGAAGCCTAAATGCCCTCCAGTCAAGCAGAAGTTAAGAAGAACTCATCCTAATATGGAAGTGAAGATCAAGGAGGAAGTGCAGAAGCAGATTGATGCAGGTTTCCTTGTTACCTCCGAATATCCGCAGTGGTGGCCAATATTGTGCCTATTCCGAAGAAGGACAGGAAAGTTCATATGTGTGTTGATTATAGAGATTTGAATAAAGCTAGTCTGAAAGATGATTTTCCTCTGCCACACATTGATTTGTTGGTAGATAATACAGCTAAATTCAAAGTCTTCTCTTTTATGGACGGATTTTCCGGTTATAATCAGATTAAGATGGAACCCGAAGATATGGAGAAGACCACATTCATTACACCTTAAGGAACATTCTATTATCGAGTGATTCCATTCGGTTTAAAGAATGTTGGTGCGACATACCAGAGAGCCATGACCACTCTTTTCCATGATATGATGCATAAAGAGATTGAGGTCTATGTCGATGATATGATTGCCAAATCAGGGACTGAAGAAGAGCATGTTGAGCATTTATTAAAGTTATTCCAGTGTTTGAGGAAGTATAAAATCCGCATGAATCCCAATAAGTGTACATTTGGTGTCCTCTCTGGTAAGTTGTTTGGCTTTATTGTCAATGAGAAGGGTATTGAAGTTGGTCCTGCCAAAGTCAAAGCAATACAAGATATGCTTGCGCCCAAAACTAAGAAGCAAGTCAGAGGTTTTCTCAGCCGCTTGAACTATATCTCAAGATCTATATCGCATATGACTGCCACATGTGCACCTATATTCAAGCTCCTTCGAAAAGATCAGTCTTGTGATTGGACTGAGGATTGCCAGAAAGCTTTTGACAGTATCAAAGAATATCTACTTGAGCCCCTGATTTTGTCTCCTCCTGTTGAAGGAAGACCTTTGATCATGTACTTGACTGTGCTTGAAGAGAGTATGGGTTGTGCTCTTGGTCAGCAAGATGAATCTGGTAAGAAGAATATGTTATTTAATACCTTAGTAAGAAGTTCGCCAAATGTGAGTCTCGGTATTCTATGCTTGAGAATACATGATGTGTTTTGGCCTGGGCCGCTAAGCTTTTGCGCCAATATATGTTGAATCATACTACTTGGTTGATATCCAAGATGGATCCAATCAAGTACATTTTAAAGAAGCCTTCTTTAACTAGGAGGATTGCTCGTTGGCAGATGTTGGTATCTGAGTATAATATTGAATATTGAGCTCAAAAAGCAATTAAAGATAGTGTTTTGGCTGACCATTTGGCTCACCAACCCATTGAAGATTATCAGTTAGTGCAATATGATTTCCCTGATGAAGAAATTTTATATTTGAAGATGAAAGATTGTGATGAACCATTGCTTGAAGAAGGACCAGAACTTGGTTCCCGTTGGGGCATGATATTTGATGGAGTTGTTAATTTGTATGGTAATAGAATTGGGGCAGTGATTATTTCTCCTCAAGGCACTCATTTTACGTTTACAACTAGATTGACCTTCAAATGTACAAATAATATGGTTGAGTATGAAGCTTGCATTATAGGGCTCGAAGTGGCCATTGATCTCAGAATCAAATATTTTGACGTCAATGGAGATTCAGCTTTGGTGGTTAACCAGATCAAAGGTGAATGGGAGACGAATCAACCCGGTTTGATACCGTATAGAGATTATGCGAGGAGGATATCAACTTTCTTTACAAAGGTTAAGTTTCATCATCCCTCGAGATGAAAATCGGATGGCAGATGCTCTTGCAACGTTGGCTTCCATGATCGTGGTGAAATATTAGAATGAATTTCTTAATCTGACTGTGATGTGTCATGATAGGCCAGCTCATGTATTTATTGTTGAAGAAATCAAGGATAGTAAGCCATGGTATCATGATATCAAATATTTCCTCCAAAGTCATATTTACCCGCCTGGGGCATATTTGAAAGATAAGAAGACTTTGAGAAGATTAGATGGCAACTTCTACCTGAATGGTGATGTGCTTTACAAGAGAAAATTCGACATGGTTTTGCTCAGATGCGTGGATAGACACAAAGCAACCCTATTGATGACAGAAGTCCATGAAGGTTCCTTTGGTACTCATTCCAATAGATATGCTATGGCAAAGAATATGTTGAGAGCAGATTACTATTGGCTGGCAATGGAATCTGATTGTTGCAAGTTTGTGAAGAAATGCCACAAGTGTCAAATTTATGCGGATAACATTCATGTTCCTCCGACACTCTTGAATGTCATTTCCTCTCCATGGGCCTTCTCCATGTGGGGAATTCTTATGATTGGCATGATTGGTCCCAAAGCATCAAATGGACACTGTTTCATTTTAGTGGCTATTGATTACTTCACGAAGTAGGTTGAAGCGACATCGTATGCGAATGTGACCAAGCAAGTGTTTGTAAGGTTTATCAAGAATGAGATCATATGCCAATATGGTGCGCCAAGTAAGATCATTACTAACAATGGATCAAACTTGAATAACAATATGGTGGAAGCTCTTTGCAAAGACTTCAAAATAGCACATCATATTTCTTCTCCCTACATACCCAAGATGAATGGGACTGTTGAAGCTGCGAACAAGAATATCAAGAAGATTATCCAGAAGATGGTTGTAACGTACAAAGATTGGCATGAGATGCTCCCATTTGCTTTGCATAGGTACCGTACATCCGTCCTCACTTCAACAAGGGCAACCCCTTTTTCTCTTGTTTATGGCATGAAAGTTATGCTACCCGTAGAGGTTGAGATCCCATCAATGCGCGTATTGATGGAAGCTAAGTTGACCAAAGCTGAATGGTGTCAGACAAGGTTTGATCAGTTGAATTTGATTGAAGATAAGAGATTGACTGTCATGTGTCATGGTCAGTTATATCAGCAGAGAATGAAGAAAGCTTTTGATAAGAAGGTCAAGCCTCGTATGTTCCGAGAAGGTGACCTCGTGCTCAAGAAGATTTTATCTTTCAAACCTGATGCTAGGGGAAAATGGACTCCTAATTATGAAGGCCCATATGTTAAGAGAGCCTTCTCAGGCGGTGCATTGATTCTTACAACTATGGATGGTGAAGGGTTCACTCATCCTGTGAACACTGATGCAATCAAGAAATACTTTGCCTAAAAAAGAAAAGAACAGCTCACTAAGTTGAATTGAAAACCCGAAAGGGCGATCCAGACAGAAGTTAGAGACATAAAACAGAAAATTATCCTGGTAGATTTAGTACCCCCGCCTTGGGGCAATCTAGGCAAAAATTAGGGATTATGGCAAGTAACTGCACACGGCTAGGCCTGATCTTTGAAGCACTTTTGAACAGTCATTTGGTTCTAATTCATCATTCTCAACCAAAGACAAAAGCACGGTGGATGTCGGAGTTGGTAAGGAGAGTAGTGGTCATTGTATTCAATGTAGCCCTTTTCCGTGTAAATTACCAATTTCAAACTTTATAAAGATCCATGGAGTTCTGCAATTTGCAATTCTTATTTTGTTTCTGTTTAATAAAACAGTATTTTTATTCAATAAAGTTGAGCCTTTATCCAATTATTTGCAATTCTTATTTTGTTTCTATTTAATAAAACAGTATTTTTATGATGATAATTTTTGAAATAAAATAAATCCATGAATAATCATTTTTATATATAAAAAATAAGGCATTTACTTTAAGAACATTGAATTCAAAAAAGGAATGTCAATAGAAATCTAAGAACGGCAAGTCTTGATGTGTGAAGCATTGTTGTCTTCCCCGAGCATTTTGATTGGCATTTTATTTCCCCAACAGTTCGTCGTTCATTCCTAGCATGGTTGATAAGTTTCTCCCCAAGCAGCTTATCATTTGTCCCCGGTGGAGCTGATGTGTTGTTCTCGTTGAAGTTCATCCTTCCCCAGCTGAGGCTTTCTTGAGTTTTCATTCCCAATTTGCATTATTGTGATTGAACCCTGGATCTCTAGTGAAACCTTTATTTGGTTTTCAGATCCCCGATACCTTATTTAGTTGTTGCATAGTCGTGGCAGCATTTCCCTTTTGCGAGTTCCTGCAAGTCAGCTGATATTATTTTGTTACCTTGGGATTGGCTTATTTCTCAATCTCCAAGAAGAGTCTTTTGACTGTTATTTTCCACTTGAGGAACTTTTTGTTGTTTGCATCCTCGTGTAGCGCTTGATTTGTCCTGGCAGAATTTTTATTCCCCAATAAAATCCCACATAGTTGATTTTGATTGATGGAATCCCCGGTAAGCTATCTGGTTCCTCACTCGGAGTTTTGCCTCTTCTTATGACGTGGATTCCCCGCGGAGTTTCCTCTTATGATGAAAGATCTCCTTATTTTAGACGTATTTGATTCTGAGCAGTATTAGGTGTAGTCATTCCCTGTAGGGTTGTCTCTCATTTGATATGGTGTTGACATAAAATTCCCCGCATAGTTGACTTGTCTCTTTGAAGTATATATATCCCTAAGCTTGAGATATGGATCCTCAGCAGATCTCTCTTATCCTCATCATATTGGTTGATACTCTCACCAGTGATTTTGTCCCCCGAAAAAAGTCGTCAAGTTGTATTTTCTCCTCTCCCAGAGAGTTTGAGCTTTAATTAAGATCTTTGTCAATCTTTTCTTATCCCCTAGCAGTTGTTTCCTCCTCTCTTGAGAGTTGAGTTTTGAGTTGTATTTATGTTAATCCCCATGATTTCTATATATATATATATATATATATATATATATATATATATATATATATATATATATATATATATATATATATATATATATATATATATATATATATATATATATATATATATATATATATTCTCCTCATTTCTTGTAGAACACTAAGTCTTCAACAGTTTTTGGTCGGATGCATGTTCCCCATGCCTTTCCCCCAACCAGAGTTGAGAATTTGATTTTGGATTGTTATATCCCTGGACTTCCTTGAGCATTTGGTTATGCCATCCCCAGGGATTTATATATTTGAAGTTAGGATTTATATCCTCGATGATTTATTTTCATCCCTAGCAGGTTCTCTAGTTGGTGTTCTCGTCTTGTTGAGATTAGCCGAGTATCTAGTAGTGATGACTTAGATTTTCATGTATGTATCCTTTGTGCTCGTTTGTCAGCATAATCATATACATACTCATGCATGTGCATGCATAAACATAGCATCAGATATTTCATTGCATATTTTATGCATTTTGACCAGTTTTTTTGATCCCCTGCTTTGGTGATATCATTTCCCCATGCAGATTTGGTGTGTCTGTCCTCCTTCAATGTAAAGTGTCATCCCCTTAAGCAGAAAGAGTTTATCCTTTCTCCTTCCCCACTGAGTTGTTTCCTCGTGGATGATTATTATTTATGTTTCCTCCCCATTTCATTATCTGGATGGAACCACTCCCCTTGAGTTATATCCTTATTGGGTTAAGTCTTGTTTGACCGTTTCTTTCTGGTTCGTATCTAGATAGATCTTTTGGTCTCCCAAGAGTTTATTACCCAGCAACTGGTAATATTCTTCTTGATGTTGAGTACTTTACCTGTGTTAATTTACCCAGTAACTGGTAAAAGGTAATTTACTTCTTTGATTTCTCCATCAAATTCGTTTTTCATTTCCCCAGCGAGTTTATCCTTGATATGTTCACTTTAACCAATGACGGATAATCTCTCTTCGGTCTTCTACCTAGTAATTGGTAGTTGTAAATCTTATTCTTTTGGTATTTTGTCCTTGATATGTTTACCCTAACCGATAACAGATATTCTTCCTTATTCCCCAGGTGGTCTATCCTTGATATGTTTACCGTAACTCGGTAACAGATATTCTTCCTTCTTTCCCAACAAGTCTATCCTTGATATGTTCATCTTAACTGGTGACGAATATTCTTCCTGTTTGGTATTCTACCCAGTTTCCGGTAGATATAAATCCTATGTTTTTGTGGTCAATCACCTTTGTTAAGCTACCCTAATCGGTAGTTGGCATGATTGGTCCCAAAGCATCAAATGGACATTGTTTCATTTTTGTGGCTATTGATTACTTCACGAAGTAGGTTGAAGCAACATCGTATGCGAATGTGACCAAGCAAGTTGTTGTAAGGTTTATCAAGAATTAGATCATATTCCAATATGGTGTGCCAACTAAGATCATTACTAATAATTGATCGAACATGAATAACAATATGGTGGAAGCTCTTTGTAAAGACTTTAAAATAGCACATCATATTTCTTATCCCTACAGACCCAAGATGAATGGGACTGTTGAAGCTGCGAACAAGAATATCAAGAAGATTATCCAGAAGATGGTTGTAACGTACAAAGATTGGCATGAGATGCTCCCGTTTTCTTTGCATGGGTACCGTACATTCGTCCTCACTTCAACAGGGGCAACCCCTTTCTCTCTTGTTTATGGCATGAAAGTTATGCTACCCGTAGAGGTTGAGATCCCATCAATGCGCGTATTGATGGAAGCCAAGTTGACCGAAGCTGAATGGTGTCAGACAAGGTTTGATCAGTTGAGTTTGATTGAAGATAAGAGATTGACTGTCATGTGTCATGGTCAGTTATATCAATAGAGAATGAAGAAAGCTTTTGATAAGAAGGTCAAGCCTCGTATATTTCGAGAAGGTGACCTCGTGCTCAAGAAGATTTTATCTTTCAAACCTGATGCTAGGGGAAAATGGACTCCTAATTATGAAGGCCCATATGTTAAGAGAGCCTTCTCAGGCGGTGCATTGATTCTTACAACTATGGATGGTGAAGGGTTCACTCATCCTGTGAACACTGATGCAATCAAGAAATACTTTGCCTAAAAAAGAAAAGAACAGCTCACTAAGTTGAATTGAAAACCCGAAAGGGAGATCCAGACAGAAGTTAGAGACATAAAACAGAAAATTATCCTGGTAGATTGAGTACCCCACCTTGGGGCAATCTAGGCAAAAATTAGGGATTATGGCAAGTAACTGCACACGGCTAGGCCCGATCTTTGAAGCACTTTTGAACAGTCATTTGGTTCTAATTCATCATTCTCAACCAAAGACAAAAGCACGGTGGATGTCGGAGTTGGTAGGCAGAGTAGTGGTCTTTGTATTCAATGTAGCCCTTTTCCGTGTAAATTGCCAATTTCAAACTTTATAAAGATCCATGGAGTCCTGCAATTTGCAGATTACCATTCTATTAAATAAAGTTGAGCCTTTATCCAATTATTTGTAATTCTTATTTTGTTTCTATTTAATAAAACAATATTTTTATGATGATAATTTTTGAAATAAAATAAATCGATGAATAATCATTTTTCTATATAAAAAATAAGGCATTTACTTTAAGAACATTGAATTCAAAAAAGGAATGTCAATAGAAATCTAAGAACGGCAAGTCTTGATGTGTGAAGCATTGTTGTCTTCCCCGAGCATTTTGATTGGCATTTTATTTCCCCAACAGTTCGTCGTTCATTCCTAGCATGGTTGATAAGTTTCTCCCCAAGCAGTTTATCATTTGTCCCCGGTGGAGCTGATGTGTTGTTCTCTTTGAAGTTCATCCTTCCCCAACTGAGGCTTTCTTGAGTTTTCATTCCCAATTTGCATTATTGTGATTGACCCCTTGATCTCTAGTGAAACCTTTATTTGGTTTTCAGATCCCCGACACCTTATTTGGTTGTTGCATAGTCGTGGCAGCATTTCCCTTTTGCGGGTTCCTGCAAGTCAGCTGATATTATTTTGTTACCTTGGGATTGGCTTATTTCTCAATCTCCAAGAAGAGTCTTTTGACTGTTGTTTTCAACTTGAGGAACTTTTTGTTGTTTGCATCCTCGTGTAGCGCTTGATTTGTCCTGGCAGAATTTTTATTCCCCAATAAAGTCCCACATAGTTGATTTTGATTGATGGAATCCCCGGTAAGTTGTCTGGTTCCTCACTCGGAGTTTTGCCTCTTCTTATGACGTGGATTCCCCGTGGAGTTTCCTCTTATGATGAAAGATCTCCTTATTTTAGACGTATTTGATTCTGAGCAGTATTAGGTGTAGTCATTCCCTGTAGGATTGTCTCTCATTTGATATGGTGTTGACATAAAATTCTCCGCATAGTTGACTTGTCTCTTTGAAGTATATATATCCCTCAGCTTGAGATATGGATCCTCAGCAGATCTCTCTTATCCTCATCATATTGGTTGATATTCTCACCAGTAGTTTTGTCCCCCGACAAAAGTCGTCAAGTTGTATTTTCTCCTCTCCCAAAGAGTTTGAGCTTTAATCAAGATCTTTGTCAATCGTTTTTTTATCCCCTAGCAGTTGTTTCCTCCTCTCTTGAGAGTTGAGTTTTGAGTTGTATTTATGTTAATCCCCATGATTTCTATTGATATATATATATATATATATATATATATATATATTCTCCTCATTTCTTGTAGAGCACTAAGTCTTTAGCAGTTTTTGGTCGGATGCATGTTCCCCATGCCTTTCCCCCAACCAGAGTTGAGCATTTGATTTTAGATTGTTATAACCCTGGACTTCCTTGAGCATTTGGTTATGCCATCCCCAGGGATTTATATATTTGAAGTTAGGATTTATATCCTCGATGATTTATTTTCATCCCTAGCAGGTTCTCTAGTTGGTCTTCTCGTCTTGTTGAGATTATCCGAGTATCTAGTTGTGATGACTTAGATTTTCATGTATGTATCCTTTGTGCTCGTTTGTCAGCATAATCATATACATACTCATGCATGTGCATGCATAAACATAGCGTCAGATATTTCATTGCATATTTTATGCATTTTGACCAGTTTTTTTGATCCCCTGCTTTGGTGGTATCATTTCCCCATGCAGATTTGGTGTGTCTGTCCTCCTTCAATGTAGAGTGTCATCCCCTTAAGCAGAAAGAGTTTATCCTTTCTCCTTCCCCACTGAGTTGTTTCCTCGTGGATGATTATTATTTATGTTTCCTCCCCATTTCATTATCTGGATGGAACCACTCCCCTTGAGTTATATCCTTATTGGGTTAAGTCTTGTTTGACCGTTTCTTTCTGGTTCTTATCTAGATAGATCTTTTGGTCTCCCAAGAGTTTATTACCCAGTAACTGGTAATATTCTTCTTGATGTTGAGTACTTTACCTGTGTTAATTTACCCAGTAACTGGTAAAAGGTAATTTACTTCTTTGATTTCTCCAGCAAATTCGTTTTTCATTTCCCCGGCGAGTTTATCCTTGATATGTTCACTTTAACCAATGACGGATAATCTCTCTTCGGTCTTCTACCCAATAACTGGTAGTTGTAAATCTTATTCTTTTGGTATTCTGTCCTTGATATGTTTACCCTAACCGATAACGGATATTCTTCCTTATTCCCCAGGTGGTCTATCCTTGATATGTTTACCGTAACTCGGTAACAGATATTCTTCCTTCTTTCCCAACAAGTCTATCCTTGATATGTTCATCTTAACCGGTGACGAATATTCTTCCTGTTTGGTATTCTACCCAGTTTCCGGTAGATATAAATCCTATGTTTTTGTGGTCAATCACCTTTGTTAAGCTACCCTAATCGGTAGTTGGTGATTTTCCCCGGCAGTTTATCCTTGATATGTTCACCTTAACCGGTGATGGATATTCTTCCTTTTGAGTCTATCCTTGATATGTTCATCTTAACCGGTGACGGATATTCTCTATTTGGTCTTCTACCCGGTAACTAGTAGTTGTAAATCATATTTTTCCCTAGCAGTTTATCCTTGATATGTTTATCTTAATCGATGACGGGTATTCTTCCTTTTGAGCTTATCCTTGATATGTTCACTTTAATCAGTGATAGATATTCTCTCTTTGGTCTTCTGCCTAATTTCAGGTAGTTGTAAATCCTATTTTGCTTCATTTTTTTCCCCAATAGGTTATTCTTACCCAGTAATCGGTAATGAATATTCCTCGTTTTTCCTCAGCGAGTCATCCTTGATATGATAACCTTAACCGGTAACGGATGTCCCTCTGCCCGAGTGTATTGTCTTCCTACCCAGTAACAGGTGGTAGGTAATATATCTCTTTTACTCCTGTGTTGAAGATTTTGCTTCCCCAGTTAAGTCTGGATTCGTATTTCTTTGTGAAATCAAATTTCCTTTTGTTTGTTTGAGTATTTCAGCTTCGTTCTAATTTACTCTCTTCCCCCAGCGGATGTCTTTGGTTGTGTTGGTGTTATCCCGATACATGCAGATTTTTCCCCAGTCTGAGTCTTTCCATTGATTTACTTTCATGGAAATCCCCTTATGTCTCTATCAGTTTTTAATTCGTAGCCTGGCCTACGTATAGCTTGTTATCCCCCAGAGTCTCTGTCTCCCCAGTGAGTTTTTCCTTATGGAATGCTTTGTTCTCTTGTGGACTTTCAGTCTCTCCCGGAGTCTTTCCCTTTCTGGCAATATATCCCCACAAAGATTATTTTTACACTCATATTATATGCACCATGAGGTCTCTTAGGGACCAAAATTTGTTTCTTGATGTTGTTATCTAAGCTCATTCTACCGAGTTGATACGAAGATTTTAACCTTCACATCCTCTGATAGAATGACCTTAAATACGGGCAGTTGTAAGACCCAAATTTTGACCCTAAGATCCCTCATGTCATCTCATGACTTTCATTGACATTGGAATAACACCTTGGTATCCTCCTTAGTCATCATTCATGGGGTTTGCATTGGGAATGATCACCGAGCATTTGTGATTGTATCATACCTTATTTTTCTATGTTTACTAACCAAAATGCCAAAAATATGTCTAGTGTAGTTTTATTTTTTTGTAGGTAGTGTGTGCATCCACTTGTGCCTCATCAAGCTCACATCTAGGGTTTGAAACACTTAGTTAAAGGGATCAAGTAAGGAAAGGTCTACATTGATTCAAAGCATCATATATGGATCCCCGTGTTCTTTATTTTTCACTTTGATCAAGAATTCATCAAGAGTTTGAAGCTTGTTTATCATGGAATCCCTAATTCATTTGGGTATCTTGTGTGCCTTCCTTAGCAAGTTTCTTCAACATTTGGTCAAAGATATCAAGATATACTCCATTTTACTTCATCATAAGCATATATGAGCCTCTAAGATCAAAATAACTTCAAGTTTGCAATTTGGTTCAAGGAGGTTGACTAGAAAAGTTAACTAGTCAAATCTAGGGTTCCCCAGGCCCTATCTCCTACACTTTTTGTCATATGAAAATTATTACAAGAAAAATGTTACTCTTTATGACAATCCAAACAACTTTTATGTTGGCATCAAGATCTAATTTTGCTTGGAAAGTCATTTTTTATGGTGAAAAGTTATAGGTCATTTTGTTTGTGCCCTAGATATAAGGACAACTTCCAAGAACCATAACTTGCTCAATTTTTATAATATGAATATCATCCAAGTTTCATGATCCATTTCAATATGTCTTCTACAACTTTTCTTATTTGAGAAATATCAAATTTCACTTGCAAGGGCATGTACCCAGAGGAAACATTATAGGTCCATTTGGGTCACCACCATTGAACAAGCAATTTTCCTCAACTTCTAAAATCCATAACTCCATCATTCTAGATCCTAATGGTGTCAAATTTGTGACCAAATTGAATATGACTTAAAGATATACAACTTTGAAGAAAGAACCAAAGTCATTTGAAGCTCATAACAAAAGTTATTCAAGGTGGAAAAATGGGTCATTTGACTTTTAACTTAGAAAATTTTCAAGTATGTTTGATTCATCCAACTTCAACACCAAAATTCATCATGATCCAAGCTTCAAATAGAAAAAGTTCCAACAGTAAAGTTGTTCCCCTTGATGGTAGCTTTCCAAAGAGTCCAAGATCATTGTATTTGGACAAATATTGAGGGACTTGCACATGGTTACTTTGCATGGCCCAATTTGGAAACATTTGAGTTCATTTGCTACACACCTTTTCATGCTTCCATGTTATGACTTCACCATCAATTGTACACGAATTGGAAGTGGATTACATCATTGTTTGGGCCTAATTACATGCCCATGTACCCATGCACACAATATTGCTATTTTTGGTCAAATTTTGAATTGGTGTGGAAATGAACTCAAGAGCCTATATATACATGCCCATTGCCTCAACATTAGAGGATCCTTTCCCAAGCTCTACCCTGCAATTCCCCTAACCTCCATTGAAAGAACAATCTTAAAGATTTCTTTGAAATCGAGTTTTAGTTCAAATTTTGTTTGAGAGCTAAAACTCCAAGGGTTCACATCCATTTTCATCAGAATCATCTCCTACAAGCAAGTAGAAGCAAGGCCAAGTGGATTAGAATCGAGATCGAGCTTCCTCACTGCAAACCAAAGGTAGAATTTCTCAAACTTTCCTTCTTCGATTCTCTCTCATTTCTCCATCTTTTTTATTGATTTTTGGTTGGCTGAAGTCCTACCAATGTAGGCGACAAGATTGAGTTGCTTTGAGATTGAATCGAAGCAACTCAGTTATGGAACCTCATTTTTCAATTCCACATATCCAAGGGATCTGGTGGTGCGTTGGCATTGTCCAGGCCATCTGATCCTTGGTTCATGTTTTAATCTTGTCCCTCCAATCTGATTACCACGTGTGTATGTGTGCTAACTTTGGATATTTTCATCTGATGCATCTAAAAGACATTGAAGACTGCTTGCTTTTAGAGTGCTTGCTTGGATATTTGGTTATCTTTATTTGATACCATTTGGACTTCTTATTAATTGCTTGGATGGTTATGCTTGTTGCTTGATCAATATTCTAAAGAAAATGGGTTTCTATATGACATTATTGTCTTGTGGATGCTTCCCCATTGGTCATATCTTTTCAAGTCTAAACTTTTAAATCTTATCTAGGATAGTCCCTTCATCTCCTCCTCTCTTCTTTAATTTCAAAATGTCTCCCTCATTTCTAAAACTTCTTTGCTTGTGTTTTCAAACTTAGACTTGTTTTAAAGAGTAGAAACTTTGGTCTTATGCCATTGATTTTCAAAATATTTTTTTCTTAATCAAATTTGTAAATGAACTTAATCATATGGACTTAATTTTCAAAAAAAAAAAAAAAGAACTAACAACCTCACCTAATCCTTTTGGCCACTTTGTGCCTTTTTCTGTTTAAACTTTTGCAAAAGGAAGTCTTTAGATTTGAGTTATCTTCGGTTGAGATATAATTCTCTCATTCCATGGTATATTGATTATAAGTCTTTCCTTTTATTAGGGGTTAGTGGCATACTTGTTGATTAAATCCAAGTTGGAGCCCTCCCTCTTAAATGTTATAAAGCTCTCATTATCGGTGGATGTTTGGTTGAGTATTCTCCCGTGGATAACAAAATATCTTTAAGCTTTTGTTAAAACCAATCCACAAATTTTTGAGATTTTTACCACGAACTACGAGGTTTTGATTCCTCATTTTTATATTGGTACGTAGGCATAAAATATAATAAATGAATTCTTTTCTCATTCCCACATTCAATTTTTTAGCAAGCATCTTTTTTCAACTAAAACACTTGCACACAAAAAAGGGCTCCCTAGGAGTACCTACGATACTTTGGGTGTTAATACCTTCCCTTTGTGTAACCAACCCCCTTCCCTGTAATCTCTGGTATTTTATTAGTTTTGATTTGAAAACTTCTTATCTTTGGGTTTTGTTCGTACTTTTTCCTTTTTTCTTTGGAATCAATAAAAGCGCGGTGGCAACTCTGATTTTATAGACGTTGAGCTAACCAATAGCTCGATGGTCATGAATTTACCGCTACAACATTGTAATAGTCTATCACAATCTTTTAGACCATATTGGACCAGACGATGTATTACTACTAAACAGCTCTACTTTTGATTTTAAAAAAATATCCAATTACATGTCCATTAATCATGTATATTTCTTATACAGTTTATATGGAGGTCATATCTGGGTCTTGACCATCAGGTTAACCACGATGATGCTGCAATTTGGACAACAAAAACATCAATCATCTAGTTCACTACTATGGAGATACATCAAAGTGATTGTGTGAAACTGTAGTTCGGCATGCAACAAAAAATTCCAGAACCTCCGACATTTTTTGGGAGATTGGCATCAACAAAGAGTCAATGGGCAATGGGATTACTCTTATTAGAGAGACTTCTCAAAAGAGATGTGTCGTCATTGGAGGAATCCACGTCAGCACATCTTTAACGAACCAATCATACATGGTGCTAGACCAACTCAATATTATATGGCATGGTTTAGGTCGGTTAAAACACCATGGTTTGTGTCTGAGCCAAGGTATTTGATTGATCCATGCCAACGAGCTTCGTCATCATACCCCCAACAACAAATCCCCGCCCAACAACCAACTCCACACCCTTACCAAATCCAAGAACAATGTCAACCCACCTAAACCCAACGACCAACCTCACACCATCATCATACCTTATACACCCAACCACCAAACAACCAACCTCGCAACCAATTCATGCCACACACTCAAACTCAAAACCAGGAACCAAACCCTTACCACTAACAACCATACACAGCCACCACATTTGTCTATAACCAGATGATTCATACGATTCAACCTCATCCCATCATAGCCCCCCACTTATGAACTCCCTAACATCCCATCGCCACAACATCCAACCATTATTTGACTTTCTTACACAACAGGAACCATTACTTTGTTTCCAAAACGATTCAATGTCCCTATTCTGAAAACTATACAGTCCACAAACAACCAAACCACAATGACCCAACTACGACAACATGGGCACCAAACTCAATTACGGCAATGCCGTTGGTGGCAACATCCCCAGCTATTTGGGAGAAATGATGACAAATTTATCAAATACCGCTGGACCTTCACACCAGCCTCCATTGCATCATCTCATCACTCAAACACCTCAAACACCTCAGGGAAATCGTGGGAAACCTCGAAAGCAGGCTAATGCACTGGGATATGGAACAGGGGGCATTTCAATCGGGCGAGTCATTAATTTTCTTGTCAATTGTTATGTTTTAGATTTATATCATAATATTATTAATTATTTTTCATTTACCTATTTATTTCAATTTTATATAAGTATAACATATAAAACTTTAAAAAAAATATATTCAAAGCATGTGCCACATGCAATGTCGCATGCTCTCATGTCATAAAGCATGCACCAATTGCATTGGCTTCATATGCATGCATGCGCCATTCCTATTGGTGCCTTAGTTCAATGGCAACATGCATGCGCCAGTCTAACTGGCGCATGCTTTAGAGGGATGCATGAAAAGTGGTTATATTGGTAAATAACTTGAAACAATGGTTATTTTGGAAATATATTTGAAAAACTTGGTTATTTTAAATATAAAAAAATCAATTTATCAATTATTATCTATTTTTACCAAAACATAATCTTCTTTTTGAATCACACATTTATAAATTAAAAATGATACATTGATTATAGAAAAAAAGAGTTGTGCTGATATAAAAACAATCAAGCCTAATTGAATTGACGTAGATTTTGGAAATGAATCTGCATCAAAACAAAGAGAATCTCTTAAGGCACTTTGAGCATTGTTTTTCACCTAGTGAAAAATCAAAATTGTCCCTAGACTCTGAAAATGCATCTTCAGACGTATTACAAACACATTTGTTCTTAAATCTGGCCCAAAGGCTATGTCAAAAAAATTACGGATATACATCTCTGTGTAACTTATACAGATGCATCTCCGAATGTTGTTTTAATTAAAAATTGTCAGACCTTTCTCCTTTCTCACTTCTCAAAATACTCATTCAAACTATCAATCTCTCAAGTCTCAAACTCTCTCAAACTCATTCAACTTATTTCAAAGCTTCTGTCATCAAAAACTTACTTCAAAGTTTTTTATTTTTCTATACTTTTTTTATTTCAATATACATTTGTAAAAATTGAGCATTAGGTTATGTAATAGGTAGTTTAGATATGTCATTTAAATGAGAAATATGTTTGATATGTAGTTTAAAGGATCAATACATTATTTTGGATGTTTGAATGGACTATGTTTATGCCATTGTTATTCATCTGAGTTGCAGAATATTACGGAGATATTTCTTTGAAATTTATCAATCTGTATTGTTTGGTTTAACCTCGTTGTGTTTCATCTGTGTAATGTTTTTCTGGTTTACTTATAGGCATTATGGCTTATAAGCAAGATAGATTGAGGCACTGGAAAGAGTCTGATCCTCACAGGAACCTATTATTTCTAGCCTGATTGATGCGGATGCGTCAACTTCTGGGACTCATGCATCTCTACCTTCGTCTTCCTGAAGGAGGCAGTTGTCGCCTACTAATGCACCCGAGACTTTGTAGGCACCCGAGGCACCACAAGTAAAACAGGAACCTGAGGGTTTAGATGAGGCACGTCTGACTTATCGATGCTACCTTTATACCAGGACCATGCTGCCAGGCATGTATGGGACGAAGAGGTAAAATTTCATTGTATACATTCTTTGTAAAACATGATTTTTATAATATTCGAAGTTTCGGAGGATGATTTAGTTTTCAACAATACTCTGATGCTTTAAAATACATTAACCATGGGCGAAAGATTACTGGTCTGTCGCAGTCTGATGAGTAGTGGTTTCAGGATGTGATGCAGCTATCTGGATTGAGATACTTGTGCAGGATCGGTTATGTTACGGTTAACCATGGTATGTTGTCTGTGTTTGTAAAGATATGGCAGAGACTTCATCTTTTCATCTTCCACATGGTAAGATGTTTATCACACTATAGGATGTCTCATGCTTGTTGCATCTTCCGATCAAAGGGATAGTGTTAGACCACGGCAGAATTAACAAAGATGATGCAATAGAGATAATGGTAGACCCAGGGGATGCCTTGCAGAAGTTAAAAGCCACCTGAGGGACTCGTGCTAGATTTTGATTCCTGGAGAGGTTCTATACATAGCAGTTGCTTGATGCAGAGCAGGCGCTGGTGATGATGAACAGGTTACGCAAGATAGAGCATACGCATTGAGAGAACTTGTTGTACTTGGTTGGCACGTCCATTTTTGTGGACAAAAGTGTCAATTATGTGGATGTGGTCTATTTGAGAGTACTATTATCGGTTGTATTATATTTTGACTTCATTGTGTATTCTGGATTTATTAATTTATATGTCATTTTCATATTATTCTGAAAGTGTCGGGTTTATTTTATATAAAATTGAATATGATAGTTTTGGTATAATACATCGTCAATTTCATCGGTGTATATCTAAAACAAAGTCAAAAATTAATGTCTCTGTGAATACGGAAATGCATATTCGAATCCTGATTTATGTGAATATGGAGATGCATCTCCAAATTAATTTATGTCAAAAAGGGGTGTTTCGGTGAAAAATGAATGGGTGTAGATGGAGTAAAAAATGAATGGGATGTACATGGAGCAGTTTTAGAGTTTTAGAGATGCATCTCTAAAATAAATTTTGAATAAAATATGAGATAAATCTCAAGTGGTGAATAATTTGGTGATACTCAAAATGTGTTCGAAAATATATTTTCGAAATCAAATAACATTTTGAAATTTTCATAGGATATTTTTTTAGCATTCAGAAAGAAATGTGTTTGTAAGGTGGTTTGTACCTCTTTTAAGTAACCTTTATAATCTCCGGCAGACTTTCATTTTAGAAATTGATGGCTAATAGATTTTTTTTAACAAACCTTTAACGTGGGAAAGAATTTTAAAATATTTCATTATCGAGGACAAGCCTTTTTTTCAAAAAAAAATTATTTTGATAAAAATTGATAAAGTGTTTATGAGTGTAGATAAATCCATAAATCTAATCTAAATCAAGTCAATTTATAAATTATTCAAATATATATATATATTCAACCTGACCGGTATAGTTATGCTACAGATATCAGGATCAACTCCTTGATGTGACATAAGTGATTCTTATTTTTTATTATTATTTTAAATAAAAATAATATTAATATATTACTACAATCATTATTTTTCCAAATTAATTTTATTCACCACCAATATTACAACTATACATAATTTTATTTAAAAAATTTATAATTGAAAAAACTTATCAAAAAAGTATTTTTCATAAATTATCAGGTCAGTTTTTTCCATTATGAGTTAAACAGTAAACTCAACTCAATGAAGAGTGAACAAGTGGATAACATTTAGGATAAACTCAATCCAACCTAACCATTTTACCACCTGAAAAATATATGTTAAAAAATTTAATACTTCACAGATGTTAGAAATTGACGTGTGAATTACGGAATTTTCAGCAAGAGTTTCTTCTTATTGGTGAAAAAATCCTAGTTTGATTCCTCATTTCGGACAGGCCCTCAGATTAGGGTTTTTTTTGTGTTTTTTATGGGAAAATGATTCCCTGCAATCACTTGAGTCTCTCTCTCTCTCTTCTAGCTCTTTTTTTTATATTTTTTAAAATAAAACTATTTAAAGGTGGAGATTGAATAGGAAACATATCTAATGGTTGATAGATCCCTGACTTCAGTGACTGCACCATTTTCTGACTGCAGTGGATTACAATCCGTTTTTATGGCCTTTTGCAACCCTATTGTAATTTATTATACATGCTTTGGAGAATACATGCTTTGTGCCAGTTTAACTTATTTTAATATATTATCTTTGGCTTTTTCAACAAAAAAAAAATCACATTTCTCTATTTAATTCCTTAACTTGTACCCAGGCTAACAAAACTCATTATTTACACATGATAAGACAACTTTCAGCAAAATCAAATTCCAAGAAGTGACAATTGCAAAGGGCAACTGGGAAATATTTATAGTCAACTAACAATTAACCTGTCATGGCATTGCCAAAAAAAACTACCATGGAAATCGATTAGCGAGCACCGCAAAAGCTACTCTTTTTTTCTGCATCACATAGTTTTGTTTTGAAAGTAAATTTAATTGCTCATGAAAAATCCAACAATGATCAGCATACATTCTTCAGCTTCTTCTTGGCCTCTAAGAATGAAGCAATATAGGAACGCTTGGTTTCGATTTCTTTCAAATCCTTCTCCAAGTCTTCCACCTGTTTTGTCAGCAACAAGAACAAAAATAAATCGTCTAAGAGCTTTGTCATAAGAATCAAACTTTATTCTCTAACTACTTTTACCGTCTTTCTCAACTCTGCCTCTTTTTGCCTGTGCTCCTCACACCTGTAGAAAAGGGTTTTAGTGGAATTTATTTATTCATCAATAGTAATAAGATAGCTTAATGGAACATAAACCATTTAATCAATGTGAAATTTTATTTATATGATATGGATGACATACATATCCAATATAACAGTGAACCTAATGAGAAAAACATCTAATCATATGATCATAAACTATATACATGTATCCATAAAAGATAATGGCTGCAATTAAAAGACCGTGAGATTAGAAAAATGATCATTTAACACAAATTTGATGGAAAAAGTCGACAACAATTTCAATGGTTAATGTTGTTTAAAATATGTAGTTAATTACATTCAATAGATGAAGGCATGGCAATAGAATTCGTACCCACGGATACCCACTCAAACTCGCTCTAAGATTGACGGAAAAAAAACCGCTTTGACTAGGTTTGCGTCTGACTTTGTATTTTCCCCGATTACAAAATATAAGGACGGGTCGGGTAATTGGGACACTAGTATTCGCCCCGAACCTGGCTCCATTCATATCAGTTTTGTACTTTATTAGATGGTTAATGGCTAAATAGATGGTTAATGAATATAGCAAAAATGTCACAACTCAGGAACAACTGAACATAATTAACCAAAATTTTAATTCGTGACTCACAATTTCTAGACTTTCAAATATATTTCATTATAACCATCTAAATTGTGTTCAAATATAAACAAGAAAATTATGGTTAATGACATTTAAATTTGTACTTTGTAGTAAATTGTGTTATGTGGATAGTTAATGCCTTATGGTTATATTCATTAACCATCTACTAAATGTAATTAACTATGAATTTGCACTGCATCAACCTACCAAATTGTTGTCGTCTTGCTATCCCACTTTATGTCAAAATAATACAACTCATAAGATTGATTAGCACCAAAAACAGAAAACCAATAGAAGTTTGAGCCATGGATTGGTGGCTCAAAAGCACATCGTTGTAACAAATAGGGTAAGTAAACCCATTATGGGCAGGGAAGAGAATTGATCAAGTGTTTTACATTCCTTACATTGAAGAAAAGGGTATAGCTTGTTGATAAACTTAACAAGGATTGAATAGTAGTTTTCCTAAAATATTTCATCTTGAAAAAGGAGTTACCTCGTGAAAAGTTTGATGTTTTCTTCACAGATTTCATCAATAGATCTGGACACTGAAGCTCCACTCGATATACCCTGTTGATAAAAACAACGCATAAGTCATTGATAATGGGTTACAAAGTTTTGAAAATCTGTCTTCCTATTGTTTGTTAATGCTAAGACATTAGAAGAATTCATATGCAAATTAGAAGTGACTACTCCAGAGCATCATCAACATTTCTAAATTCAATAACATGCCTCTACTTGTGTTAAATAAATTATTTTAAAATATGATAGAGAAAGAAACATATTTCACTTCACATCCTGAAGCAAGAATGTTTATAGTTGGTAAAATTAGACAAGCACGGCCTTTGCAGATTACATCAGCTACTCACACACTGCTCATAAGTCGAACTTTGCTTGCCGGTTGCATGAAAACCCTCATTTGGCTCATCTAAATTCAAAACTTGTTGGTGCTTGGCTGCTGACCAAATATCTTGTGGATCAGCAAGAGACTCATTTTGTGAATTAGTTAAATGCCCAGCTGATTGTCGAATTTGGGCTTCCTTTTGCATAAGTGGCCTGTAACCTATAGGCTGATGTCCAACTAACTGACAGTGACCCTTCCTGTATAGTCGAGAAAACATTTCACCAAATCAAACATCATCAACATCATAATATGGAAATTCTAGAAAAGAAATATCAGGAAGTGCTTATGTTTTCACATACTACAGTCATTATTATTGGCTATTTCCCGTAAATTGTATGTTAGCAACAGTCTTCCAATTAAGAAGACTTGTTAGGCGCAAATACAACAATGCTGGAATAAGAATAACTTAAGTATACTAGTAACTTGTAACTGACTATTAATTGTATCGGTGACTGCCTAAAATTATGACTGCAGGTATGATAACAGCAGTCCTAAATTTTAAGAGAGGGTTCCCTTGGGATGTTAGGAAGGCAATTATTGAATTTCAGACTGGTGGATATTGGGAGAGACAAATCCTAGGACATTACCCAAGATACTTTTAACATTAGAAACTAGTCCTAAACTGATCCCTGGAGATAAACTAAGAAATTCCAATAAAATATCATATATTAAGATATTTCATTTATTCTAATAAAAAGAAAATCTAAATCTAAGGGCCTCTTTACTTGGAAAAAAAAATTGTTTGCATTTCATGCTTTTACTTTTAGTTACAAAACAGTCACCTTGTTTTCTATCTGTTTTCAAAGATTTGTACAAGATATACTCTAAACTGTTTTTTTATCCCTTTCATTATTTGATGTAGAAAACTTTAGTAACAAAAAATAGATTGCATAAAAATATTGAAAAAACATATAATTGATTGAAAACAAGATGGTTGTTTTGTAGTCAATGTGAAACAGAAAATCAAAATAGAAAAGGCATTTCCAATAATATCATAGGCATAAACCGTGTAAACTGATTAGCCAACACAAGAGCAGTTACTATGACTGCTTATTGAAATATGCAAGTGAATTAAGAAAAATAATTCTGAAAAGAATCATTAAGGAAGCATTAGGCAACATCAACTACTACTACTAATGAAGTACAACATTGAATTTACAACACCACCCTCACAGGAGCGTAAAAATGTAATCATATAGCAAAATAAAAGAAACGGTTCAGAATAAACTATGAAGTATAAACAAACCAGTAATCATTTATCATTTGTTTCAGCTTCCCTTCTAGCCGTATGAACAGCAGTGATCTCTCAAAATCTTGCTTGTCATGTGCAGGTTCTATAAAATTGGCTTCAAGAACTCCTAAATATGTACAAGTAAATTAAAAAACATGGATATTTTGAAGTTCTTGCACAAAGAAATCAACAGGGGGGGAGATTAGAACATTACCAACAACACCATTCCCTTTAGATGAACCATCTGGGCTTACTTTCCAAAATGGCTGCATTCTCAAAAAAAGGTTAACCACATCAGATTGGAATGGTACGCAAATAACATTAGGGAACAAATTTCTTAACGGAATATTGTAAACTTCCCCAACTTACCATGGTTATATAACCTTTCTAAACGATCAAAGTTTATTAAGTAAAACACTAAAAATCAGTGAAGCTAAAATAAAATAAAATAAATGAGATTTGTGAGCATCGAGATGAAGAATACATTTTTTGGTCGAATAAGAATGGCAGTAAGATCATACAGAACCTCTGAATAATAGTGTTGATCTACCAAACCAAGCCTGGTGAGATAAAGCCATACAATAGACAAGGCTGTGTTTGTTTTCATCAAGGAAGAGATAATGAACCACCAACAAACAGGGAAAAACACTAAAGGTAAGGAATAACGATATGCATGATGGAAAGAAGAAAGTTCACGATAACATGAAGTGATATAAAGATAAAGTTACAATTTTGACTTAGATTTATAACATTATCGCGTAATGAGAGGCTCATACTCAAGAGGCAGGGCTGGGAGTTGGATTTGGTGTCAAGGTCTATACTATCCTCATTAGCAGATGAGGACGTGAAAACCCCAAAGGCCTACAATGGTAAAGTTCAAAAAGAAGAACATGAATGAGTGTTACTTAATGGCTTGGGGTTATATTGGACGAACACTGAGTGAGACAGTTGGAATAGGATCAAGCACAGTAGGAGCAAGACCTCAAATATGAGCTCCACGGTTTAGAGGGGATATCCAAAAACTTGAACAAAATCTAGAGGCAATATTGGCTAAAGATGAGATAATATTGTAACCAAAGGAGCATTAACGATAATCCTTTAGGGGTTAATCACGAACAGCACACTTAAAGGATCAAGCACAAGGTTTATTGAGAACCTGTGTAAGATCATGGATGGAATAGGTAGAATGCAAAGTGAGGCATTTGATTATCAAGGATAAAAGTGATGACGTCTCAATAGTTTGCATTTTTTAGAATTATTCAGTAGTTTTTAATATAATTTAATAAATCATGGAATTAAAATTATGACAATTATTAAGTTCTGAAATTCAATAGTCAATTTGGTTGTGTTATTATTAATGCTTTATAACCAGACAAATTGGGCAGTATTTGTTTTTTTTTTCATCTTTCCTGGTTGACTTAGAGACTTGGACCTACACTCTAGAAGTTATTGAGAATTGATACAAGTGTGGAATGACTGTTGAAACCAAAAAATCAAGTCAGAAGTACTCATCAGTACATGAGGGAAACATTAGCAAATTGCTAAAAGCCCGTGTGCTATAGGCTGTTTGGACACCGGGTTCCTGCCCAAATCCAACTGAACAACTGCGCAGGAGAATGTGCTTAGCACATTGTGCTAACCCCATGCGATGTGCAGTAGGCCATTTGAGGCCTTTTCTTTCTGCCAAAACTGAATAAAAGTTTGAGCAGTGTGCCAGGATTAAATTATCTCATATTTTATCTTTCTCATACAAAATTAACTATGTTTCTTAATCCATGTGAAATGACCAAAACATCATATAATATGGGACGGATGGAGTCCTAACTTATCGTGATCATAGGATATTTCTGTTATATTTAGGACCTTTATTACCAAGTAGAGAAGAGGGGATTTGTAATCCCAACCATTTCCTTTATCATAACTTTTAATCAATTTTATTTCTCACTTCAAATTCAAAATAATACTCAAACAAACCCCTCAATGTATTACCAGTATGATTATAATTGTTTCATTCTAAACTAATCACAATTCATGTGGATTCAAACTTTATATTATTTGAACGAAATTTGCTACACTTGCCAAATAAGTGTGTGATTTATTATAATGCAAGCACTAGCAACATCACTACTCCGAAAAGGAAAGGGTAGACATTTAGATACTACAAAATAAAAATATCCTGGCGATTTTTAAGAGGTTTTATATTTTATGTTTTCTAACCCCATGTTGTTGAAGAAGGTTGTATTACCTTAAAGTTCCAACGGTAGATTTTGTGGGGGGAAAAAAAACACAAATGAATAACCCATATCTAAAGAAGGCACAGTACAGCTAGGAACATATCTAACCCCATGTTGCTGAAGAAGGTTGTATTCCCTTAAAGTTCCACGAGAGATTTTGTGGGAAAAAAAACACTCAAAATGTTAAACAACCCATATCTAAAGAAGGCACAGTACAGCTAGGAACATAGACATCCAAACAAACTAAAGCAAATCAGGAGAACTGAAATAGACTCTATCAAGAATAAGGATGGAAACAGGTATGATTTCAAAGCTAATAAGACTCACAAGTCAAATGCTACTTCCAATGTACATGAACACATATATACATGAATATATATTTTTTATTTCCTCTCCTACTTCCAACATATATAAGAATGGTGGTTTGCTGTATGAAAAAGAAATAAAAATATACATACCAAAATGCAGCTGAAATAAATAAAATTTGAGATAAGGCAATTCAAGCAGTCAAAAGTTGGAACATACCTTGATTAGGCGATTTTTGTGGTATACATTAAACCCAGAAACATTAATAGCAGGAAACTCCTTTATAAATCCAATGGTCGTCTCCACCGTAGCCTAAATCAGACAAAACTCTTTAGTTTTAAAAAATAAACTATTTTCTTAATTAGTTAAATGTTTGCAGGGTGATGGGATAGTAGACAAATAATTATTGTTTGTTATTCGTAAAATACTATATCTTCTTCTGATGTTAACACGAAAGAAGATCAGTAGTAAAAAGAAAAAGATGCACTAAGGGAGTACGGAGGAAGGAGGGAGCCGGTCTGCTCCTCCCAATCCTTTCATCACCTACTCTCTCCTCTCGGTTATCCCCCTTCGTATCCCACTAATCAAATACGTTTTGCTTCCTCTCTCAGCTAACTTATCAATTTCTACTTCTGCTGCATGAATATTTGTCAGAATTCCCATATTGCCCTCCTTAGTCGTTACCCGTGTGATACCTTTCTTCCCCATTCTCTCATACACTAATGCTTAAAGAGACTTAAAGAGACTTAACCATTCCACTGGTTAACAAATCTAGATAAATAGACTTGAGCTGTCTCTCATTGAACAATCCCCCTTCTGTGAGCTGAAATTCCTTGATTTAAGGGTATACATTGATTACAACCTAATTACTCACAGATCTTTAGACTAATTGATGTACCTTTCTAAAATAACGATCAGACTCCCAAAACTAACAACAATTCTACAAATTCTTGATTTAACGTCTGAACTTAAAGATCCATACAAAAGGTATATCATGCATATTTCTATTTAACTATTATTAAATGATCTTTCATGTATGAGTAATATCTAGCAACTTTCAACATAATGATGTATAAAATTGCTTTAAATGAGTGTCACAGTATTGATCTAACCACATGTGCCGCAGCCAGCTGGGGCTTGTAATTAATAACTTCTGAATGTTTTAACTCATCTGTAATGTCAACATGGTCCACAGGTTTTCCTCTTAGTATGATTTTGAAGTTCGGAAATTTTCTAAGATACAAAAGTGAAACATATGCCTGAAAAATATTAACTGTCAATGAGAACAGAGATTAAAAATTAGAAATCAATGGTAACATGTATAGCTGAAATTTCAAGTATTAATCATTACCCGTAAAGAATAACGGATGCGGTAAGAAATATGCGACTGAAGCTGAACAACTTTTTTGTTCAACTTCGGCCCATTTGCATGCTTGGCCTCATCTCTCAGCATGATATCCTGTGCAGAAGAGAAAACCAGATCATGATTGCAATAAAAATAAAATATTGATCAATATCAAGTATAGGCACCCCAAGCAGATACATACACCCCCAAATCACTCACTACCTTAGACGAGTGTGAACAATTCCAAACTAGCAAAATATGTCAACAGCACAGTTACCTCAAAGTCAAGGTTATGTATTTTCTAGAATTGAATATGACAGAATGAAAAAATTGGCCAAACCTGGCACTTGGTATCACTAATTTATTGCATTGACATAAATAACCAAGATGAGACAAGTACAGAAAATAAATGAAAGTGTAAAATCACTACAACAAAACTAACTCGGCCCATCCCCCAAGGCACGTCACCAGATGATTAACCATGCGCTCTCATGCACCGTTGTCTCCATCGTACGTTGCAGCCCGTTTACAGACTGTTTCCAACGATTTTTTTCTCAACGTGCTCGCCTCTGAGCGATTCCAACAACAAGGCTGTCCACGTTTCATTCTGATCAATTTTGGTTCTGACTTACAGGTCGTGTTTCACTACTATTATGTTCCACTATTTTGTCATCTTTCCAGCACTGTTTTGCTGCCCTTTGTTTTGCTGCCATTTATTTTTACTTTAAATGGTTAGTTTTGGTTCTCGGAGACGATCACCCACATCCAAACCTCATACCAAATGTAACTATTGTCATTGTTTGGGACATACTATTTTTCTGTGCTGGAAACTACATGATCTTTTTCCACCTTCTCGAATTGATTCAGCTGACACTATTTCAGACCACGGATCCTCCTAAGGCCTCTCTGGCTACTTATGAAGATTTTCCCTCGGGGGATAAGGTTTTGACAGAAGATTTTCCCTCGGGGGATAAGGTTTTGACAGAAGATTTTGACAGAAATCAGGATTTGTTGTTTCGGTTGCACACACCGGGAATGTTATGCTATTGTAGGCATGAAATTATACTAGAAGTAATACAACAGCTTCTCCCTACTTGTTAAGTATAAATAGGTACAAGTGCTTTGTAAATATAATAAAATAATATTATCAAGAACTTTCTTTTTTTCCTACTTCCTACCCCAAACCTTGTAATAATTTCAATACATATTAACCAAGATATATTTGAATATTTTCCTCATCCAATAAAGAATATCTGAAAATACACTTACAAACACCTGCAAATGCTAAAGTTCATATAGCAATAAACATATAAATATACACAACATACCTCAGCGTCATCATCAAAACTCAATTCATATATTCCTTCATCATTCAACCACAAGTTATATATTAAAATCTTGGTTCCATGTGATCCTATATCCTCAAACTGAAAAGTGTGAAAAAACAGATCAGTAATAATAGTCCATAGCTAACATTTCGAAGGTAAAAATGAGCTATCAATAGCTAAATTACATTTCATTTATTGCATACTTCATTGTGAGGTGATTCGCATGCTAATGCTTTGGCCAGTGGCCCAACAGATAATGCCATTATTTTGAGAAGTGATGTCAGCATAATACGAAAAGAAATCTATATAGACCTCGTAACGGTAAGGAACTGTCAATTTATTTCTTATTGTAAAATGAAAAAGAAAAGGGTTTGCTCTGAACCATAAACCTTGTGGACATGCATATGAATGAAATTCCCTGACTAGCACATAGTCATATAGTGCCATAGTCTACATGCAACAGAAATCAATAGAAGAGGCTAATGTGAAATTTAGGCTAGAATTCAGTGAAAATGCTTGAAGCTTAACTCATCGTGATTGAGGTTTCTCTGTCACAACAGTTGATTTAGGATAACATTAGGTATTTTTCTTCCCTTGGAGTAAAGCACGTGATTTTTTAAGGGAGTTGGCCTGACAGAAATATCGGGGGACTGAGAAATTCTGCAACATTCATGTTTTCTCTTTTCTTAGTTGTTTTGTATATGACAATTAATTCAGGATTATTCCTTATACTCCATCGTAATTTCTTTTCCTCATCTTAATGAAACACATTAATCAAAAAATAGAAAGGTTGCATGTGAAGGAAACTCACAGATAAAGAATGAATGGGAGCAAAGTTTGGACATTGTGACTAATAATAAATTACTCATGCGACACTTCTCAAGCCTAAGTTCTTCTCTAGAGGCAAATAGCTAGTAGAAATATTGCCAAAACTGATAATATATGTCCCAAAAATTGATTTACATTATTTTGAAAAGGTAACCTTCCATGAGTATTTTTATTTGGTGAAAAGATTCTGTGGATAAACAATAGAATGCAATAAACCTGAAGCATGAGCTCGTCCTTGGATGTGAAAGGAGACCAATCAAGAATTGTTTTCAAGTTTGATGACCAATCGTCCAGTGAGCCATAAACAATTGGCTCAGGCCAATGGCCAGATATGTCAAAATCTATCTGCAATGAAAATGATACTTTCCACATAAAAATTCAGCAGTAGGAAGCATTCACTGTTTACATATTTGAACATTTGACTAGGAAAATTACCATCGGAATGATTACATCATCTTTCCCAGTTTTCCTCAAAAAGGTATAGGATAGAAGACCTACACTTTGTGTTGCCCGGCTGAAGGATAGAAGTTAACCATTTAAAAGGATTAAATATTATCAACAACTATAAATTAAAAAGTCAGTTACAGAAGATAACATATACAAAAAAAGGAAGTAGCCTGAATGGAAAATATGTTGTCAAGAATACTAACAGCGCTCTACACATAATACATCCATAGGAAAACTAGAAATGTTTAAACTACATAGTAGAAAATAAAATAAAAAACAGGGCAATTCAAAAAGAGATAAAAAGATAGCCCTAAATAAACAGGTGGAAGATGGGGTGCAGTTTTCCCGTCATACCGGCCACTATGCGGCGCAGTTATAGCAGATTATGGCGGAAAAACTGTAATATCGGCCGATAGTTACCATTGAGGCGAGCCCAAAAGCCGCCATGTATATCCACCATAGCACTCCATGGCCGATATTTGATAAGACTGTTGAGGATACATATTTCTGTGCCATGTGCTACATCTAAACTCTACACAATCTCAAGTACAAAAGACTCCTCATTTAGGTGTGTTTGTTTCAAGTTATTTAATGAAGAGAGAAGTTAAGACGAGAGAAAGAAGAAAGAAATAAGGAATTTGGCTTGTTTGGTCCATTGAAGAAAGAGACAAGAGTGACTAAATTAGGTGGGTCCCATCAACCTTTATCTTCACTCCTATAAGATAAATAAAATCCTATCACCCAAACCAATATATACAAAGAATAAAAACGTACCCCAAATGTGTAGCGCGGCTAAAAACAATAGCATCAGCACCCAGTCTCATAGTACTAGTCTTGAATCCATTTCCATCTAGAACAAAACAACATATTCTTATACAATTGTACAACCGCCGTTGCTTAATGAAACTAATAGAATAAATTTAGTTGCACACTTACACTGCCCAATTGTTGTCTTCGACTTCTTTGAAGAATAACCCAAGCTCATGCACTTCCGTAGTGAGTTGGGATCCATTCCACCGCCATCATCTGCGTAGGAAACATAAATTCATTAACTAGCATATCAAGCCAACATAAATTCTATATTAGTAGATACTATGCATGTTTGAATAGCATACCTAGAAAGCCTAGCACTGGTGAATTATCCTTCTTGTTCTTAAGCTTGTCAACCTTAACAAAAGTCGCACCATTTTGGATCTAGTAATGCAAAGGAAAATTCAGTACATCTCTTACTCTATGAATACAGCCACTTCATAATAGCTTTTTTAAAAGTTTTGACATACTGGCAGGCCATCATCAGAGGTAAGTTTTGCAAGTTATTTTAGAGTTTTAAGCCAAGCAAATAAGAAACCAATATTGTTAATTCAACTAAATATATATTTATGGGCCATCAAAATTAAAAACTGTAAAAATATACTTTAAGATTCCATTTATATTATAATTGTTTTGCTAAAAGTAGAAGTGGGTGTTAATTACTCCGAGGCTACAACTCAGGGTGCTAGTAGCATGTCTTGATATACTAAGACCCAAAGAGGGGTAGAATAGAAAGCTACCCATGGGATGACTTGAAGTATTCAACTCCAAGTATATCTCCCAGCAAGAGGCTACTCAGCTAGCTCCTGCATGCAACAGGAACACCTAGGGTGGAATGATCACCAATCGTGACTGCTAGTCAAAGGAGATTCAAAGTTCAAACCAATGCACATAGACGACATAATCTTTTTAGTTGATCCTTCATCACAAGTGTGTACTCATGCCAGTTTTAAATGTCTAACATAAAGCCAACTAAGAGAGCACTTATGCAAGCAACAAACATTCAACAATATTTTTCATGTTGATTAACTACTACTATCTCGCTACCTAGAAAACAGAAAGAAAAATTTTACATAAACCATACCTCATCAACAGCATTATCCACTAGCTCAGCAATTGCTGCAAACAATGAAAAATTCTGTCAAAAGTTGCCACAGAAGCATTATAAAAACAAGTCTTCATTCAACATAAAAATAAAAATAAAAATAAAAATATTATAAATCCTCTTCTTTTTTATCATCCGAAACCGCCTAAGAAACATGTTGAGATCCCAAATCAATAATTGACTAGAGATATGGCCAAACTAGTACTTTTAAGGCTTGGGCAGTCCTCACTCCTTGAGCTAGCTTTTGGAGTTGAGTTAGGCCTAACCCAAATTCTAAAATAGTATCAGAGTCTATCTTAAGGCTACGTCTACTATTTCAGCCATCCATATTTGTCCATCCTCTAGATGTACAATTCTAGCCCATCATTTATATTATAAAATACCCCCAAAAAAATCATAGAAACAGACTCGGACATCAATTTCAAAGTTGAATCAATATGATATGAAGTCTTTTAACTTCTTTGGTGCGACAAGGAGGATTCTCAAATGTACATTTGTCATTGCCTGATGAAAACTTCAAAAACCTTGAGAACTTAAGTTGTGTCTTATGTCAAGTTCTAACTTTGCCATGCAACCAAAATCGTGAGTTGTACTAACAGAAGAATGGTCTAGTTCCATTGCTTCTTACTTGCCAACACTCACTGTTAGTTACTACAATCAGTTAGTTACTTATAGAAGAAAAGGAGCGGCTATTTTCATGCTTGTGTTAAGAGAAGGAACCCTCTAGTGGCCCTCCATGATGCTTAACAAACGGAACTTTTTTAGTCATATGAGCTTAAAAGCTATAACCAATAGGTTTGTTTTTTGTGCTTGCCAAACAGATTCTAAGTTACTAATAATTTTGATTATAGAAATACAAGTGAATTCAAAGAAAGCACACCTCCAAAAGCCCATTTATGAGAAGTGGCGTTAGAATGAAGAAACTTGGGATGAACTCGTGCATGATCCAAGTGACCTAAAATTGCAATTAGGGAAAAATCAGATAAGAAAAAACAAGAATTAAATTTGAAAGTAAAAAAGAAAAAAACTGTAATGTGAAAGACCTTGACTGGGAGAAGGCTTAGAAGTAGGGCCAACAACATAATCACCGGCTTTCCAGAAACTATGGCTTTCAGAGACTAACGGAGTTGAGGTCGATTGAGGAGGGTTTTGCTGCTCCTGAAGCTGAAGTGGTAAATGAACGTCGCTCATTACAGCACTCGCGGAGGCGTCGTCGTCGCTGTCGACGTTGACGGTGTTTTTCTCTGATTTGGGAACCGCGGACATGGAAGAGGAACGAAGTACTGTGTGCAAGTGAAAGTGGAAACTTCGACTCTGGATTTTGGCAGGGCTTAATTGCAGGATAAACGAGTGAATAGCTAGTACAAGTACTATTTTTTCATATAAAAATAAACTAGTTAAAATCTCAAATTTCCTAGAGATTAATTCATAATAAAATGCCCACTTATGAGAATTTAAAGATAGGAGGGTGTTAAAAGTTTTTTCTAGTTTCTATTAGGATTTGTTTGTCTTCTCTTTTTGAGCGGTCTCTTCTTGTGTATTAGGTTTGATCTATCGCATTACCAAAATATAATGATAAGTCTAAATATTGAAGGGTTATCTTTATAAGAGGAGGGAGAAGAAGAGGGATTTTGCTTCGACTTGGGTGAACATGAAGATGATTCATGCGATTTACGATGGTGTTTGGTGGGAAGATTCTTGTGTGACATACGAGCTCATGTGAGATCAATGAAGGTAAGAGTAACGGATATGTGGAGGTCGGTGAAGGGTGTCACTATCAAACAGGCAAAGGAAGGTTTGTTTTTATTCTATTTTACTCGTAATCTCAACATGGAAGCGACGCTGAAGGGAGGTCCATGGACGTTTGATAGTCACCTACTAATATTAGAGAGGGTGAAACTGGGTGTTCAAATAGAAAATATTCCTTTGGTCAACGTAGCATTTTGGGTTTAGGTCCAAAACCTTCCGGCGCGGATGATGGTAGAAAAGGTACGGAAATTTATGGAAAATTGCATTGGTTCCTTTATGGAATATGACAAGAATAACAATTCAAATTTTTGGCGTCAATACATGCGGTTGAGGGTGAAAATCGATGTCCGACAACTCTTGAAAAAACAAACTAAAGTCAAGAACAAGGGAGGGCAACGGTGTGCGGTGAACTTCAAATACGAAAAATTGAGTATGTTTTGCTTTGTGTGTGGGATTTTTGGGACACTTGGAACAAAACTGTGAAGTTCAATTTGCCACAGCAGGAGAATGATGGAGTTAGAGGTTGGTCTAATGAAATCTGGGTAGATAATAGAAGGTACGGTGGAGGTCTATAATCAAGGTGGTTGAAGGAGGGGAATGGCGGCGGCTGTTAGCTGGAAATTCGATACTAAGAAAATGTTTGAGATAAACTATAAAGACCAAGGGAAAATATTCTAAAAAGAATACATGAAGTTGATTCTTTCGACAGAAGGATTTGTAGTCGAATGAACTCCTTACGTAGAGGGAAATGCTGGTTTGAGACTTATAAACAAATTGGGTTTAGACTGCAATTCAACAAGAGCATTTCGATTAGGGTTGTCTTCGACGAGGCGTGAATTCAAATAAGGCTCGCAACTATTTTTTGGCATTATCATATTCTTTAAGAAAACACGTGGAAAATAGTGGATAAGGAAGTACATGCAGACGAAAACGTGTTATCTTTTGGAGAATAGACTGTTTGTTACAGTTATTTCGAATTAGTATAAATAGAAGCATTAGTGTTTAGTATTCGGGGTGTTCCATCGTATACAAAAATCTAAAATTCACTTTAAGTATCTGTGTGTGTTGAGAAACGAGTTACTGAGAATGTATGTGTGATCAACATATTGTTATATTTTTGTATATAAAGTCATTTACATTGTCGAAGTCATTTATCTTTATTACCAGTTTAATTCAAAGCCTTTCTCATATAGTTTCTTTATATTACTGCCTTTTTACACTTAAAACTTTTGAACATTGTTTTCAAACCAAGAACATTGTCGAAATGTTCATCCTTTATAAAACTTAGATTAACAATAGCATATGTCCTATGATCATTCTAGTCGATCCTGTGAGTAACCAAACTATTTTGTATTTTTGGAAGACTAATGTTTGTTTACCAAATTCAACGGTAAATAAATTGGCATGCCCAGTGGGACGAGTGCTATTGTCAAAATCTTTTGAAATATTCAGAAATTCCTTGTTTATTGTTTATTATTTATTTCCTTTAACTTCATTGCATGAGATTAAGAATTGGTAAAATAACCACTGATAACAAGATGATAACGAGAAGGAAATACGTGAGAGGAATGGTGAATCCGTCAAGTAATAATGGAGAAACTGCAGCTGTAGTATCTGCGTTCGAAGTAATTCCATCCATGGTGAGTACGACGGCCACATCATCGAATACTCGCGTTGGACCAATCTTATCCTCTATAAGGACGCAGGGTAAATAAATGAGCCCTCCTCTAGTAGGATCTAACGCATTCAGATCCTATGCGACGGGATTTTACGATGCCTTTAAATGGTCGAGAACAGCCATATGGTATGCCAACTTCGATGATGACAAATTTACATAATATGACTACAGCGTTCGATTACCTAATGGTGAATACGTTTTCACCTATGCAAGGGTCTGGATTTGCTGTTCAAAATATGGGTTGAATCAACCCAGCCCCGGGAATGGGGTTTTCGACCCAACAAATGCCCAATCTTACAACAAACTCGGCAGTTGTTTTGAGGCAACAAATGGACGAAAGTAACCATGAAATTGTCCATATGCTTGCCCAGTGTAGCGGTGTATTCATCACTTTATGATTTATTGACTAAATCAAAAGCAAAGCATACAAAGATAGAGTCGCCACCGCACTTTTATTTATCCAAAGGAATGGCTAAAAAGCGAACAAAAGCCTAAGAAGTTTTACAAAGAAAACTAATAAAAAAAAGGTACAGAGATCTGGGTAAGGGGGTAATTATGCAAAGGGAAGGTGTTAGGCACTCAATGCATCCTAGGTACTCCTAGGGAACCCTTTTCACAAATTGTTGCGAAAGATATTGTTTATGAAATATTTTTGTGCAAACATTGATTGGGAGGATGAGAAAAGAATATACAATTTTTTATTATTTTTGTGTTTGGATGGAAAGATCCATTGCCTACGTACCTTTACAGGATCAAAACTTCGTAGTTCGGCTAAAAGATTTCCAAAATATGAGTGGATTGATTTTAAACAAAAGCCCTAAGGTCTTTCATTATCCACGGGAGAAAACTCAACCTATACAACCACAAGTCCACCATGTGAGAAAAGCTTCAACTTGCTAGTGAGGGACCATGCCCTATAATAAGCAAGGAAGTCTTACAATTCAATCACTAAGGACAAAAGGTGAGATTCACATCAACCACTAAGATAATTGAGATCTATGGCTAATGTATGAAAACTTATCAAGAATGGACAAGGCCACAAAACAATTGAATGAGTGGAATTAACCAATTAGAGTATTCACAAAATGAAGTCAAAGTATGATTAGAATTCAATTCAAAAGAAGTATTGTGAAAATGAAGTTTCAAAATCAAAGGCTTAAGACCTAGGTTTCTAGTTTTGAAAACAGATAAAAATGTTTGCACAAAGTTTTCTGGTTTTGGGTTAACATGCAAGTGGAGGTTTAAAGAACAAAAGGGTGTGGATGAGGAGTAAAACTTCTTAGGAGTTCACCTCTTGATATCATATGTAGATGATCCAAGTGATTCCTTTGGAAAAGGCAACAAGCAAAGCAGATAAGCAATGTATCAGAAACAAGTCAACATAAATGGAACCCAGATGCCAATCAATGGACTTACACTAGCCTCACAAAACAAAGATGGATACCAGATGCCAATCAATGGACTTACACTAGTCTCACAAAACAAAGCAAAATAGGAAACAAGTTGCCAATCAATGGTCTTATACCTGACTCCACAGAATGATCATAGGAAACAAATAGCCAATAAATGGTCTTACATCTGACTCCTCACAAGACAAAAATAAAATAGGAAATGGAGTGCCAATCAATGGTCTTATGTCCACCTCCACAAAACAAAGATGGAAACCAGATGTCAATCAATGGACTTACACTAGACTCCTAGGAAATGGAATGCCAATCAATGGTCTTAGTTCCAACTCCTACCAGATCATAGGAAACAACTGCCAGTAAATGGACTTACAATTGACTCCTCAATGGACAAAACAAAATGTCACAAAGTATGAACAATGATCATGAAATGATATACAATTAATGCTCAAAGATGGAAGCAATGCACAGAGGCACACACAAACAATTATGCACAGATGGACAAGCAAGCAAACAAGCAGTCAATTATCACACACTATACACAATCAATAGGCTCAAGCAAGGTTGGGCTTTAGTCAAGGGGTCATATCAACCTCAACAAACAAGCCAACTGGAAATGGGTGTTTTGAGCTCTTAACCATAACATTGAGAGTTAGGGTGAAGCAGATGAAATGGAGATGAGGGTTATGCCTCATAGCTCTTATCCCTGGCCTGGGAGAGCTTGAATCAATAGAAGGTGTGGGAGTCCAGAATGAGAAACTCTACTCCACAATGACTGACTCTATATACAAGATTTTGGGTTTTTATTCAAATTGCATCAACACATGGTGTGAGCAAGATGAAAGACACAACTGAATAGCAGGGGATGGATTTCACATCCATTCTATCTGCCAATTGCCTCTTAAGAGGACTTAACCTGCTTGGTACAAATATAAACAATCAAAGACATGGCCTCTTAATGAGGGCTTCAGACAGGTGCCTGCCAATAACAGCAGGTCTTCCAGAATACATGAAGAATAGGGATTATACCTAAGTGGTATGCCAACCACAAGCAAAGCAAAGCAAAGTTCAAATGAACTTAAAGCAACTTAGGTACCTGTGTAAACAACTAAACAAATCAGTACAATATTCAGACCAAAATACAACAGTCAACAACAAACAAACAATCCCAATGTACAACATATAAGCCATAAGGCAAACTCAAATGAGTTATTAACAACCTACAAAACAACCAAATGTTAGCAATCAATAGCAAACATCAACATTCAAATGATGAAGCAACATCAACCATGGAGATTAGATGCTTGGTCCTGAAATTCAAAGCTCAAATGTAAGTCCAAACTACTAGGTCAAAGCCTAGGGTCAAAGGTGAAGAAAAAAATCCAAAACAGGAGCTAATATTTAACACAATGCAACTTCAAACACATATTAACATGTCCTAAAAAGGACTAAAACAAAATCATCAAGCAAGTCCATGTATTAAGCAAGAGAAGTCAAAGACCATTTCAAAGCTCACATTTGGACATTGAGAATGAAAATTCCAAATCAAAACAGAAATGATTCAAATAATTCTGGAAAATTCATGAGCATTCAACACATCCAATACAATCATCATACAAAAAATCAGAATCAACAGAAGTCATTTGATATGGAAATAAAATTGCACAAGTTGATCATCAAATTGTGTGACACAAATTGTCACACCATGCAAACATGTGTATAAAACAGAAATGGCAAATGGGAAAAATACCAAACCAAGCCTAAAACATCCATCAATATGTCAAGAATCATCATGCAAAATTTCATGTCCATTGGATTAAAATCAAGCATTTCACAATAAGATGAATGGAGCAAGGTCACAAATGTACACATGATCACAAAGTCTAACACCATTCAACATCCAGCCATGCACAACTTTAGAATTTAACATCATAAAATTCTAGACAAACAAAGGATCATGCTACAAAAATTTTGGAATTATTTGAGTCATTTTTCAATTTTATATGGATTTTTGAAGTTGGAAGAAAAAATAAAAATCAAAGTGATCACATAGCATGGAAAATGGAGGGAAAGCATAAAATGCTGAAGCAATTTGAAAAATGGATGGCGCCAGGGATCGAACCGTGTTGATTTTTAAATGTGAGCGCGCCACACTAATGAAACGCACCGTTTCATTAAAACAGTTGGCGATCAGCGCTTATTTGGCAAGGTCAGAACAAATGTGGACCAATGGAAACGCTAGCGAGGCAATTACATGGACGAATGGGATGAAAGCCCTAGGCCACCTCACACTGAACCAGAGCGGACGCAAACATGGAAGCTACGGACGCTAGGATGAAGATCTTCATCTTCCTCACGAAGATGAAGATGAACAGTAACACAGTCTAGAAAACTTTTCCAGAAATCCAAAACAAGTACATCATTTCAAAGATCTTTCCATGGTGATTACAGATCAACTCATATCTAAGCCTAATTCCACAAGATCAAAGAGAATCGAGCAAAATAAAATTTGTGCACAAAACTTGAATCACACATATCTCATTCAATAATACATCATTTCACATGAAATTTAGCTCAAAATCATCAGCAAGAATAGATCTACAAGAATATGGCAATGAATTGCAAAATTATGAGATTCGAAACTTGACCTCTTGAAGAGCAGATCCTTGAAGATGCACGATCCAAAGCCTTGAATGATCCAAATCCACTCTATAACACTTGTAATGATGTTTGATGAAGAAATTGAAGCTTGGCAGGTGCTGGATCTAGATCAAAACAGAATTTCCATCTTCACCTTCATGAGCTTGCTACACTTGATTCTTGCACGAAATTCACAATCCAAAGCTTGTTCTGCATTCAACCAAAGCCAGAGAACAAGAATATGGAAAGAAATTGCAATGTTATGAAGAGAAAATTTGAATTATGCTTGAGAGAAAATTTTGGAGGGAGAGAGAATCTGGATCTTGAAATGGTGAAAAATGATTAACCTCCTTCAAATTCTGTTAGGTTTTAGTATTTATATGCTCTCTTAATCACATTGCTAATCCACACTTAATTTGGTTAATTGAAATTAGGCAAAATAAGGTGTTTTAGCAAAAATTGAAAAAATGCATGGTGCATGTAGTAAACCCACGTGAACAGTGTCATGTGCTTGATCAAAGTCACTCAAAATCATTTTTTAAACACATTGGCAATGGTGGAAAGTTCATACAATGCACCAATTTTGAATTTTTGAATTTCCCTCCAAAAAAGACTTGAAAAAGCAAATGATCATATGATGGAAATTCATGTAATGTAATGGATGCTTTGAAAACTTCATGTCATGAGAAGCATAATGCAAAAAGAACCACCAAATTTGGAGTTATGAATCAAAAGTTATGGTCATTTGAAGTTCCATGTACACTTGGTAATGATTAGACCATATCTCCTCAACCATTCATCAGATGCTCATGATCTTGGACTTTTTGAAAATAGGAGAGAGAGACCTTCAACTTTCATTTTGGACAAAAATTCATTTGAAGCTTCTTTGATGTTGGACAGTTGAGTTGAAGTTGAACCAAAAACTTTCCATTTTTGGAAACTTGAAATTATAGGTCACTTTCCATTTTTGGAAAATTTTGACTTGACCTCAAATTCTTCAACCTTAATCTTTGAAATGATGAATAAGCATGATTTGGACATGAATGGGATGAAGAAACCCAATTCCCACACTCAAAATCCACAGTTGACTGCATTGGCCCTTAGATGACCTGAAAATGTTCTGATGAATTTGGGGCCTCAACCACTTGGGAATTTGCTCCAAAATGAACCTCTAGCTCATATAAGCTCCATGTAATGATCACATGATCCATACCTCAAGAAAATACCATCTGCTCTTTGTACCATGAATTCACCTGATGCCTTGACTTGTTGACTGCTTAAGCTGCAAGTAACAAAGGTTAATGACATATTTTTGTACATTTTTGGTTAGTGATTAAAAGAAAAGCAATGATATACAAATGCAAGCAATGCTTGGTGATCAAGAACCACTCTCAAGAAAGATCCCACCCACAGGGAGGGAAACAAGGTGTCCAATGATCCTTGAGGCAATGCAATGTTATAATATGATGCCATGAGGGATCTTAGGGACAAAATTGGGGTCTTACAGATGCCCCTATTTAAGATCATTCTAGCCGGAGAAGTGAAGGTTAAAATCTTCATCTCGACGCGGTAGAATGGGCTTAAATAACAATGATGAGACAAATTTTGGTCCCTAAGAGACCTCAAGATGCAAATGTATGAATGCTAAAGAAACAAACTCTGTGGGGGATATTGGTCCACAAAGAAGAAAAGACGATCCATCAGAGTAATACACTCACCAGGAATAGAGACTCTAACAGGACTCTCATGGGGATAAGAAAAGAAAAGAATGCATGAGTAGGACACGGCTCTGAATTAGGGGGAAACGAAAATTGACACTGCGTGAGCAGGACACGACTCGACTAGAGACCTCACCGGGGAGTAAAGGACTCCAACTAGGGAAAAGAGTTCCAAAGGAAGACACATCCATTGGAAAGACTCAAGCTGACTCAAGGATGCGTGTATTGGGGAAAACGCCAATACATCACAACTATCCACAAAGGATACTTCGGATAAAAATCCGGACTCGGACTGGAGAAAAGATTCACACAGAAACTCCCTGCCGGGGAAACATGCATATATTGGGGAAAATGCCAATACAGCAAAAGGGTAAATCACAACAGAAACTCCTTGGGGAACGTCTAACAAATACTCTCCAGGGGAAACAAAAGGATGAGGTGTTACCGGTTACTGGGTAACAAGCTCAAAGAGACATGTGATCTAAACACCGGTTATTGGGTGAAAGAACAACAAGCTCAGGAAGAATGAATATCTAAGACCGGTATAAGGGTGAGAGATATCAATCAACCAAACATCTGAGAAAGACCTAAAAAAGTACTAACTCAGGGAAATCTGACTCCACAGGGGACCAAGGTCATAATAGGGAGCAGAAAGGAAGGAACACCAGGGATACCGGTTACTAGGTATATAATAGGTGACCAACCAAAGACGTGAATTGGTTTTTACTGCCAAAACACTCATCATCCAAAAGGAGGGCTTGAAAAAGCAAATCGACTTTACAGGATGGACATTCGACTCCGCAACAGGAAAATGAATCTTACTCAAATGGGGAAGGACAAAAGGCTTCAACCAAAGAGTGCATGAGATATATTATCCATTACCGTCAGAACGTGGATAGTATACTCGCATGGGAGGAACACCAGGGATACCGGTTACTGGGCATATAATAGGTGACCGACCGAAAACGTGAATTGATTTTTACTGCCAAAACACTCATCATCCTGAAGAGAGCAAAATGCCAACTTGTTAAAGGATGGATATTCGATTCTTCAAAGAATACGAATCTTACTCAACTGGGAAAAATCAACAAAGGACTCCGACCAAAGAGCGCATGAGATATATTATTCATTACCGTCAGAACGTGAATAATATACTCGAAAAGGAAGAGACACCAGAGATACCGGTTACTGGGTATATAATAGGTGACTGACCAAAAAGAGAAACAATCATTACCAACAACAACAGGGTAGACGAAAGATAACTTGTTGAGGATAAATTGCAAGCATACGACAATTATCCAGGAGACATATCACCGGTTACTGGGAGATATACTCAAAAAAGGGTAGAAACAAATATTTGATTCCGCAAAAGGAACACGAATCTTACTCAACTGGGGAAACACAACAGGCTTCGACTGAAGAGTGCATGAGATATATTATCCATTACCGTCAGAACATGGATAGTATACTCGCATGGAGGATTATCCACAACCGGTTACTGGGTTAATAAAGGATAAATCGACCGAAAAGAAAGGCATCGGGATACCAAAACTAGGTATATAAAGATGACCGATCAAGGGGAGCAACAAACATTACCAACAAAAGGGTAAATGAAAGACTCACTGGGGATGCATTGATAAAAAATCAATGATCCGGGGAATAAATCACTGGCATACGGTGAAAGGACCCACTGAGGATAAAACTACTAGCAAACGACAATTATCCACAAAAAGACTTGCTGGGAAATACGATTGCTTACTCAGAGCAATCGCCCAGAAAAGGGAATATCGACATCGAATACTGGATGAAGATAACCACAAAGAGGGGATTACATCTACCGAATACTGGGTAGAAAACCACAGACGAGTAACCGTCATCGGTTAGGATGAACAACAAGGTTAACTCTGCAAAGGGGGAACAAAGGATTTACAACTACCGAATACTGGGTAGAAGACCAAAGACTTTGGCTGAGGAAACAAGAGGTTTACCACTACCGACTACTGGGTAGAAAACCAAAGACTCAGCTGAGGATAAAATTGCTAGCATACGGCAATTATCCACAAGAAAGCACAGACTCCGATAGGGAGACAACAAACAACACATAGGATTTATAACTACCGAATATTGGGTAGAAGACCGCAAAATCCACCATCAACCAGAATGAACCACAAAGGTTACCTCTGCTAGGGGAAAAAAGATAGGACTTACAACTACCGATCACCGGGTAGAGGGCCATAACTCTGATGAGGATACAAAAAGTAGGGTTTACAACTACCGAATACTGAGTAGAAAACCAAAGCCTCTGCGCGGGGAGTGAAAAGATCACAACTCCGCACGGGGAAACAAAATAGAGTTGATAACTACCAGTTACTGGGTAGAAAACCATAAACTCTGTTGGAGAGCAAGAAAATAGGATTTACGACTACCGAATACTGGGTAGAAAACCACCGACTCTTGCCGAGGAACAAGAAGTTCACAAATACCAATCTCTGGGTAAACAACCACAGATTCCGCAAAGAGGGAAAAAAGGTACACAGGACTTACAACTACCGGTTACTGGGTAGAAGGCCCAAAGGATAGGACTTACAACTACCGGTTACGGGGTAGAAGTGTAGGAGAATTGTCATCCAAGGCGCAGCGGAATTTAAAAATTTCTCCATTTAGTGATCCTTACGAATGGGCATGATCAGTGATAGAATCGTTACCTCTTGTGGCGATTCAAACCTTTTGTGCAGATCTCTGATAATGATCAAAACCTTTGATACAGATCCACGGGGCGATCACGAACGTTGAACGATGACAACGTCTCTACTCAGTCCACACGAACGAATTCCTTCAATCGCAGTGCTAGCTGTTATGAATGAAGGCTTTGAGTGAGAGAGAGAGACGAAATTCCAACTCTTCAGTTGTGTTGTCTGTCTCAGTGAGTTACTGTGGAGTTACAATGCTTCTACCCAAGGGGTTCTATTTATAGAACCACTTGTGTGGGCTTCAAGCCAAAAAGCCCACTTAAGTGCATTTTGGCCCATATCTCATAAAATGCCAAAATCACTTAAGTATTTGGTACCTTACCATATTTCGTATTCTACTTAAGTACACCGTACCTTACGATGTTCCTTAATTATTTTATCTCTCATCAATCCGTCCTTTGTGTGTGACCCTATAGGTTTTCGCGGCGTTGGCAATTATATTAAATCACGCATTTAACATAATAAACAGTGAGCGGTATCTAGCAACACATCACCGCTACCCAAGTCACGAAAATGTCATGTGATCTGACAAAACCTCCTGTGATAATAATTATGTGTATAATTACCCCTTTGCCCTTATGTCTATATTGAACACAAGGTATAGACCGTGTCACCCTTGTCCAGTTCAATATTGGGCCCATAGACATTTATCCTGTTACGCAGGATTGGCAAATTCCATCTAGGACACTCATGTCCCTCGGCATGCTTCGTGGAGTACCCATCAACTGTCTTTATGGTTATCCAGTTACGGACAATGTAAGATCAGCAACAAAGCACTCGACTCTACATCTAGGATCCATAGTGGTTTCAGGTCGAAGAGTGGTATACACTATTATCACCATGAGAATAACTTATGACACTTTGCATAACTTTCTATATAGTATTCTCATAGCGGGTCAATCCGGTATAAATATTACTCTTAATATTCATACCTATGTTTAAGACTTGATAACTCTTTATCCATGATCCATGAGATGTGATCATCAGTCTACAAACATAATAGTCTTAATGCTTTAATGTTATCCCACTTCACATTAAAGCTCGACTACGGATACTTTAAGAACAGTGCCCTTATGTTTAATGTGTTCTCATGATTAAGTCACACTTAATACATTAAACGGACTATCTATTCTAGGGACTTTATTAATAAACTATAATAAAGAAAACGCCTTTTATTATTAATAAATAATTTGATACAAGTACCAAAAGTATTGGCCTCTAGGGCTTACACCAACAAGAAGGCCCAAAGGATAGGACTTACAACTACCGGTTACGGGGTAGAAGGCCCAAAAGATAGGACTTACAACTACCGGTTACTGGGTAGAAGGCCCAAAGGATAGGACTTACAACTACCGGTTACGGGGTAGAAGGCCCAAAGGATAGGACTTACAACTACCGGTTACGGGGTAGAAGGCCCAAAGGATAGGACTTACAACTACCGGTTACGGGGTAGAAGGCCCAAAGGATAGGACTTACAACTACCGGTTACGGGGTAGAAGGCCCAAAGGATAGGACTTACAACTACCGGTTACGGGGTAGAAGGCCCAAAGGATAGGACTTACAACTACCGGTTACTGGGTAGAAGGCCCAAAAGATAGGACTTACAACTACCGGTTACTGGGTAGAAGGCCCAAAAGATAGGACTTACAACTACCGGTTACTGGGTAGAAGGCCCAAAAGATAGGACTTGCAACTACCGGTTACTGGGTAGCAGGCCCAAAAGGATTCCGCTGGGGATAAAATGAACTATTGCCGGTTACTGGGCAATTTATTCATTTATTCCACAGGGAATCACAAAAGACAGTTGAAAAAATTGCTAATTCAGGATCAAACCAAAAAGGCAAACTGAATCAAGACTCGTCCTAATGAGGGAAAAACTCAAAAGGGAAAACCCATCCCAATATATATGTTGGGAGGAAACGGAAACAACCGTCATCCACGAGGATATATCTCAGTGGGGAACTGCAGAAGGAATGACAAACACTTTCTGCTTATGGGGCTGACTCTATATTGAGAGATTAGACACCCGACATCTGCTTGGGGAAATTTACTGGAGAGATATATATCACCAATTAGCAGGAGACAACAAACAAAAGATATATGGCAAAGAATGCAGCATGAATATCTAAATGTTGAAAGATATGCATGAATATGCGTGATTTATGTTTGATGAATGCTGACAAAACAGACATTTCTAACACAAACAGGTCCAGGAATCAAACGCCCGGTACTACACCACAGGAGAGAAAGTCAGAAACTCTAATGGAGAGTATCCAATCTGCTGGAGATATGAGATATCACAAGAATCACACAAAATCTCTGATTGATGGATCATCAGTCTCAACTGGGAATCAGAAGTTCACAGCAGGCAGAAACTGCCACGAAAGCAACTCTATTGGGGAAGTGGAGAAATCACGAGATTTATGCAGAGGGATCATCAGTCTCAACTGAGAAACGGAGTTTACTGCAGAAACTGCTGAAGAAAACAGAACACACAAGTAGAATCTAGTCACACAAGCAACTCTACCGGGGATACTGTCAACAACTCCATTGGGGACGAATCCACCGAGGGAAAACAGATCACACAAGTAGATTCTACACACAAGCAACTCTACTGGGGATCAAAAGCATCAGGAGATCAACCAAATCTCTGCAGGGAGAAATCCATCACAGATGCAATCCACCACCACAAATCTATTGGGGATTTATCTGAGGCAAGAGAAAGAGAACTGAGGGTCAACCACCAAAGACTGAACCTTCCAAAAGGAATCACAACTGCTGAGGAGGAAAGAATCACTGCTCTGCTGAAGGGAGAAAAGGTGAAAACCTCAACAAGCACCCTGGCTGGGAGAGATAGCATAGATGAAGTACATCATACCAACAACTCCGCTGGCGACTTCACTGAGGAGAATGACGACGTACCGGGATATCAACCCACCAACTATCGAATCTTCCAAAAGGAAAGCACCCATGTTGGGGAGAGAATATTGTTGGAGAGGATAACTTGAAGTCTTCAACAAGCACTCTGAGTGAGGAGGAGTCATAATAAAGGCTCTGTTCAACCAACTCTGCTCGGGGAGAAAATCCCAACAAACACCCTACTCAGGGAACAAAATCTCAACAGAAGCTCTGCTCGGGGAGAAACCCCAACACAATCTAGAGAAAGAGGATACAACCATGCCAGGAATATGAACAAATGTCTTACCCTATTGGAAATCATGCCACCCTTGGAAGAGCACTGAGAAATTCTTAAGTATCTTTTCATCATTGTGAATGTTCACTTTTGTTTAAAAACAATTTTGAAAAATTTGTTTGTTTAAAACAATGACATTTTATCAATTAAAACAATGCAAAACATTTGTTGAATTGAAATAAATAAGAGTGTAAATAATTGGATAAAAGCTCAAATTTATTTGATGGAATGGTAGCCTGCAAATGGCAAGACTCCATAGATCTGTACAAAATTTGAAATCGGTGATATATATTGGAAGAGGGCTACATTAAACATAATGACCATTTCTCTACCAATTTGAATCCGATGTATTTGAAGCTTCAGTTGACGATGACTGAGCGAGAATCCCTGACGAAAAGACGGTTGCGGAACAGAAAGTCTTGTCAGGATGTAGTTACTTGCCAAATCCCTAATTTTTGCCTAGATTGCCCCAGGGTGAGGTACTCAATCTAGCGGGATGCAAATATACTTTTTTTTTCATGTCTCTAATTTTTGCCTGGATTGCCCTTTCGGGTTACCCACCGAGACGCTCATTTTTGCCTAAGCCGCCCTTTCGGGTTTTCAACTTAGCGAGCTATTCTGTTTTTTTTTTTTGTTTTTTTTAGGCAAAGTATTTCTTGACTGCATCTGAATTCACAGGACGAGTGAAATCCTCCCCATCCATTGTTGTAAGCATCAAAGCACCGCCTGAAAAGGCTCTCTTGACAACATATGAACCTTCATAGTTTGGAGTCCACTTGCCCCTGGAATCGGGCGCGAAAGACAAGACTTTCTTGAGCACAAGGTCACCTTCTTGGAACACATGAGGCTTGACCTTCTTATCGAATGCTTTCTTCATTCTCTGTTGATATAACTGACCATGACACATGGCAGTCAATCGCTTCTCTTCAATCAAATTCAGTTGATCGTAACGACTCTGAATCCATTCAGCATCAGTCAACTTGGCTTCCATCAAGACTCTCATTGATGGGATCTCCACCTCTACTGGGAGAACAACCTCCATGTCGTAAACAAGAGAGAAAGGGGTTGCCCCTGTTGAAGTGCGGACAGATGTACGATATCCATGCAAAGCGAATGGCAGCATTTCATGCCAATCTTTGTACGTGACTGTCATCTTCTGGATAATCTTCTTGATATTCTTATTAGCAGCTTCAACAACCCCATTCATCTTGGGTCTGTAAGGAGAGGAATTATGGTGTGCGATCTTGAACTCAGCGCACAACTCTTCCATCATCTTGTTGTTCAAGTTAGATCCATTATCAGTAATGATCTTATCAGGCACAAGTGTGTACGGCATATCAGCTGATTCTTGATAAACTTCACGACCACTTGCCTGGTCACATTAGCATATGATGCAGCTTCAACCCATTTGGTGAAGTAGTCAATTGCTACGAGAATAAACCTGTGTCCGTTGGACGCTTTCGGTTCAATCATGCCGATCATGTCGATTCCCCACATAGAGAAAGGTCATGGTGATGAAATCACATTCAGAAGTGTCGGAGGAATATGAATCTTATCTGCGTAAATCTGACACTTGTGGCATTTCTTCACATATTTGCAGCAGTCAGACTCCATTGTCAGCCAATAGTAGCCTGCTCTCAGCATCTTTCTAGCCATGGCATGTCCATTGGAATGAGTACCAAATGAACCCTCATGGACCTCAGTCATCAACAGGTCTGCTTCGTGTCTATCCACGCATCTGAGCAAAACCATGTCAAAATTTCTCTTATACAACACTTCACCACTGAGGTAGAAACTGCCTGACAACCTTCTTAGAGTTTTCCTATCTTTCACAAATGCCCCAGGCGGGTAAACCTGGTTCTGGAGGAAATTCCTGATATCAAAATACCAAGGCTTGTCATCATTCACTTCTTCAACTGCAAACACGTGAGCTGGTCTATCCAAGCGCATCACGGTGATATTGGGAACTTCATTCCAATACTTGACTACAATCATGGAAGCAAGCGTAGCAAGGGCATCTGCCATTCGATTATCCTCTCGAGGTATATGATGAAAGTCAACTTCTGTAAAGAACGTTGAAATCCTCCTCGCATAATCTCTGTATGGAATGAGACTGGGTTGATTCGTTTCCCACTCTCCCTTGATTTGATTGACAACTAGGGCCGAATCACCATACACATCAAGATGCTTGATCCTTAGATCAATGCACTATTCTAATCCCATAATACAAGCTTCGTACTCAGCCACATTATTCATGCATTTGAAAGTTAGCCTTGCTGTAAATGGAATATGTGTGCCCTAAGGAGTAATGATTACTGCCCCAATACCATTTCCATACTGATTTACAACGCCATCAAACACCATCGTCCATCTGGAACCAGGTTCCGGACCTTCATCAAGTATAGGCTCATCACAATCTTTCATTTTCAAATACAGAATCTCCTCGTCTGGGAAGTCGTACTGAACAGACTGATGATCTTCAATCGGCTGGTGTTCCAAGTGGTTAGCCAAGATACTACCTTTGATAGCTTTCTGAGCTCGATACTCGATATCATACTCAGACAACAACATCTGCCAACGGGCAATCCTCCCGGTTAAAGCAGGCTTCTCGAAGATATACTTGATTGGATCCATTCTGGATATCAACCAAGTTGTATGATTTATCATGTACTGGCGCAAACGCTTAGCAGCCCAAGCCAAAGCACAACACGTCTTCTCAAGCATAGAGTATCGAGACTCACAATCAGTGAACTTCTTACTCAGGTAGTAGATAGCAGATTCTTTCTTCCCTGATTCATCTTGTTGACCGAGTACACAACCTATCGAGTCTTCAAGAACAGTCAAATACATGATCAAGGGTCTTCCTTCTACAGGCGGAGACAAGATCGGAGGTTCAGACAGATATTCTTTGATACTGTCGAAAGCCTTCTGGCAATCCTCGGTCCAATCATGAGACTGATCTTTCCGGAGGAGCTTGAATATCGGCGCACATGAGGCAGTCATGTGGGATATAAATCTGGAAATATAGTTCAAGCGGCCAAGAAAACCTCGGACTTGCTTTTCAGTTTTGGGCGCAGGCATCTCTTGTATTGCTCTGACCTTTGCAGGATCAACCTCAATACCTCTTTCGCTGACAACAAAACCCAATAACTTGCCAGAACGGACTCCAAATGTACATTTGTTCGGATTCAGACGAAGCCTGAACTTCCTCAGACGCTGAAAAAGCTTCAACAAATGCTCAACATGTTCAACTTCCATTCGTGACTTAGCAATCATATCATCGACATAGACCTCTATCTCCTTGTGCATCATGTCATGAAACAAGGTAGTCATAGCACGTTGATACGTGGCTCCGGCGTTCTTCAAACCGAAGGGCATCACTCGATAACAAAATGTTCCCCAAGGTGTGATGAATGTTGTCTTCTCCATATCCTCGGGTGCCATCATGATTTGATTATATCCGGAAAATTCGTCCATAAACGAAAAGACTTTGAATTTAGTTGTATTGTCTACCAACATATCAATGTGTGGTAGAGGAAAATCATCTTTCAGACTAGCTTTATTCAAATCTCTGTAATCAACACACATACGGACTTTTCCGTCCTTCTTAGGCACAGGCACAATATTGGCCACCCATTGAGGATACGTAGAAGTCACTAGAAACCCCGCATCAATTTGCTTCTGAACTTCCTCTTTGATCTTCACTGCCATATCTGGATGAGTTCTTCTGAGTTTCTGCTTCACAGGCACGCACTCAGGCTTCAAAGGCAGGAAATGTTGCACAATATTTGTATCTAGACCCGGCATATCTTCATACGACCAAGCAAAGATATCGAAATATTCTCGTAGCAAACTGATCAACCCCTTCTTGACAGACTCTTCAAGGAGTGCCCCAATCTTCACCATTCAAACACAATCTTCAGACCCCAAGTTGACTGTTTCCAGATTCTCAAGATGCGGCTGAATGATCTTCTCTTCGTGCTCAAGAAGACGGGTAATCTCATCAGGAATCCCTTCAACATCATCTTCCTCTGCTTCGAATACAGGGAATTCAAAATTGGGAGACGACGTTGGATCATTATGTTCAATGGGTTTTAGAATCAACCTGCATAATGATTTTGGTTAATGAAAAACTTTAGAATTTAAACAAACAAATCATTATGCAGATGAAAAGATTGCTTTTATTCTTGTTTTTAGGGTTTTTTGTGATCACCGATTTCATGCAAAAGCAAAAAGTGAAAACAATTGGAAAAACAAATGTTTAACATGAATTTATTGAATGAAATATCATTGTATATATGACGCCAACAATGTCATCACTTCTCCTTTTGGCATGGGAGAAGGGTTTTCAAACAAAGTGAACATATTACGCTGATCTATGAATGACTGTAGGAACATCTACAACGACCCAATTGTGGCAGATCCCGCCAGGGATGACAAAATTGTCAATATCCTCTGCATCCTCTTCCAAGATAGCAGCAGCTTCGTCAGCTTGATCGGCGTGGATGAAACCTCCACTCTTGAAAAGCCCTTTGTTGTTGAAAACCCCAGAAGAATAGCCAATGCCAGCCTGGGATTTATTGTCTTCAAGCTCGATCATTTTTCCTAAACCAGCAACTGCACCATATTCAATGGCCAGTTTCGCATCTCGATAGGAAGAAAATGAAGGAGACTTCTTCTCAATTGGCTCAGCAATAGATAAAGCTTGGAAAGGAGTTCCAACTTCATCCTTAGCATCAATATATGAGAAAGAAGACAAGTGGCTAACCAGGAGAGCCTTTTCTCCCCCTACCACAACCAGTTTCTTATTCTTGACGAATTTCAGCTTCTGGTGTAGGGTGGATGTCACGGCGCCAGCCTCGTGAATCCATGGTCTACCAAGGAGAGAACTATAAGATGGGTGGATATCCATAACCTGAAAGGTGACTTGGAAATCACTTGGTCCAATCTTGATTGGGAGATCAACTTCCCCAATCACGGTCTTACGTGACCCATCGAAAGCTTTGACAACAACACCACTCTGCCTCATGGGAGGCCCTTGATATGACAATCTAGAGAGAGTGGATTTCAGCAATACATTCAAAGATGACCTAGTGTCCACCAGCACATTGGACATGGCGTCGTTCTTGCAATTCATGGATATATGTAAAGCCATGTTGTGGTCTCTTCCCTCCTCAGGGAGATCAGCGTCACAGAAACTCAAAGTATTGCAAGCAGTGATGTTTGCAACAATACTGTCAAATTGTTCTATAGTGACATCATGATCAACATAAGCCAAGTCCAAAACTTTCTGCAGAGCCTCCCTATGGGGTTCTGAATTCAGAAGTAATGATAACACGGAAATTTTGGACGGCGTTTGTAGAAGCTGGTCTACAACGTTGTACTCACTCTTCTTGATGAGCCTCAGCATCTCATCACAGTCTTCATTCACAGTGCCACTAGGGCCAACAGAAGAAGTATGAGTCTTTTGTACAGAGGAGGGTTTGGCAACAGGTGCCGGGTTCGGAGGATTAACAGCATTCCCCACCGGACGAACAGCACAATCAGCCCTAGCCTGAGGCTTCGGGGGTGAAAACACGCGACCACTACGGGTCAATCCGCTCACATCAGCTATATTCACCACAGAGGATGAAGGCAAAGGCACTTCTTTCCCATCTTCAACAACAACTGGATTATAGCGGAAGGGAACTGCTTTATCAGACGAATAAGGCACAGGACCAGCAGGCTTGATAATCAGAGTAGGAGAAACCTTCTGCTTGCTACCATCATATCGGATGACAACAGGCTCAGGTATCTTGAACACAGGAGAAATCACATTCACCTCTAGTTCGTCTTCATCAACATTTCTATTTTGAAGAATCTCAATAGTCCCATCATCTAGCAATTCTTGCAGCTCTCTACGCACTTGGCGACAACCCAGACGATTGACAGAGCAGATACGACATTTGTCATGGTCGTGCTCCATATGACTGTAATCACACAGCAGACGATGCAACTCAACCAATGACTGTCGAATATGGCTTACATATTTGACCTTGTATTTACCAGGGCAACCCTGGACCATGTTAACCGACTTCCCATGCTCGGGCAATGGGTTCTTCGTAACATTAGGGACTGAGTCCTCAAAGCTCAGAATGCCGCATCTCATAAGGTCTTGAACCTTAGTCTTCAACGGATAGCAGTTTTCCACATTATGACCCGGAGCACCGGAGTGGTAAACACAATGTTGATCAGGTTTATACCACCACTGAGGGTTAGCAGGCACAGCCGGAGGTTCCCTTGGAGTAATCAGTTTCCGCTCTATCAAAGAGGGATACAGCTCTGCATATGATACAGGAATTGGATCGAAGGTGATCTTCTTCCTTTCATAACTCGGACCAGCTGGATTACTATTGCGAGGCTGGTAAGCTTGCTGCTAAGGGCGATGCTGTTGCTGATGATACTATTGAGATGGTTGTTGTTGATGCTGCTAATGCTGATATTGCTAATTATCACGAAAGACAGGTGCTATATGAGCCACCTGGTGCTGATTGCTGGCATGACGCACAGGCTTCCTCTTGGCAAAGGGTCTTCTGGATTTGACATGGGATTGCACAGCATGTGCTTCCCCATATTTCTTCTTAGCAAACGCTCCATATCGCTTGCTTGAAGAGCCTTCATCCTTGGATAACCGCCCTTCACGGACTCCTTCCTCCAATCGCATCCCCATGTTCACCATTTTAGTGAAATCAGAGGGAGCACTCGTGATCATCCGCTCATAATAAAATGAACTCAAAGTCTTCAAAAAGATTTTGGTCATTTCCTTCTCTTCCAGCGGAGGAGTAATCTGAGCTGCCAGCTCTCGCCACCTCTGGGCGTACTCTTTAAATGTCTCTTTGTCCTTCTAGGACATGGCTCTGAGCTGATCAAGATCGGGAGCCATATCCACGTTGTATTTGTATTGCTTGACGAAGGCTTCGCCAAGATCATTGAAGGAACGGATGTTTACACTATCCAGACTCATGTACCATCTTAGTGCAGCACCAGATAAACTATCCTGGAAATAATGAATCAGCAGTTGATCATTATCCGTTTGAGTAGACATTTTCCTGGCATACATAACCAGGCGGCTGAGAGGGCAGGTGTTCCCCTTATACTTCTCAAAGTCCGGGACTTTGAATTTGACGGGTATCTTCACACCGGGAACTAAACAGAGCTCGGTTGCAGACTTGCCGAACAAATCCTTTCCTCGAAGGGTTTTCAATTCCTCGCGGAGTTCAAGAAATTGGTCATTCATAGCATCCATCTTCTCATTAACATCTGGGATCTCAGACGGCTCAAAATGATAGATGGTGTCGTCTACCCTAGGAATGGTATGCACGACAGGAGGAGGCATTGCAAGGACCGGGCTAGATGCCGGCATAAAAGCAAATGTCGGAGCTGGAATATCAGGCATAAAACCAGGAGGCATCCCCCACGGAAACCCGGGCGGCATGGCAGTTGGCACAAAATGAGCACTGGCAGCTGGCACTGTCACAAACGCAATCTCAGATATAACAGTCCTCTGGGGAGGAGTTGCAGGCGGTGGAGACGGCTGATTCTGAGCAGCTAGGAATTGCTCCATCAGGGCACTCAGTCTGGCGACCTCTTCCTTCAGCTCACGATTCTCTTGTTCGAGATGATCCATCACTCTTGCAGAGTTGGCTCTGGTGTAGTACCGATGAGTCAACTTGTCTTCAAAATAAATGAAGAGCACATAGTTAGGCCACAGATAAGAAGACCGGAACAACACCTGCTTATGCAAATGATGCATGCAATGCTCGTGCACATGATTTATTTTTATTTACGAAGGAACTTTTAGGGTATTATTTGCAATTTTGGAATATTAAGCATTTTAATCGCACATGGAAAATATCTCATCAAATATATTTGAACAAAGAAGTACAGCATTGTCAATTATTACAAGAGAGAAGGAAAATAAACATCCTATGGATCCCTAGAAGCTCGGGATGCCTGAAGATAAGCTGCACAAAGCCTCTTAATCTCTCTCTCATATGCTGCTTCCATATCCGCCTTATCTTTGGCGAGTCTGTCATACCTCCTTTTCCAGAACTTGGAAGACTGAGGAAGTAGAGAAGTCCAAGTATCATCAGGATCATCAATGACCTGATGCTCGAGAAACTCGATCATGGCATCTTTCTCCTTAAGTTGTTGAAGCAAGTCTTCTCTTTCACGGATCCAGGCACGTGAAAGGTCTTCGTCTCTCAACTCCTCTACGCCTTGGTTAGAGAGGGTTGAAGGCCCAGCCACAACCAAAGGTGTAGGTCTCGGATAATCATAAGGCATGAGATACTCAGATGCTCTCTTCCTCACCCAAGTAGTATATGGCTCCAAAGCAATGCAATTCTTCGGACCCAATTCACTTCTACCCTTCTTGTGAATCTTGCGCCAAGCGCGGACCATCCTGGCTTTCAGACCTTGGGGATCTTTACCCTCCTGAAAGAACACACCTTCTAACAGAATGTTATTAGGTTTATCCTTTAGGGGGAACCCAAGCTGACGACGTGCTAAGATAGGGTTGTAGCTAATCCCACCACATGTACCAAGAAGAGGCACATCGGAGAATTCACCACAAGAATCAATGATCTGGACACCATCATATGCACGATCATACCAAGAGATATCATCATTAGTGAGAGACATGAGTCTCGTAGACCACCGTAGACATCCCCTGTTCTCCTTGAAAGCGACCGTCTGAGGTAAGTGAGAAATAAACCACTTATACAATAGAGGCAAACAACACACAATAGCGCCACCACCCTTTGCATTCCTCAAGTGCAAAGAGACATAGGTATCACCCAACAGAGTCGGAACGGGATTAAGAGCAGAAAAGATCCTAATAGCGTTCACATCTACAAATTTGTCGATGTTGGGGAACAATACCAGTCCATAGATGAGAAGCACAAATATGGCCTCAAAGGCATCCTCACTCATGGCCTTCCCATACACGGTAGCTTGAGAGATGAGGAATTCAGAAGGGAGACCTTAAATTCCACCTTTGGTAGTCATATGAGCTTTAACCAAGGATTCATCTATGTGCAACATGTTAGCTATCTCTCGAGAAGTAGGGATACTCTCCAAGCCACTGAACGGCACCTGATCCAGAATTGGAATACCCACAAGATGAGCATACTCCTCAAGGGTAGGCAATAGCTGAAAGTCTGGAAAAGAGAAGCAGTAATACAGAGGATCATAGAATTGCGCCAAAGTATGCATCAACCCTTCATCAACCTGAATAGTCAGAAGAGGCAGAAGCTTCCCATAACGAGCTTTGAAACCCAAGGGATCTAATACATAAGATGTCAGATTTCTTAACTCTTTCAGATCGGGCTGTCTAAAGCTGTACTTCTTTGTATGCCTTTTCGGTCTTTCCATATCTGAAAATTTTGCAAATAAACCCTTTAAGTTCCTTGAAAATTTTCTTTTTATCTGATGATATGGATGCAGATGAATGCATGAATGCATGAATGCAACAATCACACTCAAGGATCAAGCAAAGCACACCAGACAAAGGTCATGGGATGGTTCGGATTATCCCTAATATCAATCATCCATTTTGGTGGATTATGGTTTTCACCTTATCAACACCCAAATTCCATTGATATTAACGATATACGAACGATTCAACCATCCTTAATATCAATCATCCATTTTGGTGGATTATGGTTTTCACCTTATCGACACCCAAGTTCCATTGATATTAACGATGGGTGAACGGATCAACCATGAATCACGGGTTTGTTGTGAGTCACGAGCATGGAGTCTCGGTTAAGAACCACCCAAAGGGAGTGTACTATGGTTTCCTAGAGATTAATTCATAATAAAATGCCCACTTATGAGAATTTAAAGATGGGAGGGTGTTAAAGTTTTTTCTAGTTTCTATTAGGATTTGTTTGTCTTCTCTTTTTGAAGGGTCTCTTCTTGTGTATTAGGTTTGATCTATCGCATTACCAAAATATAATGATAAGTCTAAATATTGAATGGTTATCTTTATAAGAGGAGGGAGAAGAAGAGGGATTTTGCTTCGACTTGGGTGAACATGAAGATGATTCATGCGATTTACGATGGTGTTTGGTGGGAAGGTTCTTGTGTGACATACGAGCTCATGTGAGATCAATGAAGGTAAGAGTAACGGATATATGGAGGTCGGTGAAGGGTGTCACTATCAAACAGGCAAAGGAAGGTTTGTTTTTATTCTATTTTACTCGTAATCTCGACATGGAAGCGACGCTGAAGGGAGGTCCATGGACGTTTGATAGTCATCTACTAATATTAGAGAGGGTGAAACTGGGTGTTCAAATAGAAAATATTCCTTTGGTCAACGTAGCATTTTGGGTTTAGGTCCAAAACCTTCCGGCGCGGATGATGGTAGAAAAGGTACGGAAATTTATGGAAATATGCATTGGTTCCTTTATGGAATATGACAAGAATAACAATTCAAATTTTTGGCGTCAATACATGCGGTTGAGGGTGAAAATCGATGTCCGACAACTCTTGAAAAAACAAACTAAAGTCAAGAACAAGGGAGGGCAACGGTGTGCGGTGAACTTCAAATACGAAAAATTGAGTATGTTTTGCTTTGTGTGTGGGATATTGGGACACTTGGAACAAAACTGTGAAGTTCAATTTGCCACAGCAGGAGAATGATGGAGTTAGAGGTTGGTCTAATGAAATCTGGGTAGATAATAGAAGGTACGATGGAGGTCTATAATCAAGGTGGTTGAAGGAGGGGAATGGCGGCGACTGTTAGCTGGAAATTCGATACTAAGAAAATGTTTGAGATAAACTATAAAGACCAAGGGAAAATATTCTAAAAAGAATACATGAAGTTGATTCTTTCGACAGAAGGATTTGTAGTCGAATGAACTCCTTACGTAGAGGGAAATGCTGGTTTGAGACTTATAAACAAATTGGGTTTAGACTGCAATTCAACAAGAGCATTTCGATTAGGGTTGTCTTCGACGAGGTGTGAATTCAAATAAGGCTCGCAACTGTTTTTTGGCATTATCATATTCTTTAAGAAAACACGTGGAAAATAGTGGATAAGGAAGTACATGCAGACGAAAACGTGTTATCTTTTGGAGAATAGACTGTTTGTTATAGTTATTTCGAATTAGTATAAATAGAAGCATTAATGTTTAGTATTCGGGGTGTTCCATCATATACAAAAATCTAAAATTCACTCTAAGTATCTGTGTGTGTTGAGAAACGAGTTACTGAGAATGTACGTGTGATCAACATATTGTTATATTTTTGTATATAAAGTCATTTACATTGTCGAAGTCATTTATCTTTATTACCAGTTTAATTCAAAGCCTTTCTCATACAGTTTCTTTATATTACTGCCTTTTTACACTTAAAACTTTTGAACATTGTTTTCAAGCCAAGAACATTGTCGAAATGTTCATCCTTTATAAAACTTAGATTAACAATAACACATGTCCTATGATCAATCTAGTCGATCCTGTGAGTAACCAAACTATTTTGTATTTTTGAAAGACTAATGTTTGTTTACCAAATTCAACGGTAAATAAATTGGCATGCCCAGTGGGACGAGTGCTATTGTCAAAATCTTTTGAAATATTCAGAAATTCCTTGTTTATTGTTTATTATTTATTTCCTTTAACTTCATTGCATGAGATTAAGAATTGGTAAAATAACCACTGATAACAAGTAGATAACGAGAAGGAAATACGTGAGAGGAATGGTGAATCCGTCAAGTAATAATGGAGAAACTGCAGCTGTAGTATCTGCGTTCGAAGTAATTCCATCCATGGTGAGTACGACGGCCACATCATCGAATACTCGCGTTGGACCAATCTTATCCTCTATAAGGACGCAGGGTAAATAAACGAGCCCTCCTCTAGTAGGATCTAACGCATTCAGATCCTATGCGACGGGATTTACGATGCCTTTAAATGGTCGAGAACAACCATATGGTATGCCAACTTCATTGATGACAAATTTATATAATATGACTACAGCGTTCGATTACCTAATGGTGAATACGTTTTCACCTATGCAAGGGTCTGGATTTGCTGTTCATAATATGGGTCGAATCAACCCAGCCCCGGGAATGGGGTTTTCGACCCAACAAATGCCCAATCTTACAACAAACTCGGCAGTTGTTTTGAGGCAACAAATGGACGAAAGTAACCATGAAATTGTCCATATGCTTGCCCAGTGTAGCGGTGTATTCGTCACTTTATGATTTATTGACTAAATCAAAAGCAAAGCATACAAAGATAGAGTCGCCACCGCACTTTTATTTATCCAAAGGAATGGCTGAAAAGCGAACAAAAGCCTAAGAAGTTTTACAAAGAAAACTAATAAAAAAAAGGTACAGAGATCTGGGTAAGGGGGTAATTATGCAAAGGGAAGGTGTTAGGCACCCAATGCATCCTAGGTACTCCTAGGGAACCCTTTTCACAAATTGTTGCGAAAGATATTGTTTATGAAATATTTTTGTGCAAACATTGATTGGGAGGATGAGAAAAGAATATACAAATTTTTATTATTTTTGTGTTTGGATGGAAAGATCCATTGCCTACGTACCTTTACAGGATCAAAACCTCGTAGTTCGGCTAAAAGATTTCCAAAATATGAGTGGATTGATTTTAAACAAAAGCCCTAAGGTCTTTCATTATCCACGGGAGAAAACTCAACCTATACAACCACAAGTCCACCATGTGAGAAAAGCTTCAACTTGCTAGTGAGGGACCATGCCCTATAATAAGCAAGGAAGTCTTACAATTCAATCACTAAGGACAAAAGATGAGATTCACATCAACCACTAAGATAATTGAGATCTATGGCTAATGTATGAAAACTTATCAAGAATGGACAAGGCCACAAAACAATTGAATGAGTGGAATTAACCAATTAGAGTATTCACAAAATGAAGTCAAAGTATGATTAGAATTCAATTCAAAAGAAGTATTGTGAAAATGAAGTTTCAAAATCAAAGGCTTAAGGCCTAGGTTTCTAGTTTTGAAAACAGATAAAAATGTTTGCACAAAGTTTTCTGGTTTTGGGTTAACATGCAAGTGGAGGTTTAAAGAATAAAAGGGTGGGGATGAGGAGTAAAACTTCTTAGGAGTTCACCTCTTGAGATCATATGTAGATGATCCAAGTGATTCCTTTAGAAAAGGCAACAAGCAAAGCAGATAAGCAATGTATCAGAAACAAGTCAACATAAATGGAACCCAGATGCCAATCAATGGACTTACACTAGCCTCACAAAACAAAGATGGATACCAGATTCCAATCAATGGACTTACACTAGTCTCACAAAACAAATCAAAATAGGAAACAAGTTGCCAATCAATGGTCTTATACCTGAATCCAGAAAATGATCACAGGAAACAGATAGCCAATCAATGGTCTTACATCTGACTCCTCACAAGACAAAAATAAAATAGGAAATGGAGTGCCAATCAATGGTCTTATGTCCACCTCCACAAAACAAAGATGGAAACCAGATGCCAATCAATGGACTTACACTAGACTCCTAGGAAATGGAATGCCAATCAATGGTCTTAGTTCCAACTCCTACCAGATCATAGGAAACAACTGCCAATAAATGGACTTACAATTGACTCCTCAATGGACAAAACAAAATGTCACAAAGTATGAACAATGATCATGAAATGATATACAATTAATGCTCAAAGATGGAAGCAATGCACAAAGGCACAAACAAACAATTATGCACAGATGGACAAGCAAGCAAACAAGTAGTCAATTATCACACAATATACACAATCAATAGGCTCAAGCAAGGTTGGGCTTTAGTCAAGGGGTCATATCAACCTCAACAAATAAGCCAACTGGAAATGGGTGTTTTGAGCTCTTAACCCTAACATTAAGAGTTAGGGTGAAGCAAATGAAATGGAGATGAGGGTTATGCCTCATAGCTCTTATCCCTGGCCTGGGAGAGCTTGAATCAATAGAAGGTGTGGGAGTCCAGAATGAGGAACTCTACTCCACAATGACTGACTCTATATACAAGATTTTGGGTTTTTATTCAAATTGCATCAACACATGGTGTGAGCAAGATGAAAGACACAACTGAATAGCAGGGGATGGATTGCACATCCCTTCTATCTGCCAGTTGCCTCTTAAGAGGACTTAACCTGCTTCGTACAAATATAAACAATCAAAGACATGGCCTCTTAAGGAGGGCTTCAGACAGGTGCCTGCCAATAACAACAGGTCTTCCAGACTACATGAAGAATAGGGATTATACCTAAGTGGTATGCCAACCACAAGCAAAGCAAAGCAAAGTTCAAATGAACTTAAAGCAACTTAGGTACCTGTGTAAACAACTAAATAAATCAGTACAATATTCAGACCAAAAGACAACAGTCAACAACAAACAGACAATCCCAATGTACAACATATAAGCCATAAGGCAAACTCAAATGAGTTATCAACAACCTACAAAACAACCAAATGTTAGAAATCAATAGCAAACATCAACATTCAAATGATGAAGCAACATCAACCATGGAGATTAGATGCTTGGTCCTGAAATTCAAAGCTCAAATGTAAGTCCAAACTACTAGGTCAAAGCCTAGGGTCAAAGGTGAAGAAAAAAAATCCAAAACAGGAGCTAATATTCAACACAATGCAACTTCAAACACATATTAACATGTCCTAAAAAGGACCAAAACAAAATCATCAAGCAAGTCCATGTATTAAGCAAGAGAAGTCAAAGACCATTTCAAAGCTCACATTTGGACATTGAGAATGAAAATTCCAAATCAAAACAGAAATGATTCAAATAATTTTGGAAAAATTCATGAGCATTCAACACATCCAATACAATCATCATACAAAAAATCAGAATCAACAGGAGTCATTTGATATGGAAATAAAATTGCACAAGTTGATCATCAAATTGTGTGACACAAATTGTCACACCATGCAAACATGTGTATAAAACAGAAATGGCAAATGGGAAAAATACCAAACCAAGCCTAAAACATCCATCAATATGTCAAGAATCATCATGCAAAATTTCATGTCCATTGGATTAAAATCAAGCATTTCACAATAAGATGAATGGAGCAAGGTCACAAATGTACACATGATCACAAAGTCTAACACCATTCAACATCCAACCATGCACAACTTTAGAATTTAACATCATAAAATTCTAGACAAACAGCGGATCATGCTACAAAATTTTTGGAATTATTTGAGTCATTTTTCAATTTTATATGGATTTTTGAAGTTGGAAGAAAAAATAAAAATCAAAGTGATCACATAGCATGGAAAATGGAGGGAAAGCATAAAATGCTGAAGCAATTTGAAAAATGGATGGCGCCAGGGATCGATCCGTGTTGATTTTTAAATGTGAACGCGCCACACTAATGAAACGCACCGTTTCATTAAAATAGGTGGCGGTCAGCGCTTATTTGGCAAGGTCAGAACAAATGTGGACCAATGGAAACGCTAGCGCGGCAATTACATGGACGAATGGGATGAAAGCCCTAGGCCACCTCACACTGAACTAGAGCAGACGCAAACATGGAAGCTACGGACGCTAGGATGAAGATCTTCATCTTCCTCATGAAGATGAAGATGAACAGTAACACAGTCCATAAAACTTTTCCAGAAATCCAAAACAAGTACATCATTTCAAAGATCTTTCCATGGTGATTACAGATCAACTCATATCTAAGCCTAATTCCACAAGATCAAAGAGAATCGAGCAAAAAGAAAATTTGTGCACAAAAATTGAATCACACATATCTCATTCAATAATGCATCATTTCACATGAAATTTAGCTCAGAATCATCAGCAAGAATAGATCTACAAGAATATGGCAATGAATTGCAAAATTATGAGATTCGAAACTTGACCTCTTGAAGAGCAGATCCTTGAAGATGCACGATCCAAAGCCTTGAATGATCCAAATCTACTCTATAACACTTGTAATGATGTTTGATGAAGAAATTGAAGCTTGGCAGGTGCTGGATCTAGCTCAAAACAGAATTTCCATCTTCACCTTCATGAGCTTGCTACACTTGATTCATGCACGAAATTCACAATCCAAAGCTTGATCTGCATTCAACCAAAGCCAGAGAACAAGAATATGGAAAGAAATTGCAATGTTATGAAGAGAAAATTTGAATTATGCTTGAGAGAAAATTTTGGAGGGAGAGAGAATTTGGATCTTGAAATGGTGAAAAATGATTAACCTCCTTCAAATTCTGTTAGGTTTTAGTATTTATATGCTCTCTTAATCACATTGCTAATCCACACTTAATTTGGTTAATTGAAATTAGGCAAAATAAGGTGTTTTAGCAAAAATTGAAAAAATGCATGGTGCATGTAGTAAACCCACGTGAACAGTGTCATGTGCTTGATCAAAGTCACTCAAAATCATTTTTTAAACACATTGGCAATGGTGGAAAGTTCATACAATGCACCAATTTTGAATTTTTGAATTTCCCTCCAAAAAAGACTTGAAAAAGCAAATGATCATATGATGGAAATTCATGCAATGTAATGGATGCTTTGAAAACTTCATGTCATGAGAAGCATAATGCAAAAAGAACCACCAAATTTGGAGTTATGAATCAAAAGTTATGGTCATTTGATGTTCCATGTACACTTGGTAATGATTAGACCATATCTCCTCAACCATTCATCAGATGCTCATGATCTTGGACTTTTTGAAAATGGGAGAGAGAGACCTTCAACTTTCATTTTGGACAAAAATTCATTTGAAGCTTCTTTGATGTTGGACAGTTGAGTTGAAGTTGAACCAAAAACTTTCCATTTTTGGAAACTTGAAATTATAGGTCACTTTCCATTTTTGGAAAATTTTGACTTGACCTCAAATTCTTCAACCTTAATCTTTGAAATGATGAATAAGCATGATTTGGACATGAATGGGATGAAGAAACCCAATTCCCACACTCAAAATCCACAGTTGACTGCATTGGCCCTTAGATGACCTGAAAATGTTCTGATGAATTTGGGGCCTCAACCACTTGGGAATTTGCTCCAAAATGAACCTCTAGCTCATATAAGCTCCATTTAATGATCACATGATCCATACCTCAAGAAAATACCATCTGCTCTTTGTACCATGAATTCACCTGATGCCTTGACTTGTTGACTGCTTAAGCTACAAGTAACAAAGGTTAATGACATATTTTTGTACATTTTTGGTTAGTGATTAAAAGAAAAGCAATGATATACAAATGCAAGCAATGCTTGGTGATCAAGAACCACTCTCAAGAAAGATCCCACCCACAGGGAGGGAAACAAGGTGTCCAATGATCCTTGAGGCAATGCAATGTTATAATATGATGCCATGAGGGATCTTAGGGACAAAATTGGGGTCTTACACCCAGCAAATAGGCATTATATTCAATCCCTTGATTCAAAATACCATCCAAACGAACCAACAAATGGCAGCGCAGATGACCCACATTGTGGATTTCTTATGGATCCCACAAGCCCCTTAACAACTGTGGAGATAGTAGTTATTAGAAAACCAATGAGCAGCCCTCATAAAGGACCCCACCATTAACCAAACCCAGCGAAATGCACACATGATAAATGTGGCAAACCAGGGGGTTGAGGTCGAACCTCATAGGGTCAAACAGCCAATACAACTAAAGAGGGAACCAAGAGTATTGATGGTGAGTAAGAATCAGGACGCTGACGAAGTCATAAGTCAAGTTCGATGTAATGACATGGGAGTATATAATAATTTGGAAGCCATGGTCGAAAGGATTATGGCATGAAACAGGGTAAATGTTTGTCTTCATGGGCCAAACTATATGTCACCATTACCTGAGTATATTTTGTAGTCAAAGTTACCCCCTAGATTGAAAGTGCCAAAGTTTACGAAATTCTCGAGGGACACTAGCAAATCTATTGTAGAACATGTGGAAAGGTACCTCGTCGAGGCATGGGATATCACAAATAATGAGAATTTGAAAGTAAATTACTTCCCCAGTTCCCTCACTAAGAATGCCTTTACATGGTTCACGATACTCCCAACAAGTTCGATTCATGATTGGACTCATTTGGAAAGACTGTTCCATGAACAATTTTACATGGGGCAGTCGAAGATTAGTTTGAAGGAATTGACTAGCATTAAGCGTAAATTCACTGAGCCAATAGACAGATATCTTAATAGGTTTCGTTTGCTAAAGGAAAGGTGTTTTACACAAGTTCCTGAGCACGAGTTAGTCGAAATGTCCACTAGTGGATTAGATTATTCCATCATAAAGAAATTGGACACCCAATACTTGAGGGTTATGTCCCAATTGGCTGATAGAGTTCGACAGGTAGAATTCCTGAAGTCTAAAAAAGCCAGGGAAAATAAGAATAATATGAGAGAAATAATAGCTTATGTCAAATTAGATGGAGATGATCAAAAGGCGTATGGAGACTTGTTAGATTTCGACGAAAACAAGATCGACCTCGCTGAATTAAAACAAGGACCACCCTATTCCTGCAAGGTCCTTTCACCTTCGAATGGGAAAAATCCTGTCGAACCCGAAAAGAACAATAAGTTCCCCAAGAAAACATATACCTTCAACGTCACCAAATGTGAATTTCTTTTTGATTTATTAGTCAAATATGGCCAAAAGATAGTGCCTCCTGGCGCTAACATACCTCCTTTAGAACAACAAAAGAAGAGAGGTTTTTGTATATATCATAATTTTTTGGGCCATAAGACCTCACAGTGTTTTATTTTCAAGGATCTTGTGCAAACGCAATCAGGGACGGAAGATTGAAGTTCGAAGACAAGACGAAGTCACAAATGAAGATTGACTCAGGCCCATTGCAAGTGGCAGATGCCCACTATGCTGAGCCATCTGTTGTTAACATGACAGAAGTATCTGAGGTGCATAACAGAAATGCCATGATGTTTGAAACCGCTGAGGGTTTCAAGCAACAAACCATTGAGGGTTCAAAGCAAGAAACTACTGAGGGTTTCATGCAAGGAAACAACATAATTGAGGCCACTGAGGGCCTTAGAGTGAAGTTGGAAAAACTGGAAATCACTAATGATGCTAGTGTTCGCGGTCGATTTTGGCGAACAACCTCTGGTTTTCCAATACTTATCGAATTGGGTTACTTGCAGGATCAACCACACAAATCATAGGACATGTGAAAATCTAAATAACTTTGTAAATCTCTAGAATAACTTTTGTATCTTTCATTTGGTTCACTAAGTCTTTCATGTTGAAAGATATTGATTACAAACGTTCAAATAAAAGTAAACTTAACAAGATTAAGATAAAAAGGCAGAATATAACTGACAAAATATAAAGTGTCGAAAAGGAAATGCAAAAAGATAAATGACTGGTGAATGTAAAGGAAATTTGGTAAAGAACTTTGAATTTTATAAATAAAACTTTGAAAGAAAAATGGTGTTTGTTTACACGTACATGTTCCAAATATGACTCTTTTCTCTCACACGGGTACTTTGAGTATTTGCAGGAATTTTATACAAGTTTTCACACACCCTTTTTCTGATAACAACTATCCTATTTATATACAAACAAAATAACTGTTACTAACGAACAAATCCTAAAACTGTGACACTTGGCTTTCTTCCTTTCGCCAGATGCTTCCACGCGTCTTCTACCAAACGTCACAACTCTTTTGAATTTGAAATTACACTTTATATCGAAATGACGTCTCTCTCCAGACTCTGTCGAATGGTCGAAATAACATCATTCATGCCTGTCAAAGACGTCTTTCCATCTGCAAATATCTTGTCGAAATGTCGAACCATTATTTTGTCGAAGTGTCGAACAACACTTTATCAATTAAACTGTTAATTCCATGGCGTCATTTGTCGAAAGAACCATTCTGCATATTAATCTCATGGCGTAAAAAACGCACGTATACAAATTGCCCCCCAGCAAAGATGTTTCGACTGTTTTGGAGAAACAATCATTTGTTGTCAACCAGTGTTTTGATGCCATGTCATTTAATTTCATTATTCCCAAGTTTTTTGCAATCTCAATTTCCAATACAGATTCATCATTACACTTTCTTCAAGATGTCACGTCTAACACACGTTCAGACTCTACCTCCATCATTTCCTAACATCATGGCCTCTTTTCCACTTCCAGCTCTTCAATATCACCATAAAAACCGGCCACGTGTCCACGATCACCATTAACATTTCAAAGCATTTTTATCATCTTCCTTCTATAAATACCCATAAACCATTTTCTCTGAACTCTTTCAACGCTTCAGAACTTTTTCTTCATACCCATTTCTTCAACTTTCAACTTTCCTTAGAAAAATTCCTTTATCCTTCCCAACAATGGCTCCTCACAAACCTTCCAGCAACAAACATTCTAAGAAGAATCAGGATTCAACTCTTTCTCCTGCGCATGATTTGAAAGGACCAATGACTATTGGAAACCACTAATATGTTCCTGAACCTCCAAATGAGAGAGAAAAAGAATGTATCTACAAATCTCAGGTATTGATTCTTGTTCTTATTTCTGGAAACTGTCATGCTATGTTAGGTCCACTTCCGAATCCAGAGATTAAGACAGATCGTTTAAAAGAATTTTTTCCAACCTATTTCCATACTAAACCCATAGGTGCTGGAGTGAAACCCCAACCTAAAGAGAAAATGGTAGAACAAAAAGACCCATCGAGTTCGACTGATGACGGAGACTTAAACCTAACTTATTTGAATTACCCCAGGATATTTAGAACTTGTCCATGGTCGAAAGACCCTTCAGACTACTTATCTTGGCTAAATAAAGTTGAAAAGATTAAAGGGAATTTCTGGAAAGAAGTAGGTATATTCGACCTTATTCAGTTGTCGAGAGCGAGACCCAATATTTGTCCCAATATGCTTTTGGCTTCCCTCTACTTATGGGACAATACCTACAACACCTTTCACCTTCCTTGTGGGATGGTTACACCCACTCTTTTCGACGCAGCAGCCATCGTTGGCCTTCATCCCAATGGGATAGATTTCAACCCTACCAACCTGAACGAAGATACCATCGCTTTCGACACCAGCCTTGCCCCATACTCTTTATTTACGTCTTACTATCATGACAAGAGTACCACGGAAGTTTAGGATGTCGAACACATAGCCTTTTTGACTCTATGGCTATCCAAATATGTGTTCTGCTCTCGTTCCTCCAAGTTGCCAAGAGATTCATCACCATGGCTAATCAGCTTCACGCCGGCACCAAACTATGTTTGAGCGAAATGATTTTGGCGAACCTTTACGAATCTCTGAGTGAGAGCGTACATCTTTTGAAAACCATCAAAACCCAAGGTAAAATCAAATTATCAGGACCTTTCTGGCTTTTACAATTATGGCTCAATGCCACATTTGAAGCCTCTCTCCCTGTAGAGCCAGAGGTGGATGAAGAAGAAGTGAAAGGCAGGACTGTCGAATGGCCAAGGTTAGTGCAACTGACGCCAACTGATGAAGGGATTAGCCTTCGACAAGCTTTCAAAAGTTATGTCATGATGTTTGCCAAACGGTATCAGTTTACTTCGATCATGGCACCTTTTGCTGATAGAAAAATTGGACCTAAATGGTTTACCCAACAACTGCCCTTGGAAATGCAGAAGGATGAAAATATATTTCTGAATGTTTGGGAATCATTTTTAACCCCTAGGCTCCTTTTTTTTTATCGTAACGCCACTAAAACCCAGATAGCTTTGATAGTCTATCAACCCAATCTTGTTGCTAGGCAGTTTGGCTTGATCCAAATAAAGCCTCGACCCATATTCCCCAAGAAAGGGTCCATCATTTTCTACAACTCCCTTCATACTGAAGATGAGAGCAGAGAACTGTCGAAGAAACTGACTGATGACTTTCTTGACATTCGACCAGTGATCTTTCGACCATCTTTTCTATGTACTCCTGAGTTTGATGAATGGTGGAAAGATTATTATTCCAATAGATTTTTTGACGTAGCAGCTTTCACTATGCATTTAACAAATGCTTTTGCTTTTGTGCAGGATCGGACCAAAAAAGGTATTCAAAGACACATTAGAGAAATACAAAAATTTCAAAAATATTTCGAAACTGCGTATAGACGTGATGATCTTAGTCGAACCATCCACGAAGCAGCAGCAGAATTAAAACGTAAATTGACAGAGAAGTTTGAAAAATTGTCATTGCCTTCAAATGTTCGATCAGAGGCGCGCTATGACCTGGCTTTCAGTTGTCATCCACCAAAATTTCCTTCTTTGCCAACTGCTGAATTTGGCGTGGCATTTAGCCCTCCATTTCCAGATTGGTTCGTTTGTGGGGACTTTATGAAAATTCTTCGTCAACAGTACAAAAAATCTGCTGAGCGTGTGGTTCCGACTAAGTATCATCTGGACGAATACCAAGGACACCTTCATATTGGAATAGAACACGTTCGCGTGGAAGATCCCATTCTTGAAGGTGTTCATAGAAAACATGATTTTTCCTTTGTTATTCTAACTGTATTATCATGTATCTCTTACATTCGTTTCTGAATCTCCTTTCTTTCCTTAGCCGTGAGGATTCCTGCCAAGAAAACTTCTGTCGAAGCGTCGCCCAATGCTGCTAAGAAACCTTTGACAAAGGTACAAAACTCACTCTTTTCATTTATTTATTTTTCCTTTTAAGAAACTAACTGGCTTTGGTCTGCATGACTAGGTAAGTCGAAAACCCCCATCAGTCCAAAAAAGAAAGAATGAAGAGGAGAAAGAAGAGGATAAAGTTCCTAATAAAGAATCTGGTGACGAATCTCCAGAGCTAATCCCACCTCCTCCTCAGAAGAAGAAAATCAAGAAAGTCTCTTCCCAAAGATCCATTGTTAAATCCACTAGAAAGGATTCTGCAAGTACTCCCACTGTTAACCTTCAGTCGAAGGATACGGAGAGTGGGAAATCTAGTTTTAACACTGAGATTCCTGAGGTATGTCTTTACTTCGACTGTATATATTCATCTTCTTTGCATCTCTTTCTTCTAACTTAGAATTATTTTCAGGAACAATTGGCTGTCGAAAGAACACCTGAGAAAACGCTGGAGGAAACAGTCCAAGCAGAAGATATCCCCACAAGTGATCATGACAGGCAAACTGTAGCAGAATTCGACGCTACAATGGGTGAAGCTTCTGAAGACGAATCTTCTCCTCATCCAGGATTAGATGCTGCAAATCAGGGTGGCGATACTGACATGGAAGTTGGGGTCGAAGATGACCATGAAGACGAAACTGCCAAAGATGGGGGTGACCAGTCGAAACAAACAGAGGCTGAGTAAACTTTAGAGCGAAACACTCCACCTGCTCCTGACCAGACCCAAGGAAATGGCAAAACAACTGGTTCGACTAGTTTCTCTCGCGAGGAGCTTGAAAGTCTCAAAGTGCAGAAACCCTTAGAGTATCTGAAGGCTATGCCTAGTGCTCGTTTTAATTTCCAAGATTCTTCGCAGAGCAGTTCGACTACTTCTGGGGCCACTTCTGAAGCACCACCACTTGGCAACATCTTGACCAAGATTAAGATGAAAATCCTTGATGTTGATTTGTTCAAAATTTTGGAAGAAAACGCCCTTGCTCACCTTGAACTTAAGAAAATTTTGAAACAAGTAAACGTCTTGGAAACTTCTGCTGAGGTTGGAAGTTTTGTGATGGAGCTGATGACCCTTATTGACTTGGCGACTGCAGACCTTCATCGTCAAAGAGATCTTTCCCAGCAAATCTCCTCAAAATCTGAAACTCAAACTGCTGAATGGGATGCTGTTGCGACTTCGACTGACAAAGTTTCAAAGTTGCAGCAGCTTTCTGAAACTTACGTTAAAGAAGTTGCTGCTTGTGATGATAATATCCAAAAATGGGAGAAACAAATAGTAGCACTTCAAGAAAAGATCTCCCAAGAGAAAAAACGTAAAGCATCCATACAGCAACCTAAGCAGAATGAGATTGACGACGAACTGAGGGTGGGTATTCGACATGCAGAGAAGGCCCAGCAACTTAGTCAAGAGATTGAGACTCTCTCCACTCACAAAAGTCTTTGTGATCATCGACTCCAGTTTCAGAGGAAGAAATTCGCCACGTTGAAGGAAACTTTTGCCAGTATCAATATGTAGTCGAATTAATTTAACAATTCTCAGCCCTTTAAGGCTTTCTTTGTAATAACTTTAGTGCCCTTTTTATTTGGCAAAGCTATCACAATTATGTTTACAATTGTTCTACTATTATTTTTACTTCCTGTAATATTGGCTTATATTTTTTGAAATACTTGCCATTTATCTTTAGGATTCTTTCATCTTTTCCTATTTCTTCAATCTCATACGAGCCATTTGAAAAACTTCTCATAATCTGGAAAGGTCCTTCCCACTTAGGAGACCATTTTCCCATTAACTTATCTTTTCGATCCATAAGAAGGATTACTTTCCAAACGAGATCACCAATTAAGAAGGTCTTGAATTTTACTTTCTTATTGTAAAACTTTTCGACTCTTTCTTTTTGTCTCTTTATTAAATCCAGCGCATGCAGCCTTTCTTCGTCTAGATCAACTAATTCGTCCATCATCATACTCCAATATATATCTGATGGGATTTCATGATGCCTTTGCACTCTAACTGACTGCAAATATATTTCGACTGGTAAAACTGCATCATGTCCGTAGGTCAACTTAAATGGAGTCGAATTTGTTGCTTCTTTTGGAGACGTTCGACAAGCCCATAAAACTTGATCTAAAGTTTTATGCCAGTTTCTAGGTTTTTTCCCCACATGCTTCTTGATCAAATTTATCACTACCTTGTTGGCTGCTTCAACTTGCCCGTTGGCTTGAGCATAGTAAGGTGTCGAAGTAAGGAGTTTAAACCCTGTTTCCTTTGCAAATTTCTGCATATTTTTACCAGTGAACACAGATCCTTAATCTGTTGTTATTGTTTCAGGTATCCCAAATCTGTAGATTATGTACTTTTGGATAAAATCCATAACTGCTTCTTGATCCACATTTACCAATGGTATTGCTTCAATCCACTTAGTGAAATAGTCTATCCCCACCAAAATGTACTTTTGTCCTTTTGAAGAGGCTGGTCGAATTTCACAAATCAAGTCTAAAGCCCAACCTCTAAATGGCCAAGGCTTTATAATTGAATGCAACTCACTTGCAGAATCATCTATATTGAATATCTCGAAATTTTCTTCGTCACCGTATCCCAATCTTATTGACTCCAAATCCGATGGGGACAACTTGGTGGATACGACTCTTCCTCTGACTTCAATAGCCTCTTCTAACTTTTCCTTCGACACTTTGTATCCAGACGCTAGTTGAGCAAGATCATTCGCCTCTTGATTCTCCAGCCTGGGAATGTGCCTAAAGGCCACATTGTCGAATTCCTTGAGAAGTCTATTGGCTATTACAAAGTACATGATTAAATTTTCTTTCACACATTTATATTCTTTAGTCAACTGCTTTATCACCAGTTCAGAGTCACCCATTATTTCGACTCTTGTTGCCCCTAATTTCAACAAGATTTCAAGTCCAACAATCAAAGCTTCATATTCTGCTTCATTATTTGAACACAGACTTTCCACTTTGTACTTGAATTTTGTTGGAATTTTGTTAGGAGAAATAATCAACATCCCAACACCGGTTCCATTCTTATGACTAGAACCGTCGAAATACAATTTCCATGGTTCTAATTCGACATACTCTACATTCTCATCTATAGAGTGGTCAACTATAAAATCAACAACCACTTGTCCTTTCACAGCCTTTAAAGGCAAATATTTCAAGGAATATTCTGTTAATGCTAAAGCCCATTTTCCAATTCGACTATGTAAAATAGATTTAGATAACATATATTTTATTAAGTCGAAATGGGAAGAAATGTACACATCAATAGGCTTTATATAATGCTTTAATTTCATACAAGAGAAATATACACATAAACATAGTTTTTCTATAATACTATATCTAGTTTCAGCATCATTTAGGACTCTGCTGAGATAATAGATGGCCCTTTCGACGCCATTCTCATCTTCTTGACACAACATACTTCCTAATGTTTTGTCTGACGCCGAAATGTACAATCTCATACTTCTTTTTCTACAAGGGGACATTAGAATTGGAGGGCTAGCCAGGTATTCCTTGATTTTGTCAAAGACATCTTGTTGTTCTTGCCCCCATGCAAAGTCTTCCCTTTTTAGTCGAAGTAGAGGAGAAAAAGCTTGCGTTTTTCCACTAAGGTTGGAGATAAATCTTCTGAGAAAGTTGATTTTCCCTAGCAGAGACTGCAACCCCTTTTTTGTTGATGGCGCTTTCGCCTCCATTATGGCTTTGGCTTTGTTTTCATTTATTTCGATCCCCTTCTTGTGGACCACAAAACCTAAGAAATCACCTGCCTGCACACCAAAAGCACATTTAAGTGGATTCATTTTCAAACCAAACTTTCTCATCCTTTCAAAGGATTGTCGAAGATGATCTATATGACTTTTTCCTGAAACAGACTTGATCACAATATCATCAATGTACACTTGCATGAAAGTTTCAATAAAGTCATGAAAAATGGAATTCATAGCACGTTGGTAAGTTGCTCCAGCATTCTTTAAACCAAAAGGCATTACTACCCATTAGTACGTTCCTATTGCTCCAGGACAACGAAAAGTTGTTTTAGGAACATCTTCTTCAGCGATAAAAATTTGATTATAGCCAGAGTATCCGTCTAGCATACTTAGATACTCATGGCCTGCTGCAGAATCTATAAGCATTTCTGCCACTGGCATGGGATATTCATCCTTTGGGGTAGCCGAATTTAAGTCTCGAAAATCAATGCATACCCTTAGTTTGCCATTTTTCTTAACTACATGAACAATATTTGCAATCCATTCGACATACCTGGTTGTGCGGATGAACTTGCATTTTAGAAGTCTTTCGACCTCTTCTTTTATTTTTGACAGAATTTCTGGTGTGAAGCATCGTGAAGTCTGCTTTACTGGCTTCTTTCCTTCCATTATTGGCAGCTGCAATTCGACCAAACTTCTATCTAAACCAGGCATCTCATCGTAATCCCATGCGAAGCAGTCTTTGAACTCTTTCAGCAACTGGACTATTTCGACCTTAAACTGGGAGTCCATTTTTGCGCTTATGTAGGTTGGTCTACTTTCTGCTCCCACTCCTAAATTTATTTCTTCTAATGGATCCTGCGCCACCATCTTCTCGTTAGTTGACACTGGATCTTTTTCGAATCCTAGAGGTTCGTCATCATAAATGGCGTCAAGTCTTTGGTGTTGCCATTCGCCCATTTGGTTGTTATCATGATCTTCTGCAACGTCTCTTTGGGGACATTGTTCGTTGGAATTTTCTTTGTTGGCTTCGACAGCCATATATTTTACTTCAGCCTCAAGGGCCTCTTTGAGTTTGTTTTCGGCTATATAAGCCGTAATTCTTTCGAGCGCTGATTCTTTTCTCGTCATCGTCAAATTCGCTTCCCCCTCCCGTTGGCGCTATATGAGTAGTTCCCCACATGTAAGATTCGCCAATTACTTCTTTGTCCCACTGAAAACCATGTGTAGGATGAAGGTACATGGAGCAGTAGGCGTTGTCTGTTGCCTTTAAGTCGAATTTGGCTGGGCTGCACGGAGGTATGTGAGCCAGGTTCTTGTCGAAACTTTGACTGTTGACATTGTTTACTTCTGTCATGAAATAACTTTGATCAGCCTCAATATTTTCGACAATCCCGTCTGGCCTCCAAATGGCTATTCGCTGGTGCATTGAAGAAGGTACGACTCCTACACCATGAATCCATTCCCTTCCAAGTAGTAGGTTGTAATTCGCCCTTGAAGCAATGACCATGAACATCGTTGGCCTTGTTATGGTTCCAACAGTCAAATTCACCTGGATAACGCCCATAGTGGTTCCTACTTTTCCTTCATAGTTCGACAACACCATGTTGTGAGGTTTTGCGTCTGAATCATCTTTTCCAATCTTCTTTAGCATGAAATGAGACATCAAATTTACTGCTGCTCCACCATCTACCAGTATCTTGTTTACACCAACATTCTCTACCTTTCCTTTTATGAACAAAGGCTTTAAATGTGCTTTCATGGAATCATCTGGCCTTTCGAAGAAAGCATTCTGCTCTTCGACGCACCCATTGTTCATGACGTAGTAGCAGACGGGCCTGTGTGCCATTGTTTCTTCTTCCATCTCATCTTCTTCGTCTTCGACCTCCATGACTCTATCATAATCTCTGAGGAGGACAGAAACCACATTGCAGATTACATTAAAGGACGCTTCTAAGTCAGATTCCAAGTTGTCCGTTATTTCATCGTGTTCTTGCATCTTCTCTTTCGACGCCACTGGTTCGATAGTGCTGCCAGGGTTGATCTGGTGGGAAGTCTCTTTTCTGCTTACTATTTGAAGATTGTTACTAGATTCTGCTTTATCTTTGCTGTCAGTGTCTTTTCCATTCACGCTCTTTTCTGCAACCTCTTTTTCTGCCCTCTTCTGCCTCTGGAATCTTCTCCATTGGGATCTTGACATAGGGTTTTTTCCTTTGTAGTTTTCTGAAGGATATGGTATTGGCTTGTGCTTTTCCATTTCCTTCTTGCCTTCCATCGAGGCGCCTCTCTGAACCTCAAATTTTCTCCATTTTCCTTGCCCTTGGCCATCTCTAATGGGTTGAACCCATTTGTCATCCGTTGCTTTGTTAGATGGTTTGTAAGTGTTATGGTGTCTTTCTCCATGCCTCCATTGATGATGATCACTTCTCCTTGGGTCATATCTTGTTGTCCCCCAATTCTCTTTTCTCTTGGCTTTATCCACTACTTCCAGATTGGTTGCTGCCTTCCTGTCAAAGATTGCACTGCAGCGTGGGCATACCATCACTTCAGTCCTCATCTTTTGGCACCTCTTGATGAATTCCACTAGATTTTCCTCTTCTTTAGGATACGCCAACCTTTGGTACTCCTTTCGACGACGATCTTCACCCACTTCAGCTTGGTCTCTCTGAGATACTTCCACCATATTTACCCCCACATTTCGTTCGTCAGCAATGCTTAATTCGTTCATTTTCTTAATGAGTCTTTCTTCTTCGACTTCGAAACCTCTTGGTATTTGGTCAAACTCCTTCTCTGGGCAGCAACACCAAGACATGTTCCTGGGACTATGTTTGCAACAACACTTGTTCCAACTTCTTTTGGGGTCCTCCATTATTCCGTGGAGGATTACACTGGTCACAGGCTTCATAGGACCATTCACAGCTTCTACTTTGATTCTTGTGACCTCTTCACTGAAAGGTCCCATAGTGTTGACGCAGTTTGCGACATCAACTGTTTTCATTTGATCAGGATCAAGGCCTTCAGTAGCCTTGTTGTCAATAGTGAGGTCTTCAGTAACCTTCTTTTTGATAATAGAGAGATTCTCAATTGTCTCAAATGTTTTCTCATTGTTGCTCAAAGGTACATCTCCCCAACCGGTTGGTTGGATTCTATTGATGTCGACGTGAGAGCTTGTCGGGGCATTGTATTTCATGAGATAATCGTACTTCCCACTTGGCTGTCCCAAGCAATCCCAATTCTCTTCTTGCCGAACCATAACATCTTCAGCAGTATTGGCACTGTCCTTTTTGTCGAAACCTTCAGTAGTTTCCATCTTTTTCTGGTCGTCAAAGCCTTCAGTAACTTCAACTTCGTTCTGGTCTGCAAGATCATCAGCAATCTCAACCATGTTGATATTTATGTCGAAACTTCCAGCAGCTTCCATCATTTCAAAATTGCCATCAGGAGCAACTTCAACCTCCACCATGTTCACAATGGATGGTTCAGCGTAATGGGCTTCGACTGGCTGCATGGGATTCGAATCAATCCTCATCTGTTGTTTTGGCTTATCACCAAACTTCAGCCTTCCGTCACGGATAGCATTTTGAACGAGATCCCTGAAAAGGAAACAACGAGATGTTTTATGGCCCAAAAAATTATGGTATTTACAAAAACCTCTCTTTTTCTGTTGTTCCATAGGCGGTTCTTTAGCGCCTGGTGGTTTTATTAATTGACCATCTTTAACCAACAAATCGAAAATCTCGTCACATTTGGTGATGTCGAACGTATAAGTTCTTTTGGGGAACTTATCATTGGTTTCGATTGGGTTTCCGTTCGACGGAGTTAGTACTTTACACGAATAAGGTGGGCCTTACTTTAGTTCTGCTAAGTCAATCTCTTGTTCGTCGAAGTTACTTGGTTCGTTTTCGTCGTATTCATCATTTTGACAAGCCCCTACATAGGCCACCCTTTCTTTTTTATTCTTATTTGCTCTGAATTTTTTGTCTCTTAACCTTTCGACTTGCCTCACTCTATCTGCTAATTGCGCCATATCCCTTAGATACTGGGTGTCCAGTTTCTTTCTTATAGAATAATCTAGTCCCCCTGCGGCCATTTCGACTAACTCATGTTCTGGCACCGGAGTGAAATATCTAGCCTTTAACAATCTGAACCTATTTAAATAATCATCTATTGGTTCTGAGTGTTTTCTCTTAACACATGCTAATTCTTTCAAACTTATTTTTGTTTGTCCCATGTAAAATTGTTCATGGAACAACCTTTCTAATTGGGTCCACGTATACACTGAGCCTGCGGGCAAAGATGTAAACCAAGTAAAAGCGTTTTTCGTCAAGGAACTGGGGAAGTATTTTATTTTCAAATTTTCATTACGGGCTATCTCCCCTGCTTCGATCAGATAACGCGCTATATGTTCTATGGTGGACTCACTAGTATCCCCTGAGAACTTGGTGAACTTAGGAACTTTCCACCTTGGGGGCAATTCCTCCTGCAGAATATATTCTGACAGTGGGGAAGCGTAACTGGGCCTTTGTAATCCAATGTTCACCCCATTTTGTGCCATTATCGTTTCGACCATGGTCGCTAAATTGTTTTCGACAGGCAAGTGATTATACCGGATTCGTTGTTGCAACACAGCATCCGCGTCTTGGCCTCTCTGGATTATTATCCTTCTAGGCTCTTGTAGAATAGGGATTTCGACACGAGGCTGTTCGATCACATCCTCTTGGTTTCTGACGTTTGTCTGAGGATTGTCTAACGATGTTTGGTTTATCGTAGGCTCTTCCTGGACCGCTACCGCTGGGTTCTGGACCACTTGTTCTCTGTGTCGAGTTTGAAGGACCCCAAAAAAGTCAGCAATGCGCGTCATTTGCGCTGCCAACAATTGGTTTGTTTGGGTGGTGTTTTGTATTAGAGGATTGAACACCACCCCCATTTGTTGTGTCAACATTTGGACCATATCGTGATTACTCTCGTTCATTTGTTGTCTAATTACTTGCGCAAAATTATTTGTTATCGCTGGCATGTAAAGTGGTTGTTGGTTTAGTCTATTCATGTTTCCGCCATATCCTGACCCTTGTAAAGGTGAAGACATATTGGCCATAGAATCAGAATACACTACCGGGGAATTGTGTAAATTTGCCATTACCGAAGTTGGCATTCCAAATGGTTGTTCCCTACCAGGCAGAGGCATGGTGAAATTCGTCACAAAAGGCCTAGAAGTGTTTCCCATAGGAGGAGGTGTCCCAACAGGCATTTGTTGCGCCCTAATGGACGAACTAGGCGCATTTTGTGAAATTGAAACCGCTGGTATTGACCCTGTTGACGAAGGCACAACCTCTAACACAGGGACTGATCCCACATTTCCTCCTGTCGAAGGGATAGGGTTGGATACTGGGATGGCTTCATTTGGGTTAGGATTATTTGGATTATTTGGCTGACTCGCCATTTTCCTTACTCTTGTTCTTTTAGGTCTTTCTACGTCAGATACGGATAATCTACCGCTTCTTAATCTCATACAACAAAGAAGAAAACTTGACTAACGACTATTTAAGTTTTAGATTTATGCACTGTCCCACTGGGCGTGCCAATTTGTTCGCGGTCGATTTTGGCGAACAACCTCTGGTTTTCCAATACTTGTCGAATTGGGTTACTTGCAGGATCAACCACACAAATCCTAGGACATGTGCAAATCTAAATAACTTTGTAAATCTCTAGAATAACTTTTGTATCTTTCATTTGGTTCACTAAGTCTTTCATGTTGAAAGATATTGATTATAAACATTCAAATAAAAGTAAACTTAACAAGATTAAGATAAAAAGGCGGAACATAACTGACAAAATATAAAGTGTCGAAAAGGAAATGCAGAAAGATAAATGACTGGTGAATGTAAAGGAAATTTGGTAAAGAACTTTGAATTTTATAAATAAAACTTTGAAAGAAAAATGGTGTTTGTTTACACGTACATGTTCCAAATATGACTCTTTTCTCTCACACGGGTACTTTGAGTATTTGCAGGAATTTTGTACAAGTTTTCACACACCCTTTTTCTGATAACAACTATCCTATTTATATACAAACAAAATAACTGTTACTAACGAACAAATCCTAAAACTGTGACACTTGACTTTCTTCCTTTCGCCAGATGCTTCCACGCGTCTTCTACCAAACGTCACAACTCTTTTGAATTTGAAATTACACTTTACGTTGAAATGACGTCTCTCTCCAGACTTTGTCGAATGGTCAAAATAACATCATCCATGCCTGTCAAAGACGTCTTTCCATCTGCAAATATCTTGTCGAAATGTCGAACCATTATTTTGTCGAAGTGTCGAACAACACTTTATCAATTAAACTGTTAATTCCATGGCGTCATTTGTCGAAAGAACCATTCTGCATACTAATCTCATGGCGTCAAAAACGCACGTATACAAATTGCCCCCCAGCAAAGATGTTTCGACTGTTTTGGAGAAACAGTCATTTGTTGTCAACCAGTGTTTTGATGCCATGTCATTTAATTTCATTATTCCCAAGTTTTTTGCAATCTCAATTTCCAATACAGATTCATCATTACACTTTCTCCAAGATGTCACGTCTAGCACACGTTCAGACTCTACCTCCATCATTTCCTAACATCATGGCCTCTTTTCCACTTCCACCTCTTCAATATCACCATAAAAACCGGCCACGTGTCCACGATCATCATTAATATTTCAAAGCATTTTTATCATCTTCCTTCTATAAATACCCATAAACCATTTTCTCTGAACTCTTTCAACGCTTCAGAACTTTTTCTTCATACCCATTTCTACAGCGTTCGATTACCTAATGGTGAATACGTTTTCACCTATGCAAGGGTCTGGATTTGCTGTTCATAATATGGGTCGAATCAACCCAGCCCCGGGAATGGGGTTTTCGACCCAACAAATGCCCAATCTTACAACAAACTCGACAGTTGTTTTGAGGTAACAAATGGACGAAAGTAACCATGAAATTGTCCATATGCTTGCCCAGCAAATAGGCACTATATTCAATCCCTTGATTCAAAATACCATCCAAACGAACCAACAAATGGCAGCGCAGATGACCCGCATTGTGGATTTCTTATGGATCCCACAAGCCCCTCAACAACTGTGGAGATAGTAGTTATTAGAAAACCAATGAACAGCCCTCATAAAGGACCCCACCATTAACCAAACCCAGCTAAATGCACACATGATAAATGTGGCAAACCAGGGGGTTGAGGTCGAACCTCACAGGGTCAAACAGCCAATACAACTAAAGAGGGAACCAAGAGTGTTGATGGTGGATTAATGGAGACAATAGTGAATTGTGTAATGCTAGTGTATTTCTCGATTTCTTCCATACATTCAGCTTCAGAGTGGACCATGCTGTAAAGGATGAGATCACTTTTCTTGGCGAAAAATGGTTTGGGTGAAATTTGATTAAGACCAAACTGTCGGGAAACCAAACTTGGTTGATAGCTGAGAAGAATGGATTGGTTCTTCATAGGTATAAGTCTTAAAGGAATCAATTTAAGTGTGAGGAACTCATCCCATATGGCCAGAGATTATGCCTCCTGATCCTTCGAAGGAGGAGGAACTTTTCTAGTAAACCATTATGGGCCATGAATCCTATTGGCGAAGGGGGCCATGGAAGAAGTGAAGTGGTAACACTTGGCGTACATCATCACATATCCAATGAAAGTCTTCTGCGGGCTAAAACCTTCATCATTTGGAGTCAATAGGGTGAGGTGTGTTCCTTCAACCTTCCTATTTTTGATTTCATCAACATCTTTATTAATAGGGATGTGATTTAGCAATGTCGCTTTGAAAGTGGCATTGAGCCACAGTTGAAATAACTAGTAGGGGCCAAAAAGTAGCAGGTTCGACCCAGGTTGGAATCTTTTGAGGGTGTCGATACATTCCCTTAAGGATTCATAGAGACAACCTAAGATCATCTGGCTAAGACAAAGCTCATGCCCAGCATGTAACTGGTTCACCATAGGTAAATATTTCTTTGCCACTTGGAGAGATTTTGAACAGAAAACACACATAGATAACCAAAGTGCAAGAAATGTAATGTGTTCTACATCAGAGACTTCCTCAATATCTTTCTTATGATAGTCAGCAATGTAGTTGGTGAAATTAGCTCGACTATTATCGAAGTCAATGGTGTCTTCAGCCATGAAATTGGGATCATAGGTTTCCCCCGTTGGCCAAAGACCAGTGATTGCGACTACATCAAAAAGTGTAGGGGTCATCATCCCATAAGGAAGGTGGAAAGTGTCTTTGGGATCTTTGAACAAAGGGCAAGAGCGAAATACCCTAAAGTTATTCATATAATCTAAGTTTATGGGGATTTATGTAAGCTAAGTCATAGATGTGGTTGGTTTCTCTGTGACCTCAGCATTAACCCTAGTTCTCTTCTTACTAGCTATGGGTTTATTACGATGATATGTTGGAAAAAAATCTTTCAAAATTTGCAGGATTAATACTCATATCTGGCAAAGGGCCTAAAATTGCATGTTTTTACCAGAGATAAAAATTGGGATTAGTACTTGAGACTGGTAAATACGACGTTTTTCCTCTTCAAGAGGAGGTTCTGGAATATACTTTTGGTTTCCCACTACCGTTGGGCCAATCATCTTATGGACTGGAGTAAGAACTATTTGTTTCTTAGACTCTTTGGAGCTTTTTGCTGTTGACGCCATTGATGAAGATGTTTTGAAGAAAATATGGGTTTGGAAATTGAGAAAAGTGAAAAGTTTTCTTACTTGGGAATATGAAATTCAGAAAAGGTGAAGAGATGGAAAAGTAAGCTGAAAGGGATTATTTATAGTGGAGTTAAAGGAGAAATGTTTCATTATGAGCATTGATGGTTGATGGTAATCGTGGGAGACATGTTCGATTGAAGAGGGATTCAATGGATGGTAGCAGTTGGTGTGGCCCACGATCTCCTAGGAAATAGGAGCATGATAATTAAAGTGGATGGTGTGCATGTCCTGATGGGACGTTTTGAGAAAGTGGTCATGATCACCATAATGTCATAGAAGTAAAAGATGTTATAGCGTTGAATCGTTCTAAAAAATGTCTTTTTCTTTATTAAGTCGACAATGGAATTTTTGGAGGGCAATTTGTTAGCTGGAAATTCGATGCTAAGAAGATGTTTGAGATAAACTATAAAGACTAAGGGAAAATATTATGAAAAGAATACATAAAATTGATTCTTTCGATAGAAGGAGTTTTGGTCGAAGGAACCCCTTGCGTAAAGGGAAATGCTGGTTTGAGACTTAGAAACAAATTGAGTTCATACTACAATTCGACAAGAGCATTTCAATTGGGGTTGTCTTCTACGAGGCGTGAATTCAAATAAGGCTCGCAACTGTTTTTTGGCCTTATCCGATTCTTTAAGAAAACACATGGAAAATAGTGGATAAGGAAGTACATGCAGACAAAAACGTGTCATCTTTTGGAGAAGAGACCGTTTGTTACAGTTATTTCAAATTAGTATAAATAGAAGTCTTAGTGTTTAGGATTCGAGGTGTTCCATTGTGTACAAAAATCTCAAATTCACTCTAAGTATCTGTGTGTGTTGAGAAACGAGTTACTGAGAATGTACATGTGATCACCACATTGTTGTATTTTATATATAAAGTCATTTGCATTGTCGAAGTCATTTATCTTTATTACCAGTTTAATTTTAAGCCTTTTTCATATAGTTTCTTTATATTACTACCTTTTTACGCTTAAAAATTTTGAACATTGTTTTCAAGCCAAGAACATTGTCGAAATGTTCATCCTTTATAAAACTTAGATTAACAAGAGCACATGTCCTAGGATCAAACTAGTCGATCCTATGAGTAACCAAACTACTTTGTATTTTTGGAAGACTAACACTTGTTTACCAATTTCAACGATAAACAAATTATCGAGGAGCATGAGAATCATACGATGCAGGGGATGTAACGATTCCGGAGTGTGTGACAGCTGATAGTCAAAGCCGCATACCTGTTGTGTTGAATACATTAACTAGCAATTATGCCACCCAATATCTAGTCAATACCAATCATGGCAGCCAATCATTGCAGTATCCCAATATTTATTATGCATACCAAATTATTACCAGCCATCAAAGCACTGACCCGTCAGTCGATAATACTCTTGAGACAAGCCGACAAACAACTTTATAACTAAATAATAAGCAGACAAAAGTAACAGCCGTTAATTTCCTATCCAACTAACCCCCATTAAGCTTTCAAGCTACAACAGAACTATATCCGGTAACCAAATAATCTACCAATCAGAAGTCATACACTTTGCATGACCCACGTATAAAAATTTCTACCCAATTAAACAAACCCCAAACCCCTATCAACTACAACCAAAACACCCATTACTAGTTAAACGATTATCTCAATAGGGGCTTGGTGGTGTTGTAGATACATGATGACTCGAAAGGGCAGTGGAGATTGACATGCTGCTATGGATATCTAGAGAGAGGAAGAAGGAGAAAAGCCTGGGATTTGATTCGTGAATTGCGAGATATTTTGAATGATCCTTTGTGTTTAGTCAGGGATTGTAACAACTTATTATCTCAACAAGATAAGCGAGGGATCTGCTCACATCCGAATTGGTTATGTGAAGGCTTTCGTAATGCAGTTAGTGATTGTGACTTAATTGATATTAATCTCAAATGTCATTCATTTACGTGGATAAAGAGTAAAGGCACAAATCATGTGTTTTAAGAGAGATTGGATAGAGCTTGCAAACTCTGCATGGATGATTGTGTTCCCTAATGTGAAAATGGTAAACTTGTTAGCTTATTACTCTAATCACAACCCAATCCTTTTACAGTGCGGAGCAACTCAAAGATCCAACAATATCATTTCAAGTTTGAGAAGAAATGGTTGTAGGAGGAAGACATTATTGTTGTGGTGAAACGGTTGGAAACATGGAGAGGATTTTGAAATTGTGAATCGTATCTCGTCATGCGCAGGTGAGTTGGAGAGATGGAGTAGGAGGAAAATAAAGGTTGAGATTGAAGGTTTCCTATATGAGATGGAGTTGTACTGTAATAGTTGTGATCCATAGTCAGTTTCTATGTTCTTCTATGCGCAACGGAAACACAACAGATTGCTTACCCAAGAGGAAACTTTCTGGAAATAGAGAGAAAAAATGCATTGGTTTCGTGACAGCGACCGTAACACCGAGTTCTTTAATATGTCAGCAACTATGAGGAAGCATTTTAAGAAGATTGACATACTCACCGGTGAGGACGAACTGGAGGTTATAGATCAAGTGGGAATGTGAGATATTGCGAAAAATTACTTCGAAAATATTTTTTGTTGTTAAAGAGAGCAAGCATGACCATGTCCTTCATATCATCCAACCTGATATTCCAATGGTGATAATGAGTTGTTGATCGCGCCAGTTATGAAACAAGAATTGTATGAGGCTATTCTTCATATGCATCTGGATAAATCTCCGGGTCCTGACGGTTTTAATCCAGCTTTCTATCAAAAGTTTTAGAACATGTGTGAGGAGGATATATTTGCTGCTATTACACTTTGGATTGAGAGAGGTTTTTTCCCTTCACCTCTTAATGATTCGAACATTTGCCTCGTACCAAAGTGTGCAAAACCAAAAAGCATGAAGGATCTGAGACCTATCTTGCTTTGTAATATGGTTTACAAAATGGTGTTGAAATTCCTTGTTAACAGATTGAAGAAGTGTTTGGCTAAATGTGTGTCTGAGGAGCAATCGACTTTTATTGAAGGGTGTACTATTTTGGTGGACTCAATGGGTGATGATGTGTGTTACGTCAGTGAATTATTATGTTCTGATCAATACGGATAAAGTCAAACATATTCAACCATAGAGAGGACTGAGACAGGGGACCCATTGTCCCCTTATCTTTTCATCTTAGTAACAGAAGGACTTTCTGCTCTTACCAATTGAGTTGGTTCAAATTTCCAACATTTGACATCAAGAGTCCGGTTCTGATCCACAAACACCTAGTGTGCAACATGAATTTTGTTTCCAATGAAAAAATCCCTATAAACCTACCTATCCTTGATGCGAAGAATTACGACAATCATGAACAAGAACCTCGTTGTACTTTTCCTGTTATCTTTGTCTCGTCCCCAATGTAAATTAGAGTAGCCATATGTCTTTTCCTTCATACATGTATTCTTCTAATTTGGCATGAGTACACCATGATCTGAAGTGCTTTTTATGTACCTTGGAATTCTATTTGATACTAGCAAATGACATGATTTGTATTTCTCTAAAAATTTGCTTACCAAGCCAACACTTAGGAAAATATCAATTCTAGTGTTGCATGAGTATGTTAGTAAGCTCATGATTTGTCTGTACATGGTTGTATCTACAAGCCCATCACTTGTATCCTTCTTCAATTTTATACTTGTTTCCATGGGAGTAATTTTATGATTGTGATTTCTCATTTTAATTTTCGTTAAGATATATTCTACATATTTCTTATGATGCAAGCAAATTCCCCATTGCCTGTTTATAAACTCCATTCTTAAGAAATAAGCCAAGTTTCCAAGTTACGACATTTCAAAGTCATTCTTAATGTTGAAATTGAATCTTGTCAATTCAACTTCATTTGATTGTATTGCCAATATATCATCTAGATATATGGATAAAATTCTCTGGTACTGCTCACTTGAACCTTTCACATACACTCAATGTTCTGGTGTGCATTTGTTGTATCCTATTTTTATGAGAATATGAATTATTTTGTTTTATGCTTTAAGTGCCTGTTTTAATCAATGCAATTATTTTATCAACCTATATACCTTGTCTTCTTGCCATTTGATCTCAAAACTTGGTGGTTGCTTGACATAGACCTTTTCATCTATTAATTTATTGAGAAATGCATATTTTACATCTAGTTGATGCACCTTCTATCCTTTGTATGCAACAATTCCAACCACTAGTCTTATGGTTTCAAGTCTAGAAAATGGGGCAAATACCCCATTGAAGTCAATTTTAGGCCTTTGAAGGAGCCTTTTTCCAACTAGCCTTGCCTTATACTTGGCTATCCCAAAATTTGGTCAAAACTTCCACTTATAGAACCACTTCACATCTATGAATTTCAGGGAAATAACACAAGGATATGTGAATTACTATGGTCGAAATTAATTTTAGAAGATTTGAGAATAAAGTGTGATGAACCAATGAGACTTTATATTGATAATAAGTCTGTTATTAGCATGTCCCTAACTTAGTTCAACATGATAGAACCAAATTGAAGTTGACAAAAAAATCATAAAAAAATAGATAATGGTCTTATTTGCACTCCATATATGTCCTTCCAAGACAACCTTGCAGATTTTCTAAAGAAAGGGTTGAACAACAATAACTTTGATAGAATTGTTTTCAAGATATGAATGGTTGATATACATTCACTACCTTGATGGGAGGTGTAAATAGTTAATTTTACTATTGTTATTTTTTAGTATTATTAGTAATTCATGTTTGGAACTTTAGTAAGACCAATTATGTTAAAATACTCCATTTAAAGATATTAGTGCTTGCATATTCATTATCACATAATAATATACAAATTTAAAACTTATATTCTTTATTTCACCAATGTGATTGTGATGAGGTATGTAGAGAGCTATTATATCATGCTTAATTCATTACTTCTTACATAATTGTGTACAAACTCAATTGAAGTATATTCACCCCCTCTATCAGTTCTCAATCTCGTGATGTCACATTTAAATTGTTTTTCAACTAACACCTTAAATTTTTTGAATTGAAATTCACTTTTATTATCCATTAAGTAAATCTACATATACTTGGTGAATTCATCTATGGCAGTTAGAAAATAACAGTTACTTCATAATGGCTTTACTTCTAATTACCCACATACATCTGAATGAAAAATCTCCAACTTTGCTTTGACTTCATAGACAAGTCATGCCTGAATGACTTCCTTATATGCTTGGGTACACATAATTCTTCATATAATTACTTTTTGATATGAAGAAGACCATACACCATTTTATTCATATGCATTAGACCCAAACTTCTAAAATTCATATGGCCATACCTCTAATGTCAAATTCAATTTTGATTCCCAATAGTGGTTAATGCAAGACATTCATGGTCAACCATGTTGATCATAATTTTGAAATTCCTAATGTTTGACAAATGTGCTTTCAATACTAATTTGGAATTTGCATTAAATACCTTCATCTCCTTGTCATCTAGCCTCATGATGTAGTTTTTATCAAGTAGTTGCCCAAACTAATTGGGTTATTTTCCATTGAAGGAACATATAACATATCGCTTATTATTTATTCTTGTCCATAATTACTCTTCACAAGAATGTTTCTCATGCCATCAGATGTGACTTTACTATTATCAACAAATTGAATTACTATTCTTACTGATTTATCAAGCTTGATAAACTAGTCTTTGTTCAGTGTCATGTGATTGATGCAACATGTGTCAAAATACCAAACCTTGGTTTTATCTAGTTCCAAAGATGTACTAGTGTAGCGGGGTATTCGTTACCTTTAGATTTATTGACTAAATCAAAAGTAAATCATACAATTCGAGTCGCCACCGCACTTCTATTTATCCAAAGGAAAGGTTAGAAAGCGAACAAAAACTGAGAAGTTTTATCAAATCAAAAACTAATAAAAATGTCAGAGATCTGGGTAAGTGAGTTGGTTATGCAATGGGAAGGTTTTAAGCATCCAAAACATCCTTAGTACTTTAAGGGAGCCCTTTTTACAAATGTTGTATGGTAGGTTGGTATTTGTGAAAAATATTTGTGCAAACATGATTGGGGAGATGAGAAGAGAATATACAAATTATTTACAATTTTGGTGTTTGAATGGATAAACCCATTGCCTACGTACCATCACAAAGGTAGGATCAAAACCTCGTAGTTCAGGGTAAAAATCTCAAAACAAGTTGGTGAATTGATTGGTCAAAAGCCTTAAGGTCTTTTGTTATCAAAGGGAAAAAACTCACCTAAACCACAAATCCACCATGTGAGGAGAGCTTCAACATACTAGTGAAGGATCCACCCTATAATAAGTGTGGAAGACTTATAGTCCAATCACTAAGGATACAGGTGAGGTTTATATCAACCACTATGATAACTCAAACCTAATAGCTAATGTCTATGAAAGCTTTGGCAAAAGTGGCCATTGGAACCACAAAACAATTTGGGTGAGTTGTATTTACAAATGAAAAGTATTCACAAAATAAAGTTAAAGTTGTCTTAAAGTTCAATTCAAAATAAGTGTTATGAAAAGAGTTTGAAAAAATCAAAGGCATAGTGCCTAGGTTTCTAGTCTTTGAAAACAATGTTAATGTTTGCACAAACAGTTTGGCTTGGGTTAGAGTGGAGAGAAGAAGAGAAGGGTTAGATTCTAAACATGCAAAGATTAGGGAAGAGAAATAAAAACACTTGGAGTTCCCTTCTTGAGATCATAAAGATGATTCAAGTTGCTCCTTTCCTTTGGACTTAGCAAGCAATAAGCAATTAACTCAAGCAATCAAGCAAATAATCAATCAAGCTCCTAGGATTCTCCAATTTGGATTTGTCTCTCTTATCTTGGATGCTCATGACAACGGTCCTTCTAATTAGCTCAAGTTTGGGATCCCTATCACAAGAACACACAAATCAAAAGGTTCCACAATGCAATAAAAAGAATGGACAAAGAGAGAGTTTAGAATAAGGTCCTTTTAATTCAACTTTCAAGATTAAGCATTCTAAAGGCATGAGGCCTAGTTGCTCTTCAACATATTTAGCATTCTAAAGACATGAGGCCTAATTGCTCTTCAAACTCCATTTAGCATAGGTAAGGTCCTAAATCTAAGTCCTTTCTCCATTTGCATTGGGTTCACAAATAAAAACAAGCACAAGACAATAGCATATACACAATAATGTGCTCAAGTGAGCAAAAGGCAAATGACATAAACATAAACATGAGCTCAAGTGAGCAAAGGGCAAAGACAAATGAATTAATGAGCAAGAAATTAAATTGCATTAAAGTAAATTGCAAGAATTAAATGCTTGAATTAAGAGTTAGTAATTAGTAGTTAGTGTTAGTGTGCCATAAGGCAATTTAGCCCTATGTTAAGCAATCGTAAGTGGACTAGTGTAGTAGTCACACCTATCTGAGGCCGGTCAATAAAACTATAGGCAAATAAACACAAGTTAGAGACCATGACTAGTAAGCAAAGCTCTTACAACTTGCCATGCCAAAAGAAAAGAAGAGTGACCTTGTATGGATTTAGGTTTTTTGCTTGACTAAGAAGCAACCTATCTTTGACACAAAGCAATTCACTTGATCTTTGATCAAGATGAATTTGATTTAGATCAAAGAAGGTTAAGCCTCTCATATGTCAAGGCTAACCACCAATCATTAACTCATTGGTCAAAAAGAAAAAGAAGAAGATGAAGATGGAAATGGAATTTACAAAAATGAAAAGTCAAATAACATAACCAACACACATTGATAAAAAATGAATGGAATCAACATCAATCAATGGTAAACAGAAGTGAGATGAAGCTTAGAAGTCAAGAAATAACAAAAATTAGGGTCCTTGAGGCAGGTGCAACATAACCAACACCAACCACCAACCATAGGGTTAAGGAGCCACGATGCTATGATCCTTGAGGCAGGTGCAATATGCAACGATATGATGCCATGAGGGATCTTAGGGTCAAAATTAGGGTCTTATAGCTTCCCCTATTTAAGGTCATTCTAGCCGGAGATATGAAGGTTAAAATCTTTGTCTCGACGTGGTAGAATGGGCTTAAATAATAACAAAGAGACGAATTTTTGTCTCTAAGAGACCTCATGATGCAAATATATGTATGCAAAAGTTAATACTCTGTGGGGATATGTGTCCACAAAGGAAAAAAGAAATTAGGAGAAACTGAAAAATCCAAAGGAGTAATACACTCACTAGGGAGACAGAGACTCTAGGGAGTAAAGGGTAAAAATGCGTGAGCAGGTCACAACTTGAAACTTGCTGGGAGACACGAGGGGATTCCATGAAAATAAATCTATGGAAAGACTTGAGCTGACGCAAAGATGCATGTATTGGGGAATGTGCCAATACAGCAAACTATCCACAAAGGATACTTTGAATAAAAATCTGGACTCGGATGGGGAATATCCAGAAGGGGATTCAGCCGAGGAAGAAACAATGAGATATTACCGGATACTGGGTAATAAACTCAAAGAGACATATGATCAAAACACCGGTATAAGGGTGAGAGAACAACATGCTCAGGGAGAAAGAATATTTAAGACCGGTATAAGGGTGGGAGATATCAATCGTCCAAAACATCTGAGGAAAACCTAAAAGGTATATTTCAATTTAAGAAAATCTGACTCCACAGGGAACAAAAAGTCATAATAAGGAGCAGAAAGGAAGGAACACCAGGGATACCGGTTACTGGGTATATAATAGGTGACCAACCAGGTGCGAATTAGGGAATATTTCCAAGACACTCATCATCCGAAAGGAGGGCTGGAAAAGCAAACTCGATTCAGGATGGACATTCGGTTCCATAAGGAAATACGAATCTTACTCAACCGGTGAAGAAAAAGACTTCGACTGAAGAGCGCATGAGATATATTATCTATTACCATCAGAACGTAGATAATATACTCGCATGGAAGATTATCTGCAACCGGTTATTGGGTTAATAAAGGATAAATCGACCGAAAGGAAAGGACATCGGGATACCGGCTACTGGGTATAAAATGATGACCAATCAAGGGGAGAAACAAATCATTACCAAACAAGGGTAAATGAAAGATAACTCGTTGGGGATAAATTGCTTGATCAAAGCAACTATCCAAGAGACATATCACCGACTACTGGGAGATATACTCAAAACTTGAAGGAATATCAATACTGAATATTGGATAGAGATAACCAACAAAGAGGGGATTACATCTACCGGTTACTGGGTAGGAAACCACAGAAGAGAATACTTGTCATCGGTTAGGATGAACGAGATCAAGGATTAACTCTACGAGGGAACAACATGGGGTTTACAACTACTGGTTACGGGTAGAAAACCACAGAAATAGGACTTACAACTACCGGTTACCGGGTAGAAGGCCACAACATCCGCTGGGGAGAGAATGAACAATTACTGTTTACTGAGCAATTGGTCACCTGAACTATAGGGGACTGCAGGGGAAATAAGAGGGGAGTTAATCTAGGAATAAACTAGAGAGACACATTGAAACAAGACTCAAACCCAATGAGGATATAACTCAAGGGAGTAATTTCATCCCAATAAATACTTTGGGAGGAAACCGAAACAATAATCATCCACGAGGACATAACTCAGTGGGGAATATAGGAGGAAAGATAGACGCTTTCTGCCTATGGGGGCTGACTCTATATGGAGAGATCAGACACCAACATCTGCTTGGGGAAATATGTATCACCAAATAGCAGGAGATATCAAGCAAAGATATATGGAAAAGAATGCAACATGAATATCTGAATGTTGTAAATATGCATGTATATGCGTGGTTTATGTATGATTAATATTGACAAACAGACATTTCTAACACAAACAGGTCCAAGAATCAGAGGACAGACATCTGGTACAACATCTCAAAAGAGAAAGCCAGGCCCACGAGATAAATCCAATCTGGTGGGGAACTTGAAATACTAGGAAACACCAATCACAACTGAGGATCGAACAGAGTTGCTACCGGGGCTCAAAGACTACTGTTAGGGGAACAAGTAGAGTCCGCCGTTACTACCATATGGTGGGGATCTTCCAACAGTACACAGAGATGTGGATAAGATCAGTCAGAGAAGAGATCTACTGGGGATCTTATCAAGGGGTGATGTGGAATTCTGTGGGGAACAACCACCAAACAGAAGCACATCAAATCAAACATCCATTTCTATCCACTGAGGGAAACACCTCTGTTGCGGAGAAGGAGAACCAGTCACTTCACTGGGGAGGAATCAACACATCTTCCTTGAAATTCCAACGCTAAACCTGGATCAGGTAAAGTCTCAGTTGGGGAAGCTATAGAGCCATTGGCAGGGGGCTTAACACGGATAAGATCTGTTGATTCCTTAGGATTGGCAGAGATTTTAGAAAACAAATAATGTAATCATCTCTGTTGTTTTAATATGTTGGGTTGAAGAAATTCAACATCTGGACCAACATGTCATGTACGATGTCACGACGTCAGGTCTGTGACATCGCACATGTGTAGGAAACTGAATTAATTAATTCAGTATATGTCATGGGATCAGCAAGGATATCTGGTGAATATCCTAACTCCCTTGTGAAGGCCTTGAAGACTAATTCAGAATATATATAGGCTCTAAATATGGAGATATATATGGAGAGAGATTAGGAACTTGAAGACCTTGTTTGTAGCAGAATTTTTCTGCTGAAGTTGTAACAGCAAAGAACAAGTCTGCTGCAATTTCTGAAGGCCCAAATCCAGTTGGGTGATTAGGTTATAAATAGCTGATTGTAATCTAGTTTTTGTAAGCCTCTTAGAATGAATTTTTAGGGGTGTGTGTAAGGTAAACCTCCCAATCTGTGGGAAGGTTACCATGTGTTTCTCAGTGGTAAACCTGAGAGTGTTTGTTACTCAAAGCCTGTAGGCAAGAGTAATTATGTTCTTGAATGAAGCTGTGAAGCAAGTTCAAGGTGTTTGCACATTACATTGTATTTGTAGTGATAGGAATGGAAACTGGAGGTTTCTATCTAGGAGTTCCTAGGTATAGATTGCATTGGGTAGGGATTAAGTGATGAGTTGTAAACGGGGGAGTTTAACTCTGAATTGATACTACTAATAGTGGATCTTCTTCCTGGCTTGGTAGCCCCCAGATGTAGGTCATGTTGGACTGAACTGGGTTAACAATTTCCTGTGTTTGTTTTCCTTCTGTATGATATAATCATGTCTGCCATAACTAAGCATGTATTCCAGTCTGTTCATCAAGATAATAGCAGACCTGATACATAGCCTTCTGTTGGAATGTCAATCAGAATGTTTTGACATTCATCAACAACAGCACATACTGTTTAATAAGCTGATGAATTCAGTTCAGTATGTAGTGAAGTCTGGAGTTCAAAAGCACACCAGACCTGGCCAAAAAGGATCTTTGTGAAACTGTCAAACTGGATGCCTTGACAGTTCTTCCTGTAAGCTGATACTGAAGTAGAGACTGGTTGGTCTTTTACAGTACAGCAAATTTAGCACAGTCTGTTTTCAGGAACCAAACAGACTTAGCATATGGTTCTGGACTTGGATGTCAAACGGAATGTTGTGACATTCACTCATGACTGCATATGCTAAATTGTTGGATGATTAGTTTTCTATTTCAGGATTTTTCTCAGGCTATTCTTCAGGAATTCACCAGCTGATCTAAAATCTAGGAAACTAACAACTAAGCTACAATTAATGAACCTGGCAAATAATCTATTTGTTGGCTCCTTAATAAGTGAAGATTAGTTTAACTTGTTACAACCTTTAATTTAGGAAATACAAGTACATGACCAACAAACAGGAACAAAGTAACAGATAATGTTCAAAACAGGATTGAGACATCGTGCTGATATCTGTGTAGGAAAACAACAGAAGTGAATGATAAGGTGCACATAACTAGGTGTCCCTCCATTCTAGGATGACATAGAAGGAGAGGTCGTGACACTGTGAAAAGGTGCACATTAGTACAGAGTGTAATAACTGTCTTGCTGTAATAGGTACAATGTTAGATCAGATGTCATGACTTGGAGTAGAACATCTGAATACTGACTACGCCAGAATTTCAATTGGTATCAGAGCAGGCATCCTGTTCTGTTTCTGGATGAGATCCATGGGTGATACTTTCTGGTATCTTGCAAGGAGTTATGTTAGTACTGATGCTGGAACCTGTGTAAGGTTCTGTAATTCCCTGAATGGTCCCTTGAAGTAGGTGGATGGACTGTTCATGACAGGAATGGTGTGTACCTGTCTCTGGAGGTTGGCAATTGGCCTGTGTGTGGGACAGCTGTGCCAGTACTAAATCACATTCAAACCTGGTATGGTCTTGGAGGCCAATCTGGTGAAGTGTGTGTTCATAGGTTGAGTTGTATTATGATTTCCGCTGCATAATACATGGCAAAACTCAAACTCTGATGTAGTTTCCCCTCATGTGGATGAAAGGCTGCTGTGTTCAAGATCTCATCATAATCTACTGAAGATGTCAAAGATACTTGAGTCCCCTCAAGTCCACTCATCATGACGTTCTCACTTCAGGATGGTAAGAGTCACTTAATCACTGATTCTCTTACTCTCTTGAGTAGTGTATATGAAGACCTTGAAAGGAAGGTTTGTTCTAAGGAGGTGGAACCAATGTTCTATGTGATGTTAGAACATGTTGTTCAACAAGTATGCAGCTACTGGTTGAAGAGCAGATGTTTTTAGGGTCCAAACAATGGGATAATTCTGTTTGGAACCTACTCCTGACCTGGAAGAGGAGACATCTGTGTGTGCTAAAGAGCAGGGTCAACTGGGTGTGTGCTCAAGAAGGTCATCCCTAGAAGATTGAGCTGGTTGAGATGTGACATTGTGCAATCTCCTGCTGTTAGGCTTCTCCCTGCAGTTTGATCAGGGTTGGATAGTTGTTCCCTGAAGTACTATGGTGTGTTGGAAGACAAGTCTCCTGGATGTTGGCAGTCAATAATGGGGTAACCTGACTGTGATATCATTTAAGGGGGTTATAACCATGAATCTTGGTATTCAAACACCACGTTCAGAAGTGGCAGTTCTTACTAGGAGTGAGAATATGAAGATTCAGAGGTTGGTTGAGGTAATATGCTCTAGCAATGCATATCTACTATTGACTGGTGATGTTTGTCTCACTAGTACTTATGGTCAGCTGAAGTCTGATTGGTGTGATTGGAGGAGTTAGTTGCCACTGGTAAGGGATGGTGGATGTCATGTTGAGACATTTGTGTACAATGCATGGATATTGGTGTGGAGTTTCCATGATTGTTAATTTGAGGAGGAGTTTTGGTTAACCTCCTCACGTTTGGTCAGCCTAGGGTCAGGTTGGCGGTTGACCTGTGTCACATGGGTTCTGGTTGATGTGTGACACATTTGCAAGGAAGGGTTCATCTCTCTCATTCCTAAGGGTGAATCTAATCTGGAAAGAGTCTCAAGACTATTAATGTGCTTGCAAGCAGAAGATGTTGACACAAGAAGAATATTTTCAAAGTATTCTTATGGTGGAAGTATCTGAAGGGATGATTGGGAAAGGATTTAAGATCAATGTCTACTTGTGCCAAGTGCAAGTGTTTAATTGATTATCCTTGGAGCTCAAGATAACTGATGTTCTTAAAGATGTTGGAACATCACTTCTTCAAGACCCTGTGCAGAATCACAGGAAGGACAGTACATTGGCTTATGATCTATCTCTTTGGTGGCAGCAAAAGCATATGATCTCTGAAAAGGTTTCCTGGCAAGAAACATGTTCAGCCTTGGTATGTACAAGAAGAAGAAGACATCATAGTCTTGATGGTGGTTACTTGGATCAGTTTATTTCTGATCTAGGTAAGGAAGTGCATTAGCTTATGCACACTGTGAAGTCAAGAACAAGTGGCAGCAGTCTTGACATCATGGAAACAGCCTTGCCTTAGGATGTGGAATCCTTGGTAGAGCTGAAGGGTTAGTTTCTAACTGGTCCTTCTGAAGACTCATACATCAGAGTGTCTGATGTCTTTGGAGAAGAAGCAGGGATTCATCAAGGTGTGAGCTTGGATGACTTAACTGCAAACCTGCAGGATGGAGGTTGTTTACTCAAACTTGGTTCAACAATCAAGTCTATGAGAACATTGAACTCTTGTTCTGTGAAGGGAGGAAGTTCTTTCAAGTGGCAGAAGAAGGAGCTGAATTCAACAGCTGGATGTCAAAACACAATGTTGTGACATTTGGTTCAACATCAGATTCTTAGTTGGTGAAGTGGCACATCAACTTGAGATAGAAAGGTCTACAGGGTTGCAGATTGGATACTTCAAAAAGCTTGAAGTTCAAGTCTCACTTGGAAGGTCAGAATATCTTTGGGAGAAGTCTGATAAACTTGGGTAGGTCAAAAAGCAGCATTTGACCTTTTCATATGAGGATTCATGAAGGAGGTAATCAACCAGTGGCAGTTGGTCTATCTCAGAAGTGAGTTCGAAGAATCAAGATAATCAACATAAGGCAGCTGGTTATTCTTGAGGAAAGTCTGAGACTAATTACTTTTGAGCAGAAAAGTAGCAAGTTGAAGACTAAAGGAGGTGTCTTCTATTCATCCCTTGGAGCTTGTGGTAGGAGTTCTGAGTCATCTATGGAAGATTATCTCATGTAATGGGATGAAAAGGTGTATGTCCCAACTTATGTCTGGGTTCTTCTTGATCAAGCTGGCGACTCAGTGATATTTGAAGACTATCAGATGGTGTTCCCTGTTATGTGTGAAGGATGTCCTAACGAATGTTAGAACATTTTGTGAAATGGCTTTCTGTTCTGGTTAGAAGAGAGATTGACACAGAGTGTGGATGTGTTCAACCAAGAGGGTTGAACAGAGGGTGCGCTCTTGAAGACATGAAGATGAGTCTTATGTTTTCCATTCATCAAGTGGGTTGAGTTCGTTTTGAATCAGGGAGAAGGTGAAGGTCCAACCATGTTGGATATGTGTGTGACCTCCAAGAGAGTAGGTTGTCCATGACAGGGCGAGTTGTGCCTTTGTGCTGCAAGCAATCACCAAGCTTGTGGTCTATGTGCTCTCAGATGACTAGATAGTTATCAGGATGCTGTGATGTATGTCAAGGCTGAGTGAGCAGAAGAATGTCTGACCGGATGTCATGACATTACCCTGGACATTGCTGTCAATTCCTTCTGAATCTTAAAGTCATTAGGAATTATGAAGGTGATGTGGCTAAGTCTGATAAACCAGAATAAGCCTGATGGCTACAGCTGTGTGGTACAGGGGGAGTAACCATCAACAAAGTGTGAAAAGTTGGCTGTAGCAGTGCTAGGTGTCAAGTCTCTACTGGAGGTATGACAGAGGTCTTGTTGAATACTGGCTGAATGCAGGAATGTTAAGACATCGAGTGCAACGTGTCTGACTGCATATATGGAATGGTCTCCATGCACTGGAACGGCTGTTTTGGAAAAGAAACAGTCAAGAGCTATAAAAGGTATTCAAAGATAGTCTGAGATTTTGTTGGTGAGTCTCTGACTGTTTCTCAGCAAAAATAAATGCATCTTGACCAAGCATTTATTTCTACCGGAAATTCCTAGGCACGGGCTGGACTATTTAAAGGATGCAATAGCCCTCTTCCTCACACAAGAAAAACACTCCATTCTCAGAATCATGGGGTATGTTAAGGTTTGGGCAAGCTGCGCCTGGATCTGGTTTTGTGAAGGGTTCCTTTACAAATGTTTAGCTAAAAAGGGGGAGAGAAATACAGTCCTAGGGCTGAGAATGTACCAGAAGAAAGCCAACTTTGGATGTGGCAGCAAACAGAAGTTGGCATCAGGCACAAAATCCACCAACTGGGGTTTCCACTTGTGTCCTGTGATCTGAGTTAAGAAGACAGTTGTGCCTTGTGATCTGAGTTACATTGTCTATGTACTCAGCATTACATATTCTTCTGGAAGCTCTCCGGTTGAGGGGAAGGGTTCTGGTACAACTGAGTATTGTCCCTCTTCTTCCCCATGTACACCAACTTTGGTGTTTGTGGTGGTGGAGCCAATGACGGAGATGAAGAGCATTCCCAAATTGGGATGTTTTGTCAAGTATATTGCTTATTTGTTTTAGCTAAAATTTGCCAAAGGGGGAGATTGTTGATTCCTTAGGATTGGCAGAGATTTTAGAAAACAAATAATGTAATCATCTCTGTTGTTTTAATATGTTGGGTTGAAGAAATTCAACATCTGGACCAACATGTCATGTACGATGTCACGACGTCAGGTCTGTGACATCGCACATGTGTAGGAAACTGAATTAATTAATTCAGTATATGTCATGGGATCAGCAAGGATATCTGGTGAATATCCTAACTCCCTTGTGAAGGCCTTGAAGACTAATTCAGAATATATATAGGCTCTAAATATGGAGATATATATGGAGAGAGATTAGGAACTTGAAGACCTTGTTTGTAGCAGAATTTTTCTGCTGAAGTTGTAACAGCAAAGAACAAGTCTGCTGCAATTTCTGAAGGCCCAAATCCAGTTGGGTGATTAGGTTATAAATAGCTGATTGTAATCTAGTTTTTGTAAGCCTCTTAGAATGAATTTTTAGGGGTGTGTGTAAGGTAAACCTCCCAATCTGTGGGAAGGTTACCATGTGTTTCTCAGTGGTAAACCTGAGAGTGTTTGTTACTCAAAGCCTGTAGGCAAGAGTAATTATGTTCTTGAATGAAGCTGTGAAGCAAGTTCAAGGTGTTTGCACATTACATTGTATTTGTAGTGATAGGAATGGAAACTGGAGGTTTCTATCTAGGAGTTCCTAGGTATAGATTGCATTGGGTAGGGATTAAGTGATGAGTTGTAAACGGGGGAGTTTAACTCTGAATTGATACTACTAATAGTGGATCTTCTTCCTGGCTTGGTAGCCCCCAGATGTAGGTCATGTTGGACTGAACTGGGTTAACAATTTCCTGTGTTTGTTTTCCTTCTGTATGATATAATCATGTCTGCCATAACTAAGCATGTATTCCAGTCTGTTCATCAAGATAATAGCAGACCTGATACATAGCCTTCTGTTGGAATGTCAATCAGAATGTTTTGACATTCATCAACAACAGCACATACTGTTTAATAAGCTGATGAATTCAGTTCAGTATGTAGTGAAGTCTGGAGTTCAAAAGCACACCAGACCTGGCCAAAAAGGATCTTTGTGAAACTGTCAAACTGGATGCCTTGACAGTTCTTCCTGTAAGCTGATACTGAAGTAGAGACTGGTTGGTCTTTTACAGTACAGCAAATTTAGCACAGTCTGTTTTCAGGAACCAAACAGACTTAGCATATGGTTCTGGACTTGGATGTCAAACGGAATGTTGTGACATTCACTCATGACTGCATATGCTAAATTGTTGGATGATTAGTTTTCTGTTTCAGGATTTTTCTCAGGCTATTCTTCAGGAATTCACCAGCTGATCTAAAATCTAGGAAACTAACAACTAAGCTACAATTAATGAACCTGGCAAATAATCTATTTGTTGGCTCCTTAATAAGTGAAGATTAGTTTAACTTGTTACAACCTTTAATTTAGGAAATACAAGTACATGACCAACAAACAGGAACAAAGTAACAGATAATGTTCAAAACAGGATTGAGACATCGTGCTGATATCTGTGTAGGAAAACAACAGAAGTGAATGATAAGGTGCACATAACTAGGTGTCCCTCCATTCTAGGATGACATAGAAGGAGAGGTCGTGACACTGTGAAAAGGTGCACATTAGTACAGAGTGTAATAACTGTCTTGCTGTAATAGGTACAATGTTAGATCAGATGTCATGACTTGGAGTAGAACATCTGAATACTGACTACGCCAGAATTTTAAGATCCATCGCAAAAGAAACTCTACTGGGGGAACCTATCAAAGGGGAGATATGGAACTATATGGGGAACAACCACTACACAGGAGTTTCAATAATCAACACATTTCCTCATATCTGCTGGAGAGAAAAAAATCCCTGCCGAGGAGAAGGAAACCACTACTCCGCTGGGGAAAGACTGCTAACGACTGAACTGGGGATAACCTGTAGGCGAGCATGCTAGAGATAATCTGCTTGACGAACAAATTGGGGAAGTCTAATGTGAGCAACCCTGCTGAGGACAAGCAAACTTGCTGAGGAAAATGTATGTGAATCCACTGGGATAAGCTACAAACCAACCTGCTAAAAATTTCCACCCATGCTGGGAACTTTTGATCACTCAGTGGGAGATTTGCACTCACAATGAGGGAAGATTCACTTCCTCGAAAAGGATAACATGTCAAATTTTTATCAAATTATACGGGATTTTAGGTCAGTCCACACAAGGGATGACAACCATATATTTGATAAAACACAAATGCTAGGCTCAAACTCGCTGAAGAGTTGAGGATATTAGAAGACCAAGGCCAAAACTCCCGACTCTCTGGGGAATTTGGTGGTGTATCACCCTCTTCTGCGTTCACTGAGGAGACAACCTGAAAGATGATACAAATATGCTAGGAATATGAACAAATGTCTTACCCTTTTGGAGATCATACTATCCTTGGGAGAGCACTGAAGACGTTTAAATTATCCTTTCAGTCCTTGTGAATGTTCACTTTGTTTAAAAACAGTTTTATAAAAACTTGATTTGTTTAAAACAATGATATTTATCAATTAAAACATGCAAATATTTGTTAAGCAGAAACAAATAAGAGTGAAAAGGAGTGGATAAAGGCTCAAATTTATTTGATGGAATGGTAGTCTGCAAATGACAAGACTCCATGGATCTTTACAAATTTGAAATTGGTGATATATATTGGAAAATGGGCTACATTGAACATAATGACCATTTCTCCACCAACTATGAATCCAATGTATTTGCAGCTTCAGTTGACGATGACTAAGCGAGAATCTTTGACAGAAGATGGTTGTGGAACAAAGTATTGTCAGAATGCAGTTACTTGCCAAATCCCTAATTTTTGCCTAGATTGCCCCAGGGTGAGGTACTCAATCTAGAGGGATATATATATATATATATATATATATATATATATATATATATATATATATATATATATATATATATATATATATATATATATATATATATATATATATATATATATATATATATATATATATATATATATTCATTTTTTTATGTCTCTAACTTTTGCCTGGACCGCCCTTTCGGGTTTTGAATCCACCGAGACGCTCATTTTTGCCTAAGTCGCCCTTTCGGGTTTTCAACTTAGCGAGCCATTCTGTTTTTATTTTAGGCGAAATATTTCTTGACTGTATCTGAATTCACAGGACGAGTGAAATCCTCCCCATCCATAGTTGTAAGTATCAAAGCACCGCCTGAAAAGACTCTCTTAACAACATATGGACCTTCATAGTTTGGAGTCCACTTGCCCCTGAAATCGGGCGCGAAAGACAAGACTTTCTTAAGCACGAGGTCACGTTCTCGGAACACACGAGGCTTGACCTTCTTGTCAAAGGCTTTCTTCATCCTTTGCTGATATAACTGACCATGGCACATGGCAGTTAATCTCTTCTCTTCAATCAAATTCAGCCGGTCATAACGACTCTGAACCCATTCGGCCTCAGTCAACTTGGCATCCATCAAGACTTTCATTGATGGGATCTCAACCTCCACGGGGAGCACAACCTCCATGCCATAAACAAGAGAGAAAGTGGTTGCCCCTGTTGAAGTGCGGACAGATGTACGATAACCATGCAAAGCAAATGGCAGCATCTCATGCCAATCTTTGTATGTAACAACCATCTTCTGAATAATCTTCTTGATGTTCTTGTTAGCAGCTTCAACAACCCCATTCATCTTGGGTCTATAGGGAGAAGAATTATGATGTGCAATCTTGAACTCGCTACACAACTCCTTCATCATCTTATTGTTCAAGTTAGATCTATTATCAGTAATGATCTTGTCTGGCACACCATAACGACATATAAGTTGATTCTTGATGAACTTCACAACCACCTGCCTGGTCACATTTGCATATGATGTCGCTTCAACCCACTTGGTGAAGTAATCAATTGTTACGAGAATAAATATGTGATCATTGGACGCCTTTGGCTCTATCATGCCAATCATGTCAATTCCCCACATGGAGAAAAGCCATGGTGAGGAAATCACATTCAGAAGTGTCAGGGGAATATGAATCTTATCTGCATAAATCTGACACTTATGGCATTTCTTCACATATTTGCAGCAGTCAGACTCCATTGTCAGCCAATAGTAGCCTGCTCTCAACATCTTCTTTACCATGGCATGTCCATTGGAATGAGTACCAAATGAACCCTCATGGACTTCATTCATTAACAGGTCTGCTTCGTGTCTATCCACGCATCTGAGCAGAACCATGTCAAAATTCCTCTTGTAAAGCACATCGCCATTGAGGTAGAAATTGCCAGATAATCTCCACAAAGTCTTCTTGTCTTTAACAGATGCCCCAAGCGGGTAAGTCTGACTCTGAAGAAAACACTTGGTATCATAATACCATGGCTTATCATCTTTCACTTCTTCGACTGCAAATACATGAGCTGGTCTATCCAAGCGCATCACAGTAATGTTGGGGACTTCATTCCAGAATTTCACCACAATCATAGAAGCAAGCGTAGCAAAGCATCTGCCATCCGATTTTCATCTCGAGGAATATGATGGAAGTCAACCTCAGTAAAGAAAGTTGAAATCCTCCTCGCATAATCTCTGTATGGGATGAGGCCAGGCTGATTCGTCTCCTATTCACCCTTAATCTGATTAACAACAAGGGCCGAATCACCATAAACATCAATATGCTTGATCCTAATATCAATACATTCTTCCAAACCCATAATACAGGCCTCATGGTCCGCCGTATTATTCGTGCATTTGAAAGTTAGTCTTGCTGTAAAAGGAAAATGGGTGCCCTGAGGAGTAATAATCACTGCCCCAATACCATTTCCATATTGATTTACAGCGCCATCCAACACCATGCTCCATCGAGAACCAGGCTCTGGCCCTTCATTGAGCGTAGGCTCATCACAATCTTTCATTTTCAAATACAGAATCTCCTCATCTGGGAAGTCGTACTAAACAGGCTGATAATCCTCAATTGATTGATGTGCCAAGTGGTCAGCCAAGATACTACCTTTAATAGCTTTCTGCGCTCGATACTCAATGTCATACTCAGATAACAACATCTGCCAACGGGCAATCCTCCCAGTTAAAGCAGGCTTCTCAAAGATATATTTGATTGGATCCATTTTGGATATCAACCAAGTCGTATGATTCAACATATACTGGCGTAAGCGCTTAGCAGCCCAAGCCAAAGCACAACATGTCTTCTCAAGCATTGAGTATCGAGACTCACAATCAGTGAACTTCTTACTCAGATAGTAGATGGCATATTCTTTCTTCCCTGATTCATCTTGCTGACCCAATACACAACCCATAGAGTCTTCAAGAACTGTCAAGTACATAATCAAGGGTCTCCCTTCCACAGGCGAAGACAAAATCGGAGGCTCAGACAGATACTCTTTGATACTGTCAAAAGCTTTCTGGCAATCCTCGGTCCAATCATGACGCTGATCTTTCTGGAGGAGCTTGAATATTGGCGCACATGTGGCAGTCATGTGGGATATAAATCTGGAAATATAATTAAAGCGGCCAAGAAAACCTCAGACTTGCTTCTCAGTTTTGGGTGCAGGCATCTCTTATATTGCTTTGACCTTGGCAGGATCAACTTCAATACCTCTTTCACTGACAATAAAGCCCAATAACTTGCCGAAACGGACTCCAAATGTACACTTGTTAGGATTCATACGAAGTTTGTACTTCCTCAAACGCTGAAAAAGCTTCAACAAGTGCTCAACATGCTCAACCTCCGTTCTCGACTTTGCAATCATATCATCAACATACACCTAGATCTCCTTGTGCATCATATCATGAAATAGGGTAGTCATAGCTCGTTGATACGTGGATCCGGCGTTCTTCAAACCGAAGGGCATCACTCGATAACAGAATGTTCCCCAAGGTGTGATGAATGTTGTCTTCTCCATATCCTCGGGTGCCATTTTAATCTGGTTATAGCCGGAAAATCCGTCCATAAATGAGAAGACATTGAATTTAGCTGTATTATCTACCAACATGTCAATGTGTGGTAGAGGAAAATCATCTTTCGGACTAGCTTTATTCAAGTCTCTATAGTCCATGCACATTCAGACTTTTCCATCTTTCTTAGGCACAGGCACAATATTGGCCACCCATTGAGGATATGTAGAAGTCACCAGAAACCCCGCATCAATTTGCTTCTGAACTTCTTCTTTAATCTTCACTGCCATGTCAGGATGAGTCCTTCTGAGCTTCTGCTTCACAGGCACACACTCAGGCTTCAAAGGCAGGAAATGTTGCACGATATCAGTATCTAGACCAGGCATGTCTTCATATGACTAGGCAAAGACGTCGACATATTCTCGTAGTAACTCAATCAACCCCTTCTTCACAAACTCTTCCAGGAGTGCCCCAATCTTCACTTCGCGAACACAATCTTCAGACCCCAAGTTGACTGTTTCCAGATTCTCAAGATGTGGTTGAATGATCTTCTCTTCGTGCTCAAGTAGACGGGTGACCTCATCAGGAATCTCTTCAACATCATCTTCTTCTGCCTCAAATACAAGGAACTCAAAGTTGGGGATGGTGTTGGATCATTATGTTCAATGGGTTTGATCAACCTGCATAATGATTTTGGATATAAAAGAGATTTTAGAATTCAAACAAAGCAAATCATTATGCAGATAAAAAGATTGATTTTATTCTCTTTTTAGGGTTTTATGTGATCACCAGTTTCATGCAAAAAGCAAAAAGTGAAAATAATTTGGGAAAACAAACATTTAACATGTAATTATTGAATGAATATCATTGTATTAATGGGCCAACAATGTCATCACTTCTCCTTTTGGCACGGGAGAAGGGTTTTTAAATAAAAATGAACATTACATGGACTTATGGACAACTGTTGGAACATCCACAACGACCCAATTATTGCAGACTCCTCCAGGGATGACAAAGTTACCAGAATCTTCCTCTGCGTCATCTTCTACTATAGCAGAAGCCTCTTGGTCTTTGACCGTGTGGATGAAACCACCACTCTGAAACAACCCATGCTTGTTGAAAGTGCCTGAAGAGTACCCTATGCCAGCCCGAGATTTATTGTCTTCCAGCTTAATCATCTGTCCTAAACCAGTAGTTGCGCCATGCTCAATGGCCAACTTCGCATCATTGTAGGACACAAATGAAGAAGTTCCTTTCTTAGAAGGCTCAGCAATAGACAAGGCTTGGAACGGCGTCCCAACCTCATCCTCAGCATCGATGTAAGAAAAGGAAGACAAATGGCTTACCAAGAGAGCCTTTTCTCCCCCTGCCACCACCAACTTCTTGTTCTTCACGAACTTCAACTTTTGGTGTAAGGTGGATGTCACGGCGCCTGCCTCGTGAATCCATGGTCTGCTAAGCAAACAACTATATGATGGGTGGATATCCATGACTTGGAAAGTGATATGGAAATCACTAGGTCATATCTTGATTGGGAGCTCAACCTCGCCAATCACAGTTTTCCTGGATCCATCAAAAACTTTCACCACCACTCCACTCTGCCTCATGGGAGGCCCTTGGTAAGAAAGTTTCGCCAGAGTGGATTTTGGCAACACATTCAACGATGATCCCGTGTCTACTAGCACATTAGACAAGGCATCATCCTTGCAGTTCATTGAAATGTGTAGTGCCAAATTGTGGTCCTTTCCCTCCTCGGGAAGATCAGCATCGCAAAAACTCAGGTTGGTAAAAGTAGTTATGTTTGCAAGAATGCTATCAAACTGTTCTATTGTGACATCATGATCTACGTATGCCACGTCCAACACCTTCTGCAAAGCTTCATGGTGTGGCTCGGAGTTCATCAACAAAGACAACACATATATCTTTGAAGGCATTTGTAGCAGCTGATCTACAACATTGTACTCGCTCCTCTTGATGAGCCTCAACATCTCATCACAGTCCTCTCTCAATATGCCATTCTGGCCAACAGGGACAGGAGCTCTAACAGCAACGGCAGGTTTGTTAATAACAAGTGCCAGATTCAGAGAAGTAGAAGAAGTCCCCACAGGACGGGCAACACTATCAGCAACATCAGTTCTTCTCATGTCAACCTGGGGTTTCGGCGGCGCCGAGAAAACACGACCATTGCGGGTTAAACCACTGACATCAAAAATACTTGTCACAAAAGTGGAGGGCAGAGGCACCTCCTTCCCATCTTCTAATGCAACTGCATTATATCGATAGGGAACAACCTTCTCTGAAGAGTATGGAACAGGGCCAACTGGCTTAATAACGAGAGTAGGAGAGGCCTTCTTCTTGCTGCCATCATATCTGAAAACAACGGGTTCGGGCAATCTGAACACAGGGGATATAACATTAACTTCATCCTCATCACGATTTTGAAGTATCTCGATCACACACTGATCCAGCATTTCTTGGATGTCTTTTCTGACTTGGCGACATCCTCTCTCATTGACATTGCACACTCAGCATCTGTCATGGTCATGCTCGTAGTGACTGTATCCACATAATAGTCAATGCATCTCGACCAACGATTGTCTGATATGGCTGACATATCGGACCTTGTATTTGCCAGGGCAACCCTGAACCATATTAACAGTAGATTTCCCATGCTCGGGCAATGGGTTCTTCTTAACATTAGGACCTATGTCCTCGAAAAACAAGATATCGCTTCTAACAAGGTCTTGAACCTTGGTCTTGAGAGGGTAACAATTCTCCACATCATGTCCGGGAGCACCAGAATGATAAACGCAGTGAAGCTCGGGCTTGTACCACCACTGAGAGGGTTAATCGGTACAGCAGGTGGGTCACGTGGAGTGATCATCTTCCTTTCAATCAAGGAAGGATATAGCTTTGCATAAGTCATTGGAATATGATCAAAACCGACCCTCTTCCTATCATAGCTAGTGTTGGTTTGATTGTTGTTTCGAGGCTGGTAGGTCTACTGTTGCGGACGATGCTGTTGTTGTTGATATTGCTGATGTTGTTGTTGTTGGCTCTGATGCTGATACTGTTGATTTTCTCTGAATGCAGGTGCTATATGAGCCACCCGGTACTGTTTACTGGCAGGACCTATAATCTTCCTCTTCATAGAGGGTCTTCTTTGTTTGACATGGGAGGATACAACATGTGCCTATCCATCTTTCTTCTTGGTAAACGCCCCATAACGTTTGGTAGAAGAGCCTTCTTCCCTGGTCAGGCGCCCTTCCTTGACTCCCTCCTCTTGTCGCATCCCTATGCTCACCATCTCGGTGAAGTCAGAGGGAGCGCTAGCGATCATCCGCTCATAGTAGAAAGAACTTAAAGTCTTGAGAAAGATCTTCGTCATTTCCTTCTCTTCGAGCGGAGGCACAATCTGTGCAGCCAATTCACGTCACCTCTGGGCATACTCCTTAAATGTTTCCTTCTCCTTCTAGGACATAGCCCTCAGTTGGTCCCTATCGGGAGCCATATCAACGTTGTACTTGTACTGCTTGACGAAAGCTTCGCCAAGGTCGTTGAAGGAGCGAATATTCACACTATCTAAGCCCATATACTATCCCAATGCGGCGCCGGACAAGCTGTCCTGGAAATAGTGGATGAGGAGTTGATCGTTGTCGGTCTAGTTGATATCTTGCATGCGTACATCACAAGATGGCTGAGCGGGCAAGTGTTTCCTTTGTAATTTTCAAAGTCAGACACTTTGAATTTGATAGGAATCTTGACATTTGGTACGAGACATAGCTCAACAGCAGATTTGCTGAAGAGGTCCTTCCCTCTTATAGTTTAAGTTCCTTGCGCAGCTCAAGGAATTGATCATTCATAGCGTCCATTTTCTCGTACACATCTGGGCCCTCAGATAGCTCAGAGTGATAAATGGTATCATCAACTCTCGGCAAAGTATGCACAATTGGAGGTGGCACAGCAAGGACCGGGCTAGATGCCGACAGAGAAGCAAATGTAGGGGCGGGACCCTCTGGAAGAAAATTAGCGAGCATCCCCCAGGGAAACCCGACTGGCATAACAGACGGAGCAAAGTGAGCACTGGCAGCATGCACGGTAGAGGCAACAACCTCTAAGATGACCGTCCTCTGGGGAGGAGTTTAAGGTGTTGGAGAAGACTGGCTTTGGGCGGCCAAGAATGACTTCATCAGGGCAGTCAATCTTACCACTTCCTCCTTGAGTTCTCTGTTTTCTTGCTCGAGGTGATCCATTAGCTTTGAAGAGTTGGCTCTGGTGTAGTACCGGTGCGTCAGCTTGTCTTCAAAATAAATGAAGAACACAGAGTTAGACCACTGATTAAGAAGCCCTGGAACAACACCTGCTTATGCGTATGATGCATGCAATGCTTATGCATATGATTTTATTTTTAATCAGAGGAACTTTTAGAGATCTATTTGCAAATATCTGGAAAATATTAATCATTTAGACATATAATGGAATAATCATATAATATCTGGAAATTTTTTTACACCAAAGAAGTACAATACAAGAGAGAAGGAAAATAAACATCATATGGAACCCTAGAAACAATCGTCCAAAGCTCTCGAGACCAGAAGATAAGCTGCACGAAGCCTCTTCACCTCTCTCTCATTGGCTGCCTCCATATCTGCTTTCTCCTTGGCGAGTCGATCATACTTCCTCTTCCAAAACCTGGATGACTGAGGAAGAAGAGAAGTGACCACATCATCAGGCTCGTCGATAACCTGATGCTCCAGAAATTCTATCAAAGCATCCTTATCTCTGAGTTGCTGAAGTAGCTCATCTCGCTCACGGACCCAAGCACGCGAACGGTCTTCATCTCTCAACTCCTCTACTCCTTGGTTATGGAGGGTTGAAGGCCCAACCATAACCATAGGTGTAGGTCTCGGATAGTCATAGGGCATGCGGTACTCAGAAGCTCTCTTCCTCACCCACGAGGTGTAGGGTTCCAAAGCAATACAATTCTTTGGACCAAGCTCTTTCCTTCCCTTCCTATGAATCTTGCGCCAAGCACGGACCATCCCGCCCTTCAAGTTTTGGGGATCTTTACCCTCTTGAAAGAACACACCTTCTAACAGAATGTTATTAGGTTTATCTTTTAAGGGGAACCCAAGCTAACGACGTGCCAAAATAGGGTTGTAGTTAATCCCACCACATGTACCAAGAAGAGGCACATTGGAGAATTCACCACAAGAGTCAATAATATGCACACCATCATATACACAGTTGTACCAAAAGATATCGTCATTAGTGAGAGACATAAGTCTCGTAGACCACCGTAGACATCCTTTGTTCTCCTTGAAGGCGAGCGTCTGAGGCAAGTGCGAAATAAACCACTTGTACAACAGAGGCAAACAACACACAATGGTACCACCACCCTTTGCATTCCTCATATGCAAAGAGAAATAAGTTTCACCCAACAGAGTCGGAACGAGATTAAGAGTAGAGAAAATCCTAATAGCGTTCACATCCACAAAATTGTCGATGTTGGGGAATAACACCAGCCCATAGATGAGAAGTACAAATATGGCCTCAAAGGCGTCCTCACTCATGGCCTTCCCAAAGTAAGTAGATTGAGCAATGAGGAAATCAGATGGGAGACCTTAAATTCCACCTTTGGTAGTCATATGAGCACCAATAACAAATTCATCTATGTGCAACAGATCAGCGATCTCTTGGGAAGAAGGAACACTCTCCAAGCCACTGAACGACAACTGATCTAGGATAGGTATACCCACAAGATAGGCATACTCCTCAAGTGTAGGCAAAAGCTGGAAATCCGGAAAAGTGAAGCAACGGTACAGAGGATCATAGAACTACACCAACACACTCATCAGACCTTCATCCACCTGAGTAGCAAGAATAGACAGAAGCTTCCCCTGGAGAGCTTTGAACTCCAAGGGATCTAATACATAGGATGTCAAACTCCTTAACTCTTTTAAGTCGGGTTGTTTGAAACTGTACTTCTTTGTATTCCTTCTTTGCTTATCCATGTCTGAAAATTTGCAAATAGACCTCTTAAGTTCCTTGAAAATCTTCTCATTGTGGATGATATGGATGCAAATGAGTGCATGAATGCATGAATGCAACAATCACACTCAAGGACCAAGCAAATCACACCACACAAAGGTCACGGGAAGGATCAAGTCATCCTTAATATCAATCATCCATTTTGGTGGATTATGGTTTACACCTTATCAACACCCAAGTTCCATTGATATTAAGGATATACAAGAACGAATCAACCGTGAATCAAGGGTTTGTTGCAAGTCACGAGCGTGGAGTCTCAGTTAAGAACCACCCAAAGGGAGTGTACTATGGTTAAACCTGACAATCATGTTCTAAAAGAGGTTCCCATAGTCATCATCCCATCTTTCGGATATTATCGGATAAACGATTACTTGTATTCCAAAAACATTCTCAAGAGAGACTCTTATGAGTGTAATATCGCACAACAATCGTATCAAATCTTACACTTGAACGATCTTCGCACTACGTCCTAAAATAGGCCAAGATGGGCTAGATAATCTAAGGTCCTTGGCTTCTAAGGCATACATTGGAAAGAGTAATGCCTAACCACGACTACTCGTGTGACATTATTGATCCCAACATAACCTCCACCAAGTGAATGGGCTTACAAGTCAACTTGCTAAGGAATAACTCCACACAAGTCAACAAGACTATGCCATTCTCCTATCATAAGTGCACTCGAGTTCGGGTATAGAACTCATCTCACAAGAGACCACCAAGCACACAAGCAATTGATATATCAAGCAAATCAATCATTACAAACAATACAGTCATCCCAAATTTGCACAAAAATATGTCACAAATAAATATAAACATACAATACAACAAAGGTAAAAAGTAGGCAAAACCCACTAGGCAAACTGTATAGCTTCCCTAGTAGAGTCACCACTTTTCTGTAGCGGGGTATTCGTTACCTTTAGATTTATTGACTAAATCAAAAGTAAATCATACAATTCTAGTCGTCACCGCACTTCTATTTATCCAAAGGAACGGTTAGAAAGCGAACAAAACCCGAGAAGTTTTATCAAATCAAAAACTAATAAAAATGTCAGAGATTTGGGTAAGGGGGTTGATTATGCAATGGGAAGGTTTTAAGCACCCAAAACATCCTTAGTACTCTAAGGGAGCCCTTTTTACAAATGTTGTATGGTAGGTTGGTATTTGTGAAAAATATTTGTGCAAACATGATTAGGGAGATGAGAAGATAATATACAAATTATTTACAATTTTGGTGTTTGAATGGATAAACCCATTGCCTACGTACCATCACAAAGGTAGGATCAAAACCTCGTAGTTCGGGGTAAAAATCTCAAAACAAGTTGGTGAATTGATTGGTCAAAAGCCTTAAGGTCTTTTGTTATCAAAGGGAGAAAACTCAACCTAAACCACAAATCCACCATGTGAGGAGAGCTTCAACATACTAGTGAGGGATCCACCTTATAATAAGTGTGGAAGATTTATAGTCCAATCACTAAGGATACAAGTGAGGTTTATATCAACCACTATGATAACTCAAACCTAATAGCTAATGTTTATGAAAAGCTTTGGCAAAAGTGGCCATTGGAACCACAAAACAATTTGGGTGAGTTGTATTTACAAATGAAAATTATTCACAAAATAAAGTTAAAGTTGTCTCAAAGTTCAATTCAAAATAAGTGTTATGAAAAGAGTTTGAAAAAATTAAAGGCATAGTGCCTAGGTTTCTAATCTTTGAAAACAATGTTAATGTTTGCACAAAAAGCTTGGCTTGGGTTAGAGTGGAGAGAAGAAGAGAAGGGCTAGATTCTAAACATGCAAAGATGAGGGAAGAGAAATAAAACCACTTGGAGTTCCCTTCTTGAGATCATAAAGATGATTCAAGTTACTCCTTTCCTTTGGACTTAGCAAGCAATAAGCAATTAACTCAAGCAATCAAGCAAATAATCAATCAAGCTCCCAGGATTCTCCAATTTGGATTTGTCTCTCTTATCTTGGACGCTCATGACAATGGTCCTTCTAATTATCTCAAGTTTGGGATCCCTATCACAAGAACACACAAACCAAAAGGTTCCACAATGCAATAGAAAAAATGGACAAAGAGAGAGTTTAGAATAAGGTCCTTTCAATTCAACTTTCAAGATTAAGCATTCTAAAGGCATGAGGCCTAGTTGCTCTTCAACATATTTAGCATTCTAAAGGCATGAGGCTTAGTTGCTCTTCAAACTCCATTTAGCATAGGTAAGATCCTAAATCTAAGTCCTTTCTCCATTTGCATTGGGTTCACAAACAAAAACAAGCACAAGGCAATAGTATATACACAATAATGTGCTCAAGTGAGCAAAAGGCAAATGGCATAAACATAAACATGAGCTCAAGTGAGCAAAGGGCAAAGACAAATGAATTAATGAGCAAGAAATTAAATTGCATTAAAGTAAATTGCAAGAAGTAAATGCTTGAATTAAGAGTTAGTAATTAGTAGTTAGTGTTAGTGTGCCATAAGGCAATTTAGCGCTATGTTAAGCAATCGTAAGTTGACTAATATAGTAGTCACACCTATCTGAGGTCGGTCAATAAAACTATAGGCAAATAAATACAAGTTAGAGACCATGACTAGTAAGCCAAGCTCCTACAACTTGCCATGCAAAAAGAAAAGAAGAGCGGCCTTGTATGGATTTAGGTTTTTTGCTTGACTAAGAAGCAACCTATCTTTGACACAAAGCAATTCACTTGATCTTTGATCAAGATGAATTTAATTTGGATCAAAGAAGGTTAAGCCTCTCATATGTCAAGGCTAACCACCAATCATTAACTCATTGGTAAAAAAGAAAAAGAAGAAGATGAAGATGGAAATGGAATTTACAAAAATGAAAAGTCAAATAACATAACCAACACACATTGATAAAAAATGAATAGAATCAACATCAATCAATGGTAAACAGAAGTGAGATGAAGCTTAGAAGTCAAGAAATAACAAAAATATTTTTGGTATTTTTTGGAATTAAAATAATACATGAAATAAAATGAACAAATAAAGGTCAAACTTCAAATCCAATTCAAATCGACTTGGAAAAGTCCAATTGGATCATCATAAGTCTAACATGGTCAAACAAGGTTTGACAAAAATTTTCATCATTTTTTGAAAACAGAAACTACTTTTAAACAATTAAAAATGAATAAAAATAACATAATTGGACTAAAATATCAAATAAATCCCAAATCAATTAAGAAATTGATGAGAATATTTTTCATAGATTCATCATCAACCAAAGATGTTAAGAAAATATTTTTGGCATTTTTGAATGTTAAAAAGTATTTTAAATGAATTAAAAACAATCAGAAATAAAATAATTCAAATATTAAATTGAATCATAAAAATAATTAAAAATCATTTTTAGAAACTAGAATTTAAGAGATTTTTTTTGCAATTGGTCCCATATTTTTGTGATTCCAAATAAAGAAGTTATGAATTTTTAAAATAAGATGGAATAAAAGAAAATTAAAACAGAAATTAAAAATAGCAAAAATCCTGAGGCGTCAGATCCACTTCATTAATTGACGTGGCTAATCTTGTGGATGAGAAGCGCACGTTCATGGTGATCCTTAGTCAACAGCGTGGCACATGGATTTAAATAAAGTCATAACAATGAAGCACTAGGATTAGATCTGGACACGTGGATCCAAGGGCTGAGGCTAGGACGCGTGGGGACAGTGGTGGAAACCACCGTCTTCTCCGGTGAGAAGGCCAGTTCCGACCACCAGTTGCAGGTTTTCAAACCTCAACCATAGCACGCGATCTATATACCATTTGAAAGCTAGGGTGATGTACATCACCCCTGTGACCTTAGTTTTTGCTCAAGACTCTCATGGAAGGAGAAATATGAGATGGAAAAACAAGGTACTCAATCTGAACTTGTTCAATTCACAAAATTAAGATCACAAATCAATTGCCTCTCACATGAGGACTTCAGAGATGCCAACCAATACAATTAATGTTTAATATTGAAAGAGATTCGAAGGAAAACAATTGGAGTGAAAACCTTTGAAGTGCAGTTTGTGTGATCTTTATCCAATCCAAATCTTCAGTGCAACTTGATCTTGAAGTAACAAGGAAGCAAGGCTAAGGAATTTGGAAGCCAAAGATCAACCAATGAAGTTGAAATTTGAGCTTCAAAAATGGAGAAAAAATACAGAATTCATTTAATGGAGGGTTGGGGATTCAGTTGTGCAGAGCTTCAGGCGCCTTTAGGTTGAGATTTGAAGTGAGCAAAGCATCCTATTTATAGCCAAGGCTGATGCAATGCAATGAAGAACTCGTGTGTGCATGAGCTTGGGTCCTCCATGCATGGGTCTGTACAGGCGCATGTGAGGCCCAAACTCAATTGCATTTGAGTGCTGATGATCAAACAAATGGATTTGGACGTGCAGATGGCAATGCATTGGCTTGTGCATGGAATTTTAACATGTTGTGCATAATTGAACCTAAAACTTCACCTCTTCGAAAATGCCATTTGCAAAATTGAAACATAGGCATGTGGGTAATGGTTGGAAAGGTCTTGACATAAGGAACAAATGTTATTTTAAGAAAAAATCCATTTGGAGTTGGGAAAATATTGAAAAATGGCCATGAAGTTCAAGGTACAAAACTTGTATATGGAAATTTTGCCAAAATGGATCAACTTCAAGCCCTTCTATTTCAATGATGTAAGCCTAAAATGACAAAACCTTCAACATCGAAGTTGTAGATATTTTCAAGTAAATCAATTTGGAATTAAATATTGCATCATTTGGATTTTTTATGAGAAAGTTATGGGCACTTGAAGTTGGACTTTTTCAAGTTTCAATGGCTTTGGTCCAAAGTGACCTATAATGTTTTGTATTATCACATGTGTTTATTTTAGAATTATGAAATTTTGTCCAACATAACAATTGAATTAGACATCTCAAACTTTCCAATTCACTTGGTCCCACCTCAAAATCATAAAAAATGAAGGAGTTAGGTCCTTGGGAAGTTGATCTAAAATTAGGGTTTCAGTCAAAATGACCTATAATGTTTTGAAATGAATTATGACATTCCAAGTTTCAAATGTATTTTTTATGGACATGAAATTTATTCATATGATTCTCAAGAACATATTTTCTCTTAGGTTCATCTTCATTTGACAAACACATCAAAAGTTAGGTCTTAGTGGATTTCAAAATAGTCAGATGAATTGACTGATCAACTTCTCAAAGTCAAACTTCAAAACTTGATGAATTAATGATTGAGGACAATCACATACACTTATATATGTATAAAATGATGAATGAAAGAACTTCCTTTGATTTCATTTGATCATAGGTTGAGGTTGCTTCATGAGCAAGGCACAGTCAACGCACAGTTGAATTAGGGTTTCCTTGGGAAACAAGCCTCAAGCCCTTTGGTTTATCTTGATCAAATTGACAAATTGATATACTTGGGAGGCATATATGGTGATTGAGAGCTTTGGGAACCATTGTCATGCTTGCTTTCAACTTCATCTGGCCACTTCATTGAACATAAGAGCCTCCTAGGAGCCTTGGATCACATGACTGCTTAAGCTTCAAAACAAAACAAGTTAGTGACATATTTTTGTGCTTTTGGTTAGTAAACAAAATAAGAAAAGCAATAATGTAAAATTCAAGCATGCTTGGTGGTCTCAAACCAACTCACAAGTCCCAACCATAGGGTTAAGGAGCCAAGATGCTATGATCCTTGAGGCAGGTGCAATATGCAATGATATGATGCCATGAGGGATCTTAGGGTCAAAATTAGGGTCTTACAACTAGTCATTAGTAAAACCTCATCATAACCACTATTTTCTGCATGTGCAAATTGTGCTTCTTCTTCATCACTTGCATTAGATTATTTATTGAAGCAACTATCTCTTGATAGTGACCAGACTTCTAGCAACAACATAATTTCATTTATTTCATATAAACATTCTTCTTGGATTTCTTGTTGTGAGAGGCATCAATCTTTTTTCTCTCTCATTTATTCTTTAAATTCTCTCCAATACCTTCATCATTCCATTTATTCTTCTTCCATTTTTCTTTCCCTTTGTTAATTTTTAAGGACCTGTCTTTCATCTTCTTGAAGAACTTGACTTGTAGGGCTTGTTCAATAACCTTATCATAATTCCATTACTTTAACCTTATCTCACAGGCCTCAATGATCTTTGCAACTCTTAAAGCTTAGTCTTAAACATGTCCATAGATTCTTCAATTACAACCACTATGTAAACAAATTTGGCAGTTAAGGATCTCAAGACTTTCTCAAACTTTTTCAATTCAGTGATCTTCTCACCACATGACTTCATTTGATTAGTCAATAATACCAATATTGAGAAGAAACCTGCAACTACCTCACCATCATTCGTATGCGTGTTCTCATATTGCTTCCTCAAAGATTGCAACTTCACCTTCTTCAATTTCTCATCATCTCCATATAACTTATTAAGTGTATCTCATATATCCTTAATCGTTTCTTCCTCAATAATATTCTTAAATATGTTTGGATATAGCCTTATTTGCATGTTCCATTTTCCATATTGTTCTCCTTTAAACACTAGTAGTTTTGCAGAGAATTGATTAAAGATTCTGTTTCCATTTTTCAATGATGGAAGTTTGGATCAAACCAGTGCTCTTGATACCAATTTGTTAGGATTACTTAATTCTCAAGGCAATGGACATACAAAAGAGAGTGACCAAATTAGGAATGCAAACTATGAAATTAAGGGAAGAAAGAGTTTTTCTAATCATTTGCAACGACTGAATTACAAGAATGGCAACTATGCAGTTAGAAAATTAACTAATTGCATTAACTATCATTTGTGAAAGTTAGCTTGTATTGTAAGTCACTCACTTAAAACATAAATAAACTGCCAAAAAAATGAATTATATTCTCAATATAAATCAACAAAATATTAAGACAAAATAATATTTTTTGTCCCTTAATTATACCCTGGGTCCATTTTTGTCCCGTATCTTTTAAAATGGTTAATTTGATCCCTTATTTATTAATTTTTTTTCATAAAAGTTCTTTTCATCTAATTCTCACTAAATGTGTCTATATTTTCACGCGTGACATTCTACGTGGCCCTTGTCATCACCTTTTTCCTTTTGTCCGACTTTCTTCATTTTGCATAAAAAAATCAAGAAAATATGAACTTTACCATTTGAAATCAATGAACTCTTATCATCTTTACCATTAATCATAGTATGAGTAAGATGATCAATCAAGTTTAAATTCCATCTATTTTTCTAATTTATTTTCTGCACACAGAATTTAAAAACAAGAGTAACTAATGGTAAGAAAAAGTCAAAATCAAAATCAAAATGTGGTGGTGAATGGTAAATCATGACCATTACATTTTCTAAAGAAAGCTTAATCCAACTATGGAATAACTTGAGAATTTGGTTTTTGATGAGACATGGATTAGACAACATCCGTAAACACACCTCAGTTTCAAGTGACGTTGTTAGCATTGTTAGAAGAGTCATGGCTTCAAAGACATCCGTAAACACGCCAACAAAGAGATCTTTGTCCCAAGCGATGTCGATGGCGTCAACAAAGCACTTTTAGCTTGTCTCTGTGGGTTCCGTTGTTTTACTTTAAAAAAAAATTGTTTGGAAGAAGGCACTATGTTTCGTGCTACGTGTTCGTTCTCTACGTTCTCCGAGATTGCCGTGTTCCAGGAGAATTTACCATAATATCTTGATGTGGTGGAACTTCCTATTGCTTGTTAAAGAGATATCGATTTGGTCATCTTCGTTCTTTGAGGAGCAGGGGCATTTACAAGATCTTAAAGATAAGATTATTGAAGGATGTGCGAGGATTTAGAGAATAAAGGATACAATTCATCTTATTGATTCCAATTTGGTTGAGTCTGCTAAGAAGATTCAACAACTCAACAACATTTTCAGCTCTCAAATTGGTTAGTGTTTGTGTAGTAATTTCAATTCTCATTTTTGGAGTTTGAAAGTTTTTATGCGATTCATTCCCTGTAAATAAGTGCGTATTAAGTTTTGATGTTGTGAACGATGGAAATTCTACTGAACAAGGCTATGATTTATTTGACTGATTTCATAATTCTAGATCTGTTGAGAGACTACCACGAGAGAAGATAAAGTTGACTTGATAAATGGGATAGGTTTATTTATGTATTTTTTTATAAATAAAAATTTGAGTTTATTTTCAATTTTAATAAATCTAAACCATTGAAATCATCACTTACCTCATGCCACACAACTATTAAAAGAATTTGATTAAATGAAGGTATTTGATTGTCAAGTGTACATGACATGACAAATGTATTTAAATTTGACTAACAGATTAACATAAAGAATAAACATATGAAAGATATATAAGAGACTAAAAAATAAGTTCTGAGGCACATAAGAGACAAAAATGATATTTAACCAAATATTAGATATGAGAGATATTTACTCATATATGATAAGATTTTAAATGCAAAAATGAATGATATTCTCAATATAAATCAACAAAATGCTAAATATATAAGAGATATTTGTTCATATATGATTTTAAGTGCGTATATGATTGATAGATCTATCTTATATTCTTGAGCATTGGTTCATTATTAATGTTACTCCATTCTCTCCAAAATTAGTGTTATACTTATATCTATATCTATGTCAATAAAAGTCATATGAGATGATGATGTCGCGGGTATGGGTGTCAAAATGGGTCGTCCGTCATGTTCGTCTTAAGAAAATTTTACCTTGTACCCCTACAGTTAGCCTCATACCCCTACATAATTTTAAAAATTCCCATTCTACCCTTAATTGGTTTTAACCAATTTACCATTTCATTTTTACCATTCAGTTGAAAATTTCAGAAATTACACGTTTCACACCCCTCGCACCGGAACTCCTGCAAAAAGACTTCCGGTATGTATTTTTCCCAAACCGGAAGACTTTAAGAATGACTTCCTGAAGACACAAAACAATGAATCGGAAGACTTCATGAAAGAGTTTCGGTTTAATCAGAATTTTTTTACAAACCAGAACACTTCTTGAAAGAGTTCCGGTGAACAAATTTACACATACTGGAACTCTTTGGAGAAGAGTTCCGGTTTGTATGATATGTGTTCCGGAACTCTTTCAAGAAGTGTTCCGGTTTACTTTTTTTTTAATCTGTTTTTTCTTTTGCAGGAATGAAAAATCTTTCCCAAATATGTGTAGATACTACTGATGCGTTTATAACGACGGAAAGATTTGGTACACGAGAAGAGGTTATCAGATGAATTAAAGAGGTTGGAATCGATAATAAAGTAACTGTTATTATCAGTCGTTCAGATACTGAAACGGGGAAGAGAGGGAGAAGTAACAAATTAATATTTGGTTGTGATAAAGGTGGGAAAGACAAGATTACTGATAGTGGTACCTAAAGTGCGTCCAAGAAATGTGGATGCCCATTTAAAATCAGGTCGACTCCGGCGAAAGATGGATCTGGTTGGAAGATTGATGTAAAATATGGGTTACATAATCATGGTTTACCTGATAGATTAGAAGGTCATTCGTTTATTGGTAGGTTGACCACAGATGAGAAGCAACATGTCGCTGATTTAGCAAAGAGACATGTACCACCTAGACACATATTGCTTTCCTTGCAAGACCGATATCCTGAGAATGTCACTCGGATTACGCAAGTATACAAGCATAAGAGTGTGATACAAAAAGAGATAAGAGGTCATAGGAGTGAGATACAACATCTGTTTAAGCTTATTGAGGATGCGGGCTATGTCTATTGGAGTAGAAAAAAGGATGACTCGGAAGTGGTGAGAGAGATATTTTGGGCACATCCTGATTCAGTTAAGTTGTTGAATATTTTTCCGATTGTGTTAGTTATGGATAGCACCTACAAGACAAACAAATATAGACAAACTTTGTTTGAAATTGTTGGCATGTGTAAGACCCTAATTTTGTCCCTAAGATTCCTCATGGCATCATGACATTGCACTTGCATTGCCTCAAGCGTCATTAGCATCTTGGTTCCCTTTGCCTTTGGATGGGACCTCTTGTGAGTGGTTTGAGATCACCAAGCATGTTTGAATTGTATATCATTGCTTTTCTTATTTTGTTCACTAACCAAAAGCACGAAAATATGCCACTAACATCTTTTGTTTGTAGCTTGAGCAATCACAAGGTCAAGAGCTTCAAAGAGATCACTTATGCAATGGTAAGGTCAAGAGGAGATGATAGCAAGCATGGTAATGGTTCCCAAAGCTCTCATCCATCAAATATGCCTCCCTAGCATCTCAATTCATCATTTTGATCAAAGCAAGTCAAAGGGTTTGAGGTTTGTGCCCCAAGGAAACCCTAATTCATCTGTGCACCACAATGCCTTGCTCTTGAAGCATCCTCAGCCCATGGTCAAATACAATCAAGGGAAGTTCTTTAATTCATCATTTCATGCATATTTGAACTTATTTGAGTGTCCTCAATCATCAATTCATCAAGATATGAGTCATGGACTTGAGTAGTTGATCAGTCTATTCATCTGACTATTTTGAAATGCACTGAGACCTAACTTTTGATGTTTTGGTCAAATGGAGATGATTCCAAAAGCAAAACTGTTCTTAAGGATAATATGAACAACTTTAATGTTCATCAAAAATTTATTTGAAGCTTGGAAGATCATCACCCATTCCAATACATTATAGGTCATTTTGACTGAAACCCTAATTTTAGGTCAACTTCCCAAGGACATAACTCATTCATTTTTTATTATTTTGAGGTGGGATCAAATGCATTGGAAATATTAAGATGTCTACTTAAAATTTTATGTTGAACAAAATTTCAAAATCTCAAAGGAAATACATGTGATAATGCAAGACATTATAGGTCCTTTTGGGTCAAATGCATTAAAAGGCAAAAAAGTCAAACTTCAAGTGCCCATAACTCTTTCATCAAAATCCAAATGATGCTAAATTTAAGTCCATTTTGATTTTCTTGAAAAGATCTACAACTTTTATGTTGGAGGTGTTTCCATTTGAGGTTTGTATCATCAGAACAGAAGGGCTTGAACATTGGCCAAATTTAGAAACTTTGCCTTGACATTTTTTGCACACTACACTTTAACTCAAAATTCATAAATTTCCACACTTCAAATGGATTTTTTCCCAACATAACAATTGTTCCTTACATCAAGACCTTTCCAACCATTACTGACATGATCATGTTTGGACTTTCTAATTGGGACTTTCGAAGAGGTGAATGTTTAGGTCAAATTATGGAATGCACATGAAATCTTGATACACAAGCAATTGCCATTCAAATTACACGTCCAATTCAACTTGGTTGGTGTTCAACATTCATTTGCATAAACTTTTGGGCTTTGCACGCGCCTGTACAGGCCCATGCATGAAGGGTTCAAATTCCATGCACACGAGTTTTGCCTTGCCTTGCTTCAAGTTCAGCTATAAATACATGTTTCTCTTCATTCAAAATGGAGACCTAATTCAACCTGTTATGCTGCACAAATCTCTCCATAACCATTACCAAAGAAGCTAGTTCATTTTTCTCTAAAATTTTCAGATCCAAAATTCAGCTACATCTGGTTGAATCCTTGGATCTAAAGCTTCTAAACCTTCATCATTCATCTCATTGATCTTCTATTTTGGCAAAGAAAGCAAGGAATCAAGCTCAAGTTTCCAGAAATCAAGCTTACTCTTCAACTGGTATTTTCTTCGAATCTCATCATCCATTGACCTATTTGCTTGGATCTTATGTTTTCTGAAGTCCTCACTTGAGAGGCAAGCTAGTGGTAGCTTCAATTTCGTTTTTCTTTGATCTGCATTTTTCATACCAGAATCTTCCACCTCAGATTTCTCAACCTATAGGAATCTTGAGTGTGATTCAAGGTTACAGGGGTGATGTACATCACCCCAGCTTTAATTTGATGTATAGATTGTGCATTTTCATTAAGGTTTGGATCTCTGCAATTTTGGCCGGAAAATCCAAGCTCACCGGAGAAGACGGTGGCTCCGATGGTTGTCCTATTGCCAGATGCATTGTGGACCCTTGGATTCATTTTCCAGATTTGATCTTAGCCTTTGATTGTTATGACTTATTTTAATGTTGTGTGTTACGCATTGACCTGGACTCATGGTGAGCGTGCGCCTCTGTACCATTTGATGTGCCACATCAATTAATGAAACACATCCAATGATCCATGATTTTTCATATTATTTCAATTTCTGATTTTATTTTGTTTATTCCCTTTTGTTTCAAAAATCAATATCTCTCTCATTTTTAATCCAAAAATTATGGGACCAATTGCATTAGTCTCCAAATAAATTCTAGTTTCTATTTCTGATTTTTAATTTTTTTTATTTCATCATTTGATATTTTTCATGAATTTTCTCTTTTCTGGTTATTTTTAATTCATTTTAAATAGTTTTTGATATTCAAAAAATACAAAAATATTTTCCTAACCTATTTGAATGATGATGGATCTATGAAAAATATTCTCATCAATTTTTAAATTGATTTGAGATTTATTTGAGATTTTAGTTCAATTAGGTTATTTTATTCATTTTTAATTGATTAAAATAGTTTCTGACTTTTAAAAATGCAGAAGTTTTTTGTCAAACTTTGTTTGACCTTGTTGAACTTGGGATAAATCACTTGGACCTTTCAAGGTTGATTTCAAGTAATTTTGAAGTTTGACCTTTCTTTTATTTTTAATTTAAGTTTATTTTAATATTAAAAATGCCAAAAAATATTATGCTTGTTGTTTGATCTCCAATCTTCATCTCACTTCTGATTTTTCATTGTTTGACTTTGACTTTCAATGTCATTTGGTCAATACATATGGATTGGTACATCTTATTTCATTTTATGCATTTTGATCTTTCCATTTTCATTATCCATTCTCCATCTTCTTCTTCTTCCTATTTTTCTTTTTGATCAATGAGTTGAAGGTTGATAAGTTAGCATTGATTAGGGAGACTTAATCTTCCTTGATGCAAATCTAATTCATCTTGATCAATTGATCAAGTGAATGGCTTTGCATTAAGGATAGGTTGTTTTCTAAATCATGCAAAAGGCTTAAACCAATACAAGATCAATTCTCTTCTTCTTTTGGCATGGCAAGTTGTTGGAACTTGGTTCACTAATCAAGACTTCTAACTTGTGTTGTTGCCTACATTATTATTGACCGGCCTCAGATAGTTGTGACTTCTACATAAGTCCAATTACGATTGCTTAACATAGCGCTAAATTTGCCTTATGGCACACTAACTACTAACACTAACCACTAACAATTAACATTTACCTTTATGCACTTTACTTTTATGAAATTTACTATTCTTGCACATATTATCCATTTGTTTTTCTCTTTGCTCACTTGAGCCCATGTTTATGTTAATGTCATTTGCCTTTTTCCCACTTGGGTGTATAATTGTGTATATATCTTTTGTGCTTGTGTTTGTCTGTTTGTTGTGAACCAAATGCCAAGAATTGGACAAAATGGACTTAGTTTATAGGACTTTCCCTATGCAAAGAATGGAGATTTGGACTTAGATTCTAGGACCTTTCCTATGCAAAAATTGGAGTAAAAGGATCTTAATGATGAAGATGGATTAGAAGGACCATATTCTAAACTCCCTCTTGTCCATTCTTTGATTGTGTTATAGAACCTTTTGATGTGTGTTTTCTTGTGTTAGGAGTTCCAACTTGAGCTTAATTGAAGGACCATTTCCATGCTCATCCAAAGTGAAAGACACCAGATACATTGAGGACCTCTTAAGAGACTTGTTTGATTGCTTATGCTTTGTGTGATTGCCTATTCCAAAGGATGGGAGCTACTTGGATCATCAATATGATCTCAAGAGAGGGACTCCATTGTGGTTTTGTTCTCTTTTCTCCTTCCTCTTGTATGCTTAGGACTTAGCCCTTCTTCTTCTTCTCTCCACTCTAACCCAAGCCAAAACTTTTTGTGCAAACATTCAACTATTGTTTTCAAACATTGGAAACCTAAGCCTTATGCTTTTGATTTTCAAACTTTCTTTTCATAACACTTATTTTGAATTGAATCTTTAAGTCAACTTGGACTATTTTGTATATACTTCTAATTGGTAAATATAACCCATTCAAGTGTCTTTTGTGGTTCCAATGGCCACTTTCTTAATCAAAATCTTTCATAACCTTTAACTATTAGGTTTGAGTTATCCTTGTGGTAGATGTAATACTCACCTATATCCTTAGTGATGGACAATGAGCCTTCCATGCTGTAATACCTCAAAATTTTCCCCCCTCATGCATGCATTCATTTTTAGGTCATTTAACATTCCATATTACATTTCATCATGTCAATCAGAATTAGATCCAAGAAGCTTGAATATCATCCAAGACACTTTGTGGGTCCTATCTGGGTGATCAGTCAACACAAGGGAATGGCTTGAGATACTTCCAACATGTTCAAATGGGGTCTATTCATCAGTCAAAACGTTAATCTTGAAGGAGCAAAAGTTTGTTCATGAACTGTCATGCTCGCTAGGCGAAGCCCACGCGTTTCGAAAAAAAAAATGAAAAAACAAAAATAAAAATAAATAAATAAATAAATAAATAAAATATAACAGAAAAATCTTGGACTTGGACCTCTCTCTTTTGAGCCCACAAAGTCACAAAAATCAGGTTATAAATTCTAGACTTCCATCTCCCAAAAAACCCTGGGAAAAAGATAGTGAGAGAAGAGCTAACAGAGTTCAGAGCAACCTCTAGAGACTGAAAGGAACTCATCTGCAAAGAGCCAATTCCATCTCATATAAACCATCAGATTGCTTTGCAAACCCAACCGGGCAATTCAATTTCATTCGATCTCTCCAATCAGGTTTGCCCTATTTCCATTACTCTATGCTTTCAATTTGAATGCTCTGAATGTATGAGGTATTATGGGTGAATTTGGAAGAGTGGGTATCGTTAGGTTTTGCATGTGGGCACATGTTTTAGTATGTATGTCATATCTTGATGTGTGGATCCTTGCCCCCTGACTTTGAATTTTGATACCCTTTTGGTGCATGTGTTTGACAAGAGGTTTAGGCCTCTTACACTTGGTTGCTTTTTGTGAGCTCTTTTTGTGAATTTTAATGGCATGATTCATGTGGTTACATTTTGATTCGGGGCAACTCTTGATTATGCCCCATCTTGTCACTCTAACCTGTTTATTGAGTTTTTCGTGAGGGCTCACATGACTCCTGAAAGGATAGCTTGCTTGGCATTCCACTTTATTTGTGGGATACCATTTGGAGATTTATTCCGATTACCTGTATTGACTTGCTTTCTTTGATGGTGCCAGCTCGAGAGATCTCTGAGTTTCTTATTTCTTTAGTTGCTGTTACTTCGGATCTTTATCCGTGTGATAGATCTCTTGATCCTTTATCTTTCCCGCATTTTACCGCTTTCTTAGCTGGAAGACCTCAATAGGAGGCAATGTTTTCTTTTGTTTGTTTACTTTTGTGCCCAAAGACCTCCAAGAAGAGGCATAAGTGCTAAAGACCTCCCTGAAGAGGCAATTGACGGATAAAAGGGATTAGTAATCAATCCCCCGTTATTCAGTGTGTCGTTCTTTAAGATAACACTACGTGTCGATCCTTCAGAACAAAAGCCCAAGATCTTTTGTCCGGTCAGTCAGTGGAGAGGGTTCCACCTTTCTGAATCCCCACTTTTTGTCATGAGCTCACCCGGTCCAGGGTTAAGAGCTATGAGGTCTTATCCTCATTACCCTTTTGATCTGCTCACCCTGACGTTCAATGTCAGTGGTTAAGAGCCCATTTGATTACCTATTCCATGGCTTGTTTGTCGAGGTTGATATGACCCCTATTGACTAAAGCCCTACCCATGTATGTTTAAGCCCTCTTGTTGGCATAAGACGCGATGTCTTAGCGAGCACACTCCTCTTTAACCCCTAGGTAGCCGAGCTACGAAGACTCTGATTCTCATATTCAGATGAGATACGTATGCAGTGGATGCGACATCCGTGCGAGTCATTTTCTTTTGACCCCCCTTTTAGTAAATAGTACATTAGATAAACCCACACCCTTTAGACAAGAACAACAAAAGTGGATCCCATAGAGTACTACGAATGCGTAGGGGTGCTAATACCTTCCCTTCGCATAATCGGCTCCCGAACCCAAGATTTGGTTGCGAGACCTTGTCTTTTCCTTTTTTCTTCAGGTTTACTTCGAGCGTTTCCTTTCCCTCCTTTGGGATAAATAACGCACGGTGGCGACTCTTCTGTCATTTCTTTTTTCGCCGGTTGTTTTTTCGCATTCTTTTTTCAGGTTGCGACAGCTGGGGACTCTGCTGGGGACATATTTTCCCTAGTGGGCCTTTCCTAGCGTTTGTTTGTTTATTGTCTATTGTGTGTTATTTAATTATTGCTTTGCATACTTATCTGCTTGCATTGCATCCTATGTGCGCTTTACTGTCTCATGCATACTGTGCTGGTTGTGCATTTGTTTCACTGTTGGGTGGGAGTCACAAGAGGTAAAAGGCCCAATACACAGGCTATGAGTGAACTTTAGGACACCTAGGAATAGAGTGATTCATGGGAAGCGGGTGGTATGGTGCCACTTAGCGGAACATGGTATCACGAGCAGTTCAGATTCTGATGGGGTATTATCGTTGCATACACCTGGTATGCATATGATGATATTCTTGAAAGGATTGTTTATCCTGCGTTTCTCTTGACCTTACCCTGGCTTAGATTACACCCGTGAGTGGGGCGGGAATGAATCATTTACAGGTACTGATGGTGACTTGTTCTGATAGTGACCGTGTCCTGTTGGTGACTGTTGTTTGGTTCTTGTTGGTGATCGTTGGTTCTGAAGTATGGGTTCTAAGTCGATGACTGTGTTCTATGGTTCCAGGTTCCAAATTCATGCTGAAGTTCTGATCCTGTGCCTCGTGATATACAACCAACCCGGTTTTCTGGAGCAGAGTTTTGATCTCGTATTACATTCTTCAGTGGGTTTCTCTTCAGACAGTGCAACCCAACAGATATTCAAGCAGATACAACAACCTTGATTTGCACATCACTGCATTGCATCACATCATTCTGCATTCATATCATTTAACACATGTTTATCCATTTCTGTGGGGTTTATATCTTCTTCTTGATTCTAGTCGGGGTTTTCTGGTAATTTTTAAAAGGGATATTTTATCTGATGAGAGACTGGAATCAAGGGGGTAGAATACCTTTGGAACTGATAAACATGTCATTGCATTTGCATATTCATTAGCATGTCTTGCATAACAGGTACCGCCGCAGTGTTCTTAGTTTGTTAGGTATTCCACTAGTAGGATAGCTGACTCATGCATTCACCGATACGGTACCCGAAGGAATCAACGGAGAAGATGGGGATAGTGATTGCGACATCGATAATTGGGTGTGTCCGAGGATCCTGGGTGAAGTCATCAACAATTGGTCTTCTGAGGAGATTGTCCAAGTCACTTTTCTGGAGGAGTAATTTTCTTTGTTTGTTCATGCATATCCAAGTCTGACGTTCCGCCCAGGGTGTAATGACTCATTGTAGGGCTCATCTATGTGGATACTTGCATTTTTTATCATAAATAAAGGACGTCTTTTTGCATTCAAATGTTTTGCTCACTGTCTTTCTATTTTTGCAGTTTTCAAAAATCAAAAAATATTTGGCAATGTTTTTGTTTAGTTTTCATTCCTTGTTCACACTCATAAGCACATACCATCACTCATACAGATGCACGTCACCGGATCCTATTGATAACGGTTCTACTATGGCTCGCTTCGACTTTGAAAATCCAATCTTTCAAGCTGAAGAAGAGGGTGATGAAGACTGTGAACTCCCTGAAGAACTCACCAGGTTATTAAAACAGGAAGAAAGGATCATTCAACCGCATCAAGAGTCTGTGGAAGTGATTAATCTCGGCACCGAGGACGCCAAGAGAGAAATCAAGATAGGGGTTGCTTTGGAAGATAATGTGAAGAAGGGGCTGATTGAATTGCTGCAAGAGTATGTCGACATATTTGCTTGGTCTTATTAGGACATGCCAGGGCTTGACACAGATATTGTGGTACACCGTTTGCCTCTCAAAGAAGGTTGTCCTCCGGTCAAGTAGAAGCTCAGAAGAACAAGACCAGAGATGGCTGTCAAGATAAAGTAAGAAGTGCAAAAACAGTTGGATGCATGGTTTCTAGCAGTCACAAATTATCCGCCATGGGTTGCAAATATCGTTCCGGTACCTAAGAAGGATGGAAAGGTACGGATGTGTGTTGACTACCGGGATCTGAACAGAGCTAGTTCTAAAGATGATTTCCCATTACCTCACATTGACGTTTTGGTGGATAACACGGCTCAGTTCTCGATATTCTCTTTCATGGATGGCTTTTCTGGCTATATTCAAATCAAGATGGCACCAAAAGACATGGAGAAGACAACTTTCATAACCCCATGGGGCACCTTCTGCTACAAGGTGATGCCGGAGCAACATATCAACGAGCGATGGTGACTCTTTTCCATGATATGATTCATCATGAAATCGAGGTTTATGTTGATGATATGATTGCCAAATCTCAGACAGAAGAAGAACATTTGGTGAATTTGCAGAAATTGTTTGAGCGTTTGAGAAAATTCAAGCTGAGGCTTAATCCGAACAAGTGTACTTTCGGGGTGAGATCTGGAAAATTGATGGGTTTTATTGTTAGCGGAAAAGGGATTGAGGTGGATCCTGAAAAAGTAAAAGCGATACAGGAAATGCCTGAGCCAAGGACAGAGAAACAAGTCCGTGGTTTCTTAGGAAGGTTGAACTACATTGCAAGGTTCATCTCTCACCTAACATCCACGTGCGAGCCAATATTCAAATTGCTGAGAAAAGATCAGGCTATCAGGTGGAATGATGATTACCAAAGGGCTTTCGAGAAGATAAAAGAGTATTTGCAGAATCCTTCTATCCTTATGCCTCCGATCCCAGGGAGACCGCTGATTATGTATTTGACAGTACTAGACAATTCTATGGGTTGTGTTCTCGGTCAACACGACGAGACAGGTAGGAAAGAGCATGCCATCTACTACCTGAGTAAGAAATTCACAGATTGCAAGTCGAGATACTCGATGCTTGAAAAGACATGTTGTGCACTTGCATGGGCTGCTAAGCGTTTGAGACAATACATGCTGTCTCACACAACCTTACTGATCTCCAAGGTGGATCCAGTCAAGTATATATTTGAGAAGCCAGCTCTCATCGGAAGGGTTGCTCGTTGGCAAATGGTACTGACAGAGTACGATATCCAGTATACATCCCAGAAAGCCATCAAGGGGAGTATTCTGTCAGACTATCTTGCTCAACAACCGGTTGAAGATTACGAGCCGATGACGTTTGATTTTCCAGATGAAGATATCATGTTCCTCAAGATGAATGACTGCGAAGAGCTAGTTGTTGAGGAGGGACCTGATCCAGACGAAAAGTGGACTTTGTTGTTTGATGGGGCTGTCAATGCCAGAGGAAGTGGAATTGGTGATGTCATCACTACTCTGAAAGGTGCCCACATGCCTTTTTCACCGCTCGTCTGACTTTTGAGTGCACCAATAATGAAGCTAAGTATGAAGCCTGCATCTTGGGTATTGAGCAAGCCATTGGTTTGAGAATCAAGACTCTGGACATCTTCGGAGACTCAGCTCTAGTAATCAATCAAGTGAATGGTGATTGGAATACTCTCCAGCCTAATCTGGTCCCTTATAGAGATTACACGAGAAGACTGTTGACTTTCTTCACGACAGTAAAGTTGTATCATATACCTCGTGACGAAAACCAGATGACAGATGCTCTTGCTACTCTATCCTCCATGATCAACGTGGTTCGGTGGAACCACGCTCCCAGGATCAATGTGATGCGCCTCGACAGGGCCGCGTATATGTTTGCTGTTGAACTGGTAGTTGACAACAAGCCCTGGTATCACAACATCAAGCGCTTTCTGAAGAATCAAGAGTACCCTGCAGGGGCATCCAACAATGATAGAAAGACTTTGAGAAGATTGGCAGGCAGTTTCTTCTTGAACAAAGACGATGTGCTGTATAAGAGGAACTTCGACATGGTTTTGCTCAGATGCGTGGATAGACACGAAGCAGACATGTTAATGCAAGAAGTTCATGAAGGCTCCTTCGATACTCATGCCGGCGGACATGCAATGGCTAAGAAATTGTTGAGAGCGGGTTATTACTGGATGACCATGGAATCTGATTGTTTCAAATATGCTCGGAAGTGTCATAAATGCCAAATTTATGCTGATAAGGTACATGTTCCGCCAAATCCTTTGAATGTGATGTCTTCACCGTGGCCTTTTGCTATGTGGGGCATCGATATGATTGGAAAGATTGATCCGACCGCCTCCAATGGGCATCGGTTCATCCTTGTTGCCATCGACTATTTCACCAAGTGGGTCGAAGCAACATCGTTCGCGAATGTCACCAGACATGTGGTTGCCCGTTTCATCAAGAAAGAAATCATTTGTCGCTATGGGATTCCCGAAAGAATCATTACTGATAATGGTTCTAATCTCAACAACAAAATGATGAAGGAGTTGTGCCAGAACATCAACATTCAACATCACAATTCTTCCCCTTACCGCCCTAAGATGAACGGTGCTGTTGAGGCGGCAAATAAGAACATAAAGAAGATTGTGCAGAAGACGGTCGTTACGTACAGAGATTGGCATGAGATGCCACCCTTCGCCTTGCATGGGTACCGTACTTCAGTACGTACATCGACCGGGGCAACCCCTTACTCCCTTGTGTATGGTATGGAAGCATTCCTACCTGTTGAAGTGGAGATTCCTTCTCTAAGAGTCATGTTGGATGTCAAGTTAGACGAAGCTGAATGGGTTCGGACAAGGTTCAATGAGTTAAGTTTTATCGAAGAGAAGCGAATGACAGCCATTTGTCATGGGCAGTTGTATCAGAGTCGGATGAAGATAGCCTTTGATCAGAAAGTGCGTCCTCGATGTTTCCAAGTCGGAGATTTAGTGTCGAAAAGGATCCTTCCTCCTCAGACAGATCACAGGGGCAAGTGGACTCCTAACTATGATGGACCGTATATTGTCACCAAGGTTTTTGATGGTGGGGCCTTAATGCTTGCAACGATGGATGGTGAAAACTTCACTTCCCCTGTGAACTCAGACGCAGTTAAAAAATACTTCGCATAAAATAGACCCGTTGGACAGTAAAAAGAATAGTCCAGGCAAAAAATGGGCATCCCGACGAACCAAGAAAATGAAAAGGTTCGGGCAAAAATTAGGGATTAAAAATGAAAAGATCGTACACCCGGTAAGTTGAAAACCTGAAAAGGCAACTTAGGCAAAAATGGGTATCCCGGTGGATTGAAAACCCGAAAAGGGCGATCCAGGCAAAAGTTAGGGATTAAACGAATGACTGCGTTCTGAGTAGTTCTGAATCTCATCTCATGCCAATAATCGGAAACTTCTGAAAGGTAGGAAACATTCCAATCACTCTTTTTGGAAAGCTGATAATCTGGAGGATCTTGCAGACGAGCGAGTCATGGCAGAATTGGAACCCGATAGAAATCCATTTCACATTGCCATTAGATTAATTTCTGTTTTTTTTATCTTTTGTGCGATTACCTCTTTCCAGGGATCGCTTCCTGATGTAAACGCCTATTTAGAGGCCATTCAATCAATAAAATCATGTTATTCAGTATATCTTTGTTTTCATTTTCATTTACTGTTTTGTTTGCAAAAATGACGTCCGAATTTTTGATAAACATTGCATCATGAAACATAAGAGCTTTACAGGTACATGCTTAATAAACATTTAAAATTGCTGTAAATGTCAAGTGCTTTAGATCGTCTATTCAGAACAGGTACCCTCGGGGCATTTCCTTAAGGTTCCCAGCCGATGATCGCGAATGTTTTCCCCCAACAGTCGAAGTTGGTACCTTATTCCTGCAGAGTTGATCAGAGCATTGGATTCTTCGATCCCCAGCAGGCTCTCACTGCTGTACCTCCCCCAAGCGGTTGTTTCAGAATATACACTCCCCAGTAGAGTTGACAGTGCCATACTATATATCCCCAACGGAGTTGACAGTGCCAGACTGTATCTTCCCAGCAGAAGCGGCTGCTCCTCAGGGTTCGATGCCAGATCGATGATCTCGACGCCAGATCCATGGTCTCTTTCCTTGAAGCAGAATCTCGGTACCGTATCGGTGTTTGCTTCCCCTGTATCTTCCTAGCATGTTGAAGCTATCCTCACATGGTGGATTTGTGGTTTGGTTGAGTTTTCTCCCTTTGATAACAAAAGACCTTAAGGCTTTTGGACCAATCAATTCACCAATTCATTTTGAGATTTTTACCCCGAACTACGAGGTTTTGATCCTAATCTTTTTATAAGATGGTACGTAGGCAATGAGTTTATCCATCCAAACACAAAATGTAAATAACTTGTACATTCTCTTCTCATCTCTTCAATCATGTTTGCACAAACAAAAATTTTCACAAGACAACAACCTTTACAACAAGTATGAAAAGGGCTCCCTAGGAGTACCTAGGATGTTTTGGGTGCCTAACACCTTCCCATTACATAACCAACCCCCTTACCCAGATCTTTGTTTCTTTTACTAGTTTTTGTTAAAACTATTAGGTTTTTGTTCGCTTTCTAACCATTCCTTTGGATAAATAGAAGTGCGGTGGCGACTCGACTTGTATGGTTTACCTTGGATTTAGTCAATATCTCTGATGGTAACGAACACCCCGCTACAGAAAAGTGGCGACTCTGCTGGGGATCTTTGCCTAGTGGGTTTTGCCTAAATTTTCTTATTTGTTGTATTGTATTGTCTTGTGACATATTTTTGTGCAATTTGGGATTACTGTATTATATGTAATGATTGATTTGCTTGAAATTAATTCCTTGTATGCTTGGTGATCTTTGTGAGATGAGTTCTATACCCGGACTCGAGTGCACTTAGGATAGGAGAATGGCATAGTCTTGTTGACTTGTGTGGAGTTATTCCTTAGCAAGTTGACTTGCAAGTCCATTCACTTGGTGGAGGTCATGTTGGGATCAATAATGTCACACAAGTAAGTTGTGGTTAGACATTACTCTTTCCAATATAGACCTTAGAAGCCAAGGACCTTAGTTTACCAAGCCCATCTTGGCCTATTCTTAGGATGTAGTGCGAAGGTCGTTCAAGTGTAAGATTTGATACGATTGTTACGCGATACTACACTCATAGGAGTCTCTCTTGAGAATATTTTTGGAATACGAGTAGTCGTTTCTCCGATAATATTCGAAAGATGGGATGATGACTATGTGAACCTCTTGTAGAACATGTTTGGCAGGTTTAAACCTTAGTACACTCCCTTTGGGTGGTTCTTAACCGAGACTCCATGCTCGTGACTTGCAACAAACCCTTGATTCGTGGTTGATCCGTTCATATATCCTTAATATCATTGGAACTTGGGTGTTGATAAGGTGTAAACCATAATCCACCAAAATGGATGATTGATATTAAGGATGATATGATCCATCCCATGACCTTTGTTTGGTGTGCTTTGCTTGATCCTTGAGTATGATTGTTGCATTCATGCATTCATGCACTCATTTGCATCGATATCATCATTAATGAAGAAAGTTATCAAGGAACTTAAGGGGTTTATTTGCAAATTTTCAGACATGGAAAGACAAAGAAGGAATACAAAGAAGTACAGTTTCAGACAACCAGATTTGAAAGAGTTAAGGAACTTGACATCCTATGTATTAGATCCTTTGGGTTTCAAGGCTCGTTTTGGGAAGCTTCTTCCTCTTCTGACTACTCAGGTGGACGAAGGGTTGATGAGTGTATTGGTGCAGTTTTATGATCCTTTGTATCGTTGCTTCACGTTTCCGGATTTTCAGCTTTTACCTACCCTCGAGGAGTATGCCCACCTTGTGGGCATACCTATTCTTGACCAGATGCCGTTCAGTGGCTTGGAGGGTGTTCCTACTTCTCAAGAGATAGCAGACATGTTACACATAGATGAATCTCTGGTTGGTGCTCATATGACTACCAAAGGTGGAATTCAAGGTCTCCCTTCTGAGTTCCTCATCGCTCAAGCTACTGTGTATGGGAAGGCCATGAGTGAGGATGCCTTTGAGGCCATATTTGTACTTCTCATCTATGGGTTGGTATTGTTCCCCAACATCGACAAGTTTGTGGATGTGAATGCTATTAGGATTTTCTCTACTCTTAATCCCGTTCCGACTCTGTTGGGTGATACCTATTTCTCTTTGCATATGAGGAATGCAAAGGGTGGTGGTGCCGTTGTGTGCTGTTTGCCTCTGTTGTATAAGTGGTTTATTTCTCACTTACCGCAAACGGTCGCCTTCAAGGAGAACAAGGGATATCTACGGTGGTCCACGAGACTCATGTCTCTCACTAATGATGATATCTCTTGGTACAACCGTGTGTATGATGGTGTGCAGATTATCGACTCTTGTGGCGAATTCTCAAATGTACCTCTTCTTGGTACGTGTGGTGGGATTAACTATAACTCTGTTTTAGCACGTCGTCAGCTTGGGTTCCCCCTAAAGGATAAACCTAATAACATTCTGTTAGAGGGTGTATTCTTTCAGGAGGGTAAAGATCCCCAAGGCTTGAAGGGCAGAATGGTCCGCGCTTGGCGCAAGATTCATAGGAAAGGAAGGAAAGAGTTGGGTCCTAAGAATTGTGTTGCTATGGAGCCTTACACCGCTTGGGTTAGGAAGAGAGCGTCTGAGTATCTCATGCCTTATGAGTATCCGAGACCTACACCTTTGGTTATGGTTGGGCCTTCAACCCTCCCTGATCAAGGAGTAGAGGAGTTGAGAGACGAAGACCGATCACGTGCTTGGATCCGTGAAAGGGAAGAGTTGCTTCAGCAGATCAAGGAGAATGATGCTTTGATAGAGTTCCTCGAACACCAGGTTATTGATGATCCTGATGATGCATGGACTTCTCTACTTCCTCAGTCTTCCAAGTTTTGGAAGAGGAAGTACGATCGACTCGCCAAGGAGAAAGCAGATATGGAGGCAGCCTACGAGAGGGAGGTGAAGAGGCTTCGTGCATCCTATCTTCCTGTGTCCCGAGCTTTAGATGATTGTTTCTAGGGATCCATAGGATGATTATTTTCCTTTTCTCTTGTATATGATTGACAATGTTGTACTTCTTTTCCCCGATATTATTTAATGAGATATTTCCATATATGATAAATGTTTAATATTTCCAAAAATTTACAAATAGAACCCTAAAAGTTCCTTTGAAAATAAAAGAAAAATCATATGCACAAGCATTACATGCATCATGTGCATAAGCAGGTTTTATTCCCGGTTTCTTGTCATGTGGTCTAACTCTGTGTTCTTCATTTATTTTGAAGACAAACTGACTCACCGGTACTACACCAGAGCCAACATTTCAAGACTGATGGATCATTTGGAACAAGAGAACCGCGAGCTGAAAGAGGAAGTGGCCAGATTAAGTGCCTTGATGGAATCATTCTTGGCTGCCCAGAGCCAGTCTTCTCCGACGCCTTCAACTCCTCCCTAGAGGATAGTCATCTCTGAGATTGTCTCCTCGATTGTGCCTGCAGTCAGTGCACACTTTGCTCCGACGGCCATTCCATCCGGATTCCCGTGGGGGATGCCTCCCAATTTCATGCCCGAGGGTCCTACTCCTACCTTTGCTTCTATGCCGGCATCTATCCCGGTCCTTGCTGTTCCTCCTCCTGTCGTGCATACTTTGCCCAGAGTAGACGACACCATCTATCATTCTGAGCCATCTGAAGGCCCAGATGTCTATGAGAAGATGGACGCTATGAATGATCAATTTCTTGAGCTTCACAAGGAATTGAAAACTCTCAGAGGAAAGGATCTTTTCGGCAAGTCTGCTGCCGAACTCTGCTTGGTTCCCAATGTGAAGATTCCTGTGAAATTCAAGGTCCCTGACTTTGAAAAATACAAGGGAAATACTTGTCCTCTCAGCCACCTGGTCATGTATGCCAGGAAGATGTCGACTCAGACCGATAACGACCAATTGCTCATCCACTACTTTCAGGACAGTCTGTCCGGTGCCGCTCTGCGTTGGTACATGGGTTTAGACAGTGCGAACATCCGATCCTTCAATGACCTTGGCGAGGCCTTCGTCAAGCAATACAAGTATAATGTGGATATGGCTCCCGATAGGGATCAATTGAGGGCCATGTCCCAGAAGGACAAGGAAACTTTTAAAGAGTACGCCCAGAGGTGGCGAGAGTTGGCAGCACAGATCGTGCCTCCGCTAGAAGAGAAAGAGATGACTAAGATCTTTTTGAAGACCTTAAGTTCTTTTTATTATGAGCGGATGATTGCTAGCGCTCCTTCTGACTTCACCGAGATGGTGAATATGGAGATGCGTCTGGAAGAAGGGGTTAGAGAAGGACGTCTAACCAAAGAAGAAGGCTCTTCTGCCAAACGATATGGGGCGTTTGCAAAGAAGAAAGATGGAGAGGCACGTGCTATGACCTCCCATGTGAAACAAAGAAGACCCTCTATGAGGAGGAGGACCATGCGCCCTGCCGGTAACCAGCACCAGGTGGCTCATATAGCACCTGTTTTCAGAGATAATCAGCAGTACCAGCAGTATAACACCAATCAGCAACCACATCCGCAATATCAACATCAACAACACCGTCCACAACAGCAGGCCTACCAGCCTCGAAACAGTAATCAAACCAGCACGAGTTACGAGAGGAAAAGGATCACCTTCGATCCTATTCCGATGACGTATGCAGAGTTATATCCCTCTTTGATAGTGAGGAAGTTGATTACTCCGAGAGACCCACCGGCTATACCTGCTAACCCCTAGTGGTGGTATAAGCCCGAGTTACACTGTGTTTACCATTCTGGTGCTCCCGGCCACGACGTGGAGAATTGTTACCCTTTGAAGACCAAGGTTCAGGACCTTGTGAAGTGTGGCATTATGTGTTTCGAGGACGTAGGTCCTAATGTGAAGAAGAACCCATTGCCCGAGCATGGGAAATCTGTTAACATGGTCCAGGGCTTCCCTGGCAAATACAAAGTCAAATATGTCAGTCATATTCGACAGTCTCTGGTCGAGATGCATCGATTGCTATGTGAGTATAGTCATTATGAGCATGACCACGATAGATGCCGAGTTTGTTCTGTTAATCAAAGAGGTTGTCGCCAGGTGCGCAAAGATGTTCAGGAAATGCTGGATGAAGGAGTTATTGAGATCCTTCAAAATAGAAATGTTGACGAGGATGAGCCTGAGGTCAACGTAATTTCTCTAGTGTTTCGGATCCCCGAGCCTGTTATTATCAAGTATGATAATAGCAAGCAGAAGGTTTCCCCTGCATTGACCATCAAGCCGGCCGGACCAGTACCATACTCTTCTGAAAAAGCAATTCCATATCGCTACAATGCTGTCGCGGTAGAAAATGGGACAGAAGTTTCCTTGCCATCTTCCTCTGTGGTTAATATTGCGGATGTTAGCGGTTTGACACACATCGGTCGTGTGTTTTCAGCACCTCCAAAGCCCCAAGCTAGTACTGATTCTGTTGAACGCCCGATGAGGAATGCAGTGAGCACTCCGAATCTGGCACCTGTTGTTAAGACCTCCTCTACATTGGGAACTCCTGCTTCTGTTGGCCCAAGCGGCAATGTGAAAGAAGACTGTGATGAGATGCTGAGGCTCATCAAGAGAAGCGAGTACAATGTTATAGACCAGCTTCTACAAACGCCATCCAAAATATCGGTATTATCATTGCTTTTGAATTCAGAACCACACCGAGAGGCTCTGTAGAAGGTTTTGGATGTGGCATATGTAGATCATGATGTCACGATAGAACAATTCGATAGCATTGTTGCAAACATCACCGCTTGTAACAACCTGAGTTTCTGTGACTCTGATCTCCCCGAGGAGGGAAAAGACCACAACTTGGCATTACATATATTTATGAATTGCAAAGACGACGCCATGTCCAATGTGCTGGTGGACACTGGGTCATCACTAAACGTATTGCCAAAGTCCACTCTCTCAAAGCTGTCATATCAAGGGCCTCCCATGAGGCAGAGTGGAGTAGTTGTGAAGGCTTTCGATGGGTCTCGCAAAACTGTGATTGGGGAAGTTGACCTCCCAATCAAGATTGGACCAAGTGATTTCCAGATTACCTTCCACGTAATGGATATTCGCCCGTCGTACAGCTGTCTCTTAGGCAGACCTTGGATTCACGAGGCAGGCCCGTGACATCCACCCTACACCAGAAACTGAAATTTGTGAAGAACAAGAAGCTGGTGGTGGTAGGGGGAGAAAAGGCTCTCCTGGTTCGCCATTTGTCTTCTTTCTCATACATAGATGCTGAGGATGAAGTTGGAACTCCTTTCCAAGCTTTATCTATTGTTGGGCCTATTGAAAAGAGAACTCCTTCATTTGCTTCCTATAAAGATGTAAAGTTGGCCATTGAGCGTGGTGCAACTGCTGGTTTAGGGAAAATGATTGAGCTAGAAGACAACAGGTCTCGGGCTGGCATATGCTTTTCTTCTGGGGTGTTCAACACGCAAGGGCTGTTCAAGAGTGGAGGATTCATCCACACCGGTCAAGGCGAGGAGTCTGCTGCCATTTTGGAAGAAGATACAAAGGATTCTGGCAACTTCGTCATCCCTGGGGGAATCTACAATAATTGGGTCGCTGTGGATATTCCAACAGTCATCCATAAGTCGAAGTAATGTTCATTGTGTTTAGAAAACCCTCCTCCCATGCCAAAAGGAGGAGTGATGACATTGTTGGCGCATTAATACAATGATATTTTCATTCAACAAATTCATGTTAAATGTTTGTTTTTCCAATTATTTTCCCTTTTTGCTTTTTGCATGAAATTGGTGATCACATAAAACCTAAAAATAGAATAAAATCAATCTTTTCATCTGCATAATGATTGCCTTGTTTGAATTCTAAAGATTTTCATATCCAAAATCATTATGCAGGTTGATCAAACCCATTGAACATAATGATCCAACACCATCTCCCAATTTTGAGTTCCCTGTATTTGAGGCAGAAGAAGATGATGTTGAAGAGATTCCTGATGAGATTACCCGTTTACTTGAGCATGAAGAGAAGATCATTCAGCCGCATCTCGAGAATCTGGAAACAGTCAACTTGGGGTCTGAGGATTGTGTGCGAGAAGTGAAGATTGGGGCACTCCTGGAAGAATCTGTTAAGAAGGGGTTGATTGAATTGCTACGAGAATATGCCGACGTCTTTGCTTGGTCATATGAAGACATGCCAGGTCTAGATACTGATATTGTGCAACATTTCTTACCCTTGAAGCCTGAGTGCGTGCCTGTGAAGCAGAAGCTCAGAAGAACTCATCCTGATATGGCAGTGAAGATCAAAGAGGAGGTTCAAAAGCAAGTTGATGCAGGGTTTCTGGTGACTTCTACATATCCTCAATGGGTGGCCAATATTGTGCCCGTGCCTAAGAAAGATGGAAAAGTCCGGATGTGTGTGGACTATAGAGACTTGAATAAAGCTAGTCCAAAAGATGATTTTCCTCTACCACATATTGATATGTTGGTAGACAATACAGCTAAATTCAATGTATTTTCATTTATGGATGAATTTTCTGGATATAATCAGATCAAAATGGCACCCGAAGATATGGAGAAGACAACATTCATCACACCTTAGGGAACATTCTGTTATCGACTGATGCCCTTCGGTTTGAAGGACGCCGGAGCGACGTATCAACGGGCTATGACCACCTTGTTTCATGATATGATGCACAAGGAGATTGAAGTATATGTTGATGATATGATCGCCAAGTCAAGAACGGAAGTTGAACATGTAGAGCACTTGTTGAAGCTTTTTCAGCGTTTGAGAAAGTATAAGCTTCGTCTGAATCCCAACAAGTGTACATTTGGAGTCTGTTCTGGCAAGTTATTGGGTTTTATTGTCAGTGAAAGAGGTATTGAGGTTGATCCTGCAAAGGTCAAAGCAATACAAGAGATGCCTGCGCCCAAAACTGAGAAGCAAGTCCGAGGTTTTCTTAGCCGCTTGAATTATATTTCCAGATTCATATCCCACATGACTGCCACATGTGCGCCGATATTCAAGCTCCTCCGGAAAGATCAGTCCCATGATTGGACCGAGGATTGCCAGAAAGCTTTCGATAGTATTAAAGAATATCTGTCTAAATCTCTGATTCTATCTCCGCCCGTGGAAGGAAGACCTTTGAATATGTATCTGACTGTTCTTGAAGATTCAATGGGTTGTGTCCTTGGTCAGCAGGACGAATTAGGAAAGAAAGAGTATGCTATTTACTATTTAAGTAAGAAGTTCACCGATTGTGAGTCCTGATACTCAATGCTTGAGAAGATATGCTGTGCTTTGGCTTAGGCTGCTAAGCGCTTGCGCCAGTATATGATAAATCATACGACTTGGTTGATATCCAGAATGGATCCAATCAAGTATGTCTTTGTGAAGCCCGCTTTAACAGGGAGGATTGCCCGTTGGCAAATGTTGTTATCTGAGTATTGTCGCAACCTGAAAAAGGGAATGCGAAAAAAGACAACCGGCGAAAGAAATGACAGAAGAGTCTCCACCGTGCGTTATTTATCCCAAAGGAAGGAAAGGAAACGCTCGAAGTAAACCTGGAAAAAGGAAAGGAAAAGACAAGGTCTCGCAACCAAATCTTGGGTTCGGGAGTCGATTATGCGAGGGGAAGGTATTAGCACCCCTACGCATCTGTAGTACTCTACGGGATCCACTCTTGTTGTTCTTGTCTAAAGGGTGTGGGTCTATCTAATGTACTATTTACTAAAAGAGGGGTCAAAGGAAACTGACTCGCACGAATGTCGCATCCACTGCATACGTATCTCATATGAATATGAGAATCAGAGTCTTCGTAGCTCGGCTACCTATGGGTTAAAGAGGAGTGTGCTCACTAAGACACCGCGTCTTATGCCTACGTATCTCATCTGGAATGAGAATCAGAGCAAGCGTAGTTCGGCTAACTACGGGTTTGTTTTGGACGAACGACGTTACTACGCAAACTACCGGATGCTCGACCTTTGGAGACTTACTCGCCTGTAGTAAAAGGAGTTAACGTGTTCTTAGGAGAAGAAAAATCAATGAGTTTGTTTGTGTTTTAGGAATGCTCATGCAAAAAGGAAGTCCTAGACGAAGGAACCGTGCTACCTTAATTGACATGCAAACGAGAGACTATACGAAGCCTAGCAATCCTATGGAGAGACGATCACATCATACAAAACAAACTTGCATAAAGTAAACATGCCAACAAGGGGGCTCAAACATACATGGGTAGGGCTTTAGTCAAGATGGATCATATCAACCTCGACAAACAAGCCATGGAAGGGTAATCAAACGGGCTCTTAACCACTGACATTGAACGTCAGGGTGAGAAGATCAAAGGGGTGATGAGGATAAGACCTCATAGCTCTTAACCCTGGGCAGGGTGAGCTTATGACAAAAAGTGGGGATTTAGAAAGGTGGAACCCTCTCCACTGACTGTCCGGACAAAATATCTTGGGCTTTTGTTTTGGAGCATCAACACGTAGTGCGAGCATAAAGAACGACACACTGAATAACGGGGGATTGACTACTAATCCCTTTTATCCGTCAATTGCCTCTTCATGGAGGTCTTTAGGTACAAAAGTAAACAAACAAAAGAAAACATTGCCTCCTATTGAGGTGTTCCAGCTAAGAAAGCGGTAAAATGCTGAAAGATGTAAAAGGATCAAGAGATCTACCACACGGATAAAAATCTGAAGTAACAACAACTAAAGAGACAAGAAACCCAGAGATCTCTCAAGACGGCACCATCAAAGAAAGCAAATCAGTACAGGTAATCGGAATAAATCTCCAAATGGTATCCCACAAATAAAGTGGGATGCCAAGCAAGCTATCCTTTCAGGAGTCATGTGAGCCCTCACAAAAACTCAACAAACAGGTTAGAGAAACAAGATGGGGTGCAATCAAGAGTTGCACCAAACAAAAGAAACATGACAACAAAGTGTCAGGTAAATAGTGCACAGATGCAAGAGAAAGCATGTCATAACAATCACCAAACAGATTAGAGAGCAAAAGGCAGCTATTATCGCGATCGCTACTGCGTCGCTTAGCGAAGGCTTAGCGAAGCTTCGCTGCAGGCTCGCCTAGTGAAGGTGCTAGCGAGTGCCTGCGGGTTCTGGATTTTTCTCTGATTTGAGAGATAGAATGAAATTGAATCGCAGGGTTGGGTTTGTAGAGCAATCTTAGGGTTTGTATAAGAGGGAATTGGTTCTTTGCAGATGAGTTCCCTTCAGTCTCTGGAGGCTGCTCTGAATTCTGTTAGCTCTTCTCTTCTGCCAGGGTAATAGGAATAGAATAGGGTTTGGCTCAATGAAATACTGAATTTATAACCTGATTTTCGTGGCTTTGTGGACTCAAATGAGAGAGGTCTAAGTCCAAGATTTTTCTGTTATATTTTGAAAACGCGTGCGCTTCGCCTAGCGAGCATGACAGTTCAGATTCGCTAAGCGAACCATGTTGTTCGCCTGGCGAGCATGACATCTCAGGAACAGACTTTTGCTCCTTCAAGATTAGCATTTTGACTGATGAATAGACCCCATTTGAACATGTTGGGAGTATCTCAAGCCATTTTGTTGTGTTGACCGATCACCCAGATAGAACCCACAAAGTGTCTTGGATGATATTCAAGCTTCTTGGAGTTAATTCTGATTGACATGACGAAATGTAGTATGAAATGTTGAATGACCTAAAAATGAATGTATGAATGAGGGGGGAAAATTTGAGGTGCTACAGTTGCCCCTATTCAATCAACTGGAGACCCGAAAAGAAGATAGCAGCGGCTTTCGCACTTTCGAGGTATCAAGGGATTGAATACAATAAAAGCCTGAAAATTTACACTGAAGTGAGGTGAAGTAACAATGCCTGTCAGGATCGGCAAAGAGGTGGTCTTGAAAGAAGAATCCGTCTGGTACGGTGAGAGTCGGTCTGAATACCGAAAAAGAATGTTAACTTGGATACCAAAATAAATGGTAACACGGAAATAACCTTGGCCTGAATGCCGCTCATGACTTCGATCGGAGCATCAGAAGGTATGAAATTATTAATATCGGTCTGAACACCGAGAAATTGGCCTGAATGCCACTTCGGTCCGGATACCGGAAAACTGGCCTGAATGCCACAAGTTGCATCGACCTGAATGTCGGAACCTTCTTCGATCTGAACGTCGGAAAATTGGCCTGAACGCCACTTCGGTCTGAATACCGGAAAATATGAGATTATTAATATCGGTCTGAACACCGAGAGACTGGCCTGAATGCCACTTCGGTCTGAATACCGGAGAACTTGGCCTGAATGCCGCTTCGGTCTGAATACCGGAAAACTTCGCCTGAATGCCACTTCGGTCTGAATACCGGAAACTTGGCCTGAATGCCGCTTCGGTCTGAATACCGGAAAACTTGGCCTGAATGCCACTTCGGTCTGGATACCGAAAAACTGGCCTGAATGCCACAAGTTGCGTCGACCTGAACGTCGAAAACTTCTTCGATCTGAACATCAGAAAATTGGCCTGAACGCCACTTCGGTCTGGATACCGGAAACTTTCATGCCTGTCAGCATCGACAGAAATAAGGAAAATGATAATAGAGGCGGCGCATGGGCCAATGACACTTGCTGGGGATGATAAGTCACGAACAACCTTCAGTTTGAGTACTGGAAACAACTTCTGGCTTATCAGTTGGGATACCGAGAATGTCTTATGCTTCTCATGCGTATGTTTGAATTATTCAATGGCGTAATGCTCCATGAAAATGGAAATTCTACGCGATTTGGGAGGATGCAATGCAATATGATTCTACATGCAGGGATGCGAAATGCTGGGGAGAAATGCCAAGCCGAGGCAAGGAATTCTGCTGAGAAAATGATCACAATCTCCTGGACCCTGGCAATGCTGCCGGAGATACACATCATAACTGAACTCTGTGGAGAGATGACCGGCTACGTGGTGTTCTGGCAATAACAAAATACCAAGACTCTGACTGGGGAGAGAATGGCACTGAAAGCTTGCTGCTGAGGAAAACGACAGTGGTTCTGGCAACCATAATCTGTGAGAGAGAGACGACTCAGCAGGGGAGCAAACACCGATATGGTACCGAGATTCTGCTTCAAGGAAAGAGACCATGGGTCTAGTGTCGAGATCATCGATCTGGCATCGAACTCTGAGGAGCAGCCACTTCTGCTGGGAAGATACAGTCTAACACTGTCAACTCTGCTGGGGATATACAGTCTGGCACTGTCAACTCTACTGGGGAGTGCATAGTCTGGAAAAATTTCTTGGGGAAGTACAATAGTGAGAGCCTGCTGGGGATTGAAGAATCCAACGCTTGGACCAGCTCTGTAGGGATAAGATACTAACTATTGAGGAAAAACATATGCGATCATCTGCTGGGTGCCTTAAGGAAATGCCCCGAGCGTACCTGTTCTGAGTAGACGATCCAAAACACTTAAAATTTACAGCAATTTTAAATGTTTATTAAGCATGTACCTGTAAAGCTCTTATGTGTCATGATGCAATGTTTATTAAAAATTCGGACGTCATTTTTGCAAACAAAACAGTAAAAGGAAAATAAACACAGAGATGTACTGAATAACATGATTTTATTGATTGAGTGGCCTCTGAATAGGCATTTACATCAGGAAGCAATCCCTGGAAAGAGGTAATCGCACAAAAAACAGAAATTAATCTAATGGCAATGTGAAATGGATTTCTATCGGGTTCCAATTCTTCTATGATTCGCTCGTCTTCAAGATCCTCCAGATGATCAGCTTTCCGAAAAAGGTGATTGGAATGTTTCCTACCTTTCGAAAGTTTCCAGTTATCGACGTGGGATGAGATTCAGAACTACTCAGAACGCAGTCATTCGCTTAATCCCTAGCTTTTGCCTGGATCGCCCTTTTCGGGTTTTCAATCCACCGGGATACCCATTTTTGCCTAAGTTGCCCTTTCAGGTTTTCAACTTACCGGGTGTAAAATCTTTTCATTTTTTAATCACTAATTTTTGCCCGAACCTTTTCATTTTCTTGGTTCGTCGGGATGCCCTATTTTTTGCCTGGACTATTCTTTTTATTGTCCAGCGGGTCTATTTTATGCGAAGTATTTTTTAACTGCGTCCGAGTTCACAGGGGAAGTGAAGTTTTCACCATCCATAGTTGTAAGCATTAAGGCTCCACCGTCAAAAACCTTGGTGACAATATACGGTCCATCATAATTAGGAGTCCACTTGCCCCTGTGATCTGTCTGAGGAGGAAGGATCCTTTTCAACACTAAATCTCCAACTTGAAAACATCGAGGACGCACTCTCCGATCAAAGGCTTTCTTCATCGGACCCTGATACAACTGCCCATGACAAATGGCTGCCATTCGCTTCTCTTCGATAAGACTCAACTCATTGAACCTTGTCTGAATCCATTCAGCTTCGTCTAACTTGACATCCAACATGACTCTTAGAGAAGGAATCTCCACTTCAACAGGTAGGACTGCTTCCATACCATACACAAGGGAGTAAGGGGTTGCCCCGATCGATGTACGTACTGAAGTACGGTACCCATGCAAGGCGAAGGGTAGCATCTCATGCCAATCTCTGTACGTAACAACCATCTTCTGCACAATCTTCTTTATGTTCTTATTTGCTGCCTCAACAGCGCCGTTCATCTTAGGACGATAAGGGGAAGAATTGTGATGCTGAATGTTGAAGTTCTGGCATAACTCCTTCATCATTTTGTTATTGAGATTAGAACCATTATCAGTAATGATTTTTTCTGGAATCCCATAACGACAAATGATTTCTTTCTTGATGAACTGGGCAACCACGTGTCTGGTGACATTCGCGAATGATGCTGCTTCGACCCACTTGGTGAAATAGTCTATGGCAACAAGGATGAAGCGATGCCCATTAGAGGCGGTCGACTCAATCTTTCCAATCATATCAATGCCCCACATAGCAAAAGGCCACGGCGAATACATCACATTCAAAGGATTTGGCGGCACATGTACCTTATCAGCATAAATCTGGCATTTATGACACTTCCGAGCATATTTGAAACAATCAGATTCCATGGTCATCCAGTAATAACCTGCTCTTAACAATTTCTTAGCCATTGCATGTCCGCCGGCATGAGTACCGAAGGAGCCTTCATGAACTTCCTACATTAACATGTCTGCTTCGTGTCTATCCACGCATCTGAGCAAAACCATGTCGAAGTTCCTTTTATACAGAACATCGTCTTTGTTCAAGAAGAAACTGCTTGCCAATCTTCTCAAAGTCTTTCTATCATTATTGGATGCCCCTGCAGGGTACTCTTGATTCTTCAGAAAGCACTTGATGTCTTGATACCAGGGCTTGTCGTCAACTACCAGTTCAGCAGCAAACACATACGCGGCCCTATCAAGGCGCATAACATCAATCCTGGGAGCGTGGTTCCACCGAATCACGTTGATCATGGAGGATAGACTGGCAAGAGCATCTGCCATCTGATTCTCATCACGAGGTATATGATACAACTTTACTGTTATGAAGAAAGTCAACAATCTTCTCGTGTAATCTCTGTAAGGGACCAGATTGGGCTGGAGGGTGTTCCAATCACCATTAACTTGATTGATCACTAGAGCTGAATCTCCGAAGATGTCCAGAGTCTTGATTCTCAAATCAATGGCTTGCTCAATACCCAAGATACATGCTTCATACTCAGCTTCATTATTGGTGCACTCAAAAGTCAGACGAGCGGTGAAAGGCATGTGGGCCCCCTTCGGAGTAGTAATGACAACACCAATTCCGCTTCCTTTGGCATTGACAGCCCCATAAAAAATTAAAGTCCACTTTTCATTTGGATCAGGTCCCTCCTCAACAACTGGCTCTTCACAGTCTTTCATCTTGAGGAACATGATGTGTTCATCTGGAAAATCAAACTTCATCGGCTCATAATCTTCAACCGGCTATTGAGCAAGATAGTCTGACAGAATACTCCCCTTGATGGCTTTCTGGGATGTATACTGGATATCATACTCTGTCAGTACCATTTGCCAACGAGCAACCCTTCCGGTGAGAGCTGGCTTCTCTAATATGTACTTGACTGGATCCATCTTGGAGATCAGTAAGGTTGTGTGTGTAAGCATGTATTGTCTCAACCGCTTAGCAGCCCATGCAAGTGCACAACATGTCTTTTCAAGCATTGAGTATCTCGACTTGCAATCTGTGAATTTCTTACTCAGGTAGTAGATGACCTGCTCTTTCCTACCTATCTCGTCGTGTTGACCGAGAACACAACCCATGGAATTATCGAGTACTGTCAAATACATAATCAGCGGTCTCCCTGGGACTGGAGGCATGAGGATTGGAGGATTCTGCAAATACTCTTTTATCTTCTCGAAAGCCCTTTGGAAATCATCATTCCACCTGACAGCCTGATCTTTTCTTAACAACTTGAATATTGGCTCACACGTGGTTGTTAGGTGGGAGATGAACCTTGCAATGTAGTTCATCCTTCCTAAGAAACCACGAACTTGTTTTTCTGTTCTTGGTTCAGGCATTTCTTGTATTGCCTTCACTTTGGCCGGATCCACCTCAATCCCTTTTCCGCTAACAATGAAACCCAACAGTTTTCCAGATCTCACCCCGAAAGTACACTTATTCGGATTAAGCCTCAGCTTGAATTTTCTCAAACGCTCGAACAGTTTCTGCAAATTCACCAAATGTTCTTCTTCTGTCTGCGATTTGGCAATCATATCGTCAACATAAACCTCGATTTCATGATGAATCATATCATGGAAAAGAGTTACCATAGCTCGTTGATATGTTGCCCCAGCATTTTTCAGACCAAACGGCATCACCTTGTAGCAGAAGGTGCCCCATGGGGTTATGAAAGTTGTCTTCTCCATGTCTTCTGGTGCCATCTTGATTTGATTATAGCCAGAAAAACCATCCATGAAGGAGAATACCGAGAACTGAGTTGTGTTATCTACCAAAACATCGATGTGAGGTAATGGGAAATCATCTTTAAGGCTAGCTCTGTTCAGATCCCGGTAGTCGACACACATCCGTACCTTTCCATCCTTCTTAGGTATTGGAACGATATTTGCAACCCATGGCGGATAATTTGTAACCGCTAGAAACCTTGCATCCAACTGTTTTTGCACTTCTTCCTTTATCTTGACAGCCATGTCTGGTCTTGTTCTTCTAAGCTTCTACTTGACCGGAGGACAACCCTCTTTGAGAGGAAAACGGTGTACCACGACGTCTGTGTCAAGCCCTGGCATGTCCTGATAAGACCAGGCGAAGATGTCAACATACTCTTGCAGCAACTCAATCAACCCCTTCTTCACATCGTCTTCCAAAGCAGCCCCTATCTTTATTTCTCTCTTGACGTCCTCGGTGCCAAGATTAATCACTTCAGTAGACTCTTGATGCGGTTGAATGACCCTTTCCTCTTGCTTTAATAGCCTGACAAGTTCTTCAGGGAGTTCACAGTGTTCATCACCCTCTTCTTCAGCTTGAAAGATTGGATTTTCAAAGTTGAAGCGAGCCATAGCAGAACTATTATCAATAGGATCTGGTGACGTGCATCTGCATGAGTGATGGTATGTGCTTATGAGTGTGAACAAGGAATGAAAGCTAAACAAAACATTGCCAAAATGTATTTTTTTTTATTTTAAAAAAACTGTAAAAACAGAAAGACAGTGAACAAAATATTTGAATGCAAAAAGACGTCCTTTCTTTATGATAAAAAATGCAGGTATCCACATAGATGAGCCCTACAATGAGTCATTACACCCTGGGCGGAACGTAAGACTTGGATATGCATGAATAAACAAAGAAAAATTACTCCTCCAGAAAAGTGACTTGGACAATCTCCTCAGAAGACCAATTGTTGATGACTTCACCCGGGATCCTCGGACGCACCCAATTATCGATGTCGCAATCACTATCCCCATCTTCATCGTTGACCATAGAGATCTGGCCATATTGGATGATGCCAGCGCTGGAGAAAGTAATCGGCCCCCGACGAGTTCGAAGTGTTGATGTTGTAGAAGTCAAAACTGGCTGATATCCAATCCCAAACTTGTCTTCTTTCATTGGTAAATCCATCAAACGTCCCCAACCGGGAGCAACACCTGAATCTACCAAGGCTTGTGCCTGCTTGAAGGACGAGATAGAGGTACCCACTTTAACTTCTTCCACCGAAGCTGCGTCCTTGATCTGAACTGCCTCAAAGGCCTGCCATAGGGTCTCATGAAATTCACCTTCTACCTCTACATACTTGAATGTAGACAGGTTACTGACCAGAATGTCCTCCTTAGCACAGACGGTGATAATCCTCCCATATACTGGGAATTTAATCTTCTGATGTAAAGTTGAAGAGACTGCCCTAGCATTGTGGATCCAAGGACGACCCAACAGGCAACTATAGGAAGGACTGATATCCATCACATAGAAGACGGTGTTGAAGGTTTGTGATCCAATCAGAATTGGCAATTCTACCTCTCCGAACACCGATCTCTTAGAACCATCAAAGGCTCCCACAATAAGATCTGAAGGCTTCAGGACCAAACCCTCTACTTCTGACCTTGACAGAGCTCTCTCCTAGGTAGCACATTGAGAGAGGAACCTGTATCCACCAGAACATGAGATAACACGGTGTCTTTGCATTCTATCGAGATGTGCAAAGCCTTGTTATGGTTGCGTCCAGCTGGTGTTAAGTCAGAATCAGTAAAACCTAACCCATTGCCTGCATGAACATTTGCAACGATTCCTTCCAGTTGGTTCACTGAGATCTCCTGAGGCACATATGCAGCATTTAGGACCTTCAGTAGTGCCTCCCTGTGCGCCTTCGAACACAATAGGAGTGAGAGAATGGATATCTTGGACGGCGTCTGAATGAACTGATCGACTACCTTGTAGTCACTTCTCTTTATAATTCTCAAAAGCTCGTCCACATCATTCGCAAAAGTGGGCTCAGAACCAGCTTGGAGTGTAGGGGTACCCTCACTCACGACTTGCTTGCCTTTGGCTTTCGCCGCAGCATTAGCACTATCAGTTTGGGTAACGGGTGGTGAGAACAGTCTACCACTCCTGGTGAATCGCCTGATTCTACCAACATTGTCCACTGCGGGACCTTCAACTTCAAGCTCAGACTTCTGACCCTCTTCTACCTTCAGTGGCCGTTCTACCCCATGATCGTGCGCGTACACACTCCCCCCATAATGCCAAGGAATGGCCCTTTCACTGGTGAAAGGTAATGGACCAGGGGTTGTGATAGTCATAGTGGATGGTCGCACTGGTTGCGCTTTTGGCACACTGATTTGAGCAGTTGGGTAGAAAATGGTGATAGTAGCAACATCATAGTCATACTCTGAAATCTCATTCATTGAAACATAATCATCCGAAACATCGGAATCAAGTTCAATTACATCAGAATCAACCTCAATGTTTGGGATATCAGCAATAACATTGGAAAAATTAAATACATCATCCTGGATTACAGAATCAGTAGGAACAACATCTGCGAATTCATCAGTAGCATCTTCAAACACCTCTTCCTCAACCCCTTCCATGGACTCTTGGACAGACAAATCTTCAACCTGGAGGATACCATTGTCGAGCAAGGTCTGGATACCCTGCTGCAGCTTCAAACAATCTCTACTCTAAGTAGCACAATCCACACAACCTTTCCCACAACCGGGGAAAACATCGGCCTTCAATAAGTAGACCTTGATATCCAACAACGGAGTCTTCAGCTTCAACACATCTTTGAGGGATCTGGCTTCCTCTTCCATCATATTAACATTTGCACCACCATGCTGGGGCATGGGATTGTTGACAACATTAGGAGCCGGTGCAAGGTCGATGGCCTTTGAATCTATGAGGTCCTGAACTACGTGCTTAAAAGCTTTGCAGTTCTCAATATTGTGGCCAGGTGCCCCAGAGTGGAAGCTACACCTAGCGTTGGCGTCTTAACCCATCGGAAGCCTACCAACAGGAGGAGCCAGAGTGCGTAACTGCACCAGTTGTAGTTTTTGAAGACTAGAAAGCAACTGAGCGTACGATATTGGAAGAGTGTCGAAACGCCGATCCATCATCCTTTGCCTCTGTTGATAGGCGGGTCTGTTACCCGGTTGTTGTTGTTGGTACTGACTTTGCTGACGTTGTGGTTGTTGTTATTGTAGTGGTGCTGTAGCCGGAATGGTCACAGCCGCAACATACGGTTGTTGATGATAGTTCTGAAAGTCATTCCTCCGGTTACCCCTGTTCTGATAAGAAGATAAGGCACTTGCATCCCCTTGTCTCCTCTTCTGTCCCTGAATGAACGGCTTCTTCACCCCTGATGAAGATCCACCTCCACTCTGGATCTTGCATGTCTTCAAATAGTTCTCCACCCTCTCACTGATAGAGACCACATCAGCAAAATTCGAGGCGTTGCAACCCATCAGACGCTCCAAATAAGATCCAGGCAATGTATTCATAAACATGTTGGCCATCTCTTTTTCCAACATCAGAGGCTGAACACGGGAAGTTCTCTCCCTCCAGCGTTGAGCGTATTCCCTGAAGCACTCATTGCTTTTAAGAGACAAATTCTGAAGTTGAGTTCTGTCCGGAGCCATGTCTGCATTATACTGATACTGTTTCACGAAAGCCTCAGCCAAATCCCTCCAGCAATGGATGTGGGCTCTGTCCAGCCTCATATACCATTCCAGGGATGCCCTAGCTAGGATATCCTGGAAAAAGTACATAAGCAACTTCTCATCATCAGAATACGCGATCATCTTATGAAAGTAAGCTTCTACATGAGTCTTCGGGCAAGAGTTGCCACTGTATTTGTCAAATATCGAGACCTTGAATTTCGGCGGCACCCTCATGCCTGGGACCAATCCCAAGTCAACAACGTCTACTCCCAGAGGATTCTGTCCTTCCACTACCTTCAGCCTCTCCTCTAATCTTCTAAACATGGGGTCCATGCCATGGCCCATGCCAAAGTCCTCCTGAAGCGGGGGGAATTGATCGTCCTGATCATCATGGATGGGTTGTTGACCGAGGTTGCCATGTGGGATCGGGGTAGGCCCCGGTCCATTGGGTCCGTTAGCCTTTCCAGCTGGAGGATCAATCAACATCTCTAGTTGAGTAGTGGCGGGATTCCTTTGCATCATCTGTCTAAGCTCTTGCTGTCCCTGAGGCACCCCTTGAACCACATCCATGAATTGGTTCATGCGGATCTTCATCTCGGCGAGCCTTGCTTGTATGCTTTCCATTGCTCTCTGGTGGTTTCTGCGGGTACCGTATCGGTGAATGCCTGAGTCAGCTATCCTGCTAGTGGAACACCAAATAATATGAGAACACCGCAGCGGTACCTGTTATGCAAGATATGCAAATGAATGTGTAAATGCAATGACATGTTTATCAATTCCAATGGGTATTCTACCCCCTTGATTCCAGTCTCACATTAGATAAACAGTGTAAGAAGAAAACCCCGACTAGAATCAAGAAGAAGATATAAACCCCCAGGAATAGATAAACATGTGTTAAATGATATGAATGCAAAATGATGTGAATGCAAAATGATGTGATGCAATGCAGTGACATGGGAATCATGACGGCTGTATCCGCTTGAACATCTGTTGGGTCGCACTGTCTGAAGAGAAACCCCCTGAGGAATATAATACAAGATCAAAACTCTGCTCCAGAAAACCGGGTTGGTTGAAGGTTAAGGTTTCCTGAATTTAGCCCGCCCCTTACTGGTAGGTTCTAAGAATAGAAGTTCATCAACTTCAGCCCTTCAGTCGAGAATAATACGTTTACCACTGAAGGTTTGGCATTATTACGGGATAAAAGACCTCCACTGACTCCCCTCAACAGGACATCCTAAAGCAAGTTCCCAGTCTCGGGGTCCTCAGATTGAGCAGCGAGAATGCACCCACCAGAGCTAACATAAACGCATCTCGGAGGAGAGGCCTCGACTGAGTTCTCGAGAAATGGTCACCAGAGTCAACGATTTCTAAAGGAATATCTGTCGTTATTGAACACCCATAGGACAGAATATATCCAAAAGAAACCTCGTCTGGGTGTGGGTCTTCATGAACGGCTTAACGTAGCAACATGCCACGCAAGCCTCATGACTATCCACTCTAAAACCTGTGTGTACGCTCAAGCCTGGGTAGTGGGCTTATCTCTCATAGAACATCCCACCCCAACAAACGAACAAACCACAGAGCCAGCATACACAGCAATGATATGTACACAATGCAATAAGATAAATGCCGAAAGTAAAAAACTATACAAAAGAATGAACACCCAACAAACAAGAAACCTACAAAATCTAGGAGGGACTCGCTTAGGGAAACGTGTCCCCAGCAGAGTCGCCAACTGTCGCAACCTGAAAAAAGGGAATGCGAAAAAAGACAACCGGCGAAAGAAATGACAGAAGAGTCGCCACCGTGTGTTATTTATCCCAAAGGAGGGAAAGGAAACGCTCGAAGTAAACCTGGAAAAAGGAAAGGAAAAGACAAGGTCTCGCAACCAAATCTTGGGTTCGGGAGTCGATTATGCGAGGGGAAGGTATTAGCACCCCTACGCATCCGTAGTACTCTACGGGATCCACTCTTGTTGTTCTTGTCTAAAGGGTGTGGGTCTATCTAATGTACTATTTACTAAAAGAGGGGTCAAAGTAAAATGACTCGCACGGATGTCGCATCCACTGCATACGTATCTAATATGAATATGAGAATCAGAGTCTTCGTAGCTCGGCTACCTATGGGTTAAAGAGGAGTGTGCTTGCTAAGACATCGCGTCTTATCCCTACGTATCTCATCTGGAATGAGAATCAGAGCAAGCGTAGTTCGGCTAACTACGGGTTTGTTTTGGACGAACGACGTTACTACGCAATCTACCGGATGCTCGACCTTTGGAGACTTAATCGCCTGTAGTAGAAGGAGTTAACATGTTCTTAGGAGAAGAAAAATCAATGAGTTTGTTTGTGTTTTAGGAATGCTCATGCAAAAAGGAAGTCCTAGACGAAGGAACCGTGCTACCTTAATTGACATGCAAACGAGAGACTATACGAAGCCTAGCAATCCTATGGGGAGACGATCACATCATACAAAACAAACTTGCATAAAGTAAACATGCCAACAAGGGGGCTCAAACATACATGGGTAGGGCTTTAGTCAAGAGGGGTCATATCAACCTCGACAAACAAGCCATGGAAGGGTAATCAAACGGGCTCTTAACCACTGACATTGAACGTCAGGGTGAGCAGATCAAAGGGGTAATGAGGATAATGTTGGTGTAAGCCCTAGAGGCCAATACTTTTGGTACTTGTATCGAATAATAAAAGGCTTTTCTTTATTACGTTTGTTTAATAAAGTCCCTAGAATAGCTAGTCCGTTTAATGTATTAAGTGTGACTTAATCATGAGAACACATTAAACATAAGGACACTATTCTTAAAGTATCCGTAGTCGAGCTTTATTGTGAAGTGGGATAACATTAAAGCATTAAGACTATTATGTTTGTAGACTGATGATCACATCTCATGGATCATGGATAAAGAGTTATCAAGTCTTAAACATAGGTATGAATATTAGGAGTAATATTTTTACCGGATTGACCCGCTATGAGAATACTATATAGAAAGTTATGCAAAGTGTCATAAGTTATTCTCATGGTGATAATGGTGTATACCACTCTTCGAACTGAAACCACTATGGACCCTAGATGTAGAGTCGAGTGCTTTATTGCTGATCCAACGTTGTCCGTAACTGGATAACCATAAAGACAGTTGATGGGTACTCCACGAAGCATGCTGAGGGACATGAGTGACCTAGATGGAATTTGCCCATCCTGCATAACAGGATAAATGTCTATGGGCCCAATATTGAACTGGACAAGGATGACACGGTCTATGCCTTGTGTTCAATATAGACGTAAGGGAAAAATGGTAATTATACACATAAGTATTATCACAGAAGGAATTGTCAGATCACATGACATTTTCGTGTCTTGGGTAGCAGTGATGTGTTGCTAGATACCGCTCACTGTTTATTATGTTAAATGCGTGATTTAATATAATTGCCAACGTCACGAAAACCTACAGGGTCACACACAAAGGACGGATTGATGAGAGATAGAGTAACTAAGGAATACCGTAAGGTACGGTGCCCTTAACTGAATTATAGAACATCGTAAGGTACGATGTACTTGAGTAGAATACGAAATATGGTAAGGTACCATGGGCTTAAGTGATTTTGGGCATATTATAAGATATGGGCCAAAATACACTTAAGTGGGCCTTTTAACTTGAAGCCCACACAAGTGGTTATATAAATAGAACCCTTGTGCAGAAGCATTAATTGCGGTTGCATTATTTTCGTTTTCTCTCTCTCTCACTCAAAGCCTTCATTCGTACCAGCTAGCACTGAGATTGAAGGAATCCGTTCGTGTGGACTGAGTAGAGACGTTGTCATCGTTCAACGTTCGTGATCGCTCCGTGGATCTGCATCAAAGGTTTTGATCATCACAAGAGATCTGCACCAAAGGTTTCAATCGTCACAAGAGGTAAATATTCTATCACTGATCATGACCATTCGTAAGGATCTCTAAAGGAGAAAGTTTTTATTTCCGCTGCGTTTTGGACCGCAATTCTCCTTCAGTGGTATCAGAGCCACTTACGAAACCATGACTCGGATAGCTGTTTAATTTCTGTATTAATATGATTAAAAGATAGAATGAATCAATTAATTAAACGGGTAATTAAATTTGGCATTCATGAGTGTACGAGTTGGATGATTGATGTTGACTATGCTTCGGTACCGACATTAGTATGGTGAAGCAGCGATACATCGATCGTCCATAGGTTACGCAATTGAGACCGATCAACTTATATATGATATAAGTAATCCTAATGCAAAGTACGGTATATATGATATACCGTTTCTGTTTCGTTCATTCAAACACTAAGTGGTTGTTTTCCTTTGAGCGATCAATGGTCATTTGCTTCGGAATCCGACATTAGTATGGTGAAGCAATGACCTGTTGATCAATCATACTGAATTAACAATCGAGGTGTGTTTGACGGTCTGAAATTGGTGCATTAGGGTTGATGACGGTGCAAGGGTTGTGCCGTCAAGGAATTGTGAATTTAGGGCTTTTTGGAAGAGGTCTGTAGACTGTTTCAAAGTTCTGTTATTTTGGCCGCGTGAAGCTCGTGACGAGCGTAACAGGCTGGATGCGTGACGGTCGTAACAAGCCTGTGACGGTCGTCACATGCTTTGTGACGGTCGTCACACTCACAGATCCAAAATTGCCTGTGACGGTCGTCACACGCTTGTGACGGTCGTCACACTCACAGAGTCAAAATTTTGGGGTTTCTGTTTTGTGACTACGCAAGGGTTGTGTTGATGCAAAACAATGTCCATTTCAAATGAATTGTTCATTAAAATTTTGGACAGGGGCGCTGCCCCTCCAACCCCGCAGCGGAACCCCCGGCTAACTCTGTGTAGTGTGATCGGTCGCCGAAATTTAATTTGGTTTTAATTAATTAAAGGAATTAAAAATTAATAATAATAATGTGTTTGTTATTATTGCCTTGTTGTGATCAGTTATGGCCTTAGTCTTCCTTCATTTTGTTTTGGGTTTTTAAATATGACCTACGTGTCGTGCCTCTCCTTTTAATCTCTTAATGTAACTTCTTTGCTCATCTCAAACCCATGTATGTAAAACGAGTTTCTTCTGGAATGTAATGTTATGAAGAAAGAGAAGAAGACAGTGTTATGAAGAAAGAGAAGATTTCAAGATCAAAGGAGGACAACCTTGAAGATCTTGCTTGGAGAAGCTTAGAGAAGAATTCAATATTAAAGGAGGACAACCTTGAAGATCTTGCTTGGAGAAGCTTAGATCGTTATTAGGTTAACTTAGGTTCTCTCATTGGCTTGGGAGAACAATTACGCTAGGGGTCATAACTGTTTCATTATGTATGTTGATGCATGTGTGTGTATGTTGATGCATGTGAATATATGTTGATGCATGTGAGAGACGATTTATATGATAAATAAGCCGGTGAGATCAGAACAATTGCAATTCCCTCAAGTTAAATATTAAGTTTATGCTTTCCAAGTTTTAACACTCATCAAGACTAATATCGGATAATGTAGGTTTCGCCTACGCGAGGTGCATGATCTATATATTAGTAAGGTGCGATGGGTTAATTGTAATATCCAACTGTTAAAACAATGGGTCAAACTTAACTAAACAAATTATGAGAATATTATATATGTTTGCTTTCCAAGTTTTAGCACTCATCAAGACTGGTATCGAATAATGTAGGTTTCGCCTACGCGAGGTGCATGTTTTGTATTAGTTAAGGTGCGATGGGATAATTGTAATATCCAACTGCTAAAACGATGAGTCAAACTTAATTATAATTTTCTTGTATATGTCTAGAAGCAAGAGTTGGGAATGATCCATATGATGGATTGGAATAAGGAGTTATTCACCCAACTGAAATTTTCGAGAGTTGTATGAGATACAATTGGAAGGAGTTCCTACCTAAATAACCTAGTTTTGTGTAATCCGCCTACGCGGACTTAGAACGAAGTGAAATATGGATCTCGACCCACTAGAAAATCTTCCAACGGGATTTTCCGAATCAAATGATGAGGGTCATTTGTTTTGAGTAAAATAGTGGGAGCATATTTAATTAAAGGCCTAATTAAATATGTCAATGATACTTATATTTTCATTAATCCTTGTGTAGATTACCATGACAGCAAACACCTCTAACAACATTTTGCGATCAATCCTTGATAAGGAAAAATTGTCTGGGATAAATTTTCTGGATTGGCATCGAAACCTGAGGATTGTCCTCAAACATGATAAAAAGTTGTATGTCTTGGAGACATCTGTTCCTGAAGAGGAACCTCCTAGTTCTGCACCTAAGGCAGAAAGAGATGCTTATAAGAAGCATGTCGATGATGCCAATGAAACTGCTTGTCTCATGCTAGCTACCATGAACTCAGAATTGCAAAAGCAACATGAGAACATGTCAGCGTTCGATATGATCGAACACCTGAAAATGCTCTATCAAGAGCAAGCAAGGCATGAGAGGTTTGAAGTTTCAAAAGCCATTTTTCAAGGCAAGTTAGCTGAGGGAGCCCCTGTAGGTCCCCATGTGCTCAAGATGATTGGGTATGTGGAAAACCTTGAGAGATTGGGTTTTCCCCTCGAAAAAGAACTTGCGACTGATTTGATCTTGCAATCGTTGCCAGATAGTTTCAGTCAATTTGTCCTAAATTTCAATATGATTGATATGGACAAATCTCTTCCTGAACTGCTCGCCATGTTAAGAACAGCTGAGCAGAATCTGAAGACAAAAGGGAAGTCCATTCTGATGATCGGAAATGGAACGAGACAGAACAAAAGGCCCACCAAGCAGGGTGATAAAGGGAAAGGCAAGGAAGTTGCCAAACCCAGACCCACTGTTGCTGCTTTAAAGCCTAGTGGAGGCATATCAAAGGCAGGCACCTGCTTCCATTGCGGTAAGACCGGTCACTGGAAGAGAAACTGCCCAAAGTACCTGGAAGATACGAAGAATGGAGTAGAGACTTAAACTTCAGGTATTCTTGTTATTAAAATAAATTTTTCTACTTATGCATCATGGGTATTAGATACTGGATGCGGTTCTCACATTTGTACAAATGTGCAGGGGATGAAAAGGAGTAGAGATTTGGCAAAAGGTGAAGTTGACCTACGAGTTGGCAATGGAGCAAAGGTTGCTGCTTTAGCCGTAGGAACTTATGTATTAACTTTACCTAGTGGTCTAATAATTCAATTAGAGAACTGTTATTATGTACCTGCAATTAGCAGGAATATTATTTCCATTTCTTGTTTGGACAAGTTTGGTTTTTTCATTTATAATAAAGAACAATTGTTGCTCAATTTATTTGAATGATATATTCTATGCTACTGCACAAATGAGCAATGGACTATATGTCCTTGATCTCGAAATGCCTATTAATAACATTAATACTAAAAGGGTGAAACCTAACGAGTTAAAACCAACTAGGTAAGAATATTAAAATTCTTCGATCAGATCGAGGTGGTGAGTATTTAAGCCTAGATTTTGATGACCATCTGAAAGAGTGTGGGATCCTATCCCAACTTACTCCTCCTGGAACACCCCAATGGAATGGTGTATCTGAGAGAAGAAATCGAACCCTGTTAGACATGGTCTGATCCATGATGAGTCACGCCGATCTTCCAAACTCCTTTTGGGGACATGCACTATTAACAGCAGCTTACACACTTAACCGTGTTCCATCCAAAAAGGTTGAGAAGACACCATATGAGATATGGAGTGGTAAGAAACCACATATGTCTTACATAAAGATTTGGGGTTGCGAGGTTTATGTGAAACGACAAATTTCAACTAAGCTTGAGCCCAAATCTGACAAATGCTTATTTGTGGGGTATCCTAAAGAAACAAGAGGGTATTACTTCTACAATCCTTCTGAGGGCAAAGTGTTTGTCGCTCGAACTGGAGTTTTCCTAGAAAAGGATTTTATTTCCAAAGGAACCAGTGGGAGGAAAGTAGAGCTTGAAGAAATTCAAGAATCACAAAGCATCGACACACCTATGGAGGAATTGAAGCAGGAAACACAAGTAGTTGTGTAAGAGCAACCTGCTCAAGTAGAACAAGACCAGCGTAGGTCAGGCAGGATACGTCACCTACCTGAGATATATGGATATCTGATCAAGGTGATGTATTACTCATGGAATCTTCGTTTTGATGAAACAGTAAAACAATAAGGATTCATCAAGAACGAAGATGAGCCTTGTGTCTACAAGAAGGTTAGTGGGAGCATGATCGTATTTCTGGTATTATATGTAGATGACATATTACTTATTGGAAACGATATCCCTACCCTACAACAAGTAAAGTCTTGGGTGGGGAAATGCTTTTCTACGAAGGACCTAGGTGAAGCAGCCTATATATTAGGAATCAGAATCTATAGAGATAGATCATAAAATGCTTGGCCTAAGTCAGAGTACATAGACAAGGTGCTGAGACGCTTTAATATGAATGATTCCAATGGTTATGTGTTTTGCTGAAATGGTGGCGCTGTGAGCTTGAAAAGTTCAAAGCAAGATACAGTTGCTGATTCTACAACTGAGGCCGAGTGTATTGCTGCCTCAAGTGCAACAAAGGAAGCTGTTTGGATCAAAAAGTTCATTAGTGAACTTGGCATAGTCCCTAGCATTGTGGATCCCATTGGTCTCTATTATGATAACAATGGTGCTATCGCACAAGCCAAGGAGCCTAGATCCCACCAACGATCCAAACACATACTTAGGCGTTATCACCTCATTCGAGAGATAACAGATAAAGGAGATGTGAAAATATGCAGAGTACCTACACTTGACAATATCGTTGACCCACTGACAAAGCATCTTGTGCAGCAGAAGCATGATGGCCATACTAGATCTATGGGCATTAGGGGTATGCCTGATTGGCTCTAGTGCTAGTGGGAGATTGTTGGTGTAAGCCCTAGAGGCCAATACTTTTGGTACTTGTATCGAATAATAAAAGGCTTTTCTTTATTACGTTTGTTTAATAAAGTCCCTAGAATAGCTAGTCCGTTTAATGTATTAAGTGTGACTTAATCATGAGAACACATTAAACATAAGGACACTATTCTTAAAGTATCCGTAGTCGAGCTTTATTGTGAAGTGGGATAACATTAAAGCATTAAGACTATTATGTTTGTAGACTGATGATCACATCTCATGGATCATGGATAAAGAGTTATCAAGTCTTAAACATAGGTATGAATATTAGGAGTAATATTTATACCGGATTGACCCGCTATGAGAATACTATATAGAAAGTTATGCAAAGTGTCATAAGTTATTCTCATGGTGATAATGGTGTATACCACTCTCCGACCTGAAACCACTATGGACCCTAGATGTAAAGTCGAGTGCTTTATTGCTGATCCAACGTTGTCCGTAACTGGATAACCATAAAGACAGTTGATGGGTACTCCACGAAGCATGCTGAGGGACATGAGTGACCTAGATGGAATTTGCCCATCCTGCATAACAGGATAAATGTCTATGGGCCCAATATTGAACTGGACAAGGATGACACGGTCTATGCCTTGTGTTCAATATAGACGTAAGGGCAAAAGGGTAATTATACACATAAGTATTATCACAGAAGGAATTGTCAGATCACATGACATTTTCGTGTCTTGGGTAGCAGTGATGTGTTGCTAGATACCGCTCACTGTTTATTATGTTAAATGCGTGATTTAATATAATTTCCAACGTCACGAAAACCTACAGGGTCACACACAAAGGACGGATTGATGAGAGATAGAGTAACTAAGGAATACCGTAAGGTACGGTGCCCTTAACTGAATTATAGAACATCGTAAGGTACGATGTACTTGAGTAGAATACGAAATATGGTAAGGTACCATGGGCTTAAGTGATTTTGGGCATATTATAAGATATGGGCCAAAATACACTTAAGTGGGCCTTTTAGCTTGAAGCCCACACAAGTGGTTCTATAAATAGAACCCTTGTGCATAAACATTAATTGCGGTTGCATTATTTTCATTTTCTCTCTCCCTCTCTCGCTCAAAGCCTTCATTCGTACCAGCTAGCACTGAGATTGAAGGAATCCGTTCGTGTGGACTGAGTAGAGACGTTGTCATCGTTCAACGTTCGTGATCGCTCCATGGATCTGCATCAAAGGTTTTGATCATCACAAGAGATCTGCACCAAAGGTTTCAATCGTCACAAGAGGTAAATATTCTATCACTGATCATGACCATTCGTAAGGATCTCTAAAGGAGAAATTTTTTATTTCCGCTGCGTTTTAGACCGCAATTCTCCTTCAGATAAGACCTCATAGCTCTTAACCCTGGGCAGGGTGAGCTTATGACAAAAAATGGGGATTCATAAAGGTGGAACCCTCTCCACTGACTGACCGGACAAAAGATCTTGGGCTTTTGTTCTGGAGCATCGACACGTAGTGTGAGCATAAAGAACGACACACTGAATAACGGGGGATTGACTACTAATCCCTTTTATCCGTCAATTGCCTCTTCATGGAGGTCTTTAGGTACAAAAGTAAACAAACAAAAGAAAACATTGCCTCCTATTGAGGTGTTCCAGCTAAGAAAGCGGTAAAATGCTGAAAGATGTAAAAGGATCAAGAGATCTACCACACGGATAAAAATCTGAAGTAACAACAACTAAAGAGACAAGAAACCCAGAGATCTCTCAAGCTGGCACCACCAAAGAAAGCAAATTAGTACAGGTAATCGGAATAAATCTCCAAATGGTATCCCACAAATAAAGTGGGATGCCAAGCAAGCTATCCTTTCAGGAGTCATGTGAGCCCTCACAAAAACTCAACAAACAGGTTGGAGAAACAAGATGGGGTGCAATCAAGAGTTGCACCAAACAAAAGAAACATGACAACAAAGCGTCAGGTAAACAGTGCACGGATGCAAGAGAAAGCATGTCATAACAATCACCAAACAAATTAGAGAGCAAAAGGCAGATACTGTCGCGATCGCTACTGCGTCGCTTAGCAAAGCTTCGCTGCAGGCTCGCCTAGCGAAGGTGCTAGCGAGTGCCTGTGGGTTCTAGATTTTTCTCTGATTGGAGAGATCGAATGAAATTGAATTGCAGGGTTGGGTTTGTAGAGCAATCTTAGGGTTTGTATGAGAGGGAATTGGTTCTTTGCAGATGAGTTCCCTTCAGTCTCTGGAGGCTGCTCTGAATTCTGTTAGCTCTTCTCTTCTGCCAGGGTAATAGGAATAGAATAGAGTTTGACTCAATGAAATTCTGAATTTATAACCTGATTTTCGTGGCTTTGTGGGCTCAAATGAGAGAGGTCCAAGTCCAAGATTTTTCTGTTATATTTTGAAAACGCGTGCGCTTCGCCTAGCAAAGAATTTGCTCGCCTAGCGAGCATGACAGTTCAGATTCGCTAAGTGAACCATGTTGCTCGCCTGGCGAGCATGACATCTCAGGAACAAACTTTTGCTCCTTCAAGATTAGCGTTTTGACTGATGAATAGACCCCATTTGAACATGTTGGGAGTATCTCAAGCCATTTCCTTGTGTTGACCGATCACCCAGATAGAACCCACAAAGTGTCTTGGATGATATTCAAGCTTCTTAGAGCTAATTCTGATTGACATGATGAAATGCAATATGAAATGTTGAATGACCTAAAAATGAATGTATGAATGAGGGGGGCAAATTTGAGGTGCTACAAGTATGATATTGAGTATCGAGCTCAAAAGGCTATTAAAGGTAGTATCTTGGCTAACCACTTGGCACATCAGCCGATCGAGGATTATCAGTCAGTTCAGTATGATTTTCCGGATGAGGAGATTCTGTATTTGAAAATGAAAGATTGTGTTGAGCCTACACTCGATGAAGGGCCAGAGCCTGGTTCCAGATGGAGTATGGTGTTTGATGGCGCTGTAAATTAGTATGGAAATGGTATTCGGGCAGTGATTATTACCCCTCAGGGCACACATATTCCTTTTACAACAAGGCTAACTTTCAAATGCACGAATAATATGGCTGAGTATGAGGCCTGTATTATGGGATTGGAGGAATGCATTGATCTAAGGATTAAGCATCTTGATGTATATGGTGATTCGGCCCTCGTTGTTAATCAAATTAAGGGTGAATGGGAAACGAATCAGCCTGGTCTCATTCCATATAGGGATTATGCGAGGAGGATTTCAACGTTCTTTACTGAGGTTGACTTCCATCATATTCCTCGAGATGAGAATCGGATGGCAGACGCTCTTGCTACACTTGCTTCGATGATTGTGGTTAAACTTTGGAATGAAGTCCCCAATATCACTGTAATGCGCTTGGACAGACCAGCTCATGTATTTGCAGTAGAAGAAGTGAAAGATAATAAGTCGTGGTATTATGATATCAAGTGTTTCCTTCAGAACCAGGTTTACCCGCCAGGGGCATCTGTGAAAGATAGAAAGACTCTGAAGAGATTGTCAGGAAGCTTCTACCTCAACAGTGATGTACTTTATAAGAGAAATTTTGACATGGTTTTGCTCAAATGCGTGGATAGACACGAAGCAGACCTGTTGATGACTGAGGTCCATGAGGGTTCATTTGGTACTCATTCCAACGGACATGCCATGGCTAGAAAGATGTTGAGAGTAGGCTACTATTGGCTGACAATGGAGTCTGACTACTGCAAGTATGTGAAGAAATGCCATAAGTGTCAGATCTACGCCGATAAGATCCATATTCCTCCGACACTTCTGAATGTGATTTCATCACCATGGCCTTTCTCTATGTGGGGAATTGACATGATTGGCATGTTAGAACCGAAAGCGTCCAACGGACACAGATTTATTCTCGTGGCAATTGATTACTTCACCAAGTGGGTTGAAGCGGCATCATATGCAAACGTGACCAGGCAGGTGGTCATGAAGTTTATCAAGAATCAGCTCATATGCCGTTATGGTGTGCCAGATAAGATCATTACTAATAATGGATCTAACTTGAACAACAAAATAATGAAAGAGCTGTGTAGTGAGTTCAAGATCGCCCATCATAATTCTTCTCCTTACAGACCCAAGATGAATGGGGCTGTTGAAGCTGCTAATAAGAATATCAAGAAGATTATCCAGAAGATGGTTGTCACGTATAAAGATTGGCATGAGATGCTGTCATTTGCTTTACATGGATATCATACGTCTGTCCGCACTTCAACAGGGGCAACCCCTTTCTCTCTTGTTTATGGCATGGAGGCTGTACTCCCAGTAGAGGTGGAGATCCTATCAATGAGAGTCTTGATGGAAGCCAAGTTGAGTGATGCTGAATGGGTTCAGAGTCGTTATGACCAGCTGAATTTGATAGAAGAGAAGAGATTGACTGCCATGTGCCATGGTCAGTTATATCAATAAAGGATGAATAAAGCTTTTGATAAGAAGGTCAAGCCTCGTGTGTTCTGAGAAGGTGACCTTGTGCTCAAGAAGGTCTTGTCTTTCGCACCCGATTCCAGGGGCAAGTGGACTCCAAACTATGAAGGTCCATATGTTGTTAAGAGAGCCTTTTCAGGCGGTGCTTTGATACTTACAACTATGGATGGGGAGGATTTCACTCGTCTTGTGAATTCAGATGCAGTCAAGAAATACTTCGCCTAAAAATAAAAACAGAATAGCTCGCTAAGTTGAAAACCCGAAAGGGCGGCTTAGGCAAAAATGAGCGTCTCGGTGGATTGAAAACCCGAAAGGGCGATCCAGGCAAAAGTTAGAGACATAAAAAAAAATCAATATAGGTATCCCGCTAGATTGAGTACCTCATCCTGGGGCAATCTAGGAAAAAATTAGGGATTTGGCAAGTAACTGCATCCTGACAAGACTTTGTTCTACAACTGTCATCCGTCTGAGATTCTTGCTCATTTATCATCAACCGAAGCTTCAAATACATCGAATTCAGAATTGGTGGAGAAATGGTCATTATGTTCAATGTATCCCTTTTCCAATATATATCACCAATTTCAATCTTGTAAAGATCTACGCAGTCTTGCCATTTGCAGATTGCCATTCCATCAAATAAATTTGAGCCTTTTATCCAATTATTTGCACTCTTATTTGTTTCTATTCGACAAATGTTTTGCATGTTTTAATTGAGAAGATATCATTGTTTTGAAGAAATGAATTTTTCATAACTTGTTTTTTAAACAAAGTGAACATTCACAACGACGAAAGGATACTTAGGAGATCCTCAGTGCTCTCCCAAGGATGGTATGATCTCCAACAGGGTAAGACAGTTATTCATTGTCCTGGCATGACTGTATTTTCTTACTCCGGAGCCTTTTGTGGCTTATCCTACTGAGTGGAATGCTTGTTGAGATATTCACCACTCTCCCCTTTAGCGGAGTAGCAATCTCCTCAGCAGATGTGATCTCCTTGGTGGGTACAATACTTGGTGGTTGATCCCCAGAATCCCTTTATCCCTTGGATAGATTCCCCAGTGGAGTTGCTTATGCGGTAGATTTTATCTGTGCATTAAACTCCTGTCCCCAGATGGAATCACTGATGATTCATCCCCTGCAGAGGTTTTGTTACTTCCTGGTATCTCTGATCCCCGACAGATTGGATACTCTCCGTTGAACCTGGCTTTCTCTCTTGAGATGTAGTACCAGATGTTTTTGTGCTTATTCTTTGAAACTGTTTGTGTTAGAAATGTTTGTCTGTCAGCATTCATCATACATAAATCACGCATGTGTGCATATAATTTTCAAACATTCGGATATTCATGTTGCATTCTTTGCCATATATCTTTATTTTTGTTCCCTGCTAGTTGGTAATACATTTCCCAAGCAGATGTCGGTGTCTGATCCCTCAATATAGAGTTAGCCCATTAAGCAGAAAGTGTTTATCTTTCCTTCCGCACTCCCCACTGAGTTATATCCTCGTGGACAACGGTTGTTTTTGCTTCCTCCCAACACATATATTGGGATGGGTTTCCCTATTGAGTTATATCCTCACTAGGACGAGTCTTGATTCAGTTTGCCTCTTTGGTTTGATCCTAAATTGGCCTCTTGTGACTGTTTCCTTTGGTTCCCTATGGTATAAATGAATAATTGCTTAGTAATCAGTAATCATTCATCTTATCCCTGACGGAGTCTGTGGTTTTCTACCCTTATACCGGTAGTTGTAAACCCTGTTTTCTCCCCTTTGCAGAGTTAACCTTTTTGTTCATCCTAGTTGATGATGGTTACTTTTCCATGGTTTTCTACCCAGTATCCGGTAGATGTAATCCCCTCCTTGACGGTTATCATTATCCAATATTCGGTGGTGATATTCCCTCATTCTTTTGGATAATTGCTCTTATTAAGCAGTTTATCCCCAACAAATTATCTCTCGTTTACCGGTTGCCGGTAATGTTTGTTGCTCCCCTTGAATGGTCATCATTATATACCTAGTTTTGGTATCCCGATGCCTTTCTCTATCGATCGATCTATCCTTTATTAACCCAGTAACCGGTTGTGGATAATCTTCCATGCGAGTGTATTATCTACGTTCTGATGGTAATAGATAATATATCTCATGCACTCTTTGGTCGAAACCTTTTGTTCTTCCCCGGTTGAGTAAGATTCGTATCCCTGTTTTGGAATTGAATGTCCATCCCATAATCGAGTTTGCTTTTTGCCCTCTTTTCGGATGATGAGTGTTTTGGGAATATTTCCCAATTCACGCTTTGGTTGGTCACCTATTATATGCCCAGTAATCGGCATCCCTGGTGTTCCTTCCTTCTGCTCCCTATTATGACTTTTTGTCCCTTGTGGAGTCAGATTTTCCTGAGTCGAAATATACCTTTTTAGGTCTTCCTCAGATGATTTGGTTGATTGATATATCTCACCCTTATACCGGTCTTAAATACTCATTCTTCCCGAGCATGTTGTTCTCTCACCCTTATACCGGTGTTCAGATCACACGTCTCTTTGAGCTTATTACCCAGTAACCGGTAATACCTCACCCGTTGCTTCCCCAAGAGATTTCTGTCGGGATCTTCCTTAGTGGAGTCCTTAGGGGACATCCCCACCTGAGTCCGGATTTTCATCTGGAGTATCCGTTGCGGATAATTTTTTTGGATGTATTGGCTTATTCCCCAATACATGCATTTTCGAGTCGGCTCGAGTCCTTCCATTGATTTATTTCGTGGATTCTCTCCGTGTCTCTCAGCAAGTTTCAAGTCGTGACCTGCTCACGCATTTTTACCCTTTACTCCCCGGTAGAGTCTCTGTCTCCCTAGTGAGTGTATTACTCCTTTGGGATTTTTAGTTTCTCCGGATTTCTTTTTCTCTTGTGGATGCCTATCCCCACAGAGTTTTACCATTTTTTTTGCATGCATACATCTGCATCATGAGGTCTCTTAGGGACCAAAATTCGTCTCTTTGTTACTATTTAAGTCCATTCTACCCCGTCGAGACGAAGATTTTAACCTTCACTTCCCCGGCTAGAATGACCTTAAATAGGGGCATCTGTAAGATCCTAATTTTGTCCCTAAGATTCCTCATGGCATCATGACATTGCACTTGCATTGCCTCAAGGGTCATTAGCATCTTGGTTCCCTTTGCCTTTTGATGGGACCTCTTGTGAGTGGTTTGAGATCACCAAGCATGTTTGAATTGTATATCATTGCTTTTCTTATTTTGTTCACTAACCAAAAGCATAAAAATATGTCACTAATATCTTTTGTTTGTAGCTTGAGCAATCACAAGGTCAAGAGCTTCAAAGAGATCACTTATGCAATGGTAAGGTCAAGAGGAGATGATAGAAAGCATGGTAATGGTTCCCAAATCTCTCATCCATCAAATATGCCTCCCTATCATCTCAATTCATCATTTTGATCAAAGCAAGTCAAAGGGTTTGAGGTTTGTGCCCCAAGGAAACCCTAATTCATCTGTGCACCATAATGCCTTGCTCCTGAAGCAACCTCAGCCCATGGTCAAATACAATCAAGGGAAGTTCTTTAATTCATCATTTCATGCATATTTGAACTTATTTGAGTGTCCTCAATCATCAATTCATTAAGATATGAGTCATGGACTTGAGAAGTTGATCAGTCAATTCATCTGACTATTTTGAAATGCACTGAGACCTAACTTTTGATGTGTTGGTCAAATGGAGATGATTACAAAAGAAACAATGTTCTTAAGGACGATATGAACAAATTTCATGTTCATCAAAAATTGATTTGAAGCTTGGAAGATCGTCATCCATTCCAATACATTATAGGTCATTTTGACTAAAACCCTAATTTTAGGTCAACTTCTCAAGGACATAACTCATTCATTTTTTATGATTTTGAGGTGGGATCAAATGCATTGGAAATTTTAAGGTGTCTACTTAAAATGTAATGTTGAACAAAATTTCAAAATCTCAAAGGAAATACATGTGATAATGCAAGACATTATAGGTCCTTTTGGGTCAAATGCATTAAAAGGCAAAAATGTCCAACTTCAAGTGCCCATAACTCTTACATAAAAAATCCAAATGATGTCAAATTTAAGTCTATTTTGATTGTCTTAAAAATTTCTACAACTTTGATGTTAGAGGTTTTTCCATTTGAGGCTTGCATCATCAAAACAGAAGGGCTTAAACATTGGCCAAATTTAGAAACTTTGCCTTGACATGTTTTGCACACTACACTTTAAACTCAAAATTCATAAATTTCCACACTTCAAATGGATTTTTTCCCAACATAACAATTGTTCCTTACATCAAGACCTTTCCAACCATTACTGACATGATCATGTTTGGACTTTCCAATTGGGACTTTCGAAGAGGTGAATGTTTAGGTCAAAATATGGAATGCACATGAAATCTTGATACACAAGCAATTTCCATTCAAATTACAGGTCCAATTCAACTTGGTTGGTGTTCAGCATTCATTTGCATCAACTTTTGGGCTTTGCACGTGCCTGTACAGGCCCATGCATGAAGGGTTCAAATTCCATGCACACGAGTTTTGCCTTGCCTTGCTTCAAGTTCAGCTATAAATACATGCTTCTCTTCATTCAAAATGGAGACCTGATTCAACCTGTTATGCTGCACAAATCTCTCCATAACCATTACCAAAGAAGCTAGTTCATTTTTCTCTAAATTTTTCAGATCCAAAATTCAGCTACATCTAGTTGAATCCTTGGATATAAGGCTTCTAAACCTTCATCATTCATCTCATTGATCTTCTGTTTTGGCAAAGAAAGCAAGGAATTGAGCTCAAGTTTCCAGAAATCAAGCTTACTTTTCAACTGGTATTTTCTTCGAATCTCATCATCCATTGACCTATTTGCTTGGATCTTGTGTTTTCTGAAGTCCTCACTTGAGAGGAAAGCTAGTGGTAGCTTCAATTTCGTTTTTCTTTGATCTGCATTTTTCATACTGTCGCAACGCGAAAAACAATTGGCAAAAAAAAAACAGTTTACAGAGCCGCCACCGACGCTATTCATCCTATGACGGAAAGGAAGCGCAGGACTAACCTAAGAAAGGGAAAGGAACGGTCTTACGACCAGAGATTGCAAGGTACGAGAGTCGGTTACGCAAGGGGAAGGTATTAGCACCCCTCACGTCTGTCGTACTCGACGGGATCCACGCTCAAAAGAATAGGAAAAGAATAGAATAAGGTTGCTAATAAACTGCTCAAAGAAATTGCACAAACTGGAATGATAAAACAGGTGAAAGAAGATGGAGGAAGGGGACTCGGCAGGATGTCGCGTCCTGGGCCTACGTAGTTCGTCAGAAACAAACATCAGAGTCAACGTAGTTCGGGGAAAAGGGAGACATGCTCGCTAGGATATCACATCCTATGCCTACGTATCTCCTCTATCCAGAGGAGAATCAGAGCACTCGTAGCTCGGCTAACGCACGCCGAAACAAAACACCAAAAAGAGACGCTGAGACGTCAAAAGAAACACTCAAAAGGAAACAGAATGCCAATACATGGGCTTATATCCGACTCCAAACAAACAACACAAACAAGGAAACAGAATGCCAATACATGGGCTTATATCCGACTCCTAACAACAAGCAACAACTAACCCGCGAATACCAAAGAAAAAGGTTATCAGAATGAACCCGAAATGAGTAACCCAATGACGGGTGAACACACACAAAAAGAAAAAAGGGTGACACACACAGACTCAAAAAAGAAAAAGGTTCCCGGAGAGATCTCGCTCAATCTCCTGCCTACGTATCTCATCTGGTATGAGAATCAGGGCGACGTAGTTCCCCTTAACAGGGGTATAACACTCTCCTAACCAGAGACCAAGGAAACAAAAAAACTAATAGGGAGACTGACTCGAGCCTAATAGTTGTCATGCAAACAATAATCCCTAAATTGAGGTCTCTAATCATAACCTAACTCACACAGGAAGCAAGTCAATTCAGAAGAAAGCAGATAAACACACCAACACAAGTGAACAAGCATCACATGCTATATCCATACAAGAGGCCCAAAAAATGGGTAGGCTTTAGTCAAGAGGGGTCATATCAACCTCGACAAACAAGCCAAACTATACAAGGGTAGTCTGTAGCTCTTAACCACTAACATTGAGAGTTAGGGTGAAGCTGATCAAAGATGGTAAATGAGGATGAGACCTCATGCTCTTAACCCTGGCCTGGGTGAGCTCAAAACAAAAATAAAGTGTGGGGATCAAGAAAGAGGGACCCTATTCCACTTGACAGACTCTGGACAAAGATCTTGGGTACATGTTCAAGAGCATCAGCACGTAGTGCGAGCATAATGAACGAATCACTAAATAACGGGGGATTGATTGCTAATCCCTTGTATCCGTCAATTGCCTTTTCACTTAGGAGGACTTATCAAGTAACACATGCCTCACTTAGAGGTCTTTGGCACAATCTGTAAACAAACACAAACAGAGCCTCTTAAGGAGGACTTGCCAGCAAAATGCCTGCCAAAAAGGTGACAGGACTTCCAGACTACATGGAGTAAGAAAGTAGCTACCTAAGTGGTGTATCAACCACAATCCAAAGCTCAAGCAAGAGCTAAAAGCAGCAACTAATGTACCTGTACAAAAGCTAACCAGTCAGTATCTCAGACAACCAATCAGAAAACAAACAGACAAACAGTCCAACTGTTACACAATTCAATGTACAATGGTCAAGCGACCAAATGAAGAAATGAGCTCAACACATCAACTCAAACCCCTACAAAACACAAAGAAGTCAGAACACAATCCAATTTGCATCTCAAAAGGTGAGCAACTCAACCATTAATGCTAAATGTCCAAACCTGAAACACAAGTCAAGGTTAGTTCATGTACAAAACACTAGTACAAAGACTAGGTCCAAAACCAAATCAAATGATGAAAACAGAACTCAATCTTTTACACAAAGCAAGTTCAAACATGTCACAAGATGTCCTCAAAAGGACCATCATCAATTCACAAGGCAAAGGCATCAAATGATCAATGTAAAGCAAAGACCAACAAATGAGCCCAAAATGGACAATCAAAAAATCCAAATCAAAACAGAAAAGCATCCAATGGCTATGAAATTTTTTATCTAAGCTATTCATATTATGAACAAACATCATGCAGAAAAATCAAATCCAGAAGAGCTCAAATGATAGGTGAACAAAAATGCACAAATTGAATGCCAAAAATGTGACACAAATTGTCACATACATCTTCATGTGTCAAAAACAATGATAGCATATGAGAAAAAATTCAAACTAGTGCTCAAAAAATCATATCATATGTGAAGATCAAGCATGCAAAAAATCAGATCAATTGGATCAACACATAGCATTTCACAAAGCAATGAATACAACATGTCAAATTAACATAATGTCCAATCAAAAATTCACAATTAAAAAATCAGACATCAACAAATCATGAAAGTAATATCAAACAAACTAGACATTAAAACAAACACATGAAAAAAATTGGGATCAATTTGAAGCATTTTTCATTTTTTAATGATTTTTCAAAGTTGAACAAATAAAATGAAATAAACATGGAAAATAACAGGGAAAATGAAATTTGAAATAAATCAGCATATGCACATACCAGGGATCGAACACACGCTCTAAGGAAATGAGAACTCAAATTAAATTCAGAAAATGCACACGCCAGGTATCGAACACATACACAAAGGATCCAAAAGCGCTTAAGCCAAAACGCGGTGCATCATTAATTACATGGCAGCCACATAAGCGAGTCAAGGCACACTCAGGCACGGTTAAAGGATAGCAGCCAATCAAATAGCCATGCAAGCGCACAGTCAGCATCCACATGGCGCGAACCCTAGCAACATAACCAGACGCCGGAACAGTAGTTCCGGTCGTTTTCTCCGGCCGTCTCCGGCGGAGAATCACGAAAAAAATTCCAGAATCTTACAAATTATATATGGTTCGAAAGCTCTTGCAACATAGAATCCAAATATCACAATCATTTCATCTAATTCCTCCTAACATGCACGGATCGAAGCAAACCATTTTCATCATCAAAACTTTAAGTCAACCATACATGTTCAATTCTCAGCCAAATTCAAAATTAAACATATCAGTGTGCTCAGCAATGCAAGATCTACATAATCATGTACATGAAACAGTAAAATATGAGAATCGATTTTCAACTTACTTGAGATGAAGTTCACTGAAATCGTGTCCTCAGGCCTTCAGAATCTCCAGATCTCTTCCTATGCTTATGACTTGAAGCTTTGTGCAAGAATTAACAGTTGGAAACACCTAAATCCAGCTCAATTTCAAGCTTCCATTAACATGTTATGTGCTCGATCTGCTTGATTCTGGACAGAATTCTTCAAACCAGACGTTGATTCTTGCTCAGTGATGCTCCATGATCATGATTATGCAAAGAAATTGAAGAATTATGTGAACAAATTTTAGTTTCGAAGAGAGAGAAAATGGAGGGAACTTGGAAATTTTTGATCTGAAATTCTGTTATATCTCTCTTTGCAAAACAGTTAGGGTTTTGCTTTTATATGACCTCTTAATCATGCTGAAATTTTAATTAAGCTTTGGCTAATCATGATTAGTGAAATGTGAGGTATTTTGCAAAATTGCCAAAATGGGCTTAGCATGGACATGCTTCACGTGAACAGTACCCATGCAAGGTTCAAACTCACTTAAAATCATTCGATAATCATCATGGAATTGGTCTTTGGCTTGCATGATCAACCAAATTTAAATTATCAAAATTCCTTCCAAAATGCACATGTATGAACAAGTGGTCATATTAGCTTCTTCTATGCATGGCAATGATTCATTTGAAAAGTATTGGTCATAAGGAGCATTTTGCAAAAAGAGTGGACCAATTTGGAGTTTTGAATCAAAAGTTATGCCATGTTGGACTTCCATGCATGCTTTGTGATCATTTGGCCATAACTTCTCAACCAATTATCAGATGGACATGATATATGACTTTTTGAAAAGAGGAGAGAAAGATCTTAAACTTTCATGTTCACTAAAAATCCATTTGAAGCTTCTTTGATGTTGATAAGTCAAGTTGAATGTGGACCAGAAACTTGCCATTTTTGGAAACTTGAAATTACAGGTCACTTTCCATTTTTGGAAACTTTTGCCATGACTTCAAAATATTCAAGATAGATTTTTGACATGATGAATGGACTTCTTTTGAACATGATTGAGGTGTATCAACTCACTTCCCCACCTCAAAGCCCTCAGTTGACTGCACAGTTGACTTGTTGGTCCATAGATGACCTTAAAATGCCCTGATCAGCTTGAGCCTCCACCACTTGGGGAAATTGCTCAAAAATGAAACTGTAGCTCATATAAGCTCCTTATGACACTCATGTAATCTTCATCCTAATAAAATACCTCATCTCCTTGAGAAACCCTAGTTGGAAGAAAGTCATTGATTAGGGTTGACGAGAGGTCAAAACCCTAATCCAAAGGAACTTGAGGATAAACTCTGCAACTCTTGATGATGATAGAACCATGGTGATGGTAGTATATCCTTGCAAACAAGATAATGCTCAAGACCTCTGAAGGATCAGAAAACCCTAATTGAACTGCAAACCCTCAGATGGTTGATCATCAATTCATAGAGACCCTCAGGCTTGAATCATGTAACTTCTCCATCTTCTGAAAGATTTTGGAGGATGACTTTATTATTTTCAGATGATATGCAAAATGCAATGCCTAATTGTCATACCCCAAAATTTTCCCGTTAATATTACAAGGCATTTTTCAAGGCACTCCAACTTATTTTTCAAAACATTGATCTTAAGGGAACAAATACCCAGCATACAGGTGGCCAAATCCGAAAAATGGCCTAAACTGGCTTGTTCGCTAGGCGAGCAAATCCTTCGCCTAGCGAACCCTTCGCTACACCACTCGCCTAGCGAAGCTTGCGAATACCAGAAATTTTGGGCTTCATTCTGAGCCCATTAGGTCACACAAAAAGCATTATAAATACCAGAACTTCAGTCAAAAAAGGGGGGAACGAAAGGAGGAGACGGACGGAGACAGAGAGAAGGAATAACAAACCTTGGAGGCTAACCCAGAGAATTCAGAGCAACCCTAAAGGAAACCCTGAAGGAGACGCATCTGCACAAAGGTTACCTCCGCCCAACTCAATCCGGCGCCAACCCTAAGAGTGACTTGCCAATTCAAGGTTGCAATTCAATTGCAAACAGGTTTACATTACTATTCCCGCTTTATGTTCTTAATTTACATGTGGCATTATGATTGAATTTATAAAAACATCTTAAGTTTTGCATGTGGATTTAAGTATGTGTGGATATCTTGAACGTTTAACCATGTAATTTCTGTAACGGATGCCATAGGGTTTGGAGCTTGCTGAAATCGTACTGTTCTAAAATTCAAAACCCGCAGCCGTTCGCTAGCACATCGCTAAGCGAACATGTAGCGAGCGTTCGCTAGGCCTTCGCTAGGCGAGGCAGCAGCGAACATGACAGTCGCTGATTTTTCTGTTCCGATCTTTGCTCATATGACATGTTTTATTATCACCATGCATTGTTTACCTGACATTATTACTGTTGTGATTCCTTTTGTTTGGTGCGATTCTCGATTGCACCCTGATTTGGTATTCTGACCTGTTTGCTGAATTTTGTAAGGGTTCACATACTCCCGGAAAAGGTAGCTTGCTAGGTATTCCACTTTATTTGTGGGATACCCTTGTGGAGATTCATCCTAATTACTTAATTGATTTTAATGTGGAGATTCATCCTAATTATCTAATTGATTATAATGTGGAGATTCATCCTAATTACCTAATTGATTATAAAATATTGCCTTTGAATATGTGATCTTGGACCTCTATTTGTTGCCTTACGGTATTACGGTATTATGGTCATGTCCCGCGAATGTGGGGATACACTTAGCAAAGACCCTTTGATTAAATCATCATGTCCCTATAAAATAAATCATCGTCCCTCGGATGTTGCCTGCGAATATATATGATTTTGTCCCTCGGTGACCCGTCGTTGTAGCCTACGGTTAAATGATGATTGTCCCTTCGAATGCTAAGGTATCCTTACAAATGTTGCCTTTAATGACCAATCGATGACCCTACGATGTCCCTTAAATCCAAAAGGACAAGACTACTTGCTTCTCAATAGTAAGGACAATTTTACCTTCATAAGGATAGGAAATACCCATAAAGACCTTGGGTAAGTATAACTCTTAAATGCTGAATCACGACTCAAAATACTTTTCACACCTCACACTTTGCAAAACATCTACTAGAAAATCACCACTTGATATACATTCGTACTAGAATCATTGCCAAGTTATATTTTTCTAAACAACTTTCAAAATTAAACGAGATAAATACTTTGTATACATTCGTACAAGAATCATTACAAAGTTAAACTCTCTTTTCAAAACATTTTCTAAGCAATTCACAAACACTTTTTCAGACAAGAAAAATAACATAAGTGATCAAGCAATTAAGAGCCCATGGATAACCATGGATACAAAGGGTGCTAACACCTTCCCTTTGTATAATGTACCTCCCGAACCCAAAATCTAATTAAGGTCTTTCCTGTTCTTTTCCACCTTTCCTTATTGGATAAAACAAAAGTCGGTGGCGACTCTTGCTATCCGCGACATTTTCTTTCCAAAGCAAAAACACACAAAGTCAGTTCACCGTATGACAGAACTGGCGACTCTGCTGGGGACTTAAAAAGAGAGGTTGCCTTAAAAAAAACAAGATCACTTATTTGAATTGTCTGATTTACTTTTAAGGGATTGCTTGGGTATCCTATGCTTGAGTGAAAGATCCTACACCCGGATCTAGTGTACCTTAGGTAAGTAGCAAGAGATTATCGCGACTATCCGGCGTATACTGGAATGGTTAAAATGATGGCTACGGTTAATGTGACACTTTGGATGTCCTGATGTTCCTCATGTTTACTTGAGAAAAAATTTGGCGTCTGCGTGGTGTCATTAAAGCATTAACCAGACCTTTAGAACCCTAATTGACTCATCCTAGCCATTAGAAAGTAGTGAGATAACTGACTTCGGTTTCGACTGGGGTTGGTTGAGACTCGATACTACACTCCTCGAGATTGGACTTTAGGGAAGCTTTGGTCAACCACTTGGTGTTGCACTGAAGTGGACTTAAAAGAAGGTCAATGATTGGAGATCCTTCTAGAACCCGGTTACTATTCTAGGACAGGTTGAACCAACCAAACTTCAGTGGGAAGGGTACTTACCTATGGAACTCGTGCAAGCCTTAAAACTTAGGAATGATTGTTGTGTGACTTGCTTGTGCTTGTTATTTACTTAACATCATAACATCTTAACATCATAACATCATAACATCATAACATCATAACATCATAACATCTTAACATCATAACATCATAACATCATAACATCATAACATCATAACATCATAACATCATAACATCATAACATCATAACATCATGACATTGTGGCATTGTACTAACCATTTCAAGGACTTTAAACATTGAAAACATTTCCTACATTGCATAGCATAACATAACATTGCATAACAGGTATTCTAAAGGATCAATGTTCTCACGGTCTTCCTATTGCAAACAGAAAAATGGCCCTCAAACAAGCTGTCAAAGATCTCCAGGCTCAAAATGCTCGACTCCAAGAGATGATCTTGAACTTATCCAAGGGGCAGGAGGAACTGAAGGCTCTCTTGCTCGAGAAGAAGAAAGATAAGAAAGCTGTGAGTTACATTAATCCGGGAAGAAGGCTTAAAGGACAGGCCGCAGGAGTCAAGATTAGAATTCCGAAGGATCAAGAAGAGGAGACGGAGAATGATTCAGAAGAGGAGAATGTTGATCTCTTCAACCCTGAGGACGACGATGAAGATTATGAAAATGAAAACTACTCTCCAAAAGATGACAAGTATAAGTTGCTGGAAGAACGCATGCTAGCTATGGAGGGTCAAAAGGCGCCCGGTCTGGATTTCAAAGGCTTAGGACTGGTCTCTGATGTGGTCATTCTACGCAAATTCAAGGTCCCCGCTTTCACTAAGTACGATAGTGCGTCTTTTCCTCAGATGCATCTGAGAGCTTATGTGAGAAAGATTCAGCCGTATACCACTGATAGGAAGCTATGGATCCATTTCTTCCAAGAGAGTCTGTCTGACACACAGTTAGAATGGTACTATCAGCTCGAGAGCTCTAACATCCACACCTGGACTGATTTGGCGACAACTTTCTACAAACATTACCAGTATAATTCTGAATTGGCACCTACTCGGCTACAGTTGCAGAATATGACTATGGGGTCTAAAGAAGGCTTCAAAGAGTATGCTAAAAAATGGAGAGATTTGGCTGGCAGAGTCAAACCCCCTATGACTGATCGAGAATTGGTGGACATGTTCATGAGTACACTGACTGGCCCATTCTACAGCCATCTATTGGGAAGTTCCTCATCAGGTTTCACTGAACTTATATTAACAGGTGAACATGTTGAAAGCGGCATTCGAAGTGGAAAGATACAGGTGACTACCTCTGATCCTCCGGAGACTCCTAATGTCATCACTGATCCTCTGCCTAATCATGCCAAGACTGTTAATGCTGTAGAAGATGCTGATAGCGATTGCGACTGGGATAGCTGGATTTTCCCAACAGTTGGTGACGGACTCAATAATTGGAAGGCTGAAGACACTATCCCGATTTCCTTTAGTCAGGAGTAATTGTTATTGTCTATTTTAGTGTTGAAATTTTTTAATTTTTACAATTGAACTTCTCAAAGCATTGTGGCTATACCCGGGGCACAATGGCTAATTTTTCATGGGTTTTGTCATTTTCATAAGCATATCCACATTCAATAAATCAATGGACCTTTTGTATTCAAATATTGCGCTCTTTATCTTTCCTGTCATCTTTCAAACAAGCTATGCTTTCTTACACACACTCACGTAACAAATTGAAGATCCATATCCACTTTGGATCCTATTGATAATAATTCTACTACTGTTCATTATGACTTTGAAAATCCGATCTACCAAGCCGAGGATGGAAGTGAGGAAGATTGTGAAGTACCTGGAGAGCTTGCCAGACTACTGCAAGAAGAAAAGACTATTCAGCCGCATGAGGCATCGATCGAAATCGTAAATCTGGACCACGTCGCCCGATTTAGCTCCCATTTGACCGCTAGTTGCAAATCCATCTTCAAATTACTGAGACAAAATCAAGAAGTATCTCCAAGAACCTCCAATTCTGATGCCACCAGTTGAAGGAAGACCTCTAATCATGTATTTGACCGTGTTAGAAAATTCAATGGGGTGTGTGCTGGGGCGACATGACGAGTCTGGTCGAAAAGAGCAGGCAATATACCACCTTAGCAAAAAGTTTACCGACTGTGAAACAAGATACTCACTGCTCGAGAAAACTTATTGTGCTTTGGCTTGGGTTGCTCGCCGACTAAGACAGTATATCTTGAATCATACCGCTTTATTGATTTCTAAGATGGATTCTATCAAATATCTATTTGAGAAACCTGCTGTCTCCTGAAAGAGTTATCACTGACAATGGTACTAAGTTGAACAACAAGATGATTACTGAACTTTGCACGCAGTTCAAAATAAAACACCATAACTCTTCTCCGTACCGGCCAAAGATGAACGGCGCCGTGGAGGCTGCTAATAAGAATATCAAGAAGATCATACAAAAGATGACAGTAACATACAAAGACTGGCATGAGATGTTACCATTTGCTCTTCATGGTTATCGCACTCCAGTACGCACTTCGACAGGGGCAACTCCTTTCTCTTTAGTCTACGGAATGGAAGCCGTCTTACCAGTGGAAGTTCAGATTCCCTCTCTAAGAATCATGAAAGAGGCGGGCTTAGATGAAGATGAATGGATTCAGACTCGACTCGATCAGATAAATTTGATTGATGAGAAGAGACTTGCGGTTGTTTGTCATGGGCAGATATATCAGAAGCGCATGACCCAGGCATTTAACAAAAAGGTCAAGAGACAGGTGTATCAAATTGGCGACTTGGTGATCAAGCGTATCATTCTACCACAAGGTGATCCCAGAGGCAAATGGACCCCCACATACGAAGGGCCATTTGTAGTTAGGAAGGTATTCTCTGGTGGAGCCATGATACTTGCTATAATGGATGGCGAAGACTTCCCACATCCCGTGAATGCAGATATAGTTAAAAGATACTACGCATGAAAGAGACCCGCTAGGTCGACGTATCTAGGCAAAAGTAAGGGCATCCCGGCGAACTAAAAGGGTTCGGGCAAAAATTAGGGATTAACATATAAAAACGTACACCCGGTAAGTCGAAAACCTGAAAAGGCGGCTTGGGCAAAAAAGGGTATCCCGGTGGACTGAAAACCTGAAAAGACGGTCCAGGCAAAAATTAGGGATTAAAGCGTATGACTATGTCCCGTTCTCAGTCAGCTTCACCCAAGTTCAAGGGACTGAACAAGCCAATCACTTCTATCCGACAGCAGGAGATGAGAGGCTTGAAGACATAATGACAGTAGTGGAATTAAAATCGATGGGACTTTTTCTGCATAGCTTTCTCTTTGTTTTCTTGACAATTTCCTCTTACTAGGATTTCTGTCTCCCTGTACACAAATTGCCTATTTATAGGCCCTCTTTCAAAATCGATACAATTTTACTTCCAAGGAAATGCTTTTGTTTTACTTCCTCTGTTTTGTTTGCGTAAACGTCCATTGATTTAGTTTGAATTAATATACGCATTTGAACATGATTGATGTTTACCGAAAATACATGCATAAAATAGCAACAACAGTTACTAAAAGACTTTAGGATCGTGGATAAGGTCTAACCATGCTTTCCGATGAATCCGGTTGCTAATCCTATTCCCCAGCAAAAACCAGTTACTCCCCAGAAGAAATTGGCATCGCTAAACAGACTGATCATCTCTTCCATCCCCAGCCAGGCTCTGCTGAATATTTCTACCATCAGACCGAAATCAAGTATCCCCAGCTAAGAAAGGGCCATCAATACAAATATCTCCAACCAGAATATTGGGATTTATTTTCCCCTGGCAAAATTTTTAGACGCATAATTCATTCATTACATCATTTCACATCATACGCATGCATACAATGTTCGCATTTATTTTCGAAAGCATAAAACATCTCATGCATCATGACATGACATAAAGCTAACTTTATTTTTCAGGTTAATTATCCTTCGGATACAGTCAAAATAAAGGTTCATTCAGACAGACACCCTCAGCGGTTACATTCGAGATTCAGATACATCTTTCAGATATAATCCATGTGAATATTCATTCTGACGAGCATTCTGATATCCTCCTAATGGTGGCATCTTTAAGCCCATCCCAGACATTTATTGCAAATACAACATATACAAACATTATCAGATATAGCCTAATGTACGGTTCATTTTGGTTCCTTCAACTGTTCCAATACGGTCTAGCGTACGACCCATTTGGATGTTCATCCACTCAGATACGATCTAGCGTACGATCCATTCTGATCTTTATTCCTCAGATACTACCTAGCGTACGGTACATTCTGAAATGTAGTCTAGCGTATGACTATCCCTTATCATCAGATACAGCCTAATGGACGGCTCATTCTGCCACTCAGATACGATCTAGCGTACGATCCATTCTGATCTTTATTCCTCAGATACTACCTAGCATACGGTACATTCTGAAATGTAGTCTAGCGTATGACTATCCCTTATCATCAGATACAGCCTAATGGACGGCTCATTCTGCCACTCAGATACGATCTAGCGTACGATCCATTCTGATCTTTATTCCTCAGATGCTACCTAGCGTACGGTACATTCTGAAATGTAGTCTAGCGTATGACTACCCTTTCATCCTCAGATACAGCCTAATGGACGGCTCATTCTGCAACTCAGATACGATCTAGCGTACGATCCATTCTGATCCTTCATCCCCAGTGAAGTCACCCGCCTAATGGACAACTCATTCTGCTATTCAGATACGAGCTAGCGAATGGTCCATTCTGATCCTTTATCCCTAGCAGGGTATGATCCATTCAGATCCTTATCTCATCAGGTTCAACTTATCCTAATATCACCTAATGGATGGCTCACCATACGGTCTAGCGTACGACCTGGTGTGGCACCCATGTCTTCGAATTGGTCTGATGTACGACGCCCTCTGAAGCTCTCATCATCAAACTTCCTGGATGGAATCTTTAAGCCCATCTCCGTCAAGACTAATTAACAAGTGCAAATTTTTGAGGCATTCTAAGTGTTCAATAATCTTCCACCTCCAGACCACGAATGGCGTACATACCATTCTAACTCTCTCGGTTCAAGAATATTGAACAGGGGCAGCTGTCATACCCCAAAATTTGCCCGTTAATATTACAAGGCATTTTTCAAGGCACTCCAACTTATTTTTCAAAACATTGATCTTAAGGGAACAAATACCCAGCATACAGGTGGCCAAATCCGGAAAATGGCCTAAACTGGCTTGCTCGCTAGGCGAGCAAATCCTTCGCCTAGCGAACCCTTCGCTACACCACTCGCCTAGCGAAGCTTGCGAATACCAGAAATTTTGGACTTCATTCTGAGCCCATTAGGTCACACAAAAAGCATTATAAATACCAGAACATCAGTCAAAAAAGGGGGGAACGAAAGGAGGAGACGGACGGAGACAGAGAGAAGGAATAACAAACCTTGGAGGCTAACCCAGAGAATTCAGAGCAACCCTAAAGGAAACCCTGAAGGAGACGCATCTGCACAAAGGTTACCTCCGCCCAACTCAATCCGGCGCCAACCCTAAGAGTGACTTGCCAATTCAAGGTTGCAATTCAATTGCAAACAGGTTTACATTACTATTCCCGCTTTATGTTCTTAATTTACATATGGCATTATGATTGAATTTATAAAAACATCTTAAGTTTTGCATGTGGATTTAAGTATGTATGGATATCTTGAACGTTTAACCATGTAATTTCTGTAACGGATGCCATAGGGTTTGGAGCTTGCTGAAATCGTACTGTTCTAAAATTCAAAACCCGCAGCCGTTCGCTAGCACATCGCTAAGCGAACATGTAGCGAGCGTTCGCTAGGCCTTCGCTAGGCGAGGCAGCAGCGAACATGACAGTCGCTGATTTTTCTGTTCCGATCTTTGCTCATCTGACATGTTTTATTATCACCATGCATTGTTTACCTGACATTATTACTGTTGTGATTCCTTTTGTTTGGTGCGATTCTCGATTGCACCCTGATTTGGTATTCTGACCTGTTTGCTGAATTTTGTAAGGGTTCACATACTCCCGGAAAAGGTAGCTTGTGGAGATTCATCCTAATTACTTAATTGATTTTAATGTGGAGATTCATCCTAATTATCTAATTGATTATAATGTGGAGATTCATCCTAATTACCTAATTGATTATAAAATATTGCCTTTGAATATGTGATCTTGGACCTCTCTTTGTTGCCTTACGGTATTACGGTATTACGGTATTATGGTCATGTCCCGCGAATGTGGGGATACACTTAGCAAAGACCCTTTGATTAAATCATCATGTCCCTATAAAATAAATCATCGTCCCTCGGATGTTGCCTGCGAATATATATGATTTTGTCCCTCGGTGACCCGTCGTTGTAGCCTACGGTTAAATGATGATTGTCCCTTCGAATGCTAAGGTATCCTTACAAATGTTTCCTTTAATGACCAATCAATGACCCTACGATGTCCCTTAAATCCAAAAGGACAAGACTACTTGCTTCTCAATAGTAAGGACAATTTTACCTTCATAAGGATAGGAAATACCCATAAAGACCTTGGGTAGGTATAACTCTTAAATGCTGAATCACGACTCAAAATACTTTTCACACCTCACACTTTGCAAAACATCTACTAGAAAATCACCACTTGGTATACATTCGTACTAGAATCATTGCCAAGTTATATTTTTCTAAACAGCTTTCAAAATTAAACGAGATAAATACTTTGTATACATTCGTACAAGAATCATTACAAAGTTAAACTCTCTTTTCAAAACATTTTCTAAGCAATTCACAAACACTTTTTCAGACAAGAAAAATAACATAAGTGATCAAGCAATTAAGAGCCCATGGATAACCATGGATACAAAGGGTGCTAACACCTTCCCTTTGTATAATGTACCTCCCGAACCCAAAATATAATTAAGGTCTTTCCTGTTCTTTTCCACCTTTCCTTATTGGATAAAACAAAAGTCGGTGGCGACTCTTGCTATCCGCGACATTTGCTTTCCAAAGCAAAAACACACAAAGTCAGTTCACCGTATGACACTAATGCTCTAAAATATGAAATGCAATATGCCAAACTAGTCCCAAGAAGAGGAGGGCAAATTTTGAGGTGTTACAGCTGCCCCTATTCAATCCACTATGAACCCGTCGATATGAACAACCTCGGCTTTCAGATGATCAGGGTGAAGAGTGGTTGGATACAAAGAACAAACGAACAATTTGCGCTCCGCTGGGAATTAAGTAACAATGCCTGTCAGAATCGGCAAAGAGGTAGTCCTGAAAGAAGAATCCGTCTGGTACGGAGAGAGTCGGTCTGAACACAAAAAAGAATGCTAACCTGGATACCAAAATAAATGGTAACACAGAAATAACCATGGCCTGAATGCCGCTCATCAATCTGAATACTGGAAATGACTTCGCTCTGAGCATTAGAAGATATGAGATGATTAATATTGGTCTGAACACCGAGAAACTGGCCCGAGTGCCACAAGTTGTGTCGACCTGAACGTCGGAAACTTCTTCGATCTGAACCTCGGAAAATTGGCCTGAGTGCCTCTTCGGTCTGAATACCGGGAAACTGGCCTGAATGCCACATCGGTCTGAATACTGGAAAATTGGCCTGAGTGCCTCTTCGGTCTGAATACCGGGAAACTGGCCTGAATGCCACAAGTGCTTCGACCTGAACGTCGGAAACTTCTTCGATTTGAACATCGAAAAATTGGCCTGAGTGCCTCTTCGGTCTGAATACCCGGAAACTGGCCTGAATGCCACATCGGTCTGAATACCGGAAAATTGGCCTGAGTGCCATTTCGGCTGGGGATTCTCTCCTTGTTGTTATTATTTTTGATTTTCTTGGACCCCCGAAATCTTCTTTGACTTTTACTGTCAAACAATGAACCCCGTTCTCCATTTGAACCCCGTCCTCCATTTGAACCCCGTTCTCCAGAAGACACTCTGCGTCTCCTTTTCTCCTGATGGACCCCAACCTCCGCGCTGATCGCGTAACGTTCTTCAATCTTTATTTCCATCTCCGCACGACGGAAAATTTTCTTCCTCCAATATCGCACTACTGGGGAATACTGTTGATTCAAAATCACGATGCCGAACTCCTCAGAGTAACATCTTCACCAACCAGCGAAACCAATTCTCAAACGGCAACCACAGCTCGAGACTAGTTTTATGCTTGCAATGCTGATGCATGATTTTTTACAGCGTAATGCTCCATAACCATGGAAATGCTACGCAATGAGTTATGCAATATGCTATGCTTCTCTAAATGATGAATGTATAAAAAGTATCCCCCTCAGGGGACGACATGAGCCACTCTGCTGAGGAACTCGATATCTCTCCAATCTCCAACCCTGCTTGGGATAACACCGTTGCTGGGGAAAGGACAATCCCTACTAGGGATGACCTTCACTGAACTTGATCCGCTTGGGGACTTCGCTGGGGAACAAACCACCAACGCGCACCTCCGCTAGGGAAACAGCAACCTTCGGACCCGCTGGGGAAATAACAATCTCACCCTGCTAGGGGAAACAACAAACTTCATACTTGCCTGCCGAGGAAACACCGACCTCAAACCCGTTGGGGAGATACGGAATGTTTAACGCGGAACACCTGTCGACTCTTCGACCACTGGTATTCACCATCTAACCAAAGTGTTAACTTTCCATTTTTACAGACTTTGAAGAGTCTTCTTGATTAACCCTCTAGGATCGTCGCAATTCTTTCGCCTTCTTTTCACCATTCTACAATTTCTTGTCCCTGATTGGACTCGAAGGAATCTTTCGTCAAAAAGCTTCACATCACAACCTGCAAGTGAGTGAAAATATCTAACAACACCTGCAAAAGAGATCATTAGATAAAAACGTGCCCCAGACATGCCAAAATCTCAACACCCAGGTCACTAAACCTTTCGAATAAGATTTCAAGTTTTCAGTCCTATAAACATGCGTTAGAAGGGACCTCTATGCCTCAAAATGCAAAGATTCTTTATCAAAATAAACTGATGTTTTTGCAATCAAAGCGGTAATGAAAACAAAAACAAAATTATTTGACTGAATATGCATTTTATTGATTGAAAAAGGTGGCTCGTAACTGAGCAATACACAGGAAGCAATCCCTGAAAAAAGGTAATTGCGCATAAAAGGAAAATCTATCCTAATGGCAATGTGAACCCGTGATCTCATCGAGTTCCAACCCGGTTACAACCCATATGTCCTCAAGACTCTCCGTGCTTTCTGCCTTTTGAACAAGACACTTCCGACCGATCTCTGCCGGGGATTATCCAGGAGTCATATCCACAGTGTAAACGATCATGCTAGACGCAATTGTTCGTTTCAGTCCCTCTTTTGCCTGGACCGCCCTTTCGGGTTTTCAGTCCACCGGGATACCCTTTTTTGCCCAAGCCGCCCTTGTGGGGTTTTCGACTTGCCTGGTGTACAGTTTTTTCTCTTTTTATCCCTAATTTTTGCCCGAACCTTTCTTCATTCATTTTTTTTTGGTTCGCCGGGATGCCCATTTTTGCCTGGACTATTTTATTCTTTTCGTCCAGCGGGTCTCTTATACGAAGTATTTTTTAACTGCGTCCGCATTCACAGGGGATGGAAAATCCTCACCATCCATGGTCGTCAACAACAAGGCTCCGCCAGAGAAAACCTTCTTGACCATGAATGGACCTTCATAATTGGGTGTCCACTTGCCCCGACGATCGTTCTGAGGAGGAAGGATCCTTTTCAACACCATATCTCCCACATGGTATACACGAGGTCGCACCTTTCGGTAAAAAGCATGCTTCATTCACTGTTGGTACAACTGCCCATGACAAATGGCCGCCAACCTCTTTTCCTCAATCAGGCTCAACTCTTCATACCGAGTCCTTACCCATTCAGCCTCTTCCAATTTCACATCCATCAGGATTCTCAATGACGGAATCTGGACCTCAACCGGTAGCACGACTTCCATCCCGTACACAAGCGAGAAAGACGTTGCCCCAGTAGATGTACGCACCGAGGTTCGATACCCATGCAATGCAAACGGCAATATCTCGTGCCAATCCTTATAGGTCACGATCATTTTCTGCACAATCTTCTTAATATTCTTATTAGCCGCCTCGACCGCCCCATTCATCTTTGGACGATAAGGAGAAGAATTGTGACGCTCGATCTTGAACTCCCGACACAGTTCTGCCATCATCTTGTTGTTGAGATTAGAACCATTATCAGTAATGATTCTTTTGGGAACCCCATATCTGCAAATAATGTCTCTCTTTAGGAATCTGGCCACGACCTGTTTCGTCACATTTGCATAAGATGCCGCTTCCACCCACTTGGTGAAGTAATCAATAGCCACTAATATGAACCGGTGCCCATTCGAAGTCGTAGGCTCAATCTTTCCTATCATATCAATGCCCCACATAGCAAACGGCCACGGAGAAGACATCAAACTCAACGGGTTTGGAGGTACGTGCACCTTGTCAGCATAAATCTGGCATTTATGACATCTCCGCACGAAGTTGAAACACTGGGCCTCCATTGTCATCCAGTAATAACCAGCCCTTAGCAACTTTTTCACCATCGCATTCCCACTGGCATGGGTACCAAACGACCCCTCGTGCACCTCTTTCATCAATTGGCTTGCTACTTTATCATCGACACATCTAAGCAAAATCCAATCGAAATTCCTCTTGTACAAAACCCTATCTCTATTCAGATAGAACGCCATGACCAACCTCCTCAGAGTCTTTCGGTCCTTTTTAGACGCTCCCTCGGGATACTCCTGGGTCTCCAAATATGGTTTGATGTCATAATACCACGGCTTTTCATCATCCGGCGTTGTTTCAACAGCAAACACATAAGCCGGTCTATCCAATCATCCCACCTCAACACTGGGGAATTGATTCCACCACTGCACTTTAATCAAAGCGGGCAGAGTAGCCAAAGCATCGGCCAAAGGATTTTCTTCTCTCGACACATGGTGTAATTCCACCTGGGTGAAGAACGTCAACAATCTCCTCGTATAATCCCGGTATGGAATTAAGTGAGATTGATGCGTATACCACTTCCCGTTAACCTGGTTCACAACCAAAGCTGAATCTCCATAGATAACAAGGTTCTTGATTCGCAAATCAATCGCCTCTTCGACACCCAAGATACAAGCTTCGTATTCAGCTACATTGTTGGTGCATTCAAATGTTAGCCGGGCAGCAAAAGGAATGTGGGATCCCTTCGGCGTAACCAAAACAACACCAATTCCACTACCATTCACGTTAACGGCCCATCAAACATCAGAATCCATTCGGATTCAGGGTCAGGCCCCTCCTCTAGGATAGGTTCCTCACAATCTTTCGATTTGAGAAACATGATGTCCTCATCAGGGAACTCAAACTTCATCGGTTGATAATCCTCAATGGGTTGCTGGGCGAGGTAATCAGACAATACACTCCCCTCGATTGCTTTTTGCGAAGTGTACTGGATATCGTACTCAATCAAAATCATTTGCCATCTCGCAACCCGTCCGGTCAATGCTGGCTTTTCAAATATATACTTGATCGGATCCATCTTGGAAATCAATAAAGTGGTATAAACCAACATATATTGTCTCAGTCGGCGAGCAGCCGATGCCAAAGCACAACAAGTTTTCTCGAGCAGTGAATATCTTGTTTCACAGTCGGTAAACTTTTTGCTAAGGTAGTAAATTGCATGCTCTTTTCGACCAGACTCGTCATGCTGCCCCAGTACACACCCCATAGACCCCTCAAGGACTGTCAAGTACAGGATTAACGGTCGTCCCTCCACAGGAGGCATCAGAATCGGAGGCTCCTGCAAATATTCTTTTATTTTTTCAAATGCCGCTCGGCAATCATTATTCCACCTGACCGTTTGATCTTTCCTTAACAACTTGAATATGGGTTCGCACGTGGCTGTTAGGTGAGATATGAACCGTGAAATGTAGTTCAATCTACCTAAGAAACCACGAACCTCCTTCTCTGTTCTCGGTTCAGGCATTTCTTGTATTGCTTTTACTTTGGCAGGATCAACCTCGATTCCTCTTTTGCTCACGATAAACCCCAGCAACTTACAAGACCGCACACTGAAAGTGCACTTATTCGGATTCAACCTCAATCTGAATTGTCCCAACCGGTCAAACAACTTGGCCAAGTCTACCAAATGCCCCTCTTCTATTTGGGACTTTGCTATCATGTCATCAACATAACATTCGATCTCATGATGAATCATATCATGAAACAAAGTCACCATAGCCCTTTGATATGTGGCACCGGCATTCTTGAGACCGAATGGCATCACCTTATAGCAAAAAGTTCCCCATGGTGTGATGAACGTTGTTTTCTCCATATCATCTGGCGACATTTTAATTTGATTATAGCCAGAAAAGCCATCCATGAAGGAAAACACCGAGAATTGAGCTGTATTATCTACCAACACATCGATGTGAGGTAATGAGAAATCATCTTTCGGGCTAGCTCTGTTCAAATCCCGGTAGTCCATACAAATCCTCACCTTTCCATCCTTTTTCGGCACCGGCACAATGTTCGCGACCCAAGGCGGATAGTTAGTGACAGCGAGGAAACCAGCATCCAACTGCTTTTGTACTTCCTCTTTAATTTTCATGGCCATCTCAGGTCGAGTTCTGCACAACTTCTGCTTCACTGGAGGACAATCTTCTCTCAATGGCTACCTGTGTACAACGATATCGGTATCCAACCTTGGCATATCCTGATAAGACCAGGCGAAGATATCAGCATACTCTTTCAACAATGCTACCATTCTGTTCTTGACATTCACCTCCAAAGCGGCCCCAACCTTTACTTCCTTCCTGACCTCCTCGATACCCAAATTAACAATCTCGACTTGCTCCTCGTGCGGCTGAATCACCTTCTCCTCTTGTTTCAACAACCTGGCTAATTCTTCTGGCAGTTCACAATCTTCTTCGCCTTTTTCTTCGGCATGATAGATCGGATTGTCGAAGTCATATGAGGGTGTAACAGGATTGTTATCAATGAGATCCGGAGAATGATCGCATCTGCATGAATGTTGATTCATGCATTGCTTTAGAGTCGGGACAAAACAAATTGAAAAGGGAGAAAAATGAAAATAAACATTGCCATTTTAATTTTATTTTTATTAAACTGCAAAAATAAATGAAAAACAGGGAACACCGCTTTTAATGTGAAAACTTCCGTTTATTACTGATGCAAATATTGCAAAGTGAAACACATGAGGTGGCCCTTACAATGAACCATTACGTTTCGGGCAAAACGTATGGCTTTCATGCAAACAGAATTGAAAAAACAGAAATATTACTCTTCACATAGAGTGACAGTGATGATCTTTTCGGCCTTCCAGTTCTGGATCTCCATCCCTGGTATGCACAGTTTTATCCACGAGTCGAGCTCGCAGTCACTGTCGATCTCTTCACCCACCGCACAGACATGATCTGGATCTAGCATTCCAGCACTGGTGAACGTGAACGGTTGACGACGTCCTTTATTCCGTCCAGACGAGCCTTGGCCCGACTGATAGCCAATCCCAAACCTGTCCTCTTTAGCCGCAATGTCTATCATTCTTCCCCATCCTGGGGCCTCTCCATTCTTCACCACTTCCGCATCCTGTTTGTAAGAAGAAATGGACGGCTTCTTCTCTTTCTCAGCAAAAATGGCATTCTCCACCTTAACGGTTTCAAACGCCTGACAAGGTGTTTCAAATATTTCACCGTCCATTTCCACATATTTGAACGATGACAAGTGGCTGACGAAAATATCCTCCTCTCCACAAACTGTTACGACCTGCCCGTCCCAGATATACTTTAACTTCTAGTGCAAAGTCGAAGTTACTGCTCCTGCAGCGTGTATCCATGGCCGATCCAACAAGCAACTGTATGTCGGCTGAATGTCCATGACATAGAACACAGACTTGAACACCTCGGGCCCGATCTTCACAGGGAGCTCAACTTCCCCAAACACAACCCTCTTAGAGCCATCAAATGCTCTTACCACCAGATCAGTAGGCCTCAACACTACTCCTTCACAATCCAACTTAGCCAGGGCCTTCTTAGGCAACACATTGAGTGACGAGCCGGTATCAACCAGAACGTGCGAAAGCACTGCTCCTTTACACTCCATCGAAATGTGTAATGCCTTGTTGTGATTACGTCCATCCACGGTAAGAGCTAGATCAGTGAAACCCAACCCATGGCTGGCATTGACATTAGACACCACTGTCTCCAGCTGATTAACCGTAATCTCTTGCGGGACATAGGCCCTCTTTAAGATTTTCAACAAAGCATCTTTATGCCCTTCGGCGCTTAACAGCAAAGATAAGATTGAAATCTTGGACAGAGTTTGCTGCAGATGGTCAACAAGTTTGTACTCAGACATCTTGATGATCCTCAAAAACTCCTCGGCTTCATCATCAAGCTCATTTTCAGACTCAACAGGCATCGGTGCCGCTCTAGGAGTACCCTCATTCACCACCTGCTTACCTCTTACCCTGGCTAAAGCCTCGGCCTTATCTCTCTTTTCTTTTTCTGCCTCCCCACTCCTCAACGTGTCAGGCGCAAATAACCTCCCGCTGCGAGTGAAACCACTAAGTCCAGCATTATCCACCTTTGAAACGGTGGTATCACCCGCAGCCTGATCCTCCTGCTTCTCTCCATTGCAATATACCTCCCCACCATAATCCCACGGCACATCATCATTATTTTCATATGGAATAGGCTCCGACACCGTGATGGTAACTGGAGTTGCATCTGCTGGCGCTGACAAGTTGACAGGGTCAAAGTAAATGGTTATGGTGGAAACATCCTCCTTCTCCAAATCAACTTTCTCAAATCGGAGATTTCCCCCATCCATCATCTTCTGAACCGTCTCCCTCAACACTACACATCCATTTGGAGCAATGGTACAAGCAGCACAACAATTATCACAACCCGGAAAAACTCCATTCTTCAACAACTGTCTCTTGACCTCAGCCAATGGAGTCCTTAACCGATCCACGTCCATCACCCCAATTGTCCTCCTATCCTCCGAAATCGCATTCACCCCCATCTGACCATGCGTCGGCATGGGATTAGCATTAACATTCGACGATGGTGCAAAATTGATGGCCTTGGAGTCTAGCAGATCCTGAACAACATGTTTGAAAGCTTTACAATTCTCAACATTGTGTCCAGGGGCACCAGAATGGAATTCACACTTGGCATTCTCATCATAACTGGAAGGCCTCTGATCTGGTCTCACCGGAGCCAACGTTCTCAGCTGAACCAACCCAAGATCTTTCAATTTCTTTAACAGGAAGGCATACGTCACGGGTGGCCTATCAAACTGACGATCAGACACCCTTCCTCTCACTTGATACCCGGCCCGTTGTGTTCTCTGCTGAAATGGATGCCGTTGCTGTTACTGTGGCTGTTGTTGTTGTGCAGGTTGATTATCAGCAGGAATTGTTACTGCAGCAGTATGCTGGTAGTAACGATCCCTACCATGTCCTCTTTGGGCATACACAGCACTCGTGTCACCCTCCTTCTTACGCTGACCGTTCCCAAATGGTTTCTTCGATCCAGACGACGAAGCATTTCCCTGTATCTTTCCCATTTTTAGCCAGTTTTCGATTCTCTCACCAGCCACTATAATGTCTGCAAAACCAGTGACGGGACAACCCACCATCCTTTCCGCAAAAGTCCCCTGAAGGGTACCCATGAACAGATCAGACATCTCCCTATCCACTAACGGTGGTTGAACCCTGGCAGCCAATTTTCTCCACCTTTGTGCATATTCTTTAAACCCTTCATTTGGCTTCTGATACATACCCTGCAACTGGGTACGGCTAGGAGCCATGTCAGCATTGAATTGGTACTGTTTAAAGAAAGCATCTCCCAAGTCCTGCCAGCTCTTAATATTTGATGATCTCAACTTGGTATACCACTCTAGAGACCCGCCAGATAAGCTATCCTGGAAGAAGTACATCCAGAGCTTCTGATCCATGGTGTAGGCAAATATCTTCCGGACAAAGGCCTGAAGATGAGTTTCCGGGCAAGAACTCCCATTGTATTTATCAAACATGGGCGCTTTAAACTTCTGTGGGATCACAATCCCCTCAACCAGCCCCATGTTCGTCATATTGATAGCCCCAAGAGTAGCATGGCTTTCCAAAGCCCTGATCTTCTCTGCTAGTACCTGAATCTCTTTATTCGGCGGTTGCACACCATATTGACCAAATTGCTCGTTCAACATAGAGAACTGATCTTCTTCTTTATCCTCCACAGCCCCAAAGAAAGGAGGAAACTGATTATCCTTCACAGGACCTGGCCCACCGCCCGTAGCGAAACCAAAACCACCACCATTGTTGATGACTACACCAGCAGTAGTTGCCTTCCTTCTGAGATCGCCACCATCCCTAGAACCACCAAGACCATTGTTGGAGATACCCTCTTGATTATTGCCACTATTGGCAACCGAAGCCCGCTCAAGCTTCTCCACTTTCTCAACAAGGGCCTTCTGCCCCAAGGCGAACCCTTGCATGACGTTGATTAACTCTCCCATCTTCTCTTTCAGCTCGAGAATGTCAGCGTTGGGTGGATCCATCAGTTTGGGTTTGTTGCGTCTGGTAGGGTATCTGTGCGGACGTGCTACGTGCAAAGGAATGATCCTGCATGCGCGAGCAATGATTCCTGTAACAATCAAACACGTTAGAAACCGACACCTGCAAAATAGAAGACAAGTTATTGTGATTCATGCATGAATGCAATGTCTATCCATATGAGGAACGCTCTGTCTTTTGATCCTGGTTTCATCGAGACGGATAATAATCCGACGACAACATTCTGACGTCAATCATCCGGTTTTACTATACAGAGCAGAGAGTTATGATTTAGCAAAGATATCACCCGACCATGTGTGTGTTATGTGAGTGTATACAGAAAAGCAAATAAAGCTTGAAGATCAATCATTGAATGATAATAACCACTGTATATCAAAAGTGCACTACACGTGCGACAATCATACATCACGTTTGATACAAATCAACTTTACAATCCTCCAGAATCATAAAGAAATACAAGCAAGTGAATTTCGTCAACATGCCTGACGGTAATCCAACACATGATAGTAACTGCAATAAAAGCTAATCTGAAGAAGGTCTCACAGAAGACTCTGCACCATCAACCATCTTGGTAAACTTCACAGCGAACCTGAGCTCAGTGTTCTCCAGCCGAAGTCTTCCCACCTCTTTCTGATGAATCTTCATCTGTCGGAAATAATGGTCCCTCTCAGCAAGACAATGATCTCTCTCGGCCATAATCTTTGCTTTCTCTTCTTCCTTAACCCGCAGCTTCGCTTCCCACTCCGTGGTAAGGGCTTTGGCTCTAGCTTCCCTCTGAGTCTTCACAAGGACTTGTCTCCTCTTTTCATCTTCAATGACCTTCGAAGCTCTAGCCAACTGCTCTTTGGTGCGGTCGTGCTCCTTCGTGGATGACTCTAGAGCTTGGCTGATCTTACAATAATAGGCGGTGTCTATCTCAAAATGCTTCACCTCCAGGGCATGTCTCTTAGTCTGGTCTTCTGCTTTCCCCTTGATTTCCTGATTAGCCATTTTCATTCTAGCAACACTCATTTCCAGCTCAGTCTTCTCTGCCTGCAGCTGATCTCTCTCCCTTTTCATCTCAAGAAATTCATCCATACTGACAGCAGAACGTGGCTCCTCAATCAACGGGTACCAAATATTACCCACAGGAAATGGTAGACGAGTAAGCTCAACTCTCCTTCTGAGCCAATCATCGAATGGAGGAAAATACCTGTTATTAACTCTGCCAAAAGGAATCTTACCTTTCCTTTGAATGTCGCGCCATGCATCAAACACTTGCCTCAACAATGACTGACTTCCCTCAATCGGGAAGTAAAAAGACTCATGAATCTCTCGCTCGAGGGGAGGACCCTCCATAGCTAATCCCATTTGTCTCTTAAGAAGCACCGGGTTATAGTTAATACAACCTTGAACTCCTATAAGAGGCACATTGGGAAAACTCCCACAACTGCAAATGAAATCTCGTCCAGCCTCACCACTGTGAGTCCAAGCTATGTCTTTGGCTCGCAAACCCATCAACTTGGTTGCCCAATTTACAGTATGGTCAAGAAAGCCAAAGGCACCTCTGGAAGGCAAGTATCCCATGAACCACTTATATAACAGTTGAGCACAACATCTAATCAATCATTCAAGCCTCTTCTCGTTCCGATTATGGACCGAATAATAAACATCCCCAACCAAGGTAGGAATGGGATTCCTCTGAGCAAACACCCGGATGGCATTAACGTCTACAAAGTTCTTCTGATTAGGGAACAAGATGATTCCATAAACGCTCACAGCAAGCAGAGCACAGACAGTCTTCCAATCACCCAAAACAGCATGCTCCTTGGCTTTAGCCTCCAAGAAACTCAGATGAAAACCGGGCAACTTTCCTTTCTCCTTCAAACCTCTCTTAGTCACTTCCGGGCTCAAATAAAGAGCACGAGAAATCTCAGCAATATTAGGTTCTTCCTTAGTGGCGTAGAAAGGAATCTGGTTTCTGACCTGAATACCCAGGATACCGGCATAGTCCTCCATCAAAGGTCCCAACAAGTAATCCGGAAAGGCGAAACATCTCAAACCAAGATCATAAAACTGGAGAAAGGTATGGATGGTGCTCCTATCCCCATCTGTGAGCCTGAAAACCATCTTCAGAATACCACCATAAGCCTCACGGAACATCCCCACATGGTCAGGTGTAGTCAATGCTATCATATCTTTCAGCACATCAATCTCTGGATCAAAGAAACTGTAGACGACATCATCTTTTAGGCCGGCCCTCATATCTGGAACAAGGAAGTCTCTCAACCAGGATCTCAATCAGGAATGTACCCTGCATATGGATAAACATGAGTTAGATATGGATAAATGCAAAATGGGAATGATGCATATGCATGAATGCAATGCATGGTGCCATCCTCCAAGTCATCTGAACATCAACTGTGCTGGATTCCGGTCTCTAAACTGATCACAACCATCCAAGGGACTAGGTAACCATAAATCCAACTCAGGGAGTTCCGAAATAAACGAAACAGGAGGATACATCACCATCATCACAGGTAAATCACTGATCATCTGGACAAGCAACCCCAAATTCAACCCGGGGATCCGAAATAAACAGAACCCGCTGATAAATCCTGCGGACAGAACTCCGGCGTGTCAGAAATAAATATCCATAAATCCAACTCAAAAATAGGACCCAGATCAAGAACTGAACCATTAGTCACCATCAAAGAGTCACCAACAGAACCTGTATCTGTAAGAATCAAACCCTCCCCTCACAGGTGAATTCTAATAAGGTCATCCTAAGGCGGATAATGGTCTCGACAATCAGACAAGATACTCAACGGGTTTTCCCTTTCGGGTGTGCCGTTGCAGCTCTCATAAGATCATCTAAACCAAAGATCCGGGAAAGAACGGTCACCGAAGTCAACAGCTCAAAAGAGGTAGCCCAACCATAGTGGATACTCCACAAGGAGGGGCTCTCTCAAAAGAACCTCGTCCGGTTGTGGTATGTCACGTCGCCAAAAACATGTTGACCTAACATGAGATGCAACATGAGACCACGCTAATCCTAGGTGTATACTCGGGCTTTGGGTTTTAGCCCCACTCAGAACACCCACCCCAAATCAAAGAAACCACACCTGTCCAGAATCCAGCATAATGATAATATGATGCATGCAAACATATATGCAAACATTCACAACGACGAAAGGATACTTAGGAGATCCTCAGTGCTCTCCCAAGGATGGTATGATCTCCAACAGGGTAAGACAGTTATTCATTGTCCTGGCATGACTGTATTTTCTTACTTCGGAGCCTTTTGTGGCTTATCCTACTGAGTGGAATACTTGTTAAGATATTCACCACTCTCCCCTTTAGCGGAGTAGCAATCTCCTCAACAGATGTGATCTCCTTGGTGGGTACAATACTTGGTGGTTGATCCCCAGAATCCCTTTATCCCTTGGATAGATTCCCCAGTGGAGTTTCTTATGCGGTAGATTTTATCTGTGCATTAAACTCCTGTCCCCATATGGAATGACTGATGATTCATCCCCTGCAGAGGTTTTGTTGCTTCCTGGTATCTCTGATCCCCGACAGATTGGATACTCTCCGTTGAACCTGGCTTTCTCTCTTGAGATGTAGTACTAGATGTTTGTATGCTTATTCTTTGAAACTGTTTGTGTTAGAAATGTCTGTCTGTCAGCATTCATCATACATAAATCACGCATGTGTGCATATAATTTTCAAACATTCGGATATTCATGTTGCATTCTTTGCCATATATCTTTGTTTTTCTTCCCTGCTAGTTGGTAATACATTTCCCAAGCAGATGTCGGTGTCTGATCCCTCAATATAGAGTCAGCCCATTAAGCAGAAAGTGTTTATCTTTCCTTTTGCACTCCCCACTGAGTTATATCCTCGTGGACAACGGTTGTTTTTGCTTCCTCCCAACACATATATTGGGATGGGTTTCCCTATTGAGTTATATCCTCACTAGGACGAGTCTTGATTCAGTTTGCCCCTTTGGTTTGATCCTAAATTGGCCTCTTGTGACTGTTTCCTTTGGTTCCCTGTGGTATAAATGAATAATTGCTTAGTAATCAGTAATCATTCATCTTATCCCTGGCGGAGTCTGTGGTTTTCTACCCTTATACCGGTAGTTGTAAACCCTATTTTCTCCCCTTTGCAGAGTTAACCTTTTTGTTCATCCTAGTTGGTGATGGTTACTTTTCCATGGTTTTCTACCCAGTATCCGGTAGATGTAATCCCCTCCTTGACGGTTATCATTATCCAATATTCGGTGGTGATATTCCCTCATTCTTTTGGATAATTGCTCTTATTAAGCAGTTTATCCCCAACAAATCATCTCTCGTTTACCGGTTGCCGGTAATGTTTGTTGCTCCCCTTGAATGGTCATCATTATATACCTAGTTTTGGTATCCCGATGCCTTTCTCTTTCGATCGATCTATCCTTTATTAACCCAGTAACCGGTTGTGGATAATCTTCCATGCGAGTGTATTATCTATGTTCTGACGGTAATAGATAATATATCTCATGCACTCTTTGGTCGAAGCCTTTTGTTCTTCCCCGGTTGAGTAAGATTCGTATCCCTGTTTTGGAATCGAATGTCCATCCCATAATCGAGTTTGCTTTTTGCCCTCTTTTCCGATGATGAGTGTTTTTGGAATATTCCCAATTCACGCTTTGGTTGGTCACCTATTATATGCCCAGTAACCGGCATCCCTGGTGTTCCTTCCTTCTGCTCCCTATTATGACTTTTTGTCCCTTGTGGAGTCAGATTTTCCTGAGTCGAAATATACCTTTTTAGGTCTTCCTCAGATGATTTGGTTGATTGATATATCTCACCCTTATACCGGTCTTAGATACTCATTCTTCCCGAGCATGTTGTTCTCTCACCCTTATACTGGTGTTCAGATCACACGTCTCTTTGAGCTTATTACCCAGTAACCGATAATACCTCACCCCGTTGCTTCCCCAAGAGATTTATGTCGGGATCTTCCTCAGTGGAGTCCTTAGGGGACATCCCCACCTGAGTCCGGATTTTCATCTGGAGTATCCGTTGCGGATAATTTTTTTGGATGTATTGGCTTATTCCCCAATACATGCATTTTCGAGTCGGCTCGAGTCCTTCCATTGATTTATTTCATGGATTCTCTCCGTGTCTCTCAGCAAGTTTTAAGTCGTGACCTGCTCACACATTTTTACCCTTTACTCCCCGGTAGAGTCTCTGTCTCCCTAGTGAGTGTATTACTCCTTTGGGATTTTTAGTTTCTCCGGATTTCTTTTTCTCTTGTGGACGCCTATCCCCACAGAGTTTTACCATTTTTTTGCATGCATACATCTGCATCATGAGGTCTCTTAGGGACCAAAATTCGTCTCTTTGTTATTATTTAAGCCCATTCTACCCCGTCGAGACGAAGATTTTAACCTTCACTTCCCCGGCTAGAATGACCTTAAATAGGGGCATCTGTAAGACCCTAATTTTGTCCCTAAGATTTCTCATGGCATCATGACATTGCACTTGCATTGCCTCAAGGGTCATTAGCATCTTGGTTCCCTTTGCCTTTGGGTGGGACCTCTTGTGAGTGGTTTGAGATCACCAAGCATGTTTGAATTGTATATCATTGCTTTTCTTATTTTGTTCACTAACCAAAAGCACAAAAATATGTCACTAACATCTTTTGTTTGTAGCTTAAGCAATCACAAGGTCAAGAGCTTCAAAGAGATCACTTATGCAATGGTAAGGTCAAAAGGAGATGATAGCAAGCATGGTAATGGTTCCCAAATCTCTCATCCATCAAATATGCCTCCCTAGCATCTCAATTCATCATTTTGATCAAAGCAAGTCAAAGGGTTTGAGGTTTGTGCCCCAAGGAAACCCTAATTCATCTATGCACCACAATGCCTTGCTCCTGAAGCAACCTCGGCCCATGGTCAAATAAAATCAAGGGAAGTTCTTTAATTCATCATTTCATGCATATTTGAACTTATTTGAGTGTCCTCAATCATCAATTCATTAAGATATGAGTCATGGACTTGAGAAGTTGATCAATCAATTCATCTGACTATTTTGAAATGCACTGAGACCTAACTTTTGATGTGTTGGTCAAATGGAGATGATTACAAAAGAAAAAATGTTCTTAAAGACAATATGAACAAATTTCATGTTCATCAAAAATTGATTTGAATCTTGGAAGATCATCATACATTCCAATACATTATAGGCCATTTTGACTGAAACCCTAATTTTGGGTCAACTTCCCAAGGACATAACTCATTCATTTTTTATGATTTTGAGGTGGGATAAAATGAATTGGAAAGGTTAAGGTGTATAATTAAAATGTTATGTTGAACAAAGTTTCAAAATCTCAAAGGAAATACATGTGATAATGCAAGACATTATAGGTCCTTTTGGGTCAAATGCATTAAAAGGCAAAAAGGTCCAACTTCAAGTGCCCATAACTCTTTCATACAAAATCCAAATGATGCAACATATAAGTCCATTTTGATTGTCTTGAAAAGTTCTACAACTTTGATGTTGGAGATTTTTCCATTTGAGGCTTGCATCATCAAAATAGAAGGGCTTGAACATTGGCCAAATTTAGAAACTTTGCCTTGACATGTTTTGCACACTACACTTTAAACTCAAAATTCATAAATTTCCACACTTCAAATGGATTTTTTCCGAACATAACAATTGTTTCTTACATCAAGACCTTTCCAACCATTACTCACATGATCATGTTTGGACTTTCCAATTGGGACTTTCAAAGAGGTGAATGTTTAGGTCAAATTATGGAATGCACATGAAATCTTGATACACAAGCAATTACCATTCAAATTACACATCCAATTCAACTTGGTTGGTGTTCAGCATTCATTTGCATCAACTTTTGGGCTTTGCACGCGCCTGTACAGGCCCATGCATGAAGGGTTCAAATTCCATGCACACGAGTTTTGCCTTGCCTTGCTTCAAGTTCAGCTATAAATACATGCTTCTCTTCATTCAAAATGGAGACCTGATTCAACCTGTTATGCTGCACAAATCTCTCCATAACCATTACCAAAGAAGCTAGTTCATTTTTCTCTAAATTTTTCAGATCCAAAATTCAGCTACATCTGGTTGAATCCTTAGATCTAAAGCTTCTAAACCTTCATCATTCATCTCATTGATCTTCTATTTTGGCAAAGAAAGCAAGGAATCGAGCTCAAGTTTCCAAAAATCAAGCTTACTCTTTAATTGGTATTTTCTTCGAATCTCATCATCCATTGACCTATTTGCTTGGATCTTGTGTTTTCTGAAGTCCTCACTTGAGAGGCAAGCTAGTGGTAGCTTTAATTTCGTTTTTCTTTGATCTGCATTTTTCATACTGTCGCAACGCGAAAAACAATCGGCAAAAAAAAACAGTTTACAGAGCCGCCACCGACGCTATTCATCCTATGACGGAAAGGAAGCGCAGGACTAACCTAAGAAAGGGAAAGGAACGGTCTTATGACCAGAGATTGCAAGGTACGGGAGTCGGTTACGCAAGGGGAAGGTATTAGCACCCCTCACGTCCGTCGTACTCGACGGGATCCACGCTCAAAAGAATAGAATAAGGTTGCTAATAAACTGCTCAAAGAAATTGCACAAACTGGAATGATAAAATAGGTGAAAGAAGATGGAGGAAGGGGACTCGGCAGGATGTCGCGTCCTGGGCCTACGTAGTTCGTCAGAAACAAACATCAGAGTCAACGTAGTTCGGGGAAAAGGGAGACATGCTCGCTAGGATATCACATCCTATGCCTACGTATCTCCTCTATCCAGAGGAGAATCAGAGCACTCGTAGCTCAGCTAACGCACGCCGAAACAAAACACCAAAAAGAGACGCTGAGACGTCAAAAGAAACACTCAAAAGGAAACAGAATGCCAATACATGGGCTTATATCCGACTCCAAACAAACAACACAAACAAGGAAACAGAATGCCAATACATGGGCTTATATCCGACTCCTAACAACAAGCAACAACTAACCCGCGAATACCAAAGAAAAAGGTTATCAGAATGAACCCGAAATGAGTAACCCAATGACGGGTGAACACACACAAAAAGAAAAAAGGGTGACACACACAGACTCAAAAAAGAAAAAGGTTCCCGGAGAGATCTCGCTCAATCTCCTGCCTACGTATCTCATCTGGTATGAGAATCAGGGCGACGTAGTTCCCCTTAACAGGGGTATAACACTCTCCTAACCAGAGACCAAGGAAACAAAAAAACTAATAGGGAGACTGACTCGAGCCTAATAGTTGTCATGCAAACAATAATCCCTAAATTGAGGTCTCTAATCATAACCTAACTCACACAGGAAGCAAGTCAATTCAGAAGAAAGCAGATAAACACACCAACACAAGTGAACAAGCATCACATGCTATATCCATACAAGAGGCCCAAAAAATGGGTAGGCTTTAGTCAAGAGGGGTCATATCAACCTCGACAAACAAGCCAAACTGTACAAGGGTAGTCTGTAGCTCTTAACCACTAACATTGAGAGTTAGGGTGAAGCTGATCAAAGATGGTAAATGAGGATGAGACCTCATGCTCTTAACCCTGGCCTGGGTGAGCTCAAAACAAAAATAAAGTGTGGGGATCAAGAAAGAGGGACCCTATTCCACTTGACAGACTCTGGACAAAGATCTTGGGTACATGTTCAAGAGCATCAGCACGTAGTGCGAGCATAATGAACGAATCACTAAATAACGGGGGATTGATTGCTAATCCCTTGTATCCGTCAATTGCCTTTTCACTTAGGAGGACTTATCAAGTAACACATGCCTCACTTAGAGGTCTTTGGCACAATCTGTAAACAAACACAAACAGAGCCTCTTAAGGAGGACTTGCCAGCAAAATGCCTGCCAAAAAGGTGACAGGACTTCCAGACTACATGGAGTAAGAAAGTAGCTACCTAAGTGGTGTATCAACCACAATCCAAAGCTCAAGCAAGAGCTAAAAGCAGCAACTAATGTACCTGTACAAAAGCTAACCAGTCAGTATCTCAGACAACCAATCAGAAAACAAACAGACAAACAGTCCAACTGTTACACAATTCAATGTACAATGGTCAAGCGACCAAATGAAGCAATGAGCTCAACACATCAACTCAAACCCCTACAAAACACAAAGAAGTCAGAACACAATCCAATTTGCATCTCAAAAGGTGAGCAACTCAACCATTAATGCTAAATGTCCAAACCTGAAACACAAGTCAAGGTTAGTTCATGTACAAAACACTAGTACAAAGACTAGGTCCAAAACCAAATCAAATGATGAAAACAGAACTCAATCTTTTACACAAAGCAAGTTCAAACATGTCACAAGATGTCCTCAAAAGGACCAGCATCAATTCACAAGGCAAAGGCATCAAATGATCAATGTAAAGCAAAGACCAACAAATGAGCCCAAAATGGACAATCAAATTAGAAAATCCAAATCAAAACAGAAAAGCATCCAATGGCTATGAAATTTTTTATCTAAGCTATTCATATTATGAACAAACATCATGCAGAAAAATCAAATCCAGAAGAGCTCAAATGATAGGTGAACAAAAATGCACAAATTGAATGCCAAAAATGTGACACAAATTGTCACATACATCTTCATGTGTCAAAAACAATGATAGCATATGAGAAAAAATTCAAACTAGTGCTCAAAAAATCATATCATATGTGAAGATCAAGCATGCAAAAAATCAGATCAATTGGATCAACACATAGCATTTCACAAAGCAATGAATACAACATGTCAAATTAACATAATGTCCAATCAAAAATTCACAATTAAAAAATCAGACATCAACAAATCATGAAAGTAATATCAAACAAACTAGACATTAAAACAAACACATGAAAAAAAATTGGGATCAATTTGAAGCATTTTTCATTTTTTAATGATTTTTCAAAGTTGAACAAATAAAATGAAATAAACATGGAAAATAGGAGGGAAAATGAAATTTGAAATAAATCAGCATATGCACATACCAGGGATCGAACACACGCTCTAAGGAAATGAGAACTCAAATTAAATTCAGAAAATGCACACGCCAGGTATCAAACACATACACAAAGGATCCAAAGCGCTTAAGCCAAAACGCGGTGCATCATTAATTACATGGCAGCCACATAAGCGAGTCAAGGCACACTCAGGCACGGTCAAAGGATAGCAGCCAATCAAATAGCCATGCAAGCGCACAGTCAGCATCCACATGGCGCGAACCCTAGCAACATAACCAGACGCCGGAACAGTAGTTCCGGTCGTCTTCTCCGGCCGTCTCCGACGGAGAATCACGAAAAAAATTCCAGAATCTTACAAATTATATATGGTTCGAAAGCTCTTGCAACATAGAATCCAAATATCACAATCATTTCATCTAATTCCTCCTAACATGCACGGATCGAAGCAAAACATTTTCATCATCAAAACTTTAAGTCAACCATACATGTTCAATTCTCAGCCAAATTCAAAATTAAACATATCAGTGTGCTCAGCAATGCAAGATCTACATAATCATGTACATGAAACAGTAAAATATGAGAATCGATTTTCAACTTACTTGAGATGAAGTTCACTGAAATCGTGTCCTCAGGCCTTCAGAATCTCCAGATCTCTTCCTATGCTTATGACTTGAAGCTTTGTGCAAGAATTAACAGTTGGAAACACCTAAATCCAACTCAATTTCAAGCTTCCATTAACATGTTCATGTGCTCGATCTGCTTGATTCTGGACAGAAATCTTCAAACCAAACGTTGATTCTTGCTCAGTGATGCTTCATAATCATGATTATGCAAAGAAATTGAAGAATCATGTGAAGAAATTTTAGTTTCGAAGAGAGAGAAAATGGAGGGAACTTGGAAATTTTTGATCTGAAATTCTGTTATATCTCTCTTTGCAAAACAGTTAGGGTTTTGCTTTTATATGACCTCTTAATCATGCTGAAATCTCAATTAAGCTTTGGCTAATCATGATTAGTGAAATGTGAGGTATTTTACAAAATTGCCAAAATGAGCTTAGCATGGACATGCTTCACGTGAGCAGTACCCATGCAAGGTTCAAATTCACTTAAAATCATTCGATAATCATCATGGAATTGGTCTTTGGCTTGCATGATCAACCAAATTTAAATTATCAAAATTCCTTCCAAAATGCACATGTATGAACAAGTGGTCATATGAGCTTCTTCCATGCATGGAAATGATTCATTTGAAAAGTATTGGTCACAAGGAGCATTTTGCAAAAAGAGTGGAGCAATTTGGAGTTTTGAATCAAAAGTTATGCCATGTTGGACTTCCATGCATGCTTTGTGATCATTTGGCCATAACTTCTCAACCAATCATTAGATGGACATGATATAGGACTTTTTGAAAAGAGGAGAGAAAGATATTCAACTTTCATGTTCACCAAAAATCCATTTGAAGCTTCTTTGATGTTGATAAGTAAAGTTGAATATGGACCAGAAACTTGCCATTTTTGAAAACTTGAAATTACATGTCACTTTCCATTTTTGGAAACTTTTGCCATGACTTCAAAATCTTCAAGATAGATGTTTGATATGATGAATGGACTTCTTTTGAACATGATTAAGGTGTATCAACTCACTTCCCCACCTCAAAGCCCTCAGTTGACTGCACAGTTGACTTGTTGGTCCACAGATGACCTTAAAATGCCCTGATCAGCTTGAGCCTCCACCACTTGGGGAAATTGCTCAAAAATGAAACCCTAGCTCATATAAGCTCCTTATGACACTCATGTAATATTCATCCCAATAAAATACCTCATATCCTTGAGAAACCCTAGTTGGAAGAAAGTCATTGATTAGGGTTGACCAGAGGTCAAAACCCTAATCCAAAGGAACTTGAGGATAAACTCTGCAACTCTTGATGATGATATAACCATGATGATGGTAGTATATCCTTGCAAACAAGATAATGCTCAAGACCTCTGAAGGATCAGGAAGCCCTAATTGAACTGCAAACCCTCAGATGGTTGATCATCAATTCATAGAGACCCTCATGCTTGAATCATGTAACTTCTCCATCTTCTGAAAGATTTTGGAGGATGACTTTCTTATTTTCAGATGATATGCAAAATGCAATGCCTAATGCTCTAAAATATGAAATTCAATATGCCAAACTAGTCCCAAGAAGAGGAGGGCAAATTTTGAGGTGTTACACATACCAGAATCTTCCACCTCAGATTTCTCAACCTATAGGAATCTTGAGTGTGATTCAAGGTTACAGGGGTGATGTACATCACCCCAGCTTTAATTTGATGTATAGATCGTGCATTTTCATTAAGGTTTGGATCTCTGTAATTTTGGCCGGAAAATCCAAGCTCACCGGAGAAGACGGTGGCTCCGGTGGCTATCCTATTGCCAGATGCATTGTGGACCCTTGGATTCATTTTCCAGATTTGATCTTAGCCTTTGATGTTTATGACTTATTTTAATGTTGTGTGTTACGCATTGACCTGGACTCATGGTGAGCACGCACCTCTGTACCATTTGATGTGCCACGTCAATTAATGAAACACATCCAACGATCCCTGATTTTTCATATTATTTCAATTTCTGATTTTATTTTGTTTATTCCCTTTTATTTCAAAAATCAATATCTCTCTCATTTTTAATCCAAAAATTATGGGACCAATTGCATTAGTCTCCAAATAAATTCTAGTTTCTATTTCTGATTTTTAATTTTTTTTATTTCATCATTTGATATTTTTCATGAATTTTCTCTTTTCTGGTTATTTTAATTCATTTTAAATAGTTTTTGATATTCAAAAAATACAAAAATATTTTCCTAACCTATTTGAATGATGATGGATCTATGAAAAATATTCTCATCAATTTTTAAATTGATTTGAGATTTATTTGAGATTTTAGTTCAATTAGGTTATTTTTATTCATTTTTAATTGATTAAAATAGTTTCTGACTTTTAAAAATGCTGAAATTTTTTGTCAAACTTTGTTTGACCTTGTTGAACTTGGGATAAATCACTTGGACCTTTCAAGGTTGATTTGAAGTGATTTTGAAGTTTGACCTTTCTTTTATTTTTAATTCAAGTTTATTTTAATATTAAAAATGCCAAAAAATATTATGCTTGTTGTTTGATCTCCAATCTTCATCTCACTTCTGATTTTTCATTGTTTGACTTTGACTTTCAATGTCATTTGGTCAATACATATGGATTGGTACATCTTATTTCATTTTATGCATTTTGATCTTTCCATTTTCATTATCCATTCTCCATCTTCTTCTTCTTCCTATTTTTCTTTTTGATCAATGAGTTGAAGGTTGATAAGTTAGCATTGATTAGGGAGACTTAATCTTCCTTGATCCAAATCTAATTCATCTTGATCAATTGATCAAGTGAATGGCTTTGCATTAAGGATAGGTTGTTTTCTAAATCATGCAAAAGGCGTAAACCAATACAAGATCAATTCTCTTCTTCTTTTGGCATGGCAAGTTGTTGGAACTTGGTTCACTAATCAAGACTTCTAACTTGTGTTGTTGCCTACATTATTATTGACCGGCCTCAGATAGTTGTGACTTCTACATAAGTCCAATTACGATTGCTTAACATAGCGCTAAATTTGCCTTATGGCACACTAACTACTAACACTAACCACTAACAATTAACATTTACCTTTATGCACTTTACTTTTATGCAATTTACTATTCTTGCACATATTATCCATTTGTTTTTCTCTTTTCTCACTTGAGCCCATGTTTATGTTAATGCCATTTGCCTTTTGCCCACTTGGGTGTATAATTGTGTATATATCTTTTGTGCTTGTGTTTGTCTGTTTGTTGTGAGCCAAATACCAAGAATTGGACAAAATGGACTTAGTTTCTAGGACTTTCCCTATGCAAAGAATGGAGATTTGGACTTAGATTCTAGGACATTTCCTATGCAAAAATTGGAGTAAAAGGATCTTAATGATGAAGATGGATTAGAAGGACCATATTCTAAACTCCCTCTTGTCCATTCTTTGATTGTGTTATAGAACCTTTTGATGTGTGTTTTCTTGTGCTAGGAGTTCCAACTTGAGCTTAATTGAAGGAACATTGCCATGCTCATCCAAAGTGAAAGACACCAGATACATTGAGGACCTCTTAAGAGACTTGTTTGATTTCTTATGCTTTGTGTGATTGCCTATTCCAAAGGATGGGAGCTACTTGGATCATCAATATGATCTCAAGAGAGGGACTCCATTGTGGTTTTGTTCTCTTTTCTCCTTCCTCTTGCATGCTTAGGACTTAGCCCTTCTTCTTCTTCTCTCCACTCTAACCCAAGCCAAAACTTTTTGTGCAAACATTCAACTATTGTTTTCAAACATTAGAAACCTAAGCCTTATGCTTTTGATTTTCAAACTTTCTTTTCATAACACTTATTTTGAATTGAATCTTTAAGTCAACTTGGACTATTTTGTATATACTTCTAATTGGTAAATATAACCCATTCAAGTGTCTTTTGTGGTTCCAATGGCCATTTTCTTAATCAAAATCTTTCATAACCTTTAGCTATTAGGTTTGAGTTATCCTTGTGGTAGATGTAATACTCACCTATATCCTTAGTGATGGACAATGAGCCTTCCATGCTGTAATACCTCAAAATTTGCCCCCCTCATGCATGCATTCATTTATAGGTCATTTAACATTCCATATTGCATTTCATCACGTCAATCAGAATTAGATCCAAGAAGCTTGAATATCATCCAAGACACTTTGTGGGTCATAACTGGGTGATCAGTCAACACAAGGGAATGGCTTGAGATACTTCCAACATGTTCAAATGGGGTCTATTCATCAGTCAAAACGTTAATCTTGAAGGAGCAAAAGTTTGTTCATGAACTGTCATGCTCGCTAGGCGAAGCCCGCGCGTTTCGAAAAAAAAACGAAAAAACGAAAATAAATATAAATAAATAAATAAAATATAACAGAAAAATCTTGGACTTGGACCTCTCTCTTTTGAGCCCAGAAAGTCACAAAAATCAGGTTATAAATTCTAGACTTCCATCTCCCAAAAAACCCTGGGAAAAAGATAGTGAGAGAAGAGCTAACAGAGTTCAGAGCAACCTCCAGAGACTGAAAGGAACTCATCTGCAAAGAGCCAATTCCATATCATATAAACCATCAGATTGCTTTGCAAACCCAACCGGGAAATTCAATTTCATTCGATCTCTCCAATCAGGTTTGCCCTATTTCCATTACTCTATGCTTTCAATTTGAATGCTCTGAATGTATGAGGTATTATGGGTGAATTTGGAAGAGTGGGTATCGTTAGGTTTTGCATGTGGGCACATGTTTTAGTATGTATGTCATGTCTTGATGTGTGGATCCTTGCCCCCTGACTTTGAATTTTGATACCCTTTTGATGCATGTGTTTGACAAGAGGTTTAGGCCTCCTACACTTGGTTGCTTTTTGTGAGCTCTTTTTGTGAATTTTAATGGCATGATTCATGTGGTTACATTTTGATTCGGGGCAACTCTTGATTGCGCCCTATCTTGTCACTCTAACCTGTTTGTTGAGTTTTTTGTGAGGGCTCACATGACTCCTGAAAGGATAGCTTGCTTGGCATTCCATTTTATTTGTGGGATACCATTTGGAGATTTATTCCGATTACCTGTATTGACTTGCTTTCTTTGATGGTGCCAGCTCGAGAGATCTCTGGGTTTCTTATTTCTTTAGTTGTTTTTACTTCGGATCTTTATCCGTGTGGTAGATCTCTTGATCCTTTATCTTTCCCGCATTTTACCGCTTTCTTAGCTAGAAGACCTCAATAGGAGGCAATGTTTTCTTTTGTTTGTTTACTTTTGTGCCCAAAGACCTCCAAGAAGAGGCACCAGTGCTAAAGACCTCCCTGAAGAGGCAATTGACGGATAAAAGGGATTAGTAATCAATCCCTCGTTATTCAGTGTGTCGTTCTTTAAGATCACACTACGTGTCGATGCTTCAGAACAAAAGTCCAAGATCTTTTGTCTGGTCAGTCAGTGGAGAGGGTTCCACCTTTCTGAATCCCCACTTTTTGTCATGAGCTCACCCGGTCCAGGGTTAAGAGCTATGAGGTCTTATCCTCATTACCCTTTTGATCTGCTCACCCTGACGTTCAATATCAGTGGTTAAGAGCCCATTTGATTACCTATTCCATGGCTTGTTTGTCGAGGTTGATATGACCCCTCTTGACTAAAGCCCTGCCCATGTATGTTTAAGCCCCTTTGTTGGCATTTTACTTTATGCATGTTTGTTTTGTATGGTGTGATCGTCTCCCCAGAGGATTGCTAGGCTTCGTATAGTCTCTCGTTTGCATGTCAATTAAGGTAGCATTGTTCTTTCATCTAGGACTTCCTTTTTTGCATGAGCATTCCTAAAACACAAACCAACTCATTGATTTTTCTTCTCCTAAGAACACGTTGACTCCTTCTACTACAGGCGAGTAAGTCTCCAAAGGTCGAGCATCCAGTAGATTGCGTAGTAACGTCGTTCACCCAAAAACACAACCCTTAACCCGTAGTTAGTCGAACTACGGATTGCTCTGATTCTCATTCCAGATGAGATACGTAGGCATAAGACGCGATGTCTTAGCGAGCACACTCCTCTTTAACCCCTAGGTAGCCGAGCTACGAAGACTCTGATTCTCATATTCAGATGAGATACGTATGCAGTGGATGCGACATCCGTGCGAGTCATTTTCTTTTGACCCCCCTTTTAGTAAATAGTACATTAGATAAACCCACACCCTTTAGACAAGAACAACAAAAGTGGATCCCGTAGAGTACTACGGATGGGTAGGGGTGCTAATACCTTCCCTTCGCATAATCGGCTCCCGAACCCAAGATTTGGTTGCGAGACCTTGTCTTTTCCTTTTTTCTTCAGGTTTACTTCGAGCGTTTCCTTTTCCTCCTTTGGGATAAATAACGCACGGTGGCGACTCTTCTGTCATTTCTTTTTTCGCCGGTTGTTTTTTCGCATTCTTTTTTCTGGTTGCGACACATGCTTATTATAGGGTTAACCCCTCACTAGCATGTTGAAGCTATCCTCACATGGTGGATCTGTGGTTTGGGTGAGTTTTCTCCCTTTGATAACAAAAGACCTTAAGTCTTTTGGACCAATCAATTCACCAATTCATTTTGAGATTTTTACCCCGAACTACGAGGTTTTGATCCTAATCTTTTTATAAGATGGTACGTAGGCAATGGGTTTATCCATCCAAACACAAAATGTAAATAACTTGTACATTCTCTTCTCATCTCTTCAATCATGTTTGCACAAACAAAATTTTTCACAAGACAACAACCTTTACAACAAGTATGAAAAGGGCTCCCTAGGAGTACCTAGGATGTTTTGGGTGCCTAACACCTTCCCATTACATAACCAACCCCCTTACCCAGATCTCTGTTTCTTTTACTAGTTTTTGTTAAAACTATTAGGTTTTTGTTCGCTTTCTAACCATTCCTTTGGATAAAATAGAAGTGCAGTGGCGACTCGACTTGTATGATTTACCTTGGATTTAGTCAATATCTCTAATGGTAACGAATACCCCGCTACAGCATGACATCGACCGAGTTGACTTTTGCTATTGCATTTGCGTATATGGAGTCTGAGCAAACAGAGAATTTTTGTTGGGTATTGGAGAAATTAAAAGAGTTGTTTGTGAAGAAAGACATGTGTCCACAAGTGATTTTGACAGATAGAGATCTTGCTTTGATGAAAGCAATTGAAATTGTGTTTCCCAGGTCGATTAATTTGCTATGTAGATTTCACATTAACAAAAACGTTGGTGCCAAATGCAAACAACATGTGGTGAATGACCTGCAAAAGATGATAGATACATTATGGATGAAAGTTGTCTGGGCTAGTGATGAGGTTGAGTATGGTCAACGGTTGCATCAACTTGAGCAAGCATGTGTTGATTATAGTGGATTTATTAATTATGTGAAAGATACATGGTTGACTCCACATAGGCATAGATTTGTTGGAGCATGGATTAATCGAGTGCTACATTTGGGTAACACAACGACTAATCGGTACGTCTTATAATTTTGTATGTGTTATTTTTATATGTGATATTATTTCTATGTATTTTTTATGTGTTATTTTCAATATTTTTAGGGTTGAATCTGCTCATTGGAAGTTAAAGCAGATGTTAGGAAACAGTATAGGTGACATGGTCAAATGTTGGGAAGCCGTGAATAACAACTTGAGGTTACAACTGGGAAACATTAGAGCTTCTTTTCAAAAGAGTTTTTACGAAGTTGAGCACGCGCACGTAAGTCCCTTTTATGGTTATTTGCGTGGTTCCGTATCTCGAGCTGCTTTGAGACGTATTGCTGAAGAGTTATTGAGAGTTGATTATGTTGGAACTAACAGGCAAATATGTGGTTGTACTCTTAGAACATCTTATGGGTTACCTTGTGCTTATGAGTTAGGAAGATACACACTAGGTGGTATACCGATACCCATTGATGTTGTTCATGTTCATTGGAGGAAACTAACAATGGAAGTTGAGTTAGAGGTAGGTGAAGATGATGGATCAGAGGTGGATATGACTTCTGCAATGGATGAATTGTGGAGACGATTTAGGTCATTAGATGTTATTGGGAAAAGGGCATTAAAGAGTAGGGTATGTGAGCTAGCATACCCAACAATGACTCCATTGTGTCCACCACCTGAGAAACTAAAAACCAAAGGAGGAGTGAAGAAGAAAGGGGAAAAACCAGCAGAATATGATATTTATAGGGACCCTTCGTATCATGAGTATGTTGATAAGGCATCTCAATCTTCACAAAGGCAATCTCAACCATCACGGACTTCGAAGAAGATAAAATTATCAAAGAAGCAACCACAATTCATTCTTCAATTTCCTAATCATATTAGGTCATACATTGAAGATGTAGTTAATGTTGAATCAGATGGTAATTGTGGATTTAGAGTCATTGCATCATTGCATGGATATGGTGAGGATGGTTGGCCAATGGTTCGCAGAGAGTTGGGGTTGGAAATAATAGACAAGGATAGGTCAACTTTGTATGACAAGTTATTTTCGAATCGATTGTCAGAAGTGGGAGACTTTTTGATGATAAAATCCTTTGGTTCACAGCCACCTGAAAAATGGTTGAGTCTACCGGATATGGGTTACTTGATAGCGAATCGCTATAATGTTGTACTTGTCTGTTTAGGCAATCCGTGCATGACTTTCTTTCCGATGACAAGTTCACATTCACCAAATGTCTCTATTTATTGCATTGGTTTTGTTAACCACAATCATTGGGTTCAAGTACGTATTTATATGCCTAAATATTTTAATTATTTCACTACATTATTTCAGTTAATATTTTATGTTATATGACTTAATATTTTAATTATTTTACTTTATCAGCATGAATATGTACTCAAAACATAAATATGTACTCAAAACATAAATATGTAATCAAAACATGAATTTTATATTATGTCTATTATATTTAGTTCTAAAACTTAATACATAAATCAATGTGAACGAGAAATATGCAAAGCTTCAAATAAATAAGCAAACTGTGGATCTTCCTCTTCGACATTAACCTGTCTCAGATAGCGATGAATCAATGTAGATACACGAGCCCAATCAGGATCAGATGGTCCGGCGTCATATAGAGGAACTGGTACCTCTCTAGGATCGTCACGATGGGGAGGGACCAACCGTGGATGCGAAACACAATAATACCACTCCAGATAACCATCTTCTACATCAGATGGAATGGTGGCCAGGGTAGATGGACCGATCACAACGATAACACTTTGATGGTAACTAATCCAATCAACATCAATATCTGTCGCCATCATACATCCAAAGGTGGGGATGGAACATACTGCCTATACCCGAACTGACGTAAACATCTGTCAGGCAAGTATGGAACAACTGTTTCACCCCACTTCAAACAGTCCGGACAAGCCCGTGAAGTAAAATTGGGCTTAAAAATCTAACCCGCTCTGTCAAAATGGTGGGTTGGCGGTCGGTGGGCTTGCCCGCCTATTTATTTATTTATTTATTATTTTTTAAATAGATTAATAGACATATTTTTACATTTTAATTATATTTTTTACTTTTATAAAACATATTTTTAGCATATTTTACTTAAAAAATATTGTATATATTCACAAATAAATATATAAAATATATTAACAAATATTTCAAAACTATAGCTCAAATATTAACTTTTAATCAATTAAAATAAATATTTTAAGTGCGTGATAAGTTGATGGACCAACCCGCCCTTTTTTATTAACGGGCTTAAGACGGGGAAAACTGAACAGGTAGGTGAGCACATAATTTCAATCTAACCCATCATTTTTAACGGGTGCACGACCCGATCTGGCGGACCATGGTCCGTTTTTACACCCTAGCCGCGTGACAGTAAGTTGTCATCATTTCACAAATGATATCAATGTGGTTTGGATAATTAAAATTTATTTTAACACCAAAAATTTATTTAAAATTATCTCAAGGTCAATTTATTTGATCATAAATGCAAAAAAAATAAATCAAAATTTGCATTAAAATTTCAATAAAATTACTAAATTCTTTGGTAGCATGAATTTAGGTTAGATAATGGTCATTTTAATACAAATTGTTATAAAATTTTAATTTATTTTAAAATATAGGTTAGATAATGGTAACTTTAATACAAATTGTTTTAAAATTTTAATTTATTTTAAAATATAATAAAATAAAAAAGTATCGTGTCATCTAATCATATTGGTTTAAGAATAGTGTTCACCTTAAGTACTATTCTTCATATATTTTAGAATACATTATCATTTATTAAATTAATATAATCAACTTTGTTTAATTTTTTTAAACGATGATAAAGACATTTGTTTTAGTCTTTTGGTAAGATAATATTAATTATAAATAAAACGTTATTGATTTTAATTTCTTCCACATTCTCATATGTTGCATTAGTAGACAGAACAATGGACCATGTATTCTTTGACAACAAATCTCATCAAACAATTGTTACAATTAGGATCCACTCCTAACTTGAACCTGTTTTGCACCATAACTAAACTCACCTCATTAACTCAAACAAAACCACAAATCACACCAACTCGACTGCGACAGCGACTGCTTCTTTCCCGGTGCTCATTTCCGGTTAAAAGGCCGGGGACCGGTCATCTGAATTCACACTTAAAGGTCCAAATTTCACTCAGATCCTTGGTTTAATGTTCACCTACCTAAACTACCTATCAATAATTTACACAACTCCTTCACACTACAATGGCACTCATTACTCAACTACCTATAATAACTAACTCCTCCTTTTATTATGCATTCCTTTTTCTTGCGGTTCAAGTAACTGCACTCTACACGAAATTGACGCTTCCTTAACTAATTGAATGATTAGCCTCTCCAATTTGTGGTATCTGGAGCACAAACAGCTTCGACTGATAACCGCTTCATCACCCTCGGACACGGGTCTTGCCCGAAATTGCTGTTTGATACCGTAACTATGCATCTTGGCTTCCCTACGCATCTCTGTGAGAAATATTCAACAAAGAAACTAGTTAACCATTAGTGTAATTCAAATGGTAAAAATCGATGTAGTGGATTTTGAAATCATTTGGAGGGTATGGTAAAGTGCTTACCTTCTCTAAAATGGCATAGGATGAAGGAGAATGACAAGCTCCTTGCTTGTAATCTCCGCAAGTCCCGAGAGGAGTTCCGAAGCTTGCAAATTTAATGGAAGCGATGGTCTGTCCAGGGCTACATTGCAAGTGAACTTTTGGTCGGCGGAATTCTTCGGATTTCCCGTAGCTGTTGATGTGCCAATTCTTAATATATGGGTGGTACTCTGACACGTCAGCGCAGACACTGCTTACCGATCTTTTAACAAGTGAAATCTTTGAAGGATCTCCACCGAGTTCCTCGAAAATAACCAATAGGTTTTGAGTTGGCTTCAACCATGATCGGGGAACATGGTACCTGAAACATTTTATACGAAATGTGATACAGTGTATTATGTCGGATCCGTATTTGATACAAAGTTAGTGATGCTTACCATCGTTGGGTCGGTTGGCCACAACCGACCTGGCACTTTTGAGGTCTAAACTGCCCGGCATAGTTACATTCACTGGTATTGCAATTACCAACAGCAAATGCAGTCCAGTATCTTCCAATACTCTCACCATTAATCCATATTTGACCTTTACCCATACCTTCCATATCCAATGCTAGTGGCTCATCTCCTTCTGGTGCATCGAAACTAGTCTGCACAGTATACAGATTAACTTCGTCTATTTTTTACGCTAATATTTTGTTTCCAGTCAAACTCGAGCGCATTGTTATTCTTTAATTTTTTACCTTGTGCCATGTCAATGGTTGATTTCTTTGTACAACTATTGCCGATTGCATCCACTCGACAGACGAGATACTATTAGGAGATGCAAGATTCATGGCCTCTCCTTTCAGTCCAACCTGTTTATAACCGTTTCGTGGTAAGATTTTCTTCTTTGAAGTCTATGTAACTTAAGCATCTAATGTAAGAATATGTAACCTGATAAGTCCATTTCTGATGCGACAAGTCCCAATTTCCTTGGTCAAGTCCGTGGATTGCGACCGGACCTAGGATTCCTGTGCTCCATGACTCAAAATGTACTCCCACATTCTTTGACAACAAAATATAGAAAAACATTTAGTCAATAATTGTAATCAAGACTCATGAGCAAGCAAAGAATCAAGCGTTACTAATAAAATTACGACTTTCACTTTTAAGTTTAGTTAATAAATTTTAGTAAAACTTACCGGAAGTCCGATTGCAACACTGAGAAGAGCTATTCTGTTTGTTCCAGCACGAAAGTTTACCTTGCCGATATGCATGAATCTCCTATACTCCCTCGTTCCATAGGTAGAACCTGGTTTATATAATGTATATGTTTACTTTTAGTAATCGGCTAGAAATAGGTACTAAATCGAATGCAAGTAATTTTACATACTGGAAAGTTGACCGTTGATGAAAACATGAACAGCGTGGCCTGTGGACTGAACGATGAGAGTCGGGAGTTTGCCTCCATGCAGAAATGATTCGGATGAACCTATATCAACACTGAAGAAACGTAGACATGAAATGACTTTCAAAACCTTGTAATGAGTTATAAGGTTAGAGAATTCCAAGGGTAAAGATATTCAAGCTTACCTAGTTGTATACCAAAGATAATCAGTTGCATCTCGCGTTACGTTTACTTGTTCCAAAAGAGCAGGAGCAGTGAATGGGGAGCTATCATCCAGAGAAGAAACATCTTCATCGAAACTCTGCCACGAGAACATCTGAGTATTTGTCGGTAACATTTGCATTTGAGATGTTTGCACTCCAACCTAGAATAAAGAGTTTAATTTATTAAAACAATGTTGAATGGTCGCATCAAAGGTGAAGAAATTGTGTCGGACATTTTGCGTACTTTTGCTGTATTAAAGACGGCATTTCTACAATCCGGGAGGATGCTGACGGACCAAGGGGGTAAGCTATAATGCATATTATTGAACAACACTCTAACAAAGGATTTTGAATCGTAGTTTGAGAGAAAAGCAGAACAATCTCCAGATTCCGTAGAGTATACATGAGCCTGGAAAAATTACACACGTTATAATAGAACGGTAAATAAGCTAAACACAACCGGATAGCAAAATGACTTTGAATTGAGGTAAAACCTGTTGGGAGCTCCCTAATGAAGTAACGATCGGGTCGGTTGAAACCAAAGCTCGCTCGCACATCTTGATAGCTCTATGAAGCTCCTTTAGGTGACCATATTTTGGCTGCCTAATCAAACCTGCATTGTTTCAGAACAGAATTCCAAGCATTTGAGAGATGATTGTTTGCGTTTATCGTAACGAGGAGAAATGTGTATGCAAAAATTCATGAAAGATTGGGTTAGAAGGTAGATAATATTGAATTCTCACCATATTCATCTAGCGGAGCATCATAGTCATAACTAGTAGCGACGAAAGGGCCTCCTGCTGTTCGTCCGAAATTGGTTCCTCCATGATACTACAAGTAAATGCAAGATAAATTAGGCAAAGCATTTTTTAGAATTCATTTTTAGACAAACTATAACTAACCATGTAGTAGTTTACAAATGACCCTCCTCTGGTTACAAATCGCGCAACTGCAAATGCCAAATCTTGGACAGGTCTTTTATGAATCGGACCTCCAAATTCTGTAAACCTACATGTTTAACAGAAAAAAAAAGTTATGCAGGATATTCATTTCATATTTTTCAATCTTTAGTGTCACGCGGCAATAACGAAATAACTTACCATCCACTCCAAGCTTCCGTCCACATTGTAGGCTTATACGGTCTATTTGGAGTAAACTTGTCGCAATAGAACCCATTACATGTGTTAATCTGTTACCACATAAACAAAACAGAATCGTTTAGCACACACATTAATTAGTTACAACCGATCACAACTCGCCAACACAATAAAAAATTACATAACTGCATTAGAATAATCGAATAATAACCAAGTGGTATCAAAGGAATGTGTTTAATTTCATATTATTACACAAGTTTCAAGATGAAGACTGAGATTAGTATACTCACCACTGGATCTGGTGCATCATCTTCCTTACACATCACCCAAGGGACTCCGGTTCCCATCTCTACCGCCATTTTTGCGGCCCAATTCATATAATTTTGGCCAGCAGCTCCCTGTATCTTACCCTGCGGCCCATACTCATTCTCAATCTGAAACAACACATTGTGAAAAAACATCATATTATCATCAGATCTACATTGACAAATTTCAAATCAAATCCTCTACAACCGACTTGCACCATAAAGTCTGTTGTCGAGGATTCAAACTCGACAAGTTTTTAGTCATTAGTTCCCTTAAATCATGACAAATTAGAGTAACTCCGAAAAATTCACCTGAGAGAGAATGATAGGGCCACCCTGTGATTCAAAGAGCTGCTCACTCTTCATCAATCCCACAATCTTCTCAGTGAACCTTTGCATCTCCCTCTGCAACACAATTTGTAGCTCATACCATAATCTAACAAAAAATGTTCATAACATCTAACAATTGTGTATGTGAAAAATGAAAACCTTGAAAGGTTCATTGTCTGTTCTAAAGCTTATGCCTGGAACATACTTCAACCAAACCGGAAATCCTCTACAAACAAAAAGAACTCATAATCACAATCAATTCACAACACAATCTCAATAAATAAATAAAATAAATAAATCCAAGGTACCCAAAATTCCATTCAGCACAAACATAAGGTCCAATGCGAAGATTAGCATAGAGTCCAGCTTTCTGAATTGTCTTCATGAATTTCACTAGATCATATCTTCCTTCAAAATTGTACTAAATTGAATTGCATGCAAAAACAAAAGATGAAATCAGACAAGACACTAACTCATGTTGAAAACAAAAAACAAATAAAACAAAGAATTGTTTGAAGTACATTGTAGGGAGAAGGTTCATGAACATTCCAGAAAACATAAGTTTCAATGACATCAAGACCACCTTGTTTAGCTTTTAGAATCAGATCTTCCCACATCTAGAGATAAAAAACACACGGACAAAATGAGAAAGTATTGTAAACGTATATTGGTTTGAATCTAAGAAGAAATGTAATGATATGTTACATCGGGGGTACTTCTGGGATAATGTATAGAACCAGAGAAGAGAATTCTTCTTTGTCCATTGATGAGAATGGATTTTCTGTCGTAGGTGACAGTAGAGTGAATGAGTTGAGAGATTGAGGAGAAAAGGAAGAAGAATGTGAAGAGGCATTTGGAAAACGAGATTGTTTCCATTGATGATGGGGGTGGAGTGAGAGTGATGTTGTTGGAAGAGATGATAGGTAAGTAATTTATAAGTGTAGTGTGAATGAGAGTTACTAGTAGTAGCTAGCAAGTGTAGAGAGAGAAAGAGAGAGAGAGTGTAATAAAAGTGAAAACAAAATGAATACAAGGACAAGATAGTTTTTTTGTCATACTAAAAGTGTAACGGTTGTTCATTATTAGAATGATAAATATTCATCAATACGTGTTCGGTTATTAAGATCATTAGACATCAATTCACCAATTGTCTCATTAAAAAATCATACCTATAAAATCCGTTACCATTGAGATAAAATCAGGTGGAAAAAGTGTAGTGTATAGATAACAATCAGTTTAACTATACCAAATCAATTTATGAACTATACAAATTTTAAACATCTCATAGATTTGTTAATTTGTCGTATATTGCTTTCCTTTTCCTTCACCCGAAAATATGAGATATAGTATATGTTGATTACGTGAATATAGATCATATTAGAGAAAAATACATATAATACAGTTCGATTAATTAGAATAACTCTACTTTCATTTATTTATGTTTTTTTTATAAATTACACTTGCAATATATATATATATATATATATATATATATATATATATATATATATATATATATATATATATATATATATATATATATATATATATATATATATATAACTCTACCTTTTAGTTTATCTAAAATCCTAATCCCTAGTTTCCTTCAACAAACAATTAAATTTATTCATAATTATTTCAACAATGAGTTATACTCTCAACAATCCATAATTATCTCACTAATATGAGCTATATTCAACAATCTCCACTTTGACAAATATTAAACCCTTACGAAAACTTCCTGCATAATGATTCATCCTGGAAACTAGGGAGGTACCTCCTGCTTAACACTGAGAAACATGTAACAAATCCAAATAATGTTTAAACTTGTCATTGGAGACTGACTTGGTCAACATATCAGTTGCATTCTTTGAAGTGTGAACCTTCTGAAGTAATATTTGTATGGACGCTAACAACTCTTTGATCTTGTGGAACCTCACATTAATATGTTTGGTCCTAACATGATACACCTGATTGTTCACCAAATCTATCACAATGCAACTGAACTCCACCTTGCTCAACACCCAACTCTTTCACAAACCCTGTAATCCAAAATGCTTCCTTGGCAACTTCAACTACTGCCATGTTTCTGCCTCAGTTGTAGACATAGTTACTGCCATGTATTCTGCCTCAGTTGTAGGTCCTCTGGAAAGAGTAAAGACATACTCTGTTGTAGATCTCATATCATCCAGATCATATGCATAGTTAGAATTCACATATCCCACAACTGATACAACATCCTGCTTCTTGCTGAATATGATACCATGATCTGTTGTACCCTTCAAGTACCTTAGGATCCACTTGAATGATTCTCAATGCTGCTTCCCAGACTTGGACATGAACTTGCACACTTGACTAACTACTTGTGCCAAATTTGATCTAGTAGAAACCATAACATATATCAAACAACCAACTGCACTAGCATAAGGAATCTTAGACATACCTTCAATCTCTGAGTTTGTCTTTGGACATTGTTCCAAAGAGAGCTTAAAATTATTCGCCAATAGAGTACCCATATGCTTTGCTTTTCTCGTGTCAAATTTGCACAAAACACCTTCAACATAGCTTTTCTAAGACCATAATTTATTAGCTCCTTTGTCCCTATGAATTTCCATCCCAAGAATATTTTTTGCAGCATCCAAATCCTTCACATTAAACTCCTTACCCAACTTGGTATTCAACTCATTTACATCATGCAAATGGTTGACAACAATCAACATATCATCAACAATAAAGTAACGAGAAAGTAAAAGAGACATTATCAAGACTCCTTACCCACTGCATTAGAGATTGCTTCAAGCCATACAAAGATCTCTTCAATTTACAAATAAGTCTGCCATGTCCAGTATCATTGTATCCCTATGACTGCTCCATATAGATTTTCTCCTCTAGATTACCATGGAGGAAAGCTATTTTCACATCCATCTACTCTAAATGCATATTCCTGATGGCTACCAGGGTCAATACTGTTATGATAGAAGTGTGTCTAGCGACCGCATTGAAAATTTCATCATAATCAACCCCCTCCGACTGTGAATACCCCTTTGCAACTAGGAGAACCTTCAACTTTCCCCTTCTTTTTTTGTTACTACTGGATTTTTCTTATACACCCACTTGCAACCAATATCTCTCTTTCTCTATGCCAACTGAACAAAATTTCATGTCTCATTCTTTTTTAAGGACTCAATCTCCTCCACCATAACATCCATCTACTTATCTTTCTTCTAGCTAGGCATAACCTCTCGAAAGGTAGAACGGTCTCCTGAAATGGTAAGAAGAGCATATGATGCCAAGTCTTCAAACCCATATCTCATTGGAGGTGTAATACAACGGGGCTCCCTATCACCCACAAGTGTATAGTCTTGTACTCTATCTGATTCTGAAACTCCACCTAAATCTGAGCCTCATTCATCCTGTTATTGGGCTACAATCTGCCTTGGACTCACTGGTGGCTCCTCAATGTCCACTTGAATCTTGTCCTAGATGGAATTTTCTACCTCAGAATCTGGCACAACTATCACATCTGACTGTTTCAACATCGACAACTCAATAAATATAATATCTTTGCTGATAACCACATTCCTCTTAATTGGATCCCACAACTTGTACCCCATTCACACCTTTATTGTAGCCAATAAAGATGCACTATTTTGACTTGGGGTCAAGTTTAAACTGACCATCACTCGAAATATGCAGATATGTTGGACATCCAAAAATCCTCAAATTACTAAGATCAACGGGGTTACCTGTCCACACCCCATCTGCAACTTTTCCATCCAATGAAGCATGTGGTGATCTGTTGACTAAATAACATGCCATATTGAGTGTTTCTGCCCATAAACCTTTTGAAAGACCAACATTCAACCAAAGGCACCTTGCCTTCTCTGTTAGAGTCTTGTTCATCCTCTCAAAAATGCATGAACTTTTTGTCAATGTATTCAGTTTCATTATCAAACCACAAATACTTTAATTTTCTCCCTGTCTGGTTCTCAACCACTGTCTTCCACAGTTTGAACTTGGCAAAGACCTCAAATTTACATTTCATAAAGTAAACTCAAACCTTACAAGAAAAATCATTAGTGAATGTTACAAAGTACCTGGAACTTCCAACACAGGGCTCTTTTGTAGGCCCCAAACATCAGAATAGACATAGTCTAATATTCCTTTGGTCTTTTGTTGCCCAGTTTTGAAACGAGCTATACACTATTTCCAAGAACATAATACTCGCACAATCCAATTGTGCAACTACAAACACCCTTTAACAAATTCCTCTTATGTAGTTCCATCATCCCATGTACACTAAGATAATCCAAACGCATGTGCCACAATTTTGTTAAATCATTATTAGTTTCAACAAATGCTACATCACCTATAATTATGCCCTCTAACAACTTATAAATGTTGCTTGTAGTCCTCTTTGTCATCATCACTGTCATTTCCCCATTGCTAACCCTCATGATGTATTTATCTCCATATGACTGAAATGAATAACCATTTGCTTGAAGAGTACCTAGAGAAATTAAATTCTTCCTCAATTCTAGAACATAACGCACCTCATTCAACGTGCGTACACCACTGTCATCCAAAGCAATTTTAATTTCCCCCTTTCTAGTGATGGTATAAGTTTTATCATCACCAAAATAGACAAAAGCAAAATCACCTGATTTAAAAGAGTTGAACCACTCCTGGTGCAGCGTCGTATGGTAGGAGTACCCATAATCAATGATTCATGCATCAATGCACTTTGCAAATGAAACACAAAATAAATCCTCTTTATTACATGAACCATCAGTCTGAACTACATTTGTTGAACTATTGTTGCCTGACTTGTTTGAACAGTCCCTCTTCTAATGGACAATTTGCTTGCAACCATAACATTATGTTGTTTTTCTGTCCTTGGACCCAAACCTCTTTTTCTTTCCAGAACCCACTACTTTACCCTTGCCTTTGCCACGACCTTGACCTCAGTTCACAAACAAACCTTCACCTGAACTTCCTTCACATTCCTCTATACTTTGGTGACATTGTGCGTGTTGCAAAAGGGTAGAAGAAATAGAATCCAACATGATTGTTTTCTTCCTATATGTGAGAGCGGTCACCAAGTGATTATAAGAGCTTCGTAAAAAGCACAACACAATAATGGTTTTATCCTCATCATTAGTCTTCACACCAAGTTATGTCAAATTAGTGAGGATGTTGTTGAAAGAGTTGACACGAGCCTGCGAATCGCCTCTTTGTTGCATCTTCAGGCTATAACGATGCTGCTTAGCGAACAATTTGTTCATGAGCGTCTTGGACATGTACTGGTTTTTCAAATTTTCCTAGACATCCTTTGGAGTTGTAAGGTCTAAGATATGTTTCGTCACGTCATTGAAAATGCAAAGTCTTATCAAACCAACGACCTTCTCCTTCATCTCATTCCAATCAATAGTTGTGATGCCCGTCGATTTCTCAACACAAAGCGCCTTCTGTAAACCTTGTTGAGCCAACAAATTCTTAACCCTCCTTTGCCATAAATCAAAATCGTTTGTTCCGCCGAATCGAGTCACTTCGAATTTTGCACCTCCAGGATTAAACGTCATCTGATACCAATTGTTAGAACAATAACACGAATACAGATCAGAGTAGAGAGAAACACGCAAAATTTTTGTTCATACAGTTCGTCCAAATTGCATGTGTCTGCGACTATAGATTATCTATAGTTTCCTTTATTTATGTCTTGTGAATTGCATTGGATTTCAGTGTTATAAGCCATATATACAATACTAGATTTTATTTTATCTAAAACTCTAATCTCTAGTTTTCCTCAACAAACCATTATCTCTACCAGTAATTATCTTAACAATATCAGTACAACAACCTATATTTAAACATTTTTCATTTTCATTTCCAGTTTGACTCAATTTCAATTTTAGCTTGATTTATTTGTCATTTAATTCAATTCTAAAACTGTTTATATAACATGATTTGATTCACTAACTAAACATAACAATTCAATTATTTTAATTTCATTCGATTTGATTCGTGACTGATTCGATTCGTAGTTTTCTTTAACCGTCCAACTTAAGTTTAAGGCGCACAAGTACCACTAAAATTATAGAATATAAATAAGCATTTTTGAAGTTAAGATTCACATAAAAAATGATTTAAGTAAAACTATCATAACTATCATACAAACGGATGAAAACTATGTTCACTAACTTACTTAAATTAGGGTATAAAGATTTGAACAATATAGCTTGAGATTTTCTATCTATCATTATTAACAACCAGATCAATCCTAACAACCAAATAATAATGTCTTATAAGGTCAATCTACTAAAAAAAGACACATTAGTAGGAGATTGATTTGCAAAACGAGATCTAAATCTCAATGTTAGTAGCAATCACAATCTAAATTAGTTGAGTATTCAAAACGTAATTTTTGTTTACTATTTTTACCATAATCCGTTTCTAATTCAAACATTAACTAATTATAAAATAAAAACACATTTAATAAGTCAAACCAAATATTTTCATAATACATTTATAAAAATAATTTTGTAAAATTATTAGATTTAATATAAATTCACATTGCTATGATTTTATTCCTTTTAAAAACAAATTTAAAGAACCCCCTGACCAACACATTAAAGCCTAGCTTTTTTGGTCAATTTATTTCGAGCATTAAAGTAACACCAAACTCTTGCCTCTTCTTTCTTTTTTGTCTTCAGTTTTCACTTTATACCTATCATCACCAAAAGTAATAAATGAGTTAATAACTCTCATTTTCCCTTTTTTTTCTTTCTTATTCTGTTAAAAAAGAAAAAAAATATTAATAGTGACTTTCTTGCTAAATATTCTAATTACTAATAGTGGATTTCTTGCTTTAAAAGTAGAAGGTTTATGTCTGAGTCCTTGTCAATGGAAAAGGATCTATATATTACTACTAGAGCAAAAATATTCATATGCGAAAAAAGAGAAATAAAATAAAAAAATTAATAGTTTTCTAATCAAAATATGATTAAAAAGCTAACAATGTATCATTTATATGTTTAAAATGATTAATTTATTATTAGAAAACTTAAATAATTAAATAAATTTATTATAAATATTTAAATTAAATGGTCAAAAGATAGAGATAGAATCGGTTTGTTTTATTTTTTTCAAATATTTTTTATAGTGTTATATTTTTTTATTTTAAAAAATTTACAATTTTAAAAAGAATTCAAATAAAACATTGGTTTAAATAGATATTTTTAAAATATTATTTTAAATATTTTATCTATTTGCTATAATTTCTTTTTGAATATCAAAATTTTAAAAAATCACTTAAAGTTGAATCTATTTCAAATAATTTTTTATAAAAATAATTTTTGAGATACACATTTTTTGAAAAAATTGTAGTTTTAACTATGTTTTAATTTTCATTAATTTATATTTATATTATAGAATATTAAAATTAATTTTTTAATTTATAAAAAAGTGAATTTATTTTTTTTAAATATTTTTATTTTTATTATTTAGAGCTAAAATAAACAAATTTATATTTAAAAAAATATATGCTACTAATTTTTCACATGTAATCATATTAACTGCGATAAATATAAAACAAATTCGAAAGAGTTGGTATATTGATTAAAAATTCAAATATTTGTAAGTAGGGGTGAGAAAAAACCATGCCAACTAATAGGGATCTATGGCCTATCCTATATAGAGTAAAGTCATATTAGATTTTTTTTTAAATAGAAAAGACCTAGACTATTTTATAAGTCTATTTAGTTAAATAGATTAGGCCGCATGCCATACAAAAAGTCTTATTAGCCTTTTAGACCGTCCTATTTATTAAATATGAATGAATTTAGTGTTTTTATATTGTATTTTATACTTTATATTAAAATACAAAATAAAACTTAGTTATATTTAAGAAGCTGAAATTAAGTTGAAAGAAATCCTATAAATAATGTTATAAAGTGTTTTTATAAGTTCTCTCAAACAAATCATCTCAAAAAATGTATGTTACTAGGTAAGTTCAAAAAGTCAATGGAAATAAATATTTAGTCTCATTGTATTTTTGATTCTCTAATCGATTTAAACATTAGTTGAATTTCTTATTTACATATGTTCAAATAATATAGGCTCTTTAAGTAGGCTGATAGGTCAATCAAACCTTAAAAAAGACTAGACTCAGGCAAAAAAATAAGCCTTTGATAGGCTACAAATCAAACTTAAATTTTGAATTTTTTAACGGAGCAAACTCAGGTTTGTCAAAGCGTAACTCAATGCAACCTATTTTCATCCTTATTTGTAAGTTATGAATTTCAACCCTCCTAGTCTGTTTTAAGGCAGATAAATGTAAATATATTTATAAACCTTCTTTAAAATCTAAGCTATTTTTTACATTGAACCACAACCACTATCTATTTTTTGAAAAAAAGAATTATAACAAAAGAATTAATTAACTATGCTGAAGAGTAACAAAAAAAATCATGAATATTGTAGTTTTCGTAACAAGAGAGTAATTGTTTAATAATAATTTCTATAATTTGTTGTTGTAACTATGATTGATATGTGTAAAATTAAGAGAATTGTATCTAAGATAAAATTTTGATGTATAATGTTGTAAGTTGAGTCTTTGACAAAAACTCAATTGATAGTGAAAATATCAAGGTGATAATATCCTTAGGGACTTGACTTAGGCCTCATAGTGTTTAGTCAACGAATTTGACGTGTTTCTTCATTATCTCTTAACTCTTTATTTTTTGTATACTTTTATTTGATATCTTCTTCTTTAATCTATTCTTAAAAACTTTTTAAAAAATATTTTAATTAATCAAGTTATTAAAAAAAATATTTATATCGCAATTCACTATTTAACTCTTGTATTTGAACTCACTTGGTCAATAAGTAACATTAGAATTTAACTATTGTTTAAAAACTAATATATTTAAAGGTCCGTTTGGTTGGAAGTTTTTGGAGGGGATGAGAGGATATCACCAATTTTTTTGGTGAATCGATAAATATTCTATTTAGCATGAGTGTTATAATATTTTAAGGATAAAAAAGTAAAGTAGTTTTAAAACCCCTCCCCTCCCTTTGTGAACCAAACATATTTTTTTATTAAAACTTCTCCTTTTCCTTCCCTCCCACTCTTTAGAACCAAACATACATTTAACCCCCCCCCCCCCCCCCCCCCCCCCCCCCCTTATTAAAATCCCTCCCCTCCCATACGTTGAACCAAACAGGTCCTAAGAGGAATGATGACTTCAAAAGATTTATTAAACAAACTCATCTTGTAGTGGTGAAAGATATGATAACTAGAAATAGAAAATGAAACTTTTTATTGAAGGAATAAATTATGATATTTTGGACATTAAAAATTGGTTCTTTTGTTCTCATTCGTCAAGTTAATGATGTGGCATAAAACAAACCTAAAAATTTATGGACTAAAGAAGATAAAAAGAAGTGCAATATTGTCTGAAACCTAAAACTATCATCATTGTCTCTTTAAGAGAATTTTCTCATGTATCACACTCTAATACTATTAAAGAAATATGGAATATTCTTCAAGTTACTCATGAAGGTACAACCAAGATAAAAAAAAGACTAGATGGACATATTAACCCATATATATGAATTTTTTTAGAAAAACCTAAAGAAAATATTCAAGAGATGCAAAAACATTTCATTCATATAGTAAATCATCTAAGAATTATGGGTAAACATTTTTAAAGTAAGGATATGATTAACAAAATCCTTAGATACATAAACACAGTTGAAAATCTAAAATCATTGTAATTTTTGAATCCAAAGACGTGTCTATTATAAATTTGACTACTTTGTTTGGTAAATTATAAGGACACGAGATTGAGTTAAGCCGTCTTGCTAAAAGTGAAGAATGCGATAAGAATAAGAAGGGACTTGCTCTAAAAGCTACAAATGAATAAGACAAGGAATCAAACGATGAAAGTTGTTTACATAATAGTGGTGCGTACATGAATTCTCTATTTCAAAGATTTCAAAAATTTATAAGGCACAACGAACAAAACTCTTGCTTTATAAGAAGATATCATGAAACTAACATGAAATTGATTTCAAAAGGAAACATGTTTTACACTAGAGCTAAGACCGGTAATAATTTAGGTGTCAAAGGTCAAGACTTAAAATTTTGATGCATATGTACTTTACAATCTCAAACTCATAATGATACATCAATATTGGATATTCTAAGCACATGATCGGAGACATAATTTTCTCTCATCTATTACTCCTAAAAGAAAGGTTATGTCTTATGGTGAAAGCAAAAAAGATAAATTTGTTAGTTCTTACATTTTTGGTAAGAGTTATACAATTGATTTTTTTTGTTTATTTTTAAACACAATTAACTTAGGATAAGTTAATTGTGTGAAACAGGTAATAAGGTAATGATTGATACTTCTATATGCATCGTAATAAGATATGGAATAAACAAATCATTTTTCTAATATAGTTTTTTTCATATTTATAACAAAAGAACCATAACTATAGAAGAATCCATATACATCACATTTGATAAAATTAACCCCATATCTGTTTTAGAGGTAGAAGTCGTTGATTGTGCATGTATTATAAGGAAGAAAAACAATCTTAACAAAATCTACTCAAAGATTGAAGAACCTAAAAAGAACATCCTCTTGACAATGTCATGATAGATATTACAAAAGGGGGTGACAACTCAAAGTTCTAAAAACTAGTGAACCTGAAATATCTGATTGGTGAACTCCACTGCTTCCTTAGATCATAAATTTCATCAAACAAAGGAAGGGATCATCAAAATCAAAATATCAAAGAGTTGTTTAAGAGAGTTGGTATTCAAAAAGAAACTTCAACTCATACTACATCAAAGATGAGGAAGGTAGGCAGAAGAAGTAAAAATAAAAGTATGATCAAAAAATTTTCTGTATCTATTTTCATTCATCCTAATTTTGTATTAAATATCTATCATGCAAATATCTACATATTTATATTTTATTACCATTCATTATTCATGTTGAATGGTCTAACAAAGTAATGTAGATTCCATCTTCATAAACATTTAGGTAAAAGAAAAGGTGCGAAATGGTCTAAATGCTCACTTAAGTCCAATTTAATCCAAACCCAAAATCCAACAAAGAGCTTCACTCAATAAAAAGTTCTCAAATTTTGATACCGCGGGAAATTTTTGGTTTTATGCATTTTTAAACATGTACTTTAATTCAGTTTTTATGATTGAATATGTGCTTCTATTTGATAATTTTATTTCATTGTTTTTAGATTATGGCAGGGAGAGAAATATATTCTCAAGAGGAGTATACTCACTATATTTTTTATGGGAAGTTAAAATTCCACCTCTCTTTATCTTAACCTTTATTTTAAGAAACCTATTTAAGAATATGTTTTGTAATCATAAAAAAGGGAGATAATGTGGTTATATGTGCATACAAGTTTTGATGATGATGCAACAAAGAACAAAACATCATGAACATCGTCGAAGAATAAATATGCTTAAAAAAGTGTGGATTATTTTTTTTGGTGATGACTTAACAAAGATCAAACATCATTAACATCATCAAAGAATACATCTGATTGTTCAAAGCACACCTCGGATCAGAAGCTCAAGCTTTCATATCTTTTAGGATCAATTTTATAAAAGAAGTGTGCTACTCTATAAGTACTAACATTACACACACACTTACAAAATATTTTTCAAAACTCCATCTCCTTTCATCATTTTGTGAAAAAAGTAAAAACTCTTTTTAAACTAAGAATAATAGATTATAGCGGTAATTTGAGGTGTGTCTCACTTAATAATCGATTATGGATATCTAATAATAGATTATGGTTCAATTCTATCAAAATTTTCCTTTTTGCTTGTTCATGATCGATTATTGTCATAACATAATTTATCATAGGTTAGTTTGAACTTTTCTAAAGTTTTCTTATTTGCTTAAATCTTCCACTATAAAAGAGGTTTTATGCTCATTCAAAAATATAGAAGTATTCTAGAAAAACTCCTTCTCTCCGACTCTCACCTTGATCCAAAAATTCACATATACATTTCATATAATTTTAATGTTGAGAGAGTAATTGTTTAACAAAAACTTATGTAATCAAGTTGCTGAAATTCTAGACTATAAGTGTAAAACCAAGAAAGTGTTGTTATCTTGAACTGATAAAAGTATAAAGATGGTAGGTTGAACCTGAGATAAAAAATTGGTGTAAGTGGCTGTGGATTTAACTTGTGATAAAAAATCAATTGATAGTAGAAATCTCAATGTGTTATCTTTGGAGACTGTAACACCCCGATAAAAATAAGATAATTATTTAATTTAAGTTAATATTATATTTATTAATTTAATTAAATAATTGGAATTTTTGGATTATTATTATTATTATTGGAATAATAATTATTGGAAAATATATAAGTTGGAAATAAGGAAAAAGAGTTTCATTTTTGGGTTAAAAGAGTTTTCACGTGAAAGCAGAGAAGCGGCTGAAAAGAGGAAAAGGGCAAAGAGGCAGAGCAAGAGGAAGAAGGTTGGAGAAGAGAAAAGCTTGAAGCTTAAAGATTCGCCGGATTAACTCAGGTAAGGGGGGTTTATCGTCGTTTAATGGGTATTATGGGTTAACATGTAATGGGTAGTGATAAACCGTTGAATTGACCCTAATTGGGATGTTGAGTGCTGAAAAGTTGTGTTGGATAAGTTGTGTTAAAGCTGAAATTGAATCTGTATTTGTGTGAGTTGTGATTTCCCGAACGTATAGCTTTTTACAGAATCGGAATCGGAGGTCCGGAAGTCCTCCAATGGCGGAAAATGCGGAGAATTCTGCATTCTGCTTCGTGTTAGCGCAGGAACAGCTTTCTGTCTTGCGTTAACCGGTTAACCCAGGGTGTTAACCGGTTAACACTGTTAGGAATTGTGAAGTATTACTGTTTTGCTTGCGTTAACCGGTTAACCCAGGGCGTTAACCGGTTAACACTGTTGTGAGTTGTGAAAATATTGCTGTTCTGTCTGCGTTAACCGGTTAACCCAGGGCGTTAACCGGTTAACACTATTGAGTTTTGCCAGAAAGCGTGTTCTGTGATGCGTTAACCGGTTAACCCAGGGCGTTAACCGGTTAACACTGTTGGAAATTGGAAAAATTGATATTTTAATGTTGTGAACATAATTGGTGATTGGCCTATATCGGTGTGTGATATAGTAGGGATTATTTCCCGTTGTTTTGAGTAGGATAGGTATTAGTAGAGTGTGCTAATACTGTGACTGAATTATTTGGCATGACATAATATGATTATGTGATAAATATGCTGATGATGTGTGAAAATATGCATAATGTTGTGAATGTATATATTATGTATGTAATTGTGGATGGACTGTTTTATGGCTTAGAGTGTGAGCATATGTCCATTGTGGATTGTTGTTGATGTTGCATGCTAGGTGATTTGGCATAGCATAATGTGGCCTTTATGGTGGTAGCTAATTCCCATGGTGAGGAATTAGTGATGTTAGTCATTTTGGACTGTTGTTGATGTTTGCATGCTAGGTGATTAGCGTGCATAGCATGGCCCTTGGGGTGGTAGCTAATTCCCATGGTGAGGAATTAGTGATGTGAGTCACTAGGTCTCAAATGAGTGGGACTAGTGAGCTTGGTAGCCGTACCTGGATTTGGTCGGTGAAGTTGAACTATATGTTCACGAATAGTCGGTACCGCATGCATGGAGTCTCATTGCATAATGTATGTATGACGTATAATATGAATGGATGTATTCCAATATTATACGTGTGTTTTGTGTTGGTGTTGAGTATGAATTGAGATTATACGTGTGCTTTATGTTGGTGTTGAGTATGATGTTTGAGTTGATGTGCCGTTACTGAATGTGTGTTATGATTAGGGTGATGAAATGTGTTAAATTACTTAACATTGCATGATATTTTATAATGCTTATTATATCGATTGAGGAACTCACCCTTACAACTATTTTTCAGGTAACGAGCAGTGATTGAGTAGGAGCTAGTGCTTGGAGTCTAGTGTAGTTCCTTAGTGGGTCATGCTCTGGTAGATGTAACATCGGGACGGGATGTTTTGTCTTATTTCATTGTTGGTTGTTGAATGATCTTACATGTATGAGTTACATGTTTTTGAATGATCGATTTGATCTCTATCCGCTGCGTATTGTGCAAATGTTTTAATTGATAAATAAATGAGCATGACAAGCTACTCTAATGAATGGTGTGAAGTTGATTGTGTGACACCCTTAACTACATAATTACTCTGATTGATATATGTTGTTATTTTAATTAAATATTTTGGGGTATTTTAGAAGGGTGTTACAGAGACTAGACATACGTCTCGTAATTTTGATATGTATTCTTTCCTTATCCATTAACTCTTTATTTTTTCGTATAATTTTATTTTCTATCTTCTTCTTCATCTAATTTCTTTTTAAAAATAATTTTATTTAATCAAGTTATTGAAAACCTTTTCAAATCACAATTCACCTTTCTTTTATGTTTAAAGTCACTTGGGCAACAAATATCAAAGTTAAATAATATATTAATTTTTTTTGAACATTGTGTTTCAAAATATTATTTTAATAATTTGTCTTAGTTACCATTTTGGTCCTCAAATAGTTCCTTATTTTGTAGTCAAATAATTTTGGCCTCTTTCTTACACTTTGCAAAAATTTTTTTTTGATAATATGTAGCTTGAATTTTTCTATCTTTATGATTTCAAAAATATTTATATTATTATTTAAGTGAACCAAACCAAATTAAGATGTATGCATATATTTAACATTTATTTTTTATTAATATAATATATTATAGTAATTTATTATTTGTTGATGTTTAATTTATTTAAGATTAGTTATTAGTTAAATATAATTAATTTTTTTTACTATTTAATTTAATTTAATTATAATGGTTATTGTTATTTTGTAATACTAATTCATAGTATATTATATTAAAACTATTATTTTTACGTATTTATATAAAATTAATATTAACAAAAATATTTATCATTTGTAATTTAAATATTTAAAAATCACTCTAAATTAAACCATTAAATTAGATCGAGTTGGATCGATTTTAAAAAAAAAGTTTATAACCTAAAACTAAATCGTATTGTAAATGACTTTATCTTTAAATCAAATAGATTTTTATCTCAAGAACAATCCAAACTTTATCACAAACACTTTCAATGTCTATGTCTATCAATAATAGATAACATGGATATAGATAATACTATTATAAAACTAAATAACATTGAATGACTAGTGGTAATTTTGATAATACTATTATAAAACTAAATAAGATTGAATGACTGTTGTTTATTTTTTGAACAATCTTTTCAAATGAAACATAATTACATTTAAACATTTTTTAATAATATAATATAGTAAATTGGTTAAAGGTAAAGTTAGTTAGTGAATCTCCACTTTTTCAAGAACAATAAAAAGCCAAAAGGTAAAGTTCGTTAGTATCATATACCTAGTACTACACTTGTGAGCATTTTATTTACAAATCATAATTTGCGCTATAACTGTCTATTATGGCTTAAATAATCATTTTGCATGGACTCCTAAGTTGTTAAAAGTCAGCAACTTAAACATAATGTTGTTGCTTGGTTTGTTTTGGTCCTAAATAATTCATAATGTCTGTCAAGAAAGCCCCCCCTCCCCACATGGTCGGTCATGTTTGGTTGTCTCATGGAAACCACCAAGAAGTTCACCTTCATTAATGGTTGTCTCATTTCTTACTTTATCTTTTTTAATTTAAGCTTTTTTTCTGTTGTTCAATTACGGCAGAATCAACGGGAAGGGTTAGGATTTGGAACCCAAATGTTGTGGGACTTTGCTTTATGATTAGTCTTTCTTACACTCTATTTCATCTAAATTGTTGGTCACCCACTCTTTGTCTATTAATGTTTAACTTTCATGTTGTTGATTATGTCTATTTGGTCGTTGCACATTATTAAACTTTTCACTTGAGTATCAAATGATAGATAAATGAAATGAAATCTTTTTTAGTTTATTACTTACCGTAGAAAAAGCGTTTAAACAAAAGAAAAAATATAAGTTGCCGGTTCGGGAATTAGTTTTATAGCGAATTCAAATGACATGATTAGTAGAAATACATTGACAAAAAGCCATTATCACAATGGATTAGCCAACCAAAAAGTATTTTTACATTTAAAAATAATCTAAGTTATTGGCAAAAATATCTAAAACATGAAAAATAAATTAATATTTAAATATCAGAATGACAGGTCAATCAGCTAGGAATAATCGAATATGAGTTAATAAGATCTTTTTTAATTTTACAGAGTTTCAATCGTTAAAATTAGTCAAAGAAACGCAAAACTTATAATTTGGCCTTAAAATTTAGTTTTTCAATTTTGTAGTTAGGATAACCAACATGACTAAAATATAGAAAACATTATCTAAGAAAGAAAGTTGTGCGGATATGATACCAAAAAATATTGCGAAGCTGGGGAGTAAGGCAAAATATGGAACGCCACATACGTATAATGTTCACAAAATTTCACATTATTTGCGAGTTTAGCATAAATATGAGGCCCTAGTCTTTTAGTCTTTGGTAGGCCAAATTCATGGCACATAAAACTATGGTTTGTTTCATTATCTACAAATACCATTTTGCACTGATATATTCATTAAGGGCTCACAAAAGGTGACATAAGGAGTTTTTCAAGGATACACAGTGTAATATATCGCCCTCTCTAGCTTCTTAGTCCCTAATTTATTGGAACATCCTTTTATTGGACTACTCAATCGTTTATAGAAACAAAGGGAGTGCCATGTCCCTACCCATAATGGAAAAAAAAAGTCAATAAAGAAAAGTCATGTTATTCAAAGTAATAGGGGATACTACCCATTTCCCACACTCCTAAGAGTGAAGAGTGTGGTTACTACTTCCTTAGAGCCTAAGATTCATGCCCAAGAGGTTCATATAAATACATCAACTCTAAGGTTGAGAGATATTCAACTCACCCTGAAAACACCATATATAGAGCTTCTCACCATCCCCGCGTGAACTAGTTCTAACACCACAAAAATTCTAAAAACCTCTGACATCCTTTAACCATAAATGGGTTTTTTCATATTGTACTTTTATCAAGTACAATTGGCGTCCACTGTGTGGTCCAGTAAAATTTACCTAGGTCACCATCATATCATCCGACTAGATTGCTATCCTCGTGACCAACTCTTCTATCCAACATGACGAACAAGAAGATATCAACTTCGGCCAATAGTAAGTCCAATGGCGATGAGGATGCAATGACATAAATGTGTGATGCTATGGACGACTTACGTAGCTAGAAATAAATTGTGAAGGATAACGTCCTTCACATTCAACAACACTAGTAGAAGGCTGGCCCTTATGACGAGATTGAAATCTTGGACCTTCAACTTCTCTACAATGAAATATTAGGACCGACGATGCTAGAGAACTTCAAACCTCCCTCATTGGCCAAGTTTAATGGGCACAATAACTCATATGAGCATTTTCACCTCCATCAACACACATATGATAATTATTGAGTTCTCTTAATAATTAAGGTGGTACATGGACCTGCTACGACTCTCGATCACCAACTACCAACACCTCATAAAGAAGTTGTTCCATAAGTTTGGAGAGAGCAAACACAGAAAGATGTATGCCACCAGTCTCTTCAACATTTGCCAAGCCCCTTCCAAATCTTTGAGGAAATATCTCGCTCACTTCAATGAGGCGACTACCAGGGCCGTCCACCTATTACCACAAGAAATTAGTAAGGCATGTTGAAGGCTTAATTAATGAAAGCGGCTATTGGATTTAAGGATTATACCTCACCAAGAGGATGTTTGAAAGAAAAGCTGAGTCCAAGATAAGTAAGATCTGGGAAAACCACAAGTTACCAGAAGAGGAAATCGACGGACGAAGCAAGTTGGGTCGAAATCCGTTCGGTCGACTAAACTAGAGATTGGGACTTAAGAAGTTCTGGATTGTATCAGACACATAGGGGATGGTGTCGACATAAGTACCTGAGCGAGATAAGTTTGAAATTCAAATGGCTAGCAGTTACAAGGAGGACGGACGCCAAAGATATGGAGCAGTTCAAACGGTTATTTTTGGAGTAGTTTGGTCTGTCGATAGTCTCTTTAGTTCATTATAAATAGGGGATCCAACAAAGGACTCGGGGTGTTCACTTTGAACCAAAATCACTTGTAAAAAACTTCACATTCCCAACGCGAGGAAGCAAGAGTTTTCAAGAGTGCTATGTACGTGAATCACCACATTTACTTTAATGAACTTCCTTATTTTCAATTGTTCCCGTTGAACACTTCATTTTAATTTTGTTTACGTTTGAATTATCCTTTTATGTTGTCGTCTACGTTGTCAACACTAATTCTATTACGATAATAGGATTCACCAAAAGCGTGTTCGTTGTGTATGTCTTTTGAATGTTATAGCGTTGTCGGTCACGAGTCACCCATAGTCTATAGCATCATCATTTCGTGTGGAAAAACCTTTGCTTGTTCAATATTTTGTCATAAGCCGTTTCTCACAAAGTTAATAGTCCGTCGAATTGAACGAGTTACCCTGTTACATTAGCACATGTCTTAGGATCAACTGGTCGATCCTGCAAGTAACCCTTAGTTTTAAGGCTTAGGGAGTGTCGCAACGCGAAAAACAACCGGCGGAAAAAAACATGTTTACAGAGCCGCCACCGACGTTATTCATCCTATGACGGAAAGGAAACGCAGGACTAACCTAAGAAAGGGAAAAGGAACGGTCTTACAACCAGAGATTGCAAGGTACGGGAGTCGGTTACGCAAGGGGAAGGTATTAACACCCCTCACGTCCATCGTACTCGACGGGATCCACGCTCAAAATAATAGAATAAGGTTGCTAAATAACTGCTCAAAGAAATGCACACACACTGGAATAATAAACAGGTGGAAGAAGACGGAGGAAGTGGACTCGGCAGGATGTCGCATCCTGGGCCTACGTAGTTTGTCAGAAACAAACATCAGAGTCGACGTAGTTCGGGAAAATGGGAAGCATGCTCGCTAGGACATCGCATCATATGCCTACGTATCTTCTCTATCCAGAGTAAGAATCAGAGCACTCGTAGCTCGGCTAACGCATGCCGAAACAAAACACCGAAAAGAGACGCTGAGACGTCAAAAGAAACACTCAAAAGGAAACAGAATGTCAATCCATGGACTTATATCCGACTCCAAACACATAACACAAACAAGGAAACAGAATGCCAATCCATGGACTTATATCCGACTCCAAACAAAAGCAAACAAGGAAACAGAATGCCAATAGATGGGCTTACATCCGACTCTAAACAAACAAGGAAATAGAATGCCAATACATGGACTTATATCCGACTCTAAACACACACACAAATAAGGAAACAGAATGCCAATCCATGGGCTTACATCCGATTCCAAATAAGAGCACACGCTAACCAGCAAACACCAAAGAAAAAGGTTATCAGATTGACAAACTAATAGGGAGTCTGGAACTCGAGCCTAATAGTTGTCAAGCAAAACACACACAAAAAAAAGAAAAATGTTGAAAAAGAAAAAGGGTGACAACAAACTAATAGGTAGTCTGGAACTCGAACCTAATAGTGGCAAACAAACAAAAAGAGAAAGAGACGCTGAGACGTCAAAAGAGACAAAAGGTTGCACACACACAACACAACAAAAAAGAGAAAAGGGCGTCCGGAGAGATCTTGCTCGATCTCCTGCCTACGTATCTCATCTGGTATGAGAATCAGGGCGACGTAGTTCCCCTTAACAGGGGAGAAACTCTCTCCTAACCAAAGACCAGGGAAGCAAACAAACTAAAAGGGAGACTAACTCGAGCCTAAAAGTTGTCATGCAATCAGATATCCCTAAGTTGAGGTCTCTAATCACGCACCTAACTCACACAGGAAGCAAGTCAGTTCAAATAGCAAGTAAACACCAATCACAAATGATCAAGCATCACACTCTATATACAAACAAGAGGCTCAGACAAATGGTTGGGCTTTAGTCAAGAGGGGTCATATCAACCTCGACAAACAAGCCAAAACTGTAGGGGTATGCTGAAGCTTTTAATCACTGACATTGATCGTCAGGGTGAGCAGATGAAAAGTGGTAATGAGGGTTAGACCTCATGGATCTTAACCCTGGCCTGGGTGAGCTCAAATCAAAGAAAGCGTAGGGATCCATAAAGAGGGACCCTATTCCACTTGACGGACTCTATACAAGATCTTGGGTTAGGTTCAAGAGCATCAGCACGTAGTGCGAGCATAATGAACGACTCACAGAATAACAGGGGATTGATTGCTAATCCCTTCTATCTGTCAATTGCCTCTTCACTTAGGAGGACTTAACAAGTAACATGCCTCACTTGGAGGTCTTTGGCACAAATATAAACAATCACAAACATTGCCTCTTAAGGAGGACTTCAGCCAAACGCCTGCCAAAACAGCGACAGGGCTTCCAGACTACATGGAGTGAGAAGGCTAAACAACCTCAGTGGTGTATCAACCACACTCCAAAGCAAAGCAAAATCTAGCTAGCAAGCGGCTAATGTACCTGTACAAAAGTCAAACAGTTAATATTGCATTCAGACAAATCAACAGTCAACAACAGTGGAACTATCCAATATCTACACAATGCAAGTCATAAGTGCAAGCACTCAAGTGAGTTCATCACATCAATGGACCTAAAACACAACAAAGGTTAGTAATCAAAGCAACTTGCATCTCAAGCAATGAGACCAAACCAACCATTAGGGCCAAATGCTCAATACCTGAAACACAAAGCTCAATTAGTAAGTACAAACCACTAGTACAAAGACTAGGGTCAAAGGCAAGTCAAATGACCAAAACAGAAGTCAAAATTTCACATGAAGCACATTCAATCAAACAAGAAAGAGTCCTCAAAAGGACCAAAGCCAATTCGTAAAACAAAGCCCTCAATTGATTAAGATAAAGCAAAGGCAAACAATGTGATCAAAATTGGACATTCAAATTAGAAAAACCAAATCAAATCAGAAAAGCATCCAATGATCATGAAACTTTTTATGTGAATTCAACATGTTATGAACATACATCATGCAAAACATTAGATCCAGAAGAGCTCAAATGATAGGCAAATAAAAATGCACAAAAGCAACATCCAATATGTGACACAAATTGTCACACCATATGTTCATGTGTCTAAAACAGTGGTGGAATATGATAAAAATTCCAAACAAAAGCCAAAACATCATGTCACATGTTATGATCAGGCATGTCAAATTTCAAGTCAATTGGATAAACCATGAGCATTTCACAAAACAATTAGCACAACATAGCAAATTGGCATCACGTTCAAATAAGCAAGCACAATTAAAAATCCAGCAACACTAAAATCAAGAAATTAATGCTAAAAAAAAAACTAGACATTAAAACAAACATGTGGAAAAAAATTTTGGATTAATTTGGACATGTATACTATTTTTAATGATTTTTAGAAATTGATTGAATAAAAGGAAATAATATGGAAATAATATGAAAATGGAATTTGAAATGAAAATGGAAAGTACATCAGGCGGGGATCGAACCAATGCAATGCAAGTCAAAGAAGCGCTCAAGAATTAAATCAAAAACAATGCAAGCGAGGGAATCGAACTCAGGTACTCAAGGTCATAAGCGCGCTCAAACAAAATAGAATTCTCAAAGCACCATGCGAAGTATCGAACTGAGGATACGAAGGTTACAAGCGCGGCAATTGAAACGTTGCGTTTCAAATCAAAAGAGGAATTAAAGGGAAATTGAAAACGCACGGCCAGGGGATCGAACACAGGATATGAAGGTTCAAGCGTGCTACATGCCAAAACCCTAAGGTTGAACCAGACGGCCAGAATAGTGATTCCGGTCGTCTTCTCCGGTGGTTCTCCGGCGACCTGCTTCAAAAAATTTCCAGAACCTAGCAAACTATACACCATTGGAACTGTCTTGCTACAAGGAACACGAATCTCACACTCATTTGATCTAATTCTCACTGATACGCATGGATCGAAGAGAAACATATTGAGCATCAAAATTTCATTTCCACATATCTCACTCGATTCTTAACCAAATTAAATTCTAAAATTATCAGCATCATCAGCAAGACAAGATCTACATGTTTATGGCAATGAAAAGGCAAAACAAGAGATTCAAATTTCAGCTTACTTGAACTTGTAGTGTTCAAATTCTTGTATTCAAGGCTCCAGAACTTCCAGATCCACTCCAGTAATCTTGATTTGAAGCTTTATGCACGAAATAGCAACTGAAATCCACCAGATCTAGCTCAATTTGAAGCTTCCATGTTCATCTTCAAGCTTTGGGTATGCACGAATCTGCACCAAATTCTTCAATCCAAGCCTTGATTCCTCATCAATGATGCATGATAAACATGTTTATGCAAGAATTTTAATGAATTGTGTGAAGAAATTTGAAATTTGAAGAGAGAGAAAATTGAGAGGGAAATGCAATTTTTGATCTAAATTCTGTTATTCTGAGCAAAAACAGTTATGATTAGGCTTATATATGGTGTGCTAATGACTTTGCTAATCCAAATTAGGCTTGGTTAATTAAAATTAATGAGTTATGAAGTGTTTTTTGCAAAAAATGAATAATGAGGGTGCATGGCTAATCCACACGTGAACAGTGCCATGTTAGGGCTTGAAATCACTTAAAATCATCTAACAAACACAATGGAAGTGGTATTTTGCACATATCTTGAACCAAATTCAAATTATGGATTTTCCCTCCAAAAAGCACATGTATGAACACATGATCATATGAACTTTTTTCATGCAATGCAATGGTTGATTTGGAAAGTATTGGTCACAAGAAGCATTTTGCAAAAAGGATGGACCAATTTGGAGTTTTGAATCAAAAGTTATGCCATGTTGAACTTCCATGTATACTTTGTGATCATTTGGCCATAACTTCTCAACCATTCATCATATGATCATGAAATAGGACTTTTTGAAAAGAGGAAAGAAATATATTCAACTTTCATGTTCACCAAAATTCCATTTGAAGCTTATTTGATGTTGGAAAATCAAGTTGAATGTGGACCAAAAACTTGTAAATTTTGGAAACTTTCAATTACAGGTCACTTTCCATTTTTGGAAACTTTTGCCTTGACTTCAAAATCTTCAAGATAGATGTTTATAATGACAAATGAACCTATTTTGAACATGATGGAGTGTTGAAACTCATTTCCCCACCTCAAAGCCCTCAGTTGACTGCACAGTTGACTTTTATGGTCCTCAGATGACCTTGACATGCCCTGATCAGCTTGAACCTCCACCACTTGGGGAAATGGCTCAGAAATGAAACCCTAGCTCATATAAGCCCTTCATGATAACCATGTGATCTCCATATCAATAGAATACCTCATCTCCTTGAGAAACCCTAGCTGGAAGAATGCCATTGATTAGGGTTGACCAGAGGTCAAAACCCTAATCCAGAGGAACTTGAGACTGAATGATGAAACCCTTGATGATGATAGAACCATGATGATGGTAATATATCCTTGCAAACAAGATAATGCTCAAGACCTTTGAAGGATCAGGAAACCCTAAATAAAGTACAAACCCCTCAGATGGTTGATCACCAATTCATAAGAACCCTCAGGCTTGAATCAGGTAACTCCTCCATCTTCTGAAAAAGACTTTGGAGGATGATCTTTTCTTGTTTTCATATGAGATGCAAAATGCAATGCCTAATGTCCTAAAGTATGAAATGCAATATGCTAAACTAGTCCCAAGAAGAGGAGGGCAAATTTTGAGGTGTTACAGGGAGGACCAGCGATTGTTTACCAATTTCCACAGTAAACAAAATGGCACACCCGGTGGGACAGTGCTAGTGTAGTTACGCAATTGCATGAAACTTAGAAGTGGCAAACTATATAGTAGACCACAAGAAACTGTGAAAATGTCAAACTTCAATATGGATGAAGTGCCACAAGGGACTTTATCCACTATGGAAATAGTAATTTCATAGGTTGCAACTTTGCCTTCGATGACAAGTGTAGCCTCAACGATGTCAACTACAGGTGCGGTTGGAGCATCAATTCCTTTACCTCCACCGGGAGGTTCAGGATCAGTGATAACAATGTTCAGACCTTATGTGCCTCGCTTTGGCACCATAGATCCTCTTTATGGAATGTCGTATTCCTTAATGCCATGATATCAGTCAACCTTGTTTTCAGACAACACTCAAAATACGAGTCCCTCCTTACAGGGATTAGCGCAAGGGGGCAATGCTCAGAATAGGAATAATACTCAGAATAGAACCATGCCGTTGTCGAATACTTCAATAGCGGCGTTGAGGCAGCAAATGGATGATAATAATCATGAGTTGGTTAATATGTTAACTAATCAAATGGGTACAGTTTTTAATCCTGTGATACATGAATCTGCTGAAACAAATAGGCAGATGGCTAATCAATTGACACGCTTATGTAACTTCCTAGGGGCACCGGCTCGACAGACGACACAAGTGGTTAGGCAAACCATTCATGTTCAAGTAGAGACAAGGGCAGCAGAAGATGAGACAGTCCATGAGGGACAAATCCTTAGACCCCAACAAAATCAAGGCGTTGAGTCAGGAGTAGCAGGACGTAACCAGATGGTGTTAGTTAACCGACATCAGGATGCTGATCAAATTGTCGATCAACATCGGCAAGAAGACTTAGCAGTGGAAAATAATTTGACAACTATTGTCGAAAGAATTATGGCTAGGAATGGTATGAGTGCCACATTGCAAAGGCCACTATATGCTTCCCCATTGGCTGAATTTATTCTCCAAATCGAGGCACCTGGAGGAATGAAAATGCCTAAATACACTAAGTTTGGGGGAGAATCTGGTGAGTCGACAATAGAACATATTTCCAGATATTTAACCGAGTCGGGATTTGGCTCATAATGAGTGTTTGAGAGTAAAAAACTTTCCTTCTTCTTTGACTAAGGCTGCCTTCACATGGTTCACTTCTTTGGCCCCAAATTCGATTGATTCGTGGGCCAAGTTAGAAAAGAAGTTCCATGAACAGTTTTACGAAGGGCACTCCAAAATCAGTTTGGCGGAATTGTCTAGCATTAAGAGAAGGTTTGCTGAGAGTATTGACGAACATCTGAATAGATTTAGATCATTAAAGGGCAGGTGCTTTACGCAAGTACCAGAACATGAACTTGTTCAAATGGCTGCTGGGGGGTTAGATTATTCCATTAGGAAGAAAATAGACTCAACCTTTGTAAAGAGTATGTCACAATTGGCTAATAGAGTTCGACATCTCGAACGGCTAAGGTTAGAAAAGGTTAGACATAGTAAGGCTAAGAAGGAAAAAATAGCTTTCGTCGATTATGACGCGACATATCCAATCAATGAGGTTGATTATGCCTCATCGACCGAATTAGAAATTGACGTGGCTGAGTTAAAGCCAGAATCTTCTTATGAGTGTCAGTTATTATTTCCTGCACAAGGGAAAAATCATGTCGAAAACAATCCAAAATTCCCTTCAAAAAAGTTATACATTTGATGTGACAAAGTGTGAGGAAATTTTTGATTTGTTAGTTAAAGATGGTCAAATGGTGGTGCCACCTGGTACTAAAATACCACCATTGGAACAAAGACAGAAAAGAGGATTTTGTAAGTATCATAATTATCTTGGTCATAATAACTCTAATTGTTATCTTTTCAGGGATCTGGTTCAAAAAGCAATTCAAGAAGGCAGGCTGAAATTTGCTGGCCGCAAAATGAAGATCGACGCTGACCCTCTCCACCAGGAGGAAGCTCTATTCGTTGAGCCAGTCGAGATCAACATGGTCGAGATCACTGAATATGATGAGGCTGACATGCTAGAGGAAACTGGTGAAAGCCCAGACGTCGACATAGCTGAAGTCTATCCAAGGGCTGATGAAGATTTGGTAGATTTCCTGTATCGCTGCAAGAATAAGGGTTCACAAGTCTGCTTATGCCCCAGATGTGGCGCTGTCACCGACAAAGTTGCTGTTGAAAATTTCCAAAAGCTATAATTGGGAAAAAGCAAAGGAAGTGAGCTGAACAGAGCCCGCCAGAATGAAAGAATCCCAAGGAAAGTTGTGGAAAATGCTCAAACAAGGCCTAGGAGATTCATACCATCGACAAGTGCTCCTAGAGGCACCTGGATCAAGCCTCAGGGAAAACTAGAAACCCCAGAAGGTGTTGCTGCTGCCAGAGGAGGTTTAGCAATCAACTACAGGCGTGAGTTCAAGTCTGAGAAAAGGACTCATGTTTCTGAAAATTATTTGGGGAAGAACCCCATGTCCAGAACTCAATGGAGACGTTTTCAACATCGCAAGCAGGCTGAAAGAAAGGCTGCTAGGGAAATGGCTGGAAAAGGCATGGCTAATGGGGCTGATTCTGGAAAGAGAGTTGTTGTGAGGGTCGACATTGCAGCTAAAGAACGAATCAGGGAGTATGTCCGTCGACCAAGTGAAAAATGTTCTGATGAGGTTACTGATGACTTCAATTCAGAACCAGAAGCAAGTTTGGATATCTTAGTCAACATGGTGTCAATTCTACCAGAAGAATATAATTGTGTTAGTAAGGTGAAGCAAGATGTTACTTAAGCCAAGATGTTACTTTGTGCTGAATGATGGTTCTATTGAGAGCCAAGAAGCAATTTTTGAGAGGCCCACAATGACTATGAAGAGTCATCTGAAACCTCTATTGATTAGGGCTAAAGTGGAAGGTGTGACTATCAACAAAGTGTTGGTAGATTGTGGCGCTACTGTTAACATCATGCCACACCATATTTTGAAGAAAATTGGCAAGTATGATACTGATGTTAGATCCAACAACGTAGTCTTATCTGACTACGGGGGCAAAACAAAAAGCACCATGGGTGTGATCATGGTGAACGTCACTGTCGGCTCAATCACCAGGCCGACATTGTTCATGGTAATAGATGCCAAGCCAAGTTACAATTTGCTAGTCGGCAGAGAATGGCTCCATGGTGTGGGAGTTGTACCATCTTCAACACATCAGAGATTGGTAATTTGGAGAGAAGATGGAGTGGTCGAAAACATTGAAGCTGATCAAGGCTACTTCATGGCTGACGTGAACAATGTCGGCAAGAAGGAATTCGAGAGAAAGTTGGCTAACATTTCTCCTTGTTTACAAGCTGGGGATGTGTATTCTAATATGAGTGAAGCTTTTGTTTCTCTAAATTTTCACGAAACTCATGGCTTCATTTGGGATGTGGAACGTTTAGAGGAACCACCTTATGCAGAAATCCAACCGACAGGCTGGGGGGATGTCACTGATGATGTCTGAGCTAGAAACTCTAAAGAGGATTTCGGCATACGTTGCCGAGAACAAAATAAAATCGGCCCTAGAGGCTGAAGAAAACATGGCTGTCGAAGCCTATGTTTTAAAGAAAGAAGATCTTCTGGCTATTGTGCTAGAGCCTCCAGATAAGTCAGCTGTGACTAAAGGAAATGTCAACATGCAACGTTTAAATTGCATTTACGAAGATGAACCTTTAGGGTTTGAAAAAGATCCAAAGGCGCCAGAAAAGATGCGACCATAAGACCCTTTGGAAGAAATTGACCTTGGCGAAAATGGAGACAAGAGGCCAACATACATCAGCGCCATCATCGACAAAGAGTTAAAATCCGAGGTAATATCTCTACTTAAAGAATTTAAGGACTGTTTTGCTTGGGATTATAACAAAAATGCCTGGTTTAAGTAGGGATTTGGTAGAGCTAAAACTGCCATAAAAGCTGGAAGAAAGCCATTAAAGCAGATGCCTAGGCGTTTCGCACCAGATATCATGGCAAAAATAAAAGCAGAGATAGAAAGGCTCCTCAAAAGTAAGTTTATACAGTCTGCAAGGTATGTCGAATGGTTGACCAATATTGTGCCAGTAATTAAGAAAAATGGGTCTTTACGAGTATGCATTGATTTTAGAGATCTAAATGCTGCTACCCCCAAAGACGAGTATGCCATGCCCGTAGCAGAAATGTTGGCCGACTCTGCTGCTGGTTTTGAATATTTAAGTATGCTAAATGGTTATTCTGGATATAACCAAATTTTTATTGCAGATGAAGATGTGCCGAAGACGGCGTTTCGATGCCCAGGAGCCTTAGGTACATATGAGTGGGTTGTCATGCCATTCGGCCTGAAAAATGCCGGAGCGACATATCAGAGGGTAATGAACTCAGTGTTTCATGATTTTATTGAAGATTTCATGCAAGTATACATTGATGATATCGTGATAAAATCAAATTGTCGACTTACTCATGTCGAACATCTTCGAAAGGCCTTGGTAAGGATGAGAAAATATGGATTGAAAATGAATCCATTAAAGTGTGCTTTTTGTGTGCAGACGGGTGATTTCCTTGGCTTTGTGGTGCATAAAAAAGGTATTGAAGTAAACCAAAGCAAAACAAAAGCCATTATGGACGTCACGCCTCCGTCGACCAAAAAGGAACTGGAATCTTTGTTGGGCAAGATAAATTTTCTTAGAAGATTTATATCCAATTTAAGTGGTAAAACTAAAGCTTTTTCACCACTCCTTCACTGAAGAATGAGGATTTTAAGTGGCAAGAAGAGCACCAAGAGGCTTTCGACAAAATTAAAGAATATTTGACTAAGCCTCCAGTACTGGCCCCTCCTGTTAGGAATAAGCCAATGAGGTTGTATATTGCAACTTCAGAATCGACTATAGGAAGTATGTTAGTCCAAGAGGATGGAAAAAGTGTCAAAAGACCTGTGTATTACCTTAGTCGAATGCTTAATGATCCTGAAACTAGGTATAATGATATAGAGAAACTATGTCTATGCCTGTATTTTTCTTGTATGAAACTAAAACAATATATTAAGCTCGTTGATGTGTATGTATTTTCTCACTTTGATATTATTAAGCACATGTTGTCTAAACCAATTTTGCATAGTCGAATTGGTAAATGGGCTTTGGCGTTAACTGAGTATTCTCTGACGTACGTGCCTTTAAAAGCGATGAAAGGGCAAGTGGTGGCAGATTTCCTTGTCGACCATTCAATGGTCGAAATGGCTCAAAATTATGTAGACATAGTGCCATGGAGATTGTACTTCGACGGTTCAAGACATAAGAACGGATCTGGGATGGGGGGAGTCATAATTTCTCCAGATGGAATTCCAGCAGAGTTCAAATACAGAATTGAAGGAGTATGCACAAACAATGAAGCAGAATATGTATCTTTGATCACAGGACTTGAACTTCTGTTAGAATTGGGGGCAAGGAATGTCAAAATTATGGGAGACTCTGAGTTAGTAATTAAACAGGTATCAAAAGAATATAGGTGTGTCAAAGAAAATTTAATCATGTATTTTGTGATTACCATCAGACTACTCAAGAGGTTTGAGCAAGTAAGCCTCCAGCATATACCCCAGAAAGAGAATCAGAGAGCAAACGATTTGGCGCAAGAAGCTTCAAGGTATAAAGCGTCGAAATACCAGAATGAAGAAGAGGTTCAAGTAAGAGAGAAGGTACGAGCGACATTGTTATCACCATCAGATTTGTCGATTATAAAGTTAAGAGTTGTAGATAGATATCACTTTGAAATTCTGACCGTCGACGACGGGGGAGAAAATGATTGGCGCAAGCTATTAGTCGATTATTTACGTAATCCTATAGGGTCGACAGATAGAAAGGTAAAATATAGGGCCCTTAGCTATGTCCTGGTGAATGATGAATTGTTCAAAAAGACAGCTGAAGGAGTTTTGCTAAAGTGCCTTGGAGAAAGTGAGGCATATGTGGCTGTGCCGAGGGTACATAGTGGAGCGTGTGGGGCGCATCAAGTGGGATTGAGGATGAAATGGCTTTTGATGCACTCAGGAGTTTATTGGCCTTCAATGTTGAAATATTGAATTGAATTTGCTAAAAGTTATCAGGAGTGCCAATTGCATGGGGGCATACAGCATGTGCCTGCAAGCGAGTTGCATACAATTGTGAAGCCCTAGCCTTTTCGAGGGTGGGCATTGGATGTGATTGGAGAGATAAAACCAGCTTCATCGAAACAACAAAGGTATGTTTTGGTCGGTATCGACTATTTCACGAAATGGGTCGAAGCCGTAGCATTGACAAATGTGGATCAAGAGGCTGTGATAGACTTTGTCCAAAGTTACATCATATGCAGATTTGGTATCCCAGAAACAATTACAACCGACCAAGGGTCAGGTTTTACTGGTCGAAAGATGCAATATTTTACAAAAGAGATTGGAATCAAATTATTGACTTCTACCCCATATTATGCACATGCAAATGGCCAAGTCGAAGCGGCCAATAAAGTGATCATTAGCCTAATAAAGAAGCATGTAGGCAAGAAGCCAAGAAATTGGCATAAGACGTTAGATCAAGCTTTGTGGGCATGTCGAACGTCGCCAAAAGAAGCAACCGGAATAACTCCATTTCGACTAGTATATGGGCACAATGTAGTGTTACCAGTAGAGATTCAGGTTCATGCAGTCAGAACCCAGAGGAAACATGAAATACCTTCTGAAGATTATTGGAGTTGATGGTAGACGAACTGGTCGAGTTATATGAGGAAAGAATGTTAGCCTTGGATTCATTACAAAGGCAGAAAGAAAAAGTCACCAGAGCCTACAATAAGAAGGTGAAGGGCAAAATGTTTGATGTCAACGATTTAGTTTGGAGAGTGATCTTGCCTATGGATAAAAATGACAGAGCCTTGGGCAAATGGTCCCAAAATTGGGAAGGACCATTTAAGGTTTTGCAGGTTTTCTCTAATAACGCCTACGAGGTCGAAGAGTTGGCACCAGATAGGCGAATCTTGAGGGTAAATGGAAAATACTCAAAAAAGTATAGGCCTCTCCTTCAAGAGGTCAAGATTTCGACAGGCTAAATGGCTGTCGAATAAATTAGGTTGGAGAAAACTATGTTTGAAACCAGCTACAAAAGCACAGAAAATTAAACATACACAGTGCTGGGAAATAAAGTAGTGGCATAAAAGTTGGCAAAAGCCATTGTTCAAATATTACATCAAAAATAAAAACGGCTAAAATTTGCCGAATCTAGACTGAAATGATTGAAGCTCAAGATTGTAGTGCAGAGAATGAGGTTCAAAGTTGTCGACCTGGACCCTAAGCTGTTCAAGTTTCTTTTCAACGTTGGAAAGTTCTTCAGCTACGACCAATGCATCTGTGGTGGTTTGCTCGACAGTATCTTGGGTCGACTTCACAACCTTGTCGACAATGCGGGATTCTTCCTCAGTAATTGACCCCAATTCACTGTCCAAAGCAGTAATTTAACACTGAAGGTCATCAATTTGGAGGCGTATCTCAGCAACTCTTATTTGTTTGGAAGCCAATTCCTTCTTCTTCTACTCAATCATTCCCAGCATTTTGGTGACTTCTTCATCGGCTTTCATCACCAGCTCCCATTTCTCCTTCACAAAGGCCTTTGTGGTTTCAATCTGGTGTTCATTTTCCCTAACGTTGTCGAGATGACACAACATGGGAACCAGAAGTTTTTCAAATGTGGCCATCACACACTTAGCATACTCAGAAAGGTGAAGCTCCTTGAGTTGGGCAAGCACATGCAAGAGTTCTAGGCTGACAGCAGGTTCACTCAGAAGCACATGGGGTAGATCTGGATTCAAGGCGTAAAAACAAACCTTGTCCATCAGAGCTTTGACCTTTGTTGCTTCAGGACCCATCTTCTCAGAATGGATTTGTGGAAGGTGCTCAGAATTTGAAGAAGCATCACGTGATCTTACTAGGCTACGAAGCCTAGCAATTACTTCTAGAGCAGAAGACTTTATTGCCAACGCCTAGGAAGATGAAAGGGAAGTAGTTGGTAGAGGAGCAGTTTGAGGAGGCTGGATTTTTGTGATGCCAGCATTTCCTTGTCCCCTTGAATCCTGCAAAGTCAAGAAGCTGAAGAAAGACTAGAGTCAGAACTAGTCGAACTGGAATCCGTGTGCGTGGCAGGGCTAGTGACTGAACCAGAATCACTATCACTAGTCTGGATAGGGGAGCCAGTGAACTCACCAGCATTGTCGACAGAGGTTGCTTGGTGAGATGGAGAAGAAGTTGTCGACAAGGGAGTATAGTCAACAACATGGTGAGGTTGCTCACCAAAAGCATCAGCCTGTTTTAGAGCAAAAGGATGTTTGTAAGAAAAGTCCAGCAATTCAGGGAAAAAGATAGTAAAACAAGTGATTACCTGTGTCGGTGTAGGAAAAATAATGTTCGGATTCCCGTCCTCCAAGATAGCAGCAGCAGGGATGTTGGTCGGCTTCGAAGTCCCCACAGCTGGATCAGGGACCTTATTGAGGATAGACGTGTCGACTACAATAATGTCAGCGTCTAGAGAAGAAGGAGCCTTTGTAGTGAGCACTTTGTGTTGTTTTTTATTTTTTGCTTCACCACCCTTAGAGGGAGAATCATGCTTCTTCCTTTTATGGCCCTGGTGGCCTTTGGATTTGTGGGATTATTGAGAAGATGGATGAGTCAGCTGTGGAGTTGGCTGAAGACAAGAAGAGAGGTTATAAGCAGATATTCTAGTCAGAAGATCGGACAAGCCGACAAGAAATATCTCAGGTCCTGTGGCAGCATAACGCTTATGTTTTTTGGATTTCTTGGACTGAGGAGAGGGACATGTAGATCTGTCAAACGTGGTTGACCCTGCACATAGGCAAAAGGTTAGAGGGCATGTATTGTTTTTCTTAGAGAAATCACAGGGTTGAATGAGATTGCTACATATAGTTGCATACCGAAAAACTGGATTTTTTCAAAACTTGGGAAATGGGTTGCTCATCATCATCAGAGGACTTCTCAGGAGTAGCCTACAAGAGTGGAAATGATAGTTAAGAATATATACCAAAGTAAAAGAAAACGGCAAATCAGCCAGATTTGAACCTGAGTCTTTTCTGTCGAAATGATAGGTTCATTGACAGAAGCATGATCCATAGGGTCTATGGGGATTGTTGTAAAGAAAACATGGAAAATCAAGTAAGCGACAGAATCCAAATAAAAAGAGGTGCCAACTTTTCAGAAAAGTGTTACCAATTTGTGTGGTATCACACACTCTAATATATTAAGGATCAATATGAAGTGACCCTGAGTAGTTGGGCAGATAATGCTTCATCGGTACCACTCTGTCGGCCTTTTTCTTATAAGCATTTTGCATGTCTGAAAAGGGACAATAATACCAATCTGGAATTGAAGAGCCGAAGGCCAAAGCCAATGGGCTAGATGGCAAAGGAGGGAATCTGATGTTTCCAAAATGAAGGGTGTAAAAATACTTGTCTTTCGCATAATCAGGGATTTTAAGCTTTGGGATCCTGTCGGTTACCTTCTCCTTTAATTCGGCAACGACCTCAGAAATGGTCCGACGAAGATTATCAGGTCGATACACAACTCAGAAATATTTTTGGAAAGCTTGAATTTGTTTGAAATGGAGAGCCTTACACTTGGTCGATTTCGCCTGCAAATGGACAAGAGCTTGAGTTAGTTCAGATAATTTGGCCTCAGGAGCGCCAACGTAAGCAGCAAAATATGATTGCCACCAATCATCAAATTCTTTGGTGCAGAAGAAGGCTGGTTGAAACGGGATGGAATGAAGCCTGGGTCGATTTTTCTAAAGGGCCTCAACATCTTCTTGGATCATACTCCAGGGCTGATTACAAAGGATGTTTGTGAGTATGTCGAGAGAAGAAAACAAGGACTTGGGAACAAACTGACAAAGTCCAAACTGTCTAGCTACCAAGTTGGGTTGGTAAGTAACTAGTCCAGGGTTGACGCCGGATGTTACAGCCGACAGAAACTAGGGGACCAGAAAGCGTCTCCAGATAACAAAAGTTCCATTCTTGTGCTCATCTTCAGTCGGAGGGAAAGCCCTGGTGAGCCATTCAGGACCTTTAGTCTGACTACTAAAAGGAGCCATAAAGGGGTGGAAGTCGGCGCGAGTTAACATAATGTCAAACAAAAGACGAAACACCTTAACATCATGAAAGGTTTTGTTGATGGGGTTCAGAGGGATCAGTCGCTTCCAAAGAAGGTGTTGCTCTTCTGGGGGACACACGACCCTTCTCATCCCATGAGACATTATATCTTTAGAAAAAGTGGCGTTGAGCCACAGTTGTAGGAACCAAAAGGGACCGTGAGCCAAGACATTCTTCTTTTTTGAGTTCTCAGGGTCAAAGAGTTTGATTTGGAAGACAACTTCAGATAAAGACTCGTAAAGAGAGGCCAATATTAATTGGCCAAGAGCGATGTCACGCTCTTGGTGTAGCTGAGTTGCCAGGAGAGCAAAGTGTTTAGCTATCTGCATTGATCTAGAGCATAACACAAAGCGAGACAGCCAAAGAGTTAGAAAGGCCGCATGTTCTTCAGTGGTCACAGGGCCCGAAGATGTAACATGATGATCAATGAAGTTATTGTATGTCAGTTTGCGAGAATCACCAACGTCAAACCTTAGAGAGACTGGTGCTATGACTTCACAGTTGAAGACTTCGTCGGTCGGTTTTAGGCCTGTAATGGCAGCAACATCTAAAAGCGTCGATGTAATCATGCCACACTTTGTATGAAAGGAGTTGGTCGAGCTTTCCCAAAATTGGAGGGCAGCCAGCAACATGCCACAAGATTGAGGGGGGCCACAACGGGCAATCTGCAAAAGGGTATATATACCTATTCGGTTCTAGTGGTCGATTTTCTCTGCCTCTAAACGATCCATCCAAGCGCAAAACTTAGGACATTTATTGGGAGGAGCAGTTCTAAAGTTCCTTTCGACATAACGAAGGGAGAAAGGTTTTTGAGAAGAAACTAGTGGTTCAGAAAGATGGCTGGTAGGAAAAAAGGATTTTTTCTTAGTTATCTCAGGTTGACGATTCTCTGGGAGTGGACCTAAGAATGCTAGAGGTTTGTCAGATAGGGAGAAAGGGATTAATACCCGAGAACGCCAGATTTTGGCTTTTTCTTCAGCAAAGGGAGGTTCAGGAACATATTCCTTACCATCAATGGTGAGTGGTTGCGTGAGCTTCGCAGCGGAGGGGAGTGTTTTGTTTTTGCTTGAGCTGGCCTAGGAAGAAGTTGAAGGTTTGAAGAAGAGAGGAGTTTCGTTCGTTTTTGTTTACTGAAGCAGAGGGAAAAGATGAAGAGCAAAAAAAGGAAAGAGGAAAAGAAACAAGGGTTTTATAAGAGTTTAAACCCTAGGAAAAGGAAAAATGGACGTTTGATTTTCTTTTTTCTGATACATGTACCCATGTTCCCACATCTGCAGACACGTGAAGGCGAAGGGTCAGTCGCGGGTAGAGACACGTTTCCGTCATAAAGACGTGAAGTGAGTGAGACGTGATTTTGTGAGTCTCGAGAGAAAAAGGGGATGTCTGTCATGATTAGATGACGTCAGCAGCATGGGACAAACAGTTGTACCACCAAGTAGAAGTGGAAATGGTAAAGAGCAATTCGACATCTCAAAGATGTCATTATCTCATAAAAAGTCGACATTTGAAAATGGCATCTTTGGGGGGCATTTTGTTACCACAAGAAATTAGTAAGGCATGTTGAAGGCGTAATTAATGAAAGCGCCTTATGGATTTAAGGATTATACCTCACCAAGGGGATGTTTGAAAGAAAAGCTGAGTCCAAGATAAGCAAGAGTTGGGAAAACCACAAGTTACTAGAAGAGGAAATCGACGGACAAAGCAAGTTGGGTCGAAATCCGTTCGGTCGACTAAACTAGAGATTGGGACTTAAGAAGTTATGGATTGTATCAGACACATAGGGGATGGTGTCGACATAAGTACCTGAGCGGGATAAGTTTGAAATTCAAATGGCTAGCAGTTACAAGGAGGACGGGCGCCAAAAATATGGAGTAGTTTTTAGATCGTGTAGCACGACATCTGTCTACAAACGGTTATTTTTGGAGTGGTTTGGCCTGCAGATAGTCTCTTTAGTTCATTATAAATAGGGGATCCCACAAAGGACTCCGGGTGTTCACTTTGTACCAAAATCACTTGTAAAAAACTTCACATTCCCAGCGCGAGGAAGCAAGAGTTTTCAAGAGTGCTATGTACGTGAATCACCACATTTACTTCAATGCAACTTCCTTATTTTTCAATTGTTCCTGTTGAACACTTCATTTTAATTTCGTTTACGTTTAAATTATCCTTTTATGCTGTCGTCTACGCTATCGACACTAATTATATTACGATAATAGGATTCACCAAAAGCGTGTTCGTTGTGTATGTCTTTTGAATGTTATAGCGCTATCTGTCACGAGTCACCCATAGTCTATAGCATCATCATTCCGTGTGGAAAAACCTTTGCTTGTTCAATATTTTATCATAAGCCGTTTCTCACAAAGTTAATAGTCCGTCGAATTGAACGAGTCACCCTGTTACATTAGCACATGTTTTAGGATCAACCGGTCAATCCTGCAAGTAACCCTTAGTTTTAAGGCTTAGGGAGGACCAACGATTGTTTACCAATTTCCACAGTAAACACCACCCTAACCAGAAAATATTTGTTGGAGCATTCTAAAATGAGCTAAGGGCGAGACATTTTAACGAATCTCTCTTCTAGAGGCCTACGACTTCCTTGGAAGAGACGGTGACACATGTAGAATGCTTTATAAAGGGAGAGAAAATCAACACAAAAAATAAGGCCAAAGATGTCAAAAAGTGGACTACTAATAAAATTGATAACCCACACTAGTTAGAGAATTCGAGACTAAAAAAGAACACAATCCTCAAATTATATTCTCAAAAGTTTCCTGATGTCCTTGAACAACACAATGGTGATGATTGGAATGAATTTTATGATAATTCAAATAAATTAGTTGTTATATTTGTAACATAATTATATAATGAGAATGATAACACTTGTGGCTGCTATTGAAGAAGCAAGTTGGTTAAGATGTTTGCTAGTTGATATCTCTTTATAGGAAAAAGTCATGCCAAATAGTTGTGTTTGTCCATTATGATATGCAAAACTTGAGAACCTTTACTACACAGATAAGAGACAAAAAATTATGTTGTAAGCACAACACTTTTAGAAAGTTTCACTATAAAGGAGTTGTTAAAGTGGAACATATTTGCACTGATAAAATTTAGTTGATCTTTTAATGAAATGATGAGCTCAAGAGAAATTAGTAAAAACATACAAAAAGATTAGACTTTTTTCTTTAGAACAATGAGCCGATCATGATGGTAATCCGACTTTAAAGACTAAAGTTCCTAAAAGTTAGGTTCAATGGTTAATACCAATTTGTGAAATGATATGAAATGAACATGCTATTACAAATCAAAAAAGCATAATTCTTAAAGAGATGAAATTATGTGATAAAAGAAATTCTTAGTGATATCTATAATAGAAACATTTTATAGAAGCCTTTGGTGCTACTTCTGAATATTTTTTTTAATTCATGTTTTGAAACTAATAAGAGAAAATAAGAGAAAATGTGTGATTGTGAGTTGAAAAAAATACCATTATGTCCCACACAAGAAAACTTACACAATTTTCAAGTATTTATAATATGAAGGTAGTCTCTTTTGGGTGTGACACATGGATATAGAGATTTTGCAAACAAAGTGAGCGATTGTAAAAAAATTTAACACCACATGTGCAACCATCTTCGTCCTACCAACTCGGTTGAGTAGGGTATGAGCTTGTGGCTCATGTGCTAAATATAATATTTGGTATTCAAAGCTTAATATTTTATCAAAGAAAAAAGTTAAAATTTTTGGATTTTTTACATGTCATTCATTTCGCTTACATCAATGTGCATTTGAAACACACCTTTACGCGTTTGGAATATTGGGAAAATAACAAAAAAGACAAATTTCTACTCACTAAATTGCAAATTTTAAGGAGAAAATTGCAAACCCTCAAAACTGTAATAACGGAAAAATTAACCCTCTCTCAATTGCAATTTTTGAATGGAAAAATTGCAAACCCTCTTTCATATACAATTTTTGGATGGAAAAATTGCAAACCCTCTCAATAAACTATTTTTGAACGGAAAAATGGTAAACCCTCTCAACAAACTATTTTTGGACGGAAAAATAGAAAACTCTCTCTAAACACACAACTACCCAAATCTCCAATACACCAAAAAGACTATATTTTGTTGGTGTATCCAAAAATAAAACTAATTATCTCTATTTATATTAATACTCTAATTATATTATCTTCCTACTACCCGATGTGGAACTTAGATGGATATACTATTTGACCCAACAAGTCATCCATTCATCCAAAATCTCACATATCTTCACTTTATCTTCAACTTTATCTTCAACTTTATCTTTAAAGCGATCATTATAGTTATAATGATTAGCCACATTTGTAAAATTATGACTCTTCATTTTTTTTGTCTTCTTCCTAGAATAATTGTTACTCTTCCTTCCTCCATTGATCTGAACTAGACTCTGATACTAGTTATTGGGAAAATAACAAAAAAGCTAAATTTTTATTCACTAAATTGCAATTTTTAAGGAGAAAATGACAAACCCTCCAAACTTCCATTTTTGAACGGAAAAATTGCAAACCCTCTCTCAATTGCAATCTTTTAATGGAAAAATTGCAAACTCTCTCTCAATTACAATTTTTGGACGAAGAAATTGTACACCCTCTCAACAAATTATTTTTGAATGAAAAAATAGTAAACCCCCTTAACAAATTATTTTTGGACGGAAAAATAGAAAACTCTCTAAACACATCACTACCCAAATCCTCAATACACCCAAAAGACTATATTTTACTATTGTGTCCAAAAGTAAAACTAACTATCTCTATTTATATTGATACTCTAATTATATTATCTTCCTACTACCCGATGTGAGACTTAGATGAATATACTATTTGACCCAACATGAAACACACGAGTATGTATGAACCAATGCATGATTAAATCCTCATGTCCCATTATCTGCCCCCTTTACTTTTTCATCAGGCTATTCGTTTGATAACAATAAAAAAATTGAGTAGTCCATTCATGAGTCAAACAAACCTTTAAATTCTCTATCTTCTATCTTTTTTACTCGTCAAGTTTTTCGATTCCCTTGTCACATTTGTGTTCGTTCAATTTACCAAGCATTTCTTCCTCCTTTGTAAAATTTATATTCGAAGAAAAGTCTTTTTTTTATAGAAAATATCTCTTTTGAGAAATTATTCTCTTCATAAATTCAAGTGGTATTTGTATCATATTTAAAAGTAGAACTGATATATATTTGACGGTTAATTGTAGAACTATTTCTATCACGCATTAAAATATCGAAAAGTGTAACTCAATTATTTTATCTTAGAAATTTTGTGGTTGATAATCTACCTACACAATTTTATATCGTATCATAAAACTTTTAAAGAGAACAATCTAATATGAGACTCAATTCATTAATTTCGTTGATAACGAAAATATATTTTTTTTAAAAATTACTTTATTACAAAATAAACACAATATACATATCATCTATCAATAATAATAAATAAATTTTATATAAAAATAAAGGACAAAAGATTGTAGGATCATGGTCAACATAAGTACGACCCATAGATTTGTGCTTGTTGTAATCACTATGTAAAGAAAAAGATTGAAGTAAATAAAAAACCGAGAAGGTTCCAATGTTTGGTGCACAAGTATCAAATGCTAAGAACAACATCAAGGAACATAAACTTAAGCATAAAGTCTGTATGTGATCTTGTGTCCTACTTATTTATTTATTTTTATATCATCAACAACCGTCACTATGATCACTTTGACCATCAGCTCTGGCCATTATCGATCACCACTTCACTCATATTCGATCACTAATCCTACAAAGATATCAACTATAACCAACCATAACTTTAATAATGACCACCACTCTAATCATTATCGATCAGTACTTCACCCACCTCTGATCACCAATTTGACCATCATCTTCTCCCATTCTAACCACCACCACCTTGGAATATTGAACCAACGTTATTTAAAAAAAAACTTTAATTTGGTTTAATCATAACACTCTAACGTAGGTAACATGTGTAGAAAGTTTTTAAATGTATTCTATGTAGCATATCCTCCGAGAAGAATAATGAAGTTTAACTTGTACTCAATACCGTCTATTCTAAAGATGAATTTAAATGATATCATTTGACATATTGAACATTGAAAATCTTTGTATAGAACATGTTAAAGGATAATCTGGATGTGCTTCATGGAGATTTTGCTATATTACCTTTTGACACTTGCTTTCAGCGATTTCCTCTAGACACAAGCTACTTAAGTAATTACCATGTTTCTCTGGGCAACTCAATTCTTAAAAACAACAGTTTAATCCTCTAAATAAGATTAAGTTGTCATCATATACCGAGTTTTATCATCTAGTGACCATCAATGGAGATTCTAGAAGTTTATTCCTTAAAGAATAACTTTTATGATTTTCATCTTAACGTAAACAATTCAAATTTGAGAGACAACTAAATAATAATACATAAGGTATAAAAATACATGTTATACACAACAATTTGATATAACATAGGGAGCCAAAAATTTTGTTGTGATACAATATTGTGAAAATAGTGTGGTATAATAGTACAAGGATTACAACAAATTCTTAACCATCGTTAAGCTGAAGCAACAACCCATTGAATGAAGTTATATATATTCTCAACGTGTCACTATGTTATTCACCTCACTTAAAAACATTTTTACTAACCGAATAACTTTTTGAGAATAAAATTGAGAAAATAAAAGAACTTTCAAAGAAAGAAATCTAGAGATGAAACTCTACTCAAAGAGAGAAAAGAAGCAAACATCAAGTGATTCTATTGTATACACTTTCTGTTGAAAGATTAAACATTTGTATTTATACTTAAATTTGTTTATATCCTCTATTGAATGATATTTGTAAACACATAAATAATTATTTGTATTTGATTTTATTTTCTCAAAGATTTAAGTCATAATTAAATTCTTTGATAAGACAAAGAGACTCAATTGTGATCAATTTTTTGTGTATGAGAAATCTAAGGTATATGTCAATTGGTTCAAAAGACACCTTAATGAAACTGTAATTAGTTAATTTATAATGAAAATCTTTTAAGTGTGTGGGAATTGAGCGTAACTCCAAGTTGTAGGGTGAATCAAGATAAATTCTTTGTATGAATCTCTCTTTCATCGTCTCTTTACATTAAGTATTTCTGATTGACTTTATTTTTCTTTTAAATAGTCAGAAAAAGTTTTAAATGTCAACACAACTAAAACCCCTTTTCTTTTTATTTTTTTAATGATATTGTACGGCACCTTGTTTTTTTAGTTAAGTTAAAGTTGTGTCAGCATAGTTGAGATGTCTTTGACTCTCTTAATTTTCTATCTTCTTTTGGTTAAAAAGGAATATCGACAAACACCACTCTAACCATAGTCAACCATCAGTTCGACCATTGACGATCACTACTTCATGCACCTTTAATTATCAATTTTATGAACACATTGACCATAATCCACCACAATCCACCACCATTTCATCCACCTCATAACCAATATGACCCCTACCAACGACCATTATAATCATCACTCTGAACACTAGTGATCACCACAACATCCATCTAAAATCAACGATCCAACCATTATTGTCTACCAATATTACCACCATCCATCTAAAATCAGCGATCCAACCATGATTGTCTACCAATATTACCACCATCAACTAACATTTTGACAACCATCAACCATTACTCAGAAATCATCTACTAACAACCAACATTTTCAACTAGTATTATTAAGATAAATACCAAATATATTATATATTTATAATATATTTTTTTATAGGCTTAAATAGTTTTTTTGTACCTTTAAGTTAGTGAGTTTTTGATTTTAGTCCCTGAATCTTTTTTTTTGTCTGAGTCCTTATATCTCACTTTTGTGTTGGTTTTAGTCCCCATAAGTAAAATCCGCAGGAAAATTTGAAGGAAAATCCATAGGAAGCCTGTGAATTTTCCTGGAAATTTTGATTTTAAAGACTAAAACCAAGTGAGATATAGGGACTCAAACCATTTTTTTTTATAGAAATCAAATTAAAAAACTCCATAATTTACCGGGACCAACAAACTATTTTAGCCTTTTTTATATTTATACTCGACATTAATTTTAATTTTCAAAATTTTTAACTCAAATTATATTTTGATTTTAAAAATTTCAAAACATATAGGAAAATAATCCAAATAAAGGATAATGTGTGAGAAGTTCATAATTTATAAAAGTAACATGCCATATCTTACAATTACAAATAAATTTTATAAGAATGAATTAGACTAAATATGATAAATAATAAGGTGTGGTGGAACTATAAATAAAATGAATAAAATAAATTTTGTGTGTTTAAAATATGTTTGTTTTAATTTTAAAAATAATTATTAAAATAATTTTAAAAATAGTTAAAGTTATTTTAATTCATTTTTATAAGTTAAAAGATTAATTTTGATATTTATTAATATTAATATTGAAGATTGAAGCATTTTCGAAATCACATAATTTTTTTAAAAATATTTAAAAATATAATTTTGTATGAAAAGCAATTCAAAATAGATTTAAACTTAAGTGATTTTTTAAACTTTTTAATATAAAATAAAAATTTATAAAATGTAAAATACCTAAAATAATACTTTTAAAAAATATTTTTAAAACTTTTTTAATTAAAGATTTTAAAAAAAAATTCTATATTTTTAAAAATAAAATATGTAACAATGTAAAAAAAAAGTTAAAAAAAAATTAAAACAAATAGTATAATAGTTGAGCAAAATAGATAAACTTTTTGGCCTCATGTTTTTCGTTTATTAAATTAAAAATAAATGTTTACTAAACCATGTGCATTAAACAAGTTCCATAAGATTCTATCAACCAAAAAAAAGTATATAAAAATTGGGACCAAATGTTGAAAAATAGCCTAAGAAGTGTGATAGACTCAAATTGATTATATGAAAGGTAGAGGAAGTTACGACAAAGCATGCATAGTTGGCTGGTCCATGTGAAGCATGGTTTCGGTATTTTCACGTGGGGCCCACCCCTAATTAGCGTCGGTGCACGTGTCATACGTGATGTGAATACAGTTAGTTCACGGTAAAAATGCTGCGGCGTTAGCGTCGGTGTGAGAAACAACAACAACCAAACAAAACAACCAATCATCTAATTTGGACTTTGCTTATTTATTCATTCCCACGAGGCATGAGTTTGTTTTGTACTTTGTAAGGTGTTCCATGCTAACCATATGCAATTGCCAAACTCAATGTTTTCTCATCTGATTTTTCTCACTCACTATAGTCATCGATAATTCAATGTATAAATTTGCTATTTTATAATCATAATTCATGATTTTTTTTAGCCGAGTCTATAATTATGTTAATTTTTCTCACTCACTATAGTCATCGATATTTATGCTGAAAAAAACAAACTTCAAACTTTTAAAGATATAATTGCTAAAATACAAATGTATACATTAATCTTTATTTGTCTTTTACATGATTACAAGTAGGGATGGAAACAAAAAAATTAACATATGAGACAAAAAATATAAAAATAAATAAATATATATATATATATATATATATATATATATATATATATATATATATATATATATATATATATATATATATATATATATATATATATATATATATATATATATATATATATATATATATATATATATATATATATATATATATATATATATATATATATATAAGTTATTTGTATTATATTACAAAATTATGTTTTATTATGCTACTTTTTAATAATAGTTATAAAATATTTGCATGATATTTATATTTGTGAGACATAATTAAATATAATGTAACTTTTTTATATTATTTAATAATGTATATTAATTAAATTAAATTAAAAATAAAATATATTAATTTTAAAGGTAAAGTATGTCTTATTTTTAAAAATACATATTATTATTAATATAATAGTTTTTTAGTCTCTAAGTGTAATGACAGTAATTATAAAAAATACACAAGTAAAAGATCTAAAGTTTAATTTGGATTTAAGAGTCATTAATTAACTATACAATGAAAATATACAATGTCACATCATTTTTTAATATTATTTTAATTTTAAAAAATTAAAATTTTAAATCAATTAATATTAAAGATATTGATATCTTCGTTCAATCAAATTAGAATACACAATCCCATATTATTTTTGAATATTATTTTAATTTTAAATAAATTAAAATTTTAAATTAAATATCACTAAAAATACAGAATACATGTACCCAACAAAAATAAAAGGTACCACGAATGTTCCTTTAATTATATGTCATAATAATAGGTGATTCATATTATCTAATAAATTTTAATTAAAAATTTAATATAAACATTTAATACATTTAATACAAAATTTAATATCAATTTTATGACACCAAATACTAGGATGTTATCATTGATTTCAATTGTAATTAACACTTATTTCAATATTGAATTACATATTAAAAAATTAAATTAATTATAATACTATGTAATGTTAATTTATATATTAATATTAATAATGCATGTAATGTGTCAGATAATAGTGGGGGCATAGGCCCACATACTTCAGTGAGTGCCTGCCTCCGTCCCTGATTACAAGTTCTGAGATTCTTGAATAATCAATTTATTGTCAATGTATCAATTTCAATCTAAAATTCTTATTTTTTTTTGGAGTTTGGAAGGAAGGAGAAGGAAAAACTTTTAAAAACAAATTTTTAAAAAAATATATATTTTTTTTAAAAGAATAGTTTTATATAGAACTAGTAAGATATTCGTATTTTCCTAAGGGTAAATTTATTTAATACGATATAAAATATATTTAAAAATATATTTAAATTAGAATGAGTTACTTAATTATAAAATAAATAATGATTACATTAATTTAATTATATCATATTATCATACAAAAAGAAAAAAGAAAAAAAATATTTTTTTTCATTTAAGATTTAGAAATATGGTATTTTTAGAAAAAATGATTTTTTAAAGAATTTATGTACATCTTAAAAGTTATGATATATATGAATATACAATAAATTATTTTTAAAATAATTTTATGTGTTTATCCCTCTGTGATAAATATTAGTTATTTTTTTATCTAAGTAGTTTATGAAGACAATTTTTATTAATAATTGATTAATAAAAGAAATAATATAGGTATTCAAGTTTACTTACAATTTTTTAATATATTGTTTACTTACAATTTTGTATTCAAGTTTTAATAATACATAAATATTTTTAACCATATTCCGTAATTAATTTAAAATAAAAATGTAATTTTTTGTTGAGTAATTTTTTTAAAGAGGATTCGGATCTGATATAAAGCTTAATTATTTGTTATAATTAAATAAAACTTTAATTTAATTATAATAAATAAAAAAGATGATTTGAAATATCATAAAAGTGATCAAAGATTAGTTTTCAACTTGAATTCAGTGGAGAAAAAATAAATCTAAACTTATTTATGGATACGATCATTTGAATCTAAACTCATTTATGGATACGATCCTTTGAATTTTAGCTTGTAGTATGTTTACATATAACAATGTAATTTATTTTTAAACTGGAATATAAGAGAATATTGTTATTATTATCAAAATATGAAGTATCCAAACATCCTATTGTTTTTTTTTAATTTTAAATACTTAAGGACGGTTAAAAGAAAAAAATGTAGTAATTATATTCGATGAGTATATTATTTTATCAAAATATGAAGTATCCAAACATCCTATTTGAAAATTTAGTGATTGAAATCTCTTTTATTTTTCGTTGATCATTTGATGGACTATGTAAAAATGTTAGCATTATCGATAAAGTATATTAGATGAGTATATTATTTTATTAGGTGTTGAAATTCTAGACTTTCTAGATTTATGTACGGATAACTAAAGTTAAGTTGATAATCCTTTGAATGAATAAAAATTTAAATTTATTTAAGAAAATGATAATCCTTGTTGTAGATGTGATTGCAACAATGATTGTTCTTTCTATGCTTATAGTCTTTAAACGGCTATATGAATGCAATTGTGATAATAATAACAATATACGTCTTTATTAAGATATTTATAAAAAGAAAATATTGTATTTTTGTAACATTTTATTATGTGCGATTAATTTTCAATTTTTAATAATAATACAAAATTTAAATACTTATTATTTTTATTATTAAATTTAATTATGAACAACTTTAAATATAGTTTAATGTAAATATTTTATCAAGATTCATTTTTTTATTAGTATTATAAATAAACATTATTTTTTTAAAGAGGCTAAATTAATATTTTATGATTCAAATAAATTTTGTTTTAATATTTTAATTAATGGGCAACAATCTTTATATAACTATAATATAGGTTAAATGGTGATGAATTAATTTAATAAAATTGATCATGAATATTTTTTATATTAATATTTGTTTTTATTTATATCTATATAAATGAAAAATATTTAATCTTATCAATAATTAAGATAATGATTAATATATATAATAAATTATACATATTTCTCATGACTTCAGTTTTTAAAGGTGTAAAACTAATCTTTCTAATAATAAAAAATATGTATAATTGATTGAATATAATTTAATTATTCATTTATTATTTATAATTTAAAACTAATATGAAGAATATTTTTTTGATTGTAAAAAGTAATAAATATAATAATTATAAAGATGAATTAAATGATATAGAAAAGGATCTAGTTTATATTGATTGTTTTATATGTTCCATGAGATTAATTACTATACATTGTCAGTTTAAAAAGTTTTACACCGTCGATTCATCACCATTGTCCGTTTGTATTAGTTTATAGATTTTTAAAATAAAAGTCAAACTTCTTTTAATACCCGACGTCTATGATTAATTGATAGAGTAAAATCCTTTTACACCGTCAGTGTATTTCAATTAAACTCATGTTACATTAAAAAAAATGATATGAGTATTTATAATAATAATAATGTACAACTAAACCATGTACGTTGATTATTAATTATAAATTATAATACAAATGGAATCTAATTAATTATTAATTATCATAAATTAATTATTAAAGAGGTAAAGTATGATGAATATTATTTCTAAATTATAATACAATTAGAATCCAATTGAATTCTTAATTATGATAAAATTGTATGTAAACAACAATATCAATCACTTTTTTATTATTATATTCACTAAAATGTGGAACTCAAGTTCATTCATTCATTGAATTTCTTTCATTATTTAAATAATAGACTATTATATTTGTTGTCTTTATTTTCGGAGTTTTTTTTTAAATGATATAAATATTTATAATAATAATAATATACATCCTTATTGAAATATTTATAAGAATAAAATATTTTATTTGTATAACATTTTATTATGTGCTATTAATATTTGAGATAAAATATTATATGTATTAATTTTTTTTATATTTAGAAATAAAATAATATATTTATTATTCATACGTATTTTTATTTTTTCAATAATAAGGTTAATAATACAAAATTAAATTATTTATTATATTTATTATTAATTTTTAATGATGGAATTAGTTTTTATGACATTATATATATATATATATATATATATATATATATATATATATATATATATATATATATATATATATATATATATATATATATATATATATATATATATATATATATATATATATATATGTTCATGTGAAATAAAATACCATAATTTTATTCCTATGTGCTTTTCAATTGAGTAATAATAATTTTTTTTAATATTTATCATTTTCATTATTGAACTTAATTGTGAGCAACTTTAAATATAGTAGTGGTTCTAAAAAAAAATAGAAAAAAACTTCAAATATAGTTTATTGTAAATATTTTATCAAGATTGGATTTATTTATTAATATTACATATAAACATTATTTTTTTCAGAGACAAAATTATTTTTTTATGATTTACATGTATTTTATATTAATATTTTAATTAATCGGCATCAATGTTCATATAGTATAATATATGTTGAATAGGGATGGATTAATTTTAATAAATATTGATTATAGTCATTCAATATCTATATTTATTATTTATAATTTATCAATAATATAAAAAATATTATTTTGATTATAAAAAATAATACATATAATTAATTAAAAAAATGAATAAAATATTGTACAAATGATCTCTTTTATATTGATTGTTTCCTATATTATATTTAAAAATCTTGATATGAATATTTATAATAATAATAATAATAATAATAATAATAATAATAATAATAATAATATAAGTAAACTATGTTTCTTATTTTTAGTAAATATATTATGATTCAATATTCATTATTATAACGTGGTATTGGAGAATTAGAAAGGTGAAATACGGTTTTTGGTAGAGAAAGAGTCAAAGAATGTGTGATGATAGATAAATGATGTTTTGATTGATGATTTAATAAAAAATGTACACATAAATTAATAGAATGATGTTGACTATTTTTGAGAAAAACATAAGAATAGGTATAATAAAAAACTTTAATCTATAAAAACCTATTAAAAATTAATTAATCTTTCAAATAATTTCTTAGTATTAGTTGAAAAGATCATAGTGGTTAGCTAGTATTTGCTAGGCTAGAAAATATGATAATGTCTTAGTAGTCTCCATTTACATCCACCGAAGCTCCAACATATACAATAGTGCCCTAAAACATTAGTTTTCACGTCAAGTCTTTTATTCAATCGCTGAAACTTGTGTTACTAATTTTAAAACTAGTGTAATTTGGAACTTATAATCACATTACTGCAACCATCTCATATGCAACTTCAAGACCTTGTTATTTTAGTGAGACAACTGATAATGAAGAGAGAGGAAAGCAAGTATTTGTTAGTTATTGTTGATAATTTCATATCTTTTGAGAAACATTCATTATTCACTTATGATTTTTTTACAAAACAAATGCAATTTCATAAATATTATTTTAAAAAAGATACCCCTGTTACAATTTCAGCATAACTCAGTACTATAGTTTCACATTTCTATCACAGCACATGCTCAATATCACATTGTTAGCGGTACCCATAAAATCATCTCATTACTATACAATTTGGTTTTATCAATCCCTAAAACATCTTAAAATCTATTTTCAAAGTCACATACTTGGATGCAAGTGTAGAACTTTCATAGTATTTAAACTTAAATCTTAATCTTTCATCAGACAATCTAACAATAATATAGTAAAAAGTTTTAACAAATTAGACAACAAACTATTAAAAAGAAAAAATTGAAAATAAAAGTAAAGAATAATAAATTAAATGACACAAACCCAAATTTCCCAATGTTGAGAATGCATAAAGTGTAAGTAGTGTGGATAATAGTCCCATATTGGTTGGAAATGTGGAGAAAGAGATCGACTTACTTGTATCGAAAGTCAACTGCGTCAGTTTAGTGAATAAGAAACGTTCCGTTGAAGAGTGTCAACGACGCCAGTGTGGTGAATAAGAAACGTTCTGTGCGGTACAAGAGTTTGTGGAAGAGCTTCCACTTGAGGGGGATCATTGTGGACTCACACTTGAGGGGGAGTGTTGAGAATGTATCAATTGTGAGTAGTGTTGATAAAAGTCCCTTCCACTTTAGGGGGATCATTGTGGACTCACACTTGAGGGGGTGTAATATCCCATATTCCCTTAAAATGGTCAATTAGTTGTCAATTGGGACCAATAGAGTAACCACTGAACTCTCAAGAGATTAATTATTAATTAAAAAGACAGACCAATATTAATAAGTACAAGAGAGAACATTTTGATAACATTAATAATTGGTCAATTAATACTGGAAGATAAAATATCAATTGAGATATTTTATATCACTACCTAATATATATATATATATATATATATATATATATATATATATATATATATATATATATATATATATATATATATATATATATATATATATGTGTGGTGGGGAAAAGAAAGAAATAAGAAGAAGTAGGTAAGAGAAAAGAAAGAGAGTTATATATATATATATATATATATATATATATATATATATATATATATATATATATATATATATATATATATATATATATATATATATATATATATATATATATATACTTGTGTGGTGGGGAAAAGAAAGAAATAAGAAGAAGTAGGTAAGAGATATATATATATATATATATATATATTTGTGTGGTGGGGAAAAGAAAGAAATAAGAAGAGGATAAGAAGAAGTAGGTAAGAGAAAAGAAAGAGAGTTATCAGAAAGAAAAGGAAAACGTGGGAAAGAGAAAGAAGATAAGAAGAGAAGAAGTGGAAGGAAGGAAGAAGAAGGAAAAGCTCATGAAGAATCATGGAAGCTCATCATCACCATTTTCTACTCATCATCTTCACCAACACCATCTCATCTTCTTCTAACCATCTCCATGTGTCCAAGGTGAGTTCTTAGATAGATTTAGCCTTGGGGAAGGGAAGAATTTCATGAAAGGAATTAGGTTGTTGATAATAACATGTTAATGTTGCTTCATGTTGTTCTTGATCTTATGTTATGTTGTATGATTATTGTCTTGATTGCATGATTGTATGTGTTTTAACATGGGTTCATGATGATGTATGTTTTGGTATGGATTGGGGTGTTGAAATTGGAAAAGGGGGTGTTTAGAAGATGAATTTGTGAATAAAATTGAAGAACCAATCGATGTACAATCGATTGGATTAGTGAAATTTTGTGAGGATTCCTTGACAAATTAAAATATGTCACAAATGGGGGTCAAACCCGAGACCTCCTTGGTATGGTACAAGCCTTACCACTAGGCCAAGGATTTTGTTGTTAATACTTATGCAATGAATAAATGTTAGTTTAAATCTTGATCATGATAGATTGATGAATTAATTGAGTGTTATAACTCCGTTTTGGACGCGGACGGATGCATTAGAAAGATAACGTAAAAGACTATCATTATTATACCATGTTATAGTGTATTAGGTGCCTTACAAATTCTATGAATTATATTATGAGGAATTTTAAACATTGTTGTTATGTTTGATTGTGAAATAACATGATTAAAAACCTTACAAAGATGAGTGAGGAAACCTAGGAGAATAACTTGATTAATAACTTAGAAAAATAATCTAGGTTATGGAAATGAATATAAGGTGATGTTTGGATGCAACGGTACCTAGGTGTGTATCATGGACAAGTATTCACTTGGTAACGAATCAATGTGCTTTGTATGGAATATGTGTGATTTATGTATGAGAATGAATCATGTTATGATGCCATGAGAATTGATATGATATAATGAGATTTGTTTGATATCTTGGTGAGCAACTTTTGTTCCAAAAGTCCTATTTTGGTGAGGAGCGTTGCTCAGAAAGTCCTATTTGTTATTGTGGATTAATCACGTATTTGGAATTAGTTTTGATGGTGCACATATCACTTCAAAGGCTTAGGTAAAGCGGTAAGTGGGGATGTGGCACCAATGATTCGTGCCTCAATTAGGTTTGAGCCCCAACCACGGCGGACGTGGGGGAAAGATGGACACTTAAGTGGGTTAGAGTCCTATACGGTGAAAGATACCCTAAGTGGGTTGGAGTCCCATATGAGTGACGGTCGCTTGAAATGAGTTTGGAACTCATAGAGGACCCGATATCCACCGTAAAAGTCGAATCATACGAGCATGGATGAACCAGGCCTGACTTAGACGTAAGTCCGCTTGGGGATTAATGTTTCATGCATCCGAATAGTGATTTGTTGAGTGGATTCACTCAAGTGACATGTTTCTATACATTGCGAATGTTCCTTAGATACTTGAGTCTTAGTTACCTTGAATGCATGATACATAAGTAACGAGAGATGAAGACTCGAGTTAGGATTTGATTCGAAAACCCTGTAGAGCCGAGTGGACCCATTGGATAGGAGAACTCACTGAGATTATTATATCGTCCCATTATTGTTGTTGTTTTCCAGGTTTCCTTGTAGGCTGAATTCAAGAGAAGCTATCTATTGATGTTTCAAGGGATGATGATTATCATGATCTTCCGCTGTGGAGTTTTGTGCAATGAAGATATTGTACATAGTTCTTAGATTTTTATTTTTAGGCACCATTATATAACATGTCCCATTGATGTTTTAGTTTGGGAATGTATTTATATTAATGCCATTAGGCACTTATGTTGCGTCAGTACCAATTAATCACACTTGTATGATATTATTCTAGATATATATTAAACGGGTTGTTACAGTTGGTATCAGAGCAGGTCGATTCTCGACCTAGCCTTGAAACATCATAAGTAAATCTATTCCTGCCTCATATGTGTGTTTAACCAACATGATTCTTAATATCACTGTATATAGTGTTGGGCCTGATCAACCTAATGCTATGTGCGTGGTAGGAAGAATCATGATTGAGCGACCATGAGGACTCTGAAGTGTGGGTGGAACTTGTGCTCTGAGGGTAGGCTCAAGCCAAGAGTTAGAAAGTAATGAGAATCAGATAACCCAGTTGAATTTTCAGAGGAGTTGTGATTCTGGTATTATGGAATTGAAGAGTAGTGTATCGTTCAAGCAATTCTGCAGTGCTTACGGAGTTGAGAAGTTGAGATCGAATGAGTTTGTCAGAATTTTGAGGAATAAGTGAATTTGCTAGTGGAATAAGATATACCCACTGATATGGAATAAGTATTATAAGAACTTCCATATGGTGAAGGAGAAAGTATGGACATGTTGCTCGTATGTCATAAGGTCTAGAAGTGAGATAGTGCATCGGCGTTTCAATTTCTAAGGTCACTAGAGTATTTTGGAAGAACGAGAGTACTTCATGGAGTATATTTGGAATGGTACCTTGCAAGTGGTTGAGAACTTGAGAGATAAGGACGTTCAGTTTCGTGGGAGCTTAAGGTAGTGGTGAAGTTTAAGGAGAGATCCGAGGACATGACTACCTATTTCAAGTGAAACAGGTATGCACCAAATGGAGGCTAGAAGATAAATCAAGTATATTAAGTCTTAGAAGGGAGATCAGATTCAGGATAGCTAGTCAGAGGTTTAGTGTTAGTGAGAAACTGTTATGGAATGTTGAGTTACCTAAGGATCAATTATAAGAGTTTGTGTTGGAGAGAGAGAACACATATTATATAATAATGGAAGCTCTAGTGAGTTTTGGTTGTAGGAGATATGGTTGAAGAGAAGAGCAAGTAAGTTGGATTTAAGGAATTCTAGTAGAATGGTTCTGTAATTGGAACTGAGAGAATTACCATAGGAAGACAAGTGAACACCGAGTGTGGAAGTAGTGTGAATGTTGCAATACAACTGTTGCAATGGGGTACATTTTAGATAAAGGCACAATGGGATCATTAAGACTCATTAAGGCTAAGTTATGGGCGTGTACTTGATGATCATTCACATCGAAGATTTCTAGAGTATGAAGTGGAGTGGAGGAAGTTATACCTTGGTATTATGAAGTATGTTGTAGTATAATTATGGTCACACGTATGTGAAATTGACCATACTTCCTTGGGATGGTTGTGGATTATCACCTTCCTTATTTTATTTTGAGCAGTGAGTTCTGTGTCTTGAGGAGTTGGAGTTATGGTAGACAATGAAATACAAGCCAAGATTGAGTATGAGCACTAAGTGTAGGATGTGAAGTATGTTATGTTGTAAGAGCTTATGGGGAGACAATGAGGGTTATCTGTGGCAAGTCCTCTAGGCAAGTAACCCCATTATGATGAAGTGTGTAGTAGGTATTGGGTTAGAAGAAAATTCCAGTCATAAGTGTGTGACAATGATAAGGTTCATCTTAAGTGCATTTTATTTGAATTTCAAGAGTAATAATGGCTTATTGGAAGTCTGATTGTTATTTATCTTCTTGAGGAGTGTTTGGTTGGTTGATCACGAAGTATAAACATTCACACCGTGTTGGATCTAAGGGTGTCTTAAATGTCATAAGTGTACTGTTGTGGATGTACAAATTGAGGATGGAGTTACAAGTCACCACAAGTCAGATTGGTAGTTTTGAAATTGGGATTTCAGAAGGTGTAGTGTGTAGTTGGTCATCTGTAGAGATATTATAGAAGTCATATGTTTGGGGAACCAACCTAGTGAACCATATTCGGTGTGAGTAACTCTTGGGTGTATCACTACTACGGATAATGAGGACCATAAGGAGTGACATCGGAAGAGACTTACTAAGTGATGATCTGGAAGAGATTAGTTCAGTATATTGTATGCGTTAGTAAGGTGTAAATTGGTTAGTCAGAATATGGTATTCAATAATTTCTTTGATTCATGGCTTCGGATGAGGACCCCCAGGAGAGTAGTATTTTTGTATACAATGATACTCGATCCTATTGGAAGGATTCATGAGTTATACCTCTAAGGATGAATGAGGATCAAATATTCCTGAAGTTAATCATGTAACTCAAGTTGTATATTAGTAAGAGCATGAGTTAAGATTATTGAAGATGGATCAAGATGTTAAGATGAAGGGTTCTAGATAAGAAGTGCAATGTTATTCCCGAAGGTGTGAAGTGTTGTGTGACTCTGAGGCTAGTGTGGAAACTCACAGTTTAAGTCTAGTTGCTTAAGGTTTCTTGGAAGTGGCCTCTCATTAATGACTTGAAGTTCCTTAATGATGTTAGTTTATTATTGGTTGAGGTCTTGTGTCGGCAGAAACCTTGAATGAATTGTGACCTTATAAGAGGATTTGATATGGAATATAGTAACAAGAATTGGATACTGTCAAACTAATTTGGATAAGTTCATTTGAGCACATGATAAATCTGAATGTCATACACCTTTATGGTTGTAGTCGCGTGGCTCCTGTATATATACATCTTATGGAGGATGTTGGTCATATCTTAAACCTTTGTGTGTCAGCAAGAAATTTATTCTACTAATGGATATCAGTGAGGTCCTAGTACTGTTTTGGGTGGTGGGCATTCTGGAGGATAGGCGTGATCTTCTATGTAGCCTGTTAACTAACCAGTGGTGCTTAGGATTCCCAGGTGTTCCACTGTTGGAATCAGAGTATCACAATGGAAGGTGATGGAAGAAAGGGCTCAATCAAGATTATGAGGATCAGAAAGATAGTTACTCATAAGAATGGGAGTAAGACAATCTCGTGCTAACGGTGCTATCTTATTGGAGTAGTATGAGAGAAGTGAAACAGTAGGAGTAAAGGCTTGTAGCATACAATATCAGACCAAGTAAAGTTTATGAGATTATCGATAGAGGGATTACAAAGTTTGTCACATTTGTTGAAGGAATAATAAGAGACGAGTAGTAAATATTGTGTGTGGTCATGGAATCAACCAAATTTTCTTATGAAGAATTAATGAGTATTGATTACCCAAGTCAATATAAGATGTTGTAATTATGTTTTGTGTAACTTAGTGCAAGGAAGGGAAGTCGTGGCTTCCGGGAGGAAAGTGACCAACAGATGTAGAGCGATATATCATATGAATTAAGTGGGAGCAAATTTAAATGTTAATCTAGTATTGGAGTGAGGATATGGTTAAGACCGTGAAATATTGAGAGTTCACACAAGAAAGAAGTTTTCCAAGGAGGATAAGTTGGAAGAATGAATATGTAAGAGGTTTGAAATCGAAGAGAAGTCAGGTGTTGGTCTAAGACGTTGATGAAAGAAATGTTTATTTGTTGAGTGGAGGAAATTCGGGGGCGAATTTTAATTTAAGGGGGGGGGGGGGAGAATGTAATATCCCATATTCCCTTAAAATGCTCAATTAGTTGTCAGTTGAGACCAATTGAGTTCCTATATACTCTATCTATTATCAGTTGTAACAATTAGAGCTCCTATGTGCTCTAAATGTTGTCAATTGGGACCAATAGAGTAACCAGTAAACTCTGAAGAGATTAATTATTAATAAAAAAGACAGACCAATATTAATAAGTACAAGAGATGACATTTTGATAACATTAATAATTAGTCAATTGGAACTGGAAGATAATAACATGTTAATGTTGCTTCATGTTGTTCTTGATCTTATGTTATGTTGTATGATTATTGTCTTGATTGCATGATTGTATGTGTTTTAACATGGATTCATGATTATGTATGTTTTGATATGGTGGTTGAAATTGGAAAATGGGGTGTTTAGAAGATGAATTTGTGAAGAAAATTGAAGAACCAATCGATTGGTTCTTGGAAGAAAAGTGAAGAAGTGAAATTTTTCAGGAACCAATTCTTCAATTGATTGGTCCTCCCATTCTTCAATTGATTGGTTTAGTGAATTTTTTTGATAATTATTCCAATCAAATGATTGATTCATTTGATCAATCAATTGACATGAATTAATTCCTTGATAAATTAAAATATGTCATCAATGGGGGTCGAACCCAGGACCTCCTTGCTATGGTACAAGCCTTACCCCTAAGCCAAGAATTTTGTTATTTATACTTATGCAATGAATAAATATTAATCTAAATCTTGATCAGGATAGATTGATGAATTAATTGAGTGTTATAACTCAGTTTTGGACGTGGACGAATGCGTTAGAAAGATAACAAAAAAGACTATCATTATTATACCATGTTATAATGTATTATGTGCCTTACAAATTCTATGAATTATATTATGATGAATGTTAAACATTGTTGTTATGTTTGATTGTGAAATAACATGATTAAAAACCTTACAAATATGAGTGAGGAAACCTAGGAGAATAACTTGATTAATAACATAGAAAGATAATCTAGGTTATAGAAATGAATATACGATGATGCTTGGATGCAACAGTACCTAGGTGTGTATCATGGACAAGTATTCACTTGGTAACGAATCAATGTGCATTGTATGGAACATGTGTGATTTATGTATGAGAATGGATCATGTTATGATGCCATGAGAATTGATATGATATCATGAGATTTGTTTGATATCTTGGTGAGGAACTTTTGTTCCAAAAGTCCTATTTTGGTGAGGAGCGTTGCTCAGAAAGTCCTATTTGTTATTGTGGATTAATCACGTATTCGGAATTAGTTTTGATGGTGCACATACCACTTCAAAAGCTTAGGTAAAACGGTAAGTGGGGATCTGGCACCAATGATTCATGCCTCAATTGGGTTTGAGTCCCAACCATGGCGGACGTGGGGGAAAGATGGACACCTAAGTGGGTTAGAGTCCCATACGGTGAAAGATACCCTAAGTGGGTTAGAGTACCATATGGGTGACGATCGCTTGAAATGAGTTTGGAAATCATAGAGGACCCGATATCCACCACGAAAGTAGAATCGTACGAGCATGCATGAACCAGGCCTGCCTTAGACGTAAGTCCGCTTGGGGATTGATGTTTCGTGCATCCGATTAGTGATTTGTTGAGTGGATGCACTCAAGTGACATGTTTCCATACATTGCGAATATCCCTTAGATACTTGAGTCTTAGTTATCTTGTGTGCATGATACATAAGTAACGAGAGATGAATACTCGAGTTAGGATTTGATTAGAAAACCCTGTAGAGCTGAGTGGACCCATAGGATAGGAGAACTCACCGAGATTATTATCTCATCCCATTATTGTTGTTGTTTTTCAGGTATTTCTTATAGGTTGAATTCAAGAGAAGCTATCTACTGATGTTTCAAGGGACGATGATTATCATGATCTTCCGCTGTGGAGTTTTATGCAATGGAGATATTGCACATAGTTCTTAGATTTTTATTTTTAGGCACCATTATATAACATATCCCATTGATGGTTTTGGTTTGGACATGTATTTATATTGATGCCATTAGGCACTTATGTTGTGTCAGTACCAATTAATCACACTTGTATGATATTATTCTAGGTATATATTATACAGGTTGTTACAGGGGGAGTGTTGAGAATGTATGAAATATGAGTAGTATGGATAATAGTACCACATTGGTTGGAAACATGGAGACTTGAACATTTATAAGTGAGAGAATCCACCCACCTATTACCTTAAGGTTTTGGGTGAATATGTGGTTTGTCTCTCACAAAGGTTTTGCTCCAAAAGAAGAAGTCTCATAATGTTCAATGCTCCTTAATGAAAAACAACCCCAATAAGTTTTAGGTGAATATGTGGTGTGTCTCTCATAAAGGTGTTGCTCTAAAAAGAAGAAGTCACATAATTTTCAATGCTCCCTAGTAAAATACTCCCCCAATAAATGGTATCATGAGCCTTTGATTTCAGAAAGGGACTGACTTACTTGTAATGAAAGTCAACGACGCCAGTGTGGTGAATAAGAAATGTTCGAAGAGTGTCAACGACACCAGTGTGGTGAATAAGAAACGTTCCATGCGATACAAGAGTTTGTGGAAGTAAGAAGAACTTTCACTTGAGGGGGAGAATTGTGGACTCACACTTGAGGGGGAGTCTTGAGAATGCATCAAGTATGAGTAGTGTGGATAATAGTCCCACATTGGTTGGAAATATGGAGAACTGACCATTTATAAGTGAGAGAATCCACCCACCTATCACCTTAAGGTTTTAGGTGAATATGTGGCGTGTCTCTCATAAAGGTGTTGCTCTAAAAAGAAAAAGTCCCATAATGTTCAATGCTCTCTAGTGAGAAACTCCCCCAACACCAATAACTCGAGTTTACACTCTAGTGTCTCCACCAGACTTCCACCTTGTCAGTCCAAAATCACCAACCGTGCAGAATTTAACGCAATCAATTAATGAACCGAACATTATTACAAATAGATGAAATAATTATGCTTTTAATTGTATACTATAGAACTGAATAGCATAAAGGAGGCCAAACACAACAACACAATAATACCATCGGTTCAAAATTGTGAGTGATAAAAATGTTTTTAGGCTGAGGGTCACAGTAATTTAATTGTACTTGGGATAAATTACTTTAACTCTTTTTACTTGTAGCCCTAAGCCTTTGGCATTTAGCTTTGCAAGTTCTCATTCAGTTCAACTTACTCTTGTTCAGTTCATCTTGCTCTTGTGATGACAAACTAACAAAAATGTAGTCAGACGTTATATTAGTTAAATACTAAAGGTTCTTAGATTAAAGTAATCTTCAAATCCTTAAAAGAACATAAATTAAAGATAAAACGCCCAACGGAAATGAAAGATGTCATCTATTATATTTTCTTAAGATATGGAACAATTGTGATGAGATAAAATCCATAAAGTTTCAAAAAATAAACAATATATGTGCTTCAAATCTATAAAATCTATAAAATAAAAAGTAGATAAAAAAATAGAATAAAAAAACCTTGAAATGATTACTTCTCATAGACGAAGAACATCAATAACCTACATCACACACAATAAAAATATTGGGGTAACAATCATATAGTAAAATTATTCAGAATAAAATTAATCCATCAAAAACAAAAACAAAATATTTTGACAATAAAGCAATTGACATGTTTATTTCTTAATCAACTTGCAGGATGAAATCAAGAAAGAATGAGAAAGTGGGAAAAAACCAATTGTTCAGAAAATTGTAAAATGATGAACCCAGGAAAAATGAAAAATATGGTTCAACAAAATCATTTGGATCCGTGTTCCTTTACTTGTTTCAAATTGTGACGGTTAGACAAGGAAAAGGAGAAACAGTGGTCAACGACAAGGTCGCTCGAAACAAAAATCCAACTGGTTCATTAGAAAGACCTTTAGATGAGGCATATGAATATGGATTTGGTTTCTCCACATGAATCAGTGGTGGTCGTAGATAGGGTAAAGAAAGGGGCGACAATGTTAGGGTTTGAGGTGAAAAGAGAGAGAAGAAAAGAGAAAACGGGTGAGAGAGAAGGGAAATGTTATATGCAAGAGAGAAGAGAGAGAGAGAGAGAGAGAGAGAGAGAGAGAGAGAGAGAGAGAGAGAGAGAGAGAGATATGAAAAATGGGGAAAGACAACCGGATATTGAATAATATGATTTAAATTTGAAATGCGAGTGTACACGTGACTTGCTGTGTAATAGGAGATGAAATGATTAAATGTTAACATTAGGAAATTATGGAAGTACCCTTTTGCTAATGTAATTTTGTAGAATTGAAAGGGCAAATATGGGTTAATGTATCAATCTAATTTTAATGGGTTGATATCCAATTTTAATGGGGTGATAGTTGATGATAAAAGAGTGTTTATCATTATTATATTTTTAGTTTTAAGAATACTATAATAACATAAAATATATTTGGAAAATTTATGTAAGTCCTAAAAAATCCTTTAAAATCCTCCTCCATTACAAATTTTGAATTCTACAAATTAGGGGTTTTTCGGTGTTAGGAATAAAAACAAACCCTCCAAAACCCTCCCAACCAAAATCCTTCGATTCTTTCCACTCAATCTTTCCCTTTTTTCAAAGCTCTCTCCTTCCTTCCCCTTCAAACTCACAAACAAACCTTTAAGAATCATGTATGTATTAGTCTCTCATTAGATTATGTAATTTAGTCTATAAAATCTTCATAATTCTAAAGAACCATTCAACGATTATTGTAGTAACTTATAAAATTAATCAATTTCAAAAGTTGATAGACTAAAGGATAATCAAATAGACTAAAGTATTAACAATATAAATTTTATTATAGTTTCAACCAAATTAGTTGGACAAAATCCACTTAGAATCCCCCCACACAAATTTAGTGAATTTTTCCTTGTTAAAAAAAGAGAACAAAGAGGTTGAACTCAATCGAACCATACATAAGAGGAATCAACAATCTGTCTCATTAAAATAATAATTAAGTTTTTGAAATTGCATATCCATAATAATATAATATAATTTAATGTGATAATAGTTTTCTATTGTGACATAATTACTTCCATATTTTACTATTCTAGAAGTACATTAGTGCGAAAGATCTACTCACTTAGTGGTTGTGAAAGACCTCATAGGTTCAAACATTTATACATATCCTATGGGTTTAACTAGTAGCAATTTCTATCATTCCACCATAAGGAATGTGGGCAGAGAAAACTCTTTCTCCAAATCACTGAAGATATTTTTCCTCAATCATCTACATTCCTCCACCGTTATTCCACACGTGGTAAGTGGAAAAATCATGGGAAGTGGTTCCAAGCCATGTCAAGTAGCACACCACACCCTTTAGGAAACTACATCCTTTCAGGCTTTCATGCCTATTTTGGCGACTAGCCCACTTTGGATGCCTAGATCATTTTATGCCCCCAAATTGAGCTTTGCTAGAGGCTATTTCGTCACAGACCATCCCTTATTCAGGACCAAATAAATTATTTCACCTTACTTCCCCTCAATCACGAGGACTTGGAAAGGATGAAGTAATTTAATTCCGACATATCTCCATCATACAAATATGATAATTCCTCGAGCGAGCGTTGGGCGAGTGCAGAGCATGGGGAGAGTCCCCTAAGTTAAACGCAGGCGAGTCCCTCAAGAAAAGTGTGAGGTGAGTCCCTTAAGTGAAGTACAAGTGGGTACCTAAAGTAGAGCATTAGGGAAGTCCCTCAAGTAAAGTTCATGCGAGTGCCTAAAGCAAAGCATGAGTCAATTACCTTAAGTGTAAGCTAGGACAACACATGCATCGTTAAATGTTTCTAATGATGGATCCTTTTGGGGAAGCCAAGTCTACAAAGGACCCTTGATTTGCCAACATTTTCCAAGTTATGAGAGTCGTGGCAGTTCATTCTACAATCGTTGGTGTGTACCTAGACGATGGAAATCATAGTCTAAATGATCTAGGTATTCTGCCCTTGTAAAAGAAAGTCCCCAACTCATTACCACCCACGATATTCCAAAGTTTTGTTCTAACAAGTCAAATTGCATTCAACATTCCAATTTTCATCTTCTTCGCCAATAAGTATAATCCCATCCTCTCTTTCTCCAACCTTCTTTTTTTTCTCTTCCAAAAATGGAAATTATAATAGAGGTAGCCGGGAGAGATAATACGATTGAGCCTTCCAATAGTAAGGAACTCATGAAATTATAAAACATTGCATGAATCATACTAGGTTTGTCGATGGAACAATCAATTATAGGTTTCTAGAAATAGGAATGTTGGGGAGTTACAGGGGCACCTCTAATTCTAATAGTGATAATGACTCTCTTTCTTCTTTCTCTTTTTAAAAAATTAAAATTGTAAATGGCAACCATTTCGTCAAAATTCTCAGGGGTGGAAGTTTTCAAGACACACTACACATACAATCAAAGAATAAACTCCTTCAAGAGGCATTTAAAATTATTTGGAACAAGCGATAAAAGGGATGTGATCTTAGAGTAGTTCTCCAAAATAGAGTGGGATAACATGGTCACCCCAACAGATTCCCTCTACACATTCTTTTACATGTACATGTCATTCGTTCATGACTTAGGGGTGCTTATACCTTTCACCCATTTTGAGTAAGAGGTTCTCACGGCTATTAACATCGTTGCCTCACAAAAAACACCCAAATGGGTAGGCCTTCATAGGCGCCTAAAGGTTAACCCCACCATTGGGATCTTCTTTTCATTCTACGATACTAAGGAAAGGCCCAAAATAGGTTGGGTGCTATAGGAACCCTAACGGAAGATTCTTATTAACCATCCACTATAACCATTACAAAACCTAGAAAGATATGTTTGTGAGAGTGAGAGGGAAAAATGGGGCGTCTATGGTTACCTTCGAGTAAGACGATACCCATCTCATTCCCTTATATTAGACGAAGAGTCCTTTGTGTAACACCCCAAAATTTGCCCTCCTCATTCACACATTCATTTAGCATTTCATATTGCATTTCATCATGTTAATCAGAATTAGATCCAAGAAAATTTATTTTAAAAAAATAAAATAAAATAAAAAATAAAAAAAATAAAAATAAAAAAAATAAAAATAAAAAAAACGAAAAATAAAAAATAAAAAAAATAAAAAAAATAAAATAAAAAAAATTGAAAAAAAAACGAAAAAATAAATAAATAAATAAATAAATAAATAAAAATAATAATAAAAAAAATAAATAAAATATAATAGAAAAAACTTGGACTTGGACCTCTCTCAAAAGCCCACTAAGCTACCAATATTAGGCTATAAATACTAGAGTTTCAGGGAAACAAATATGAAATCCATTCCTATTACCCTGAGGAAAAAGAGAGAGAAAGAAGACAGAACAAAGGGGGATTTTGGAAGAGAAGCAAAATACTCTAAGGTTTCCTTGAAACAAAACCCTTGACAAAACCTGGAGAGAAACCTGACAGAGAACTCAGAGCAACCCCCAGGCAGCTCTGAAAAATTCAATCTGACTCACACACTTTCATCTCACGCAAACCCTAACATTGCCTTGCAAACCCAGCCGTGCCATTTGATTTCAACCGGTCTCTCCCATCAGGTTTGCCTCATTCCCATGATTTTATGCTCTTAATTTGGATCATCTGAATGTATGAGGTATGATGGATGAATTTCATTATGTTTTTGCCCACGGGTTTAATTATGCATGAATGGGTGAAACCTATGCCTTGAATGTTTAATCACATGATTTCTGAAATGTATGCCACAGGGTTTGAGGTTTCTGAAACCATACTGTTATCCATGAAAAAAATGCTTATCGTGTTTCACTAACCCTTTTGTTGAGTTTTTATGAGGGCTCACAGACTCTTGCAGAGATGGTTTGCGTGGTTTTCCCACTTTATTTGTGGGATACCCCCAGGAGGTTCATTCTGATTACCTGTACTGACTCACCTTTCTTTGATGGCATTAGCTTGGGAGATCCCTGGGTTTCTTACTCCTTTAATTGCTGTTACTTCGGATCTTTATCCGTGTGGTACTTTTACCTCTTTTTCCGCATTTTATCGCTTTCTTAGCTGGAAGACCTCGATAGGAGGCATTTGTTTTCTTTTGTTTATTTACTTCTTAGCCCCTTATTGGCATGTTTACTTTATACATGTTTGTTTTGTATGTGTTCGTATCCCCACAGGTAGCGCGGTTCCTTCGTCGAGGACTGCCTTTTTGCCCTTGAGCATCCCAAACCCTAACCCTTCATTGATTTTTCTTCTCCTAAACACACGTTTACTCCTTCTACTACAGGTGAGTAAGTCTCCAAAGGTCGAGTATCCGGTAGATTGCATAGTAACGTCGTTCATCCAAAACCCACTCCATAACCCCGTAGTTAGCCGAACTACATTTTGCTCTGATTCTCAGGCCAGATGAGATACGTAGGCATAAGACGCGATGTCTTAGCGAGCACAATTACCCAACCCATAGGTCAGCCGAGCTACGAAGACTCTGATTCTCATATTCAGATGAGATACGTATGCAGTGGATGCGACTTCCGCGCGAGTCATTTTCATTTAACCCTTTTTTTTTGGTAAACAGCACAAGATAAACTCACACCCTTTAGGCAAGAACTACAAAAGTGGATCCCGTAGAGTACTATGGATGCGTAGGGGTGCTAATACCTTCCCTTCGCATAACCGACTCCCGAACCCAAGATTTGGTTGCGAGACCCCGTCTAGTCCTTTCCTTTTTCAGGTTTACTTCGAGCGTTTCCTTTCCCTCCTTTGGGATGAATAACGCACGGTGGCGACTCTTCTGTCATTTTCTTTCGCCGGTTGTTTTTTCGCGCACTGTATTTTTCAGGTTGCGACAGCTGGTGACTCTGCTGGGGACACTAAGAAGTTGACCTCTTGCTGGTCCATCTTCCCTAAGCGAGTCCCTCCTAGATTTTGTGAATTTCTTGTTTATTGGGTGTTCATGCTTTTGTACATTTATTTGCTTACCTGCTTGCATGCATCTGTTGTATCTGTTGGATCTGTTTGTTTGTTTGTTGGGATGGGGTGTTCTATGAGAGATAAGCCCATTACCCAGGCTTGAGTGTACACACAGGTTTTAGAGTGGATAATCATGAGGCTTGCATGGCGTGTTGCTACGTTAAGTCGTTCGTGAAGAACCACACCCAGACGAGGTTTCTTCTAGATATATTATGTCTTACGGGTGTTCCGTAACGGCAGGATGTTCCTCTAGAAATCGTCGACTCTGGTGACCATTTCCCGAGAACTCAGTCGAGGCCTCTCCTCCGAGACGTGATTATGTTAGCTCTGGTGGGCGCATTCTCGCTGCTCAATCCAAGGATCCCGAGACTGGGAACTTGCTATTAGTATGTCCTGTTGAGGGGAGTCAATGGAGGTCTTTTGTCCCGTAATAATACCAAACCTTCAGTGGTAAACGTATTATTCGCGACCGAAGGGCTGAAGCTGACGAACTTCTGTTCTTAGAACCTACCAGTGAGGGGCGGGCTAAATTCAGGAAACCTTAACCTCCAACCAACCCGGTTTTCTGGAGCAGAGTTTTGGTCTTGTATTATATTCCTCAGTGAATTTCTCTCCAGGCAGTGCAACCTGACAGATGTTCAAGCGGATCCATCAATTCTAATTGACATGCCTTTGCATTGCATAACATCATCTGCATATTTGCATCCAATATCTCATGCTTATTCATTTGCAGGGCATTCCCTTTCAAAACGGGGGTGCCTTAAAACTGAACAAGCAGTGCATCGCATACCATGCATATTAACCCTTGTCTGTTTTGCAGGTGTCACCGCAGTGTCTAATGTTTGTTCCCTGTGTAAGACCCCAATTTTGGCCCTAAGATCCCTCATGGCCCATATCATATCATATCATGGCCTCAAGGATCATTGCATACCCTAGCTGTCCTCCTAGTGGGTGGGATACCTTGTGAGTGTGGTTCTTGATCACCAAGCATGTATTGCACTTGTATATCATTGCTTTTCATATGTTTACTAACCAAATGTACAAAAATATTGTCATCTAACCTTGTTTCTTGCAGCTGAAGCTGACTAGGTCAAAGCAGTTAAATCAGGCATTGAGCAATTGATGGTGACCATTCTTGAAGAATTTGGACACCATGATCAATCATTAAGAGTTCATATAACTTGTGATATCATTTGGAATCAAGATCTCATGTGAAAGAGGCTTGGAATTCATCAGAATATGGCCCAGTCAACCAAAAGTCAACCAAAAGTCAACAGAAGTCAACTGTGGTCAACTGTGGATTTAATCAGTGATTTGATGATTGGAATTGATTGGAAAAGTCTCATTCATGTCTATATAAACCTCATTTGGCATTTCAAAGAACAAGGTTGAAGGAATTGAAGTCAGACAGAAAGTTTCCCGGAATGGCAGTGGACCTGTAATTTCAGCTGCCCAAAATGGAAAGTTTTGCTCCTCAAGATAACTTCATGATACAAGCTTCAAATAGAAATGTGTCCAACAGGAAAGTTGAAGATCTTGTTCTCACCATTCCAAAAAGTCCAAGAACTTGAAAATCCCATTTATGGTTTGCAAGATATGGCTCAGTGAATTTCAAAAAAGACCCGTAATCAGGAGGCCATAACTTCCACATGGATTGTCCAAATTGCAAGTTCTTTATATGCACAAACTCCATTTAATATGTACTTCAATGGTGCATAATTGGATTTCTTCAAAATTGCTCAATGCAAAAGGTCGAATTTCAACTGGACTGTTAAATGAACCAGGGGCAAAATCGTCCAACTTGTGAAATAATTGGAATTTTTGAGTGGGGATTTTTTCTACACTTCATAAATGGTATTTGAAAATTGTTGGAATATTCATAACATGCCTAGGCCTTGTGGTTTGAGAATTGGTTTTGAAAATGAATTGGAAAAATGGACACATAAGCCATCACATAGTAAAAATGCAAAATAGGAGGAATTTGAAAATAAAACCAATTCTATCAGCTTCCAAATAGTATTTACAACTTGTTGAAAGTGAAAAAATTCTGCTGTAATGCTTCTAAGCTTCAAAAGGCAAAAAGTCCAAATTCACACATAAGCTTAATTTCACTAATCCATTTTTTCCACTAATCATGATTAATTGTGAGATTAATTGGTAGTATATAAGCTTAATGCTAACTGTTTTTGCAGACACTAATCATAATTCACAAATTCAACAAAAAAATCTCAAGAACTCTCTCATTTTTCTCTCACTTTTTCACATTGCATATTGATTTTTTTTCACCAATTCATCAACAATTCTTCAAGCTTTGTGCGAATCCTTAGTGAATTCATCATCCATACTTGTTTGTGAGTTTCTGTTTGCAGGTTTTGGATCAAGAAAGATCACGATCACAACTGTCCAAATCACCATTCATCCATGGCAGTCAAGATTTGCTGCGATTTGAGGCATTGTTAAGCCATTCCGAAGCTTCCTCACACATTCCTAGCTGCTGCAGATCGTCTGTTTTCACTCATTGAAGCAAAATACTCGCGGATTCCGGTACTGCTCCTCGAAAAGGTTCGGATTCGACTATCACCATTCTCAAAATCGTTGTGTGGTTCTTGTAGAGTACACCTTGTAGATCATGCAACACTTTATAGAATCGAAAATCGTTAAGTTTAGAGAGAGCAATCTTGAATTTACACTTTGATGCGAAATCTTCTTTCGCTCGATCTGTGCGGTATGATAGGAATTAGGAGTTTTCTCTGGCATATTGTTGTTTTACGTAGAATAACCTTTCCAACGGTATAAAATTTATTGAGTTTGGTGAAGAAAAGTTCGAGACCGTTATTGCCGTTGAGGAGCTTGAACTGTGTGAAGAAGATGAGCGTTTCTGGAAATTTTTCACGCTTTGATCTTCTTTCCCTGGCCGCGAGCTCAAATTGTTGTTTCCCGCCGAGGTGGACCAATCGCGCACCGCCAGCACATAAATGAGGTGCTGTACTGTCTTGGATTGGCATTGGACATCACGTTGCTGTTAGTTACTCTACTGTACCATTAATCCATTAAATTACAAATAAATTCGTATTCCATTAATTAAATATTCAATAAATTTAACAACTAAAAAAATTCATAAAAAATTCAATAATAATCCAAATAAATCGAGATTTTTTTTGTTAGTCTCCTTTTTTAGTCTACTTTTTTATAGAATCAAAAAATAAAATGTTGCTTGGTAAAAAATTTAATTGCCATAGAGATTTTTCCAATGTATACAAAATTCACATGTCTCACCATTTTAATTATATAATCACCATACCACATCCAAATTAAATGAAATTTTAGATATTGATTCTTAACCCCTTTCTGGAATTTTTGACATAGGTTTTATAATTTTTGAACCTCTGGTTTTTTAACTAGGATTTATTGAACTTGAGTGTGACAAAATGTGACATAATTTGATATGCTATATTCCCTGAATTTTTTGCCACGCTTCCCCTTGGCCAATGGCCTTAATTTTTTGCATGTAGCACCATTAACATGTTAACATTCACTGTGAATTTTTGTGGATTTTTACAATCCATTTCCTAATTGATTAGGATTTTTACCTTCTGCCTATCATTTGTTGGACCTAGCTTGTGTCACATTATTCCCTATGTTGCCAAATCCACATACCTTATCCAATGATCATGAAACTTGGTAGGGTAGTTCCTAACACATTAAGCTTTCATTTGGCTTTGGTCCTACTAATTTCCCATTTACCATCACTGTTTACCATTTAATTGAAGTTGGTGCATATTTTTTGACTTCATTTGATCGTGTTTTTCATGCTTTGACATGTCTAATTAATTCCTATAGCTCCCTTTATCCAAATTGCTTGAAAATTGACATGTAGCTAGTTGAATGTCCCCTGTTTATGATATATTTTTTGTGGGATTTTTGGATCCACTTTGGCATTTATTAGAGTTTGATCTTGCTGGTTGCTCATATGTGACTTATATTTGTTTCCTTTGCCTTACATGTTGCATAAATTGAAATAGGGGCATAGTTTGGCTATGGGACCAATTGGGATCCCTTTGTTGTTGAAATAACTTGACTTTGATCATGAATTGGTTGCTGTTTTAGGATTTTTCCTTCTCTTGGACCCTAGGCTAGTCCTAGTGGTCTTGTCACTTACATTTGAACTTGTTTTTGGCTTTTCAGGTTAAGAAGTTAATGATTAAAGGAATTGTTTCACATTTGGAATTATCCTACTTGACTTGTAAACTAATGTGGCTGTTTTGTAGGATGTTGCTTCACATGAGCTTTGTGCTATGCACATTATTGTTTGATTATGATTGTACATTGTTGATTCTTGTATTGTTGTTTGATTATGTTGGGATGCTGATTCTGTTTGACTTTTCCAGGTACCCTTAGTTGCTCAGTTCTCTTAAGAACTTGCATTGCTTTGCTTATAAGCAATTAGCATTGAGGTATAGAACCTTCTTCTTCATGTAGTCTGGAGACCCGGCCTGTTATTTGGCCGGGCAAATTGTCTGAAGTCCTCCTTAAGAGGCATTGATTGTGTATGTTTATATTTGTCCCAAGCAGGAAAAGTCCTCATTCGAGGCAATTGGTGGATCAAAGAGATAAGTAGCCTATCTCCCACTATTCTGTGAGTCTTCTCCTTGCTCCCATTACATGGTTGTAGCATTGAGATCCAAACCCAAGATCTATCGAGTCTAATCGGGGAAAGAGTTCCATCTTTCTGAACTCCCCCACATTCTTATATTTACATGCTCTCTCGGACCTGAGATAGAAGCAATGAGGCACACCCCTCATATCCTTTCATCTGCTTCACCTTAGCCCCTCAATGGCAAGGTTAAGAGCGACACTTACCTCTTACAATGGACTTTCATAGTCAAACCCTTTTGCTTGAGCCTCATTGAATGGTTATAGAGTGTGCTACTTGAATTTATGTGATTGATTACTTGATTCACTTATGCATGATTACTTGAGTTTGCCATTGTGCATTTATCATCTTTGTTTGCCATTAGTGCATGATCAGTCTTTTGTCCTTGTGACATTGATGTTTTCCCATTGAGGAACCAGTTATAAGTCCCTGTGAGTTGGCATCTGTTCCCATGACATGGAAGGGGTAGAGTGTAAGACCTCATTGGTCACTCATACCCATTGCCTAGTGCAATTGTTGTTGTATGTGAGGATTCATTGTAAGTCCCTGTGATGTGGCATTTGTATTCCTAGGATCATACTGTGGAGGTTAACATAAGTCCAGATGGATTGGCAGTTGACTTCCCTGTTTTGTTTTTTTGTTTTATTTTGATGGAGATTAGTGTAAGTCCATAGAGTGGCTGCTGATATCCTTGCTTGTTTTAGGAGACAGGTATAAGACCATTGAGTGGCATCCAGTATCCGTTTTTATTTACTTTCATCTGTTACCATGTTCATATTATTGCTCATTCGTAGCCTATTCCTAAGGACCCACTTGAATCATCTCCTATATGATTTCAAGAGGTGGACCCTTCTAAGAAGTTTTACATTCCACCATTATCCATTCATCCCATTGTGTCCTACCTTTTCACACATACTTTTAAAAACTTGAAATAAGTGTTGTGCAAACATTCTCACCTTCTTTCCAAATTAGAAATTTGGACCTTAAGTCCATGATTTTCCAAACTTCATTTTTCGTAAATACTTCATTTTGAATTGACTTTAATCATACTTTGGCCTTTTTGTAAATAATCCAAATAACTTCACCCATTCAAGTGATTTTGTGGCTTTGTCCATGTTTGTTAAGTTTTTATACATTAGCTATAGGTTTGATTTACCCTAGTTGGTTGATATTAATCTCACCTATTTGTCCTTAGTAGATGAATTGTAAGTCTTCCTTGCCTATTATAGGGTTAACCCCTCTCTGGCAAGTTGAAGCCTTTCTCACATGGTGGACTAGTTGTTATATAAGGTTGAGTTTTCTCCCATGGGTAACGTAAAACCTTAGGGCTTGTGTTTAAAATTGAACTCACTAATGTTTGGAAAGTTTTTAGCCGAACTACGGCGTTTTGATCCTTACCTTTGATGGAAGGTACGTAGGCAACGGGTTCATCCGTTCGAACACAAAAATAATTAACATGTATATTCTTTTCTCATCATCCCACTCATGTTTGCACATTACTTATGTCATAACAAATAATAACTTTGTACAACAAGTGTGAAAAGGGCTCCCTAGGAGTACCTAGGACGTGATGGGTGCCTAACACCTTCCCATTGCGTAATTTACCCCTTACCCCGATCTCTGATCTTTTTCATTAGTTTTCTACGTGTAAAACTTCTTAGGTTTTTGTTCGCTTTTTAACAAGTCCTTAGGATAAATAAAAGTGCGGTGGCGACTCTATGTTATTGTATACTTTGCTTATGATTTAATCAATAGATCATATAGTAACGAATACACCGCTACAGAAAAGTAGCGACTCTGCTGGGGAGAAATTATTCCTTGGTGGTATTGCCTACTTTTCACCTTTGTGTGATATATTATTGTTTGTTATTTGACATATTTTTGTACAATTTGGGATAATTGTATTGATTGTAATGTTTGAATTGCTCGATATACAAATGTTGTTTGCTTTGGTGATCTCTGTGAGATGAGTTCTATACCCGAACTCGAGTGCACTCTAGGATAGGAGAATGGCATAGTCTTGTTGACTGGTGTGGAGTAGTCCTTAGCCAGTTGACTTGCGAGTCCATTCACTTGGTGGAGGTCATGTTGGATTAATAATGTCACACAAGTTATTTGTGGTTAGGCATTATTCTTTCAATCATGTGCCTTAGAAGCCAAGGACCTTAGTTTACCAAACCCATCTTGGCCTATTTTTAGGACGTAGTGCGGAGGTCGTTCAGATGTAAGTTCTGATGCGATTGTTACGCGATACTACACTCATAAGAGTTTCTCTTGAGAATATTTTTGGAATACGAGTATTCGTTCCTCCGATAATATCCGAGAGATGGGACGATGATTATGGGAACCTCTGGTAGAACATGTCTGGCAGGTTTAAACCCTAGTACACTCCCTTTGGTTGGTTCTTAACCAAGACTCCATGCTCGTGACTCTCAGCAAACCCGTGATTCGTGGTTGAGTCGTTCAAACATCGTTAATATCAATGGATCCCGGATCAGGTGTAAAACCTAAAATCCACCAAAGCGGCTGGTTGATATTAAGGATGTTTGAGCCGGTTCATGTACCGTTAATATCAATGGAACTTGGGTGTCGATAAGGTGAAAACCTAAATCCACCAAAATGGATGATTGATATTAGGGATACAATGAGCTTTCCCACGACCTTTGTTTGGTGTGACTTGCTTGATCCTTGAGTGTGATTGTTGCATTCATACATTCATGCATTCATCTACATCCATATCATCAGATAAAAAGAAAATTTTCAAGGAACTCAAAGGAGTTTAGTTGCAAAAATTTTCAAAACATGAAAAAACCGGGAAATTTTTTTCACCTGGTATATCTGATGAGATATTCTCATATACAATCAAAATGCTTAAATATTTCAAAGTTTGCAAGTAAAACCCTCGAGTTCCTTTGAAATGAAAAACAAGCATATGCATAAACACTTCATGCATCATTTGTATAAGCGGGTGTTTTGTTCCGGTCTCCCGTCCTGTGGTCTGACCCTGCGATCTTCATTTACTTTGAAGACGCACCTCGCCGGTATTATACCAGAGCCATCTCTGCCAGATTGATGGATCATCCTGAGCAAGAGAATTGTGAACTCAAGGAGATTTTGCCAGACTATGTGCTGTTGATGGATTTATTCCTGGTTAACCAATCCCGGGCTGGCATTGGCCACTGTTCTGGGGCATATAATGAGCACGGCTTGTTCACAAGTGGAGGATTTATCCATGATGATCAGTCTGTTGAAGAGGAAGCTGCTGCTATCATTGAAGAAGATGCAGAAGATGTGAACAACTTCGTTATTCCTGGTGGTGTCTGCCACAATTGGGTCGCTGCGGAGGTTCCTACGGTCATTCATAAGTCAGCGTGATTTGTTCACTTTGTTTAAAACCCTTCTCCCATGCCAAAAGGAGAAGTGATGACATTGTTTGGCTCATTTAATACAATGATGTTTTCATTTAATTAATGCATTGTTAAAACATTTGTTTTTCTTTTGTTTTCACTTTTTGCTTTTGCATGAAATCAGTGATCACAAAAAACCTGAAAGACAAAAACAGCTTTTTCATCTGCATAATGGTTTGCTTGTTTAAAATCAAAAGCTTTTCATTATCCAGAATCATTATGCAGGGATTTCTAAACCCATTGAACATAATGATCCAACGCCATCTCCCAATCTTGAATTCTTTGTATTCGGAGCAGAGGAAGATGATGTTGAAGGGGATTCCTGATGAGATTACCCGCCTTCTTGAGCACCAAAGAAGCTCATTCGGCTGTATCATGAGAATCAGCTAAACAGTCAAACTGGGGTATTGCAAATGCAAAAAAAAAAAATGTGAAAAAAGAGGGGGTGAAAAAGATGAAAAAATCAAAAAATCAGGAAATTTTTTTTTTCAAGATTTTTCAAAAGAATAAAAGAAGCCTGATACCCTCAAGTCCCTAGTTGACTGATGCTGATTGGATTCAAAGTCGTTATGACCAACTGAATCTGATTGAAGAGAAGCGATTAACTGCCATGTGTCATGGTCAGCTATATCAGCAGAGAATGAAGAAAGCATTCGACAAGAAGGTCAAGCCTCGTGTGTTCCGGGAAGGTGACCTTGTGCTCAAGAAAGTCTTGTCTTTCGTGCCCGATTCCAGGGGCAAGTGGACTCCAAACTACGAGGGTCCATATGTTGTTAAGAGAGCCTTTTCGGGCGGTGCTTTGATGCTTACAACAATGGATGGGGAGGATTTCACTCGTCCTGTGAATTCAGATGCAGTTAAGAAATACTTTGCCTAAAAAAAAAGTATATGCAAATGAAAAATAGAATAGCTTGCTAAGTTGAAAACCCGAAAGGGCGGCTTAGGCAAAAATGAGCGTCTCGGTGGAGAACCTGCAAGGGTAATCCAGGAAAAAGTTAGAGACCTGATAAAAAAAGGATATTTGCATCCCGCTAGATTGAGTACCTCACCCTGGGGCAATCTAGACAAAAATTAGGGATTTGGCAAGTAACTGCATCCTGACGGGACTTTCTGTTTCATCAGCCGTCTTTTCGTCAGAGAATTCTCGATTCGTCGTCAACCGAAGCTTCGAATACATCGAGATTCAAATTGGTAGAGAAAGGATCATTATGTTCAATGTAGCCCTCTTCCAATATATATCACTGATTTCGAATTTGTACAAATCTATGGAGTCTTGCCATTTGCAGATTACCATTCCATCAAATCAATTTGAGCTTTTATCCAATTATTTGCACTCTTATTTGTTTCAATTCAACAAATGTTTTGCATGTCTTAATTGATAAAAATGTCATTGTTTTAAAAACAAAATTTTTCAAAATTTATTGTTTTAAACAAAGTGAACATTCACAATGATAAAAGGATACTCAAAGAATTTCTCAGTGCTCTCCCAAAGGTGGCATGATTCCAACAGGTAATACATTTGTTCATATTCCTGGTTTGGTTCGTATCCTTCTTCTCCAGATTTGGTTGTTGGGGTTGTCCCCCAAGCAGAGATTTTGTTGTTGGGGTTGTTCCCTAAGCAGAGCTTCTGTGGATTTTGACTCCCCGAAGCGGAGTGGTGTATTGAAGACTCAGGCTGTTCTCCAGCAGTAGTCTCTCCCCGGCTTGATCGCTCAGCTGTTCAGAATATTTGCGGTTGGTGGGTTGATATCCCTGTGTCCCGTATTTCTCCCTAAGTGGGTTGCCAGCAAAATTGCAAGTCGAGTTGCTGGTGGGGTTATTCCCCAAGCAGAGTGTTGTTGAAGATTCAGTGTTCTCCAACAGCAGTTTTCCCCAGCATGGATGCTTTCCTTGTGGAAGATTCGGCGGTTGATGGTTTGTCGCCTTGGTGCCTCGTCACTTTCTCCAGTGGACTGCTATCCCTAGATATTTGTCTCCTTGGCACAGTAGAGCCGTTATTGATATCCCCATCGCAGTCGCGAGCAGAGTTGTTGTCACTCTCCCCAGCGCAGTTGCCAGCGGATTTATCTGTTTTCTCAGCACGGTCGCTTTCCTTTTGGAAGACTCGGTAAGTCAGTGGTTTGATACCCGGTACTTTACCTTTTCCCCGGCAAAGTCGTCAGTGGAGGTGTTTACTTTCCCTCTATCAGAATGGTTGATCTCCTCAGCAGAGCAGGATTTATTTTCCTACTCAGTGGTTGATCGGGTTGATATCCCTGTATTTTCATCCAACTTTCTCCAGCATTTGTCTGCAGAGCGGTTGTTGTGGCAATATTGCCTGTTGAACCTCCTTCAATCCCCGGTATGGTCGGTCGATGGCTCCGTCACCCAGAAATTGTATTGATTTCCTGGCTACATTTCGATCCTCAGTAGAGCGGCTTTTATTGCAGAGTTTACTGATGTGATCCGACAAATGCATTTTCTCCCCAAGTAGAATGGTTTGTTGCAGAAACTACTTGTGTGATGTTTTCTCCTTCAGTGGGTTGTTCCCCGAGTGAGTAGCTGACGGTTTTCCCCAGTAGAGTTGCTTATGCAGTTAGACTCTACTCGGATGATGTTGTTCTCCTGCAGTGGGTTGTTCCCCGGATTTGTTTGGAGTCGCTATGACTTTTATTGCTCAGTTGATGCTAGGATCCCCTGCAGGATGTTGAGATGTTCTCTTGTTCCCCAACAGATTTGTCTTTGTGGCTCTTTGCCTGTTGTGACTTTCTGTGCCCTAGTTGGGGTGATCGTTGATCCATCACTCAGAGATTTGGTATTCTCCAGATATCTCCGATTCTTTTGCTTCTGCTTCTCAGCAGTACTCGCAGATCTTTGCTTTATAGCATGTAGATCTCCGGCAGAATTGGCTTTCCAGTTGGTTTTCCCCTGGAAGTGTAATACCGGACGTTTGATTCCTGGACCTGTTGTGTTAGATATGTCTGTTTTGTCAGCATTCATCAAACATAAATCACGCATATTCATGCATATTCATAAAACATTCAGATATTCATATTGCATTTTTGCCATATATCTTTTTGTTTGTTGTTCTCCTGCTATGATGATATAGATCGTTATAGATCTTCCTAAGCAGATGTCGGGTGTTAAATCTCTCCATATAGAGTCAGCCTATAAGCAGTAAGTGTCTGTCTGTCCTTCTGCAGTTCCCCACTGAGATATACCCTCGTGGATGACGGTTTCTTCCGTTTCCTCCCAACACATATATTGGGATGGGGGTTCCTATTTGAGTTATATCCTCATTAGGACGTGCCTTGATTCAGTCTGTCTTTTCAGATATTTCCTGAATTGACATTTGTCGTCTGTTCATTGTGCTTCCCTGTGGTGATTTTTATCCCTAGCGGAGTTTCGGGCCTCTACCCTTATACCGGTAGTTGTAAGTCCTATTGTTCCTTTCCTCTTGGCGGAACTTGTGGTTATATACCTTTCATTCCTCCGCAGGAGTCGATTTTGGCCTCTACCCTTATACCGGTAGTCGTAAGTCCTATTCTCCTGGCTTTCTTGGCAGAACTTGTGGTTATATACCTTTTAGTCCCCAGCCAGAGTTGTTGGTTTTCTACCTGATAGTCGGTAGTCGTAAATCCTAATTCCCTACTCTCCAACAGAGTCTGTGGTCTGTTATAAACCTCATTTTTGGTTTCTCGTGCGGATTCGTGATTTATTCTATCCCCACGCAGAGTTTTTGGTTTTCTACCCCGTATTCGGTAGAGGTAAACCCTAATTTGCGGTTATTCCCACCAGAGTATGGCTTCTACTTCGTATTCGGTAGTCGTAAGTCCTATCTCTTTTCCCCTAGCAGTGGTAACCTTTGTGGTTCGGTCTGGCTGATGGTGAATTTTCTGTTGTTGTGGTGTTATCCCAAACAGAGTTTTGTTCCCTGTGGTGATTTATATCCCCAGTGGATTTTGTGGTCTTCTACCCCGTATTCGGTAGTTGTAAATCCTATGTTGCTGTGATTTTTCTCTCCAGCGGAGTTGTATCTTATGATACGTGTGGATAATTTCCGGTTGCTAGCAATTTTATCCTCAGCTGAGTCTTTGGTTTCTTACCCAGTAGTCGGTATTGTTAAACCCCTTGTTTTCTCAGCCAGATTTTTGGTCTTCTGCCCCGTATTCGGTAGATATAAACCCTAATTTCTCTCTTTGTGGTTATCTTCATTCAATATTCGATGTTGATATTCCTCCCTGCTTTGGGTAGTTGCTCTTGAGTAAGCACTTGTATTCCCAGCAGTCTTCTGGATCATTGCCGGATGCTTGCAATGTTATCCTTTTGAAGTCGCCAGTGGGTCTTTTCACCGTTTGCTAGTGATTTGTGCCCCGGATCATTGATTGTTTATCAATGTATCCCCAGCTTTTGCGGATAATTGCCGGATGCTTGCAATTTATCCCCAGTGAGTCTTTCATTTACCCTTTTGTTGGTAATGTTGTTACTCTCTTTGATTGGTCATCATTATATGCCTGTTTGGTATCCCGATGCCTTTCATTTCGGTCGATTTATCCTTTATTAACCCTTATACCGGTTGTGGAGAATCTTCCATGCGAGTATACTATCCACGTTCTGACGGTAATGGATAATATATCTCATGCACTCTTCAGTTGAGGCCTTTTGTGTTTCCCTGGTCGAGTAAGATTCGTTATTTCCCTTGGCGGAGTCGAATATTTCTTGTTGTTGGATAATTGCCGGATGCTTGCAATTTATCCCCTTGAGTTGTCTGTCGTTTACCCGGATGCTTGGTAACGATTGTCTCTCTTTTTGGTTAGTCACCTATTATATACCTCGGTATCTCTGGTGTCTTGTCCTTTCGAGTATATTATTCACGGTCTGTCGGTAATGAATAATATGTCTCATGCGCTCTTTAGTTGGAATCCTTTGTTGATTTTCCCCAACTGAGCAAGATTCGTATTCTTTGTAGGATCGAATATCCATCCTTTAACCAGTTGTGTTTCGGATGTGTGTTTTGGCATATATACCAATTCACGTCTTCGGTAGATCACCTATTATATACTTCGGTATCTCTGGTGTTTCTTACCATGCGAGTTTATTATCTACGTTCTGACGGTAATAGATAATATGTCTCATGCGAGTATCTTATCCACGGTCTGCCGGTAATGGATATGGTATCTCATGCACTCTTTGGGTTTGTGTCCCCAGTTGAGTAAGATTCGTTTTCCCGTCGTGGATTCGGATGTCCATCCTGTAAGTCGATTTTGCTTTTTCAAGCCCTCCTTTCGGATGATGAGTGTCTTGGCATATATACCAATTCACGTTTCGGTCGGTCACCTATTATATACCTCGGTATCCCTGGTGTTCCTCCCTTTCTACTCCCTATTATGACATTGGTCCCTTGTGGAGTTAGATTTTCCTGAGTTTATGTACCCATCGTTGGTCTTTCTCAGATGTTGGTTGATTGATATCTCTCACCCTTATACCGGTCTTAGATATTCATTCTTCCTGAGTTTGTTACCCTTATACCGGTGACACCTCATTCCTTGTTGCTGTTCCCAGGAGAGTCTCTTTGTCAGACATTCCCCTGCGGAGTTTCATTTGGTGATTTTTTACCTTTTGCTATATGGGTGTTTATTCCCCAGTATATGCATTTCCCGGCAGGGAGGTTCTTTGTGAATCTTTTCCTGGTCCGAGTCCGGATTTTTATCCGAAGTATCCTTTGTGGATAATTGAGTCAGCTTATGTCTTTCCTATGGATTTATTTTCCTTTGGAATTTCTTTATTCCCCGGTGTGAGTCCTTTGCTTCCCCAGCAAGTTCTCCAGTCCGATGTCTGTTATCCCCACTCGGAGTCGTGTCTAGTTCACGTTGTGTCAGTTTTGTCATTACCCTAATCAAAGTCGTGTCCTGCTCACGCATTCCTCTTACTATCCCCTAATAGAGTCCAATAAGAGTCTTAGTTGAGTCTCTGTTCTTGGTGAGTGTATTACTCCGATGGATCGTCTTTTCTTCTGTGCGAACAATATATTCTCCACAGAATTTACCTTTGCATGCATACATCTGCATCATGAGGTCTCTTAGGGACCAAAATTCGTCTCGTTACTATTATTTAAGCCCATTCTACCGCGTCGAGATGAAGATTTCTAAACTTCACTTCTCCGGCTAGAATGACCTTAAATAGGGGCATCTGTAAGACCCCAATTTTGGCCCTAAGATCCCTCATGGCCCATATCATATCATATCATGGCCTCAAGGATCATTGCATACCCTAGCTGTCCTCCTAGTGGGTGGGATACCTTGTGAGTGTGGTTCTTGATCACCAAGCATGTATTGCACTTGTATATCATTGCTTTTCATATGTTTACTAACCAAATGTACAAAAATATTGTCATCTAACCTTGTTTCTTGCAGCTGAAGCTGACTAGGTCAAAGCAGTTAAATCAGGCATTGAGCAATTGATGGTGACCATTCTTGAAGAATTTGGACACCATGATCAATCATTAAGAGTTCATATAACTTGTGATATCATTTGGAATCAAGATCTCATGTGAAAGAGGCTTGGAATTCATCAGAATATGGCCCAGTCAACCAAAAGTCAACCAAAAGTCAACAGAAGTCAACAGTGGTCAACTGTGGATTTAATCAGTGATTTGATGATTGGAATTGATTGGAAAAGTCTCATTCATGTCTATATAAACCTCATTTGGCATTTCAAAGAACAAGGTTGAAGGAATTGAAGTCAGACAGAAAGTTTCCCGGAATGGCAGTGGACCTGTAATTTCAGCTGCCCAAAATGGAAAGTTTTGCTCCTCAAGATAACTTCATGATACAAGCTTCAAATAGAAATGTGTCCAACAGGAAAGTTGAAGATCTTGTTCTCACCATTCCAAAAAGTCCAAGAACTTGAAAATCCCATTTATGGTTTGCAAGATATGGCTCAGTGAATTTCAAAAAAGACCCGTAATCAGAAGGCCATAACTTCCACATGGATTGTCCAAATTGCAAGTTCTTTATATGCACAAACTCCATTTAATATGTACTTCAATGGTGCATAATTGGATTTCTTCAAAATTGCTCAATGCAAAAGGTCGAATTTCAACTGGACTGTTAAATGAACCAGGGGCAAAATCGTCCAACTTGTGAAATAATTGGAATTTTTGAGTGGGGATTTTTTCTACACTTCATAAATGGTATTTGAAAATTGTTGGAATATTCATAACATGCCTAGGCCTTGTGGTTTGAGAATTGGTTTTGAAAATGAATTGGAAAAATGGACACATAAGCCATCACATAGTAAAAATGCAAAATAGGAGGAATTTGAAAATAAAACCAATTCTATCAGCTTCCAAATAGTATTTACAACTTGTTGAAAGTGAAAAAATTCTGCTGTAATGCTTCTAAGCTTCAAAAGGCAAAAAGTCCAAATTCACACATAAGCTTAATTTCACTAATCCATTTTTTCCACTAATCATGATTAATTGTGAGATTAATTGGTAGTATATAAGCTTAATGCTAACTGTTTTTGCAGACACTAATCATAATTCACAAATTCAACAAAAAAATCTCAAGAACTCTCTCATTTTTCTCTCACTTTTTCACATTGCATATTGATTTTTTTTCACCAATTCATCAACAATTCTTCAAGCTTTGTGCGAATCCTCAGTGAATTCATCATCCATACTTGTTTGTGAGTTTCTGTTTGCAGGTTTTGGATCAAGAAAGATCACGATCACAACTGTCCAAATCACCATTCATCCATGGCAGTCAAGATTTGCTGCGATTTGAGGCATTGTTAAGCCATTCCGAAGCTTCCTCACACATTCCTAGCTGCTGCAGATCGTCTGTTTTCACTCATTGAAGCAAAATACTCGCGGATTCCGGTACTGCTCCTCGAAAAGGTTCGGATTCGACTATCACCATTCTCAAAATCGTTGTGTGGTTCTTGTAGAGTACACCTTGTAGATCATGCAACACTTTATAGAATCGAAAATCGTTAAGTTTAGAGAGAGCAATCTTGAATTTACACTTTGATGCGAAATCTTCTTTCGCTCGATCTGTGCGGTATGATAGGAATTAGGAGTTTTCTCTGGCATATTGTTGTTTTACGTAGAATAACCTTTCCAACGGTATAAAATTTATTGAGTTTGGTGAAGAAAAGTTCGAGACCGTTATTGCCGTTGAGGAGCTTGAACTGTGCGAAGAAGATGAGCGTTTCTGGAAATTTTTCACGCTTTGATCTTCTTTCCCTGGCCGCGAGCTCAAATTGTTGTTTCCCGCCGAGGTGGACCAATCGCGCACCGCCAGCACATAAATGAGGTGCTGTACTGTCTTGGATTGGCATTGGACATCACGTTGCTGTTAGTTACTCTACTGTACCATTAATCCATTAAATTACAAATAAATTCGTATTCCATTAATTAAATATTCAATAAATTTAACAACTAAAAAATTCATAAAAAATTCAATAATAATCCAAATAAATCGAGATTTTTTTTGTTAGTCTCCTTTTTTAGTCTACTTTTTTATAGAATCAAAAAATAAAATGTTGCTTGGTAAAAAATTTAATTGCCATAGAGATTTTTCCAATGTATACAAAATTCACATGTCTCACCATTTTAATTATATAATCACCATACCACATCCAAATTAAATGAAATTTTAGATATTGATTCTTAACCCCTTTCTGGAATTTTTGACATAGGTTTTATAATTTTTGAACCTCTGGTTTTTTAACTAGGATTTATTGAACTTGAGTGTGACAAAATGTGACATAATTTGATATGCTATATTCCCTGAATTTTTTGCCACGCTTCCCCTTGGCCAATGGCCTTAATTTTTTGCATGTAGCACCATTAACATGTTAACATTCACTGTGAATTTTTGTGGATTTTTACAATCCATTTCCTAATTGATTAGGATTTTTACCTTCTGCCTATCATTTGTTGGACCTAGCTTGTGTCACATTATTCCCTATGTTGCCAAATCCACATACCTTATCCAATGATCATGAAACTTGGTAGGGTAGTTCCTAACACATTAAGCTTTCATTTGGCTTTGGTCCTACTAATTTCCCATTTACCATCACTGTTTACCATTTAATTGAAGTTGGTGCATATTTTTTGACTTCATTTGATCGTGTTTTTCATGCTTTGACATGTCTAATTAATTCCTATAGCTCCCTTTATCCAAATTGCTTGAAAATTGACATGTAGCTAGTTGAATGTCCCCTGTTTATGATATATTTTTTGTGGGATTTTTGGATCCACTTTGGCATTTATTAGAGTTTGATCTTGCTGGTTGCTCATATGTGACTTATATTTGTTTCCTTTGCCTTACATGTTGCATAAATTGAAATAGGGGCATAGTTTGGCTATGGGACCAATTGGGATCCCTTTGTTGTTGAAATAACTTGACTTTGATCATGAATTGGTTGCTGTTTTAGGATTTTTCCTTCTCTTGGACCCTAGGCTAGTCCTAGTGGTCTTGTCACTTACATTTGAACTTGTTTTTGGCTTTTCAGGTTAAGAAGTTAATGATTAAAGGAATTGTTTCACATTTGGAATTATCCTACTTGACTTGTAAACTAATGTGGCTGTTTTGTAGGATGTTGCTTCACATGAGCTTTGTGCTATGCACATTATTGTTTGATTATGATTGTACATTGTTGATTCTTGTATTGTTGTTTGATTATGTTGGGATGCTGATTCTGTTTGACTTTTCCAGGTACCCTTAGTTGCTCAGTTCTCTTAAGAACTTGCATTGCTTTGCTTATAAGCAATTAGCATTGAGGTATAGAACCTTCTTCTTCATGTAGTCTGGAGACCCGGCCTGTTATTTGGCCGGGCAAATTGTCTGAAGTCCTCCTTAAGAGGCATTGATTGTGTATGTTTATATTTGTCCCAAGCAGGAAAAGTCCTCATTCGAGGCAATTGGTGGATCAAAGAGATAAGTAGCCTATCTCCCACTATTCTGTGAGTCTTCTCCTTGCTCCCATTACATGGTTGTAGCATTGAGATCCAAACCCAAGATCTATCGAGTCTAATCGGGGAAAGAGTTCCATCTTTCTGAACTCCCCCACATTCTTATATTTACATGCTCTCTCGGACCTGAGATAGAAGCAATGAGGCACACCCCTCATATCCTTTCATCTGCTTCACCTTAGCCCCTCAATGGCAAGGTTAAGAGCGACACTTACCTCTTACAATGGACTTTCATAGTCAAACCCTTTTGCTTGAGCCTCATTGAATGGTTATAGAGTGTGCTACTTGAATTTATGTGATTGATTACTTGATTCACTTATGCATGATTACTTGAGTTTGCCATTGTGCATTTATCATCTTTGTTTGCCATTAGTGCATGATCAGTCTTTTGTCCTTGTGACATTGATGTTTTCCCATTGAGGAACCAGTTATAAGTCCCTGTGAGTTGGCATCTGTTCCCATGACATGGAAGGGGTAGAGTGTAAGACCTCATTGGTCACTCATACCCATTGCCTAGTGCAATTGTTGTTGTATGTGAGGATTCATTGTAAGTCCCTGTGATGTGGCATTTGTATTCCTAGGATCATACTGTGGAGGTTAACATAAGTCCAGATGGATTGGCAGTTGACTTCCCTGTTTTGTTTTTTTGTTTATTTTGATGGAGATTAGTGTAAGTCCATAGAGTGGCTGCTGATATCCTTGCTTGTTTTAGGAGACAGGTATAAGACCATTGAGTGGCATCCAGTATCCGTTTTTATTTACTTTCATCTGTTACCATGTTCATATTATTGCTCATTCGTAGCCTATTCCTAAGGACCCACTTGAATCATCTCCTATATGATTTCAAGAGGTGGACCCTTCTAAGAAGTTTTACATTCCACCATTATCCATTCATCCCATTGTGTCCTACCTTTTCACACATACTTTTAAAAACTTGAAATAAGTGTTGTGCAAACATTCTCACCTTCTTTCCAAATTAGAAACTTGGACCTTAAGTCCATGATTTTCCAAACTTCATTTTTCGTAAATACTTCATTTTGAATTGACTTTAATCATACTTTGGCCTTTTTGTAAATAATCCAAATAACTTCACCCATTCAAGTGATTTTGTGGCTTTGTCCATGTTTGTTAAGTTTTCATACATTAGCTATAGGTTTGATTTACCCTAGTTGGTTGATATTAATCTCACCTATTTGTCCTTAGTAGATGAATTGTAAGTCTTCCTTGCCTATTATAGGGTTAACCCCTCTCTGGCAAGTTGAAGCCTTTCTCACATGGTGGACTAGTTGTTATATAAGGTTGAGTTTTCTCCCATGGGTAACGTAAAACCTTAGGGCTTGTGTTTAAAATTGAACTCACTAATGTTTGGAAAGTTTTTAGCCGAACTACGGCGTTTTGATCCTTACCTTTGATGGAAGGTACGTAGGCAACGGGTTCATCCGTTCGAACACAAAAATAATTAACATGTATATTCTTTTCTCATCATCCCACTCATGTTTGCACATTACTTATGTCATAACAAATAATAACTTTGTACAACAAGTGTGAAAAGGGCTCCCTAGGAGTACCTAGGACGTGATGGGTGCCTAACACCTTCCCATTGCGTAATTTACCCCTTACCCCGATCTCTGATCTTTTTCATTAGTTTTCTACGTGTAAAACTTCTTAGGTTTTTGTTCGCTTTTTAACCAGTCCTTAGGATAAATAAAAGTGCGGTGGCGACTCTATGTTATTGTATACTTTGCTTATGATTTAATCAATAGATCATATAGTAACGAATACACCGCTACACCCTGTATCAGGCAGTTATTGGTCCCAAGCGAGTCCACAGGTACCCGACAAAGGAAAATCGTCCACAGCTAGCGATGGACCAAGTACAGAAAGAGCTGGTTGATATGCGTGAAAGGATGTATCAGTTCATGACATTGATGACTGGTATGGCAAAAGGCCAGGAAAAGCTGAGGGAATTGGTTGAGCAACCGAGACCCGATCCGGAGGTGGAGATACCAAATGCTGAGGGAAACCCTGGTAACCCTGGGAACGTTGATAACCCTGTGAACACTGGTAATGCGGGTAACACAAATGCTGATGGAAACCCGGGTAATGTTGGCAACGCAAGGAATGTTGGAAATGGTATTGGCGGAAGGTACAATGTGAATCAAGGAATTCGGATTAACGGGCACCCCGTTACTGAAGATTATCAGTATGATCAATTTTCTTTGCACGACGAGGCCCTCGAGACCACTCGCCGTATGGATGAGCTTGCTGAGAAGCTCAAATCTTTGGAGTCTCAAAATTCCTTAGGCTTTGATGTCACAAATCTTGGTCTGGTTCAGGGAGTAAGGATTCCTCACAAGTTCAAACCCCCTACTTTTGAGAAATACAACGGGGCTTCTTGCCCACGCACTCATCTCCAATCTTATCTGGGAAGGTTGGGAGCTCACATGGAAGATGAAAAGCTGTGGATGTACTATTTTGAAGACAGTCTAACTGGAGCTTCTTATGAATGGTATTCTCATTTGTCTCGTACTACCATCAAGAGCTGGAAAGACTTGGCAGAGGCTTTTGTCAAGCAATATCAATACAACTTGGACATGGCTCCAAATCGGACCTTGTTGCAAGGTATGTCTCAGACTGCCAAGGAAACCTTTAGAGAGTATGCTCAGCGTTGGAGACAGATTGCTGCGTCCATCCAACCCCCTATGTCTGAAAGGGAGATGGCGGACATGTTCATGAACACTCTTCAAGGCAATTATATTGAGAGATTGGCTGCTTGCCCGTCAATCAGCTTTGCAGAGATAGTAATTGCTGGAGAAAGAATCGAGAGTCTGTTGAAGATGGGCCGAATTCAAGACAATAGTGCTTCCAACTCATTAGGTCCCAAGAGACCGTTTGCTGGTAACGGTCAGCAAAGAAAAGAAGGCGAGGCAAGCGTTGTGTATGCCGGCAGAGGCAGGGGTAGAGGACGCCCTAATTATTATCAAGATCAAGTGGCCGCAGCCACTATTCCAACACCTGTTCCTCAACCGCAATATCATCCGCAACAACAACCCAGGTACAACAATCAACAACAAGGAGGTAATCCGGGTCAGCAGAGACACTATCAACAACGTCCAAGGCAAACGGACCGGGTCATCGAGCCAATCCCAATGCCTTATTCAGTATTACTTCCCAAGCTGATTGACATGAATCTGGTTACGTTGAGAACTCTGGCCCCACCAATCGATCCCAATAATTTGCCTAGAGGTTATGATGTGAACGCCAGATGTGCTTTTCACTCCAACGCACCTGGCCATGTAGATAATTGCAAGGCTCTCCAGTTAAAGGTACAAGATTTGAGAGATGCCCAAGCTATCAATTTTGCTCCGGTGCCTAATGTTATCCAGAACTTGATGCCGGCTCACGGCGGGCAGAGGATTAATGCTGTTGATAATGGGGAAACTTTGAATTTGGTTTCTGATGTGACTAAAGTGAAGACTTCGCTATCGGTGGTTAAAGACCGACTTCTGAAAGGACAGATTTTCCCGGGCTGTGGGGAAGAATGCAGAAATTGTCAAGCTGCCGAAAACGGATGTGACAGTTTGAGAAAAGGTATTCAGTAATTGATAGATGAAGGTTGTCTTCAGTTCAATCAGGGCCGTCCAGTGAAGAATGATGTGTCGACGGTGACGTTTTATTTCACTCCTGAAGAAATATATGTTCCCGAGAGACTCGCTCCGACAACAATATATTTCCCAGAAAGTACAGAACCATCAACGGTGAACATCGAAAGCCCAACACCAGTTACAATTTACTCTGACAGCCCTCAACCGACTTTGGTTGGTCCAATCACCATCACGATACCAGGACCCGTTCCGTATAAGAAAGACAGTGCTATCCCGTGGCACTATGGGGCTGATATCTACTGCTAGGGGCAGAAAGTTAACGAAGAAGACATTGACATTGGTAGCTCCGATGTAGACAATGTTGGAGGGGTTGGTGGCTTCACTCGCAGTGGACGCCTATTTGCACCATCAACGTTGCGCATGAATACTGAAGCCGAGGCAGCTGCCAAGGCTAAAGGAAAACAGGTATCCACCGAAGAGGTTACTACTGAGGAAGATCCTCCTAAGACCGCATTCGAGAAGGAAGTGGATGAGTTTATGAGGATTATCAAGAAAAGTGACTACAAGGTAGTCGACCAGCTAAATCAGACACCCTCAAAGATCTCCATTCTCTCACTATTGCTGTGCTCTGAGGCGCACAGAGCAGCCTTGTTGAAAGTACTGAATATGGCCTATGTTCCACCGGAGACAACTGTTAACCAGCTGGAGTCGGTAGTTTCCAATGTAAACGCTAGCCGGGGGCTAGGTTTCACCGATAATGACCTGACATCTGAGGGCAGGAATCACAACAAAGCCTTGCATATCACAATGGAGTGCAAAGGGGTGATGCTTTCCCATGTTTTGGTTGATACAGGCTCTTCTCTGAATGTTCTTCCAAAGAAAGCCTTAACGAAGTTGGATTGCGATGACGCCACCCTGAGGCCAAGTAACTTAATTGTGAGGGCTTTTGATGGCTCTAAGAGAGTTGTCTTTGGCGAAGTTGAGTTGCCAGTTAAGATTGGACCGCAGGTGTTCAAGAGCACCTTTTATGTGATGGATATCCAGCCTGCCTACAGCTGTCTGCTAGGTCGGCCTTGGATTCATGTTGCCGGTGCTGTTACTTCTACCCTCCACCAGAAGCTCAAATATGAACTAGAAGGTCAGGTCATCACTGTCTGTGGTGAAGAGGATATTTTTGTTAGCCACCTGTCTACATTTAAGTATGTAGAGATGGACGGCGAGATGCACGAGATGCTGTGTCAGGGCTTCGAAGCCATAAACATCAATGAGGTCGTGCCCGAAGCTGTCTTTTCACCTGAGTTTGAGAAGGTCGGGACTTCTATCTCTTCATACAAGCAAGCTGTCGAAGTGGTTAAAGCTGGTAATGCCCAAGGCTGGGGCAAATTTGTGGAGCCAGTCATCAAAGAAGACAAGTTTGGATTGGGGTATGCTCCGGGATCTCAGAAGAATGAAACCGGTACTCTCTCCAGCGGGGGTTTGGTTTCTCCCCACATCGTCAATGCTGCAGATGAAGACAAGGCTGACAGCGACTGTGACTTAGATAGCTGGATTCGCCCGTGTGTCTCGGGAGAAAAGCTCGACAATTGGTCGTCTGAAAAAACCGTTCGGGTTACTCTACTGAAAGAGTGATTTTTATTGTTTTCCTTTATTACATGCATAATAAAGTCTTAAACTTTGCCCAAGGTGTAACGGTTCATTTGTAGGGCCATCCATTTAGTTACATTTCACAATTATTTTTATCATCAATAAAGGACGGCTTTTGCAAACAATTTTGTGTTCTCTTTCTTTCAGTTTTTTTTCTACTTTTACAAAAAAAATGGCAATGTTTCTTTTTTTCGTTTTTTCTTTCTTTCCAAAAAAAAATCTCTCATTCTAAGGTAAAGCATGATCCTCCATCATGCAGAGCGGACCACCCGGATCTCACTACTAACGACACTGCTATGGCCAAGTATGACTTCGACAATCCTATCTATTAAGCCGAAGAAGGGGTTGAGGAAGATTGTGAATTGCCTGAAGGGTTAGCCAGATTGTTGAAACAGGAGGACCGAGCTATTACACCTTATCAGGAGGTGATTGAGACCGTCAGCATCGGTACCGCAGACGACAAGAAAGAGATCAAGATCGGGGCAAGTCTACAGGCCGAGAGGAAAGACCGTTGATCATGTACTTGACTGTGTTAGAAAGGTCAATGGGTTGTGTGCTCGGTCAACATGACGAGTCAGGTCGAAAAGAGCATGCAATATACTACCTTAGCAAAAGTTTACCGACTGTGAACAAAGATACTCATTGCTCGAGAAAACTTGCCGCGCTTTGGCATGGGCTACTCGCCGGCTAAGACAATATATGTTGACTCACACGACTCTATTGATATCAAAAATGGATCCAGTCAAGTATATTTTTTGAAAATCCAGCACTTACCGGAAAGGTTACTAGGTGACAAATGATACTGACAGAGTACGACATCCAATACACTTCACAAAAAGCCATCAAGGGAAGTGTCTTGTCAGACTATATTACAGAGCAACCGATTGATGATTACCAACCTATGAGGTTTGACTTTCCTGATGAGGACATCATGTTTCTCAAATCGAAAGATTGAGAGGAACCACTCCCGGAGGAGGGGCCTGACCCTGAATCCAAATGGGTTATGATGTTTGATGGGGCGGTCCACGTCAATGGTCGTGGAGTTGGTGTAGTGTTGATCACACCGGAAGGGGGTTCATATGCCATTTGGTGTTAGAATAACTTTTCCCTGCACCAACAATGAAGCCGAATACGAAGCTTGTATCCTAAGACTTGAGGAAGCCGTCAATATACAGATTAAAACCCTGGATGTATACGGGGATTTAGCTTTGGTCATCAATCAAACCAACGGGAAATGGTATACACCTCAGCCTCATCTGGCTCCTTACAGAGACTACACGAGAAGATTGTTGACTTTCTTTTGAAGAAAACCAATTTGCTGATGCTTTGTTTACCTTGTCTTCGATGATTAAGGTGCTATGCTGGAACTACGTACCCAGAATTGACGTATCTCGGTCAGGACGAATGAAGAAAGCATTTGGTCAGAAAGTGCGCCCTCGGGGGTATCAAGTCGGTGAATTGGTACTCAAAAGATTTCTTCCTCCCAACACAGATCACAGGGGCAAATGGACACCGAACTATGAGGGTCCGTACGTGGTTAAAAGGATTTTCTATGGAGGAGCTTTGATGCTAACAACCATGGATGGCGAAGGATTCCCGTCCCCTATTAACTCAGACGCAGTTAAAAAAACAATACTTCGCATAAAATAGACCCGCTGGACGATAAAAAGAATAGTCCAGGCAAAAAAAGGGCATCCCGACGAACCAAAAAAAAGGAATAAAGAGGTTCGGGCAAAAATTAGGGATATAAAAATAAAAAATGTACACCCGGTGAGTCGAAAACCCGAAAAGGCGGCTCAGGAAAAAAAGGGTATCCCGGTGGATTGAAAACCCGAAAAGGGGGCGATCTAGGCAAAAGTTAGGGAATAAGCGAATGACTGTGATCTGAGTTCATCAGTGTTATATCACCGTTTCATTCAATTCGACAATCTTCGAAGGTTAAAGATCGACTAATCATCCACTTCAGAAAGCAAGATGAGCAGAGCGTCTTGAGGACATACGAGCCATAGCAGAGTCGAAACTCGGTGGGACCCCGTATCCCCATTGCCATTAGGATAGTTCTCTTTTTATAGCGATCACCTCTTTTCAGGGATCAACTTCCTGATACCCTCGCCTATTCCTGGCACAAATTTTCTCCCCAGTAAGAGTCGAATAATTCAGTTAAAGAGCCTCTTTATTTTTCATTTATCAGTTTGTTTGCAAAAATGTCCGAATTTTTGATAAAACATATTGCATATGAACATAATGGTGGCTTTTGCAGATGATTTGCATAGGAAAACATTTAAAATTGCTTTGAATGTGCTTAATCCCGGACGGTGAATTCAAACCGAGTAATTCCCCCGAGGCATACGTGTATTTTTGGTTGCAGGTCACAGGAACCGGATGCCAAGTCATGAATCCTCATCCCCAAGCGGTTGACAAAGTCTCTCCTCAGCAGAGCATGTTCCCCAGCAGAGTTGACAGTATCCAGACTATATATCCCTAGCGGAGTTGACAGTGTTAGACTGTATTTTCCTAGCAACAGCGGAGTGGTTGCATAACCAACAGATGAGAGGGTGGTGTTCCCAGTGTTCATCTCATTCCCCAGCAGATTATTTTTAACAGATTTGTTAATCCCCAGCTTGAGGGCGATTAGCAAGTTCATATCCCCAGCAAAGGTCGTTTCCTACGACATTTCCCCAGGAAGTGTTTTCCCCACAGACTCTCCTCACAGAGCCTCGCCGAACAAAGTTTCCATAGTTGATACTCCCCCCGCAAGGTCAACTTTTCAAGCAGCCAATTATTTTTTGGTGGCTCATTGGTCCCGGCAGACAGATCATTCCCCACAGAGCATTCAAGGATTGATACAGCGATCTGTTCCCTAGCGGAGTTTGCTTCCCCAAGCAGATTTCTTTTTACACCATGCATAACATTTGCATTTGCATGCATATCATATCAAGCATACACATAAGCTGATAAACAGGTTCTTCCAAGCAGACTGAAGAATTACTTTACAACCAAGGTCATGAGATCCAGCCAGAGAATCAAGCGTGAGTGATCCAGCCTGAGGGTCGTTTTGAAGATTCAGCCTGAGAATCGTTTTCCAGTGATCCAGCCTGAGGGTCATTTCGAAGATTCAGCCTGAGAATAGTTTTCCAGTGATCCAGCCCGAGGGTCATTTTGAAGATTCAGCCTGAGAATCGTTTTCCAGTGATCCAGCCTGAGGGTCATTTCGAAGATTCAGTATGAGAATCGTTTTCCAGTGATCCGGCCCAAGGTTCATTTTGAAGATTCAGCCTGAGAATCGTGTTCCAGTGATCCAACCTGAAGGTCAGTTCGAAGATTCAGCCTGAGAATCGTGTTCCAGTGTTCCAGCCTGAGGGTCATTTCGAAGATTCAGCCTGAGAATCGTGTTCCAGTAAGCCAGCCTAAGGCTCAATTTGAAGATTCCCCAGTGAAGTCGCCTACAAGCTTTATTTCCCCAGCAAGCCCAATTGAGGAGTCGTTACAACATGTTCTAGCCCGAAGAATATGTACGAAGCCCAAAAGTGGAATATTCTCGAAGCTGCATATCTAATATGAAGGTTGGGTGTAGATTCAGCCTGAGAGTCAACCAGCGCATGCCTTAGAAGCGGGATCCTAATGATGGGAATTTATCATCAAAACAATCCAGATCTAGCCAGAAGATCGAACTAGATTCAGCCAGAGAATCGAAACAAAGAAGATCTAGCCAGAAGATCGAAAATCGCAATAATTCAGATCTAGCCAGAAGGTCGAAGTAGATTCAGCCAGAGAATCAAAGGAAATAGATTCAGCCAGAGAATCGAAACGAAGGAGATCTAGCCAGAAGATCGAAGAAGATCTAGCCAGAAGATCAAAATCGTATCCAGCCCGAGGATCAAAATTAATATCCAACCAGAAGACTAAATTGAGTATAGGTTCAACCAGAGGATCGAAACTCCAGATTAAGCCAAAAGACTGATTCAGATCCAGTCAGAGGATCAGAAGAAAAATAAACAGCGCGGTGTATTTCCGCGTTTTTGTGGTGTTCTCGGAGCGCAAATTTTCGGTCTGTCTTTGGTATTCAATCACAGCTCACCTTGTTTGTCTGATAAGCTGTTCGCTTTCATCCTACTCGGGTTAGCTGATGATTGAATATGGGCAGCTGTAACACCCCAAAATTTGCCCTCCTCATTCATGCATTCATTTAGCATTTCATCATGTCAATCAATATTAGATCCAAGAAACTTTATTTAAAAAAATAAAAATAAAAACGAAAAAAATAAAAAAAACGAAAAAGAAAACGAATAAATAAATAAATAAATAAATAAATAAATAAAAATAATAATAAAAAAATAAATAAAATATAATAGAAAAAACTTGGACTTGGACCTCTCTCAAAAGCCCACTAAGCTACCAATATTAGGCTATAAATACTAGAGTTTCAGGGAAACAAATATGAAATCTATTCCTATTACCCTGAGGAAAAAGAGAGAGAAAGAAGACAGAACAAAGGGGGATTTTGGAAGAGAAGCAAAATACTCTGAGGTTTCCTTGAAACAAAACCCTTGACAAAACCTGGAGAGAAACCTAACAGAGAACTCAGAGCAACCCCCAGGCAGCTCTAAAAAATTCAATCTGACTCACATACTTTCATCTCACGCAAACCCTAACATTGCCTTGCAAACCCAGCCGTGCCATTTGATTTCAACCGGTCTCTCCCATCAGGTTTGCCTCATTCCCATGATTTTATGCTCTTAATTTGGATCATCTGAATGTATGAGGTATGATGGATGAATTTCATTATGTTTTTGCCCACAGGTTTAATTATGCATGAATGGGTGAAACCTATGCCTTGAATGTTTAATCACATGATTTCTGAAATGTATGCCACAGGGTTTGAGGTTTCTGAAACCATAGTGTTATCCATGAAAAAAATGCTTATCGTGTTTCACTAACCCTTTTGTTGAGTTTTTGTGAGGGCTCACAGACCCTACAAACCAACATAAGTCTTTTCAGCATGTTTTTTCCTCACTTACATGCTTTCTGAGAAACTTCCTAGAAGGTCACCCATCAAAATAACACTCCAAGTCAACCCTCATTAACTGTGGAGTTCTTATTTGTTAGGCTACCGAAAAGAAGACCCATCTTCTTTTCGGTAGCCTAACAAATAATAACTTCATAGTTAATAGGGTTTGACTTGGAGTAGTATTTGGATTGGTGGCCTTTTGGGAAGTTTTACAGAAAGCGTGTGAGTGAGGACAAAACATGCTGAAAAGATCCGTGTTGGTTTTTGGGGTCAGTCAGTAATCCTGAAAGTAGTATGAGACGTTACAAATGGTATCAGAGTCAGACCTCTGATCGCGACTTAGTATGTCTATAGGATTCGTGACTGCAAGTGCACAGTCGTATCGCGTGGTTTTAAAGATTATTGAACCCAAAGGACTAATAATCAAACTTACCGTTATCTAATGTTACTACGTAAATCTAAGGCCGATGATTTCTCTAGGGGTTGAGGGACAATGAGAAATAACTACTAACGAAAACTGAACTTTAATAGAAATATTTAATAGCGGGATATCGGTATGTAACAAATCAAACTTCGGGGATTCGATAAGTAGTTGGTGTAATCTTAAACGTCAAAATACTCTTCAGTAGAAATTATTTATTTAAAAGACTTTATCTCACACTCTCGTGTTGTTGACTCTGACTGTACTCTTAAACCAGAATGCTTTGCTCTCGCTGTCTCATTTGAATTAAAAGTAATTTTTGGAAATCAATAAATTCTAATTAATCCTAAAGCACTCTCACTGTATTTAGAATTAATGCCTAGTTTCAACTATCCGGTTAAAACCTCAAACTCTCATTTTATTGACCGTAACCCTTGTTTGCTTTTTACTCTCGTATAAAAACAGTTTTAGTTTTAGAACAAGAAACTATAACCAGAAAAATAGTTTATAAAAGTCAACACCAATTATTAACGAATCCCGTCATTTTGACGGTCTTTACATACCGATATCGAATGGTTTAGCCAGAGATGAATTCGAGAACAAACATGCTATTAAGATAACTAAACATAAGACAAAGCATAAGCAATTAAAATAACAATTAAAATAGAACTTGGAATATAGACCGAAAAACTGGAATTAATGCTAGTTCTTGAATTCAAATAATGCCGGCACGCTTGATAAATCAGGTACAGGATTACAATAAAAATAAATTGCTAAAACTAAAGTCGCAATAGTTCCCCAATGTAGAGAATCTATTACTTTACAAGTAAACACCTGCTTAAAATGCTAACAATAAAATTCTGGCTAAAAGAGACGGTCCATTCTCTGAAGACCGAAACCCTGATTTATACCCCCCAATCCTTGCCTTGAAAGTTGCCTTAAAGATCTCGTAGTTGGCGCGGTTGGTTGGCCGAGAAAAACGGAGCGTAGAGAAAAATAAGGAGGAAGTGGTTTTGGCGGGTGCCACAACCCTAGGTAGTGGGCGCCACACCGTGCTTGGTGGCGGGCGCCACACCTATGCTTGTGGTGGGTGCCACCCTTTTTATGTGGTGGTGGGCGCCACACTTGCTTGTGGTGAGCACCACCATTACTATTTTCTTCATTTTCTTCCCTTTTTCTTTCCTTTTTGCTCTTTTCCCGCTTTGCTCGCACATACACTTCTTATTTGATAAACACCTGAAATAAACACAAAATACGGCATAATGTTATGGAAAATAAGTAAAAAGCAATGCAAGTCAAGTCAAATATACAATACATTTTTCGCGTTATCAACCCCTGCTAGTACGATATCGTTCGGGGATAAACTTAGTAGAAGCTGGTGGGCATGTAACACCCGAGGCCGAAGAAGGCGAAGAGTGAAAGTAACACTTGAGGCCAAAGAGGGAAAGAGTGGTCTCTGAATTCACATCGAAATAAGAGGGATGCTAAGGTTGTGCAGGCATGTGTCTGCATGGTTGAAGGAAGGCTTATAAGATTAATTAGTATTACCTATACCAACAATATGCATCTTCTTTTCGGTACCCTAACAAATAAGAACTCCATAGTTAAGGAGGTTTGAATTGGAGTAGTATTTAGATGGGTGACCTTATAGGAAGTTTCTCGGAAAGCGTGTGAGTGAGGAAAAAACATGCTGAAAAGACCAGTGGTTTGTGGGGTCAGTCGATGATCACGAAAGCAGTCTAGGGTGTTACAACAATGCTGGTTGAAATTGCTATAGAAGATGAGGTATAATGTGATGAATAAAGTGGGTTGCTTATTCGGGAGGAGGACCTAAAGGTGCAACTTAGCCCTCTTTATGGAACAAGATTTATAACACCAAGAGCTACACTAATGCTCACCTTAGTTTTGCTGAACATTTCCCCAACGACTTTAAGGTCGTGCGAAAAATGGGGATTAAATATTTATAAAACATGGTGGAAAGCCATTTGTATTGGGGCTTGATATTAGAGTGTGTTCTCTTTAGAACCCATGATCAAGTGTACATGTGTACCAATGATCTGAAGGTCGACTTGAATAATATGTGGGAGGCTCTAGCTCAAGCGCAAGAGTCTTTTAAGACGATCACTGAAGAGTGTGTCGAGTCGCAACATTCTGAGGTGTAACTGAAGGCATGTCTAGATAAGGTGTAGAAAAACACCAAGGAATCAGACGAGAAGCTATATTAGACAGAGGCTAAGTTGAAGGAAGACCTCTTATTCCAGGAAAATATGGAAGGTGAGTTGTTAGAGTGTGAAGACGAGTTGGTCGAGACCTTTGAAAAATATTTTGAACGCACCAAAGAACATGTGGATTTCATGTATCCTAGGTTGTACGTGAGCTTACTTGACCTGTCAAAGGTGATCAAGGATGGACATGTGGTATACAAGGAAGGTGAAGCTCCTTCCTCTATAATGATTCATTCTTGTGGTATACAAGGAAGGTGAAGCTTCTTTTAAAAACACCCTTTCATGTGTATTATTAATGCATTTCTCTATGGTGCCTTTGTGAAGTTCCTTTTCTTTTGTTGTTTGTATGGTGTATACCTTGAACACCCTATTGGGAAAAAGCCACTTTTATAGAAGGGACATCTTGTACATTGTCTCTTAGGGGGGAAAAGATTCTTTAGTGAAGGTCTAACATAAAATTTCCTTTTTGGGTGGCAAGGGTCATGCAATGAAGACCAAACATAAAATTTCCTCTTTGGGCGGCAAGGATCCTTCAGTGTCCAACATAAAATTTCCTATTTAGGTGGCAAAGATCCTTCAGTGAATATCCAACATAAAATTTCCTCTATGGGTGAAAAGGATCCTTCAGTGAAAGTCTAGCATAAAATTTCCTCTTTGGGCGACAAGGGTCCTTGATCGAAGGTCCAATGTAAATTTTCCTTTTTGGGCGAAAATTATCCTTCAATGAAGGTCCACCATAAAATTGTCTCTCTGAGCAACAAGAATTCTATTATGAAGGTCCAACATAAAATTTCCTCTTTGGGCAAAAAGGATCCTTCAGTGAAGGCCCACCGTAAAATTGCCTCTTTGGGCCATAAGGATCCTTCAATGAAGGTATAGTGTGAAATTGCCAATTTGTGTGGAAATAATCCCTTAGTGAAGTTCCAATGTAAAACTTCCTCTATGGGTGACAAGGATCATTTAGTGAAGATCTAGCGTAATATTTCATCTTTGGGCAAAAAAGATCCTTCGACGAAGGTCTAGCCTAAAATTGCCTCTTTGGGAAGCAAAGTATCTACAGTGACGGTCCAGCGTAAATTTTCTTTTCGGGAAAAAAGGATCCTTCAGTGAAGGTCAAGCGTAAAATTGGATATAAAACTTGAAAGCATTAAATAGTTAAGAAGATATGAGGCCTCACAAAAATCCCTCACCTCTACAGGGAAAAATGTGTTACACCTTAAATTAGAAAAACAAGGGTGGATCTAAGGCCTCTTCTTAGTCATCAAAATCATAAAAACAATTAGTTAGCACAACATAATAAATCACTAGCTTAAATATTCCCAGATGTCGCTCGACGTTATTACTTGATGAACCCAAGTTCTTTATGACTAGGGAGACCAAACCTTCCTCTATCGTGATGAAGTGTTGATTGACAATGTGAAGCTCATGGGGCTCCGTTTGGATCTCTTATGCACCTTCATTAGGCATCTACCTCTCCTCCCGGGATTCTATTTCGGGGCTCAGGTCCATGTAGTTCACTCCTTGTATGCTAGATGAGGTAGCGTTGATTACAATCATTGTTTCCCTCCTTACTCACACGCTATCATGATAACATATTCGAGAGATTGCCTGGTCAAGTTTGGTTCGAAGGCTTAGCCCATTCAAAAGTCTTCATTTGGTTTGAGATCATCCAGTGGTTAAAATCTCACCTTGGTTGGTGGTTATCTTGTGTAAAAACTCTTTTAGATTCAAGCTTATCCCGATATTAAAAGCTTACTAAGGTTGGATATCACCGCCATACAAAATATCTTAGGTTCCTGAGTTCAACCCAGTGTTAAAAGCTCACCTAGGTTCAAGATCAGCCTGTGTAAAGTCTTGGTTTAAAGTTATAATACTAAATTCTCCAAGTTTCTTGTGGAAAGGAGACTAACTGCTCTGGTCCATCATTTGGAAGGAAGACTCATCACTTCTCTCTGTGTTTGCTGTTTGGTTGAAAGTTATCCATAAACTTCATTTTTCTTGTATAAGGGGGTTCAAGATTTCAACCTAATAAAAAATCTTAAGTTTATTGGATACTCTCAAGAACAAATCTTGGGTAGAGTTTTAGGTCTTTTTCTTTTGATTGAACCTTTATAACTTCTAGTGTTTTCTCCCTTCCCTTAACTTTTTCTTTCCATAATTTACTTTATGAATTTTATTTTCCGCTACTTACTTTCAAAACTTTTCTAAAATGTTTTTAAACTCTGAAATTAATTCTAATTTTTTTTAAATCAATTTTTTTTTGAAACACACAATTCACCCCCCTCTTGTGTGTGAAGTCACATGTTCAACAAGGGTGACAGGACGGAACCCAAGAGGTTGAAGGTGGGCCTGCATATGGTCATATTATACAAGGAAAAGGCATCAATCGCAAGGTGTCTGACTTTGATCATCTTTTTATTTTCATTTACTCCAAACACCGTCTTAAGGGTGATGTAGCCCTTCACACGTGCATGCTCTCCTGAGAAGCTGACTATTGGACTCTGGAACACCCGCATGTTATATGGACTAAACTCAAACCTTTTGAATATGTCCCAATAGAGAATATTTGCAACCCCCTGATAAATCAACACTCTCTTGATCTCCTATTCATTACATCATACAATTATGACTATGTGATTATTGTCATGGAGATGGATCCTGGTGACGTCCTTACTGGAGAAGGCGATCTCGTGCTCTAGAGTGTTTTTGCCCGCACTTTGGAGCTAGTGAACAAATATTCTATGGTCATGAATTATTGGGAATACCTTCTTCAAAAGGAGTTGGATTCGTAATCCTTGGTGAACCCTTAAGTTATGGTATAGAGAGTATGAAGAACTAACCAATCTTCCTTTATTCCCCTATGCTCCTTGCTCTTTTTGGATCTAGGGCTTCCTGGTGGATCTCCCTCTTGAGGTTTTGATCCACCTCCTAACTGGTGGGGACAACCTCACACATACTTCTTTAGATGACCATCTTGAATGAGTTGCTTGATCTCTTTCTTTAGCTGGTATAAATCCTTTGTATGGTAACCTTTCACCTTATTATACTAGAACATGTTAGATTTAATAATAACTTTGTCATTTTGAGTTCACTCTCTTATCGGATTAAAAATGATTAAGTGGAAGTACATCCCTTTTATCCTCGAGTGTTCGGACATAAGTCATACGACTTGTTTGTTCGAACACTTGTCTTCCTTTAAGAGAATGCAACTCAACTCAATTTGACTCTTTTCTTATTATAAATAAAAATTGGATGAAAAAAGAATTAATTGGATGTACATCCCTTTTATCCTCGAGTGTTCAAACACAAGTCGTTCCACTTGTTTGTTCTAACACTATTCTTCCTCCTAAAAATAATCACAACCAATGAAACAATGTTTTTCCGCTTTTACGTGATCAAACCTTTTTTCTTTAAAATCAACCAACACACAAAAGTTTCTATCAAAAACTACATAGTTTTGAATTCTCCATTGCATCGAGATATATATAGGAGAAAGAGTTAAATATTGTCAAGCACAATAATAATAAAAAAATATTTTTTCTCATTCCTTGTAAATATGCTATATTTCTTATTATGTAATTAGGAGTAAATCGATATAATAAGATTAACAACATCCTTTTTCAAAATTAACTAGGGGTAACCATTTTATTAAACAAATGTCGTAGGGTGCTAATATCTTCCATACGCACAGTTGACTACCGAATCTAAATTTGGTTGCGATAACCATCTTTTTGTTCTTTAACGGTTTTATCAATGTTTCCCCTATAATTTTTTTTTGATGGCTACTTCATTATTTTTCCAGTAACTCTCGAGTTTTTAGGCTGCAACAGTGATCAGATCTAAATTCTAATGGCCATGATGAAAGATGAGACACAAATGACGGCCAATAAGAATCCTTGGATTTAGAAAATGAAGTATAGTTATAATGTGACTCTAAACGCGCATCAAACTAGAAACCCTATGGGATCTCAAACTTTATCGTATGCTCTAACTATTAGAAATACTACATTTCCTAAAAATAAAATTTACCTTGATGAACTAACCAATAAGATACAATCACTTCCATAGACGCCTTAATTTAAATTTAATTTTTTAATTAAAAAATATATCACTCATATTCCCTCGGTTCTGACATCAAACCGAGAGGAAATGTGGCTTAAGAACCATGCTTTGGATCCTAACTCCTATAGTTTTTACTTTTATTTTTTTTATAATGTATATATTTTACTTTCATAATATGCTTTTCTCTTCTTTTTTTTATTTTAATTTTAAATCATCTATTTTTATTTAAATTGACACCTTTTTTTATTGTTTCTATTTCCTTAGTAGGATTCACCACTAGAAAAACATTTATTAGCATCGGCCGTCTGAAGACGCTAAAGGTGAAAAAACGGACAGTAATATGAGGTTAACGTAGGATTAGCGTTGGCGTCAGACCTTGGATAAAACGTGCGAAGCTACTGGGTAGTGTCGACTACAGAGACGTCAAGGCTAACTAGCCTTGGTTTAACCAAGACTAAGAGGACACTAAAAGGTCTCACACAACATTTTTCAAAAACATGTAAAGTCAATAATTATGTTTAGCGTTGCTCAAGCCGACTCTAGAGTCAACAAATAAAAGTCAACAATTTCTTGTAGCGTCGGTTGGCCAGTATTATAGTCAACTTATAAAACTCAAAAAATATGTTTAGCTTCGCTAGGCCGACCCTAAAGTCAACATAAAAAAGCCAACAATTCTGTTTAGCTTTGCTTAGTCCGACTCTAAAGTCAACAAAAAAAGTCAAAAAATCCTCTTAGTGTCGGTTGATCGACGCTAAAGTCAAAGTCAATAAATATGTTTAGCATCGGTATGCCGAATCTATAGTCAATATAGAAAAAGTCAACAATCACGCTTAGCATCGGCTACGACGACTCTATAGTCAATCAAGAAAAGTCAATGAAACTTTTTAGCATTGGCCCAACCGACTCTATAGTCAATCGAGGAAAGTTAATGAAACCTCTTAGCATCGGTCAAGTAGACTCTAAAGTCAAAGTCAATCAAGAAAAGTCAACAACTTTGAATTGATATTGCCTGTGGGTGCTGTAGCGGTAAATTCATGATCATCAAACTATGGATAAGCTGGAGATCAAATAACAAGAGTCGTCACCGCGCTTTTATTGTTTCCAAGGGAAAAGGGAAAAAGTACGAACAAATCCCAAAAGTAAGAAGTTTTCAAATCAAAACTAATAAAATGTCAGAGATTACAGGTAAGGGGGTTGGTTACACAGAGGTAAGGTGTTAGCACCCAAAGTGTCCTACGTACTCCTAGGGAGCCCTTTTTGTATGCATATGTATTTGATACAAAATGATGTTTACAAACAAAAAGAATGGGGGGATGAGAAAATAATTTATTAATTATATTTTTGTGTTTGGCAAGACCTTCGGTCTTGTGCCTACGTACCAATATAAAAATGAGGGATCAAAACCTCGTAGTTCGTGATACAAATTTCAAAGTGGATGCATTGTTTTTTAACAAAAATTAAGTTTGAAAGGCACAAAGACCTGGAAAATGGTTTGAATGAGTTAATTATTTTTTTCTTTTTGAAATTCTAGGTCAAGTATAGTTAAGTTTATTTACAGGTTTGATTTAAGAAAAGAAGTTTGAAAATTCAATGGCATAAGGCCAAAGTTTCTACCTTTTTTCAAAGTGGTCAAAGTTTGGAACGAAATAAGTTCAATCAAAGAAGATTTTAAAAAAGGAGGGAGAGATTTTGAAATTAAATAAACGGGGAGAAGATGAAAAGACTAATCCTATGCACAAAATTAAAAGTCAAGAGTTGAAAAGATCTGACCAAATGGGTTGCAATCCAATAAACAAGAATGTCAATAGAAACCCAGAATTCCCTTGGACTTTTTAGAATCAATCAACATACAAATGCATAATTATATTATCTTGAAGAGCAAGGCATCAAATAAAGATATCCTCCTCCAAGCTTTAGCCATTCCATGATCTTCTTCAAACTTGGCCCATGTAGCAGATGAATTCTACAAGTCAAAGGTTCAAAATAACAGCTACACAAGGATCATGTTGCAGATGAACTCAGAGGGATCTTGAATGATGTATCAGATGAAGTTTCAAATTGCAAGCACTTGGTTTCTCAATAAGTTGGCATTGGCCAAGTCCTTTAGCATAGGAATGTTGCCTAAGTTCTAAGTCCATTTGTCCAAGATCAAGCCAACAGTCCACACAAAAGTTTTTTAGGTTTTTTTTTGTTATTATGTACATTAATGGTCAAAGACCACACAAACAAGCAAAGTATATACAAACAAGAAATATCACACATTATGGTCCAAGTGGACAAAGTGAAAATTGCATTAACATAAACAATTAGAATGATATGAATAATGGCGAATGAATAAAGGCAAGAATTAAATGACATTAAAGTAAATGGCTTGAAATTAAAAGTTAATTGTTAATGAGTTAGAAGTTAGTATTTTTTGCTTTTGCTTTTCATTTTAAGACATTCTTTGGAGAACACTCAACCCACTTATAACAAGTATGGATCCTTGAACCAAGACATCTTCCAAAGGAAGGAAAAAAGGTCAAGTTTCCACACAATACCATGAAAGAGGGGATACTTACAATCTCACTAACTAGAATGCTATGCCTTTTATGTCACAAAATTTAGCGCTATGTTAAGCAATCGTAATTGGACTTATGTAGAAGTCACAACTATTTGAGGCCGAACAATAGAATTTTGGTGTTAATGCATGTTAGAGACATAGTATAATGGACTATGCTCATGAAACATATCACACACAAAAAGAATATGCAAAAGAGGTGGCCTAATCTCATCCATACTCGTGTTAATTTTTCAATCAACTAGCTTTAGGACTTTGAGATATCATAGGTCAAATGAGATGAATGCATAAAGAAGGGGAATGAGATGAAGAGGGAGGGAAATAGATGAAATGAGGACTTTTATCAAATTAATATCATCCATTCATTTTGGGAGATGGAATGTACAATCCATCAATCCCCTAAATCCAATGATATTAACTTGACAAAGTCAAATCAACCTTGACCAAGGCCTAACAACAAGAGTCAAACTCAAACAAGTCATCACAATTGGTAAACAAAATTATTTGGCATTTATTCAAATTAAAAATACTAAAATAATACATTTAAATTAAATATGGTTTATCAAATTCCTAAAACCTCATCAAAACACCAAATAAATGGCCATGAGATTTATCATAGGTCAAACAAGGTCAAAGGACCTTGGAGAAAATTTTTCAGATTTTTTAAAGACTTAAAAGTATTTTTAAACAATTAAAAACAAATGCAAAATCAATTAAATCATGAAAAATATTAATAATGATCCAAAAAATAATTTTAATTCAGAATATGAAAGAGGAAATTATTTGAATTTTTTGGGTGAAACTCTCATATTTTTTGGAACAATATTAAAATTAATATGAATTAATGAAAATAAAGCAATTAAAATGAAATTCAAATAAATCAGAAAAAACGTGGACCACTTGATCTCCCTCATTAATTCAGGTGGCAGATCAAGTGGCCACCAACGCGTGTTCCATGGTGGATTGCAGTCAACACGACATATGCTTGGTATTTAAAAGCAACACACGAGATTAAAACAATTTGAAAAGGATCAATGGCTCTGAACTGTGCCAACACATCACCGGCATCCAAAGGCCGGTCATCTTCTCCGGTGACCCTGGCCGGACTGGTTCACTCGTCACCATCAAAAAAATGAAAAAGGAGGACATGATCTGAAAGAAAAAATGGCGTGGAGCACGAATCTGACCTCAATTTTAACTAACTCCACACATATAGAAAGATATGAGGAGTTGAATTTTGAGGTGTGTCAACCGAGTTGCTTCGGTTTGACCTATAAGCAACTCAATCTTCTTGCCTACATTGGTAGGACTTCAGACAACCGAGGATCCAAGAGAATTGAGTGGAATTAAGAGAGAATCGAATAGATGAAATTTTCTGGAAAATACCTTCAATGTAGGTCTGGATTCAACTGTTCTTGCTTTGCCTTGTGCTCTATCTTCCTCAGTATGCTTCCAGAAGTGGATTAGAATGCACAAAAGGTCTTGGATCCCTGGAGTTTTAAATCTCAAAACAGTGAGAATTCAACTCAATTTCCAATGGAAATTCTCAGGATCATCCTCTCAAATGGAAGGGTTAGGGGTTTAGGATCAAAGCTGGCGCGAACGTGTGTTGAATTCTGAGTATATGGAGCTCTATTTATAGCTGGATCATGTGATATTTGCACCTTCCAAATGACTTTCTAAAATTGGCAATGAGTGATGCATGGGTGCACGGGCGTGTACAGGCCCATGAGATCATTCTGTTTGATCCACAATTGAGTGTAAAAGAGTCTGAAATCAACTTGGAATGCAAGGCAATTGTACACAACTGTTTGTAGTTTGATCTTTACCAAATGATAATGCAATGTTCATGCCATGCGCAACCCTAACAATTCTTATCCAAAATGGATGAAATTGGACTTTTTGGAAAGGTTAGATCAAGAGGAACAACTTTCATGTTAAACAATTTTCTATTTGAAACTTGGAACATGACGAATTTTGAGGTGGAGGTTTGGAAATTTCAACATGTTGAAATTTTTTCCAAGTGCCAAGCCATATGTCTCAATATTCCACCTTGCTTAACGTTTTATGTGAGCTTTAAATGAGAAACGTGTCTTTATCAAAGTTGTAGATATTTAAAATACCTTCAAAATGGTCACCAATTTGATGTCATTTGGATTTATAATGATAGAGTTATGCATTTTTGAAGTTTGGAAAAATCACTTGTTCAATGGTATAGGTCAAAAGTGACCTATAATGTAACCTCATATCACATGCTCATAAAAGTTGAATTAGCTCTCACTCTAAACATCAAAGTTTAAGTAGACATATTGAGTTTGATTTTTAAACTTGGAAATCTTTCATCTCATAAAAATTGAGCAAGTTATGGCCTTGGGAAGTTGACTTTCAAATTAGGGTTTAGACAAAATGACCTATAATGTTTCACACATAGAAAATGATTTTCCAAGCAAAACTAGCTCTAGGTCTCAACATGAAAGTTGTTTGGAATGTCATTTAGAGTAACTTTGACCTTGGAATAATTTCCATATGGTGAAAATTGTAGGATATAGGGTCTAGGGAGACCCAGTTTTGATAAGATGAATTCATCTGGCCAACCACCATCAACCAACTTACTAACCTTCAATTCTCTTGACTTTTTTTGGCTCATGGTAGATCATATATGCATAAGATGATGAATTTTGAAGCATCCCTTGAGAGATTTGATCAATTGGTGAGATAGCTTGTTGGAGAAGTTACTTAAGATACCTAGTCAAATCAGGGTTTCCAAGACAAATCACCTCTAAACTTTTGAAGAAAACTTGATCAACATAACATGTAGGGACCAATGGAACTCATATATGATGCTCATAACCATTCTTGGATCAATTCATGGTTGTTCTCTTTGTCATGAGGGTCTTAAACCCTAGGTATGAACTTGATAAATCAATGGAGATCATGCCCCACCTACAAAAGAGTTAGGCAAATGCAAATACATATTTTTGGTATTTTGGTTAGTAAAATGATAATATAAAAGTATGATACAATCACAAATTGCTTGGTGATCTCTCCCAAACAAACCCAATGAAGGAGGGGTAAGGAGGATGCCAAGGTATGATCCCAATGCTAATGCTTATGATGAAATTGCATGAGGGATCTTAGGGTCAAAATTGGGGTCTTACAGGTGCATATCAGTGACACACACTAATCGTTATCCCATAATAACAGTCCATTTAAACACTCAAAATTCATCATATACCATAATAAAGGAAAAAGTTATAACTTCAAGAATTGATACATGTACTACTTGTTCAATTAGGTGTGAGTGATTTTATTATTTTTCAAATGCAACGAAAGATAACGTTTAAAACATATCCATATCACAACATTAGCAATGCTTTGACAGGAAACCGAAAATTACAACATTCTAGTCACTAAAACACATGGACAAGACCACACCAACACTGATACAAGACAATAACACCAATAAACTAAAAGAACATAAACAATAATACAAAGTAATAATTAAGTACCAAAAGATATTGCATGAGCAAAAACAACTCCAAATTCAACAATAAATTGCACCTAAACAACACCTAAATCAACATGCAAAAATACAGCAAATTTCGCCAAAGTCTGTCTAGGCAAACCAAACTTTCTGAGCATTGATCAAAATGCTGAAAAACTGATTGGAATTGCACACCAAACTGCCAGAAAAGCTAGAGAAATAAGCCATTGATCAAAACACTCAAAATCTTTCTTCAACTCAATCAGAAACTGACTCTCCACGAGACTTCTACCAACTCAACCAACCACTTTCAAACCCAACAATCTACATTGTAAGCAAACACCTGTCCAACTCCAACACATAACCAAACTAGACAATTCACCAAACTGATTAAGTATATCACTTCAATAAAAAGTTCTTGGTAAAGAAAACATTTTGTTTCTGGCTTCAACTAATTTTTTCAGTAAAAAGTTCAGAAACTGTTAAGACAAAAAACAAGTTTAGAAATTGTTAAAAGTTTATCAATTAGTTGAGACATCATCTGGAACTAAAACTCATTTGATAGGAACTGATTTTACTGATCACAAAAGTGAAGACTTCAATCCTAAAATAGAAACTTATAAGTAATTGTTGTGGCTGTGATAAAAGCCAATACATAAGCACTATGCACTTCAAAGTTATGTAAGTTTCAGATCACATACCACCACACTGTTAAACAACAATATGCATAGAATTCAATTTCAGAAACGAAACGAGTAATCACAATACATAAATTGAAAAACTAGAATTCATGAGAGGTCGATTAAGTCTTACCGATATGCTTTGTCTACTTTCTCCTGAGCATCCATGTAGCTTGGTACAAACACAACCTAAAGCAAGGTTTGAACAAGTTTTGGATCGTTAGATGGTAAAAAAAAGGAATATTTGCATAGCAAAATTCTTACCATCAATTCATGAATCTTGTTTCATAGAACCCATAACATAATTCAAAATTTGATTTATACATAAAAAGTAGTAGTATGTTCACATAGCAGAATGTTTACCATTAGTTCAATTCAGATGTAGTAGCATATAACATTTTAATTAGCACATAACATAATGTATAATGTCATACTTACCATATTAGAATGTATAGTAGCATATTTACATAATAGAATGTATAGTAGCATATATTACCATATCATAATGTACACTAGTTATCTCACATCAGTTCAGTTCAAACATAGTGTAGTACCCCAAAATTTGCCCTCCATTTTTTTCTATCTCCATCCAACTTAGGAATCAGTTGCATACGTTAATAATTCATGCATAAGCATCATTCATTCCATTAAGGGATCATTATAGATTTCAAATGCCTGGCTTGTGGAGTTGGGGTTGGCTTGTGTGCAAACTTGACAGGTAGGGCTTGGATCTGCACCAAAGCTTAGGGATCTTCAAAACCCTAATTTCTCGATGATGGAGACATAGGTTCAACAGGGGAATCTTCAGGTAGTCCTCAAGGCATGCTAACCCTAATGCTTAAATACATGGCCATGAAGCTTTGGATTGGTTTGTGAAGCATCTTGATTGATTCAAAGATCTTGGCATGTCCCAGATAATCCCAATCAAGGAGGATTTGGTCTAAAGATAGCTTGTAACTTGACTTTTCATCTAGATAGTCTTCAAAACCCTAATTCTACCTAATTCATCACCCATTGTACGCTTGACACTCTTGCATGGTCATTGTCCCTCATAAACCCTTATATTGTGTCTATTCGTGTTGATTTAGGACATTGATCCTAGCCCAAGTCTTTGGTCCTATGGATGTCCATCCTTTGCTTATATCCCGTGGCACTTAATTTGCATATTTCAAATGCCTACCCTTTGAGTTGATTGGGGTTATCTGGTGGAATCCATCCATATCCATCCCATGACATCTTCAATGCTTAGTGTTTGGATCATGCTCACCATTGTCTAGGCAAATCAATTTGATTCATGCTACTAGTTTATTCAAGTCATTCATGTTCATCAAAGGTCATATTCTTGGTCCACTTCAATCATGTCCATTCAAGATCAAGTCAAAGCCCATTTACAAGGCAATACATACAAATTTCAAATGCCAAATTCAATTCATTCCATCCATAAACACCAATTTCCATTCAAATAACCATCTATAGTCCATTGCAATGCTTATTACATCTAAAAAAGAACAAAAATTACATGTTGACCAAATGTTGACTTTGGTCAATAGTTGACTTTTTGGTCAACTTTGACCAAAGTCAATCCAAACCCTTTTCATCCTAAAACCCTAAGTCCTAGTCCTAATGTCAAATTTTGATCCTTGACCTTGGAATCTTTGTCATTTGTCATAAATGTTTCAAACTCCATTCTTGGTCACCATGTTGTAAGCCTTTGTTCAACCATCTTCTAGATGCATTAATCCATGCTGAACCTAGCTGCATTGCCATTACCAAGTCAGGACTAAAGTATGAATTTTGACCATGCTACATGAAGATTATCATGGTCATTGTTGTAATGGAAATGAACATACCTTAAGCCAATTGAACCATGGTGCACATGCTGTTATGCTGCCAACCAGAATGCTTGCTAAACCACAGCCAGACCTGCTGGATACCTTTGCATATCATTGATCTAAATCAGGTGCAAGCAGTGACCTCGTGTAGCACATACTTCACAAGTTATGCCATTGAGCAAACCTGCACCCTTGCCATCATCAGGAATGCAGCCTGAGTCAGATCACAAACCTTTGCAACAATCGAGTCAGGACATGCTGCAAAGCCAAGGTAACTCCATACATCATATAACCAAGTTGCAATGAAGCCATAAATTATGCTACAAACTAGGAGCTTACACCATACACAGTTCAATCCATAAATCATCCAAACATAGCTAACTTGGCAAGACCTATGCATAATTACCTTGGCTTTAAGTATGTCATGGCATGAATACTCTACTCCTAAGACCTGGCCTTTGCAACAACATACTATTTAAGACCTATTTTACCCTGCTCACATCAATGACAGCCAAACCATCAAGCATGTCATTTAACCTGCAACAAACTCCTTATGGAAGACACATTGGCATAACACCTACAGACACATTCCAACAGAGATCCAAGCCTTTGTTAGAAGCCATTAGAGTCACTACCTTCAATTCTGCATAACTGGGTACATGACAGCAGTGCACCATAAATCAACATATTGTTGTGCAAAAATCCATTTGATTAAGCTAACAATGTTCAAGGGCTTGCTAAAGGGTTAACCTGCACCAAATGGCCAGGGCAATAATGTCCCTTTGAACCAAGCTAAAAGTCCTGCTGCAACATACCAAATCATATGGCAAACTTCAGGTAAGCCTTATGGAAACCAAAACTTATCTTCATTTGCAGAAGCACATCATCCTGCAAAAGTCTTGGCGACAAACCACAACCTGTACAACAACTTAACATGGAATCAACAAACTAAAGGTCCAAATACTTTTGGCGTCAAACCAAGGCTACACAAACTACTACTGCTATATCACAGCCTTTGACAGACCACATTGCACAAATGATTGCTCAACTGTGTTCACCATAAACCTTTGCCCAAGCCAAATGCAACACAAAAGCCTATAGTTCTCACCATACATTGAAACATGAACCAAGTTGAGAGCTCTGATGCAGCATAACAAATCATAAGGAGAACTACACGATAAGCCTTGATGGAAACCAAATCACTTACAACCATAAGCATCAACCTTACTCTGCTTGAAGAAAACATTTGTTTGCAAGCTACCTGCAGTGAGCTCATTGATCCATCAGTCATGGCCAAACTTCTGCAAGTCATCAAATACAAGCATCAAATTATCACTTTGGTTTACATAAGCCATTCAGAATAAGAGACTAATTCTGGTCCATTCTTCAGCTAGATAATCCTTTTAACTAATATGCATAACATAACTAACCCTAGTGTAGCGGGAAATTCATGATCATAAAGCTATTGACAAGCTAGAGATCAATTAACAAGAGTCGGCACCGCGCTTTTATTGTTTCCAAGGGAAAAGGGAAAAAGTACGAACAAAACCCAAAAAGTAAGAAGTTTTCAAATAAAAACTAATAAAAGTCAGAGATCATAGATAAGGGGGTTGGTTACACAGAGGGAAGGTGTTAGCACCCAAAGTGTCCTAGGTACTCCCAGGGAGCCCTTTTTGTGTGCATATGTATTTTGTACAAAGTGATGTTTACAAACAAATAGAATGGGGGGATGAGAAAAGAATTCATTAATTATATTTGTGTTTGGCAAGACCTTCAGTCTTGTGCCTACGTACCAACATAAAAATGAGGGATCAAAACCTCGTAGTTCATGCTATAAATTTCAAAATAAGTGTGTTGGTTTTAATAAAATTTAAGTTTGAAAGGCACAAAGGCCTAAAGATGGTTTGAATGAGTTAGTTCTTTTTGGCTTTTTTGAAAGTTTTAAGTCAATTATAGTTAAGTTTATTTACAAGTTTGATTTATAAAAGGAGTTTGAAAATGCAATGGCATAAGGCCAACGTTTCTATCTTTTGCAAAAGTGGTCAAAGTTTAGAACAAAAGTAGTTCACACAAATAAGGTTTTGAAAAATGGAGGGAGAGATTTTGAAATTAAAGAACTGGGGAGAAGATGAAGAGACTATCCTATGCACAAAAATTTAAAAGTTTAGAGTTGAAAAGATCTGACCAAATGGGTAGCAATCCAATAGACAAGTATGTCAATAGAAACCCAGAATTCCCTTGGACTCTTAGAATCAAACAACACACAAATGTACAATTATATCAATCTTGAAGAGCAAAGGCATCAAATAAAGATGGCCTCATCCAAGCTTATCCACTTCACGATCTTCTTCAAAATAGCCCATGTAGCAGATGAATTCCACAAGTCACAGGTTCAACATAACAGCCTAACAATGATTAATGTTGCAAATGAACTGGAGAGATCTTGAATGATGTATCAGATGAATTCAAATTTGCAAGTACTTGGTTCTTTAACAAGTTGGCATTGGCCAAGTCCATTAGCAAAGGAATGTTGCCTAAGTTCTAAGTCCAATTGGGCAAGATCAAACCAACAGTCCACACAAAAGTTTTTTTAGGGTTTTTGTTATTATCATGTACATTAATACTCAAAGACCAAACAAACAAGCAAATTATACACAAACAAAATATATCACACAATATGGTCCAAATGGACAAAGTGAAAATTACATTAACATCAACAATTAGAATGATAGGTATAATGACAAATGATAATAGAGTGCTAAAAGTAAATTGCATGAAAGTAAAAAAACTTGAAATTAAAAGTTAATGGTTAGTAAGTTAGAGGTTAGTTTCGTTTTGCTTTTGATTTCAATACATTCTTTGGAGAACACTCAACCCACTTGCCACAAGCATGGATCCTTGAACCAAAACATCTTCTAAATGAAGGAAAGAAGGCAAATTTTCCACACAATACCATGGAAGAGGGGAGACTTACAATCTCACTAACTAGAATGCTTATGCCTTTTACGTCACAAATTTAGCGCTATGTTAAGCAATCGTAATTGGACTTATGTAGAAGTCACAACTATTTGAGGCCGGGCAATATACTTTTGGTGTTAATGCATGTTGGAGACATAGTATTATGAACTATGCTCATTAAACATACCACACACAAAAATATGCAAAAGGTGTGGCCTAATCTCATCCATACTCATGTTAATCTTTCAATCAACTAGCATTAGGACTTTGAGATGTCATTGGCCAAATGGAAGTGAATGAATGAAGAAGAGGAATAAGATGAAAGGGGAGGGGATGAATGAGATCACAAATTGGTCAAAGGAGGACTTTTACCAAATTAATATCATTAATTCATTTTGGGAGATGGAATGTACATTCCATCAATCCCCTAAATCCAATGATATTAACTTGACAAAGTCAAATCAACCTTGACCAAGGCCCAACAACAAATAAGAAACTAAAACAAGTCAATACAAATGGTCCATACAATTTAAATGGCATTTATTCAATTAAAAATAATAAAATAATGCATTAAACTCAAATATGTTTTGTCCAATTCCTAAAATCTCATCAAAACACCAAAGAAATGGCCGTGAAATTTATCATAGGTCAAACAAGGTCAAAGGACATTGGAGAAAAAATTTCATAATTTTTGGACACTTAAAATTATTTTTTAAACAATTAAAAACAAATGAAAAATCAATTAATTCATGAAAAATATTAATAATGATCCAAAAACTAATTTTAATTCAGAATGTGAAAGAGAAAAATATTTGAATTTTTTTTGGTGAAAGTCCCATATTTTTTGAATAATTATTGAATTTAATATGAATTATTGAAGAAAATGCAATAAAAATAAAATTCAGAAAATGCTAAATTACGTGGACCATCAGATCTCCCTCATTAATTGAGGTGGCATATCTGATGATCCAAAACGCGCGTTCCACGTGTGTCCAAGTCAATTGCATTGTACCATTGGTAATTACAAGGGACGGTTAAGATTAAAACATGAAACATGGATCATGTGGTTTAGACACAAGACACATCATCACCAGAGCCATAACTCCGGTCGTCTTCTCCGGCGAGCTTCACCAGACTGGTCAACATGAACCATCACCAAAGTAAATAACAGGGACATGATCTTGAAGATAAAATGGCACTAAGCTCGAATCTGACCTCCAATTCCTCCAATTCCAAATATATTAAGAGATATGTGGAATTGAAAAATGAGGTACATGATATGAGTTGCTTCGATTTGACTTCAAAGCAACTCAATCTTCTTGCCCACATTGGTAGGACTTCAGACAACAAAAGAATCAATGTAATTGAGCAACAATCTAAGAGAATCGAAGAGTTTAAAATTTCTGCAAATTACCTTCAATGGAGGTCTGAACACGATGGATCTTGATCTGATTTGTGCTTGGCTTCACTTCAACTGCTTGCAGGAAGGGAATGGAATAGTTTAAAAGCAATGGACTCCTAGAGAATTGAATTCCAAAACAGTGGAGATTGAAGCTCAAAGTCAAATGAATTTATCAGGGTTATCCTATGAGAGTGAAGGGTTTTCAGTGGGGATTCAAAGTTGACGCAATGTGTGTGTTAACTCTGAGCAAATGCAACTGTATTTATAGGTGAATCAAGTGATATTTGCACACTCACTTCCACCTTCCAAATTTGGCAAATGATGATGCCATGCTGGATGGGCGCGCATAAGCCCATGAAATGATGGTTTGAAGGTCCAAAATGAATATCAAATGCTTTGAAGATTGATTGGATTACAAGGCACATGTGCATTGTTGCTTGAAGTTTGATCCATGCCAAATGATATTAGCCTGTTTAAGCCATGCGCATCCTATGCATTTCTCATCCAAAATGAATGATTTTGAGCTCTTTGGAAAGGTGAGATCAAGAGGAACAAGTTTGATTTTCATTTGGAGCTTGGAACTTGGAGAAATTTGAGGTGGAAGTTTGGAAAAATTTGACATATAATTTTTTTTCTAAGTGTCAAGCCATATGTATCAATATTCCACCTTGCTTAACTTTTTCTATGAGCTTCAAATGAAAAAAGTGTCTTCATCAAATTTGTATCTGTCTCAAAGACCTTTAAAAAGGTAACCAATTTAATGTCATTTGGATTTAAAATGATAGAGTTATGCATTTTTGAAGTTTGGAAAAATCACTTGATCAATGGTATAGGTCAAAAGTGACCTATAATGTAGCCTCACATCACATGCTCAAAAAAGCCGAATCAGCTCCCACTCCAAACATCAAAGTTGAAGTAGAGACATTGAATTTGATTGTGCAACTTGGAAATCGTTCATCTCATAAAAATTGAGCAAGTTATGGCCTTGGGAAGTTGACTTTCAAATTAGGGTTTATACAAAATGACCTATAATGTTTCAACATAGAAAATGATTTTCCAAGAAAAAATAGCTCTAGGTCTCAACATGAAAGTTGTTTGAAATATCATTTAGAGTAAGTTTTCTCTTGGAATGATTTTCATTTGGTGAAAATTGTAGGATATAGGGTCTAGGGAGACCCAGTTTTGATTAGATGAATTCATCTGGCCAACCACCATCAACCAACTTGCTAATTTCCAATTATCTTGACTTTATTGGCTCATGGTAGATCATATATGCATAATATGATAAAATTTGAAGTGTCCCTTGAGGAATTTGATCAATTGGTGAGATAACTTGTTGGAGAAGTTACTCAAGATACCCAGTCAAACTAAGGTTTCCAAGGCAAATCACCCTCAAACTCTTGAAGCAAACTTGATCAATATAACATGTAGAGATCATTGGGACTCATATATGATGTTCATAACCATTCTTGAATCAATTATTGGTTGTGCTCTTTGTTCATGAGGGTCTCAAACCCTATATCTGATCTTGACGAATCAATGAGATCATGCCCTACCTACAAAAGAGTTAGGCAAATACAAAGGCATATTTTTAGTATTTTGGTTAGTGAAATGATAAAATACAAGTATGATATAATCACAAAGTGCTTGGTGATCTCTCCCAAAACAAACCCAATGAAAGAGGGGTAAGGAGGATGCCAAGACGTGATCCCAATACTAATGCTTATGATGAAATTATATGAGGGATCTTAGGGTCAAAATTGGGGTCTTACAGCTGCCCCTATTTAAGGACATTCTAACTGAGGAGGTGAAGGTCAAAATCTTCGGCTCGACTTAGTAGAATGGGCTTAAATAACAACATATAGAAACAAATTTTGGTGCCTAAGAGACCTCATGATGCATATGATATGAATGCAAAAGTTAATGCTCTGTGGGGAAATATTGCCACAAAGGAAAAAGAAATCAGAGAGACGGAAAGTCCACAGGAGCACAATGCATTCCATAAGGAAAACTCACTAGGGAGATAGAGACTCTGAGGCGACAAAAGGAGTTATGCGTAGGCCAGGCTACGACTCAAAACTACTGGGGGACTCGAGGAAATCCACATAAAAAAATGGAAAGACTCAGCCGGGGAAACAAACGACATTTGCAAGGGGTACGAATAAGTCAGGATAACACTGAAATACTCGACTCGTGCAGGGGAAAGCGATTTCACTAAGGAAATGCGCACTCAACTCAACTGGGGAGAAACAAAATTCAACACAGGAGGAGCAAAAATCTATTATCTACTACCTGTTACTAGGTAAGGAGATAATAAAGATCTGACGGAGAGAACATCCATCACCGGTTAAGATGAACATATCAAGGATGACTCGCCGAGGAAAAGCCAGGAGGGAAATATTCATTACCGGTTACTGGGTAAGAATAGCCTTGCTGGGGAAAACTGCAGAAAATAGGATTTACAACTACCAGTTACTGGGCAGAAGACCAAAGGGTGAGAGTATCTGTCATCGGTTAGGATGAACATATCAAGGATAAACTCAACAGGGAAGAAAACCCGTCATTGGTTAGGATGAACATATCAAGGATAGACTTGCCTGGGAATGTTAAGGAGGATATCCGTCATCGGTTAAGATGAACATATCAAGGATATACTAACTGAACAAAAAGGGAGGAATTACATCTATCGAAAACTGGATAGAAAACCGTCGGAGAGAGAATCCGTCACCGGTTAGGATGAACATATCAAGGATTAACTCTGTGAGGGGACAAAGTAGGGTTTACAGCTACCGATTACTAGGCAGAAGACCAAATCAAAGAGAAAATCCGTCACCGATTAAAGTGAACATATCAAGGATAGACTCTGCAAAAGGGGAGCAAAAATAGGGATTAGATCTATCATTTACTGGATAGAATACCAAAGAAGAGAAAATCTGTCACCGGTTAAAGTGAACATATCAAGGATTGACTCTGTACAGGAAAAAGTAGGATTTACGACTACCAGATACTGGGTAGAAAACCAACAAGGAGAAGAAAGCCCGTCATCGGTTAAGATGAACATATTAAGGATTAACTCTCTGAGGAACCAACATAGGAATTACAACTACCTTTTTACTGGGTAGAATACCACAAAGATGAGAATATCCGTCACTGGTTAAAGTGAACATATCAAGGATAGACTCCACGGGGGAAGAAAAGATATCTGTCACCTGTTAAGATGAACATATCAAGGATATATTTTCCGGGGAAAAAATCCACTAAGGATTTTGCTGCGGATAAAAGCGGGGTACTTTTGCCGGGTATTGGGCAAGAAGTAACAAACTGCAAACTAAGAAGAATATTACCAGTTATTGGGTAATAGACTCTTAAGGGACCCAAATATCTATCTAGGTAAGAGCTATAAAGAAAACGGTCAATCAAGACTCCACCCAATGATGGCATAACTCAAGGGGAGTAATTCCATCCAGAGAATTTGCTGGAGGGGAAACTGAAATAACAACCATCCACGAGGAAACAAACTCAGTGGGGAAGCGGAGAAAGGTTAAAGTCTTTCTGCTTAAAGGGATGACACTCTATAATTGAAGGAGGACAAACACCCGTTTTGCTATGAGGATAAAGTACTGCCATAACAAAGAATGAGAATCTCAAACAAATCAAATATGAAGATGCAGGATATGCAAATCATGAAATTATATGAATGTATATGCATATATGAGGATTATGCTGACAAAATGATCGCAAAGGATACAGAGGTGTCGCAAAGAAATTGAACCACCAGTGCAATCCTCGGCCAATCCATAAAATATGGAGACAAACTGCTGGAGAACAGAGAGATCAATATCCAAGGGCAACCCTAGCTGGGGAAGGAGGATATCTGCTGAGGAAAGAACATCCAATCTGTGGGAATTTTAGGTCAACACCATAAAAATGGGAGACAACCTTACAAAGAAACAATCAATAAAATGCTGCTCAGAAACCAGAAGGAAATTCTGAATGGGAGCAGAGATACAACGATTGGTGGGGACACCAAAGCGATCTACTGAGGAAGGTCGAAACTTCGTTGGGGACAAGGATACGCCGCAACTGACTCAGTTGGGGAAAAAGAAATAAGGTTCACTGGGGATCAAACACTCCGCCGAGGAACTAAAACAATACGGATGTCTAGGGATACCCGAAGAGTTAACTGCTTAGGGAACCACTGATGCTTCACACTTAAGAACTTGCTTTTTAATGAAATGCTGTTGATATTCCTTTTACTTGCTTTGGGAAAATTCTTGCTTTTATATATTAAAGAAAATTTGATTTTGATTTTAAAAATTTAATTTCGAAATGATCATAATAAAATTTTAAAACTATTGGATGAAGTAAATAAGAGTAGAAACAATTGGATAAAAGCTCAACTTTATTTAATAAAATGGTAGTCTGTAAATGACAAGACTCCATAGATTTTACAAAGTTGAAAATGGTAATTTACATGGAAAAGGGTTACATCGAATACAAATGATCCTTAATCCTTCTTGTAAGACCCCAATTTTGACCCTAAGATCCCTCATGGCATCATAACATTGCATTTGCATTGCCTCAAGGATCATAAGCATCTTGGTTCCCCTTACCTTTGGGTGGGACCTCTTGTGAGTGGTTTGAGATCACCAAGCATGCTTGAATTGTATATTATTGCTTTTCTTATTTTATTCACTAACCAAAAGCACAAAAATATGTCACTAACATCTTTTGTTTATAGCTTGAGCAATCACAAGGTCAAAAGCTTCAAGGAGATCCTTTGTGCAGAGATATGGCCAAGTGAAGATGATAGCAAAAATGGCAATGGTTCCCAAAGCTCTCATCCATCAAATATGCCTCCCTAGCATCTCAGTTCATCATTTTGATCAAAGCAAGTCAAGAGTTTGAGGTTTGTTCCCCAAGGAAACCGTAGTTCATCAGATCATCCACAATGCCTTGCTCTTGAAGCAACCTCAGCCCATGATCAAAATATAATCAAGGGAAGTTATTTAACTCATCATTTCATGCATATTTGAACTTGTTTGAGTGTCCTCAATCATCAATTCATCAAGATATGAGTCATGGACTTGAGAAGTTGATCAGTCAATTCATCTGACTATTTTGAAATGCACTGAGACCTAAATTTTTATGTGTTGGTCAAATGAAGATGATCCCAAGAGAAAAATTGTTCTTAAGGGTAATATGAACAACTTTCATGTTCATCAAAAATTTATTTGAAGCATGGAAGGTCATCATCCATTCCAAGACATTATAGGTCATTTTGACTGAAACCCTAATTTTGGGTCAACTTCCCAAGAACATAACTCATTCATTTTTTATGATTTTGAGGTGGGATCAAATGAATTGGAAATCTTAAGATGTCTACTTAAAATGTTATGTTGAACAAAGTTCCAAAATCTCAAAGGAAATACATGTGATAATGCAAAACATTATAGGTCACTTTGGACCAAATGCATTGAAAGGCAAAAAAGTCCAACTTCAAGTGCCCATAACTCTTTCATCAAAAATCAAAATGATGCAAAACTTAAGTTCATTTTGATTGTCTTGCAAATATCTACAACTTTGATGTTGGAGGTTTTTTAATTTGAGGCTTGCATCATCAAGACAGAGGGGCTTGAACATTGGCCAAATTTGGAAACCTTGCCTTTACATGTTTTGCACCTTACACTTTAAACCCAAATTTCACTAATTTCCAAACTTCAAATGGATTTTTGCCCAACATAACATTTATTCCTTACACCAAGACCTTTCCAACCATTACTCACATGCTCATGTTTGGATTTGGTAAATGGCATTTTCGAAGAAGAGAAGTTTTAGGCATAATTGTGCATAACATGTTGGAACTCATTACACAAGCTTGTGCATTGCCAATTACACGTCCATTTCAGCTCAATTATACTGCAGATTGCATTTGGCATTGAATTTGGGCCTTTTACATGATCATGCAAGCCCATGCAAAGAGTATCCACTTGCCATGCACACACAGATTTCTCATTGCTTGCACCATGCTTGGCTATAAATAGAAGCATCATGCCATTCAATTTTCATCCATGAATCAACTTGAAATGCTGTTGAATTGAAAACCAAACCTCTCACCAAAGGAACTATTTCATTTTCATTCAAATTTCTCAGATATGAAATTCAACTAAATCTGGTTGAATTTCTAGATCTAAAGTTCCTAGACCTCTCTCTCATAATCCATTGAAGCTCTGTTTGGCCAAAGGAAGCAAGGAAGCAAGCTCAGATCACCACAATTCAAAGGTTCTCTCCAACTGGTTTTTTCTTCGAAACTCACTATTTCTTGACCTATTTGCTTGGATATTGTGTTGGCTGAAGTCCTCTTCATAGAGGCAATTGTTTTGAGTGCTCAATTGTTGAAATCCATGAAGTTCAGTATGAACACCATGATTTTCTTTCTCTGATTTCTCTCTCTATGAGGATCTAGAGGAGAAACCAATGGTACAGGGGTGATGTACATCACCCCAGCTTTCCAATGATGTATGGATCGTGTATTTTGGTTAAGCTTTTGAAACCTGCAAATGTCACCAAAATCTTCATGTTCACCGGAGAAGATGGTGGCTCTGGCCACCGTCCCTTTTCCAGATGGATTGTGGACCGTGTGATGGCATCTCCAGATCTAATCTCCACCTTTGTTTCTTATGACTTTTTTAAATGCCATGTGTGACGCGTTTGACTGAAGCCTACCGTGGAAGCACGCATATGGAGCGTTTGATCAGCCACGTCAATTAATGAGGCTTGATCAAACGCTCATGGTTTTTTCTCATTTTCTATTTTCTGATTTAATTTCTTTTATTTCCTTTATTTTCAAAAATTCATATCTTCTTCATTTAAATTCCAAAAAATATGGCACCAATTGCATTCTTCTCCAAATAATTTCTAGTTTCTAATTTTGATTTTTAATATTTTTTATTTTGTCATTTGATATTTTTTGTGAATTTTCTCTTTTCTGGTTATTTTTAATTCATTTTAAATAGTTTTTGATATTCAAAAAATACAAAATATTTTCCTAACCTATTTGAATGATGATGGATCTATGAAAAATATTCTCATTAATTTTTTAATTGATTTGAGATTTATTTGAGATTTTAGTTCAATTAGGTTATTTTTATTCATTTTTAATTGATTAAAAATAGTTTCTGACTTTTAAAAATGCTGAAATTTTTTGTCAAACCTTGTTTGACCTTGTTGAACTTGGGATAAATCACTTGGACATTTCAAGGTTGATTTGGAGTGATTTTGAAGTTTGACCTTTCTTTTATTTTTTAATTCAAGTTTATTTTAATATTAAAAATGCCAAAAATATTTTGCTTATTGTTTGATCTCCAATCTTCATCTCATTTTTGGTTTCTCATGGTTTGACTTTGACTTTCAATGTCATTTGGTCAACACACATGGATTGGTACATTTTTCACCTTATGCACTTTATTCTTTCCATTTCCCTTTCCATTATTCATCTCTTTCTTCTTCTTCTTCTTTTTCTTTTTTGATCAATGAGTTGAAGGTTGATCAATTGATCAGGTGAATGGCTTTGCATTAGGGATAGGTTGTTTCCTAAACATGCAAAGGACTTAAACCAATACAAGATCAATTCTCTTCTTCTTTTTTGGCATGGCAAGTTGTTGGAACTTGGTTCACTAATCAAGACTTCTAACTTGTGTTGTTGCCTACATTATTATTGACCGGCCTCAGATAGTTGTGACTTCTATATAAGTCCAATTACGATTGCTTAACATAGCGCTAAATTTGCCTTATGTCACACTAACTCCTAACACTAATCATTAACCATTAACATTTACTTTTTGCACTTTACATTTATGCAATTTACTATTCTTGTACATACTATTCATTCGCTTTTTCCTTTGCTCACTTGAGCACATGTTTATGCTAATGCCATTTGCCTTTTGCTATAATTGTGTATATATATCTTTTGTGCTTGTGTTTGTCTGTTTGTTGTGAACCAAATGTGAAGAATTGGACAAAATGGACTTAGATCTTAAGACTTTACCCAAGCTAATGGAGTTTGAAGAGCAACTAGGCCTCATGCCTTTAGAATGCTTAAATGTCAAAGAGCAACTAGGCCTCATGCCTTTAGAATGCTTAAAGCTTGAAGATGAACTTTGAAAGGACCATATTCTAAACTCCCTCTTGTCCATTCTTTAATTGTTAATAGAATCTTTTGATGTGTGTGTCTTTGTGCTAGGGAGTCCAACATTGAGCCAAATTGAAGAACCATTGCCATGATCATCCAAAGTGAGAGATTCAAGATACATTGAGGAACCTTCCAAGAGTTCATTTCATTGTTGATTGCTTGAGTTTATGCTTATGTGATTGCTTATTCCAAAGGATGGGAGCTACTTGGATCATCCATACGATCTCAAGAGAGGAACTCCTTTTGCATTGCTTAGGATCTTAGCCATTCTTCTTCTTCCCTCCACTCTAACCCAAGCCAAAGCTTTTGTGCAAACATTTAATACTTGTTTTCAACATTAGAAACCTAAGCCTTATGCTTTTGATTTTCAAACTTTCTTTTCTTAATACTAATTTTGAATTGAATCTCTAAGTCAACTTTGACCATATTTTGTACATACTTTTCATTGGTAAATATAACCCATTCAAATGTCTTTTGTGGTTTCAATGGCCACTCTCTTAATCAAAACTTTTTCATAACCTTTAGCTATTAGGTTTGAGTTATCCTTGTGGTAGATGTAATACTCACCTATATCCTTAGTGATGGACAATGAGTCTTCCATGCTTATTATAGGGTTAACCCCTCACTAGCATGTTGAAGCTATCCTCACATGGTGGATTTGTGGTTTTAGGTTGAGTTTTCTCCCTTGGATAACAAAAGACCTTAAGGCTTTTGGATCAATCAATTCACCAATTCATTTTGAGATTTTTACCCTGAACTACGAGGTTTTGATCCTAATCTTTTTAAAGATGGTACGTAGGCAATGGGTTTATCCATCCAAACACAAATGTAAATAAACTTGTATATTCTCTTCTCATCTCTTCAATCATGTTTGCACAAATAAATTTTTCACAAAAATACCAACCTTACAACAAGTATGAAAAGGGCTCCCTAGGAGTACCTAGGATGTTTTGGGTGCCTAACACCTTCCCATTGCATAACCAACCCCCTTACCCAGATCTCTGACTCTCTTTTACTAGTTTTTGATTTGATAAAACTTTTAGGTTTTTGTTCGCTTTCTAACCATTCCTTTGGATAAATAGAAGTGCGGTGTCGACTCGACTTGTATGATTTACCTTGGATTTAGTCAATATTTCTAATGGTAACGAATACCCCGCTACAGAAAAGTGGCGACTCTACTGGGGAGTACATTTGCCTAGTGGGTTTTGCCTACTTTTCGTTTTTGTTGTATTGTTATGTATATTGTTTTGTGATATATTTTTGTGCAATTTGGGATTACTATATTGTATGTAATGATTGAATTGCTTGAATATTAATTCCTTGTATGCTTGGTGATCTTTGTGAGATGAGTTCTATACCCGGACTCGAGTGCACTTAGGATAGGAGGATGGTAGCCTTGTTGACTTGTGTGGAGTTATTCCTTAGCAAGTTGACTTGCAAGCACATTCACTTGGTGGAGGTCATGTTGGGATCAATAATGTCATACAAGTAGTTGTGGTTAGACATTACTCTTTCCAATATAGACCTTAGAAGCCAAGGACCTTAGTTTACCAAACCCATCTTGGCCTATTCTTAGGATGTAGTGCGAAAGTCGTTCAAGTGTAAGATTTGATACGATTGTTACGCGATACTACACTCATAAGAGTCTCTCTTGAGAATATTTTTGGAATACGAGTAGTCGTTTCTCCGATAATATCCGAAAGATGGGATGATGACTATGGGAACCTCTTGTAGAACATGTTTGGCAGGTTTAAACCCTAGTAAACTCCCTTTGGGTGGTTCTTAACCGAAACTCCATGCTCGTGACTCGCAACAAACCCTTGATTCGTGGTTGATTCATTCATGTGTCCTTAATATCAATGGAACTTGGGTGTTGATAAGGTGTAAACCATAATCCATCAAAATGGATGATTGATATTAAGGATAATATGATCCATCCCACGACCTTTGTTTGGTGTGCTTTGCTTGATCCTTGAGTGTGATTGTTGCATTCATGCACCCATTTGCATCCATATCATCAATAATGAAGAAAATTTTCAAGGAATTTAAGAGGTCTATTTGCAAATTTTCAGACATGGAAAGACAAAGAAGGAATACAAAGAAGTACAGTTTCAGACAACCAGATTTGAAAGAGCTAAGGAATTTGACATCCTATGTATTAGATCCCTTGGGTTTCAAGGCTCATTTTGGGAAGCTTCTTCCTCTTCTGACTACTCAGGTGGATGAAGGATTGATGAGTGTATTGGTGCAATTTTATGATCCATTGTACCGTTGCTTCACATTTCCGAATTTTCAGCTTTTGCCCAACCTTGAGGAGTATGCCTACCTTGTGGGTATACCAATTCTAGACCAGTTGCCGTTCAGTGGCTTAGAGAGTATTCCTACTTCTCAAGAGATAGCAGACATGCTGCATATAGATGAATCTCTGGTTGGTGCTCATATGACTACCAAAGGTGGAACTCAAGGTCTCCCTTCTGAATTCCTCATTGCTCAAGCTATTATGTATGGGAAGGCCATGAGTGAGGACGCCTTTGAGGCCATATTTGTACTTCTCATCTATGGGTTAGTATTGTTCCCCAACATCGACAAGTTTGTGGATGTGAACGCTATTAGGATTTTCTCTACTCTTAATCCCGTTCCGACTCTGTTGGGTGACACTTATTTTTCTTTGCATATGAGGAATGCAAAGGGTGGTGGTGCCATTGTGTGCTGTTTGCCTCTATTGTATAAGTGGTTTATTTCTCACTTACCGCAGATGGTCGCTTTCAAAGAGAACAAGGGATGTCTACGGTGGTCCACGAGACTTATGTCTCTCACTAATGATGATATCTCTTGGTACAATCGTGTGTATGATGGTGTGCAGATTATCGACTCTTGTGGTGAATTCTCCAATGTGCCTCTTCTTGGTACATGTGGTGGGATTAGCTACAACCCTGTTTTGGCACGTCGTCAGCTTGGGTTCCCCATAAAGGATAAACCCAATAACATTCTGTTAGAGGGTGTGTTCTTTCAGGAGGGTAAAGATCCCCAAGGCTTGAAAGCTAGGATGGTCCGCGCTTGGCGCAAGATTCATAGAAAAGGAAGGAATGAGTTGGGTCCTAAGAACTGTGTCGCTTTGGAGCCTTACACTGCTTGGGTTAGGAAGAGAGCGTCTGAGTATCTCATGCCGTACGAGTATCCGAGACCTACACCTTTGGTTATGGTTGGGCCTTCAACCCTCCCTGACCAAGGAGTAGAGGAGTTGAGAGACGAAGACCGTTCACGTGCCTAGATCTGCGAACGAGAAGAGTTGCTTCAGCAGATCAAGGAAAATGATGCTTTGATTGAGTTCCTCGAACATCAGGTTATTGATGATCCTAATGATACATGGACTTCTCTACTTCCTCAGTCTTCCAAGTTCTGGAAGAGGAAGTATGATTGACTCGCCAAGGAGAAGGCAGATAAGGAGGCAGCCTATGAAGAGGAGGTGAAGAGGCTTCGTGCATCCTATCTTCCCGTATCCCGAGCTTTGGATGATTGTTTCTAGGGATCCATGGGATGATCATTTTCCTTTTCTCTTGTATTTTTGTCTAGCTACCCATGTTGTACTTCTTTGATGTAAAACTATTTTCCAGATATTAGTGACAAGATACTTTCATATATGATAAATGTTTAATACTTCCAAATATTTGCGAATAAGAACTCTAAAATTCCTCTGAAATAAAAACAAATCATATGCACAAGCATTGCATGCATCATGTGCATAAGCAGGTTTTGTTCCCGGCTTCTTGTCCTTTGGTCTAACTCTGTGTTCTTCATTTATTTTGAAGACAAGCTGACTCACCGGTACTACACTAGAGCCAATTCTTCAAGACTGATGGATCACCTAGAACAAGAGAACCGCGAGCTGAAGGAAGAAGTAGCCAGGTTGACTTCCTTGATGGAGTCATTCTTGGCCGCTCAGAGCCAATCTTCTCCAACGCCATTAACTCCTCCCCAGAGGACGGTCATTTCTGAGATCGTGACTTCTACTGTGCCTGCTGCAACGGCTCACTTCGCACCATCTATGCCAGCTGGGTTCCCCTGGGGAATGCCCCCCAATTTTGTACCAGAGGGTTTCGCCCCTACTCTTGCTTCTCTGCCGGCATCTAGCCCGGTCCTTTCAGTGCCACCTCCCGTTGTGCACACGTTACCAAGGGTCGAAGATACCATCTACCACTCTGAGCCATCTGAGGGCCCAGACGTTTATGAAAAGATGGATGATATGAAGGACCAATTCCTTGAGCTTCGCAAGGAACTGAAAACTTTGAGGGGGAAATACCTCTTTGGTAAAAGTGTTGTTGAGTTGTGCCTTGTGCCCAACGTGAAGATCCCTATTAAATTCAAAGTGCCTGACTTTGAGAAGTATAAGGGAAACACATGCCCACTCAGCCATCTTGTGATGTATGCTCGCAAGATGTCAACGCAGACTGATAATGACCAATTGCTCATCCATTATTTCCAGGACAGTCTGTCCGGTGCCGCTCTCAGGTGGTACATGGGTTTGGAGAGTTCGAACATCCGATCTTTCAACAACCTTAGCGAGACCTTCGTCAAGCAATATAAATACAATGTGGATATGGCTCCTGATAGGGACCAGCTGAGAGCAATGTCGCAGAAGGATAAAGAGACCTTCAAAGAATACGCCCAGAGGTGGTGCGAAGTGGCAGCTCAGATAGTGCATCCCCTTGAGGAAAAGGAGATGACCAAGATATTCTTGAAGACCTTGAGCTCGTTTTATTACGAGAGAATGATAGCAAGTGCTCCCTCAGACTTCACCGAGATGGTGAATATGGGGATGAGATTGGAAGAAGGGGTCCGTGAAGGATGCTTAACTCGAGACGAAGGCTCTTCAGCAAAGAGATATGGAAGCTTTGCGAAGAAGAAGGAGGGAGAGGAACATGTTGTGTCTTCCCTGTCAAAAGAAGACCCTCTGTGAAGAGGAAGATTGCTCGCCCAGTCAACAATCAGCATTAGGTGGCTCATATAGCACATGTTTTTAGGGAAGCTCAACATTATCAACAACCGCAAACTCAGCAGTATCATCAACAACAACAGTATCCACAACAGCAGGCCTATCAGCCTCGAAATAATAACAGTAATGCCAGCACCAGCTATGAGAGAAAGAGGGTCACCTTTGATCCAATTCCGATGACTTATTCCGAACTCTATCCTTCGCTGATCGATAAAAAGTTGATCACTCCGTGAGACCCTCCCGCTGTACCTGCTAACCCCTAGTGGTGGTACAAGCCTGAACTTCATTGTGTGTATCATTCCGATGCTCTCGGACACGACGTAGAGAACTGTTATCCCTTGAAGACCAAGGTGCAAGACCTTGTGAGAAACGGGATTTTATTTTTCGAGGATGTCGGTCCAAACGTAAAGAAGAACCCATTGCCCGAGCATGGGAAGTCTGTCAATATGGTCCAGGACTGCCCTGGCAAGTACAAGGTGAAATATGTCAGTCATATCCGACAATCACTGGTTGAGATGCATAGATTGCTATGTGACTATAGCCATTATGAACATGATCATGATAGATGCAGAGTCTGTTCTGTCAATCAGAGAGGATGTCGCCAGGTGCGCAAAGATGTGCAAGAGATGTTGGATGAAGGAGTCATTGAGATCCTTCAAAATAGAAATGTTGACGAAGATGAGCCCGAAGTCAACGTAATTTCTCCGGTGTTCCGGATACCTGAGCCTATTGTCATTAGGTATGACGGTAGCAAGCATAAGGCTCCTCCTGCTCTCGTCATCAAACCAGCCGGACCTGTACCGTACTCCTCCGAGAAAACGGTTCCCTATCGCTACAACGCTGTGGCAGTGGAAAATGGGAAAGAGGTGTCCTTTCCCTCTTCGTCTGTTGTTAACATTGCTGATGTCAGCGGTTTGACCCGCAGCGGTCGTGTATTTTCAGCGCCGTCAAAGACTCAAGCTGATGCTCGAGGAAGTGCTGATGCTGATTTTGTTGAGCGCCCGATTGGGAATGCTGTGAGCACCCCGAATCCGGCACTTGTTGTTAAGCCCTCCTCCGTTTTGAAAACTCCTGCTTCCGCTGACCCGAGTGGCAATATGAAAGAAGATTGTGATGAGATGCTGAGGCTCATCAAAAGGAGCGAGTACAATGTTGTAGACCAGCTTCTACAAACGCCATCCAAAATATCTGTGTTGTCATTGTTTTTGAATTCAAAACCATACTGAGAGGCTCTGCAGAAGGTTTTGGATGTGGCGTACGTGGATCACGATGTCACGATAGAACAATTTGATAGCATTGTTGCAAACATTACCGCTTGTAAAAACTTTAGTTTTTGTGACTCTGATCTCCCCGAGGAGGGAAGAGATCACAACTTGGCATTACATATATCTATGAGCTGCAAAGACGACGCCATGTCCAATGTTCTGGTGGACACTGGGTCATCGTTGAATGTATTGCCAAAATCCACTCTTGCGGAGCTGTCATATCAGGGGCCTCCCATGAGGCAGAGTGGAGTAGTTGTGAACGCTTTCGATGGGTCTCGCAAAATTGTGATTGGCGAGGTTGATCTCCCAGTCAAAATCGGACCAAGTGATTTTCAGATTACCTTCCAAGTTATGGATATTCGCCCATCGTATAGCTGTCTTTTGGGCATACCATGGATTCACGAGGCGGGCGCCGTGACATCCACCCTACACCATAAACTGAAATTTGTAAAGAATAAGAAGCTGGTGGTGGTAGGGGGAGAAAAGGCTCTCCTGGTTAGTCATTTGTCTTCCTTCTCTTATATAGATGCTGAGGATGAAGTTGGAACTCCGTTCCAAGCTTTATCTATTGCTGAGCCTATTAAGAAGGGAACTTCTTCATTTGCTTCCTACAAAGATGCAAAGTTGGCCATTGAGCATGGCGCAACTGCTGGTTTGGGGAAAATGATTGAGTTAAAAGACAACAAGTCCCGGGCTGGCATAGGTTATTCTTCTGGGGTTTCCAATATGCAAGGTCTGTTCAAGAGTGGAGGTTTCATCCACACCAATCAAGACGAGGAGGCTGTTGCTATCTTGGAAGAGGACGAAGAGGATTTTGGCAACTTAGTCATCCCTGGGGGGATCTGCAATAATTGGGTCGCTGTGGATATTCCAACAGTTATCCATAAGTCAAAGTAATGTTCATTGTGTTTAAAAACCCTTCTCCCATGCCAAAAGGAGAAGTGATGACATTGTTGGCGCCTAAATACAATGATATTTTCATTCAATAGATTCATGTTAAATGTTTGTTTTTCCATTTATTTTCCCTTTTCACTTTTGCATGAAATTGGTGATCACAAAAAACCTCAAAAATAGAATAAAATCAATCTTTTCATCTGCATAATGATTTGCCTTGTTTGAATTCTAAAAGCTCTTTACATCCAAAATCATTATGCATGTTAATCAAACCCATTGAACAAAATGACCCAACACAATCTCCCAACTTTGAATTCCCTGTATTTGAGGCGGAAGAAGATGATGTTGAAGAGATTCCTAACGAGATTACCCGTCTACTTGAGCATGAAGAGAAGATCATTCAACCACATCTTAAGAATCTGGAAACAGTCAACTTGGGGTCCGAGGATTGTGTGCGAGAAGTGAAGATTGGGGCACTCCTGGAAGAGTCTGTTAAGAAGGGGTTGATTGAGTTGCTACGAGAATATGTTGACGTCTTTGCCTGGTCATATGTGTAGGAGAATAGCCATCCAAGGCGCAGCGGAATTTAAAAATTTCTCCATTTAGTGATCCTTACGAATGGGCATGATCAGTGATAGAATCGTTACCTCTTGTGGCGATTCAAACCTTTGGTGCGGATCTCTGATAATGATCAAAACCTTTGATACAGATCCACGGGGCGATCACGAACGTTGAACGATGACAACGTCTCTACTCAGTCCACACGAACGGTTTCCTTCAATCGCAGTGCTAGCTGTTATGAATGAAGGCTTTGAGTGAGAGAGAGATACGAAATTCCAACTCTTCAGTTGTATTTTCTCTCTCAGTGAGTTACAATGCTTCTACCCAAGGGGTTCTATTTATAGAACCACTTGTGTGGGCTTCAAGCCAAAAAGCTCACTTAAGTGCATTTTGGCCCATATCTCATAAAATGCCAAAATCACTTAAGTATTTGGTATCTTACCATATTTCGTATTCTACTTAAGTACACCGTACCTTACGATGTTCCTTAATTATTCTATATCTTATCAATCCGTCCTTTGTGTGTGACCCTATAGGTTTTCGCGACGTTGGCAATTATATTAAATCACGCATTTAACATAATAAACAGTGAGCGGTATCTAGCAACACATCGTTGCTACCCAAGTCACGAAAATGTCATGTGATCTGACAAAACCTCCTGTGATAATAATTATGTGTATAATTACCCCTTTGCCCTTATGTCTATATTGAACACAAGGTATAGACCGTGTCACCCTTGTCCAGTTCAATATTGGGCCCATAGACATTTATCCTGTTACGCAGGATTGGCAAATTCCATCTAGGACACTCATGTCCCTCAGCATGCTTCGTGGAGTACCCATCAACTGTCTTTATGGTTATCCAGTTACGGACAACGTTGGATCAGCAACAAAGCACTCGACTCTACATCTAGGATCCATAGTGGTTTCAGGTCGAAGAGTGGTATACACTATTATCACCATGAGAATAACTTATGACACTTTGCATAACTTTCTATATAGTATTCTCATAGCGGGTCAATCCGGTATAAATATTACTCCTAATATTCATACCTATGTTTAAGACTTGATAACTCTTTTTTCCATGATCCATGAGATGTGATCATCAGTCTACAAACATAATAGTCTTAATGCTTTAATGTTATCCCACTTCACACTAAAGCTCGACTATGGATACTTTAAGAATAGTGTCCTTATGTTTAATATGTTCTCATGATTAAGTCACACTTAATACATTAAACGGACTATCTATTCCAGGGACTTTATTAATCAACCATAATAAAGAAAATGCCTTTAAATAATTCGATACAAGTACCAAAAGTATTGGCCTCTAGGGCTTACACCAACAATATGAAGACATGCCTGGTCTAGATACTGATATTGTGCAACATTTCCTACCTTTAAAGCCTGAGTGCATGCCTGTAAAGCAGAAGCTCAGAAGAACTCATCCTGATATGGAAGTAAAGATCAAAGAGGAAGTTCATAAGCAAATTGATGTGGGGTTTCTGGTGACTTCTACGTATCCTCAGTGGGTGGCCAATATTGTGCCTGTGCCTAAGAAAGACGGAAAAGTCCGGATGTGCGTGGACTATAGAGACTTGAATAAAGCTAGTCCAAAAGATGATTTCCCTCTACCATACATTGATATGTTGGTAGATAATACAACTAAATTCAATGTCTTCTCATTTATGGATGGATTTTCCGGATATAATCAGATTAAAATGGCACCCGAGGATATGGAGAAGACAACATTCATCACACCTTGGGGAATATTCTGTTATCGAGTGATGCCCTTCGGCTTGAAGAACGTCGGAGCCACGTATCAACGAGCTATGACTACCTTGTTTCATGATATGATGCATAAGGAGATTGAGGTGTATGTTGATGATATGATTGCGAAGTCAAGAACGGAAGTTGAACATGTAGAACACCTGTTGAAGCTTTTTCAGCGTTTGAGGAAATATCAGCTTCGCCTGAATCCCAAAAAGTGTACATTTGGAGTCCGTTCCGGTAGGTTATTGGGCTTTGTTGTCAGTGAAAGAGGTATTAAGGTCGACCCTGCAAAGGTCAAAGCAATACAAGAGCTTCCTGCGCCCAGAACTGAGAAGCAAGTCCGAGGTTTTCTTGGCCGCTTGAATTACATTTCCAGATTCATATCCCACATGACTGCCACATATGCACTGATATTCAAGCTCCTCCGAAAAGATCAGTCTCATGATTGGACCGAGGATTGCCAAAAAGCTTTTGACAGTATTAAAGAGTATCTGTTTGAGCCTCCGATCCTGTCTCCGCCCGTGGAAGGAAGACCATTGATTATGTATCTGACTGTGCTTGAAGACTCAATGGGTTGTATTCTTGGTCAGCAAGACGAATCAGGAAAGAAAGAGTATGCTATTTACTATTTGAGCAAGAAGTTCACTGATTGTGAGTCTCAATACTCAATGCTTGAGAAGACATGTTGTGCTTTGGCTTGGGCCGCTAAGCGCTTACGCCAGTACATGTTGAATCATACGACTTGGTTAATATCCAGAATGGATCCAATCAAGTATATCTTCGAGAAGCCTGCTTTAACAGGGAGGATTGCCCGTTGGTAGATGTTGTTATCTGAGTATGATATTGAGTATCGAGCTCAGAAGGCTATTAAAGGTAGTATCTTGGCTGACACTTGGCACATCAACCGATTGAGTATTATCAGTCAGTTCAGTATGACTTCCCAGATGAGGAGATTCTGTATTTGAAAATGAAAGATTGTGATGAGCCTACACTTGATGAAGGGCCAGAACCAGGTTCCAGATGGATCATGGTATTTGATGGTGCTGTAAATCAATATGGAAATGGTATTGGGGCAGTGATTATTACTCCTCAGGGCACACATTTTCCTTTTACAGCAAGGTTAACTTTCAAATGCACGAATAATATGGCTGAGTATGAGGCCTGTATTATGGGGTTGGAGGAGTGCATTGATCTAAGGATCAAGCAGCTTGATGTTTATGGTGATTCGGCCCTCGTTATTAATCAGATTAAGGGTGAATAGGAAACGAATAAACCCGGCCTCATTCCGTATAGGGATTATGCAAGGAGGATTTCAACGTTCTTTACTGAGGTTGACTTCCATCATATTCCTCGAGATGAGAATCGGATGGCAGATGCTCTTGCTACGCTTGCTTCAATGATTGTGGTTAAACTTTGGAATGAAGTTCCCAATATCACTGTGATGCGCTTGGATAGACCAGCTCATGTATTTGTAGTAGAAGAAGTAAAAGATGATAACCCATGGTACTATGACATCAAGCGTTTCCTTCAGAGCCAGATTTACCCGCCTGGGGCATCTGTGAAAGATAGGAAGACTCTGAGGAGATTATCAGGAAGTTTTTTACCTCAATGGTGATGTACTCTACAAGAGAAACTTTGACATGGTTCTGCTCATATGCGTGGATTGACACGAAGCAGACCTGTTGACGACTAAGGTCCATGAGGGTTCATTTGGTACTCATTCCAATGGGCACGCCATGGCTAGAAAGATGTTGAGAGAAGGTTACTATTGGCTGACAATGGAGTCTGACTGCTGCAAATACGTGAAGAAATGCCTAAGTGTCAGATTTACACGGATAAGATTCATATTCCTCCGACACTTCTAAATGTGATTTCGTCACCATGGCCCTTCTCCATGTGGGGAATTGACATGATTGGCATGATAGAACCGAAAGCGTCCAATGGACACAAATTTATTCTCGTAGCAATTGATTACTTCACTAAGTGGGTTGAAGCAACATCATATGCTAATGTGACCAGGCAGGTGGTCGTGAAATGTATCAAGAATCAACTCATATGCCGATATGGTGTGCCAGATAAGATCATTACTGATAATGGATCTAACCTGAACAACAAGATGATGAAAGAGCTATGTAGTGAGTTCACGATTGTGCGTCATAATTCTTCTCCTTACAGACCCAAGATGAATGGGGCTGTTGAAGCTGCTAATAAGAATATCAAGAAGATTATCCAGAAGATGGTTGTCACGTATAAAGATTGGCATGAGATGCTGCCGTTTGCTTTACATGGATATCGTACATCTGTTCGCACTTCGACAGGGGCAACCCCTTTCTCTCTCGTTTATGGCATGAAGGCTGTGCTCCCAGTAGAGGTGGAGATCCCATCAATGAGAGTCTTGATGGAAGCCAAGTTGACTGATGTTGAATGGGTTCAGAGTCGTTATAACCAACTGAATTTGATAGAAGAAAAGAGACTGACTGCCATGTGCCATGGTCAATTATATCAACAAAGGATGAAGAAAGCCTTTGATAAGAAGGTCAAGCCTCGTTTGTTCCGAGAAGGTGACCTTGTGCTCAAGAAAGTCTTGTCTTTCGTGCCCGATTCTAGGGGCAAATGGACTCCAAACTATGTGTCGCAACCTGCGAAAAAAACAACCGGCGAAAAAAGAAATGACAGAAGAGTCGCCACCGTGCGTTATTTATCCCAAAGGAGGGATATGTGCTCGGTAAGACGTCGCGTCTTATGCCTACGTATCTCATCTGGAACGAGAACTAGAGCAAGCCGTAGTTCGGCTAACTACGGGGTTGGTTTTGTTTTTGGGTGAACGACGTTACTACGCAATCTACCGGATGCTCGACCTTTGGAGACTTACTCGCCTGTAGTAGAAGGAGTAAACGTGTTCTTAGGAGAAGAAAAATCAATGAGTTGGGGTGTTTTAGGGATGCTCATGCAAAAAGGCAGTCCTAGACGAAGGAACCGCGCTACTTTAATAAACATGCAAACGGGAGACTATCAAACCATACAAAATAAACATGCATATAGTAAACACGCCAGCAAAGGGGCTCAAACACGCAGGGGTAAGGCTTTAGTCAAGAGGGGTCATATCAACCTCGACAAACAAGCCATGGAAGGGTAATCAAACGGGCTCTTAACCACTGACATTGAACGTCAGGGTGAGCAGATCAGAGGGTAATGAGGATAAGACCTCATAGCTCTTAACCCCGGACAGGGTGAGCTCATGACAAGGCGTGGGGGTTCAGAAAGATGGAACCCTCTCCACTGACCGACCGGACAAAAGATCTTGGGCTTTTGTTCTGAAGCATCGACACGTAGTGTGATCTTAAAGAACGACGCACTGAATAACAGGGGATTGACTACTAATCCCTTTTATCCGTCAATTGCCTCTTCATGGAGGTCTTTAGGCACAAAAATAAACACACAAAAACATTACCTCCTATCTAGGTCTTCCAGCTAAGAAAACGGTAAAATGCAGGAAAAATAAAGGATAAAAAAGGTCTACCGTACGGATAAAGATCCGAAGTAACAGCAACTAAAGAAATAAGAAACCCGGAGATCTCTCAAGCTGGCACCATCAAAGAAAGCAAGTCAATACAGGTAATCGGAATAAATCTCCAAATGGTATCCCACAAATAAAGTGGAATACCAAGCAAGCTATCCTTTCAGGGTTCATGTGAGCCCTCACAAAAAAAACTCAACAAACAGGTTAGAGAAACAAGATGGAGTGCAATCAAGAATTGCACCAAACAGAGAATCACATGAATCATGCCATTAAAGTTCACAAAAAGCTCACAAAAAGCAACCAAGGGTAGGAGGCCTAAACCTCTTGCCAAACACATGCATCAAAAGGGTATCAAAATTCAAAGTCAGGGGGCAAGGATCCACACATCAAGGCGTGACATACATACTAAAACATGTGCCCACATGCAAAACCTAACGATAATACCTCATACATTCAGAGCATTCAAATTGAAAGCATAGGGTAATGGAGATAGGGCAAACCTGATTGGAGAGATCAAATGAAATTGAATTGCCCAGTTGAGTTTGCAAAGCAATCTGAGGGTTTATATGAGATGGGATTGGCTCTTTGCAGATGAGTTCCTTTCAGTCTCTGGAGGCTGCTCTGAACTCTGTTAGCTCTTCTCTCACTATCTTTTTCCAGGGTTTTTTGGGAGATGGAAGTCTAGAATTTGTAACCTGATTTTTGTGGGCTCAAATGAGAGAGGTCCAAGTCCAAGATTTTTCTATTATATTTTATTTATTTATTTATTTATTTCTTTTTTTTTAAAAAACGCGTGCGCTTCGCCTAGCGAAGGATTTGCTCGCCTAGCGAGCATGAAAGTTCCTTTCGTTAAGCGAACCACGCTGCTCGCCTAGCGAGCATGACAGCTCGGGGACAAATTTTGCTTCTTCAAGATTAGCGCTTTGAGTGATGAATAGACCCCATTTTAACCTGTTGGAAGTAGCTCAAGTCTTTCCCTTGTGTTGACTGATTACCCAGATAGAACCCACAAAGAGTCTTGAATGATGTTCAAGCTTCTTGGATCTGATTCTGATTGACATGATGAAATGCAATATGAAATGTTAAATGACCTAAAAATGAATGCATGAATGAGGAGGGCAAATTTTGGGGTGTTACAGCTGCCCCTATTCAATCATCAGCTAACCCGAGCCGGATGAAAGCGAACAGTTTATCAGACAAACATGGTGAGTTGTGATTGAATACCAAAGACAGCCCAAAAATTTGCACTCTGAGAACACCACAAAAATGTTGAAATACACCGCGCTGTTTATTTTCCTTCTGATCCTCTGGCTGGATCTGAATCGGTCTTCTGACTTAAACTAGAGTTTCGATCCTCTGGCTGAATCTATACTCAATTTAGTCCTCTGGTTGGATATTAATTTTGATCCTCGGGCTGGATACGATTTTGTTCCTCGGCTAGATCTACTTCGATCTTCTGGCTAGATCTTCTTGTTTCGATTCTCTGGCTGAATCGATTCTCTTTGATTCTCTGGCTGAATCTGACTTCGATCTTCTGGCTAGATCTTCTTCGATCTTCTAGCTAGATCTACTTCGATCTTCGGGCTAGATCTTCTTTCTTTGATTCTCTGGATGAATCTATTCTCTTTGATTCTCTGGCTGAATCTATTCTCGGTCTTCGGGCTAGACCTGACTTCGATCTTCTGGCTAGATCTACTTGTTTCGATTCTCTGGCTGAATCGATTCTCTTTGATTCTCTAGCTGAATCTGATTTCGATCTTCTGGATAGATCTGGATTGTTTCGTTGATAAATTCCCATCATTAGGATCTCGCACCTGAGGCCTGCGCTGGTTGACCCTCTTTCGAAATCTACACCCAATCTTCATGTTGGATATGCAGCTTCGAGAATATTCCACTTTTTGGGCTTCGTACATATTCTTCAGGCTAGAACATATTGTAACGACTCTTCAATTAGACTTTTGTTTTCTAAATTGCGATCCGCGGGCTGGATCCTCTTGTAGGCTGATTTTCTGTTGAGCTGTCAATCTACTCCTCCAGCTGGCTTGCTGGGGAAATAACGCTTGCAGGCGACTCTCTGGATGAGTCTTCAAATTGAACCTTAGGCTGGCTCTTTGAAAAACGATTCTCAGGCTGAATCTTTGAACTGACCCTCATGCTGGATCACACCCACTCGATCCTCTGGCTGAATCTCATGACTTTGGTTGTAAAGTAACTCTTCAGTCTGCTTTGAAGAACCTGTTTATCAGCTTATGCGTATGCTTGATATGATATGCATGCAAATGCCAATGTTATGCATGGTGAAAAAAGAAATCTGCTTGGGGAAGCAAATTTTGGTAGGGAACGGATCGCTGCATCAATCCTTGAATGCTCTGTGGGGAATGTTCCGTCTGCCGGGACCGGGGAGCCACCAAAAATAAATTGGCCTTTTGAAAAGTTGACCTTGCTGGGGAGAGTATCAACTATGGGAACTTTGTTTGGCGAGGCTCTGTGAGGAGAGTCTGTGGGGAAAGCACTTCTTGGGGAAATGTCGTAGGAATCGACCTTTGCAAACACACTGATAAATGAAGTGCAAACCTAAGGATAATCATGTCGTAGGTTTGCACTTCCTGATAAATGAAGTGCTTTCCCCAGGAATCGTCCTTAGGCTGAGGATCAAAACAAATCTGTTAAAAATAATCTGCTGGGGAATAGGATGAGCACTGGGAACACCACCCTCTTGTCTGTTGGGGATGCAACTACTCCGCTGTTGTTGAGGATACAAGGTGCAACTCTACTGGGGGACATGCTCTACTGAGGAGAGACTTTGTCAACCGCTTGGGGATGAGGATTCATGACTTGACATCCGGTTCCTGTGACCTGCAATCACACACGTATGTCCCGGGGGAATTACTCGGTGTGAATTCACCATTCGGGATTAAGCACATTCAAAGCAATTTTAAATGTTTTCCTGTGCAAATCATCTGCAAAAGCCACCATTATATTCAGATGCAATATGTTTCATCAAAGATTCAGACATCTTTTGCAAACACACTGATAAATGAAAAATAAAGAGGCTTTTTAACTGAATTATTCGACTTTCATTGGTTGAAAAATTTGTGCCAGGAATAGGCGAGTACATCAGGAAGCTGAACCCTGAAATGAGGCGATCGCTATAAATTGAACAAAAGAAACTATCCTAATGGCAATGTGGATACAAGTCCCACTGAGTTTCGACTCTGCTATGGCACGTATGATCTCAAGACGCTCTACTCATCTTGCTTTTTGAAGTGGATGATTAGTCGATCTTTAACCTTCGGAGATTGTCGGCTTGAATGAAACGGTGATATAACACGAATGAATTTAGATCGCAGTCATTCGCTTATTCCCTCTTTTGCGTGGACCGCCCTTTTGGGTTTTCACTCCACCGGGATACCCTTTTTTGCCTGAGCCGCCCTCTCGGGTTTTCGATTCACCGGGTGTACATTTTTTATTTTTTATATCCCTAATTTTTGCCCGAACCTCTTTTTTTTTTTTGGTTCGTCGGGATGCCCTTTTTTGCCTGGACTCTTTTTCTTTTGTACAGCGGGTCAATTATGCAAAGTATTTTTTAACTGCGTCTGAGTTGACAGGGGATGGGAAGTCTTCGCCATCCATGGTTGTTAGCATCAAAGCTCCGCCAGATAAAACCCTTTTAACCACGTATGGACCCTCATAGTTCGGTGTCCATTTGCCCCTGTGATCTGTGTTGGGAGGAAGAATTCTTTTGAGTACCAATTCACTGACTTGATACTCCCGAGGGCGTACTTTCTGATCAAACACTCTCTTCATTTGTCTCTGATATAGTTGGCCATGGTGTCGCAACCTGAAAAATACAGTGTGCGAAAAACAACCGGCGAAAGAAAATGACAGCAGAGTCGCCACCGTGCGTTATTTATCCCAAAGGAGGGAAAGGAAACGCTCGAAGTAAACCTGAAAAGAGGAAAGGAAAAGACAAGGTCTCGTAACCAAATCTTGGGTTCGGGAGTCGGTTATGCGAAGGGAAGGTATTAGCACCCCTACGCATCCGTAGTACTCTACGGGATCCACTTTTGTAGTTCTTGTCTAAAGGGTGTGAGTTTATCTTGTGCTATTTACTAAAAAAGGGGTTAAATGAAAATGACTCGCGCGGATGTCGCATCCACTGCATACGTATCACATATGAATATGAGAATTAGAGTTTTCGTAGCTCGGCGGACCTATGGGTTGGGGGTAATTGTGCTCGCTAAGACATCGCGTCTTATGCCTACGTATCTCATCTGAAATGAGAATCAGAGCAAGCCGTAGTTCGGCTAACTACGGGGTTATGGATTGGGTTTTGGACAAACGACATTAATACGCAATCTACTGGATGCTCGACCTTTGGAGACTTACTCGCCTGTAGTAAAAGAAGTAAACGTGTGTTTAGGAGAAGAAAAATCAATGAAGGGTAAATTTTGGGGTATTATAGCTGCCCTTATTCAATCAACTGGAGACCTGGAAAGAAGATAGCAGCGACTTTCGTGCTTTCGAGGTATCAAGGGATTGAATACAATAAAAGCCCGAAAATTTGCACTGAAGTGAAGTGAAGTAACAATGCCTGTCAGAATCGGCAAAGAGGTGGTCTTGAAAGAAGAATCCGTCTGGTACGGTGAGAGTCAGTCTGAATACCGAAAAAGAATGTTAACCTGGATACCAAAATAAATGGTAACACAGAAATAACCATGGCCTGAATGCCGCTCATCAGTTTGAATACTGGAAATGACTTCGATCTGAACATCGGGAGATATGAGATTATTAATATCGGTCTGAACACCGAGAGGCTGGCCTGAATGCCACAAGTTGCGTCGACCTGAACATCGGAAACTTCTTCGATCTAAACATCGGAAAATTGGCCTGAATGCCATAGGTTGCATCGGCCTTAACGTCGGAAACTTCTTCGATCTGAACATCGGAAAACTGGCCTGAACGCCACAAGTTGCATCAACCTGAACGTTGGAAACTTCTTTGATCTGAACATCGGAAAACTGGCCTGAACGCCACAAGTTGCATCGACCTGAACGTCGGAAACTTCTTTGATCTGAACATCGGAAAACTGGCCTGAATGCCACAAGTTGCATCGACCTGAATGTCGGAAACTTCTTCGATCTGAACATCGGAAAACTGGCCTGAACGCCACTTCGGTCTGAATACCGGAAACTTCATGCCTGTCAGCATCGATAGAAATAGGGAACGATAATAGAGGCGGCGCATGGGCCAATGACGCTTGCTAGGGATAGCAAAGGTAAGTCATGAATAATCTTCAGTCTGAGTACTGGAAACAACTTCTGGCTTATCACTTGGGATACCGAGAATGTTTTATGCTTACATGTGTATGTTTGAATTTTTCAATGGCGTAATGCTCCATGAAAATGTAAATGCTATGCGATTTGGGAGGATGCAATGCAATATGATTCTACATGCAGGGATGCGAAATGCTGGGTAGAATGCCAAGCTGAGGCAAGGGGATCTGCTGGGGAAATGATCACCATCTTCTGGACCCTGGCAAGGCTGCTGGAGATGCACAGCGCAAAGAACTCTATGGGGAAATGACCCCCCACACGGTGTTCTGGCAGTGACGAAATACCGAGATTCTGACTGGGGAGAGAACGACACTGAAAACCTACTGTTGGGGAAAGCGATAGTGGTTCTGGCAACCACGATCTGCGAGAGATGACTCAGCAGGGGAAGCAAACACCGATACGGTACCGAGGTTCTGCTTCAAGGAAAGAAACCATGGATCTGGCATTGGGATTATCGATCTGGCCTCGAACTCTGAGGAGCAGCCGCTTCTGCTGGGAAGATACAGTCTGGCACTGTCAACTCCACTGGGGTTATATAGTCTGACACTGCCAACTCTACTGAGGAGTGTATAATCTGAAACCACCGCTTGGGGGGGAGGTACAGTGGTGAGAACCTGCTGGGGATTGAAGAATCCAACGCTCTGATCAGCTCTGCAGGGATAAGATACCGAATTCGTCTGTTGGCGACTTCACTGGGGAAAACATTCACGATCATCTGCAGGGGATTTTGAGGAAATGCCCCGAGGGTACCTGTTCTGAATAGACGATCCAAAGCACTTAAAATTTACAACAATTTTAAATGTTTATTAAGCATGTACCTGTAAAGCTTTTATGTGTCATGATGCAATGTTTATCAAAAAATTCGGACGTCATTTTTGCAAACAAAACAGAAAAATGAAAATGAAAACAGAGATATATTGAATAACATGATTTTATTGATTGAACGGCCTCTGAATAGGCATTTACATCAGGAAGCAATCCCTGGAAAGAGGTAATCGCACAACAGATAAAAACAGACATTAATCTAATGGCAATGTGAAATGGATTTCTATTGGGTTCCAATTCTGCTATGACTTGCTCGTCTTCAAGATCCTCCAGATGATCAGCTTTCTGAAAGAGTGATTGGATTGTTTCCTATCCTTCAAAAGTTTTACGAGGTGAGATTCAGAACTACTCAGAACGCAGTCATTCGCTTAATCCCTAACTTTAGCCTGGATCGCCCTTTTCGGGTTTTCAATCCACCGGGATACCTATTTTTGCCTAAGTTGCCTTTTCAGGTTTTCAACTTACCGGGTGTACAATCTTTTCACTTTTAATCCCTAATTTTTTCCCGAACCTTTTTCATTTTCTTGGTTCGCCGGGATGCCCATTTTTTCCTAGACTACTCTTTTTATTGTCCAGCGGGTCTATTTTATGCGAAGTATTTTTTAACTGCGTCTGAGTTCACAGGGGAAGTGAAGTTTTCACCATCCATCTTTGCAAGCATTAAGGCCCCACCATCAAAAACCTTGGTGACAATATACGGTCCATCATAGTTAGGAGTCCACTTGCCCCTGTGATCTGTCTGAGGAGGAAGGATCATTTTCAACACCAAATCTCCGACCTGGAAGCATCGAGGATGCACGTTCTGATCAAAGGCTCTCTTCATACGACTTTGATACAACTGCCCATGACAAATGGCTGCCATTCGCTTCTCTTTGATAAGACTCAACTCATTGAACCTTGTCCGAATCCATTCAGCTTCGTCTAACTTGACATCCAACAGGACTCTTAGAGAAGGAATCTCCACTTCAATAGGTATGACTGCTTCCATACCACACACAAGGGAGTAAGGGGTTTCCCCGGTCGATGTACGTACTGAAGTACGGTACCCATGCAAGGCGAAGGGTAGCATCTCATGCCAATCTCTGTACGTAACGACCATCTTCTGCACAATCTTCTTTATGTTCTTATTTGCCGCTTCAACAACACCGTTCATCTTAGGGCGGTAAGGGGAAGAATTATGATGCTGAATGTTGAAGTTCTGGCACAACTCCTTCATCATTTTATTGTTGAGATTAGAACCATTATCAATAATGATTCTTTCGAGAATCCCATAGCGACAAATGATTTCTTTCTTGATGAATCGGGCAACCACATGTCTGGTGACCTTCGCAAATGACGCTGCTTCAACCCACTTGGTGAAATAGTCGATGGCAACAAGGATGAAGCGATGCCCATTGGAGGAGGTCGACTCAATCTTTCCAATCATATCGATGCCCCACATAGCGAAAGGCCACGACGAAGACATCACATTCAAAGGATTCGGCGGCACATGCACCTTATCAGCATAAATCTGGCATTTATGGCACTTCCGAGCATATTTGAAACAATCAGATTCCATGGTCATCCAGTAATAACCTGCTCTCAACAATTTCTTAGCCATTGCATGTCCGCCGGCATGAGTACCGAAGGAGCCTTCATGAACTTCCTGCATTAACATGTCTGCTTCGTGTCTGTCCACGCATCTGAGCAAAATCCATGTCGAAGTTCCTCTTATACAGGACATTGTCTTTGTTCAAGAAGAAACTGCCTGCCAATCTTCTCAAAGTCTTTCTATTATTGTTGGATGCCCCTGTAGGGTACTCTTGATTCTTCAGAAAGCACTTGATGTCGTGATACTAGGGCTTATCATCAACTACCAGTTCAGCAGCAAACACATACGCGGCCCTATCAAGGCGCATCACGTCGATCTTGGGAGCATGGTTCCAACGGATCACCGTGATCATGGAGGATAGAGTAGCAAGAGCATCTTCCATCTAGTTCTCATCATGAGGTATATGATACAGCTTTACTATTGTGAAGAAAGTCAACAATCTTCTCGTGTAATCTCTGTAGGGACCAGATTGGCTGGAGAGTGTTCCAATCACCATTCACTTGATTGATTACCAGAGCTGAATCTCTGAATATGTCCAAAGTCTTGATTCTCAAATCAATGGCTTGCTCAATACCCAAGATACAGGCTTCATATTTAGCTTCATCATTGGTGCACTCGAAAGTCAGACGAGCGGTGAAAGGCATGTGGGTACCTTTCGGAGTTGTAATGACAGCACCAATTCCACTTCCTCTGGCGTTGACGGCCCCATCAAACATTAAAGTCCACTTTTCATCTGGATCAGGTCCCTCTTCAACAACTGGCTCTTCACAGTCTTTCATCTTGAGGAACATGATGTCTTCATCTGGAAAATCAAACTTCATCGGCTCATAATCTTCAACCGGCTGTTGAGCAAGATAGTCTGACAGAATACTCCCCTTGATGGCTTTCTGGGAAGTATACTGGATGTCGTACTCTGTCAGTACCATTTGCCAACGAGCAACTCTTCCGGTGAGAGCTGGCTTCTCAAATATATACTTGACTGAATCCATTTTGGAGATCAGTAAGGTTGTGTGAGACAACATGTATTGTCTCAATCGCTTAGCAGCCCATGCAAGTGCACACCATTGTTTTTCAAGCATTGAGTATCTCGACTCGCAATCTGTGAATTTCTTACTCAGGTAGTAGATGGCATGCTCTTTCCTACCTGTCTCGTCGTGTTGACCGAGAACACAACCCATGGAATTGTCCAGTACTGTCAAATACATAATCAGCGGTCTCCCTGGGACCGGAGGCACAAGGATAGGAGGTTTCTGCAAATACTCTTTTATCTTCTCGAACGCCCTTTGACAATCATCATTCCACCCGATAGCCTGATCTTTTCTCAACAATTTGAATATTGGCTCACACGTGGCTGTTAGGTGAGAGATTAACCTTACAATGTAGTTTTAACCTCCCTAAGAAACCACGGACTTGTTTCTCTGTTCTTGGCTCAGGCATTTCCTGTATCGCTTTCACTTTGGCCGGATCCACCTCAATCCCTTTTCCGCTAACAACAAAACCCATTAGTTTTCCAGATCTCACCCCAAAAGTACACTTGTTCGGATTAAGCCTCAACTTGAATTTCCTCAAACGCTCAAACAGTTTCTGCAAATTCACCAAATGTTCTTCTTCTATTTGAGATTTGGCAATCATATCATCAACATAAACCTCGATTTCATGATGAATCATATCATGGAACAGAGTCACCATCGCTCGCTGATATGTTGCTCCGGCATTTTTTAGACCAAACGACATCACCTTTTAGCAGAAGGTGCCCCATGGGGTTATGAATGTTGTCTTCTCAATGTCTTCCGGTGCCATCTTAATTTGATTATAGCCAGAAAAGCCATCCATGAAGGAGAATACCGAGAACTGAGCCGTGTTATCCACCAAAACGTCAATGTGAGGTAAGGGGAAATCATCTTTAGGACTAGCCCTGTTCAGATCCCGATAGTCAACACACATCCGTACCTTTCCATCCTTCTTAGGTACCAGAACGATATTTGCAACCCATGGCGGATAATTTGTGACTGCTAGAAACCCTGCATCCAACTATTTTTGCACTTCTTCCTTTATCTTGACAGCCATCTCTGGTCTTGTTGTTCTGAGCTTCTGCTTGACTGGAGGACAACCTTCTTTGAGCAGCAAGCGATGTACCACGATGTCTGTGTCAAGCCCTGGCATGTCCTGATAAGACCAAGAGAAGATGTCAACATACTCTTGCAGCAATTCAATCAACCCCTTCTTCACATTGTCTTCCAAAGCAGCCCTTATCTTGATTTCTCTCTTGGCGTGCTCGGTGCCAAGATTAATCACTTCAACAGACTCTTGATGCAGTTGAATGACCCTTTCCTCTTGTTTTAATAACCTGGTAAGTTCTTCAGGGAGTTCACAGTCTTCATCACCCTCTTCTTCAGCTTGAAAGATTGGATTTTCAAAGTCGAAGCGAGCCATAGCAAAACCGTTATCAATAGGATCCAGTGATGTGCATCTGCATGAGTGATGGTATGTGCTTATGAGTGTGACAAAAAAAAAGAAAAAAAGTGGACACTAAACAAAACATTGCCATTTTTTTTTGAAAAACTGCAAAAATAGAAAGACAGGGAACGAAATATTTGAATGCAAAAGACGTCCTTTATTTATGATAAAAAATGCAAGTGTCACATAGATGAGCCCTACAACGAGTCATTACGCCCTGGCGGAACGTAAGACTTGGATATGCATGAATAAACAAAGAAAATTACTCCTCCAGACAAGTGGCTTGGACAATCTCCTCAGAAGACCAATTATTGAGAACTTCACCCGGGATCCTCGGACGCACCCAGTTATCGATGTCACAATCACTATCCCCATCTTCATTGTTGACCGCGGAGACTAATTTGACTTCTCCTTCAACCATGTTAACGTTGGCTCCACCATGCTGGGGCATGGGATTGTTTACAACATTAGGAGCTGGTGCAAAGTTAACGGCCTTTGAATCAATGAGGTCCTGAACTACGTTCTTAAAAGCTTTGCAGTTCTCAATATTGTGGCCAGGTGCCCCAGAGTGGAAGCTACACCTAGCGTTGGCGTCATAACCCACCGGAAGCCTACCAACGGGAGGAGCCAGAGTGCGCAACTGCACAAGTTGTAGTTGTTGAAGACTAGAAAGCAACTGAGCGTACGACATTGGAAGAGTGTCGAAACGCCGACCCATCGTCCTTGGCCTCGGTTGATAGGCGGGTCTGTTACCCGGTTGTTGTGGTTGGTACTGAGCTGGTTGACGCTGTGGTTGTTGTTGTTGTAGTGGTGCTGCAGCTGGAATGGTCACAGCCGCAACATACGGTTGCTGATGATAGTTCTGAAAGTTGTTCCTCCGGTTATCCCTGTTCTGATAAGAAGATATGGCACTTGCATCCCCTTCTCTCCTCTTTTGTCCCTGAATGAACGGCTTCTTCACCCCTGATGAGGATCCACCTCCACTCTAGGTCTCGTATGTCCCCAGGTAATTCTCCACCCTCTCTCTGGTAGAGACTACATCAACAAAATTGGAGGCATTGCAACCCACCAGGCGCTCCAAATAAGGTCCTGGCAGAGTGTTCACGGACATGTTAGCCATTTCCTTCTCCAACATAGGAGGTTGAACACGGGAAGCTGTCTCCCTCCACCGCTGAGCGTATTCTCTGAAGCACTCATTGCTTTGAAGAGACAGATTTTGAAGTTGAGTTCTGTCCGGAGCCATGTCTGCATTATACTAATACTGCTTCACGAAAGCCTCAGCCAAATCCCTTCAGCAACGGATGTGGGCTCTGTCCAGCCTCATATACCATTCCAGGGATGCCCCAGCTAGGCTGTCCTGGAAAAAGTACATAAGTAACTTTTCGTCATCGGAGTATGCAACCATTTTACGGAAATAGGCTTGCACATGGGTCTTCGGGCAAGAGTTGTCATTGTATTTGTCAAATATCGGGACCTTGAATTTCGGTGGCACTCTCACACCTGGGACCAGCCACAAGTCAGCAACATCTACTCCCAGAGGATTCTGTCCTTCCACTGCCTTCAACCTCTCTTCCAATCTTCTAAACATGGGGTCCACACCATGACCCATACCAAAGTCTTCCTGCAGCAGGGGGAACTGATCGTCCTGATCATCATGAACGGGTTGTTGACCGGAGGTGACATGTAGGATTGGGATAGGCTCCAGTCCATTGGGTCCATTAGCCTCTCCAGTTGGAGGATCAGTCACCGTCTCTGGTTGAGCAGGGGGATTCCTCTGTATCATCTGCCTGAGCTCTTGCTGTCCCTGAGCCACCCCTTGAACCACATCCATGAATTGATTCATGCGGATTTTCATCTCGGCGAACTCTACCTGTAGGCTTTCCATTACTCTCTGTTGGTTTCTGCGGGTACCGTACCGGTGAATGCCTGGGTCAGCTATCCTGATAATGGAACACCAAACAAACTGAGAACACTGTGGCGGTACCTGTGATGCAAGACATGCTAATGAATATGTAAATGCAATGACATGTTTATCAATTCCAAAGGTATTCTACCCCCTTGATCCCAGTCTCTCAATAGATAAACGATGTAAAAAAAAAGACTAAGCCGTTGATGAGAACCAAGAAAATTCCGACTAGAATCAAGTAGAAGATATAAACCCCACAGAAATGGATAAACATGTGTGAATGATTATGAATGCAAAATGATGTGATGCAAAATGATGTGAATGCAGTGCAGTGGCATGGGAATCAGGATCGCTGTATCTGCTTGAACATCTGTCAGGTTGCACTGTCTGGAGAGAAATTAAGAGCACACCAAACAAAGGTCATGGCATGGATCATGTTATCCTTAATATCAACCACCCATTTTGGTGGATTATGGTTTACACCTTATCAACACCCAAGTTTCATTGATATTAAGGATACCTGATCGGATCAACCATGAATCAAGGGTTTGTTGCAAGTCACGAGCATGGAGTTTAGGTTAAGAACCACCCAAAAGGAGTGTACTAAGGTTTAAACCTGCCAAACATGTTCTACAAAAGGTTTCCATAGTCATAATCCCATCTTTCGGATATTATCGGAGGAACGACTACTCGTATTCCAAAAATATTCTCAAGAGAGACTCTTATGAGTGTAGTATCGCGTAACAATCGTATCAAATCTTACACTTGAACGACTTTCGCACTACGTCCTACGAATAGGCCAAGATGGGTTTGGTAAACTAAGGTCCTCGGCTTCTAAGGTCTATATTGGAAAAAGTAATGTCTAACCACAACTTACTTGTGTGACATCATTGATCTCAACATGACCTTCACCAAGTGAATGGGCTTGCAAGTCAACTTGCTAAGGAATAACTCCACACAAGTCGACAAGACTATGCCATTCTCCTATCTTAAGTGCACTCGAGTTCGGGTATAGAACTCATCTCACAAAGATCACCAAGCAGCCATAGCCAGCCAACAGATACAACAATGATATGTACATAATGCAATAAGGTAAAACATGTAAATAAATAACTGTACAAAAGCATGAACACCCAATAAACAAACAAACTACAAAAGCTAGGAGAGACTCGCTTAGGGAAACCGGGTCCCCAGCAGAGTCGCTAGCTGTCGCAACCTGAAAAATACAGTGTGCGAAAAAACAACCGGCGAAAGAAAATGACAGAAGAGTCGCCACCGTGTGTTATTTATCCCAAAGGAGGGAAAGGAAACGCTCGAAGTAAACCTGAAAAGAGGAAAGGAAAAGACAAGGTCTCGCAACCAAATCTTGGGTTCGGGAGTCGGTTATGCGAAGGGAAGGTATTAGCACCCCTACGCATCCGTAGTACTCTACGGGATCCACTTTTGTAGTTCTTGTCTAAAGGGTGTGAGTTTATCTTGTGCTGTTTACTAAAAAAGGTGTTAAATGACAATGACTCGCGCGGATGTCGCATCCACTACATACGTATCTCATCTGAATATGAGAATCAGAGTCTTCGTAGCTCGACTGACCTATGGGTTGGGGGTAATTGTGCTCGCTAAGACATCGCGTCTTATGCCTACGTATCTCATTTGGAATGAGAATCAGAGCAAGCCGTAGTTCGGCTAACTACGGGGTTATGGATTGGGTTTTGGAAGAACGACGTTACTACGCAATCTACCGGAGGCTCGACCTTTGGAGACTTACTCGACTGTAGTAGAAGAAGTAAACGTGTGTTTAGGAGAAGAAAAATCAATGAAGGGTAAATTTTGGGGTATTACACATGGCATATAACTGCTAGTCTCTTTTCCTCCACTAGGCTCAGCTGATTGTATCGGCTTCATTGTTGGTGCAGGGAAAAGTTATTCTGGCACAAAATGGCATATGAACCCCCTCTGGCGTGATCAACACTGCACCAACTCCGCGACCATTAACGTTGACCGCCCCATCAAACATCATAATCCATTTGGATTCAGGGTCAGGCCCCCCCTCCGGGAGTGGTTCCTCGCAATCTTTCGATTTGAGAAACATGATGTCCTCATCAGGAAAGTCGAACCTCATAGGTTGGTAATCATCAATCGGTTTCTCTACAAGATAGTCTGACAAGACATTTCCTTTGATGGCTTTTTGTGAAGTGTATTGGATGTCATACTCTGTCAGTATCATTTGCCACCTAGCAACTCTTCCGGTAAGCGTTGGCTTTTCAAAAATATACTTGACGGGATCCATCTTTGATATCAATAGAGTCGTGTGAGTCAACATATACTGTCTTAGTCGGCGAGCAGCCCATGCCAAAGCGCAACAAGTTTTTTTCGAGCAGTGAGTATCTTTGTTCACAGTCGGTAAACTTTTTGCTAAGGTAGTATATTGCATGCTCTTTTCGACCTGACTCGTCATGCTGACCGAGCACACAACCCATTGACCCTTTTAACACCGTCAAGTACATGATCAATGGTCTTCGATTTTCATTGCCATGTCGGGATGAGTTCGGCGTAACTTCTTCTTCACCGGCGGCATATCTTCATTCAACGGTAACCTGTGCACAAACCTGACATATCTTGATAGGACCAAGCAAAGATATCGACGTACTCACGAAGCAAACTGATCAACCGTTCTTTCACCTTGGCCTGTGGACTGGCCCCGATCTTGATCTCTTTCTTGTCGTCTTCGGTACCAATGTTGACGGTCTCAATCACCTCCTGATAAGGTGTAACAGTTCGGTCCTCCTGTTTGAACAACCTGGCTAACTCTTCAGGAAATTCACAATCTTCCTCAACCCCTTCTTCGGCTTGATAGATAGGATTGTCGAAGTCATACTTGGCCATAACAGTGTCGTTAGCAGTGAGATCCGGGTGATCATCTCTGCATGATGGAGGATCATGCTTTACCTTAGAACGAGAGATTTTTGGAAGGAAGAACGAAAGAGAAACATTGCCATTTTTTGTAAAAGTAAAATAATTGAAAAAAAGAGAACACAAAATTGTTTGCAAAAGTTGTCCTTTATTGATGATGAAAATAATTGCGAAATATAACTAAATGGATGGCCCTACAGATGAGTCATTACACCTTGGGCAAAGTGTAAGACTTTATTATGCATGTAATAAAAGGAAAACAATAAAAATTACTCCTTCAGTAGAGTAACCCGGAAGACTTTTTCGGACGACCAATTGTTGAGCTTTTCTCCCGGGACACACGGGCGAATCCAGCTATCTAAGTCACAGTCCCTGTCAGCCTTGTCTTCATCCGCAGCATTGCCGATGTGGGCAGAAACCAAACCCCTGCTGGAGAAACTACCGGCTTCGTTCTTCTGAGACCCCAGAGTAAACCCCAATCCAAACTTGTCTTCTTTGATGACTGGCTCCACAAATTTGCCCCAGCCTTGGGCATTACCAGCTTTAACCACTTCAACAGCTTGCTTGTATGAAGAGATAGAAGTCCCGACCTTCTCGGACTTAGGTGAAAAGACAGTTTCGGGCGCGACCTCAATGATGTTTATGGCTTCGAAGCCCTGACACAACATCTCATGCATCTCGCCATCCATCTCCACATACTTAAATGTAGACAGGTGGCTAACAAAAATATCCTCTTCACCACAGACAGTGACGACCTGACCTTCTAGTTCATATTTGAGCTTCTGGTGGAGAGTAGAAGTAACAGCACCGGCAGCACGAATCCAGGGCCGTCCTAGCAGGCAGCTATAGGCAGGTTGGATATCCATCACACAAAAGGTGCTCTTGAACACCTGCGGTCCAATCTTAACTGGCAACTCAATCTCGCCAAAGACAGATCTCTTAGAGCCATCAAAAGCCCTCACAACTAAATTGCTTGGCTTCAGGATAATGCCATCACAATCCAACTTCATTAAGGCTTTCTTTGGAAGAACATTCAGAGAAGAGCCTGTATCAACCAAAACATGGGAAAGCACCGCCCCTTTGCATTCCATTGTGATATGCAAAGCTTTGTTGTGACTCCTGCCCTCCGATGTCAGGTCGTAGTCGGTGAAACCTAGCCCATGGCTAGCGTTTACATTTGAAACTACCGACTCCAGCTGGTTAACAGTTATCTCTGGTGGAACATAGGCCATATTTAGTACTTTCAACAAGGCTGCTCTGTGCGCCTCAGAGCACATCGATAGTGAGAGAATGGAGATCTTTGAGGGTGTCTGATTTAGCTGGTCGACTACCTTGTAGTCACTTTTCTTGATAATCCTCATAAACTCATCCACTTCCTTCTCGAATGCGGTCTTAGGAGGAGCTTCCTCAGTAGTAACCTCTTCGGTGGCTACCTGTTTTCCTTTAGCCTTGGCAGCTGCCTCAGCTTCGGTATTCGTGCGCAAGGTTGATGGTGCAAATAGGCGTCCACTGCGAGTGAAGCCACCAACCCCTCCAACATTGTCTACAGCGGAGCTACCAATGTCAATGTCTTCCCTGTTAACTTTCTGCCCATGGAAGTAGATATCAGCCCCATAGTGCCACGGGATAGCACTGTCTTTCTCATACGGAACAGGTCCTGGTACCGTGATGGTGACCGGACTAACCAAAGCCGATTAAGGGCTGTTAGAGTAAATTGTAATTGGTGTTGGACTTTCGACGTTCACCGTTGCTAGTTCTGTACTTTCTAGGAAATATACTGTTATCGGAGCGGGTCTCTCGGGAACATATATTTCTTCTGGAGTGAAATAAATCGTCACTGTCGACACATCATTCTTCACTGGACGGGTCTGATCGAATTGAAGACAACCTTCATCTATCAGTTGCTGAATACCTCTTCTCAAGCTGTCACATCCGTTCTCGGCAGCTTGACAATTTCTGCACTCTTCCCCACAGCCCGGAAAAATCTGTCCTTTCAAGAGTCGGTCTTTAACCATCGATAGCGAAGTCTTCACTTTAGTCACATCAGAAACCAAATTCAAAGCTTCCCCACTATCAACAACATTAATCCTCTGCCCGTCGTGAGCTGGCATCGGGTTTTGGATAACATTAGGCACTGGAGAAAAATTGATAGCCTGGGCATCTCTCAAATCTTGTACCTTTAGGTGGAGAGCCTTGCAATTATCTGTAGTATGGCCAGGTGCGTTGGAGTGAAAAGCACATCTGGCGTTGACATCATAACCTCTAGGCAAATTATTGGGATCGATTGGTGGGGCCAGAGTCCTTAACGTAACCAGATTCAGGTCAATCAGCCTGGGAAGTAATACAGAATAAGGCATGGGGATTGGGTCAATGACCCAGTCCGTCTGCCTTGGACGTTGTTGATAGTGTCTCTGCTGACCCGGATTACCTCCTTGTTGTTGATTGTTGTACCTGGGTTGCTGTTGCGGATGATACTGCGGCTGTTGTTGCTGTTGAGGAGCAGGTGTAGGAATAATGACTGCGGCCACTTGATCTTGATAATAATTAGGGCGTCCTCTGCCCCTGCCTCTGTCGGCATACGCAACGCTTATCTTGCCTTCTCTTCTTCGCTGACCATTACCAGCAAACGGTTTCTTGGAAGCACTATTGTCTTGAATTCGGCCCATCGTCAACAGACTCTCGATTCTTTCTCCAGCAATTACTATCTCTTTAAAGCTGATTGACGGGCAAGCAACCAACCTCTCAATATAATTGCCTTAAAGAGTGTTCATGAACATGTCCGCCATCTCTCTTTCAGACATAGGGGGTTGGACGGACGCAGCAATTTGTCTCCAACGCTGAGCATATTCTCTAAAGGTCTCCTTGGCAGTCTGAGACATTCCTTGCAATAAGGTCCGATTTGGAGCCAAGTCCAAGTTGTATTGATATTGCTTGACAAAAGCCTCTGCCAAGTCTTTCCAGCTCTTGATGGTAGTACGAGACAAATGAGAATACCATTCACGAGAAGCTCCAGTTAGACTGTCTTCAAAATAGTACATCCACAACTTTTCATCTTCTATGTGAGCTCCCAACCTTCCCAAATAAGATTGGAGATGAGTGCGTGGGCAAGAAGCCCCGTGGTATTTCTCAAAAGTAGGGGGTTTGAACTTGTAAGGGATCCTTACTCCTTGAACCAGACCAAGATTTGTGACATCAAAACCTAAGGAATTTTGAGACTCCAAAGATTTGAGCTTCTCAGCAAGCTCATCCATACGGCGAGTGGTCTCATGGGCTTCGTCGTGCAAAGAGAATTGATCATACTGATAATCCTCAGTAACAGGGCGCCCGTTAATCCGAATTCCTTGATTCACATTGTACCTTCCGCCAATGCCATTTCCAACATTCCCCGTGTTACCAACATTACCCGGGTTTCCATCAGCATTTGCGTTACCCGCGTTACCAGTGTTCATAGGGTTATCAACGTTCCCAGGGTTACCAGGGTTTCCTTCAGCATTTGGTATCTCTACCTCTGGATCGGGCCTCGATTGCTCAACCAATTCCCTCAGCTTTTCCTGGCCTTCTGCCATACCAGTCATCAATGTCATGAACCGATCCATCCTTTCACGCATATCAGCCAGCTCTTTCTGTACCTGGTCCATGGCTAGTTGCGAACGATTTCCTTGGTCGGGTACCTGTGGACTCGCTTGGGACCAATAATGCCTGAGACAGGGAACAAACATTAGACACTGCGGTGACACCTGCAAAACAAACAAGGGTTAGTATGCATGGTATGCGATGCGCTGCTTATTCAATTTTAAGGCACCCCCCTTAAAAAGGGAATACCCCGCAAATGAATAAGCATGAGATGTTGGATGCAAATATGCAGATGATGTTATGAAATGCAAAGGCATGTCAATCAGGATTGTTGGATCCGCTTGAACATCTGTCAGGTTGCACTGTCTGAAGAGAAACCCCACTGAAGAATATAATACAAGATCAAAGCTCTACTCCAGAAAACCGGGTTGGTTGAAGGTTAAGGTTTCCTGAATTTAGCCCGCCCCTCGCTGGTAGGTTCTAAGAACAGAAGTTCGTCAACTTCAGCCCTTTAGTCAAGAATAATACGTTTACCACTGAAGGTTTGGCATTATTACGGGATAAAAAGACCTCCGCTGACTCCCCTCAACAGGACATCCTAATAGCAAGTTCCCAGTCTCGGGGTCCTCGGATTGATCAGCGAGAATGCGCCCACCAGAGCTAACATAATCACGTCTCGGAGGAGAGGCCTCGACTGAGTTCTCGGGAAATGGTCACCAGAGTCGACGATTTCTAGAGGAACATCATGTTGTTACGGAACACCCGTAGGACAGAATATATCCAAAAGAAACCTCGTCTGGGTGTGGGTCTTCATGAACGACTTAACGTAGCAACACGCCATGCAAGCCTCATGACTATCCACTTTAAAACCTGTGTGTACGCTCAAGCCTGGGTAATGGGCTTATCTCTCATAGAACATCCCACCCCAACAAACAGAACCAGCAGATACGGCAATCATATGTACACAATGCAATAAGATAAAGCAGGTAAAGGCTGAAAAATAAATAACTGTACAAAAGGATAAACACCCAACAAACAAGCAACCTACAAAAGCTAGGAGGGACTCGCTTAGGGAAACCAGGGTCCCCAGCAGAGTCGCCAGCTGTCGCAACCTGCGAAAAAAACAACCGGCGAAAAAAGAAATGACAGAAGAGTTGCCACCGTGCGTTATATATCCCAAAGGAGGGAAAGGAAATGCTCGAAGTAAACCTGGGAGAAAGGAAAGGAAAAGACAAGGTCTCGCAACCAAATCTTGGGTTCGGGAGTCGATTATGCGAAGGGAAGGTATTAGCACCCCTGCGCATCCGTAGTACTCTACGGGATCCACTTTTGTTATTCTTGTTTAAAGGGTGTGGGTTTATCTAATGTAGTATTTACTAAAAAGCAGTTTAAAGAAAATGACTCGCACGAATGTCGCATCCACTGCATACGTATCTCATCTGAATATGAGAATCAGAGTCTTCTTAGCTCGGCTGGCTATGGGTTAGGGGGATATGTGCTCGGTAAGACGTCGCGTCTTATGCCTACGTATCTCATCTGGAATGAGAATCAGAGCAAGCCGTAGTTCGGCTAACTACGGGGTTGGTTGTGTTTTTGGGTGAACGACGTTACTACGCAGTCTACCGGATGCTCGACCTTTGGATACTTACTCGTCTGTAGTAGAAGGAGTAAATGTGTTCTTAGGAGAAGAAAAATCAATGAGTTGGGGTGTTTTAGGGATGCTCATGCAAAAAGGCAGTCCTAGACGAAGGAACCGCGCTACTTTAATAAACATGCAAACGGGAGACTATCAAACCATACAAAACAAACATGCATAAAGTAAACACGCCAACAAAGGGGCTCAAACACGCAGGGGTAGGGCTTTAGTCAAGAGGGGTCATATCAACCTCGACAAACAAGCCATGGAAGGGTAATCAAACGGGCTCTTAACCACTGACATTGAACGTCAGGGTGAGCAGATCAGAGGGTAATGAGGATAAGACCTCATAGCTCTTAACCCCGGACAGGGTGAGCTCATGACAAGACGTGGGGGTTCAGAAAGATGGAACCCTCTCCACTGACCGACCGGACAAAAGATCTTGGGCTTTTGTTCTGAAGCATCGACACGTAGTGTGATCTTAAAGAACGACGCACTGAATAATGGGGGATTGACTACTAATCCCTTTTATCCGTCAATTGCCTCTTCATGGAGGTCTTTAGGCACAAAAATAAACACACAAAAACATTGCCTCCTATCGAGGTCTTCCAGCTAAGAAAACGGTAAAATGCGGGAAAAATAAAGGATCAAAAAGGTCTACCGTACGGATAAAGATCCGAAGTAACAATAACTAAAGAAATAAGAAACCCGGAGATCTCTCAAGCTAGAACCATCAAAGAAAGCAAGTCAATACCGGTAATCGGAATAAATCTCCAAATGGTATCCAACAAATAAAGTGGAATACCAAGCAAGCTATCCTTTCAGGGTTCATGTGAGCCCTCACAAAAAAAAACTCAACAAACAGGTTAGAGAAAAAAGATGGAGTGCAATCAAGAATTGCACCAAACAGAGAATCACATGAATCATGCCATTAAAGTTCACAAAAAGCAACCAAGGGTAGGAGGCCTAAACCTCTTGCCAAACACATGCATCAAAAGGGTATCAAAATTCAAAGTCAGGGGGCAAAGATCCACACATCAAGGCATGACATACATACTAAAACATGTGCCCACATGCAAAAGCTAACGATAATACCTCATACATTCAGAGCATTCAAATTGAAAGCATATGGTAATGGAGATAGGGCAAACCTGATTGGAGAGATCAAATGAAATTGAATTGCCCGGTTGAGTTTGCAAAGCAATCTGAGGGTTTATATGAGATGGGATTGGCTCTTTGCAGATGAGTTCCTTTCAGTCTCTGGAGGCTGCTCTGAACTCTGTTAGCTTTTCTCTCACTATCTTTTTCTAGGGTTTTTTGGGAGATGGAAGTCTAAAATTTATAACCTGATTTTTGTAGGCTCAAATGAGAGAGGTCCAAGTCCAAGATTTTTCTGTTATATTTTATTTATTTATTATTTATTTTTTTCGTTTTTTTTTTCTAAAACGCGTGCGCTTCGCCTAGCGAAGGATTTGCTCGCCTAGCGAAGGATTTGCTCGCCTAGCGAGCATGACAGTTCCTTTCGCTAAGCGAACCACGCTGCTCGCCTAGCGAGCATGACGGCTCGGGGACAGATTTTGTTTCTTCAAGATTAGCGCTTTGAGTGATGAATAGACCCCATTTGAACCTGTTGGAAGTAGCTCAAGTCTTTCCCTTGTGTTGACTGATCACCCGGATAGAACCCACAAAGAGTCTTGAATGATGTTCAAGCTTCTTGGATCTGATTCTGATTGACATGATGAAATACAATATGAAATGTTAAATGACCTAAAAATGAATGCATGAATGAGGAGGGCAAATTTTGGGGTGTTACACTATGAAGGTCCATATGTTGTTAAGAGAGCCTTTTCAGGTGGTGCTTTGATACTTACAACTATGGATGGGGAGGATTTCACTCGTCATGTGAATTCAGATGCAGTCAAGAAATACTTCGCCTAAAATAAAAACAGAATAGCTCGCTAAGTTGAAAACCCGAAAGGGCGGCTTAGGCAAAAATGAGCGTCTTGGTGGATTGAAAACTCGAAAGGGCGATCCAGGCAAAAGTTAGAGACATAAAAAAAATGAATGTATGTATCCCGCTAGATTGAGTACCTCACCCTGGGGCAATCTAGGCAAAAATTAGGGATTTGGCAAGTAACTGCATCCTGACAAGACTTTGTTCTACAACGGTTATCCGTCAGAGATTCTCGATCATTCATCATCAACCAAAGCTTCAAATACATCGGATTCAGAATTGGTGGAGAAATGGTCATTATGTTCAATGTAGCCCTTTTCCAATATATATCACCAATTTCAAATTTGTAAAGATCTATGGAGTCTTGCCATTTGTAGACTACCATTCCATCAAATAAACTTGAGCCTTTATCCAATTATTTGCACTCTTATTTGTTTCTATTCAACAAATGTTTTGCATGTTTTAATTGAAAAAAATGTCATTGTTTTAAATAATCAAGATTTTCATAATTTGTTTTTAAACAAAGTGAACATTCACAATGACATAAGGATACTGGGAATGCCTTCAGTGCTCTCCCAAGGATGGTAAGATTCTTGACAGGGTAAGGCAGTTGTTCATATTCCTGGCATATTGGTGTCCTCTTCCTCCTGAGCCTTTTGTGGTTTCTCCCCTTAGTAGAGTGTTGGGAAGATTTATTCCTCCCTCATTCTTTCAGCAGAATAGTGATTCTTCCTCCTCGGAAGATGTAATTTCATTATTTGGGATAGTGTTTGATGACCTTTGGAAATTTCTGATTTGGTGGTTATTCCCCACAGAGTTCCATGATCCCCTCTGATGATTTCCCTAGTAGAGTGTTTCCATGGCGGATTTTTGATGATCTTTGCCTCCAGCTGGAATGTTTTGCTCATTCCCATGCGGAGATCTTTGTTATTTTGGCTTTCTCTCTTGAGATATAGTACCAGATGTTTGTACTTGTTCGATGGACTTGTTGGTGTTAGAGATGTCTAGTTGTCAGCATTCATCATACATAAACTACGCATGTGTGCATAATTTTCAGACATTCAGATATTCATATCGCATTCTTTGCCATATATCTTTGTTTGCGATCCCCTTCTAGTTGGTAATAAATTTCCCCAAGCAGATGTCGGTGTATGAACTCCCCCATATAGAGTTAGCTCCTTTAGCAGAAAGTATTTATCTTTCCTTCCATATTCCCCACCGAGTTATATCCTCGTGGATGATGATTATTTTTGTTTCCACCCAACACATATATTGGGATGGGAGTCCCCATTGAGTTATATCCTCACTGGGACGAGTCTTGATTCAGCTTTCCTCTTTAGTTTGATCCTAGATTGGCCTCTTGTGACTGTTTCCTGCGCTTCCCTGTGGTATAAATGGATAATTGCTCAGTAATCAGTAATCGTTCATCTTATCTCCGGCGAAGTCTGTGATTTTCTACCCTTATACCGGTAGTTGTAAACCCTATTTCATCCCCTTGCAGAGTTAACCTCTTGTTCGTCCTAATCGATGACAGTTACTCTTTCGTGGTCTTCTACCCAATATCCGGTAGATGTAATCCCTTCCTTGACGGTTATCATTATCCAATATTCGATATTGATAAGTCCTTCACCCCCTGTGATATATCTCTTGGATAATTGCTCTGATTAGGCAGTTTATCCCCAGCAAGTCATTTTTCATATACCGATTTCCGGTAATGGTTGTTGCTCCCCTTGAATGGTCATCATTATATACTTAGTTTCGGTATCCCGATGCCTTTCTTTGTCGGTCGATTGATCCTTTATTAACCCAGTAACCGGTTGTGGATAATCTTCCATGCGAGTATATTATCTACTTTCTGACGGTAATAGGTAATATATCTCATGCACTCTTTGGTCGAAGCCTTTTGTTCTTCCCCAGTTGAGTAAGATTTGTATCCCGCTGCGGAGTCGAATGTCCGTCCTATGTTAGAGTTTGCTTTTTTCCCTCTTTTGGATGATGAGTGTCTTGGAAATATTCCACAATTCACGCCTTGGTTGGTCACCTATTATATGCCCAATAACCGGCATCCATGGTGTTCCTTCCCTTCTGCTCCCTATTATGACCTTTGTCCCTTGCGGAGTCAGATTTTCCTGAGTTGAAATATACCTTTTTAGGTTTTCCTCAGATGATTTCGAATGTTTCATATCTCTCACCCTTATACCGGTTTTCGATATTCATTCTCCCCGAGCATGTTGTTCCTTCACCCTCATATCGGTGTTCGAATCACATGTCTCCTTGAGCTTATTACCCAGTAACCGGTAATACCTCATCCTGGTGTTTCCCCAGTGGAGTCCCGTAGTGGATAATTTTTACTGTATTGGCATATTCCCCAATACATGCATCTTCGAGTCAGCTCGAGTCTTTCCATGGATTTACTCCTTTTGGAATTCTGCTCCCCAAGCTTTGAAGTCGTGACCTGCTCACGCATTTTATTCCCCTCTTCTATCCCCATGAGAGTCCCAGAGTCTCTGTCCCATGGAGTAAATTACTCATATGGATTATCAGTTTCTCCTGATTTCTTTTCTTTCTTTGTGGACACATATCTCCACAGAGTGTTACCTTTTGCATACATACATTTGCATCATGAGGTCTCTTAGGGACCAAAATTCGTCTCTTTGTTATTATTTAAGCCCATTCTACCCCGTCGAGACGAAGATTTTAACCTTCACTTCTCCGACTAGAATGACCTTAAATAGGGGCATCTGTAAGACCCCAATTTTGACCCTAAGATCCCTCATGGCATCATAATATTGCATTTGCATTGCCTCAAGGATCATAAGCATCTTGGTTCCCCTTACCTTTGGGTGGGACCTCTTGTGAGTGGTTTGAGATCACCAAGCATGCTTGAATTGTATATTATTGCTTTTCTTATTTGATTCGCTAACCAAAAGCACAAAAATATGTCACTAACATCTTTTGTTTATAGCTTGAGCAATCACAAGGTCAAAAGCTTCAAGGAGATCCTTTGTGCAGAGATATGGCCAAGTGAAGATGATAGAAAACATGGCAATGGTTCCCAAATCTCTCATCCATCAAATATGCCTCCCTAGCATCTCAATTCATCATTTTGATCAAAGCAAGTCAAGAGTTTGAGGTTTGTTCCCCAAGGAAACCCTAGTTCATCAGATCATCCACAATGCCTTGCTCTTGAAGCAACCTCAGCCCATGATCAAAATAAAATCAAGGGAAGTTCTTTAACTCATCATTTCATGCATATTTGAACTTTTTTGAGTGTCCTCAATCATCAATTCATCAAGATATGAGTCATGGGCTTGAGAAGTTGATCAGTCAATTCATCTGACTATTTTGAAATGCACTAAGACCTAACTTTTTATGTGTTGGTCAAATGGAGATGATCCCAAAAGCAAAAATGTTCGTAAGGGTAATATGAACAACTTTCATGTTCATCAAAAATTTATTTGAAGCTTGGAAGGTCATCATCCATTCCAAGACATTATAGGTCATTTTGACTGAAACCCTAATTTTGGGTCAACTTCCCAAGAACATAACTCATTCATTTTTTATGATTTTGAGGTGGGATCAAATGAATTGGAAATCTTAAGATGTCTAATTCAAATGTTATGTTGAACAAAGTTCCAAAATCTCAAAGTAAATACATGTGATAATGCAAAACATTATAGGTCACTTTGGACCAAATGCATTGAAAGGCAAAAAAGTCCAACTTCAAGTGCCCATAACGCTTATATCAAAAATCCAAATGTTGAAAAATTTAACTCCATTTTGATTTTCTTGAAAAGATCTACAACTTTTATGTTGAAGGTTTTTTCATTTGAGGCTTGCATCATCAAAATAGAGGGGCTTGAACATTGGCCAAATTTGGAAACCTTGCCTTTACATGTTTTGCACCTTACACTTTAAACCCAAAATTCACTAATTTCCACACTTCAAATGGATTTTTTCCCAACATAACATTTGTTCCTTACACCAAGACCTTTCCAACCATTACTCACATGCTCATGTTTGGATTTGGCAAATGGAATTTTCGAAGAAGAGAAGTTTTAGGCATAATTGTGCATAACATGTTGGAACTCATTACACAAGCTTGTGCATTGCCAATTACACGTCCATTTCAGCTCAATTATACTGCAGATTTCATTTGGCATTGAATTTGGTCCTTTTACATGATCATGCAAGCCCATGCAAAGAGTATCCACTTGCCATGCACACACGGATTTCTCATTGCTTGCACCATGCTTGGCTATAAATAGAAGCATCATGCCATTCAATTTTCATCCATGAATCAACCTGAAATGCTGCTGAATTGAAAACCAAACCTCTAACCAAAGGAACTATTTCATTTTCATTCAAATTTCTCAGATCTGAAATTCAACTAAATCTGGTTGAATTTCTAGATCTAAAGTTCCTAGACCTCTCTCTCATAATCCATTGAAGCTCTGTTTGGCCAAGGGAAGCAAGCTCAGATCACCACAATTCAAAGGTTCTCTCCAACTGGTTTTTTCTTCGAAACTCACTATTTCTTGACCTATTTTCTTGGATATTGTGTTGGCTGAAGTCCTCTTCATAGAGGCAATTGTTTTGAGTGCTCAATTGTTGAAATCCATGAAGTTCAGTATGAACACCATGATTTTCTTTCTCTGATTTCTCTCTCTATGAGGATCTAGAGGAGAAACCAATGGTACAGGGGTGATGTACATCACCCCAGCTTTCCAATGATGTATGGATCGTGTATTTTGGTTAAGCTTTTGAAACCTGCAAATGTCACCGGAATCTTCATGTTCACCGGAGAAGACGGTGGCTCTGGCCACCGTCCCTTTGCCAGATGGATTGTGGACCGTGTGATGGCATCTCCAGATCCAATCTCCACCTTTGTTTCTTATGACTTTTTTAAATGCCATGTGTGACGCGTTTGACTGAAGCCTACCGCGGAAGCGCGCATATGGAACGTTTGATCAACCACGTCAATTAAAGAGGCTTGATCAGACGCTCCTGGTTTTTTCTCATTTTCTATTTTCTGATTTAATTTCCTTTATTTCCTTTATTTTCAAAAATTCATATCTTCTTCATTTTAATTCCAAAAAATATGGCACCAATTGCATTCTTCTCCAAATAATTTCTAGTTTCTAATTTTGATTTTTAATATTTTTTATTTTGTCATTTGATATATTTTGTGAATTTTCTCTTTTTTGGTTATTTTTAATTCATTTGAAATAGTTTTTGATATTCAAAAAATACAAAAATATTTTCCTAACCTATTTGAATGATGATGGATCTATGAGCAATATTCTCATCAATTTTTTAATTGATTTGAGATTTATTTGAGATTTTAGTTCAATTAGGTTATTTTTATTCATTTTTAATTGATTAAAAATAGTTTCTGACTTTTAAAAATGCTGAAATTTTTTGTCAAACCTTGTTTGACCTTGTTGAACTTGGGATAAATCACTTGGACCTTTCAAGGTTGATTTGGAGTGATTTTGAAGTTTGACCTTTCTTTTATTTTTTAATTCAAGTTTATTTTAATATTAAAAATGCCAAAAATATTTTGCTTATTGTTTGATCTCCAATCTTCATCTCATTTCTGGTTTCTCATGGTTTGACTTTGACTTTCAATGTCATTTGGTCAACACACATGGATTGGTACATTTTTCACCTTATGCACTTTATTCTTTCCATTTCCCTTTCCATTATTCATCTCTTTCTTCTTCTTCTTCTTCTTTTTCTTTTTTGATCACTGAGTTGAAGGTTGATAAGTTAGCATTGATTAGGGAGACTTAATCTTCCTTGATTCAAATCTAATTCATCTTGATCAATTGATCAAGTGAATGGATTTGCATTAGGGATAGGTTGTTTCCTAAACATGCAAAGGACTTAAACCAATACAAGATCAATTCTCTTTTTCTTTTTGGCATGGCAAGTTGTTGGAACTTGGTTCACTAATCAAGACTTCTAACTTGTGTTGTTGCCTACATTATTATTGACCGGCCTCAGATAGTTGTGACTTCTACATAAGTCTAATTACGATTGCTTAACATAGCGCTAAATTTGCCTTATGGCACACTAACTCCTAACACTAATCATTAACCATTAACATTTACTTTTTGCACTTTACATTTATGCAATTTACTATTCTTGTACATACTATTCATTTGCTTTTTCCTTTGCTCACTTGAGCACATGTTTATGCTAATGCCATTTGCCTTTTGCTCACTTGAGCATATAATTGTGTATATATATATCTTTTGTGCTTGTGTTTGTCTGTTTGTTGTGAACCAAATGTGAAGAATTGGACAAAATGGACTTAGATCTTAGGACTTTACCCAAGCTAATGGAGTTTGAAGAGCAACTAGTGTTAGACTATGGCACAGATCTAGAAGGGGGGGGGGGGGGTGAATAGATCCCAATTAAAATTTGAGTCGGCGCTACCATTTAAAAATTGGTTTTGAAAATATGTTTTAAGTGCGGAAGCGGCCGAGGAAAATATAGTCTAAAACGAACGGTTATTGGAAAACCGGATATGCGTCTAGCCTATGGATTAGTGATAATGTAGAATAAGAATCACTACACTAGTCACACTATCAATGATTTATTTCACTTGCTAGGATTCCTAGTTCCAATGATTCAAAGAGCAAACCAAACTAGATACACAACTAAGATAATTTTGGTTTAGGCAAATTATCAAACACTTGGTGTGTAAAAAAACACTCCAAGTGATATTTATGTTGAGTAAGTGATTCCAATTAGTCTAGTACAATATCTTATTGTACTTTGGATTCAAAAGCAGAGTTTTAACTTCTTACTCAATTAATATCAAGGTTTGATAAAAGTGCTTATACAAAAATCACTTATTTTTAAGCCAAAACAAATATGCTGAAAAATAGAGAAGACAAAGGTTTGATGAGGCAGTTCCCCCGTCGTCCTCGCTTCGGGGTACGTCTACCCTCAATTCTAAAACTAGAATTGAGATTGCTTTAATAGATATCACCTGTTGAGTATAACAGTTTATACAAGGATTGACAAGCAAATATACAACAGAATTCTCAAGACGTTGAATGTTGCTTTCACTCCTTATTCCTTGATTCAAGGTGAATCAAGTCCTTCGATTGTTGTTGATAGACCTCCAATTCCAGCCCCTTTGTTGAATAACTCTCAATTCTTCAAACCCTCGGCCCGGATGATCTCAACTACAACAAATCAAACCCGAAATCTTCCCTTCAATATCACTGAATCCACTACTAGATTGATGAAGACTTCCTCTTCTCAATCACCTTCGCTCAGCTAAAAATTGATGAAGAATTCGTCCAAAAACCCCCAAAATCAAACCAGTCTTGGAGGACAAAACCCTAAAGGTTTTATTCAAGAAAAAACCTGTCGCAAGCTTTAACCCGAACCGGATTCCCCAATCTCGGCTTCGAACGTTATCACCTTTAACCAATCACAAAGCACTTCAAAAATGGTTGTGTGTAATTGATGTGTTGTGAGATGTTGAAGATGAAGATGAAGAATCTTGGACACCTATTTCACTTTTTCTTGTTCTTTGTACACTTGAATGAATTTGTCAAATGTTATGTGATACAAGTAACTAAACTTCTATTTATAGTGACAAACCAACCAACCCACTTAACAACTTTTCAAACAAAGTGGGAATTACTTGAAAGGCTGTGTTTGCGCACGATCGGTCGACCATAGTAGGTCTATGCGTCGACGCATAGCCTGTAGTTTTGGACAGTCTGAAAATCACATCAGTATGCGTCGACCATAGGTCGGCGTGCGCTGACCCGTGGTTCATGCGCCGACCCTGCGGTTGACTCAAGCCTTCATGCGCTGACCCGTGAGGAAATGCACTATGTTATGCGCCGACCCTGCGGTCGACTCAAACCCTGCAAATCTGCAAAAATTCATATTTTTGTGGTTTTCATGCATTTTGTCATGACCATATTTTATCCACATATGTTGTATGAGATATAACAGTTTAGATGAGCATAGAAAAGGATATGATAGGTGATATGTTGCATTTGTTTTGTAGAGGTGGAATCGACAATGCCGATTCATCCATGGTGGTAATTTGTCATCATCGAAACCTATGATCGTATGTTGTATGACAGTTTGCCCTTACATACTCCCCCTTTTTGATGATGACAACCTGTGTGAAACCAAAGAAAAAACAACATGCCAATATTTACACACACTCCCCCTTTCTTTTGTAATCTAAGGCTGGCTGCAAAACAAACCGTTAATTGGTGTGAATATCTTGGCTTGGCTTTGGTTTGGCTTGGCTTTGGTTTGGTACATGCTCTTCTCCCCCTTTGACAATATCAAAAAGAGAAAGAGAACTATTATTCAACATAACATGATATTCAACAGGAGATAACAAATCATATAACAATACCACACCAAATATTATTACTGAACAAATTGAAAATGAGATAACATTAAACTAGATTAACAAACAAGCATAACAGATAATAAGTTCAGTCAAACAACAAAAGTACAGATGCACATGCAGTTTTATGCCCTAATAGCCTCGTCCTCGACCGTAACAAACATCCGGGTTTCTGTCAGGATCTGCCAAAGAAGTCATTTGGTCAGCAACACTACTTAGATACTTGAGGCCCACATCGACGAACCGCTCCTATCGTTCAAATGTTTCGGTGAATGCTGCATACCGTTCATTCATGCTGGTAGAGAGGTTATAGAGCCTCTCATTTTGTGCTTGAAGCTGGCTGCTTATATTAGCATAGCGCTCATCCTGAGTTTGTATGAATGATTGTTGAGCCAGCTGCATATCTCGCATCATATCTAAAAGTTCAGAAGAATTTTCTTGCTGCGGAGGAGACAGTGGAGATTCTTCAGCACCATATTGATACGGCTGATAGAATTGGCGTTGTGTTGACCAGCCCATATGTTGCCATTCACCCCAGCCACCATGGTTGGGGGCATCTTCTTCAGTTGAATAGGTATTCTGAACCCAAGCGGTGTTTGTGTAGTCGTGTGTGTCTGCTTGTGGAGGACTATCATGCTGCTCAAATGCTTGTCTTGCTCCTTCTTCTTCGTTTTCCTCTTGGTCTTCTTCTTCACTTTTATCACTTTCATCACTTTCTTCAGCAGTCGTAGGAATATACCCCCTGCGAACAAATTTGTATGCTTTCCGCTCATCATACCAAAAGTATCCCATCATAGAGAGAGTTTTTGGGCTAAATTCTTTATCTGAGGAAATGGAGGTATAAGGAAAGGACGAATAATCAACGTCGTCTGCAGTAAGAACCTCTTGAATAAGAGATCCATAGGCAAGAGCAGTGCCTCGTCCGGAGTCTCATAAGCTGAACATCCTACTAGCAATGTAGTAGGGCCAGTTTATTTTACGCTGATTTTTCAGGATATATATGAGATGAACCTCAACCTGTTCAACTCGGGAAAGGCCACCCTTCTTAGGTCGCAGGATGCGCGCCACAATCCACTGAAGAATGCGCTCACTTGTTTTCAGCTTATCGGCAATGACAGTTCGTGGGAACGCATCACTGTTCACAATGTGGTCTCGGTAGGGTCATTTCAGCATAGCGTTCAAAGCGCTCTTAAACTCATATCCTTCTATTCTGTGAGAATCAGTTACCTCAGCAAGAGGATTTTCATCAGCAGCCAATGTCAGATCAAAATATTTATTACAAACATCAGACTTAAACGATACCTTTCTTGTGCCGATCCTGGAGTGAAACTTTTGACCACGAAATTTGTCATGAAGGCAAGTGTAGAACACACGGACTAGGTCTTCGCTATATTTGGCATTGCATTCCAGGAATTTAACAATACCGTGATACTGTAGCAGAGACATGATGTCTACGATATGCATGCGTTCTGCTGTGAGTTTGTAGAAGGCATGTTGCCTCACAACTCCTCTTTGACCAATGTCGTTGTTGAAGGTGTCGACAAGAGCCGGTGGAACTAATGAGACAGCGTTAATGGGTAGGGAGGCAGAGGATGATCCCCTTGATCTCTTACCGGTAGGTTTGCGGGATGAGGAAGCCATTGGTAATGATTCTGAAGCTTTTTGTAAAGGTAGAGAGTGAAGCTTGGTGTAAGATTTTGAGAATGATTTGCAAGAAGGAGGTTTGCCCTTTTTATAGATGAAGATTTAGGGTTTTGGGAAGAGGATAGGCCAAGATACAATAGGCACTAGGTAGATGCAACTCACAATGTAGTGGGTTGAATGCACACTTAATGAGAATTTGAAATGTAAATGCATGGGAAGTTTGAACGTTTTTTGCAGAGAAAAACTGATTTTTTGCGCGATGCGTCGACCATACCCTCTGCATGCGTCGACGCATACTGTTTGAATTTTTGAAAAAAGAAAGTTTTTAAGGTGTGCGTCGACCATTTCCCTGTTATGGTCGACTCATACAGGCAAATTTTGCAAATTTTCACTGTTATGCACATATGCTCACATGTTTGATGCATAAATAGAATGCCACACAACTTTAAACATCCAAACAGATATGGTATACGAAACAAGTCATATATATATACAATATTATCATGTAATACACCTATTTAGCCATGAAGGTTGGGAGAGAGAGAAGGGTAAATGAGCAATATCACCTCGATGCCGGAATAACTTGATGAACAATATACTTGTGCTTGCAACAACATTTACTTGTTAGAAGTACAAGATTATAGTTTTAAATGAAATAAGATAAAGCAAGCAATTTATGACGCCCGTTCCGAAATATCGAGAATACCAAGTTCTCGGCGAATATGAAAGAAAGGCTCAGTAGCTAGCGGCTTTGTGAAAATGTCCGCTAGTTGATTTTTAGTGTTAACATGTTCAAATACAACATCACCTTTCTCTACATGATCCCGAAGAAAGTGGTGTCGAATTTCGATATGTTTGGTGCGAGAATGCAACACAGGATTTTTGGTAAGATTAATGGCACTTGTATTGTCACAGAAAATGGGAATACGTTCGAGTTTGAGATTAAAATCCAATAAGTTTTGCTTAACCCATAGGATTTGAGCACAACAACTACCGGCGGCAACGTATTCCGCCTCGGCGGTTGACAAAGCAACTGAAACTTGTTTCTTGCTATGCCAACTGACCAAGGAATTTGAAAATAACTGACAAGTACCACTAGTGCTTTTCCTATCTGATTTGCAACTGGCAAAATCGGAATCGGAGAAACCTACCAATGAGAAATCATTACCTTTGGAATACCATAGTCCATACTTCGGAGTACCGGATAGGTATCGAAGTATTCGTTTGACAGCTTTTAGATGGGATTCCTTGGGACATGATTGGTATCTTGCGCACATACACACGCTAAACATAATGTCGGGACGAGAAGCCGTAAGATAGAGAAGTGATCCAATCATACCTCTATACCTTTTTACCTCTACGTCCTTACCGTTTTCATCTTTATTCAAGTTTGCACATGTTGGCATGGGGGTGTCAATCGCCTTGGCTTTTGCCATGTCAAATCTCTTGATAAGGTCCAAAAAATACTTTGTTTGACTCACAAATGTTCCTTCATTGAGTTGTTTAATTTGCAAACCGAGAAAGTATGTGAGCTCCCCCATCATACTCATCTCGAATTCACCCTGCATAAGATCCGAAAACTCCCTCACGAGATTCATGTTAGTAGACCCAAATATAATATCGTCAACATAAATTTGTACTAATATCAAGTGCTTTCCTTGACGTTTAATAAAGAGGGTTATGTCAACCTTTCCTCTTGAGTAACCTTGATCAAGTAAAAATTTACTTAGTCGCTCATACCAAGCTTTAGGAGCTTGTTTGAGACCATATAAAGCCCTTTTTAGTTTGTAAACATGATCGGGATACTCATGAGATTCAAAACCCGGAGGTTGTGCGACGTAGACCTCTTCATTTATGTAACCGTTAAGGAACGCACTCTTAACATCCATTTGGAATAGTTTAAAGTCTTTCGCACAAGCGAAGGCAAGGAGAAGGCGTATAGCCTCGAGTCGGGCAACCAACGCATAAGTTTCCTCATAGTCGATGCCTTCCTCTTGATTATACCCTTGTGCTACTAAACGCGCCTTGTTACGGGTTATTACCCCGTTTTCGTCCAACTTGTTCCTAAACACCCATCGGGTGCCGATTACTCGATGACCTCGCGGAGGAGGGACAAGGTCCCAAACCTCATTTCTAGTGAACTGATTTAGTTCCTCCTGCATTGACAAAAATCAGTGTTCATCGAGTAGGGCTTCTTTAGGTTTTTTAGGTTCCATTTGTGAAACGAAAGCGAAGTGATAACAAAAATTACTTAGCTTCGATCGAGTTGTAACACCCTTTGAGATATCTCCGAGAATGTTGTCAATTGGATGGTCTTTGGGAGACTTCCAAGCTTGAGGGAGATCATCGTTTGAAGGCGGATGAGCTACCTCGGTTTCCTCATGGTGTACATCTATATCCTCCTCAACTTTGACTTTGTCGGGTTGATCAATCCCCGACTTGCCACCCTTGAGTATGTCTTCCGTAGATGTACCTGCACCATGAACAACACTACCCTTTCCGAAGTTTCTCGGATAGGATTCGTCAAAAGTGACATGTACAGACTCTTCCACAGCAAGTAATCATTTATTATATATTCTATATGCTTTACTCGATTGAGAGTATCCGAGGAAGATACCTTCGTCGGCCTTGGAATCGAATTTGCCCAAGTTTTCCTTTCCATTATTTAATACAAAACATTTGCAACCGAAAACATGTAAGTGAGAAACATTTGGCTTTCGCCCTTTTAAAAGCTCATACGGTGTTTTATTTAGAATGGGGCGAATGAGCACCCTATTCAAAACATAACACGCCGTACTAATGGCGTCGGCCTAAAAATATTTCGGTAAACCACTTTCGTTAATCATTGTTCTTCCCAATTCTTCCAAAATTCGATTTTTACGCTCCACAACCCCATTTTGTTGAGGAGTACGAGGAGCGGAGAAGTTATGATCGATACCATGGTTACCGCAATATTCTTCAAATGAATGGTTTTCGAACTCACCCCCATGGTCGCTTCTAATTGAAACAATGTTTGTATTTAATTTATTTTGGGAAAGCTTAGCAAACCTTTCAAAGGCGGCGAACGTATCGCTTTTGCTTACTAAAAAGATAGTCCAACAAAATCTAGAAAAATCGTCCACTATTACGAAACCGTAATAATTTCCTCCTAGACTTTTAATACTAGACGGCCCAAATAAGTCCATATGAAGAAGTTCGAGAGGTCTCGTTGTTGAAACGATATTTTTGGATTTAAATGAGATCCTCGTTTGCTTCCCTTTTTGACAAGCATCACAAAGGTGATCCTTGGTGAACTTTATTTTGGGGAGACCTAAGACTAGATCTTTTGAGACTACTTTATTTAGTAAGTCAAAGTTAACATGTGCTAAACGCTTATGCCATAACCATTAATCTTCACTCATTTTTACAAGGCATTTCTCACTTGTTAACGATACTTCGCTCAAGTCTAACATATATACATTATTCACTCGCAGGCCATTAAACATACTCTTCTTATCATCATTATATACAATTTTGCAACAATCTTTTGAAAAAGATATATTGTATCCTTTGTCACATAATTGATTGATGCTAAGTAGATTGTGTTTAAGACCTTCGACAAGCAATACATCAGAAATAGTAGTGGAAGAAGGGTTACCTACACTACCTTTACCTAGTATTGCTCCACGGTTGTTGTCACCATAGGTTACATATCCTTTCTTCTTAGCCACGAAGTCAATGAAGAGTGATATGTCTCCTGACATGTGCCTTGAGCATCCACTGTCGAGAACCCATCTTCTCTCAGTGGTCTCGAGGCATTGTACCTGTTTCTTTTTGTTCTTTTTATGAGCAGAGAGGCATAGGTTTGCAACTTCATCTTCATCACTAGAACTTTCATCATCGGAGGAGTCGCTATCGCTTTCCCAAGCTATGTATGCTCTCCTTGGCTTTGATGATTTCTTGTGTGATTTGTATGATTCCTTTTCCTTTGTCTTCTTGTTCATCGGACAGTCCGGTTTGTGATGACCGGGCTTCCCACAAGTGTAGCACGACCCTCTAGTCTTTTTGCCTTTTGAGTCATCATCTTTAGAGTGCCTCGATTGTTTCCGGAAGTTTACCAAGTTCTTCTCAGAATGTTGGATGCCGTTCTTTCTCACGTAACGATTGTAACGTTTAACGAACAACCCCATATCTTCGCTCTTGTCCTCTTCTTCTTCGTCGCTCGAGGAATAATCACTTTGCTCTTTTGCTTGAGACTTTGAGGAGGAAGTCTTAAGAGCTATAGATTTCTTTTCACTCACCTTTGTTTTGTCCTTCTTTTCTTTCTTTTCGTGTTGTTCTAGGCTCAAGAGTACTTGTTCGTGCTCTTGTAGTTTGCCAAATAATGTTGTCAAGTCTAATACGGTGAGATCATTTGCTTCTTTGATGGCGGTCACTTTCGGCTGCCATTCCCTGTTAAGACATCTCAAGATCTTATTAGTAGCAACATCATTGGAAACTGGCCTACCTAATGAATGTAATCGATTGATGAGATGAGTAAATCTCTTTTGCATGTCAGCAATGGTTTCCCCTTGCTACATGAAAAAGAGATCAAACTCTTGTGTTAGTGTGTTGATTCTTGCCAACGTAACATCGTTCGTCCCTGTAAGACCCCAATTTTGTCCCTAAGATCCCTCATGGCATCATATCATACCATATCATTGCCTCAAGGATCTTTGTGCACCTTTGCTTCCCTCCTAGTGGGTGGGTTATCTTGTGAGTGTGGTCCTTGATCACCAAGCATGTTTTTCATTTGTGTATCATTGCTTTTCATCTATCTATTAACCAAAGGTACAAAAATATTGTCATCTAACCATGTCACTTGCAGATGAAGCCAATTAGGTCAAATCAGTCAAAATCAGTCATTGAGATAGATGGTGGCCATTCTTGAAGAATTTGGGCACCATGATCATTCATCAAGAGTTCATATGAGTTATGACATCATTTTGAATCAAGATATCAAGTGGTAGGGGTTTGGAATTCATCAGAACATGGTTCAGTCAAGCAAAGTCAACCAAAGTCAACTGTGGTCAACTGTGCATTTAATCAGTGATTTGATGGTGGGATTTGGTCTGAGAGGTCTCATTCATGTCCATATAAGCCTCATATAACATGTCAAACATCCACAGTGAAGATTTTGAAGTCAAACAAGAAATTTCCAAAAATAGAAAGTTGACCTCTAATTGGAATTTGCCAAAAATGGAAAGTTTTGCTCCTCAACATTACATCATCATAAAAGCTTCAAATGAATTTTTGCCCAACATGAAAGTTGAAGATCTTGTTCTCCCATTTCCAAAAAGTCCTAGAACACTCATTTCTCATGTGTGGTTGGCAAGTTATGATCAAATCATTCTCAAAACTTTTTGAACTTCAAAGTGCCATAACTTTCAAACCATTTGGCCAAATTGAGTGAGGTTTTTTGCTACAAGTCATATTTGATGTGCTCTATCCAAATATTTCATCACAATTCACCAACACTCAACCAATCAAAATGGCATTTTTTTTATTTGACTTGAATTAAAAAGGAAAGGTAAAAAAGTTGACTTTCAAAATAACCATTTCCATTGCATTCTACCAATTGAAAATGTTCAGAAATGACATTTTAGATATGCTTAAAGCCCATTTTCGCAACTGTAGCCATGCCCATGCAATTTTGGTTTAATTTCACTAATTGCCAAAAACATGTCATTTTGAGCTAAATTGGATTAACACTTCCTTAACCAAACTTAGCAACATAAAGCAGAGTATATATGCTGCATTTTCTGCTGAGGAAACCCTAGCACACAATACACAAAAACAGATCAAAATCCATTTTCTCTCAAACTTTCATTTTTGCTCACTTGAATTTTTCTGAAAAAACCCCAAAGGAACTCGTGCCCTGTTGTTTGTTCCACCACCTACCAACCTTTTGGAAGCATTTGCAAGGATTATTTCATAGCTGTAGTGCAAGAATCAACACTGTTACATTAAAGCTTTATCCATGGCAGCTATGTGTTGGAGCTGAATCGTGCTAGCTGAGCTTCAATTTCTCCTTCCATTCACCAACACAAACATCATTAAGCTTCTGTTTCAACATAACACGACCAAAAAACCAAGAATCATCACTGTTCTGCAAATCTGGTAAAATCTCGAATCACACCATTCTTAAAATCATGCTATGCTTTGGATAGATTTTGCTTTGCTGGTCACAATGAGCTTTGAATCATTAAAAATGGTTGAATATTAAGGAAGTTACAGTGATTTAAAGATTGATGTTCAAATGTGTTTTTGCTTGGTTCTTTCATTTTAGCTTGAATTATTGAAAATGAATGTTGGATTTGTGATGCACGTGATTAGATGAGTTGAATGGTATGCTTAATTCCAAAATCTGGGGAATTTGTTCATAACGATTGTTGATGATGATGAACAGTGCTCAGAAACCCTAATTTCAAACCCAGAATACGCGTTTGCCTGTTTGGATGTTTTGCTTGCATGTTTACACTGTTCCATCGCCATGTAGCCAATAGCCAGCTGACACCTCCTTAAGTGAAACGCAGAGTTTCACTTAAGGGATCCTATTATTACAATTTTGCCATTCCGTGTTCATTCATTTATCTAAATCATTTCATTTTTAATATTTATTTCATTTTGTGACCCAATCTTACAAAAATCATAAGTCATTCATTTTTAATCCAATTTTGGTGGGCTTTTTTGCAAAATGCTCCTCATGATCTCTAGTTTTTTATGATGATTTTTCCAGATTTTTTGCACGTGTGGATTTTAAAATGTGCTAGGGTTTGTCATATGTGTCCATTTTGTGTATGTCTTACCAAATTGATTGTGAAATGATGATACATTATCCAATGCCCCTGAAATGTTTTGTGCTTAAACTAGACATGTTCATGGTGATTTTGGTGTAGAGTTTGTGAATTTATCATTTCTGGTTGTGGAGTTATGATTTTTTGATTAGGGGTGTGACAATTTGTGTCACACCATTCATGTCCAACTTCATGATTTTAATTACCATGCTTAGTGAACTCAAATTGGTCTGAATTTTTGCATGAACTTACTTATGGATGTTGAGAATACATGTGATTTTTTCTGGATATATTGATGGCATTTCCTATTTGTTTGGGATTTTCTCCCCTGTTTGGTCATATGTTGACTTTTTGTGACACATGTTCTCATATGATTTGTGAAATTCTCATGCATTATTGGACGAACTTGAAATTTGACATGTGATTAGTAGACATCTCAAAGTTTGTCATGGTTTTGATCCCATTCATTTCTCATATGTTGTGATTGGATTTGAGTTGAATCATTCTGTTGACTTCTTTGAGGTTCCATATGACATGCTTTGACCTAATTTGCTTATGAAATGATAATGATGAATGATATGAACATGAAACCAATTGAGTTTGTTTCTTGATTGTTTGAACTTGATTTTGGACACTTGTCACTTGCTGTTTTGATTCTCTTATCTCTTTTTGACCCTAGGCTTGTCCTAGTGGTCATGTTGCTCATGTTTAAGTTTGTTGTTTCAGGTTAAGCAACAAATGTTTCAAAGAGATCATTACAAATTGAATGAGCTTGATTGATTATCATGAACTAACTTGTTTATTTTGTAGGTTGCTTGGCTCACATGCTTTGAGCTTTGTGTATTGCATATTTAACTGATTGTGTTGACTGTTGATCTCTATCTCATTTTGATTTAACTTTGAATTGTATACTGATGTTGTCTGACTGGTTTCAGGTACCTTTAGTTGCTTATAGTCCTTTAAGAACTTGCTTTGCTTTGCTTAATAGCAATTTGCATTGAGGTATAACTTCTTATCTTCATGTAGTCTGGAAGACCTGGCCTGTTACTTGGCCAGGCAACTGTCTGAAGTCCTCCTTAAGAGGCAATGCTTGTGTGTGTTTACATTTGTCCCAAGCAGGAAAAGTCCTTTGAATAAGGCAATTGGTAGAACCCAAGAGATATGCAACCTATCTCCTACTATTCTGTGTGTCACTCACCTTGCTCACACCACATGTGTTGATGCATAGTGAGTAAAAACCCAAGATCTATCGAGTCAATAATCTGTGGAGAGAGTTCCTACTTTCTGAACTCCCACACCTTCTGATATTCAAATGCTCTCCCTGGCCAGGGATAAGAGCAATGAGGCACACCCCTCATATCTTTTCATCTGCTTCACCTTAGCCCCTCAATGGCAAGGTTAAGAGCATCATTAACCCTATTCCAGTTGGCTTCAATGCCTAACCCTTTGTGTGAGCCTGATTGTTTGGTTATAGTGTGTGCTGAATGACTTTAATTGATTGATTGCTTACCTCATATACACATGTCTGCTTGCATGCTTTGTGCATTTATCATCATCAATTACTCATTAGTGCATGATCATTTCATTTGTCTCTGTGACATATCTTTGTTGTTTGCCCATTGAGGACGATTGTAAGACCATCCATTGGCCATTGTTCCTATGATATGGAAGTGAGTATAAGACCATCTCATTGGCCACTCATCTTCTCTTTGCTTGATGCATTTGCATTTGTTGTATGTGAGGATGCAATTGTAAGTCCCTGCAAGTTGGCATTTGCTTTCCTATGATCATATGTTGGATATTGGTATAAGCCAGACAGATTGGCATCCGGTATCCAAGTTTCGTTTTGTTTTAGGAGATTGGAATAAGTCCATCTATTGGCTTCCGATATCCTTGTTTCTTTGTTTAGGAGATTGGTGTAAATCCATCTATTGGTATCCGGTATCCGCTTTTGTTTGTGAGATTGGAGTAAGACCATCGAGTGGCATCCGGTATCATTTGTTTGCTTATTTTGTTATTGCTTATTGCTTATTCCAAAGGACGCACTTGAGTCATCTTCTATATGATTTCAAGAGGTGAAGCTTCTAGGAAGTTTTACAATCCATCCTCATCCATTCATCCCATTTTGTCCTAGACCTTTTCACACATTACTTTCAAAACTTGAGATAGATATTGTGCAAACATCTTCATGCTTTCAAATTAAAAACCTGGACCCCAAGTCCTTGACTTTTTCAAACTCCATTTCATAATACTTCTTTTGAATCAATCTTAATCCTATTTTGACCCTACTTTCATGAATACTCATAATCAATTAACTTCACCCATTCAATTGTTTTGTGGCTTTGTCCATTCTTGCTAAGTTTTCACACATTAGCCATAGGTTTCAATTATCATTGTGGTTGATGTAAATCTTACCCTATCCTTAGTGAGTCGACTATAAGACTTCCGTGCTGAAAACAGGGTTAACCCCTCTAGTACGTCGAAGCTATCCTCGCATGGTGGATGTTGGTCTTTGTCGAGTTTTCTCCCATTGATAATAAAGAGCCTCAGTGCTATTGTTTAAAATTGAACTCACTAACTTTTGGAAATCTTTTAGCCGAACTACGGCGTTTTGATCCTTACCTTTGATGGAAGGTACGTAGGCAACGGGTTCATCCGTTCGAACACAAAAATAATTAACTTGTATATTCTTTTCTCATCATCCCATTCATGTTTGCACAATAAATATTTCATAACAAATAACAATTTTATACAACAAGTGTGAAAAGGGCTCCCTAGGAGTACCTAGGACGTGATGGGTGCCTAACACCTTTCCATTGCGTAATTTACCCCTTACCCAGACTCTCTGATCTTTTTATTAGTTTTCTACGCGTAAAACTTCTTAGGCTTTTGTTCGCTTTTTAGCCAGTCCTTTGGATAAATAAAAGTGCGGTGGCGACTCGAATTCATTGTATGCTTTGCTTATGGTTTAATCAATAAATCATATAGCGACGAATACACCGCTACAGAAAAGTGGCGACTCTGCTGGGGAAACTCATCGATCCTTGGTTGTATTGCCTACTTTTCACCCTTGTTGTGCTATATTGCTATTTGTTATATGACATATTTTTGTACCATTTGGGATAACTGTATTGATTGTAATGTCTGAATTGCTTGATATACAACTGTTGTTTGCTTTGGTGATCTGTGAGATGAGTTCTATACCCGAACTCGAGTGCACTCTAGGATAGGAGAATGGCATAGTCTTGTGCAGAAGCCAAGGACCGTAGTTTACCAAACCCATCTTGGCCTATTTTTAGGATGTAGTGCGGAGGTCGTTCAGATGTAAGTTCTGATGCGATTGTTACGCGATACTACACTCATAAGAGTTTCTCTTGAGAATATTCTTGGAATACGAGTATTCGTTCCTCCGATAATATTCGAAAGATGGAACGATGATTATGGGAACCTCTGGTAGAACATGTCTGGCAGGTTTAAACCCTAGTACATTCCCTTTGGGTGGTTATTAACCGAGACTCCATGCTCGTGACTCTCAACAAACCCGTGATTCGTGGTCGAGTCGTTCAGACAACCTTAATATCAATGGAACCTGGGTGTTGATCAGGTATAAAACCTAAATCCCCCAAAACGGATGGTTGATATTAAGGATGTTCGAGCCGGTTCATGTACCGTTAATATCAATGGAACTTGGGTGTTGATAAGGTGAAAACCTAAATCCACCAAAATGGATGATTGATATTAGGGATACAATGAGCTTTCCCACGACCTTTGTTTGGTGTGACTTGTTTGATCCTTGAGTGTGATTGTTGCATTCATGCATTCATCTGCATCCATGTCATCAGAAAAAAAGAAAATTTTCAAGGAACTCAAAGGAGTTTATTTGCAAAAAATTTCAAACATGAAAAAACCGGGAAAATTTTTTCACCTGATATGTCTGATGAGATATTCTCATGTATGATCAAAATGCTTAAATATTTCAAAGCTTGCAAATAAAACCCTCGGGTTCCTTTGATATAAAAACAAGCATATGCACAAACACTTCATGCATCATTTGCATAAGCGGGTGTTTTGTTCCGGTCTCCCGTCCTGTGGTCTGACCCTGCGATCTTCATTTATTTTGAAGACGCACTTCGCCGGTACTATACCAGAGCCGATTCTGCCAGATTGATGGATCATCCTGAGTAAGAGAATTGTGAACTCGAGGAGGATTTTGCCAGACTTAGTACTGTTGATGGATTTATTCCTGGTTAACCAATCCCGGGCTGGCATTGGCTACTGTTCTGGGGCACTTAAGGAGCAAGGTTTGTTCGCAAGTGGAGGATTCATCCATGACGATCAACCTGAAGAAGAGGCTGCTGCTATCTTGGAAGAGAATGCAGAGGACCTGAACAATTTCATCATTCCTGGTGGTGTCTGCCACAATTGGGTCGCTGTGGATGTTCCTACGGTCATTCATAAGTCAACGTGATTTGTTCACTTTGTTCAAAACCCTTCTCCCATGCCAAAAGGAGAAGTGATGACATTGTTGGCAAAGCATATATACAATGATGTTTTCATTCAATTAATGCATTGTTAAACATTTGTTTTTCCTTTGTTTTCACTTTTTGCTTTTGCATGAAATCAGTGATCACAAAAAACCATGAAAAAAAACAAAAACAATCTTTTCATCTGCATAAATGATTTGCTTGTTCAAAATTCAAAAGCTTTTCATTATCCAGAATCATTATGCAGGGATTTCTAAACCCATTGAACATAATGATCCAACGCCATCCCCCAATCTTGAATTCCTTGTATTTGAGGCAGAGGAAGATGATGTTGAAGGGGATTCCTTATGAGATTTCCTATCCTTCTTAAGCACCAAAGAAGCTCATTCAGCTGTCTCATGAGAATCAGCAAAGCAGTCAAACTGGGGCATTGCAAATGCAATCAAAAAAAAAAGAAAAGAAAAGAGGGTGAAAAAGAAGAAAAAACTCAAAAATCAGGAAATTTTTTCCAAATATTTTTCAAAAGAAAAAGAAAAAATTATACCCTCAAATCCCTAGTTGACTGATGCTGAATGGATTCAGAGTCGTTACGACCAATTGAATTTGATTGAATTTGAAGCGATTAACTGCCATGTGTCATGGTCAGTTATATCAGCAGAGAATGAAGAAAGCATTCGATAAGAAGGTCAAGCCTCGTGTGTTCCGAGAAGGTGACCTTGTGCTCAAGAAAGTTTTGTCTTTCGCGCCCGATTCCAGGAGCAAGTGGACTCCAAACTACGAGGGTCCATATGTTGTCAAGAGAGCCTTTTCAGGCGGAGCTTTGATGCTTACAACAATGGATGGGGAGGATTTCACTCGTCCTGTGAATTCAGATGCAGTCAAGAAATACTTTGCCTAGAAAAAAAGTATATGCAAATAAAAAAACAGAATAGCTCGCTAAGTTGAAAACCCGAAAGGGCGGCTTAGGCAAAAATGAGCGTCTCGGTGGAGAACCCGCAAGGGTAATTCAGGCAAAAATTAGAGACTTGAAAAAAAAAAGAATATTTGCATCCCGCTAGATTGAGTACCTCACCCTGGGGCAATCTAGGCAAAAATTAGGGATTTGGCAAGTGACTGCATCCTGACAAGACTTTCTGTTCACCAGTCGTCATTTCGTCAGAAGATTCTCGATTCGTCGTCAACCGAAGCTTCGGATACATCGAGATTCAAATTGGTAGAGAAAGGATCATTATGTTCAATGTAGCCCTCTTCCAATATATATCACTGATTTCAAATTTGTACAGATCTATGGAGTCTTGCCATTTGCAGGCTACCATTCCATCAAATCAATTTGAGCTTTTTATCCAATTATTTGCACTCTTATTTGTTTCAATTCAACAAATGTTTTGCATGTTTTAAATTGATAAAATGTCATTGTTTTAAACAAATAAATTTTTCAAAAATATCGTTTTAAACGAAGTGAACATTCACAATATTGAAAGGATACTCAAGAATATCTCAGTGCTCTCCCGAGGGTGGCATGATTTCCAACAGGTAAGACATTTGTTCATATTCCTGGTTTGGTTGTATCTTCTTTCTCCAGATCTTGTGATGGGGTTGTTCCCCAGCATAGTTGCAAGCAAAGTGTTGTTGAAGACTCAGTTTTCTCCAGCAGCAATCTTCCCTAGCATGGATGTTCCCTTGTGAGCTTTCAGCGGTTGATTGGTTTGTTATCCTGGCGCCCCGTCACTTTCTCCAGTGGGTCGACATCCCCAGACTTTATTTGTCTCCTCAGCACATTCGCAAGCAGAGTTGTTGTCACTCTCCCCAGTGCAGGTGCCAGCAGAGTTGTCTGTTTCTTCAGCACGGTCGTTTTCCTTTTAAAAGACTCGGTAAGTCGGCGGTTTGATACCCGGTACTTTACCTTTTCCCTGGCAAAGTCGTCTGAAGAGTTGTTGTTGTCTCTCTATCAGAGTGTTTGTTCTCCTCAGCAGAGCAGGATTTATTTTCTTATTCAGTGGTTGATTGGGTTGACATCCCAGTATTTCAACCATCTTTTCCTCAGCATAGTCTGCAGAACGTTTGTTGTGGCAGTTTCGCCTGTTGAATACTCCTTCAATCCCCAGTATGGTCGGGTGATGGCTCTAGCATTCAGAGAACGGATTGATTTCCTGACTGTTTGTGATCCCTAGTAGAGTGGCGTATATTGCAGAATCTACTTGTTGCGATCAGTTTGCTTTGTGTATTCTCCCCAAGTAGAGTGGCTTGTTGCAGAATCTACTTGTGTGGTACATTCTCCCTCAGTGGGTTGTTCCCCAGCGGAGTTATGTGGAGTTGCTTCTACAGCAGTTCGTGCTTGTGCAATGCACCTTTTGTTTCTCAGTTGACACTGGGATCCCCTGCAGATATCTTGGGTTTTCTCTTGTTCTCCAACAGATTCGTCTTGGTGGCTGTTTCGCCTGTTGTGACTTTCTGTGCCCCGATCGGTTTGTTTGCTGATCCGTCACTCGGAGATTTGGTTTCCTGATATCTCTGATTCTCTGCTTCCTCAGCAGTACCCGCAGATCTTTGTTTCTCAGCATATAGATCTCCAGCAGATTGGCTTTCCAGTTGGTTTTCCCCTGGAAGTATAATACCGGGCGTTTGATTCCTGGACCTGTTTGTGTTAGAATTGTCTGTTTTGTCAGCATTCATTAAACATAAAATCATGCATATTCATGCATATTCATAAACATTCAGATATTCATGTTGCATTGTTTTCCATTTATCTTTTGATTGTTGTGTCTCCTGCAACGGGTGATGCAGATCCCTAATAGATCTCCCCTAGCAGATGTCGGGTGTCTAAATCTCTCCATATAGAGTCAGCCCCGTAAGCAGAAAGTGTCTGTTGTCTGTCCTTCTGCAGTTCCCCACTGAGATATATCCTCGTGGATGACGGTTTCTTCCGTTTCCTCCCAACACATATATTGGGACGGATTTTCCTATTTGAGTTACATCCTCATTAGGACATGTCTTGATTCAGTCTGTCTTTTCGGATTATTCCCGAACTGGCTATTTGTCAAAAGTCTTGTGCTTCCCAGTGGGTTGTTCCCCAACGGAGTAGTTTTGGTTTTCTACTTAACAGTCGGTAGTTGTAAATCCTATTTTCCTTCTCTCCGGCAGTTTGTGGTTTGTTATAAGCCCTATTTTGGTCTCCCGTGCGGATTTGCGATTTGTTCTATCCCCACGCGGAGTTGTTGGTTTTCTACCCCGTATTTGGTAGATGTAAACCATAATTTTTGTGGTTATCCCCACCAGAGTTTGGCCCTCTGCCTACAAACCAGCAGTCGTAAGTCCTATCTTTGCGGTTTTTCTACCTACGAACCGGTAGTCATAAACCCTGTTTTCTCCACTTGCAGAGTTAATTTTGTTGTTCATCCCAACCGATGACAATCCCCTCTTTGTGGTTATCTTCATTCAATACTTGATGTTGATCTTCCTTTCGCTTGGATAAGTTGCTCAGATAAGCACTTATATCCCTAGCAAGTCTTTTGTGGATAATTGCCGTATGCTAGCAATTTTATCCCCAGCGGGTCCTTTCACCTTTTGTCAGTGATTGTGTTCCCCGGATCATTGATTTTCATCAATGCATTCCCAGCGAGCCTTCTTTCATTTACCCTCTTGTTGGTAATGTCTGTTGCTCCCTTTGTTTGTTCATCATTATATACCTAGTTTGGTATCCCGATGCCTTTCTTTTTGGATTTTATCCTATAAACAACCTACAACCCGGTTAAGGATAATCTTCCATGCGAGGTTATTATTCACGTTTTGACGGCTATGAATAATATATCTCATGTACTCTTCAGTCGAAGCCTTTCGTGTTTCCCTGGTCGAGTAAGATTCGCTTTTTCCCTTTGCGGAATCGAATATTTCTTTGTTATCGGATAATTGCCGGATGCTTGCAATTTATCCTTTGAGATTGTCTTTCGTTTACCCGTATGCTTGGTATCGATTGTCTCTCTTTTTGGTTAGTCACCTATTATATACCTCGGTATCTCTGGTGTCTTTTCCTCTCGAGTGTATTATTCACAGTCTGCCGGTAATGAATAATATGTCTCATGCGCTCTTTGGTTGGAGTCCTTTGTTGATCTTCCCCAGTCGAGTAAGATTCGTATTCCTTGTGGAATCGAATATCCGTCCTATAAACAAGTCTGCTGTTCTAGCTTTCTTCAGGATGATGAGTGTTTTGGAACACAAACCAATTCACGATTTTGGATCTTATCCTATAAACAACCTACAACCCGGTTCAGGATAATCTTCCATGTGAGTATTCTATCCACGTTCTGACGGCAATGGATATTATATCTCGTTCACTCTTGGGTCAATCTTTTGATTGTTTTCTCCGCAGAGTAAGTTTCGTATTCCTTGTGGAATCGAACGTCCGTCCTATAAACAAGTCTGCTGTTCTAGCTTTCTTCAGGATGATGAGTGTTTTGGAACACAAACCAACTCACGATTTCGGATCTTATCCTATAAACAACCTACAACCCGGTTCAGGATAATTTTCCATGCGAGTACATTATCTACGTTTTGACGGCTATAGATAATATATCTCACGCACTCTTTTGTCGAACACTTTTGTTTGTTTCCCCAACTGAGTAAGATTTGCATTCTTTGCAGAATCAAATGTCCATCCTATAAACAAGTTTGCTTCCGCTCTCTTCAGGATGATGAGTGTTTTGGCATATATACCAATTCACGCTTTGGTCGGTCACCCGTTTCATACCTACAACCCGGTATCCTTGGTGTTCCTTCCTTTCTGCTCCCTATTATGACCTCGGTCCCTTGTGGAGTCAGATTTTCCTGAGTTTATGTACCTTTTTCAGGTCTTTCTCAGATGTTTGGTTGATCGATATCTCTCACCCTTATACCGGTCTTAGAATATTCATTCTTCCTGAGCTTGTTACCCTTATACCGGTAACACCTCAATCCTTTGGTGCTTCCCCAGTGGAGTTTCCTATTGCTTTTCCCAGGAGTCAGCTTGTGTCTCTCCAATGGATGTTCTTCCTTTGGAATTTTCTTTTCCCCAGTGTGAGTCCTTCACTCCCCAGTGAGGTCTCCAGTCTGATTTTTGTTATTACCCTAATCAGAGTCGTGTCTTGTTCACGCTGTGTCAGTTTTGTTTTTCCTAACTTGAAGTCGTGCCCTGCTCACGCGTTCTTTTTCTTTTATTATCCCCATAAGAGTCTTGTTAGAGTCTCTGTTCCTGGTGAGTGTATTACTCTGATGGATCGTCTTTTCTTCTGTGTGAATCATATTCCCCACAGAGTTTATGTCTTTTGCATACATACATTTGCATCAGGAGGTCTCTTAGGGACCAAAATTTGTCTCATTACTGTTATTTAAGCCCATTCTACCGCGTCGAGATGAAGATTTCTAAACTTCACTTCTCCGGCTAGAATGACCTTAAATAGGGGCATCTGTAAGACCCCAATTTTGTCCCTAAGATCCCTCATGGCATCATATCATACCATATCATTGCCTCAAGGATCTTTGTGCACCTTTGCTTCCCTCCTAGTGGGTGGGTTATCTTGTGAGTGTGGTCCTTGATCACCAAGCATGTTTTGCATTTGTGTATCATTGCTTTTCATCTATCTATTAACCAAAGGTACAAAAATATTGTCATCTAACCATGTCACTTGCAGATGAAGCCAATTAGGTCAAATCAGTCAAAATCAGTCATTGAGGTAGATGGTGGCCATTCTTGAAGAATTTGGGCACCATGATTATTCATCAAGAGTTCATATGAGTTATGACATCATTTTGAATCAAGATATCAAGTGGTAGGGGTTTGGAATTCATCAGAACATGGTTCAGTCAAGCAAAGTCAACCAAAGTCAACTGTGGTCAACTGTGCATTTAATCAGTGATTTGATGGTGGGATTTGGTCTGAGAGGTCTCATTCATGTCCATATAAGCCTCATATAACATGTCAAACATCCACAGTGAAGATTTTGAAGTCAGATAAGAAATTTCCAAAAATAGAAAGTTGACCTGTAATTGGAATTTGCCAAAAATGGAAAGTTTTTCTCCTCAACATTACATCATCATACAAGCTTCAAATGAATTTTTGCCCAACATGAAAGTTGAATATCTTGTTCTCCCATTTCCAAAAAGTCCTAGAACACTCATTTCTCATGTGTGGTTGGCAAGTTATGATCAAATCATTCTAAAAAAAATTTGAACTTCAAAGTGCCATAACTTTCAAACCATTTGGCCAAATTGAGTGAGGTTTTTTGCTACAAGTCATATTTGATGTGCTCTATCCAAATCTTTCATCACAATTCACCAAAACTCAACCAATCAAAATGGCATTTTTTTTATTTGACTTGAATTAAAAAGGAAAGGTAAAAAAGTTGACTTTCAAAATAACCATTTCCATTGCATTCTACCAATTGAAAATGTTCAGAAATGACATTTTGGATATGCTTAAAGCCCATTTTCGCAACTGTAGCCATGCCCATGCAATTTTGGTTTAATTTCACTAATTGCCAAAAACATGTCATTTTGAGCTAAATTGGATTAACACTTCCTTAACCAAACTTAGCAACATAAAGCAGAGTATATATGCTGCATTTTCTGCTGAGGAAACCCTAGCACACAATACACAAAAACAGATCAAAATCCATTTTCTCTCAAACTTTCATTTTTGCTCACTTGAATTTTTCTGAAAAAACCCCAAAGGAACTCGTGCCCTGTTGTTTGTTCCACCACCTACCAACCTTTTGGAAGCATTTGCAAGGATTATTTCATAGCTGTAGTGCAAGAATCAACACTGTTACATTAAAGCTTTATCCATGGCAGCTATGTGTTGGAGCTGAATCGTGCTAGCTGAGCTTCAATTTCTCCTTCCATTCACCAACACAAACATCATTAAGCTTCTGTTTCAACATAACACGACCAAAAAACCAAGAATCATCACTGTTCTGCAAATCTGGTAAAATCTCGAATCACACCATTCTTAAAATCATGCTATGCTTTGGATAGATTTTGCTTTGCTGGTCACAATGAGCTTTGAATCATTAAAAATGGTTGAATATTAAGGAAGTTACAGTGATTTAAAGATTGATATTCAAATGTGTTTTTGCTTGGTTCTTTCATTTTAGCTTGAATTATTGAAAATGAATGTTGGATTTGTGATGCACGTGATTAGATGAGTTGAATGGTATGCTTAATTCCAAAATCTGGGGAATTTGTTCATAACGATTGTTGATGATGATGAACAGTGCTCAGAAACCCTAATTTCAAACCCAGAATACGCGTTTGCCTGTTTGGATGTTTTGCTTGCATGTTTACACTGTTCCATCGCCATGTAGCCAATAGCCAGCTGACACCTCCTTAAGTGAAACGCAGAGTTTCACTTAAGGGATCCTATTATTACAATTTTTCCATTCCGTGTTCATTCATTTATCTAAATCATTTCATTTTTAATATTTATTTCATTTTGTGACCCAATCTTACAAAAATCATAAGTCATTCATTTTTAATCCAATTTTGGTGGGATTTTTTGCAAAATGCTCCTCATGATCTCTAGTTTTTTATGATGATTTTTCCAGATTTTTTGCACGTGTGGATTTTAAAATGTGCTAGGGTTTGTCATATGTGTCCATTTTGTGTATGTCTTACCAAATTGATTGTGAAATGATGATACATTATCCAATGCCCCTGAAATGTTTTGTGCTTAAACTAGACATGTTCATGGTGATTTTGGTGTAGAGTTTGTGAATTTATCATTTCTGGTTGTGGAGTTATGATTTTTTGATTAGGGGTGTGACAATTTGTGTCACACCATTCATGTCCAACTTCATGATTTTAATTACCATGCTTAGTGAACTCAAATTGGTCTGAATTTTTGCATGAACTTACTTATGGATGTTGAGAATACATGTGACTTTTTCTAGATATATTGATGGCATTTCCTATTTGTTTGGGATTTTCTCCCCTGTTTGGTCATATGTTGACTTTTTGTGACACATGTTCTCATATGATTTGTGAAATTCTCATGCATTATTGGACGAACTTGAAATTTGACATGTGATTAGTAGACATCTAAAAGTTTGTCATGGTTTTGATCCCATTCATTTCTCATATGTTGTGATTGGATTTGAGTTGAATCATTCTGTTGACTTCTTTGAGGTTCCATATGACATGCTTTGACCTAATTTGCTTATGAAATGATAATGATGAATGATATGAACATGAAACCAATTGAGTTTGTTTCTTGATTGTTTGAACTTGATTTTGGACACTTGTCACTTGCTGTTTTGATTCTCTTATCTCTTTTTGACCCTAGGCTTGTCCTAGTGGTCATGTTGCTCATGTTTAAGTTTGTTGTTTCAGGTTAAGCAACAAATGTTTCAAAGAGATCATTACAAATTGAATGAGCTTGATTGATTATCATGAACTAACTTGTTTGTTTTGTAGGTTGCTTGGCTCACATGCTTTGAGCTTTGTGCATTGCACATTTAACTGATTGTGTTGACTGTTGATCTCTATCTCATTTTGATTTAACTTTGAATTGTATACTGATGTTGTCTGACTGGTTTCAGGTACCTTTAGTTGCTTATAGTTCTTTAAGAACTTGCTTTGCTTTGCTTAATAGCAATTTGCATTGAGGTATAACTTCTTATCTTCATGTAGTCTGGAAGACCTGGCCTGTTACTTGGCCAGGCAACTGTCTGAAGTCCTCCTTAAGAGGCAATGCTTGTGTGTGTTTACATTTGTCCCAAGCAGGAAAAGTCCTTTGAATAAGGCAATTGGTAGAACCCAAGAGATATGCAACCTATCTCCTACTATTCTGTGTGTCACTCACCTTGCTCACACCACATGTGTTGATGCATAGTGAGTAAAAACCCAAGATCTATCGAGTCAATAATCTGTGGAGAGAGTTCCTACTTTCTGAACTCCCACACCTTCTGATATTCAAATGCTCTCCCTGGCCAGGGATAAGAGCAATGAGGCACACCCCTCATATCTTTTCATCTGCTTCACCTTAGCCCCTTAATGGCAAGGTTAAGAGCATCATTAACCCTATTCCAGTTGGCTTCAATGCCTAACCCTTTGTGTGAGCCTGATTGTTTGGTTATAGTGTGTGCTGAATGACTTTAATTGATTGATTGCTTACCTCATATACACATGTCTGCTTGCATGCTTTGTGCATTTATCATCATCAATTACTCATTAGTGCATGATCATTTCATTTGTCTCTGTGACATATCTTTGTTGTTTGCCCATTGAGGACGATTGTAAGACCATCCATTGGCCATTGTTCCTATGATATGGAAGTGAGTATAAGACCATCTCATTGGCCACTCATCTTCTCTTTGCTTGATGCATTTGCATTTGTTGTATGTGAGGATGCAATTGTAAGTCCCTGCAAGTTGGCATTTGCTTTCCTATGATCATATGTTGGATATTGGTATAAGCCCAGACAGATTGGCATCCGGTATCCAAGTTTCGTTTTGTTTTAGGAGATTGGAATAAGTCCATCTATTGGCTCCCGATATCCTTGTTTCTTTGTTTAGGAGATTGGTGTAAATCCATCTATTGGTATCCGGTATCCGCTTTTGTTTGTGAGATTGGAGTAAGACCATCGAGTGGCATCCGGTATCATTTATTTGCTTATTTTGTTATTGCTTATTGCTTATTCCAAAGGACGCACTTGAGTCATCTTCTATATGATTTCAAGAGGTGAACCTTCTAGGAAGTTTTACAATCCATCCTCATCCATTCATCCCATTTTGTCCTAGACCTTTTCACACATTACTTTCAAAACTTGAGATAGATATTGTGCAAACATCTTCATGCTTTCAAATTAAAAACCTGGACCCCAAGTCCTTGACTTTTTCAAACTCCATTTCATAATACTTCTTTTGAATCAATCTTAATCCTATTTTGACCCTACTTTCATGAATACTCATAATCAATTAACTTCACCCATTCAATTGTTTTGTGGCTTTGTCCATTCTTGCTAAGTTTTCACACATTAGCCATAGGTTTCAATTATCATTGTGGTTGATGTAAATCTTACCCTATCCTTAGTGAGTCGACTATAAGACTTCCGTGCTGAAAACAGGGTTAACCCCTCTAGTACGTCGAAGCTATCCTCGCATGGTGGATGTTGGTCTTGGTCGAGTTTTCTCCCATTGATAATAAAGAGCCTCAGTGCTATTGTTTAAAATTGAACTCACTAACTTTTGGAAATCTTTTAGCCGAACTACGGCGTTTTGATCCTTACCTTTGATGGAAGGTACGTAGGCAACAGGTTCATCCGTTCGAACACAAAAATAATTAACTTGTATATTCTTTTCTCATCATCCCATTCATGTTTGCATAATAAATATTTCATAACAAATAACAATTTTATACAACAAGTGTGAAAAGGGCTCCCTAGGAGTACCTAGGACGTGATGGGTGCCTAACACCTTCCCATTGCGTAATTTACCCCTTACCCATACTCTCTGATCTTTTTATTAGTTTTCTACGCGTAAAACTTCTTAGGCTTTTGTTCGCTTTTTAGCCAGTCCTTTGGATAAATAAAAGTGCGGTGGCGACTCGAATTCATTGTATGCTTTGCTTATGGTTTAATCAATAAATCATATAGCGACGAATACACCGCTACAGTCCCCTCATGGGCGATTTGTAGTGAATCCCACATGGCCTTAACAGTAGTACAATGGGATACACGATAGTATTTATCTACACCTAATGAGGAGATTAGGATATTTTTGGCTTTCCAATCATAATTGTATTTTCTTTCATCATAATCAGTCCATTATGCTTCGGGCTTTGACACTAATTCATTATTCTCATTGGTCATGGTTATTTCAATTGGACTATTGAGAATAACATTCCATATTTTTCTATCTATGGAATTTATGTGCACCCGCATACAGTCTTTCCAATAACTATAATTTTCACCATTGAAAACGGGAGCTCTATTATAAGCCCCTTTAGGTTCGTTAGCCATTTTCTATCAAAGTTATATTTTGAAGCACGGAGTGAACCGGTGCTCCTGATACCACTTGTTAGACTATGGCACGGATCTAGAAGGGGGGGGGGTTGAATAGATCCCAATTAAAATTTGAGTCGGCGCTACCAATTAAAAATTGGTTTTGAAAATATGTTTTAAGTGCGGAAGCGGCCGAGGAAAATATAGTCTAAAACGAACGGTTATTGGAAAACCGGATATGCGTCTAGCCTATGGATTAGTGATAATGTAGAATAAGAATCACTACACTAGTCACACTATCAATGATTTATTTCACTTGCTAGGATTCCTAGTTCCAATGATTCAAAGAGCAAACCAAACTAGATACACAACTAAGATAATTTTGGTTTAGGCAAATTATCAAACACTTGGTGTGTAAAAAAACACTCCAAGTGATATTTATGTTGAGTAAGTGATTCCAATTAGTCTAGTACAATATCTTATTGTACTTTGGATTCAAAAATAGAGTTTTAACTTCTTACTCAATTAATATCAAGGTTTGATAAAAGTGCTTATACAAAAATCACTTATTTTTAAGCCAAAACAAATATGCTGAAAAATAGAGAAGATAAAGGTTTGATGAGGCAGTTCCCCCGTCGTCCTCGCTTCGGGGTACGTCTGCCCTCAATTCTAAAACTAGAATTGAGATTGCTTTAATAGATATCACTTGTTGAGTATAACAGTTTATACAAGGATTGACAAGCAAATATACAACAGAATTCTCAAGACGTTGAATGTTGCTTTCACTCCTTGTTCCTTGATTCAGGGTGAATCAAGTCCTTCGATTGTTGTTGATAGACCTCCGATTCCAGCCCCTTTGTTGAATAACTCTCAGTTCTTCAAACCCTCGGCCAGGCTGATCTCAACTACAACAAATCAAACCCGAAATCTTCCCTTCAATATCACTGAATCCACTACTAGATTGATGAAGACTTCCTCTTCTCAATCACCTTCGCTCAGCTGAAAATTGATGAAGAATTCGTCCAAAAACCCCCCAAAACCAAACCAGTCTTGAAGGACAAAACCCTAAAGGTTTTATTCAAGAAAAAACCCGTCGCAAGCTTCAACTCGAACCAGATTCCCCAATCTCGGCTTCGAACGTTATCACCTTTAACCAATCACAAAGCACTTCAAAAATGGTTGTGTGTAATTGATGTGTTGTGAGATGTTGAAGATGAAGATGAAGAATCTTGGACACCTATTTCACTTTTTCTTGTTCTTTGTACACTTGAATCAATTTGTCAAATGTTATGTGATACAAGTAACTAAACTTCTATTTATAGTGACAAACCAACCAACCCACTTAACAACTTTTCAAACAAAGTGGGAATTACTTGAAAGGCTGTGTTTGCGCACGATCGGTCGACCATAGTAGGTCTATGCGTCGACGCATAGCCTGTAGTTTTGGACAGTCTGAAAATCACATCAGTATGCGTCGACCATAGGTCGGCGTGCGCTGACCCGTGGTTCATGCGCCGACCCTACGGTCGACTCAAGCCTTCATGCGCTGACCCGTGAGGAAATGCACTATGTTTTGCGCCGACCCTGCGGTCGACTCAAACCCTACAAATCTGCAAAAATTCAGATTTTTGTGGTTTTCATGCATTTTGTCATGACCATATTTTATCCACATATGTTGTATGAGATATAACAGTTTAGATGAGCATAGAAAAGGATATGATAGGTGATATGTTGCATTTGTTTTATAGAGGTGGAATCGACAATGCCGATTCATCCATGGTGGTAATTTGTCATCATCGAAACCTATGATCGTATGTTGTATGACAGTTTTCCCTTACAACTAGGCCTCATGCCTTTAGAATGCTTAAATGTCAAAGAGCAACTAGGCCTCATGCCTTTAGAATGCTTAAAGCTTGAAGATGAACTTTGAAAGGACCATATTCTAAACTCCCTCTTGTCCATTCTTTAATTTTTAATAGAATCTTTTGATGTGTGTGTCTTTGTGCTAGGGAGTCCAACATTGAGCCAAAGTGAGAGATTCAAGATACATTGAGGAACCTTCCAAGAGTTCATTTGATTGGTGATTGCTTGAGTTTATGCTTATGTGATTGCTTATTCCAAAGGATGGGAGCTACTTGGATCATCCATATGATCTCAAGAGAGGAACTCCTTTTGTGGTTTTGTTTCTTATCCCTCACCTTTTGCATTGCTTAGGATCTTATCCATTCTTTTTCTTCCCTCCACTCTAACCCAAGCCAAAGCTTTTGTGCAAACATTTAATACTTGTTTTCAACATTAGAAACCTAAGCCTTATGCTTTTGATTTTCAAACTTTCTTTTCTTAATACTCATTTTGAATTGAATCTCTAAGTCAACTTTGACCATATTTTGTACATGCTTTTCATTGTTAAATATAACCCATTCAAATGTCTTTTGTGGTTTCAATGGCCACTCTCTTAATCAAAACTTTTTCATAACCTTTAGCTATTAGGTTTGAGTTATCCTTGTGGTAGATGTAATACTCACCTATATCCTTAGTGATGGACAATGAGTCTTCCATGCTTATTATAGGGTTAACCCCTCACTAGCATGTTGAATTTATCCTCACATGGTGGATTTGTGGTTTTAGGTTGAGTTTTCTCCCTTGGATAACAAAAGACCTTAAGGCTTTTGGATCAATCAATTCACCAATTCATTTTGAGATTTTTACCCCGAACTACGAGGTTTTGATCCTAATCTTTTTTAAGATGGTACGTAGGCAATGGGTTTATCCATCCAAATACAAATGTAAATAAACTTGTATATTCTCTTCTCATCTCTTCAATCATGTTTGCACAAATAAAGTTTTCACAAAAATACCAACCTTACAACAAGTATGAAAAGGGCTCCCTAGGAGTACCTAGGATGTTTTGGGTGCCTAACACCTTCCCATTGCATAACCAACCCCCTTACCCAGATCTCTGACTCTCTTTTACTAGTTTTTGATTTGATAAAACTTTTAGGTTTTTGTTCGCTTTCTCACCATTCCTTTGGATAAATAGAAGTGCGGTGGCGACTCGACTTATATGATTTACCTTGGATTTAGTTAATATTTCTAATGGTAACGAATACCCCGCTACACTTCTACCAACTCTCGATATCCACTGTGCTCTTGACCATTGCTGGGATGATGAACTGATGTCAACCCAAGTTTTAAAACATCACTGAAGATCAGCAGGATGAAGTTACTTTCCATAATCCCTAATTTTTGCATAAGTTGCCTCAGGGTGGGATACTTAACTTATCGGGAAATTTTTCTATTTTATGTCTCTATTTTTTGCCTGGATCTCCCTTTCGGGTTTTCAATCCACCGAGACGCTCATTTTTGCCTAAGCCTCCCTTTTGGGTTTTCAACTTAGCAAGTTGTTCTTTTATTATTTTTAGACGAAGTATTTCTTGACTGCATCTACGTTCACAGGACGAGTGAACTCTTCACCATCCATAGTCGTAAGAATCAATGCACCGCCTGAAAAGGCTCTCTTAACAACATATAGGCCTTCATAATTGGGAGTCAATTTTCCTCTGGAATCTGGTTTGAACGTTAAAATCTTCTTGAGCACAAGGTCACCTTCTCTGAACACTCGAGGTTTGACCTTCTTATCAAAAGCTTTCTTCATTCTCTGCTGATATAACTGACCATGACACATGGCAGTCAATCTCTTCTCTTCTATCAAATTCAGCTGGTCAAACCTGGTATGACACCATTCAGCTTCAGTCAACTTGGCTTCCATGAGCACATGCAATGAAGGAATCTCAACCTCTACGGGGAGTACTGCTTCCATGCCATACACGAGAGAGAAAGGGGTTGCCCCTGTTGAAGTGCGGACGGATGTACGATACCCATGTAAAGTAGATGGGAGCATCTCATGCCAATCCTTGTACGTGACAACCATCTTCTGAATAATCTTCTTGATGTTCTTATTCGCAGCTTCAAAATCCCCATTCATCTTGGGCCTATAAGGAGAAGAATTATGATGTGCAATCTTGAAGTCCTTGCAAAGATCTTCCACCATATTATTATTCAAGTTCGATCCATTATCAGTAACGATCTTACTTGGCACACCATAACGGTATATGATATGATTCTTGATAAACCTTACAACAACTTGCTTGGTTACATTTGCATACGATACAACTTCAACCCATTTTGTGAAGTAATCAATTGCCACCAAAATGAAATAATGTCCGTTCGAAGCTTTGGGCTCAATCATCGCAATCATATCAATTCCCCACATGGAGAAGGGCCATGGGGAAGAGATAACATTCAATAGTGTTGGAGGAACATGAATCTTATCAGCATAAATTTGACACTTATGGCATTTCTTCACAAACTTGCAACAGTCAGATTCCATTGTCAGCCAATAGTAACCTGCTCACAACATCTTCTTTGCCATTGCATGTCCGTTGGAATGAGTGCCAAAGGAACCTTCGTGCACTTCGGTCATAAACAAGTCTTCTTCGTGTCTATCCACGCATCTGAGCAAAACCATGTCGAAGTTTCTCTTGTATAGTATTTCACCATTCAAGTAGAAATTACCAGCTAATCTTCTCAAAGTCTTCTTATCTTTCAAAGATGCCCCAGACGGATAAAACTGACCTTGGAGGAAGCACTTGATGTCGTAATACCACGACTTCTCATCTTCGACTTCTTCAACAGCAAACACATGAATTGGCCTATCAAGATGCATCACAGATAAATTGGGAACTTCATTCCAATACTTCACTACAATCATTGATGCCAACGTTGCAAGAGCATTTGCCATCCGGTTCTCATCTCGAGGGATATGATGAAACTAGACCTTTATAAAGAAAGTTGAAATCCTCCTCGCATAATCTCTATATGGTATCAAACCGGGTTGACTTGTATCCCATTTTCCTTTGATCTGATTCACAACCAAATCCGAATCACCGAAGACATCCAAATACTTGATTCTAAGATTCATGGCCTCTTCAAGCCCCATAATGCAAGCTTCATATTATGCCATGTTGTTTGTACACTTGAAAGTCAATCTAGCTGTAAATGGTAGATGCGTGCCTTGAGGAGTAATAATCACTTCCCCAATGCCATTTCCATATTGATTAACAGCTTTATCAAATACCATGCCGCAACGGGAACCAGGTTATGGCCCTTCTTCTAGCAATGGTTCATCACAATCTTTCATTTTCAGGTACAAAATATCTTCATCTGGAAAATCATACTGCACTGACTGATAATCTTCAATTGGTTGTTGAGCCAAATGGTCAGCCAAGATACTACCTTTGATTGCTTTCTGAGATCGGTATTCAATATCATACTCTGATAACAACATCTGCCAATGGGTAATTCTCTCAGTTAAAGCAGGCTTCTCAAATATCTACTTGATTGGATCCATTTTGGCTATCAACCAAGTGGTATGATTCAACATATATTGACGCAGACGCTTAGCAGCCCAAGCCAATGCGCAACAAGTCTTCTCAAGCATTGAATACCGAGTCTCACATTCGGTGAACTTCTTACTGAGGTAGTAAATTGCAAATTCTTTCTTCCCAGTCTCATCTTGCTGACCAAGAACACAACCTATACTATCTTCGAGCACAGTTAAATACATGATCAACGGTCTTCCTTCAACAGGTGGAGACAAAATCGAAGGCTCAAGTAAATATTCCTTGATACTGTCAAAAGCTTTCTGGCAGTCTTCGGTTCAATCACAAGACTGATCCTTCCGAAGAAGCTTGAATATAGGCGCACATGTGGCAGTCATGTGGGAAATAAATCTGGAAATATAATTCAAGCGGCCGAGAAAACCTCTGACTTGCTTCTCAGTTTTGGGCGCAGGCATCTCTTGTATCGCTTTGACCTTGGCATGATCAACTTCAATACCCTTCTCGCTGACAATAAAGCCCAACAACTTACCAGAACGAACACCAAAAGTACACTTATTGGGATTCAAGCGGAGTTTATACTTCTTCAAACGTTGGAATAGCTTCAATAAATGCTCAACATGTTCCTCTTCATCAATTGATTTAGCAATCATGTCATCGACATAAACTTCAATCTCTTTATGCATCATATCATGAAAAAGAGTAGTCATTTCTCTCTGGTAAGTCGCACCAGCATTCTTTAAACCGAAAGGCATCACTCTATAATAAAATGTTCCCCAGGGTGTAATGAATGTGGTCTTCTCCATATCCTCGGGTGCCATCTTGATTTGACTATATCCGGAAAATCCATCCATAAATGAAAAGACTTTGAATTTAGCAGTATTGTGTACCAACATGTCAATGTGTGGCAGAGGGAAATCATCTTTCGGACTGGCTTTATCTAAATCTTGATAATCAACACACATGCGGACTTTTCCATCTTTCTTTGGCACTGGCATAATATTGGCCACCCATTGCGGATACTCAGCAGTCACAAGGAAACCGACATCAATCTGCTTATGAACTTCCCCTTTGATTTTCACAGCCATATCAGGATGCGTTCTTCTCAACTTCTACTTGATTGGCAGGCATTCTGGTTTCAAAGGCAATCTATGCTCCACAATATCAGAATCCAACCCAGGCATGTCTTGATAGGACCAAGCAAACACATCTGAATACTCTCGAAGAAGATCAATCAACCCCACTTAGCATCTGGACACAGTCGAGACCCAATCTTGACTTCCTTCACATCATCCTCGGAACCCAAGTTGACTAGCTCAATTTGCTCTTCAAACGACTAAATAATCTTCTCATCTTGCTCAAGAAGGCGAGACCATTCCTCACTCACTTCTACATCACTTTCCTCCTCGGCCTCAAACATAGGGAATTCAAAATTTGGAGAAGGAGAAGGCTCATTGTATTCAATAGGGTTAGGAACCAACCTGCATAATGATTTGATATTTTGATTTTAGAGAAGTGAATTTATGACCAAATATTATGCAGATGGACAATTATATTGTTTATTTATGTTTTTTTTATTACGATTTTCAGAATAAAGCAAAAAGTAAAAATAAACATCAAAGATGTGGATGGATAGAATTAATTTTATTGATGATCAATTTAAAATGGCCAAACAATGTTCACTTCTCCCTTAGGCATAAGAGAAGGATTTAAAATATAAAATCAATTACTTAGATCGATGCAAAATAACAGGAAAATCAACGGCAGTCTAATTGTTGAATGTCTTTCCATGCGTCACAAAGTTGGTGCAGTCTTCCTCTTCATTGTCCTCTAGCACAACATCTAAGTGTTGTTCATTCCCATGAATGAACCCTCCGCTACGGAAGCTGAGTTGCATCTCTTCAGATCTAACGGTTGACGGGCCCTTATGGAAACCTAAACCAGTTCTTCCTCTGTTGTCGGAGACCTCTACCATGCGCCCCCACGAATCAACAACACCTTCTTCAACAATCTTTTGTGCATCTTTCAGAGAGGACATAGGTACCCCATCTCTCTTCTCAACAGCAATAGATAAGGCTTGGAACGGAGTTCCGACCTCATCCTCAGCTTCCACATAGGAGAAAGATGACAGATGGCTAACCAACATCGCTTTCTCTCCTCCAACAATCACCAGCTTTCCATTCCTGACAAATTTGAGCTTCTGATGCAGAGTGGAAGTAACAGCCCTTGCCTCATGAATCCATGGCCTTCCTAATAAACAACTATAGGCCGGGTGAATATCCATTACCTGGAAAGTAATTTGAAAATCACTCGGACCTATCTTAACTAGAAGGTCCACTTCTCCAATAAATATCTTGCGCGAGCCATCAAAGGCTTTGACAATCACCCCACTATATCTCATGGGAGCTCCCTGGTAAGTAACTTTGACAATGTTGACTTCGGAAGCACATTGAGTGACGAACCGGTGTTAACGAGCACGTTTGAAAAAGCATCTTCTTTGCAATTCATCGAAATATACAAAGCCAGATTGTGATTTCTTCCCTCCTCAGGGATTTCTTCATCGCAAAAGCTCAAATTATTGCATGAAGTGATGTTAGCAACAATATGATCAAATTGATCCACAGTAACATCTTTCTCCACATATGCTTATTCAAGAACTTTCTGGAGTGCTTCTCTATGCGCTTCAGAATTCAAAAGAAGAGACAACACGGAAATCTTTGAGGGGGTCTAGAGCAACTGCTCAACCACATTAAATTCACTCCTTTTAATCAGTCGGAGCACCTCATCATCATCATTGGCTTTCAAGTTGCTGGATTCACCAGACTTATCTTTTGAACAACCAACTGGATCTACAATAGGCACCTCCGCCTTCTTATCAACAATTATTTCTCCTTTATTCTCCGGGAACACCGATCCAAAAACTCGACCACTGCGGGTCACCTTCGTAACATCTGCAATGCTCACTACTGAATTGGTCGTAGGCAACGAGACCTCTTGACCATTTTCTATCATTGTAGCATTGTATTGATACGGTACAGCCTTATCAGATGCATACGAGACTGGGCCTGCTAACCGTATTACCAACGATGATACCGATCTATTGCTGATGTTCTTGCTATTGTTGCTATCATACTGAATCACCAACCGCTCTGGTTGCTTGAAAACGGGCACTATGACATTGACATCGTCATCTTCATGACGGGATTGACAAATCTGAATCATGCCTTCATCCATCAAATGCTGGATGTCCCTTTTCACCACAGCACACCCTCTTGGGTTCACACTACAAATATCACAACCATCATGATCATGTTCACAGTCACTCACCATACAGATGTCCTTGTGTATCTGCACCAAGGATCCACGGATAAAACGCACATCAAAAACTTTGTACTCACCAGGACATTCATCCATCATATTAACTGAAGAGTTCCCATGAGCGGGTAAAGGATTAGCTTTCACATTAGGCGCGCGGTCTTCAAAAGACACCATGCCACTCTTCATAAGCTTTTTCACCTCATACTTCAGTGGATAAAAGTTTTCAATGTCGTGCCCAGGTGCACCCTGATGAAAAGCACAACGAAGCTTCGGTTTATAGCATCAAGGAAGTGGTTCTGGGACCTGCGGTGGGTTCCTCGGTTGAATCATATTTTTGAGGACTAATGACGGGTACAGTTCTGCATATGACATAGGAATTGGGTCAAAAGAGACCTTCTTTGTCTCGAAATTCTATTGCTGATGATGATTGTTGGTTGTATTGTTGTTGTTGTAGGTGTTTGTTCTTTGTTGCGGTTATTGTTGTTGTTGATGTTGATTTTAATATTGATGTTGTTGTTGTTGAATTGGTGTTGTTGGCTGATTAGAGAATACTGGAATAACGGAAGATACTTGATGATGATGATGTTGACGGGGTGGTGGATTTCTTCTGATCTGAGGCCTCATCTGCCTCCCACTGGAAATTGCATTGGTCTTATTATCCTTCCTCTTGCTGAAACTACTACCATACTTCTTACTCGTTGATGCCTCATCTTTTAACAATCGTCCTTCACGGACCCCTTCTTCAATTCTCATCCCCATATTTACCATTTCGGTAAAATCAATGGGGGCACTGGCGATCATGCGTTCATAGTAAGATGAACTCAGGGTTTTCAGAAAGATTTTTGTCATCTCATTCTCCTCCAAAGGAGGAGTGATTTGGGCAGCCAACTCTCTCCATCACTGTGCATACTCCTTGAATGCCTCCTTATCTTTCTAAGACATGGACCTCAACTGGTCCCTATCCGACACCATATCCATGTTGCACTTGTATTGCTTCATGAAAGCCTCACCTAGGTCATTGAAGGTGCGAATGCTTGCACTATCCAACCCCATATACCAACGGAGTACAACACCTGTCAGGCTATCCTGGAAATAGTGAATCAGCAATTGGTCATTATCTATCTGAGTTGACATCTTGCGGGCATACATCATAAGATGACTGAGTGGGCAAGAGTTCCCGTTGTATTTCTCAAAATCAGGCACTTTGAATTTCACTGGGATTTTCACATTGGGTACCAAGCACAGTTCAACAACACTCTTCCCAAACAGATTTTTGCCTCTCAACGTTTTCAATTCCTTACGCAGCTCAAGAAATTGGTATTTCATCTCGTCCATCTTCTCATAGACATCCGGACCCTCAGACAGCTCGGAGTGATAGATGGTGTCCTCTACGTGAGGCAAAGTATGCACAACTAGAGGTGGCACGAACATGACCAGGCTAGATGCCGACATGGAAGCAAAAGTGGGAGCAAAACCTTCTAGCACAAAATTGGGTGGCATTCCCCACGGGAATCCGGCACGTAAGTTCGGTGCGAAGTGGGCAGTGGCTGCAGGCACATCAGAGGTAGCCACTTCTGAGATAACTGTACTCGCGGGAGGAGTTGCAGATGTTGGAGAAGCTTGGCCTTAAGCAGCAAGAACTGACTCCATCATGGCATTCAGTCGGGCGATCTCGTCCTTAAGCTCTCTCTTCTCTTGCTCAAGGTGTTCCATGATTCTCTGATGATTGGCTCGAGTGTTGTACCGGTGAGTCAGCTTGGCTAAAGCACAGAAGAACATCAATCAGACACCTGACAAAAACCTGCTTATGCAAATGATGCATGATATGCAATGCTTGATTATTTTTATTTTCAAGGAACTTACTATATCATTTACAAATATATAATAATATTGAATGGCAGTTGCGGCAATTTGATATGACCAAAAATCTCTTTTTATTTATATAAATTGGAAGGATTACACTGAGTACAATTTCAGAAACCAAAATGAAAGATACAAGAGAAAAGGAGACTAGTCATCCTAAGGGTCCCTAACAACAATGTCAGAAGATCTGGTTGAAGACGCGTACTTCCTTCGAATGTGATGGATCTCGGTCTCAAAAGAAGCCTTCATCTGGGTCTTCTCGAGGACAAGCTGGTCACCAATCTTCTTCCAAGCAACGGAAGGCTAAGGCATGCTAGAAGATGAAACCTCTGGCTCTCTCTGTCTCTTCGTCACTCGGTCTTCAAGTAGCTCAATCAGTGCATCTTTGTCTTTAGACTCCAACTGCAACTATTCATGCTTCTTGCTCAAAGCATGGAAACGCTCTTCCCACATATCCCTATCTTGCTTCATCTTGGCGAGTGCGTCTTCCAACTCCTCTACATCTTGGTTAGGGAGAGTTAATGGCTCAACCATAACCATATACATAGGTCTTTCATAAGGATAAGGAATCTTCAACTCCAAAGCTCTCTTCTTCACCCAAAGAGTGTAAGCTTCCAAAGCTACATAATTGCACGGACCAAGCTCGGATCTTCCTTTCCTATGCATATTATGCCAAGCATGCATAATCTTCTGCTTCAAATGTTGGGAATCTTTACCCTCTTGATAGAAAAGACCTTCTAACAAAGTGTTATTAGGTTTGTCTCTCAAGGGGAACCCAAGTTGACGACGAGCCAAAGCAGGGTTGTAGTTAATTCCTCCTTGTGTACCAATGAGAGGCACATTAAAAAATTCACCACAACTATCAATAATCTCCAAACCGCTTAAAGACGGATCATACCAAACTATATCATCATTAGTGAGAGACATAAGTCTCTGAGACCACCGTAGACATTATTTGTTCTCCACAAAAGCAGGTGTCTGAGGCAAGTGCGAAATAAACCACTTGTACAGAAGAGGAATACAACAGACAATAGTTCTACCACCTTTAGAATTCCTTAGATGCAAAGAGAAATACATATCACCCAACAAAGTAGGCACATGATTCCCAATCAAGAAAAGTCTAATGGCGTTAACATCAACAAAACCGTCAATGTTAGGGAATAAAACTAATCCATAGATGAGCAACACAAAGATAGCTTCAAAAGCGTCCATACTACCGGCTTAAGCAAAAGTGGTAGCTTCCTTGATGAGGAAAACAGATGTCAACCCAAATAACCCTCCCTTCTTCACCCAATGAGCCTCTATCTCAGACTTCTTCAAGTGAAGAGCTTCAACAATAATACTAGATCGTGGAATCTCCTCCAATCCACTAAAAGGTACTCTACTAGAAACAGGTATCCCCAAAAGATGAGAATACTCCTCCAATGTAGGCACAAGCTGAAAATATGGGAAAGTGAAACAATGGTAGAGATGATCATAGAACTGCACCAATACACTCAAGAGTCCTTCAACCACATAAGCAAATAAAATGGACAGAAGCTTCCCATGACGTTGTTTAAAGTCCAAGGGATCTAATACAAAAGATGCTAGCTTGCTTAACTCTTTCAAGTCGGGACATCTAAAATTGTACTTCTTAGTGTTCCTTCGTTCACAATCCATGGTATGAAAATATTTGCAAATGATACCTTAGTTCCTTGAAATTTTCGTGTGATGAATGTTATAATGTGCATGAATGCATGAATGCAACAATCACAAATAAGGGATCATACACAAGGCAAACAAAGGTCAAGGGATGAATCAAGTCATTGTCAAGATCAATCATCCATTTTGGTGGATTATGGTTTGCACCTTATCAACACCCAAGTTCCATTGATATTGACAAGACTTGATTAGATCAACCAAGAATCAAGGGTTTGTTGCAAGTCACGAGCATGGAGTCTGGGTAAGAACCATCCCAAAGGAGTGAACTAAGGATAAAAACCTGTAGATCATGTTCTAAAAAGTTCCCAGAGTCTTAATTCCATCTATCGGATATTACAGGTTAAGATGACTGACTCATCGACCCATAATATTCTCAAGAGAAACTCATCTGAGTGTAGTATCGCGTAACAACTGTTATCAAGTCTACACTTGAACAGTTTCCGTACTACGTCCCAAATAGGCCAAGATGGGTTAAGTGTTCTAAGGTCCCCAGCTTCTCAGACCTAATTAGAGATAGTAATGCCTAACCACAAATACTTGTGTGACATTTCCAAATCCAAAGGAGTCTCCACTGAGAAGATGGATCTCAAGCCAACTTGTTAAGGACTACTCCACACAAGTCGAACATGACTATACCATCCTCCTATCTTAATTGCACTAAAGTTCGGGTTAGAACTTATCTCACCACTCAGAGATCACCAAGCACAACAAGCAGATTATATCACACATACATATATATACAAACATCACATATATACAAATATATTCACACAAAAAGTAGGCTAAACCCACTGGAGACTACTCCCCAACAGAGTCACCAATTAATTTTTGTAGCGGGAAATTCATGATCATCAAGCTATTGACAAGCTAGAGATCAATTAACAAGAGTCGCCACCGCGCTTTTATTGTTTCCAAGGAAAAAGGGAAAACGTACAAACAAAACCCAAAAAGTAAGAAGTTTTCAAATAAAAACTAATAAAAGTCAGAGATCATAGGTAAGGGGGTTGGTTACACAGAGGGAAGGTGTTAGCACCCAAAGTGTCCTAGGTACTCCTAGGGAGCCTTTTTTGTGTGCATATGTATTTTGTACAAAGCGATGTTTATAAACAAATAGAATGGGGGGATGAGAAAAGAATTCATTAATTATATTTTTGTGTTTGGCAATACCTTCGGTCTTGTGCCTACATACCAACATAAAAATGAGGGATCAAAACCTCGTAATTCGTGCTATAAATTTCAAAATGAGTGTGTTGGTTTTAACAAAATTTAAGTTTGAAAGGCACAAAGGCCTAAAGATGGTTTGAATGAGTTAGTTCTTTTTGGCTTTTTTGAAAGTTTTAAGTCAATTATAGTTAAGTTTATTTACAAGTTTGATTTAGAAAAGGAGTTTGAAAATGCAATGGCATAAGACCAACGTTTCTATCTTTTGCAAAAGTGGTGAAAGTTTAGAACAAAAGTAGTTCACACAAAGAAGGTTTTGAAAAATGGAAGGAGAGATTTTGAAATTAAAGAACTGGGGAGAAGATGAAGAGACTATCCTATGCACACAAATTTAAAAGTTTAGAGTTGAAAATATCTGACCAAATGGGTAGCAATCCAATAGACAAGTATGTCAATAGAAACCCAGAATTCCCTTGGACTCTTAGAATCAAACAACTCACAAATGCACAATTATATCAATCTTGAAGAGAAAAGGCATCAAATAAAGATAGCCTCATCCAAGCTTATCCACTTCATGATCTTCTTCAAAATAGCACATGTAGCAGATGAATTCCACAAGTCACAGGTTCAACATAACAGGTTAACAATGATCAATGTTGCAAATGAACTGGAGAGATCTTGAATGATGTATCAGATGAATTCAAATTTGCAAGTGCTTGGTTCTTCAACAAGTTGGCATTGGCTAAGTCCATTAGCAAAGGAATGTTACCTAAGTTCTAAGTCCAATTGGGCAAGATCAAACCAACAGTCCACACAAAAGTTTTTTAGGGTTTTTGTTATTATTCTGTACATTAATAGTCAAAGACCAAACAAACAAGCAAAGTATACACAAACAAAATATATCACACAATATGGTCCAAATGGACAAAGTGAAAATTACATTAACATCAACAATTAGAATGATATGTATAATGGCAAATGATAATAGAGTGCTAAAAGTAAATTGCATTAAAGTAAAAGCTTGAAATTAAAAGTTAATGGTTAGTAAGTTAGTAGTTAGCTTTGTTTTTCTTTTTGATTTCAAGACATTCTTTGGAGAACACTCAACCCACTTGCCACAAGCATGGATCCTTGAACCAAAACATCTTCCAAAGGAAGGAAAGAAGGGGAGACTTACAATCTCACTAACTAGAATGCTTATGCCTTTTATGTCACATATTTAGCGCTATGTTAAGCAATCGTAATTGGACTTATGTAGAAGTCACAACTATTTGAGGTCGGGCAATAGACTTTTGGTGTTAATTCATGTTGAAGACATAATATTATGGACTATGCTCATTAAACATACCACACACAAAAAATATGCAAAAGGTGTGGCCTAATCTCATCGATACTCATGTCAATTTTTCAATCAACTAGCATTAGGACTTTGAGATGTCATTGGCAAAATGGAAATGAATGGATGAAGAAGAGGAATTAGATGAAGAGGGAAGGGGATGAATGAGATCACAAATTGGTCAAAGGAGAACTTTTACCAAATTAATATCATTCATTCATTTTGGGAGATGGAATGTACATTCCATCAATCCCCTAAATTCAATGATATTAACTTGACAAAGTCAAATCAACCTTGACCAAGGCCCAACAATAAATAATAAACTCAAACAAGTCAATACAAATGGTCAATATAATTTAAATGGCATTTATTCAATTAAAAATAATAAAATAATGCATTAAATTCAAATATGTTTTGTCCAATTCCTAGAATCTCATCAAAACACCAAAGAAATGGCCATGAGATTTATCATAGGTCAAACAAGGTCAAAGGACCTTGGAGAAAAATTTTCATAATTTTTGGACACTTAAAAATATTTTTAAACAATTAGAAACAAATGCAAAATCAATTAATTCATGAAAAATATTAATAGTGATCCAAAAAATAATTTTAGTTCAGAATGTGAAAGAGAAAAATATTTGAATTTTTTGGTGAAAGTCCCATATTTTTTAGATCATTATTGAATTTAATATGAATTATTGAAGAAAATGCAATAAAAATAAAATTCAGAAAATGCTAAATTACGTGGACCATCAGATCTCCCTCATTAATTGAGGTGGCAGATCTGATGATCCAAAACGCACGTTCCACGTGTGTCCAAGTCAACTGCGTTGTACCATTGGTAATTACAAGGGACGGTTAAGATTAAAACATGAAACATGGATCATGTGGTTCAGACACAAGATACATCATCACCGGAGCCAGAGCTCCGATCGTCTTCTCCGGTGAGCTTCACCGGACTGGTCAACATGAACCATCACCAAAATAAATAACAGGGACATGATCTTGAAGAAAAAATGACATTGAGCTCGAATCTGACCTCCAATTCCTCCAATTCCAAATACATTAAGAGATATGCGAAATTGAAAAATGAGGTACATGATCTGAGTTGCTTCGATTTGACCTCAAAGCAACTCAATCTTCTTGCCTACATTGGTAGGACTTCAGACAACCAAAGAATCAATGGAATTTAGCAACAATCGAAGAGTTTAAAATTTATGCAAATTACCTTCAATGGAGGTCTGAACACGATGGATCTTGATCTGGATTGTGCTTGGCTTCACTTCAATTGCTTGCAAGAAGGGAATGGAAAGGTTTAGAAGCAATGGACTCCTGGAGAATTGAATTCCAAAACAGTGGAGATTCAAGCTCAAATTCAAATGAACTTATCAGGGTTATCCTATGAGAGTGAAGGGTTTTCAGTGGGGATTCAAAGCCGGCGCAATGTGTGTGTTAATTCTGAGCAAATGCAGTTGTATTTATAGGAGAATCAAGTGATATTTGCACACTCACTTCCACCTTCCAAATTTGGCAAATGATGATGCCATGCTGCATGGGCGCGCATAGGCCCATGAAATGATGGTTTGAAGGTCCAAAATGAAGATCAGATGCTTTGAAGATTGATTGGATTTCAAGGCACATGTGCATTGTTGCTTGAAGTTGGGTCCATGCCAAATGATATCAGCCTATTTAAGCCATGTACAGCCTATGCATTTCTCATCCAAAAATGAATGATTTTGAGTTCTTTAGAAAGGTGAGATCAAGAGGAATAAGTTTTATGTTGAACACTTTTTCATTTGGAGCTTGGAACTTGGAGAAATTTGAGGTGGAAGTTTGGAAAAATTTGACATATCAAAAATTTTCTAAGTGTCAAGCCATATGTATCATACTTCCACCTTGCTTAACTTTTTCTATGAGCTTAAAATGAGAAATGTGTCTTCATAAAAGTTGTATCTCTCTCAAAGAACTTCAAAATGGTCACCAATTTCATGTCATTTGGATTTAAAATGATAGAGTTATGCATTTTTGAAGTTTGGAAAAATCACTTGATTAATGGTATAGGTCAAAAGTGACCTATAATGTAGCCTCATATCACATGCTCAAAAAAGTTGAATCAGCTCCCACTCCAAACATCAAAGTTGAATTAGAAACATTGAATTTGATTGTGCAACTTGGAAATCTTTCATCTCATAAATATTGAGCAAGTTATGGCCTTGGGAAGTTGACTTTCAAATTAGGGTTTAGACAAAATGACCTATAATGTTTCAACATAGAAAATGATTTTCCAAGCAAAACTAGCTCTAGGTCTCAACATGAAAGTTGTTTGGAGTGTCATTTAGAGTAAGTTTTCTCTTGGAATAATTTTCATTTGGTGAAAATTGTATGATATAGGGTCTAGGGAGACCCAGTTTTGGTCAGATGAATTCATCTGGCCAACCACCATCAACCAACTTGCTAATTTCCAATTATCTTGACTTTATTGGTTCATGGTAGATCATATATGCATAATATGATAAAATTTTAAGTGTACCTTGAGGAATTTGATCAATTGGTGAGATAGCTTGTTGGAGAAGTTACTCAAGATACCCAGTCAAACTAGGGTTTCCAAGGCAAATCACCCTCAAAATCTTGAAGCAAACTTGATCAATATAACATGTATAGATCATTGGGACTCATATATGATGTTCATAACCATTCTTGAATCAATTATTGGTTGTGCTCTTTGTTCATGAGGGTCTCAAACCCTAGATGTGATCTTGATGTCATACCTACAATGAGATCATGTCATACCTACAAAAGAGTTAGGAAAATACAAAGGCATATTTTTGGTATTTTGGTTAGTGAAATGATAAAATGCAAGTATGATATAATTACAAAGTGCTTGTTGATATCTCCCAAAACAAACCCAATGAAAGAGGGGTAAGGAGGATGCAAAATGTGATCCCAATGCTAATGCTTATGATGAAATTATATGAGGGATCTTAGGGTCAAAATTGGGGTCTTACACGTAGTGCATAAAAACTCATCACAAAAAATAAGCATAATAGACATTTAACAGAACCTGTTAAAATAGGTCATCAATCAAAGCAAGTCTAAGATAGAAACCTGCTCAACAAGTCAGAAATTGATTTTCAAGGCCAATCCCACTTAAATTACAACCTGCCACAACCAGTCAAAGGAAAACAATTCAGAATTAATTAACATTCACCCATCTTAACCAATCAATTAACTTCCTAACTCAGTGAGCTAACTAACTGAACTCACTGAGTTCATCCTAACTGTTTCCCAAGCTAACTCCTATCCTAAGTCATAACTAACTCCTAACCTACATCAATCCAACCTTGTCATATATAAATTCATACCACATCCCTCATTTCTGGACCCTTGGCTCCATCACTCTCAAATCATTACAAACTCTCCATTTTTCACTCAATCCTTCACTCAAAGCTCTTCTTCTTCCATAAGCCATTGAAGCTTCACATTGAAGCTTCAATTTGCTTGAGCTAAGCCGTGTAGAAAAGACATCAATCTCCATTGGTGCACTCTCAATTTCCATAAGAAGAAGAAGGAAGGAGTAAAAGAGAATGATTGGCATCAAAGAAATGCAAATAAAGGGAATCAGAAGCTCACATGAGACGTGTTTCCGGCCTCCCTCTCCGGTGAGTAAATCTCAAGCCATAGCTATTTCACAAGTCCTCGTTACCAAAATGTAGAGTTCAGAGAGAGAAATCCAAGCCCTAAGGTTGTAGGTGTCGATTCCTCATAGTCGCCATTTAATTTGATTAAAACCACCTAGGATTCTTCAGATGTTTGCCTTCGATTGCGCATCAGATGGTGGTCTCCACCTTAGTTCAGGCGTACCGCCGTTGTCAGAGCCAATCGCCGACACAGTGTCCCATGGTGGCTGGCCGATGAAGTAGGCAGTGAGAGAGAAAGATAGCACGCATATGAAATTTTAAACATATTTGCTGACTTGTCCAAGTCAACGGTAGCCATTGGATTTGTTTCTAGTGGGCTTGGTTTCAGCCAAGCCCAATGATCCTTGCTTCATACACCAGTGTCCCTCATACACCCCCATTGGATAGTGGACAATGTGATATTGGGCTTAGCTGAAAGCCCATGCACGATTTTGCTTCTTCTCACTCTAGTTCCCATGGTGCACCCCCTGTGGATAACAACATTTCAGCATTGGGCTTGGTTGAAGCCCATACACAAATTTTAATTTCCTCACCCCATTTCATGTGCTGCACCCCCTCTTGGCCCATTATGCATACATAAATTGTATTATTTTTTCTAATTGATTTCTAACATTTTAATTAGTTTAATTAGATTGCTTAGGTTAATTAGGTCAACTTTTGTAATTAGGTTTTAGAATTAATTAGTTTTAGAATCTTGATTTTTAGAAAATTAGGATGATAATTAGAATTAGTTAGAAATAATTAGATTTTAGAATTTAGGTAATTTCTATACAAGTAGATCAAAATCAAGCTTTAGGTTTTAATCAACTTTTAGACTATGGTTAGGCATTAACTAGAATTTAATTTGTGCTAATAGTTGGACATATTTTATAAATGACCATTTTACCCTTTAGGGGGAATTTTGTGCATTTTATCCATTTAATAACATGATCCCTTAGGACTAGAACTTAACATTAGAAATTTAATCAATTCTTAATAATGGCATGCTCCCTTAGGGTTGGTACATAGAATTTTAGCCACGATTTTTGATTAACCATGATATGATCCCTTGGGATAATTTCTAACAACTCTAACCATTAGATTAGATTTAAACCTAGTTCCTTAAATCAAAATAAACCCATGATTCAAATTGATCAAAAGCAATTTTGATTAATCAAATCCTTTGAACTTGTATAATCCCACAGTTTAATTTGAGTGACCAAAAGACCCTTGGTCACTTAATAAGACTTTTCTTCTAAGTTGTGGAGCTCGAAGCCTTAAGTCAGATATTCAATCAAGGCATCCTCAGTCATACTAAGCAGTGGATTATACAAGCACATCAAAGGTGGAAACTATAAAAACTTGTCAAATCAAAGTTAGAAGTGTGTGGCACGCCTTAAGCAATAGAGAAGGAGTGGGACTGGAGTATTCCTACCCCCATTCTAAGTATCTTTGGGCATGGGACGAATGACCCATCGCTCATCGTATTCACCTCTATTCATAGACTTTGGGATAATTCTAATCATACGATTCACAAGTCTCTCTCTTCATAAAGCATCATGCAAAGCAAAGGCTACATCAACAACTTATCAATCATGAATCAAGTTGTACGCCACGAGCCTTAAACAATAAAGAAGGAGTGGGACTGGAGAATTCCTACCCCCATTCTGGATACTTTGGGTATGGGACAAATGACCCAGCGCTCATCGTATTCACCTATATTCATAGACTATAGTGCCATTCGAATCGAACGATTGATAAGGTCTTAATTAAAAGAAACAACAACAAACATTCTCCTTCAACTTGAAAGTTAAGACAAGAGTTATATGCCACGAGCCTTAAGTGGTAAACAAGGAATGAGATTGGAACTTTCCTACACTCATTCTGGATACCTTTGGGTGTGAGACGTTTGGCTCGTTGCTTATGGTATCCACCTTTACCCATAGACTTTAGTGTGATTCTTATCAAGTAACTATCAAGTCTATTCCACTCTTTCTCTTCTAATTATTCAATCATATTCTTTTGCCTTTAATTACCTTGCTTTCAGCCCTAGTGGACTGAATTACAAAAGCTCTGATTTCCTTATTGCACTATAAGGATACGTAGGCAGGAGAATTTAGATACTTCGCGAGCTATCTTATCTATTGCTACCCTATTTATCAATCAATCATTCTTCATTTCATTCAATCTATATCATCTTTTTGGGATCAATCATACTTCTCCTTGGACTCCTTATCTATCCTTTTGGGATGTCTTAACGACAGTCCACCTCATTAATCGAGAGTTGTTTGGGGGATTTTCCCAAACACTTAATTCATTCTTTCTTTTTGGCTTTACCCTATAGTGGCGGCCTACTAGTCCATGTACTGGTAAATGCCTACCTTGCTCTCTGATTGAGAGTTTATCTCCTTCTTGGATCCTAGATACTATCCTTCGTTGATCTCAAACTGTTTGTTCTCCATCCAGTGATACATTATTCCTTTTACTATCCAGTATTGCAATCATTCCTTGAATTGGTGTTTGTCTTGTGAGCCCCCGTTGCTTAGATAAATCTCTCTCTCTCTCTCTCTCTCTCTCTCTCTCTCTCTCTCTCTCTCTCTCTCTCTCTCTCTCTCTCTCTCTCTCTCTCTCTCTCTCTCTCTCTCTCTCTCTCTCTCTCTCTCTCTCTCTCTCTCTCTCTCTCTCTCTCTCTCTCTCTCTCTCTCTCTCTCTCTCTCTCTCTCTCTCCTTGTTTCATGGCAGTCAACCTCTGAAATTGGGTTTGTCTTATGAGCCCCTGTCTCTTAGACAAATACCTTTTGATACCATTTTGTTGGTACAAATCATACTCCTCATCACTGTATGTCTCTCTTTCTATTCTCGTGGTTCTGAACTATGATTCCTCTGACTTTCTCATTGCACAATGAGAATAAGTAGGCACGAGGATGTGAATCCTTGGCAACATACTTCTAATTATTCCTCCTTCACCTTAGGGCATCACTCATATCTTTCATTATCCATCATCTACCTTCGATCATAAATCGTCCACCTAACTTCACCTATTCCTTTGACATCGAAACACACTTTCTTTAGAATTCCATATACACTCTTATAGGACGCCTAACGCATAGTACGCTTCTTTAGAATTCCATAAACATGTGCTCAAGTGAGCAAAGGAAGAAGCAAATGAATAATATGTACAAGAATAATAAATTGCATAAATGTAAAGTGCAAAAAGTAAATGTTAATGGTTAATGCTAGTGTTAGTAGTTAGTGTGCCATAAGGCAAATTTAGCGCTATGTTAAGCAATCGTAATTGGACTTATGTAGAAGTCACAACTATCTGAGGTCGGTCGATAATAATGTAGGCAACAACACAAGTTAGAAGTCTTGATTAGTGAACCAAGTTCAACAACTTGCCATGCCAAAAAGAAGAAGAGAATTGATCTTGTATTGGTTTAAGTCATTTGCATGATTTAGGAAGCAACCTATCGTTAATGCAAAGCCATTCATTTGATCAATTGATCAAGATGAATTAGATTTGAATCGAGGAAGATTAAGCCTCCCTAATCAATGCTAACTTATCAACCTTTAACTCATTGATATAAAAAAAACAAGAAGAAGGAGATGAATAATGGAAATGGAAATGAAAAGAATAAAGTGCATTAGATGAAAAAGAATGTACCAATCAACATGTGTTGACCAATGACATTGAGGATCATGGTCAAATAATCAAAAACAGAAGTGAGATGAAGATTGGAAATCAAGAAATGAATAAAAATATTTTTGGCATTTTAAATATTCAAAATAAACTTGAATTAAAATGTTAAAGAAAGGTCAAACTTCAAAATCACTTCAAATCAAACTTGAAAAGTCCAAGTGATTTATCCCAAGTTCAACAAGGTCAAACAAAGTTTGACAAAAAAATTCAGCATTTTTAAAAGTCAGAAACTATTTTTAATCAATTAAAAATGAATAAAAATAACCTAATTGAACTAAAATCTCAAATAAATCTCAAATAAATTAATAAATTAATGAGAATATTTTTCATAGATCCATCATCATTCAAATAGGTTGAGAAAATATTTTTGTATTTTTTGAATATCAAAAACTATTTAAAATGAATTAAAAATAACCAGAAAGGAGAAAATTCACAAAAAATATCAAATGATGAAATAAAAAATATTAAAAATCATTTTTAGAAACTAGAATTTAAATGGAGAAAAATGCAATTAGTCCCATATTTTTTGGAATTTAAATGAAGAAGTTATGAATTTTTGAAAATAAAGGAAATAAAAGAAATTAAAATAGAAATTAAAAAAAAGCAAAAAAACAGGGAACGTTGGATTGAATCTCATTAATTGACGTGGCCAATCCTAAGGTCCTCAGGCGCGCGCTCATGATAAGTCCAAGTCAATGAGAAACATCCAGCATTATTAAAAGTAATCCAAATGCATGGCTGAGATTAAAACGTGGGAGATGCATCCAATGGTCTAGATTCAATCTGGCATGGTGGACGGTGGCCAGCGCCGCCATCTTCTCCGACGAGCACTCAAGCTCCGGCCAGAGTTGCAGGTGCTCCAAACTCAACCAAAACTCCCGATCCATATATCAAAATGAAGCTGGGGTGATGTACATCACCCCTGTGACCTTGAATTATACTCAAACTTTCTATGGAATAAGAAATCTGAGCTGGAAGATTCAGGTACATAAATTGCAGTTCATCAAAACACAAAATCAAAGCCACCATTGGCTTGCCTCTCAAGTGAGGACTTCAGAAAACACATTGGCCAGGCAAATAGATCAAGGAACAAAGATATTCGTGTCGCATTACGCGAAAAACCGGCGGGAAAAGAAAGAAACAACAGAGCCGCCACCGTGCGTTATTTATCCCAAAAGAGGGAAAGGAAACGCTCGAAGTAAACCTAGGAAAGAACATGGTCTCGCGACCAAAGAGAGTGGGTTCGGGAGTCGGTTATGCGAAGGGAAGGTATTAGGCCCCCTACGCATCCGTAGTACTCTACGGGATCCACGCACAGAAGGAAGGAAAATTGGTTGCTAAACACTGCTCAAACACACACACACTGGCTGAAAGACACAAAAGAGACTGACTGAAACTGACTCGGCAGGATGTCGTATCCTGGGCCTACTTAGTCTATCAGGCATAGACATCAGAGTCGAAGTAGTTCGGACTGGGGAAACGACACATGCTCGCTAGGATATCGCATCCTATGCATACGTATCTTCTCGGACGAGAGAAGAATCAGAGCATTCGTAGCTCGGCTGACACGCACACAAACAAACAAAGACAGGCAAACGTGGAGCCTGAATGCCAATCACTGGACTTACATCAGCATCCGAACCTAAACACACACACACTGGAACCCAAATGCCACTCGATGGACTTACATCGGCTTCCAAGCACACTACAACACAACAGGTTAATAGGGAGTCGGGGACTCAGCCTATAACTGTCGAACAAACACAAAAGAAAAGAAAAGGCGCCCGGAGAGATCAGCTCAATCTCCTGCCTACATACTTCATCTGGTATGAAGATCAGGGCGATGTAGTTCCCCTACGCAGGGACAAGGATCTAGCCTAACCAGATAACAGAGGGAGACACAACTCTAGGGAGACTACGACTCGAGCCTAGATGTTGTCATGCAAAGTCAACCCTAAGTTAAGGTTTCTAGCTAAATGGCACAAGGGCCAACCTATCCTAAGCACGGCTTGCACAGGAAGCAAGGGTCTCGATTGCAACTAGGGCAAGAGAAAGGGGAGGTCTCAATCGCAACGAGGGCGAGAGAAAGGAGAGATCTCAATCACACAGGGGTGAGAGAAAAGAGCTAGTGTTAGTGGTTAGTCAAACTCGGCAAGACATCGCGTCTCGTGCCTACGAATCTCACCTGAACGTGAGAATCAGAGTTGCCGTAGTTCGGCCACGGAGGGAAAAAGACTCGATTGCAACTAGGGCAAGAGAAAGGGAAAGTCTCGATCGCAACGAGGGCGAGAGAAAGGATCGCAACGAGGGCGAAAGCAAGCAAGGGTTAGCTGTTAGTCGTTAGTCAAACTCGGCAAGACATCGCGTCTCGTGCCTACGTATCTCACCTGAACGTGAGAATCAGAGTTGCCGTAGTTCGGCCACGGGGGGAAAGAAGGACTCGATTGCAACTAGGGCAAGAGAAAGGGAAAGTCTCGATCGCAACGAGGGCGAGAGAAAGGATCGCAACAAGGGCGAAAGCAAACAAGTCAAACAAACGAAAGCACAGGTAACACACACTATATGCACACAAGAGGCTCACACAAGGGTTAGGCACTAGGGCCAACTGGAATAGGGTAAGTGTGCTCTTAACCTTGCCATTGAGAGGCTAAGGTGAAGCAGATGAAAGGATGAGGTGAGGATGAGACCTCACAGCTCTTATCCCTGGCCAGGGAGAGCTAATAGACAAATGAGCATGGGTCCAGAAAGTGGGGACCCTTCTATACTCGAAGACTCTGACACTGTACACTTTGTACAAGATCTTGGGTTTGTATCCCAATGCATCAACACACAGCAGTGTGAGCAGAGGGATGACACAACAAGAGTAGTGGGGGATAGATTGCACATCCCTACCTTCCACCAATTGCCTTACTTGAAGGACTTTTCCTGCTTGGGACAAGGTTTAAACACACACAAGCATGGCCTCTTAAGGAGGACTTCAGACAGTTTTCCCGGTCAAATAACAGACCGGGTCTCCAGACTACATGAAGTAAAAGAGATTATACCTCAAGCAAGTTGCTAAAAATCAAAGCAAAGCAAGTTCAGAGAACTTAAGCAACTAAGGGTACCTGAAAGAGTCAAACTAATCAGTAAACATTTCACAAGTCAAAGCAAAAGGAATTGAATCCACAGACAAAACAGATGATCAATTGTGCAAAGCAACAGGACTCAAACACATGAGTCAAACCTACAAAACAAAGGTTAGCATATGATATGTAATCAAACTCAATCACATTTGTATGATCTTTGAAGCATTGATGCTTAACCTGAAACAATGAGCTCAAACATAAGCCAAGAGACCACTAGGACAAGCCTAGGGTCAAAAACAAATGAAAAAGTCAAAACAGCAAAGAAAAGTCAACCAAAGTCAAGGTCAAACATTCAAGAAGCTACCACAATTGGGCCCACATTCAAATCATGCATCATTATCATTTCATGAACATTTGAAGTCAAAGTAAGGCAAATGAAAGCTCAAAGAAGTCAACAGAATGACTTGCATAAAAGTCAACCCAAATAATCTCAAAAATCATCAAATAAATCACATTCACTCCTAACATCTAACATGGTAAGCATGTCAAATTTCATGGCATTTGGATGAGAGGAAGGCAGTCAATTAAAATCAAGAAGTCAAACCAAATTCAAGCATGCACAATGAAGGTCAACAAACATGGGTCAACTTCAAAAAATCATATCAAATTGAAAACAGATGAGAAATGAATGAGATTAACACCAATGCAAAGCTCAAGATGTCTAGTTACCACATATGAAATTTCATGATCATACAATATGGTATGAGAATTTCCCAAAGGATTTGGCAACATGTATCACAAAAAGTCAACAATTGACTAGGCAGGGAAGAAAAATCTCAAATAAATGGGAAACAGCACAATTAATTCCAGTAAAATTCACACATGAACTAGACATGTAAGGGAAGAATCATGCAAAATTTGGGGTCATTTGGATGTAAGGAAACATGTCAAACAAAATTGGGAAAATGCACATTCATGGTGTGGCACCAATTGTAACCTCTAACTTCAAAAAATCAAAGCTCTCAATCCACATATGATAAATGCACATATTTTATGTGGAAACAAAGGTGAATGAGTCTAGTTTCACCACAAAAAGTTTCAGAACCAATGGATGCAACATGAGTATTTCACAATTGAAATGGCTAAGGGTGTCAATTTTTGTCACATTTCACAAACCCTAGAGCCAATTAATATCCAGCCAAGCAAAAAATTAATAAAATTCATGATAAAATAGAGGACATGCTTGTGAACATGATGGAAAAAATCTCATGATTTTTGGATTCAATTTGAGGGAGAAATGAATTTTGCAAGATGAGGAATAATTGGTAGCAATCATGAGTAACATAACATGGCATAAGTCAAACAATGGTCAACTGAATGGCAATTTCGTAATATAGCGCCCCACTTAACTAAACTGTGCGTTTTGGCCACAGAATTGAAATGTTGTGATTGGCTAGTCTTCAATAGAACAGTAATTATGCAGAAAATTCAAAAACAACAGCCAATCGTGGCTCATGGTTCTGGGCCAAGTTTGAACTTCAAGCAGCCTAGGGTTTCATGTTCATGCAGTTCATCAACTTCAACATCCAAACACCAATCATGAACAACAGCATTAACAAATAAGCGTGGCCATGCAACACCATCATTAAGCAACATCAGCCGATAGCAAAACAGACATCATCATGGGAAATTCTGGAAATGCTAGGGTTTTAGCTACAGGGTTTATGCAGCAACAATCATGCATTCATTTTCACACAACATCATTCATTGACATGACCAACAAACGTATCCAACCTTAACAATCAAGCATGGCCATGAAACAACCTCATTATGCAACATCAATTAACAACAGAACAAGCATACATTCAGGGAAATTTCTGGGCAGGGCAGGTTTAAACAACAGCATGCATTCATCATCACTATCATTCAAACACGAGCAAACTCGAATTGCCCAGAAATCCAAATTAAACATGGCAATCGATTCAGCAAAGCATAAACATCACAAATCCATAAGTAAAATTCATTGAAACACGCTGAACAGCAAGCATCGAGCAAAATTGTCATTGAACACAAAACTTCATTTCCAAATATCTCAAGCAATACTCAATCATTTCAAGCAAACTATAGTTCCTTAGAATCAGTGAAGCAAGGCCTACCTAAAGCATAGCATCATTTGATAAAACAAAGCAATCGAAAAACTCACTTGTTTGAAGGAATTCGATGGAACAGTGCTTGCTTGGATGATCTTCCTTGAAACAGATCTTCTTGATGCTCTACAATGATGGAATCTTGAAGTGGTTTGGCTCAAAGGTGCATGGAACTCTTCAGATTTCCTTTCACCATTGTTGGTAGCTTGAAGATGCAGTGCTTAAAAAGGTGTTCCAGTTGGTAGTTGATGGTTCAAAAGGCTTCACAAGATGACCCAAGTGATGGAGGAAGCGAAGGTTCCTTGTGGTCTTTGATGATTTTTCCAAATCGAGCCAAAATGCAAAATTGCAAGAGAGGAGAGAATGAAGCTTTCTGTTGTTTTCCGGTTGTGGCTAGGGTTGGAAAACTCAGAAAATGAGCTTATATTCCACTGTTTAAGGTTGCTAATCCATGTGGTAATCTTGTTTAGTTTAAAATGAATCAATTGCATTATTTTGCTAATTTGCACAAGTGAAGTGGAGGGTGTATGTTTGCCACGATTTGGGCTTTGAAACCAGCTGCAAATGACTTAAACAAATGCTGTTTTACATTGGTTCATGAATTGCTAGCCAAACCTTACTTATTTGAACCAATTTGCCATATTTGCACATTTTGCACTTTGGTCTAAAATGGTGGTATGATGATGAAATGAACATGAAATTATGCTTGGAGCAAGTTTCAAATACCATATAAAGTGAATCCCAATTGGCCAATTGTGTAAAAAGTGTTTGGATCAAAAAGTCAAAGTTTGGTCAAACTTGATTTTTAAATGGGAAAGGTCAAAAAATGCCATTTTGATTGGTAAGGTTTTGGAGAGTGAAATTTATATTTTTGGAAAGAGGATGAAAAATGTGGTTTTTAGGAAAAAACCCCACCAAATTTGGCCTTATGGTTTGAGAGATATGCCTCTTTGAAGTTCACAAATTTTTGAAATTGAATTGATCATATCTTGACAACCATACATAGGATTTGGGAGTTCTTGGACTTTTTGAAAATGGGAGAACAAGACCTTCAACTTTCATGTTGGGAAACAATTCATTTGAAGCTTGTATCATGATGTAAGTTTAAGATCAAGAAGTTTCCATTTTCGGCAGTTGAAATTACAGGTCCACTTTCTATTTCTGGAAATTTTCTGTTTGACTTGATTTTCTTCCATGATGAGGTTTGGCATGATACATGAGGCCTATTAGGACATGAATAAGCTCTTTCAAATCAATTCCATCCATCAAATCCACAAAATCAACCACAGTTGACCAACTTTGACTTTTCTAGGGTTTTGGACTGACTGTGCACTTCTGATGAATTCCAAACCCTAATTCCTTGAGACCTTGACTTCAAATGATGTTCCATGTTGTGTGGACTCTTAATTATTGATCATGGTGCCCAAATTCCACAAGAATGGCCACCATCCACTGCTTTGACTGACTGTTGACTGTCTTTGACCTTCTAGGGTTTTTGATTGTCTTGTGTATGAACTAATGACCTCTGAGCCTTCAACCCTTGACTTAAACACTTCAAAAGGACCCCCTAGGTCATGTGAACTTGTTGGACAAAACCTAGGGCCTTTACTCCTTGAGAAACACCCTTGCTTGATTGGTTGACTGATCTCCTGATCAGTTTGACCTAATTCTTGCTTGCTTGCTCTTGAGGCAACTGGGGACAATGCAATGCTATGCAATGGACCATGATATGATATGACCTAATATGATATGGTATGTACAATGAGAGGTGCAAATTTAAGGTGCTACAATTCGAAGCAAAAACCAGTTGAACCATACCTTTGGATTGTGAAGATTTGAGCTCATTTCCTTGGTTCCTTTTGCAAAACAGAAGTTCAATGGATCATATGAGGAAGATCTAAGAACTTTAGATCTGAAGATTCAACCAAATTCAGTTGAATTTCAGATCTGAAATTTTGGAGAAATGTGAACTAGCTCCTTTAGGTATGGCTAGGGATTCAATTGTGCAGCATATCAGGCGCCTTCAGGTTGATTTCTGATGGAGGTATGCACCTCTATTTATAGCTGGAATTGGCTGAGCAAGTGAGCTTCCTCGTGTGCATGGCAAGTGGATTTCCCTTGCATGGGCTTGCATGATCATGTATAAGGCCCAAACTCAATTGCATTTGCATGCTGATGACCAAACAACTTGAAATGGACGTGCAAATGGCAATGCAATGGCTTGTGCAATGAGTTCTAACATGTTATGCATAATTGAACTTAAAACTTCATCTCTTCGAAAATGCCAATTAGAAAATCCAAACACAAGCATGTGGGTAATGGTTGGAAAGGTCTTGACATAAGGAACAAATGTTATGTTGAGAAAAAACTCAGTTGAAGTGTGGAAATTTATGAAAACAGGCCATGAAGTTTATAGTGCAAAACATGCCTTTGAGAATTTTGCCAAATTGAACCAACTTCAACCCCCTCTATTTTGATGATGCAAGCCCCAAATGGAAAAACCTCCAACATCAAAGTTGTATATCCTTTCAAGACAATAAAAATAGGCTTAAATTTTGCATCATTTGGATTTTTTATGAAGGAGCTATGGGAACTTGAAGTTGGACTTTTTTGCCTTTCAATGCATTTGGTTCAAAGTGACCTATAATGTTTTGCATTATCATATGTATTTCTTTTGAGATTTTGAAATTTTGTTCAACATAAAATTTGAAGTAGACATCTTAATATTTACAATGCATTTGATCCCTCCTAAAAATCATAAAAAATGAATGAGTTATGTTCTTGGGAAGTTGACCCAAAATTAGGGTTTCAGTCAAAATGACCTATAATGTCTTGGAATGGGAGATGACTTTCTAAGCTTAAAATAATTTTTTGATGAACATGAAAGTTCTTCATATTGTCCTTAAGAACACTTTTGCCTTTGGGATCATCTCCATTTAACCAACCCATAAAACGTTAGGTCTCAGTGTAGTTCAAAATAGTCAGATGGATTGACTGATCAACGTCTCAAGTCCACAACTCATATCTTGATGAATTGATGATTGAGGACAATCAAATAAGTTCAAATATGCATGAAATGATGGGTTTAAGAACTTCTCTTGATTTTATTTGATCGTGGGCTGAGGTTGCTTCATTAGCAAGGCATTGTGGGTGATCAGATGAATTACGGTTTCCTTGAGGAACAAACCTCAAACCCTTTGACTTGCTTTGATCAAAATAATGAATTGAGATGCTAGGGGGGCATATTTGATGGATGATAGCTTTTGGGAACCATTTCCATGCTTGCTTTCATCTTCACTTGGCCATATCTTTGTACCAATGATCTCCTAGGAGCTTTTAGACCTTGTGATTGCTCAAGCTACAAACAAAAGATGTTAGTGACATATTTTTTTGCTTTTGGTTAGTAAAAAAAAATGAGAAAAGCAATGATTTACAATTCAAAGCATGCTTGGTGATCTCAAACCACTCACAAGAGGTCCCACCCAAAGGCAAGGGGAACCAAGATGCTTATGATCATTGAGGCTTTGCAAATGCAATGTTATGATGCCATGCGGGATCTTAGGGACAAAATTGGGGTCTTACACTTTACCCTACAACGACGATCTCACTAGCCTTCGTACTGGTAATAGCCACCTTACTCTTGGGTTCATCTTTTCACCCTCGTTGGAGTTCAAAACATTATTCTTTGGTTCAGACCATACCTTTATCACACTTCTCTTCATTTCCCACTTCTAGTTCCTTGAACTATGAAGCTCTAAATTCCTCATTGCACCATGAGGATACGTAGGCATGAGGGCCCCAATCCTCACCGAGCACTTTATCTATTCTCTTCCTTTCCCCTCATTCTTTTCTGAGTAATATTAGATATCACACCTATTCGAGCGACAACAATCAAAACGGTTCCCATGGAGTACCATGGATGTTTGGGGTGATAATACCTTCCCCTTGCATAATCGACTTCCTTACCCAACATATCTCTTTCCCCCAGGTTTTATCGATGTTTTCCCTTCCCTTTGTGGATAAATAAAGTTCGATGGCGACTCTGTTATATGTTTGAGCGTGCGATACGTTCGAGTATATTTCCGCTAGCTTCACATAGTAGCACATAACATTTCAATTGTTTAATAAATAACACATAACATTTTAATTAGCATTATTTAGTACATAGTAGCATATTGTCTCATTGCAAAAAATACAGAGTCAACACCAAACTTTAATTATTCTAAAGGAAAGAGAAAATATCGATAAAAACCCTAAAAGATGGTCGTCGCAACCAAGAGCAAATTTGCGAGTCGATTATGCAAGGGGAAGGTATTAGCACCCCTCACATCCATTGCACTTAACTGAAACCACTTTTATTGATCTTTGCATGCGTGAGTGTTATTATCTAAATGTTACTTGTTATTTCTTTAAGGGGAAAAAAATTATTAATCAGTCTACATATCCTCATAGTGCAATGAGAAAATCAGAGTTCCGTACTCTGTGGTAGAAAATACAGATATGTTAGTTGTTTTTAGTGGATGATGTTAACATTCATATTCTATTAGTTAAACATTTATTGTATGCTCTCACATGGGATACTTAAGCATTTCTTTGTTTGCGGTAGAATGAATGCGCTTGATTCATATTCTAGCTGTTAAATGTTACTTGTATGCTCGCATATGAGAGGCTTAAGCGTTATTCTTATTTTGGTTGAACAGAAATAACATGTTCTTTGTGAAAAGGTTTGAATGTCCTAAGGCGGAAAATTGAATTTGATTAGTTGTGATTGATTTTAGATTCGGAGACAAGTATCAGAGCACAAGCTAAGTACAACCGGCAATCCGAGTACTTGGGGGCTGAAAGAACAATTGTATCATAAACTCTCTTTTCGTCCAAAGTTTTTGTTTATGAAATTTGTAAAGTGAGTTTAATCATTGGTACTGAGAGGGAGACAAGCATCTAACCACAGGTTAAGTACGACTGACAATCAGAATACTCGGGAGATAAAAGGATAATTCATCATGACCTCTCTTTTTCTCCCTAAGAGGACCAAATTAAACTCTTTTTATTTTTAAGTGTTTTGAATGGAAGACAAGTATCAGGCCATCAGCTAGGCACGACCGACAACCTAAGCACTTGAGAAATGGTGTGTACCAGTACATACACCTCATCCTTTTTCAACCAGTTTATTGTAAAAATGTTTTGAAAATGACCTGACGTTGGATCAAGTATTTGAGGTTTAATAGAACAAAATGTGTGAATTAACTGGAAGAGGTACTTAATGTTGGATCAAGCATCCGAGTTGCATTCAACTAAATTTGATTTGGAAAAACACTTAATGTTGGATCTAGTTTATTTTTGTTCTTTTTTTGAAAAACGGTTCTTTAGATCGCTTTTGATTATTCCTAAGGTAATGGACTAGTGAGGAAAGGAATAAAAGGGAAAGTAATAAAATTGTTACATGTTCATGTGAGTGGGGTACATTTTGCCCAAGTGGGGGATAATCATTCACCATGCAAAAATTAAACCATGCACATAAGAATCATTCAAATGGCAAGATAAATCATAATTCATGCATGCAATCAAGAGTAACGGGTGAGGAATTAAATTCTAATGAGTTTTAATTGAAAATTAAAGAGCTAAACTCTAAACTAACTTCAATTAAAGTCTAAAGTAGAAATCTATCCTAATTAAATTAACCATTTTTAATGTGCATTTTTTTATGAATTAAGATGACATTGACATGAAATTAATGAAGAATTAAAGAAACTCCTACAATTAAATTCAATTAAGTTCTACAAGAGAAAATGTTCTAATTAACCACGATATATGAATTTGCTATGAATTATCATGAATTAAAATATGCATGTTCATGAATTAAAGCATAGAAAAAATTGGAAAAAAGAATGATAAAAACAAGAAATAAAAGAAGAACAATTAAATTTGGAGGGGTGCACGAAACAGGGGGTGAGCAGCCTGGAAAATGAGGCTTTGGGCCTAATAGCAAAGGCCCAAACACAAAATGTTGTTGGGTTCAGCAAATATGCACCAAGCAAAACAGGTGTGTGAGGAGAAAAACATTGGGCTCAAAGACTATGCCCAACAAAATTTGGCAAGCTGTAAGACCCCAATTTTAACCCTAAGATCCCTCATGCAATTCCATCATATGCATTAGCATTGGGATCATACCTTGGCATCCTCCTTACCCCTTTTTCATTGGGTTTGTTTTGGGAGAGATCACCAAGCACTATGTGATTGTATCATACTTGTATTTTATAATTTCACTAACCAAAATACCAAAAACATGTCTTTGCATTTGCCTAACTCTTTTGTAGGTAGGGCATGATCATTGATCTATCAAGTTCATATCTAGGGTTTGAGACCCTCATGAACAAAGAGGACAACCATGGATTGATTCAAGGATGGCCATAAACATCATATATGAGTCCCAATGATCTCTGAATGTTATATTGATCAAGCATTCTTCAAGAGTTTGAGGGTGATTTGCATTGGAAACCCTAGTTTTATTAGGTATCTTGAGTAACTTCTCCAACAAGCTATTTCATCAATTGATCAAATTTGTAGAGGGACACTTCAAAATTCATAATATTATGCATATATGATATACCATGAGCCTAGAAAGTCAATAGAATTGAAGGTTAGCAAGTTGGTTGATGGTGGTTGGCCAGATGAATTCATGTGATCAAAACTGGGTCTCCCTAGACCCTATCTCCTACAATTTTCACCATATAAAAATGATTCTAAGATAAAAGTTACTCTAAATGACATTCCAAACAATTTTCATGTTGAGACCTAGAGCTAGTTTTGCTTGGAAAATCATTTTCTATGTTGAAACATTATAGGTCATTTTGTCTAAACCCTAATTTGAAAGTCAACTTCCCAATGCCATAACTTGCTCAATTTTTATGAGATGAAAGATTTCCAATTTGCACAATCAAATTAAAGACGTCTAATTAAACTTTTATGTTTGGAGTGAGATCTAATTCAACTTTTTTGAGCATGTGGTATGAGGTTACATTATAGGTCATTTTTGACCTATATCATTGATCAAGTGATTTTTCCAAACTTCAAAAATGCATAACTCTATCATTTCAAATCCAAATGATATTAAATTGGTGACCATTTTGAAGGTGTTTGAGATAGCTACAAATTTGATGAAGACACGTTTCTCATTTGAAGCTAACATAAAAAGTTAAGCAAGGTGGAATATTGAGACATATGGCTTGACACTTAGAAAAAATTTCAATATGTTAAAATTTCCAAACTTCCACCTCAAAATTCTTCAAGTTCCAAGCTCCAAATGGAAAATGTGTTGAACACAAAAGTTGTTCCTCTTGATCTAACCTTTCCAAAAAGCCCAAATTCATCCATTTTGGACAAGAAATAAATAGGCTGCGCATGGCTTGAATATGGTATCATCATTTGGCAAGATTGAACTTCAAACATCCATGCACAATTGCCTAGCATTCCAACATGACTTCAGCCTTGCTTACACTCAATCATGGATCAGATAGAGTGATTTTATGGGCCTGCACACGCCCATGCACTCATGCATCACACATTGCTAATTTTGGAAGTTCATTTCAAGTGTGCAAATATCAACTGAATTGGCTATAAATAGAGCTCCATATGCTCAGAGTTTCACACACATTCGCACCAGCTTTGATCCCAAACCTCTAACCCTCACATTGCAAAGGATAATCCTGAGAATTTCACTTGAAATTGAGTTTGAATTTTCACTGTTTTGAGATTCAAAACTCCAGGGATCCAAGATCGTTTGGAGTGAGATCAAGCATGAACCAAGGCAAGAACAGTTGAATCCAGACCTACATTGAAGGTATTTTCCAGAAATTTTAATCTCTTCGATTCTCTCTAAATATTGCTCAATTCTCTTGATTCCTTGGTTGTCTGAAGTCCTACCAATGTAGGCAAGAAGATTGAGTTTCTTTGAGGCCAAATCGAAGTAACTCAGTTCGTGTACCTCAAATTTCAACTCCATGTATCTCTCAATATACTTGGAGTTAGGATAAATTGATGTCAGATTTGTGCTCAGTGCCATTTTTACTTTGATTTTATGGCCTTCTTTTTAATTTTGGTGATGGTTATGAATGAACCAGTCTGGCGAGGCTCGCCTGAGAAGGAGACCGGAGTTGTAGCTCCGGTGGTGAGTTGGCGTGTTCATAGCCACATGATCCTTTTGAAATGAAATAATCTCGTGTGTTGGTTTGAATTACCTTTCCTGTGGTGCACTGACTCAAGTGTATCGTGGATTGCGCGCTTGTGACCACTTGATCTGCCACCTCAATTAATGAGGGAGATCAAGTGGTCCACGTTTTTTCTGATCATTTAGTTTTCATTTTAATCCTTTTATTTTCATTAATTCATATTGATTTTAATATTGATCCCAAAAATATGAGAGTTTCACCAAAAAATTTCAAATAATTTCCTCTTTCATATTCTGAATTAAAATTATTTTTTGGATCATTATTAATATTTTTCATGATTTAATTGAGTTTGCATTTGTTTTTAATTGCTTAAAAATACTTTTGAATGTCCAAAAATTATGAAATTTTTTCTCCAAGGTCCTTTGACCTTATTTGACCTATGATAAATCTCATGGCCATTTCTTTGGTGTTTTGATGAGGTTTTAGGAATTGGACAAACCATATTTAATTTAAATGCCTTATTTTAGTATTTTTAATTTGATTAATTGCCAAATAATTTTATTGATCAATTGTGATTACTTGTTGATGTTTGACTATTGTTGTTAGGCCTTGGTGAAGGTTGATTTGACTTTGTCAAATTAATATCATTGGATGAGGGGATTGATGGAATGTACATTCCATCTCCCAAAATGAATGGATGATATTAATTTGGTAAAAGTCCTCCTTTGACCAATATGTGTTTTGATCCATCCCCCTCCCACTTCATCTTATTCCCCTTCTTCATTCATTCATTCCATTTGGCCTATGATATCTCAAAATCCTAAGGCTAGTTGATTGAAAAATTAACATGAGTATGGATGAGATTAGGCCACACCTTTTGCATATCCTTTTTTATGTGTGGTATGTTTCATGAGCATAGTCTATTATACTATGTCTCTAACATGAATTAACACCAAAATTCTATTGCCCGTACTCAAATAGTTGTGACTTCTGCATAAGTCCAATTACGATTGCTTAACATAGCGCTAAATTTGTGACACAAAAGGCATAAGCATTCTAGTTAGTCCAATTGTAAGTCTCCCCTCTTTCATGGTATTGTGTGGAAACTTGGCCTTTTTTACTTCCTTTGGAAGATGTCTTGGTTCAAAGATCCATGCTTGTGATAAGTGGGTTGAGTGTTCTCCAAAGAATGTCTTAAAATGAAATAGCAAAAGCAAAACAATACTAACTTTAAACATATTAACTACTAACATTTAAATTCAAGCCACTTACCTTAATGCAATTTACTTTTAGCATTTTATTTCATTTGCCATTGTTCATATCATTCTAATTGTTTATGTTAATGCAATTTTCACTTTGTCCATTTGGACCATATTGTGTGATACATTTTGTTTGTGTATACTTTGATTGTTTGTGTGGTCTTTGACCATTAATGTACATAATAACAACAAAAAACCCTAAAAAACTTTTGTGTGGACTGTTGGCTTGATCTTGGACAAATGGACTTAGAATCTAGGCAACCTTCCTATGCTAAAGACTTGGCCAATGCCAACTTATTGAGAAACCAAGTGCTTGCAATTTGAAACTTCATCTGATACATCATTCAAGATCCCTCTGAGTTCATCTGCAACATGATCCTTGTGTAGCTGTTATTTTGAACCTGTGACTCATGAAATTCATCTGTTGCATGGGCTACTTTGAGGAAGATCATGGAATGGATAAGCTTGGATGTGGCCATCTTTATTTGATGTCTTGCTCTTCAATATAACATAATTGTGCATTTGTGTGTTGCTTGATTCTAAAAAGTCCAAGGGAATTCTGGGTTTCTATTGACATTTTTGTCTATTGGATTGCTACCCATTTGGTCAGATCTTTTCAACTCTAAACTTTTAATTTTATACATAGGATAGTCTATTCATCTTCTCCCCCATTTCTTTAATTTCAAAATCTCTCCCTCCCTTTTCAAAATCTTCTTTGATTGAACCTATTTTGTTCTAAACTTTGATTACTTTGAAAAAAGATAAAAACTTTGGCCTTATGCCATTGTATTTTTCAAACTTCTTTTCTTAAATCAAGCTTGTAAATAAACTTAACTATACTTGACTTGAACTTTCAAAAAGCCAAAAAGAACTAACTCATTCAAACCATTTTTAGGCCTTTGGACCTTTCAAACTTAATTTTGTTAAAAGCAATGCATCCACTTTGAAATTTGTATCACGAACTATAAGATTTTGATCCCTCATTTTTATGTTGGTACGTAGGCACAAGGCCGAAGGTCTTGTCAAACACAAAAATATAATTAATGAATACTTTTCTCATCCCCCACTCTATTTGTTTGTAAACATCACTTTATACCAAGTACATATGCACACAAAAAGGGCTCCCTAGGAGTACCTAGGACACTTTGGGTGCTAAGACCTTCCCTCTGTGTAACCAACCCCCTTACTTGTAATCTCTGACTTTTTATTAGTTTTGATTTGAAAACTTCTTTCTTTTGGGTTTTGTTCGTACTTTTTCCCTTTTCACTTGGAAACATAAAAGCGCGGTGGCGACTCTTGTTATTTGATCTCTATATTATCCATAGCTTGATGATCATGAATTTACCGCTACATAAGAGAGATAGAAAAAATTCAGCAAACATCTTCATCTTTACACATCATGTTCAAATTTATGTCAAAATACAACCACTACCGGAGCTCTTGCTCCACCTCACCGAAGGCGGAAAAGTTGGCCGAAATTAAGAAATAACACCACTATTGTAGTCCTCTCAACCTCCTATATCCTAATCTCTCATCAATTCTTTTCAAAGATTAATCAATTCTGTAAATTGGAGCAATAAAGCTATGAATCCTAAAAACTAAAATTAAATGGAGGTGGAGACAAATCAAGCCACCAAACCTTGGGGCTTTGATTCCCTAATGCAAAAGCTATATTGTGGTGTCAAAATTTTAGCAAATAAGGAGTAAAAATTCACCGACATGCAAGACGGAGAATTAACTTGAAACTTACTGAAATTTGAAGGTGATGAAGATGAAGAAAACAAATGTATGCTGCTTTGAACCTTTGATCTTCTACTTATGCTATGAACTTCTTTTCTTCAAGAATTAGCTCTGGAAAATTATGAACTGAATTGTTGTTGTAGATGTTGATTATGTGAGTGTGATAGTAGTGTAAAATGTAGGAGGTTTAGCTTAATTGGTGACAAACTTCAAGGTGAAGCTTGCTCTAATAGTGATAGAGCTTTAGCGTAGGGAGACGAATTGGAGAAGATGAATTAAGAGGATAAAAACTGAAATGCAATGAGTGATTATGCAGAAAATGGTTGAACCTCTTTGTTGATGGTTGTAATAAGTTCATATAGATGCATTCCCCAACTATTTTAGTCAGTTTTTCCGGGCAGTGGCGGTTAGAAGTTAGGGAAGCAATTGGTGTTAAGTATTCTTATGAGAAAGTTAGTTATGAAGTTAATGGTGTTAATGAGTTGTTAAGTTGTTAGTTGGAGCTTTCATTGGAACTGTTATGACAATTAGGTGATGTTAGAATTGGAATGAGTTCAAGTAGATGAATGTTTTGGTGCATGTTAGTGTGTTAGGAATGATTGGTTCAATGCATGAAGTAGTTTACTTATTACTGCATAATTCATTGTAAGTTGCTATGTGTTATGTGAACTTGTTTAGTAGTGATTTGGAGTGGTGAAAATGGTTCTGCAATCCTTGAAATTGATTGTTTTTGACATTCTGGTGTACGTATACCATGTTACCAGACATGGTGTAACCAGTTACACACGAAAACAGGTGTTTCTGGGTTGTTTTTTGGACTATGGTTAGGCATTAACTAGAATTTAATTCGTGCTAATAGTTGGACATATTTTATAAATGACCATTTTACCCTTTAGGAGGAATTTTGTGCATTTTATCCATTTAATAACATGACCCCTTAGGACTAGAACTTAACATTAGAAATTTAATCAATTCTTAATAATGGAATGCTCCCTTAGGGTTGGTACATAGAATTTTAGCCACGATTTTTAATTAACCATGATATGATCCTTGGGATAATTTCTAACAACTCTAACCATTAGATTAGATTTAAACCTAGTTCCTTAAATCAAAATAAACCCATGATTCAAATTGATCAAAAGCAATTTTGATTAATCAAATCCTTTGAACTTGTATAATCCCACAGTCTAATTTGAGTGACCAAAAGACCCTTGGTGACTTAATAAGACTTTTCTTCTAAGTTGTGGAGCTCGAAGCCTTAAGTCAGATATTCAATCAAGGCAACCTCAGTCATACTAAGCAGTGGATTATACAAGCACATCAAAGGTGGAAACTGTAAAAACTTGTCAAATCAAAGTTAGAAGTGTGTGGCACGAGCCTTAAGCAATAGAGAAGGAGTGGGACTGGAGTCTTCCTACCCCCATTCTAAGTATCTTTGGGTATGGGACGAATGACCCATCGCTCATCGTATTCACCTCTATTCATAGACTTTAGCACAATTCTAATCATACGATTCGCAAGTCTCTCTCTTCATAAAGCATCATGCAAAGCAAAGGCTACATGAACAACTTATCAATCATGAATCAAGTTGTACGACACGAGCCTTAAACAATAAAGAAGGAGTGGGACTGGAGAATTCCTACCCCCATTCTGGATACTTTGGGTATGGGACAAATGACCCAGCGCTCATCATATTCACCTCTATTCATAGACTTTAGTGCAATTCGAATCGAATGATTGATAAGGTCTTAATTAAAAGAAACAACAACAAACATTCTCCTTCAACTTGAAAGTTAAGACAAGAGTTATATGCCACGAGCCTTAAGTGGTAAACAAGGAATGAGATTGGAACTTTCCTACACTCATTCTGGATACCTTTGGGTGTGAGACGTTTGGCTCGTTGCTTATGGTATCCACCTTTACCCATAGACTTTAGTGTGATTCTTATCAAGTAACTATCAAGTCTATTCCACTCTTTCTCTTCTAATCATTCAATCATATTCTTTTGCCTTTAATTACCTTGCTTTCAGCCCTAGTGGACTGAATTACAAAAGCTCTGATTTCCTTATTGCACTATAAGGATACGTAGGCAGGAGAATTTAGATACTTCACGAGCTATCTTATCTATTGCTACCCTATTTATCAATCAATCATTCTTAATTCATTCAATCTATATCATCTTTTTGGGATCAATCATACTTCTCCTTGGACTCCTTGTCTATCCTTTTGGGATGTCTTAACGACAGTCCACCTCATCAATCGAGAGTTGTTTGGGGGATTTTCCCAAACACTTAATTCATTCTTTCTTTTTGGCTTTACCCTATAGTGGCGGCCTACTAGTCCATGTACTGGTAAATGCCTACCTTGCTCTCTGATTGAGAGTTTATCTCCTTCTTGGATCCAAGATACTATCCTTCGTTGATCTCAAACTGTTTGTTCTCCATCCAGTGATACACTATTCCTTTTATTATCCAGTACTGCAATCATTCCTTGAATTGGTGTTTGTCTTATGAACCCCCGTTGCTAAGATAAATATCTCTCTCTCTCTCTCTTTGTTTCATGGCAGTCAACCTCTGAAATTGGGTTTGTCTTATGAGCCCCTGTCTCTTAGACAAATACCTTTTGATACCATTTTGTTGGTACAAATCATACTCCTCATCACTGTATGTCTCTCTTTCTATTCTCGTGGTTCTGAACTATGATTCCTCTGACTTTCTCATTGCACAATGAGAATAAGTAGGCACGAGGATGTGAATCCTTGGCAACATACTTCTAATTATTCCTCCTTCACCTTAGGGCATCACTCATATCTTTCATTATCCATCATCTACCTTCGATCATAAGTCGTCCACCTAACTTCACCTATTCCTTTGACATCGAAACACACTTTCTTTAGAATTCCATATACACCCTTATAGGACGCCTAACGCATAGTTCGCTTCTACCTAGAGTTGTTTGGGCTACAGCCTCAAACATTTAATTCCTCCTTTTTTGGCTAAACACTCTATAGTGATGGTCTTACTCGTCCACGGGTCGGTTAAAGATGTTTCCCTCTATGGTACAAATCCCATTTATCTTATGGATTCCAACACACTTTCACCTTTCGATTTCAAATGATACTTATCCAGTCACTTATCATCGAATATTCAATTTCTGTGACTTCGGTCACTTCATTCCGTTCATATCCATGATACATTCATAATCTACTTTCCTTCACCCCATGTGATATACCAGTTATCTTTGAGCCAAATACACTACCTCTTTGTGCTCCTTCTTGCGTCACCTTATGAACCAAGAGATGTTTGGGACTATGCCCAAACACCTATTTATTCGTCTTTTCGGCTTTGCCCTACAACGACGATCTCACTAGCCTTCGTACTGGTAATAGCCACCTTACTCTTGGGTTCATCTTTTTACCCTGGTTGGAGTTCAAAACACTATTCTTTGGTTCAGACCATACCTTTATCACACTTCTCTTCATTTCCCACTTCTAGTTCCTTGAACTATGAAGCTCTGAATTCCTCATTGCACCATGAGGATACGTAGGCATGAGGGCCTCAATCCTCACCAAGCACTTTATCTATTCTCTTCCTTTCCCCTCATTCTTTTCTGAGTAATCTTAGATATCACACCTATTCGAGCGACAACAATCAAAACAGTTCCCATGGAGTACCATGGATGTTTGGGGTGCTAATACCTTCCCCTTGCATAATCGACTTCCTTACCCAACATATCTCTTTCCCCCAGGTTTTATCGATGTTTTCCATTCCCTTTGGGGATAAATAAAGTTCGATAGCGACTCTGTTATATGTTCGAGCGTGCGATACGTTCGGGTATATTTCCGCTAGCTTCACATAGTAGCACATAACATTTCAATTGTTTAATAAATAACACATAACATTTTAAATTAGCATTATTTAGTACATAGTAGCATATTGTCTCATTGCAAAAAATACAGAGTCGACACCAAACTTTATTTATTCTAAAGGAAAGGGAAAATATCGATAAAAACCCTAAAAGATGGTCGTCGCAACCAAGAGCGGATTTGAGAGTCGATTATGTAAGGGGAAGGTATTAGCACCCCTCACATCCATTGCACTTAACTGAAACCACTTTTATTGTTCTTTGCATGCGCGAGTGTTATTATCTAAATGTTACTTGTTATTTCTTTAAGGGGAAAAAATTATTAATCAGTCTACATATCCTCATAGTGCAATGAGAAAATCATAGCTTCGTACTCCATGGTAGAAAATACAGATATGTTGGTTGTTTTTAGTGGATGATGTTAACATTCAGATTCTAGCAGTTAAACATTTCTTGTATGCTCTCACATGGGATACTTAAGCATTTCTTTGTTTGCGGTAGAATGAATGCGCTTGATTCACATTCTAGCGGTTAAATGTTACTTGTATGCTCGCATATGAGAGGCTTAAGCGTTATTCTTATTTTGGTAGAACAGAAATAACATGTTCTTTGTGAAAAGGTTTGAATGCCCTAAGGCGGAAAATTAAATTTGATTAGTTGTGATTGATTTTAGATTCGGAGACAAGTATCAGACCACAAGCTAAGTACAATCGGCAATCCGAGTACTTGGGAGCTGAAAGAACAATTGTATCATAAACTCTGTTTTTCATCAAAAGTTTTTGTTTATGAAATTTGTAAGGTGAGTTTAATCGTTGGTACTGAGAGGGAGACAAGCATCTAACCATAGGCTAAGTACGACTGACAATCAGAATACTCGGGAGATAAAAGGATAATTCATCATGACCTCTCTTTTTCTCCCTAAGAGGACCAAATTAAACTCTTTATTTTTAAGTGTTTTGAATGGAAGACAAGTATCAGGCCATAAGCTAAGCACGATCGACAACCTAAGCACTTGAGAAATGGTGTGTACAAGTACATACACCTCATCCTTTTTCATCCAGTTTATTGTAAAAATGTTTTGAAAATGACCTGACGTTGGATCAAGTATTTGAGGTTTAATAGAACAAATTGTGTGAATTAATTGGAAGAGGTACTTAATGTTGTATCAAGCACCCGAGTTGCATTCAATTAAATTTGATTTGGAAAAACACTTAATGTTGGATCTAGTTTATTTTTGTTCTTTTTTTGAAAAACGGTTCTTTAGATCGCTTTTGATTATTCCTAAGGTAATGGACTAATGAGGAAAGGGATAAAAGGGAAACTAATAAAATTGTTACATGTTCATGTGAGTGGGGTACATTTTGCCCAAGTGGGGGATAATCATTCACCATGCAAAAATTAAACCATGCACATAAGAATCATTCAAATGGCAAGATAAGCCATAATTCATGCATGAAATCAAGAGTAACGGGTGAGGAATTAAATTCTAATGAGTTTTAATTGAAAATTAAAGAGCTAAACTCTAAACTAACTTCAATTAAAGTCTAAAGTAGAAATCTATCCTAATTAAATTAACCATTTTTAATTTGCATTTTTTTTATGAATTAAGATGACATTGACATGAAATTAATGAAGAATTAAAGAAACTCCTACAATTAAATTCAATTAAGTTCTACAAGAGAAAATATTCTAATTAACCATGATATATGAATTTGCTATGAATTAACATGAATTAAAGCATAGAAAAAATTGGAAAAAAGAATGATAAAAACAAGAAATAAAAGAAGAACAATTAAATTTGCAGGGGTGCACGAAACAGGGGGTGTGCAGCCTGGAAAATGAGGCTTTGGGCCTAATAGCAAAGGCCCAAACACAAAATGTTGTTGGGTTCAGCAAATATGCACCAAGCAAAACAGGTGTGTGAGGAGAAAAACATTGGGCTCAAAGACTATGGCCAACAAAATTTGGCAAGCTGTAAGACCCCAATTTTAACCCTAAGATCCCTCATGCAATTCCATCATATGCATTAGCATTGGGATCATACCTTGGCATCCTCCTTACCCCTTTTTCATTGGGTTTGTTTTGGGAGAGATCACCAAGCACTATGTGATTGTATCATACTTGTATTTTATCATTCACTAACCAAAATACCAAAAACATGTCTTTGCATTTGCCTAACTCTTTTGTAGGTAGGCCATGATCATTGATCTATCAAGTTCATATCTAGGGTTTGAGACCCTCATGAACAAAGAGCACAACCATGGATTGATTCAAGGATGGCCATAAACATCATATACGAGTCCCAATGATCTCTGAATGTTATATTGATCAAGCATTCTTCAAGAGTTTGAGGGTGATTTGCATTGGAAACCCTAGTTTGATTGGGTATCTTGAGTAACTTCTCCAACAAGCTATCTCATCAATTGATCAAATTTCTAGAGGGACACTTCAAAATTCATAATATTATGCATATATTATCTACCATGAGCCTAGAAAGTCAAGAGAATTGAAGGTTAGCAAGTTGGTTGATGGTGGTTGGCCAGATGAATTCATCTGATCAAAACTGGGTCTCCCTAGACCCTATCTCCTACACTTTTCACCATATAAAAATTATTCCAAGATAAAAGTTACTCTAAATGACATTCCAAACAATTTTCATGTTGAGACCTAGAACTAGTTTTGCTTGGAAAATCATTTTCTATGTTGAAATATTATAGGTCATTTTGTCTAAACCCTAATTTGAAAGTCAACTTCCCAATGCCATAACTTGCTCAATTTTTATGAGATGAAAGATTTCCAATTTTCACAATCAAATTAAAGATGTCTAATTAAACTTTTATGTTTTGAGTTAGATCTAATTCAACTTTTTTGAGCATGTGATATGAGGTTACATTATAGGTCATTTTTGACCTATATCATTGATCAAGTGATTTTTCCAAACTTCAAAAATGCATAACTCTATCATTTCAAATCCAAATGATATTAAATTGGTGACCATTTTGAAGGTGTTTGAAATAGCTACAAATTTAATGAAGACACGTTTCTCATTTGAAGCTAACATAAAAAGTTAAGCAAGGCGGAATATTGAGACATATGGCTTGACACTTAGAAAATATTTCAATATGTTAAAATTTCCAAACTTCCACCTCAAAATTCTTCAAGTTCCAAGCTCCAAATGGAAAAATGTTGAACACAAAAGTTGTTCCTCTTGATCTAAACTTTCCAAAATGCCCAAATTCATCCATTTTGGACAAGAAATAAATAGGCTGCACATGGCTTGAATATGGTATCATCATTTGGCAAGATTGAACTTCAAACATCCATGCACAATTGCCTAGCATTCCAACATGACTTCAGCCTTGCTTACACTCAATCATGGATCAGATAGAGTGATTTCATGGGCCTGCACACGCCCATGCACTCATGCATCACACATTGCTAATTTTGGAAGTTCATTTCAAGTGTGCAAATATCAACTGAATTGGCTATAAATAGAGCTCCATATGCTCAGAGTTTCACACACATTCGCACCAGCTTTGATCCCAAACCTCTAACCCTCACATTGAAAAGGATAATCCTGAGACTTTCACTTGAAATTGAGTTTGAATTTTCACTGTTTTGAGATTCAAAACTCCAGGGATCCAAGATCATTTGGAGTGAGATCAAGCATGAACCAAGGCAAGAACAGTTGAATCCAAACCTACATTGAAGGTATTTTCCAGAATTTTTAATCTCTTCGATTCTCTCTAAATCTTGCTCAATTCTCTTGATTCCTTGGTTGTCTGAAGTCCTACCAATGTAGGCAAGAAGATTGAGTTTCTTTGAGGCCAAATCGAAGTAACTCAGTTCGTGTACCTCAAATTTTAACTCCATGTATCTCTCAATATACTTGGAGTTAGGATAAATTGATGTCAGATTTGTGCTCAGTGCCATTTTTACTTTGAAATCATGGCCTTCTTTTTAATTTTGGTGATGGTTATGACTGAACCAGTCTGGTGAGGCTCGCCTGAGAAGGAGACCGGAGTTGTAGCTCCGGTGGTGAGTTGGCGTGTTCAGAGCCACATGATCCTTTTGAAATGAAATAATCTCGTGTGTTGGTTTGAATTACCTTTCCTGCGGTGCACTGACTCAGGTGTATCGTGGATTGCGCGCTTGTGACCACTTGATCTGCCACCTCAATTAATGAGGGAGATCAAGTGGTCCACGTTTTTTCTGATCATTTAGTTTTCATTTTAATCCTTTTATTTTCATTAATTCATATTGATTTTAATATTGATCCAAAAAATATGAGAGTTTCACAAAAAAAAATCAAATAATTTCCTCTTTCATATTCTGAATTAAAATTATTTTTTGGATCATTATTAATATTTTTCATGATTTAATTGAGTTTGCATTTGTTTTTAATTGTTTAAAAATACTTTTGAATGTCCAAAAATTATGATTTTTTTCTCCAAGGTCCTTTGACCTTATTTGACCTATGATAAATCTCATGGCCATTTCTTTGGTGTTTTGATGAGGTTTTAGGAATTGGACAAACCATATTTAATTTAAATGCCTTATTTTAGTATTTTTAATTTGATTAATTGCCAAATAATTTTGTTGACCAATTGTGATTACTTGTTGATGTTTGACTATTGTTGTTGGGCCTTGGTGAAGGTTGATTTGACTTTGTCAAAGTAATTCATTGGATTTAGAGGATTGATGGAATGTACATTCCATCTCCCAAAATGAATGGATGATATTAATTTGGTAAAAGTGCTCCTTTGATCGATTTGTGTTTTGATTCATCCCCCTCCCACTTCATCTTATTCCCCTTCTTCATTCATTCATTCCATTTGGCCTATGATATCTCAAAATCCTAAGGCTAGTTGATTGAAAAATTAACATGAGTATGGATGAAATTAGGTCACACCTTTTGCATATCCTTTTTTGTGTGTGGTATATTTCATGAGCATAGTCTATTATACTATGTCTCTAACATGAATTAACACCAAAATTCTATTGCCCGTCCTCAAATAGTTGTGGCTTCTGCATAAGTCCAATTACGATTGCTTAAAATAGCGCTAAATTTGTGACACAAAAGGCATAAGCATTCTAGTTAGTGAGATTGTAAGTCTCCCCTCTTTCATGGTATTGTGCGAAAACTTGGCCTTTTTTCCTTCCTTTGGAAGATGTCTGGGTTCAAGGATCCATGCTTGTGATAAGTGGGTTGAGTGTTCTCCAAAGAATGTCTTAAAATGAAAAAGCAAAAGCAAAACAATACTAACTTCAAACCTATTAACTACTAACATTTAAATTAAAGCCACTTACCTTAATGCAATTTACTTTTAGCATTTTATTTCATTTGCCATTGTTCATATCATTCTAATTGTTTATGTTAATGCAATTTTCACTTTGTCCATTTGGACCATATTGTGTGATACATTTTGTTTGTGTATACTTTGCTTGTTTGTGTGGTCTTTGACCATTAATGTACATAATAACAACAAAAAACCCTAAAAAACTTTTGTGTGGACTGTTGGCTTGATCTTGGACAAATGGAATTAGAATCTAGGCAACCTTCCTATGCTAAAGGACTTGGCCAATGCCAACTTATTGAGAAACCAAGTGCTTGCAATTTGAAACTTCATCTGATACATCATTCAAGATCCCTCTGAGTTCATCTGCAACATGATCCTTATGTAGCTGTTATTTTGAACCTGTGACTCATGAAATTCATCTATTGCATGGGCTACTTTGAGGAAGATCATGGAATGGATAAGCTTGGATGTGGCCATCTTTATTTGATGTCTTGCTCTTCAAGATAATATAATTGTGAATTTGTGTGTTGCTTGATTCTAAAAAGTCCAAGGGAATTCTGGGTTTCTATTAGCATTTTTGTCTATTGGATTGCTACCCATTTGGTCAGATCTTTTCAACTCTAAACTTTTAATTTTATACATAGGATAGTCTATTCATCTTCTCCCCCATTTATTTAATTTCAAAATCTCTCCCTCCCTTTTCAAAATCTTCTTTGATTGAACCTATTTTGTTCTAAACTTTGACCACTTTGCAAAAAGATAGAAACTTTGGCCTTATGACATTGCATTTTTCAAACTTCTTTTCTTAAATCAAGCTTGTAAATAAACTTAACTATACTTGACTTGGACTTTCAAAAAGCCAAAAAGAACTAACTCATTCAAACCATTTTTAGGCCTTTGGGCCTTTCAAACTTAATTTTGTTAAAAGCAATGCATCCACTTTGAAATTTGTATCACGAACTATGAGATTTTGATCCCTCATTTTTATGTTGGTACGTAGGCACAAGGCCGAAGGTCTTGTCAAACATAAAAATATAATTAATGAATTCTTTTCTCATCCCCCACTCTATTTATTTGTAAACATCACTTTATACCAAGTACATATGCACACAAAAGGGCTCCCTAGGAGCACCTAGGACACTTTGGGTGCTTAGACCTTCCCTCTGTGTAACCAACCCCCTTACTTGTAATCTCTGACTTTTTATTAGTTTTGATTTTAAAACTTCTTACTTTTTGGTTTTGTTCGTACTTTTTCCCTTTTCACTTGGAAACATAAAAGCGCGGTGGCGACTCTTGTTATTTGATCTCTATATTATCCATAGCTTGATGATCATGAATTTACCGCTACACAAGGGAGATAGAAAAAATTCAGCAAACATCTTCATCTTTACACATCATGTTCAAATTTATGTCAAAATACAACCACTACCGGAGCTCTTTCTCCACCTCACCGAAGGCGGCAAAGTTGGCCGAAATTAAGAAATAACACCACTATTGTAGTCCTCTCAACCTCCTCTATCCTAATCTCTCATCCGTTCTTTTCAAAGATTAATCAATTCTGTAAATTGAAGCAATAAAGCTATGAATCCTAAAAACTAAAATTAAATGGAGGTGGAGAAAAATCAAGCCACCAAACCTTGGGGCTTTCATTCCCTAATGCAAAAGCTACATTGTGGTGTCAAAATTTTAGCAAATAAGGAGTAAAAATTCACCGACATGCAAGACGGAGAATTAACTTGAAACTTACTAAAATTTGAAGGTGATGAAGATGAAGAAAACAAATGTATGCTACTTTGAACCTTTGATCTTCTACTTCTGCTATGAACTTCTTTTCTTCAAGAATTAGCTCTGGAAAATTATGAACTAAATTGTTGTTGTAGATGTTGATTATGTGAGTGTGATAGTAGTGTAAAATGTAGGAGGTTTAGCTTAATTGGTGACAAACTTCAAGGTGAAGCTTGCTCTAATAGTGATAGAGCTTTAGCGTAGGGAGACGAATTGGAGAAGATGAATTAAGAGGATAAAAACTGAAATGCAATGAGTGATTATGCATAAAATGGTTGAACCTCTTTGTTGATGGTTGTAATAAGTTTATATAGATGCATTCCCCAACTATTTTAGTCAGTTTTTCTGGGCAGTGGCGGTTAGAAGTTAGGGAAGCAATTGGTGTTAAGTATTCTTATGAGAAAGTTAGTTATGAAGTTAATGGTGTTAATTGTTAAGTTGTTAGTTGGAGCTTTCATTGGAACTGTTATGACAATTAGGTGATGTTAGAATTGGAATGAGTTCAAGTAGATGAATGTTTAGATGCGTGTTAGTGTGTTAGGAATGATTGGTTCAATGCATGAAGTAGTTTACTTATTACTGCATAATTGATTGTAAGTTGCTATGTGTTATGTGAACTTGTTTAGTAGTGATTTGGAATGGTGAAAATGGTTCTGCAATCCTGGAAATTGATTGTTTTTGACATTCTGGTGTAGGTATACCATGTTACCAGACATGGTGTAACCAGTTACACACACAAAAATAGGTGTTTCTAGGTTGTTTTTTGGCTATTCATAGCAGGTGTAACCGGTGACTTAGTTTTACATAACCGATTACACATCTGAAATCAAGTGTAAAATGGCTACTGGAAATGTTACATGCAGGTGTAACCGGTTACACTGTTTTGTGTAACTGGTTACCAAAACACAAAAATGGCTTTTTGGCTGCTGGAATGGCATGAGTAACATGTGTAACGTTACCTGATTCTTGGTAACCGGTTACCAACACGAAACTTAATTTTTTTTATGTTTTATGGTAAGTTGGCTCATGTGAAGATATGAGCTATGCATTGCTCTTGGTGACTCATTGTGTATGTGATTTGGTATGTTTTGCAAGGCTGGTTTGAAAGGCTTGCAATGAGGCTTTTATCAAAGCATGAAATCAAGGCATGAACCAAGAAACAAGTTATGGCATATCAACATGTTTTTTTAAGCACACAAAGGGTCACAAAAGCTTGAAGACCAATATGATATAGCTTGTGAAAGGAGAAATCATGGATATTAGGGTTTAGAAATAGGTAGTTGACTTTGGTCAACTGTTTGTCAAAAAGTCAACAGTTGAGAAAAAGTCAACCTATATCAAAATTATGCAATTTTGTATGAAATTGATTCTTGGCTTTGTAATGGAGATTTGAAGGTATTTTAATGGCTTTGCGTTGAATGAAAAATGAGTTTCCCTCCAAGATTTAAATTTGAAAAAAAAATCTGAATCTTGCATTTGATTTCGTTGTGCCATATCTTGAAATGAATCTTGGATTTTGAGCATCGAATTTGAACCTTGAATTTGAATGAGATGCCAAGAATCTTGAAACTCAGACCATGAATCTTAATGCACTGTCTTGGATTTTAAGGAAACCCTAGCTCCTTGTTGATCATAAACATCAAAAGCCTCTGAATCCATGAAATTTGATGCAAATGGTAAAATGAATGTGTTATGATGCTCATGCATATGCAGATGAATCGCAAACTATAATTCAGATGAAAATGAAAAAGAGAGGGAAAATTTTGAGGTATGACATATATATATTTACAATATCAGAATGTATACTAGTCAACTCACAGTAAATAGAGTTCTTTACCATCAATTATGTTCATATATCATTGTTTAGTAAATAGTTCATAACAGATTGTATACCATATTAGGTCAACTCAAAATTTCATAGTAGTTCAGTTCATAACATTTCACTATAATATGTTACTTAAAAAGCATAACATAAATGATTGTAGTTTATGAATGAAACACTTTGTATATGAAGTTTTCAACTTTCTAAAAACAAAGACACTATTGCAATCTAAAAAGTTATGCAAAATTAAATTACCTTCAAGTAGTTATTGACTTCAGGATCATTGTTTACAACAGATCCAACATCATTAACAAGCTTGCACTTGTATAAAAATATTATGATAAAAACAAATGCAAATAGCCTGTAAAATTGTATACAAGAAGCTTTAGTAAACATAACATACATATCTTTAGATGGATCCTATAAAATTTTAGGAAAAATTCATATAATTAACATCCACTAATATTTGTCATTTAAAAAGTCATACAACCTTCAAGATACAAAGATAGACTGAAAAGTAGCGCATTCGATGTAATATTATCCTAATATTATAAATTTGATTTAAAATACAAAATAAAGTAGTAATATCTACAAGAAAAATAACATCTAATAACTCGAAATACATTCAAGATCAAAAGTCCCGTGAAACATACATAAAAAGTAATCACATTCGAGATTAATTCATTCTACTAAGAGTACAAGATCAATCTTTATCTAATGATTGATCATCCAAATCGTCATCATAATGATGAGGATGTAATCCAATAGTTGAAGATTCAAATTTCTTCATCATAAATTCCTTATAAGCATCCATCTCCCTCTCCATACTCTGTTTTGTATCGGTAACAGCTTTTGCAGTCTCGATAGCATCTCGAATAACTTCGTTAGCCTATTGTAATCTGGCGATTGTAGCCTCGACAATTTGTTTAATTCTAATTCTAGATGCTCTTTTAGCTTTTAATGAAATCCCAAATATATAATGATGAGGAGTTTGAGATTGTTGGGTAAAAGTTTTTTATCCACGTTTTAGATTAACAACTAAATCTACCGCTCCATAAATTCGACCATGGTTATGCCCCCAACAACCTTTATCCATAGCTGATTTACACGCCTTTCATCTAACACATGAACATCATCTCTATTCCGTTCTTCAGTTGGCTGAATTTTTGCATCAAATTTCTATTTAAAATCCTTTTGTCCAATAGAAAAAATAGCTAACATGTTAGCTTAATCAAGAATTACAAGCTTGCAATTATAGACACAACAAAATATAAAGCCAAAACCAGATAAAAAAGAATAAGGTTATGTGATGGGAGAATTCCAATTTTTCAATATAAAAAGTTTAGACTAAAATTGTAGGACTTTACCCCTAAGGGAGTCCTCCCAAAAATTCTCAAAGGTTTGATATTCCCTAAACCTAAGAGGGGGTTTGGGAATAGTTTTCAACTAGCAATAGACGCGCCTCGGTTCGAACTTCACTAGCTGCGTCATTGCCCCATGCGCAAAGATGATTTTCAACACGAATTAAAATTCTTTTTATATATTGAACCAAATAACCCCTCATACAGTCTAACACATTATGAATCTATGTTAACAAAATTGGTGACATCACATGAGGCACTAAAATAATTGAGGCAAACAATATTATTTATAGACAAACATACTCAAAGCTTGAAACATTTTCTTGCTGCTCTTTTCTGTTATAGCAATGCATAAACTGAAGATATAAAGCACGATTGCTGACTAAAGGCTATACACAAACTGAAGACATTGGAGAGAATAGAAACATTACAACACAATATAAACTTTGTTGCACAAATAGTAACATTTACGAGAACTTACATAAGTAGATTCATCACGATTGTCAACCCATTCACCATCAGAATGAAAATCCCTTTGAAGTTCATGTGACTATAAATAATCAAATAATTAATATAGAATACGAGTAAAATTGTCACGATATAAAGAATCTTCACAATAATTATTATTTGTTAGGACTTTAGTACTTACAATTTCAAGTGAAACATCAACATGAGCCTTACGACCTATGGTGTGGACTGCTCCACCTCTTGTGAAAGCTCAATTTGTCTTATTTTAAGAAGTTACAACCAAGAACTCGGGCTTTTTCCAATGAGTTTGAATATCAACCCAAGCATTATCACCAATCCATGAAGGCCGAGTCCCTTTTCTCCTCGCCTTCCCCAACAAGTCGTTTAATCGTTTTCATCCTTTTTTTTTCAAATGTGTTATAGACAAATGCATGATCGCAAGGATCCCATGAAACCTTCTCTTGAAAATAATTAAAATTCCATAATTAATATTTAATAACAGATCAATTACTTGTTTAAATATAGTTTGATCAACTTAAGTGACAAAAGTTGGCAAATACTTACTCAAAACAACTTAAACCAACCAGCTTTCGTATCAGGATTGAGTGCAGGCCAATGATGTATAGGTTTATAATTTTTTTTTTCATATAGCATAATTAATTTCACCTGCAACTTCTTTAGCAGGAACCATCCTGTAAAATATTGAAAAATCCAGCTACATGGATAAATAGAAATAAATATGGATGAAGCACATAAGATGTTATTATTAAGCAATGGTACAAAACACCAATTACAATGTATATGACTTCCCATTCTCATCTATTGTTGGCACAAGAGGGGTGGCATTTTCTTGACCCAGTGCCTCATCCTCATCATCATCTACATCTTCCTCATCCTCCTCTACTAACATTAAATGGCCTAGACCTAAAACATTATGATTAAGATCATTATTCCATTATAGATGTTGCCAAATGCCAGCTATCGATAACCCTAATTTATATAAAATGTTCAAGAAAAAAAATTCATGGGTAACTGACTAGGCTTGCCACCATATTATTTGACTTGTATTAATAAAGGTTTTTTCTCACATTGTTTTTGGGTTATTTGCCCACTTTCTAGTAAAGTTTGTAGATGTGAAGGATATATATCTAATTTGCAGGTTTTGCATCCACAATATATGAGACCTGCCAGAGAAGCTGATATTCCTGTTAGGGTATTCTTAAAACCCTAAAGCTTCGGGTACCCTTATCACCAAAACCAGGGATATGATCAAGGTTTATAGAAATGTGTCTTCGCACATAGAAAACATGATTATCTGAAGTATGATTTTAGTCAATGTTATCTTTTCCTATTTCCAATTGCAAGCATTATTAACTAGCATTGTTTTGAAACAGAATGTTACCATGTTGGATATTGTAAGCACTTGCATGCTCGATCAATTTGGGTTCCTTGCTAAGACAAGAAAGTTAATAACGATCAAACTTGTCCTCCTAGTGGATGAATCCTTTTGTCTTCAAGTTTCTATATTTATGCCAGTGTTTTCAATCTTCGAAGATTTAGGCATATCATTTGATGTTGTAGCTATAAGTGAGGTTAGTATTTCCTTGACATTGGATTCGTCAAAGCTTTCGAGCGGATAGATAATTTAATAGGTAAGCCAGTACTCTCGTTGAAAAATCTTTATTTCATGATGGAGTCTATTTGCAGCAAAAGTTCCACAAAGCCTATTCATACAACAAAACAGATTTTGAACCAAATGAAAGAAAAACCAGAATCATAGGCATACAACAAAAGTGTCCTTTTATGAATCATAGGCATACAAAACTTATCATCATTTGAAACATACTAAACCCAAAATCCTCAAATATTCTTAACCATCATGACACCAACTACATATAAATGTTTGCTAAAGTGCCAAATGTTATAAAATGACACTTTTGTTAGAGGGACAATCATTAACTCATAAGAAATTATCAGACTCAATCAATCACCATTACCAACACAAATACACAAATAAATAAGAACATAATCATTAAGATTTGTTGTGAAAATTAACCTTGGTGGTAATGAAACAATCCTCTCTCTTTACAAGTCCACTCTCAAAAGCCACTTTCAGTGCGTTTCCAACCTTTTATGAATACTTATAGTAAGATATAATACATTTAAATCTTGTCAATTAGTGTTTGTTGACAAGAAAACTAGTTTTATAAAATGCAGACTTAACAAAACTAGGACTTCCCCTACTATTACATAAAAGAACATAAGACATTGCTATAAGAAACCAACTTGATTGTTTCAAATTTCAAAAAATGAGAAACTAGGTTAAGATTAAAAGAAATTATATCAACAAGAGATAGAATTATATCTTTAATATTGAGAGGAAAAATATTACTCATTCATCTCTAAGTATGGTTCAAATTCTTCCAAAGTTAATAACGCCAAAGTAATATTTATACCTCGTCGGGATGTATGATAGTATTTCACTTCTTCATAATTAGAGAGCAGGCCTCTTCATTAAACTGAAAAATCAATAAATTAAATCTAAGATTCCAAAAACTGATAGATGTGGTAAACCAAAACCGGGACCGAAATATGCTCTGCAACACTTTCACATAGCAATAAACAAATCACATGCGAAATATGTTCTGCAGCTGCAACCCAAGTTTTCACAACCTCACAAATAAATATATAAATAAATAAATAAGTAAATATATAAGCATGTAACATTGGTCTTGTGCAACACTATTATAATTAAATAAAAATATAAACAGGTAAGAACCTTAGCGTCAACTTCAACCGACATTATAATTAAAGATATATTTAAATATTTAAAAAAAAGGATTTAATCTTTTAGCGTTTGTAGAGGTTACACAAATTTGATGCTATTAGCGTCGGTATCAGGGGCGACGCTATAAAACTAAGGAAAAAACATTTCTTTATAGTAGTGATTGTTGAACCGAGAGGAAATATAAATTATCTATTTCACAAGGCACTTTTTTTTTAAATGTATATACTCCCTCGGTTGAATTGTCCAACCAAGAGGAAATATCTTTCGCATTTGTTTCTCAAAACTAAACTCTAACTATTCCTTTATTTTTCAACACTCATTTCATCTTCATTCTCCTGCAAAACCGAACAGTTTTTTTTACAAAACATACCCTAAAAGATTTTTATCTTCATCTTCTCCATTTAAACACCCTAACTTCTTAACCCATATTCTATAATTATTTTCGAAACTTCATCCCTTCAAACACATGTAAGTGTTTGAACATCAACTCTTCCAACACATGTATGTTTCCTCCCTTCGAACGTCATAACACCATTGAAACTCAAACATAGTTCGAAAGGAAAGAAAAAAAATCAAACATCAAGGAAGCTCCCTCTACCATTTTTTATCTTCTTCATCATATAACTAACTCATTTTATCCATGCACATAACTTAGAAATGTTAGTTTTTATTGTGTGGATTTCTCATTGCTTATAAATTATGTTATTATGATTATGTTGATAAAAATGGAAATAGTTTTGTTTTTCTTTGTTTTATGTTGATGTTGACAAAATTCTGTATGTGTCATGAGTTAAGTAAAATTCACATGTACCATGATTTAAGTATAATAGTTATTCTTTTTCAGTGTAGATTTTGTTGATGTTGCTTTAGGTAAAATGTTGGTGATGTTATTATAATAAAGTGTTGTTAGGAATGTGTTAAGTAATATATACCATATGTACCATGAATTTCACATTAAGTATCATTGTTGATGCTATTCTTAGTTTTCTTTGTTAACGTTGTGTTAAGTAAAATGATTATGATGCTATACTTATGAAGTACTCTTAAGAAGTGTTGATATTGTGTAAAGTAAAATGTTTATTGTTGTTGTTATTGTTGTTTAAACAGAGATGAACAATTTACCCACCACATCTCCTACACCCCACCACCTATCCTATAACCACCACCTCTCCTACACGATATATACTAAGACTAAAAGTAAAAGAAATTCTAGTGGTGTCACAATGATGACCAGATTGATAAAATCCCGCAACATTAGTGTTAGGTTGATGATCGATATTTGTTTACAGAGTGATAAGTGTTATGGGGAAAATGCTACGACTTTTGTGAGTTACGTGGCATTACTTGGTAGAAGTAAAATGAGATTTTTGTTAGATGATTGGATCCAGGTTGATGGTGACTTGAAAACAAGTATATGGAAAGATCTTGGAGTATTTATTTTAACTTTCATTAATTTTTTACAAGTATATATGATCATTTACTATTTTATATAGTATTGATACGAACATTATTATCTAAATGTAAATTGTTTTTATTCTTCCAAAAGATGATAAGCTGATAAAGTTATGGATATCATATCTTGGTGAGCATTGGAGGAAATTTAAGACACAACTCACAAAAAATTATATTAAAAATCCAAAGAGTATTAACTTAAAACCTCCATATTTGACATGTAGTTTTATTGATAAGGACACTTTGGAGAGATTTGTCGAGTCTTAGAACACTCCTGAGTTCCTATATAAGAGTCAAAAAGGAAATGAGGATACGGAAAAAAAAATTATATCCTTATATATTGTCTCGTGGAGTTTAGAATAAACTAGAGGATACAATGATAAAAGAAAAAAGAAAACAAAGAGAACAAGAGTTGAGAGATCCTTCTTTAAACCTTGATCGTAGCCCATCTCCGCCATCACGCCATGGTAAATAGAAGAGAGAAAATCAAAGACCAGGAGATGAGTTCAAGATTGTAAGTAAATTCTTTTTTTAAACATTATTAATATAAGTTAATTCAATTTATTAATGAACTTTTATTTGTGTTAAAGACTTCACGAGTTGAAAAGACCAATGTTGGTGCCTTTGTTCCACAATGACACCATGCCATATTGATAGAATCTATTAGAACAAATGAGCATGGTGGGTGTATATGTGGTGTTGAACGAGGCGTCATTCTGAGGTTACTGTTTGGATCATCGTCAAAGAGTGACAAAATGCACAAAATAAAATTGAAGAGCTAGTAGAGTAGATGTCAGAGGAGAAGATGCACGAGAATATATATGCAACATCGAAAAAAGAGCGGGAAGTTATGCGCGAGAGTGTGACCTAGAAGGTCCAGGAGAGAGTGACTCATGAGGTGAGAGAGAGTGTGACACCGGAGATGCAACAGAGTGTGGCTTGTAATGTTATTAAAGTAAATATAAATTTGGTTTAAGAACTTTCTTTTTCGTTTGTCTGATTAAAAATACGTGTTATGTGTTGTTGATGTTTGCGTTCTTGAAATTATATATTGTGTTGATGTTGTTTTTATGATGCAACAATTGAAATTTATAGGGTACTCGTCCATCCAAATTAAAATGAATTGGACATATATGAGAAATTTATTTTTGCTGGTGCAAGTACAAAAGGTAGTTGTCGTACCTCAAAAAATATGATCCTTCGCGAAGCGTATTGCACACTCACAAAAAATGAATCGTACAGAGTTGTCACTGAATTTTATTTATTCCAATGAAGGAAAGGGAAGATATCGATAAAACCTTTGAGAAGAAAAATGGTCATCGCAACCATATTCAGGTTCGGGAGTCGATTACGCAAGGGGGAAGGTATTAGCACCCATCACGTCTGTTGTACTCAATGATAACCTTTTAGTTAAACTTGTAAGAACAAATCCAGTATCTACAATGTATATCTAAGATTTTGATGATAACAATGGATGAAAAAATAGTATCCTAACATAATTTATCTAAGTGTGCAGGACTCTAATCAAAATAGTCAGATAGACATTCATCAGATACAAAGACAAGTTTTGAGATACCACTTAGAAGATACGCAAGCAAAAGCTCTAACTCTATTAAAGGAAGTGTAAACTCAACAAGAGACATCAGACACTTTGAAGCGGAAGAACACACTCTAACATCTCAAGCCTTGCGCTCTGATGAAATAATCAGAAGAAACTCTGAAGACAGTTAGCAACAAGCATCTATCTGAAGATACTCTTGCTGAATAGAGACTCTGGTGTTCGAACCCGCTGATTCAGAATATTTAGCTATGAAGAATTTCACTTATGGAAAGAATCTATTTCAGGAATAAATTTATGGCGCTCCAAAACTGCTTTACAAAGAACACAAAGATTAATGACATTAATTATTCATCATTGCCAAAGATTCTGACATTCAAACATTCAACGGTCTTCTCATCACTCCTATATAAAGGATGGAACGCCTCACTAAGAAGACAACTGAAACACACGAGAATACAACACTACTATCACATCCATTATTCATTATCCTTCTCACACGAGCTGCTGCTCTAACGTGTGAACAATTCTTTTGCTTTTACCTTGTGTAATTTCTGCTTACCTAGAAGCACCAAGCATTACTGTAATTCTATCTATTTGCTGAAACTCTCTTCAAGTGACTTGTGAAGTCTGTAAACTTGAGAGAGCTAAGAGATCTTTATCCATTTAGACGATCGTTTGTGTAATCTTTCAAGATTAGTGGATTAAGTCCTTTTTGAAGGTGAAATCACCTTGGTCGGGTGGACTGGAGTAGCTTTGAATTTCAAGCGAACCAGTATAAAATTCAGTGTTAATATTATTTGTTTTTGCGTGTGTCTCATTTCCAAAAGTTTATATTTTCGTTAAAAATAGTTCAACCCCCCCCCCCTTTGTTATTTTTCTCTACCTTCAATTGGTATCAGAGCTCTGGCTCTGTTATTGATTTTCTAATAAAACACTTAATAGTGTAGAGAGATCCAACATGAGAAAAATATTATGGCCAACACCAATGAAAGAGATAGTTACAATGCTAAACCTCCAATCTTTAATGGAGACAAATTTGATTACTGGAAAGACAGAATCGAAAGCTTCTTTCTGGGTTATGATGTTGATCTATGAGACATAGTTACTATTGGTTACACACCTCCTGTATCTGATGTTGGTATTGCTATTTCCAGAAACAAGATGACAGATGATCAGAAGCGTGACTTCAAGAACCATCACAAATCCATAACGATACTACTGAATGCCATTTCCTACAATGAGTATGAAAAGATCACCAATAGAGAAACTACTAAAGAAATACTTGACTCTCTGAGGATGACTCATGAAGGAAATTCACAAGTCAAAGAGACAAAGGCTCTGGCTCTAATTCATAAGTACGAAGCCTTCAAGATGGAGAACGATGAAGCTATAGAGGTAATGTTTTCAAGATTTCAAACTTTAACTGCGGGACTCAAGGTTCAGGGCAAAGGATACACAATTTCAAATCATGTCAAAAAGATTGTCAGAAGCTTACCAAAGAAGTGGAGACCCATGGTCACCGTATTAAAATTGTCAAAAGATTTGAACAACATCAGCCTTGAAGAACTCGTTAGCTCCCTCAGAAGTCACGAGATAGAACTTGAGGAAGATGAGCCTCAAAAGAAGAACAAATCTGTAGCCCTGAAATCCAGATCTGAGAGACGTAAACCAGAAAGGAACAAAGCCCTCCAAGCTGAAGAAGAAGATAATGACGACTCTGATAAGGAAGACTCTGACGATGAAGAAGAGTTATCCCTTTTGACCAGAAGAGTAAAACAACTCTGGAGAAAAAGGAATAACAACTCCAGAAGACCAAGGCCCAAGGGAGATCGCTCAGAATCAACTTCCAGAAGCAAATCAAACAAAGAGGTAACATGCTATGAATGTAAGGAAACATGTCATTACAGAAACGAATGCCCAAAGCTTAAGAAAGAAAGCTTCAGAAGAGAAAGTTTCAAGAAAAACTCCTTTAAAACCAAGAAGGGACTCATGGCCACCTGGGACGACACTGAATCTGATTCCTCTAAATCAAACTCTGAAGAAAATGCCAATGTTGCATTCATGGCTACCACTTCTGGAAACTCATCAGATGGAGAGTCTGATCCTGAATAGGTATTTTCTGACCTTTCTCGCTCTGACCTTGAATCATGCCTTTCTGAATCTTTAAACTTATATCAGAAACTTAAACAAAAATTTAAAGCACTAAAAAGAGTCCTTGAAGGAACCATCGAAGAATGTGATAAGCTTTAGATAACAATTTCAGAATTAAAGAATGATGATCTTACTCTGACAAAAGAAAGAGACTCCATAAATAACAATGTCTAAAACTTGAAGAAGCTTTATCTCAAGCCCCACAAACTTCCAACACAATGATATATAAATATGAAAAATCTTTTCAAAAGTTTCTGAAAAATGGGATAGAAAGAAGCAAGACGACTTTCATGATTTATGGAGTCGGTCAGAATAACAAAAGAGGAATAGGATATGATCCTAGTGAAGATAAATCTTTTACAGATGACAAACCTAAATCCCCATTTTCTTATCATTACACACATGCACAAGCACAACTTTACTAATGCTAGAAAGCCCAAAGTCTTAAGAAACTTTGGGAAAACTAATCACAAAGGACCCAAACGATTCTAGGTACCAAAGGATAAGATTGTTTATGTTGCAGATATCCTATGCAGCAGAGTTAAGACACCAATCATGGTACCTGGACTCTGGATGCTCACAACATATGACGGGAAGAAAGCATATGCTCCAAAGCCTGGAACTTAAAGATGTTGGATTCGTAGGTTTCAGAGGAAATCAGAAAGGAAGAAGTGTATGTTCATCAACCCCTAGGTTTTGAAAACTCTAAATGTCCAGAACATGTTACTGAAAAAATCATTGTATGGTCTAAAACAAGCTCCTAGAGCTTGGTATGAAAGACTAAGCAACTTTCTTCTGGAACATGACTTTATTAGAGGAAAGGTTGACTCTACACTCTTCTGTAAAAACATTAGAAATGATCTCATGATATGTCAGATATATGTTGATGATATAATTTTTGGTTCAGCTAACCCCTCTGTTTGTCAAGAATTCTCTAAGCTAATGCAGGCAGAATTTGAAATGAGTTTGATGCAAGAACTAAAGTTCTTTCCGGGAATTCAAATCAATCAAGCTTCAGAAGCTACTTATGTATATCAAAGTAAATACATAAAATATATTCTGAAGAAATTTGAAATGGCAGAATGAAAACCTGCAAAGACACCCATGCATCCAACATGCATTCTAGAGAAAGAAGAAGTTAGTCAAAAGGTTTGTCAGAAGCTCTATCGTGGTATGATAGGCTCTCTCCTCTATCTGACGGCTACTCGTTCTGACATTCTTTTTAGTGTATGTCTCTATGCTAGATTCCAATCAGATCCAAGGGAATCTCATTTAACAATTGTTAAAAGAATTCTAAGGTATCTGAAAGGAACTCCTAACCTTGGCCTGATGTATGAGAAAACATCTAAGTATAGGCTCTCTGGATATCATGATGCAAACTATGCAGGGGACAAAATGGAACGTAAAAGCACATATGGGAGTTGTCAGTTCTTGGGAAACAATCTCATATCTTGGGCCAACAAAAGACAGTCAACCATCGCTCTGTCTACTGCAGAAGCAGAATACATATCAGCTTCACTATGCACTACTCAGATGCTCTGGATGAAAAATCAACTAGAAGACCTTCATATTTTTTAGAGTAACGTCCCCAAGATAACAAAATATAATATGATTAACATAAATTTGCACAATTAAAATATCATTTTTGAATGATTTGCAAAACAAAGTTGTATTAACCTTCCCTCCTGTAAAATCATTTTTCAAAAGAAAATTTCTTATTCTTTCACACCATGCTCTAGGAGTTTGTTTTAGACCATACAAAGATTTTTTGAGTTTGTAAACAAAATCAGGGTGTTTATGATTTTCAAATCTAGGAGGTTGATATACATAACCTTCCTCGGTAATGTAACCATTCATAAATGCACTCTTACATCCGTTTGGTATAAAATAATGTTTTGATTTATTGCAAAAGAAATTAGGAGACATATAGATTCTAACCAGGCCACTGGTGTAAAGATTTCAGTATAGTCAATTTCTTCTTGTTAACTATAGCTTTGTGCAATCAATCTGGCTTTATTACTTGTAGCGGGGTATTAGTTACCATTAGACATATTGACTAAATCTAAGGTAAACCATACAGGTCAAGTCGCCACCGCACTTCTATTTATCCAAAGGAATGGTTAGAAAGCGAACAAAAACCTAAAAGTTTTATCGAATCAAAAACTAGTAAAAATGTCAGAGATCGGGGTAAGGGGGTTGGTTATACAATGGGAAGGTTTTAAGCACCCAAAACATCCTAAGTACTCCTAGGGAGCCCTTTTCACATTTGTTGTAAGGTTGGTATTTTGTGAAAATTTGTTTGTGCAAACATGACTGAAGAGATGAGGAGAGAATATACAAGTTATTTACATTTTGTGTTTGGATGGATAAACCCATTGCCTACGTACCATCTTAAAGAAAAGATTAGGATCAAAACCTCGTAGTTCGGGGTAAAAATCTCAAAACAAGTTGGTGAATTGATTGGTCCAAAAGCCTTAAGGTCTTTTGTTATCCAAGGGAGAAAACTCACCCTAAAATCACAAATCCACCATGTGAGGATAGCTTCAACATGCTAGTGAGGGGTTAACCCTATAATAAGCATGGAAGACTCATTGTCCATCACTAATGATATAGGTGAGTATTACATCTACCTCAAGGATAACTCAAACCTATTAGCTAAAGGTTATGAAAAAGTTTTTGATTAAGAAAATGGCCATTGAAACCACAAAAGTATTTGAATGAGTTATATTTACCAATGAAAAGTATTTACAAAATATGGTCAAAGTTGATTTAAAAGTTCAATTCAAAATAAGTGTTATCAAAAGAAAGTTTGAAAATCAAAAGCACAAGGCTTAGGTTTCTAATGTTTGAAAATAAGTGTTAAATGTTTGCACAAAAAGTTTTGGCTTGGGTTAGAGTGGAGGGAAGAAGAAGAATGGCTAAAGTCCTAATCATACAACAGATAAGGGAAAAGAAACAAGACCACAAATGGAGTTCCTCTCTTGAGATCATATTGATGATCCAAGTAGCTCCCATCCTTTGGAATATGCAAGCAAAATAAGTGTAAGCTCAAGCAATCAACATAATCAAACAAGCTTCTTAGAAGATCCCCAATGCCTCTTGTATCTTTCACTTTGGATGAACATGGCAATGATTCTTCAAGTTGAGTTCTCATAGGATCCCCTAGCACAAAAGCACACACATCAAAAAGTTCTATGAAGTAAATCAAGAATGGACAAGAATAAGTTTAGAGGTTTGGTCCTTCTAATCCATCTTCAACATTAAGGTCCTTTTACTCCAATTTGCATAGGGAGAGTCCTAGAAACTAAGTTCATTTGTCCATTTCTTTGCACTTGGTCCACAACAATCAAAACAAAACACAAGCACAATAATATATACACAATTATGTGCTCAAGTGAGCAAAAGGCAAATTGCATTAACATAAACATGTGCTCAAATGAGCAAAGGAAAAAGCAAATGAATAATATGGACAAGAATAGTAAATTGCATAAATGTAAAGTGCAAGAATTAAATGTTAATGGTTAATGGTTAGTGTTAATATTTAGTGTGCCATAAGGCAATTTAGCGCTATGTTAAGCAATCGTAATTGGACTTATGTAGAAGTCGCAACTATCTGAGGCCGGTCAATAATAATGTAGGCAACAACACAAGTTAGAGGTCTTGATTAGTGAATCAAACTCCAACAACTTGCCATGCCAAAAAAGAAGATGAGAAATGATCTTGTATTGATTTAGGTCCTTTGCATGATTTAGGAAGCAATCTATCCTTAATGCAAAGCCATTCACTTGATCCATGATCAAGATGAATTAGATTTGAATCAAAGAAGATTAAACCTCCATGTATCAATGCTAACAAACAATCTTTAACTCATTGATCAATAAAAAGAAAGAAGAAGAAGAAGAAGATGAAGAATTGAAGTGCATTAATGGAAATGGTATGTATTAATCAACAAGTGTTGACCAAAGATAGAGAAGATCAAGGTCAAACAATAGAAAACAGAAGCAAAATGAGAATTAGGAGTCAAGAAACAAAATTAAAATACACTATTACATTGAAGTCTTCGAAAATGCCATGTCCAAAATTAAAATGCAACCTTATGAGTAATGGTTGGAAAGCTTGTTGCATAAGGAACAAATGGCATGTTGATAAAAACTCCATTTGGGCCTTGGAAATTAATGAAAATTGAACTTGAAGTGTAGGGTGCAAAACATGCATATTTGGAATTTTCAAAATTGGCCAAAGTTCAAGCCCTTCTGTCTCAATTATGTAAGCTCCAAATGACAAAACCTTAAACATGAAAGTTGTAGATCTTTTAAAGACAATAAACTTGGACTTATATTTTGCATCATTTGTATTTTTTATGAAGAAGTTATGGGCACTTGAAGTTGGACTTTTTCACATTTCAATGCATTTGGTCCAAAGTGACCTATAATGTTTTGCATTATCACATGTATTTCTTTTGAGATTTTGCAATTTTTCTCAACATAACATTTTAAGTATACATATTAATATTTCCAATGCATTAAGTCTCACTTCAAAATCATGAAAAATGATGGAGTTATGTCCTTGGGAAGTTGACCCAAAATTAGGGTTTAAGTCAAAATGACCTATAATGTCTTGGAATGGATGATGACCTTCCAAGCTTTAAATCAAATTTTGATGAACATGAAAGTTGTTCATATGGTTCTTAATAACATGTTTTCTCTTGGGGTCATCTCCATTTGACTAACACATACAAAGTTAGGTCTCAGTGCATTTCCAAATAGTCAGATGAATTGACTGATCAACTTCTTAAGTCCAAAACTTATATTTTGATGAGTTGATGATTGAGGACACTCAAATAAGTTCAAATATGCATGAAATGATGAATTGAAGAACTTACCTTGCTTGTATTTGATCATGGGTTGAGGTTGCTTCATGAGCAAGGCACAGTTGATGAACAGATGAATTAGGGTTTCCTTGGGAAACAAGCCTCAAGTCCTTGATTTGCTTTAATAAAAATAACGAATTGAGATACTTGGGAGGCATATTTGATGGATGAGAGCTTTGGGAACCATTGTCATGCATGCTTTCATCTTCTCTTGGCCATATCAATGCACATAGGATCTTCTAGAAGCTTTTGACCTTGTGAATGCTCAAGGTACAAACAAGAGATGTTAGTGACATATTTTTGTGCTTTTGGTTTGTAAATAAAAATGAGAAAAAGCAATGATATACAATTCAAGCATGCCTGGTTATCTCAAACCACTCACAAGAGACCCCGCCCCAAAGGTAAGGAGCCAAGATGCTTATGATCCTTGAGGCAATATGAATGCAATGCTATGATGCCATGAGGGATCTTAGGGTCAAAATTAGGATCTTACATTACTTATTATTTCTCCTTTCTCATTCAAATTATTTCCGAAAACTCATTTAGTTCCAATAACATGAGTTCCTTTTGGTCTTGTCACAAGATCCTATGCATCATTTCTGGAGAATTGATTTAATTCTTCTTGCATTTCCAGAATCCAGTATGCGTCCAAAAGTGATTTAACAATGGAATTAGGTTCGATAAAGGAAACCAAACCCAGAATCATTTATTCATATGGTTTGAATGAGGATATGGTTTTGATGGATTATGTGTTATCTCCCATAATCAATTCCTCAGGATGTGAAGATCTTTGCATGTGTTTCCTCAGAGGCATTGGTGTGTCAGTAGCTTCTAATTCTGATTGAGCTATTTTGTGTTGAGCTCTTTCAGAGTCTCTCACTTTAGATTCCTTGCCTTCAGAGTATGAGTAACTAATCTCCAAATATACAAACTTGTCAACTAGATTTGACTTTTTGAGGTCAAGCTTATCATCAAACTTAACATGAATTGATTCCGCAACAATTTGTGCTTCAGTGTTGTACACTCCGTAGTCTTTTAAGCATTTAGAGTATCCTAACATGATATATTTTTTGTGCTTTAGAATCAAACTTGTTCAAGTTCTCTTTAGTATTTAAAATAAAATATGAACAACCAAATGAATGAAAATATGAAATGTTTGGTTTTATGTTCTTTCACAATTCATAAGAAGTCTTACCCAGAGTAGGTCCTATTGACATCTTGTTCTGAATGTAACATGTTGTGTTTACTACTTATGCTCAAAAGTTCTTTGCAACATTAGTTTCATTCATCATGGTTCTGGCCATTTCTCGCAATGTGCAATTTTCCCTCTCTACAACTCCATTATGTTGAGGAGTTCTAGGACAAGAGAAATAATGGGAAATATCATTTTCATTATAAAAAATTCAAAGTTTTTGTTGTCAAATTCCTCACCATTATCACTTCTGACTTTAACAATTTTAAAGACTTTTCTAATTTTGCCTTTGGGTGAAGAAAGTAGCAAATAGGCAATGTGACTCATCTTTGTGTTTTAGGAACTTTACCCATGTCCATCTGTTGTAGTCATCTACAATGACTAACCCATACTTTTTCCATTGATAGAGGTTGTTCACTACCCAAAAAAGTCAATATGCAAAATCTCCAAATGTCTAGAGATTGAAACAACATTTTTAGCTCTGAAAGAAGTTTTTGAAAACTTACCTTTCTGGCATGTCTCACAAAGAGCATCTGAAGAAAACTTTAAATTTGGAAGGCCTCTGACTAAGTTAAAACCATTTATCTTTGAGATTATTCTTATTCTAACATGGCCTAACCGTTTATGCAAAGTCCATTTATCCTTGTTCACATATATGAGGCATTTTACATTTTGATTTTCTAAATCAGAAAGTCTAATTTTGTAAAAGTTTGTTTTCCTCTTGCCATTGAAGAGTACAAGCTATCCTTATGACGAACAACTTTTCATGACTTTTGACTAAAGATAATATCATAACCATTGTCACTTAATTCAATTATGGATGAAATGTTATGCATTAATCCTTTAACTAATAAAACATTATTAATAGAAGGAAGAGAGCCATTACCAACAGTTCTAGAGCCAATTATCTTACCCTTATGATTTCCTCCAAAACCAGCAATGCCTCTAGGCTTAATTTCCATACTTTGGAACATGTGAGTTCTTCCCATAATGTGACATGAGCATCCAGAGTCCAGGTACCAAGATTGGTGTTTCAACATGATTACTAAGAATGTATGCAATATAGACTATTTTGTCTTTAGGTACCCATATCTTTTTGGATCCTTTATGTGAGTTCTCTCAGAGTTTTTCTTAACCCAGGGTTTTTGTGCAGAATAATCATGTGTGTGCCTATAAGTTAAATGAGAGTATAAAGTTTTTTGTTTAATTTCCTTTTGATTTGAATTAAGTTTGGCGCTATAAATTTTTGGTGGCACATAAACAATATCTTTATTTCCATTTCTGCTTACTCCATAGATCATATAAGCCATTTTTCTTCTGTCTATGTCTTATGTAAGAAATTTTTGAAAAGACATGTCATGCTTGTTATTGACAGATTCAGAGTCCATAGGAGCTTTTGAAAGAATCTCTTTTTCAAGTCATCTACTCTTACTTTTAATAGGAAAAGTTATCTTTTTCAAGATTGCAAATCTTTTCTTTCCAAGTGGAGAATTCTTTCTTTATCTCACTATGGGCTTCAGAGTCAGCTACATGAATTTGATTCAAATCCTTATACCTTTTCTGAATCCTCTAATATTTTTCAAGAATTTCAGTAAGACATGACTCAACTTCAAATGAGTTAAGTTAGAGAATACCTCATCAGAGTCAGGTTCTGATTCTGATTCTGATCCTGATCCTGATCCAGAGTCAGATGCTTATGTGCTTGCCATCAACGTCATATTGGCTTTATTTTCTTCATAATCACCTTCTGAACACTCAAATTCGTCCCATGTAGCCATCATAACCTTCTTCTTATCTTTGAAGAACTTCTTCTAAGGCTTTTCTTTCATTAGCTAGTGACATTCATTTCTCTAGTGGTCTGGCTCCTTGCACACGAAATAGATAACATCTTTATCAGGTCTCGACCTCTTCTAATCAAATGTTGACTCAAAGTATCAATTTGTTCTTCTGATTCCTATGGGTTGCTTTTGTATTTATCTTAAGAGTTGATCGACTCTTCTGGAAAGAAGAGAAAGGTCATCTTCTTCATCAAAATATTCTTCAGATTCTTCTTTTTCTTCAGCTTGAAAAGCCTTTGCCTTTTCTGTATTGCCTTTGGATTTGAGAGCCACACATTTTACTTTTCTTTAAGGCTCATCCTATTTCAGCTCTATCTCATGTCTTCTTAAAGAACTGACAATATCTTCCAGAGTCATAGTATTAAGATTTTTGGACACCTTAAGAGCAGTCACCATAGGCCTCCATTTCTTTGGTAAGCTTCTGATGATATTTTTCACATGATATACAGTAGTGTAGTCATTGATTGAAAATTTTATGCCATCTACAAGTGTTTGAAACCCTAAGAACATGTACTCAATGTCGCATCTCAAAAAATATGATTCCTCGCGATGGTCGCGGAAAAATAGTTCGAACAGAATTGCCATCGAACTTTATTTATTCCAATGAAGGGATAGGAAAATATCAATAAAACCTTTGAAAATAGAATAATGGTCGTCGCAACCATATTCGGGTTTGGGAGTCGATTACGCAAGGGGAATGTATTAGCACCTCTCATGTTCGTTGTACTCAACGGGAACCTTTTAGTCTAATTTGCGATTTGAATGTTAGCTAATGTTATTTGTTTTATTCGAGTGACTAAAGGACTGAAAAGAGAAAAGAACGGAAACCTCAGAAGGGGGGGAAGGGAGGTTTTTTATTATTGTGCTCGCCAAGATCTCGCAATCTCATTCCTATGTATCCTTATGGTGCAATAAAGAAATCAGAGCATTCGTAGTTTGGGGAACTACGGTTTGTTGGGGCCTTTTAATGAACAAATGTTTGGATCATATTCTAAAGGCTAAACATTGACTTGTCTACTCTCAGCGGAGGCTTAAGAACTAGTTTGTTATGCACATTAGAAAGGACTAAACAATATTCTTTTGAAAATGTTTTGATAAGTTGGATTTAATATGTTGGAAGTTTTTTTGGATGACGATTGGCCGGATAATCGAGTAAGGAAACTATTATCCAAATATTCGAGGAGAGGAATCAAAGGCTCTAGACCGTCTCTCTTTTCATCCTTAATTATAAAAGGGTTTGATAATAGTTAATGTATTTTAAATGGATGATGAATACTTGAATGATCGAATAAGGCAACTCGTATTCGAGTATTCGAGAATGGGAATAGACGGCTCTAGACCACTTTCTTTTTCATCTAAATTATCATGAAAATAAATTTATGTATGGTTGATATTTTTTAGATAAACAACAAATGCTCGAATGACTGAGTAAGGCAACTCATATCCAAGTATTCGAGGAGAGGAATCCAAGGCTCTAGACCATCTTCCTTTCCGTTTAGTTTATTATGAAAATGATTTGATTTAATTGGTTTAGAATTTTGTAAGAGAAACTACAATTGTTTGACTAATCGAGTAAGGGAACTCGTACTCAATCAATCGATGAGAGGAGTCGAAGGCTCAAAACTATCCCCGTTTTCATTTCTAAATTAGTTTCAAGTATAATTAGAATGCATTAGATTTAATTTAATAAAATACTCGACATTGAATTGAGGTTTTAAATTTGTATTTTGCGGATAAATTGGATTATATTTAGTGACTAAATCATTTAATTGAGTAATTAAAATCGAATAGGTCTCATTGTAAGAAATCCCAAGAGTAAGCTATGTGATGTTGATGGTGATGCTAAAAGCAATCGAATTACAAAGGTGTTTGAAAATGAGCATGATATTGAATTTAGAATTATTTTATTTTTAAATGGTTTAGTAAATGTTTGACGTAGTTTACAGGTGGACATCATCATGAAAATAAAATGATGCATGGTTTTAGATGGAAAAGAATTGTATAAACAAATTAATCAAACAAGTGTAAGATAATAACTCAAGCAAACCTCATAAAAAAAATGAATAATTAATTAAATTAAATGATAAAAATAATATACAAATTAGTAAAATTAAATAAAATATTAATTAATTAAATAAAATATTAATTGGTTAAATAATATAAAGTTTTTCTAATTAATTTAAATAAAACAAATTACATACACACAAAAACAAGAAAAAGTAAATAAACAAAAAAAAACATGGGCCTACTACCTTCAAAATGGCCCAAAGGGGCACTCATAGTTAGCAAAAGGGGCTGAAGGGAGTTAAATTGAACTCAGGCCTAAGCCAGAGGCCCACTCCCAAAAGAGAGTCAAATGCTCTCCCAGTCAACCCTGTTGACTCAGACCAACAAGCCTTGACCATCAAACCATAGATCTGACCTAGTCAAATGATCCAAGTGGGAAAACAAAAACGGAGCATCGTCATACAGTGGGGGATCCATATGGGATCCCCTGGTTGACTCCATAGTTAACCACACGTGGCCCAGTCAGGGAAGGCCATTTGGCCTACATGCGTGGAGGGAGACATAGGTATAAAACCTGGCTTTAATGGATAATGAGTTCATTTGATGAATTCATTTCTCTCTCTTCACCTTAGAGCATAAAACGCTCTGCAATACTCACCACCCTCTCCGATCAACCCTCACCGGAGAAGATGGTGGTTGCCAGTCACAGGAGGCGACACCACCTTCTTCTCCGGAAGACCAACACCTCAAAACACCAAACACCAACCCCTCTTCTTTTTCAGCAAGGATTTTGAATCTGGCTTCCCCTTCACCTAAATCCTCTCCAAACACTCAGAGCAAACCCTAACCGAACAAAAGATTCGAGCTACAAAATTAATAACCTTATAACACGAACTCGATCTCCAATACTCTCCCAAATACAAATCAAAACTGGATTCCACAATCAAAGCATAAAACAAAAAAAACCTAGATTTTAAATTAAATTCCAAATAGCAAGGATCTCAAGCAATTGACAAGGGGGTTCTACTCAGTTTCTCAAGGCAAACATGAAGTTGAACAAATTTGGAGCAAACATGAAGAGATTTACCTAGATGGAAGTTAGTCCAAGGATGCTTCCTCAGGCGATACTCAGATAAGTCCCCTTCCTCCTTTATGTGTGCTTCTCTAGGTCCTTCCTCCTCTATTTGCTTTTCAAACTTAGCTACTATTTTTCTTAGGTTTAGTTTTAGTTCGAATTATCTCAGAGTTTCGATGAGAAACTTTTAATAATTTTGAGAATTCTGAGCTTTTAGTGATGTTTTTGTAATTTGTTTTGACAGCGTTTCAGTAGAGTATCCTTCCTCTTTTCAATAGAACAGTAGTATCCTTTATATATGATGAATAGGGAGTGATCTTAACGTGTGCATTCTTTCTCCTATATTTGTATGCTAAGTTTTTTGTAGAGAAAAATGATGAGCGGGTCCTATTTCAGAATTAATCTATTAGAAAAGATTTGGTAAATCCTTGATTATGTGGGATGTTTTGTGAGTCGAATGGCACAACACAAAAAATGCACTTCCCCTTTGTTTGTAGTTACTGACATGTCCCGTGTGGTCCCCATTTTTTCCATATATAATATTGTGTTAACTTACTATCATTTGGATTGGCTTTTGGTTATACAATGCGATTTTAAATGCAGTAGTAGTTTTTTCTATAACAATGCCCTGCTGCTATTTGTGACTGATTGAATGCTCTTCTTTTTACTACTATGATGGCCTTAGTTTTGATGTGCTTACATTGTACCTTAGACTAGTGTGGTGATATGGTCACAGTATGCTTCATTGTTCATTCATGTATTAGTGGCTCTGATCATGGACCAATTGTTTATGCTTTTGCAGGTTCAGTGATGACTTCTACAGCATGTTGTTTGACCTTGTTGTCATAGGCTGAGTTGTTTTAATATGGCTTGGAATGATAGGTAACATGGTGTTATTAGGACTGTCATGAACTTATCATTTCTTTGCATTTATTTGTTGCTTATAATTTGAATGGTTGCTGCAAGTTAATGTAGATAGACCTGGGCTAATGATCATTGTCTGGTTGTAACCGTTTGGGTGATGGCAGGGTTTATTTTCATTTGATTGTGTCTGAACTAGTAGGTTTGCCACTGTGCAGTTGTGAGTGAGTGTATTGTTGTGATTGTTCTGTAGGTGTTAATGTCATAGTTGGAAGTATTGTTGATGCGATCTTCCTAGTAGGGATATTGTTCCAGGAACTTTGAGGCAAGTTGTTGGACTTGAATCATGTTTTGCAGGTCGAAGATAAATTGGGATGACAAGGCCAATATGTCCAGTTGAACCATCCTGGTGACATTAGGGTAATAGGTAGTAAAAAACCCCCAAAGTACCGAGTTTTGTAGTATCGTGTAATTAGGGTGTAATACTAAAATGATGGACTTTGTAATGTATTTGTGTCATGTCTATGAATACTTAGTCAAAAATGCAATTTTATTATTTGAACATAAATCAAGTTTCCTCTTTCTCCACTAGACCAAATGGAGCAATTCCTTGCGTGAAGTTGTACAAAATAGTCTAATTCAAACAAATGGACCTCGCGCGGACTTGACAAACCTCTCTATGCCATGGCCATAAAATAACCCAAAAATAGAAATTGTTAACTGAAGTAACATATTACTTAAGAAAAAACTCATCACTTGATTTGTTGACTTTGTTCAACTGGTTGACCAAAAAGACAACAATTGACCAAAGGTTAACTTAAGTAAAATGAGTGCAATTCAAAATACAAGGCTCAAAATGAGATGCAAATGGACCTAAAATGATGTTTCAAAACTTCTAAGCCATTTCACCAAAGGGATTTGTATTTGTAAGATGTATCAGAAGTCATGAACCATGGACTACTTCCAAGTGAACTTGAATCAGTGGAGTGCAAGGCAAGTGATGTTATGAACTATGATTATATGAATCATAATGAGTGAATGGCTAACAACCAATCAAACCAGTGCGACGACTAATAAAGCCTTAACCAAACCCATACCAATATAATGGACCAACAATCAACCCAATGAATCTCATTATGACTAAAAAAAGATTCAGATGATTTCAAAACTTTTGAATGCCCAGAGGCAAGGAAGATTAAGGTTTTGATTTTTTTAGTTAAACATGCATTAAGATGATAGAAAGAAAAACCTAATATCTTCCTCATGCACAATCACCATGCCTTGAGTTTATGTAACCTATTTTCCTGTCTTGAATGTTCATGGCAATTTTCAAATGCCTGGACAAAATTGGGGCATGACAACTTCCCCTATTTAATTAACTTGAATCGAAAGGTACGAATGACAACAATCTTCGTACATTCATGGTGGAAGATAATTAAATACAAAAATACCCGAATTGTGTCCTTCGAGATGCAAAGATGAAGTGCAGAAAGAAAATGCAGTGAAAAATATAGTGAGATAGGTTATTATAAGGTAAGTGAAACAATCAAGACTCTCTGAGAATCGTCAGAACATTATCTTGGATGATATAGTCGATATATTCCAATGATGGAATGATACCTCAAATGTATCTAGGATTTTCTTAGCATTAGCAGAGCAATGTCTTGAACTGAACACATGAGATTCCCCGAGGATCAACGAAGCAGTGTCTTACATGATATAATTAGGATATTCCAATAAGGGAATGATACCTCAATCATATCTAAGATTCTTCAAGGATACTAGAGAGGTGTCTCTAAGAACATATGAGATTCTTCAGATAAATGAAGTAGTAACTCAACCGAAATAGATGAGATTCTATGAATCGACGAAGCAACATCTTATATGATATAATCAAGATATTCCTGCAAGGGGAACGCTACCTCAATCATATCTAAGATTCTTAGAGGATACTTAGAGAAGTATCTCTAAGAGAAAATGAGATTCTTTAGATAAATGAAGTAATATCTCTAAGAGCAAATGAAATTCTTCAGATAAATAAAGTAGTATCTCAACCAACAGATAAATGATATTCTCTTAATCGACGAAGCAACATCTATGATATAATCAAGATATTCCTGCAAGGGGAACGATACCTCAATCATATCTAAGACTCTTCGAGGGTACTTAGAGCAGTATCTCTAAGAGCGAATGAGATTATTCAAATAAATGAAGTAGTACCTCAACCAGATAAATGAGATTCTATGAATCGATGAAGCAACATCTTATATGATATAATCAAGATATTCCTACAAGGGAAATGATACCTCAATCATATCTAAGACTCTTCGAGGATACTATAGAAGTATCTCTAAAATCAAATGAGATTCTTCGAATCAATGAAGTAGTATCTCAAACAATAAATGAGATTCTTCGAATCGAAGCAGTATCTCAAATAAGAAATGAGATTCTCTGAATCAACAAAGCAGCATCTTATATGATATAATCGAGATATTCCATCAAGGGAATGATACCTCAATCGTATCTAAGACTCTTCAAGGATACTTAAGCAGTATCTCAAGCGGATAAATGAGATTCTTCAGATTAATGAAGCAGTATCTCAAACGTTCATCTGTTGGGGGAAATAGTTCAGAGAAGACTCCGTTGGAGGAGATTTGTTTTACAAAGTTTTGCAGGGGAAAAACTCATAAGAGATATTTTAGGGTAACCTATGCTTTGGGAGAAACAAAGCAAAGGCACCGGGGAATATCATTATTAACCATAAAGTTGAGGAATGACTTGCTGGGAAATAATTTCGCGAGCACATTTGGGGTAAAAACACCACTGCCTTGAATGAGGACTGCCCTGGATACTTGTGGTTGATACTACATCTTGATTGATGTTATGTATGATTTTTGTATGACATTCCACTTTGAATGTAAGTACTTATGCATGTAATGATGCATGAGATGCATCTAGTATGCAGTTGCTGGGGATTTTTAGATGTGCACGTAGGAATGCGAATCTTTTTTTTTTTATATTTGACGAAGCTTCCCGTTTTAGAGGGAGGATTATGCATGGGTATGCTTATGATTGATATGACTCTTGTTTTGGTAGGGGTGCTATGCATGTATAAGGAGCATAACAACTTCAAACTTTGATGCAACCTCCTATTTTGGTGGGAGAGTTATGCATGTTTGTGCATGTAAAAGTGAAGATGATGATATGATATGGTATGTTTTGAAATTGGCCTTCCTTTTGAAATTGAGAGGGTTTCCTAGTAACCATGTTAATCGGGTTTGAATTTATGAATAGGCCAGCGGTATGCACTTTCATTATAGGGAAACCAATGGAAGTTGACCTTTGGATTTTGGTAGTTATGAATATGTTTCAAGTTTTTGGCTATTGAGAGGGTTTTGACTTCTCAACGCTCGATACCTTAGCGATGCAGCGCTCAGGATTGTATCATGAATGCCCCTGTTGGCCTTTATTGGAGATTTTTCGATGATGGGTTGCTCATGAGTACATCCTAAGGGAATTGGAGTTGTTTGTAATGAAGACGACCATAACGGTCTGCACACGATTTGATGTCTTTATGCACGAGAGGAATCTTGGGGACTGTGAGTCTCCCCTTTTGATATCTCAAAAGTAATTTTATTGTGATGTTTAAACATATTTTTTATTTTCCAAAATTTTAAAACATTGCTTATCAAAGAATACATGAATTTTGCAAACAAGTAGATAAAGTAAAAGTAATTGGGCACGATTTTGACGAGTAAACTTCTCGTTTTATTGATTTGACCCTTGAATAGTAAATTGTACATAAATATGCAATTTCTTAATGAGGTAATTATTGTGAAAGAAGAAATATAATGGCAATGAAAATTGAGTTTCTATTGAGTTTTAATACTACTATAATCTTTATGTCTTTGAGGTCCCAAACACCTTGCTTCTAAAGAAGTCGGTTGGATTGATTCTTATCACTTTCTGGAGATTTTCACGAATAGGATGGATTCATAGGTCACAGTCTTTGCCTTGGAATTAATCCCTAACTTTTTCCTAGATCACCTTTTCGGGTTTTCAATCCACCAGGATACCCTTTTTTTCCAGAGGTTCCTTTTTGGATTTTCAACTCAGCGGGTCAATTCTTTTATTTTTATCCTTAATTTTTGCCTGGATCACCCTTTTGGGTTTTCGATCCACCAGGAAATCCATTTTTTCATAAGCCACCCATTCAAGTTTTCGTCGTAGCGAATTTTATTCCACTTTTTAGGCAAAGTATTTTTTGATTGTGTCAGCATTTGTAGGAAGTGGCAATTCATCACCTTCCAAAGTTGCAAAGATTAGATCACCTCTGTGTAGCCAACTTGTTAGGGACTACTCCACACAAGTCGAACATGACTATACCAACCTCCTATCTTAATTGCACTCAAGTTCGGGTTAGAACTTATCTCACCACTCAGAGATCACCAAGCACAACAAGCAGATTATATCATACAAACAAGTATACAAACATCAAATACACATAAAAAAGTAGGCTAAACCCACTGAGGACTACTCCCCAGCAGAGTCGCCACTTAATTTCCCACTTAATTTCTGTAGCGCTAAATTCATGACCATCAAGCTATGGATAAGCTTAACGTCAATAAAACCAGAGTCGCCACTTAATTTCCCACTTAATTTCTGTAGCGGTAAATTCTCTTTGCATGCTTGCATGGGTGTGTGCTAGGCCCATCAAGTGATGTAATCTGATCCATAATTGAGTGTGAATCATGTTGAAACCATGTTGGAAGGCCATGCAATTGTGTATGAAAAGTGGAAGTGGAAAACATCCAAATGGTCCTTCAACTTACACCAATGCGCAAGTCCTTCATTATTTGACCAAATGAGGTGATCTTGGATTTTTTGGAAAGGTAAGATCAAGGGGAACAACTTTCATGTTGAACACTTTTTCATTTGAAGCTTAGATCATGATAAATTTTGAGGTGGAAGTTTGGGAAATCAAACATATTTGAAAGTTTTCTAAGTCCCAAGTCAAATGTTCACTTCTTCCACCATGAATAACTTTTTCTATGGACTTCAAATGATAAATGTCCCTTCATAAAAGTTGTATCTATTTAAAACCTTTTCAATTTGGTCCTAAATTTGACCTTATTAGGATTTGGCATGAAGGAGTTATGCATTTTAGAAGTTGAGGAAAATCAGTTGTTCAATGGTATTGGCCCAAAATGACCTATAATGTTTCCTCTTGGCACATGCATTTTCAAGTTGAATTTGAGCTTCCTCCAAACATAAAAGTTGAAGTATAAATTTTTAATTTTATCATGGAATTTGAATGGCTTTCATATCATACAAATTGAGCAAGTTATGGTCTTTGGAAGTTGACCTTCAAACTAGGGTTCAGACAAAATGACCTATAATCTTTCACCATAAAAAATGGCTTTCCAAGAAAAAATAGCTCTTGACTTCAACATGAAAGTTGTTTGGAATGTCATTTTGAGTAACGTTTCTCTTAGAATAATTTTCAAATGATAAAAAATGTAGGAGATAGGGTCTAGGGAACCCCAATTTTGACCAGTTGACTTTCTCGGTCAACCACCATGAACTATCTTGCTAGCTTGACATTCTCTTGATTTTTCGGACTCATGGAGGATCACATATGCATAAGATAATGTAATATGAAGTATCCCTTGAAATATTTAATCAATTGTTGAAGAAACTTATTGAAGAAGTCACACAAGATACTCAGATAAATTAGGGTTTCCAAGGCAAACAAACTCCAAACTCTTGATGATTTATTGATCAAGATATCATGTGAAGATAATGGGGTTCCATATATGATGCTTAGAGTCACTTTGAACCATTTCTTGATTACACTTCTTACACTGAGGCTCTTAACCCTAGATATGAGCTTGATGGAGCATAGGTGAGCATACACACTACCTACAAAAGCAACAAAATATACATTGACATATTTTTGATATTTTGGTTAGTAAACAAAGAAAAATGAAGTATGATGCAATCAAATATGCTTGGTGATCTCTCCCAATGCAAACCCAATGGTTGAGGGGTAAGGAGGGTGTCAAGGTGTGATCCCAATGCCAATGCATATGATGAGATAGCATGAGGGATCTTAGGGTAAAAATTAGGGTCTTATAGCTGCCCCTATTTAGGACATTCTAGCTGAGGAGATGAAGGTTAAAATCTTCGTATCGACTAAGTATAATGGACTTAAATAACAACAATAGACACAAATTTTGGTCCTTAAGATACCTTATGATGCATATGATATGAAATGTTATAAATAATCTTTGTGGGGGAAATGTTGCCGCAAAGGAAAAGAATCCGGAGAGACTGAAAGTCCGCAGGAGCATAATGCATTCCCTAAGGAAAACTCATTGGGGAGACAGAGACTATGGGGGCTAGAAATTTATCGTAGGCCAGGATACGACTTAAAACTGTTGGGGGACACGAGGGATTCCATGAAAATAAATCAATGGAAAGACTCAGTCGGGGATAAAGGAAATATCTGCAAGGGAAACGGGTAAATCAGGACAAAACTGAAATACTCGATTCAAACAGGGGACAACGATTTCACTGAGGAAATACACACTCAAACTCGACTGGGGGGAAGAATGAACTTCAACACAGGAGTAACATAAGTATATTATCCATTACCAGTCACTGGATAAGGAGATAACATAATCTGATAGAGAGGACATCCGTTACCGTTTAGGGTAAACATATCAAGGATGACTTGCTGAGGGAAACAAGAGGTGTATTCATTACCAGTTACTGGGTAAGAATAGCCTGCTGGGGAAAAGCCAAATAGGATTTACAACTACCAATTACTGGGAAGAAGACCGAAAAGAGAGAATATTCGTCATTGGTTAATGTGAACATATCAAGAATAAACTCAAAGGGAAGAATATCCGTCATCGGTTAAGATGAACATATCAAGGATAGACTGTCGAGGAAAAGTAGGAATTACATCTATTAGTTACTGGATAGAATACCAAAAGAAAGAATATATTTCACCAATTAGGATGAACATATCAAGGATAGACTCCGAGGGGAGAAAGTAGGATTTACATCTACCGGTTACTGGGAAGAAGATCGCAAAGAGGAGAAAACCTGTCATCAGTTAGGATGAACATATCAAGGATTAACCCTCTGGGGAATGAAATAGGGATTACAAATACCTTTTTACTGTGTAGAAAACCAAAAAAGGGGAGAATATCCGTCATCGATCAAGATGAACATATCAAGGATAGACTACCTAGGGAAACGTAAAACGAATCCGCTGGGGGAAACAAGAGAAAGTAGATTACTATTACCGGGTATTGGGCAAGAGTAAAGTACTCACAAATTGAGTAGAATATTACCAGTTATTGGGTGTAAGACCCCAATTTTGACCTTAAGATCCTTCATGCAATTCCATCATAAGCATTAGCATTGGGATCATACCTTGGCATCCTCCTTACCCCTCTTTCATTGGGTTTGTTTTGGGAGAGATCACTAAGCACTTTGTGATTATATCATACTTGCATTTTATCATTTCACTAACCAAAATACCAAAAATGTGTCTTTACATTTGCCTAACTCTTTTGTAGGAAGGGCATGATCTCATTGATTCATCAAGTTCACATATAGGGTTTGAGACCCTCATGAACAAAGAGTACAACCAAGACTTGATTCAATAATGGTTATGAACATCATATATGAGTCCCAATGATCTCTACATGTTATATTGATCAAGTTTTCTTCAAGAGTTTGAGGGTGATTTGCCTTGGAAACCCTAATTTGACTGGGTATCTTGAGTAACTTCCCCAACAAGCTATCTCACCAATTGATCAAATTTCTAAAGGTACACTTAAAATTTCATCATATTATGCATATATGATCTACCAATAGCCAATAAAGTCAATAGAATTGAAGGTTAGCAAGTTGGTTGATGGTGGTTGGCCAGATGGATTCACCTGATCAAAACTGGGTCTCCCTAGACCCTATCTCCTACAATTTTCACCATATGAAAATGATTCCAAGAACAAACTTCCTGTAAATGACATTCAAAACAACTTTCATGTTGAGACCTAGAGCTAGTTTTGCTTGGAAAATCATTTTCTATGTTGAAACATTATGGGTCATTTTGTCTAAACCCTAATTTGAAATTCAACTTCCCAAGGCCATAACTTGCTCAATTTTTATGAGATGTAATATTTCCAAGTTGCAAAATCAAATATAATGTGTATACTTAACTTTAATGTTTGGAGTGGGAGCTAATTCAACTTTTTTGAGCATGTGATATGAGGCTACATTATAGGTCACTTTTGACCTATACCATTGATCAAGTGATTTTTCCAAACTTCAAAAATGCATAACTCTATCATTTCAAATCCAAATTACATGAAATATGTGACAATTTTTAAGGTCTTTGAGATAGCTACAACTTTGATGAATACACTTTTCTCATTTGAAGCTCATAGAAAAAGTTAAGCAAGATGGATCATTGAGACATATGGCTTGACACTTAGAAAATTTTTGATATGTCAAAAATTTCCAAACTTCCACCTTAAATTTCTCCAAGTTCCAAGCTCCAAATGAAAAAGTGTTGAACATGAAAGTTGTTCCTCTTGATCTCACCTTTCCAAAGAGCTCAAATTTATTCATTTTGGACATGAAATGCATAGGTTGCGCATGGCTTAAACAGGGTGACATCATTTGGCAATGATCAAGCTTCAAACATCAATGTGCATTTGCCTTACAATCCAAGCTTACTTCAGAGCATCTGATATTCAATTTTGGACCTCAAGCAATCATTTCATGGGCCTAGGCATGCCCATGCACCATTACATCACCATTTTCCAAATTTGGAAAGTGAAAGTGAGTGTGCAATTATCAACCAATTCAGCTATAAATAGAGCTTCAATTGCTTAGAATTTGATACACATTGGCGCCAACTTTGATCCCCCATTGCAAACCCTCACTTCTCAAAGGATAAGCCTGAAAAATTCTTTAATCTCCTCTGTTTTGGAATTCAATTCTCCAGGAATCCATTGCTTTTTAACCATTCAATCCTTCTCCTGCAAGCAAGTGGAGTGAGTCCAACCACAAGAAAGATCAAGATCCATCGAATCCAGACCTTCATTGAAGGTATTTTCCAGAAATTTTGAACTCTTCGATTCTCTTAAATTCTTGCTCAATTCTATTGATTCTTTGGTTGTCAGAAGTCCTACCAATGTAGGCAAGAAGATTGAGTTGCTTTGAGGCCAAATCGAAGCAACTTAGTTCGTGTACCTCAAATTTCAATTCCGCATATCTCTCAATGTATTTGGAATTGGTTTGAATGGAGGTCAAATTCGAGCTCAATGCCATTTTTTCTTTAAGATCATGTCCTTATATTTCTTTATGGTGATGGTTCATGGTGGACCAGTCCGGTGAGGTCCACCGGAGAAGATGATCGGAGCTCTGGCTCCGGCGATGAGTTGGCTAGCATCTGAACCACATGATTCGTCCCTCACGTTTTAATCTTGATCGTTGGTTTTGAATACCACATTTGCCACGCGCTGACTAAGGTCCATGGTGGATAGCGTACTTTGGACCATCTGATCTGCCACCTCAATTAATGAGGGAGATCTGATGGTCCACGTAATTTAGATTTTCTGAAATTTTATTTTAATTGCAATATTTTCAATAATTCATATTAAATTCAATATTGATCCAAAAAATATGGGACTTTCACCAAAAAATTTCAAATACTTTTCTCTTTCATATTCTGAATTAAAATTTTTTTTGGATCATTATTAATATTTTCCATGAATTAATTGATTTTGCATTTTTTTTAATTGTTTAAAAATATTTTTAAATATCCAAAAATTATGAAATTTTTTCTCCAAGGTCCTTTGACCTTGTTTGATGAGATTTTAGGAATTGGACAAAATATATTTGATTTAAATGCACTATTTTATTATTTTTAATTGAATAAATGTCAATTTAATTTTGTTGACCACTTGTATTGACTTGTTTGAATTTGCTTGTTTGTTGTTGGGCCTTGGTCAAGGTTGACTTAACTTTGTCAAGTTAATATCATTGGATTTAGGGGATTGATGGAATGTACATTCCATCTCCCAAAATTAATGAATGATATTAATTTGTTAAAAGTCCTCCTTTGACCAATTTGTGATCTCATTCATCCCCTTCCCACTTCATCTCATTCCTCTTCTTCATTCATTCATTTCCATTTGGCCTATGACATATCAAAGTCCTAATGCTAGTTGATTGAAAAATTAACATGAGTATGGATGAGATTAGGCCACACCTTTTGCATATTTTTTATGTGTGGTATGTTTCATGAGCATAGTTCATAATACTATGTCTCCAATATGCATTAACACCAAAATTCTATTGCCCGACCTCAAATAGTTGTGACTTCTGCATAAGTCCAATTACGATTGCTTAACATAGCGCTAAATTTGTGACATAAAAGACATAAGCATTCTAGTTAAAGAGATTGTAAGTCTCCTCTGTTTCATGGTATTATGTGGAAACTTGGCCTCCTTTCCTTCCTTTGGAATATGTTTTGGTTCAAGGATCCATGCTTGTGATAAGTGGGTTGAGTGTTCTCCAAAGAATGTATTGAAATGAAAAACAAAACAATACTAACTTCTAACTTACTAACTATAGCGGGGTATTCATTACCATTAGAAATATTGACTAAATCCAAGGTAAATCATACAAGTCGAGTCGCCACCGCACTTCTATTTATCCAAAGGAATGGTTAGAAAGCGAACAAAAACTTAAAAGTTTTAACAAAAACTAGTAAAAGAAACAGAGATCTGGGTAAGGGGGTTGGTTATGCAATGGGAAGATGTTAGGCACCCAAAACATCCTAGGTACTCCTAGGGAGCCCTTTTCACACTTATTGCAAAGATTATTGTTTTTGTGAAAATTTATTTGTGCAAACATGATTGAAGGGATGAGAAGAGAATGTACAAGTTTATTTACATTTTAGTGTTTGGATGGATAAACCCATTGCCTACGTACCATCTTATAAAAAGATTAGGATCAAAACCTCGTAGTTCGGGGTAAAAATTTCAAAATGAGTTGGTGAATTGATTGGTCCAAAAGACTTAAGGTCTTTTGTTATCAAAGGGAGAAAACTCAACCCAAAACCACAAGTCCACCATGTGAGGATAGCTTCAACATGCTAGTGAGGGGTTAACCCTATAATAAGCATGGAAGGCTCATTGTCCATCACTAAGGACAAAGGTGAGTATTACATCTACCACAAAGATAACTCAAACCTAATAACTAAAGGTTATGGAAAGATTTTGTAGATGTTTGATTGGCTGCATTTTATGTTAAAACATTAATTGGACTCTAATGTCTTGGCTGATGTCATGACATGCGCTGGAGATGTTTGATTGGCTACATTGTGTGTTAGAACATCTAACTGTACTCTGATGTCTTGACTGATGTCATGACATACTTGAGTAGTATGCTGCAAGTTTAGCTAAAACAAGATTTATAGAATGTCAAACTGGATGCTCTGACATTCATCATTGACATCATATACTGAAAAATAGGCAGGTTGGTTGTCTGCTACAGTTCAGTGTGTATCTCAGTCTGTTATGCAGGAGGATAACAGACCATGGCATAAGGCTCTATGTGTAAATGTCAAATTGGATGTTTTGACATTTATTAATGTAAGTTGATACTGAAGTATGGACTGAGTGGTCCTTTACAGTACATCATTTTGTACAGTCTGTTTTCAGGAAAATAACAAACTTAGCATATGGTCTATGCTTTGGACGTCAAACTGAATAATGTGACATTCATTCATGACAGCATATGCTAAATTGTAGGTTGGTTAGTTTTTCTGTTTCAGCAGTTTTCTCAGGCTATTCTTCAGGAATCTAACAGCTGAGCTAAAAACCAGGAAACTAACAACTAAGCTACAATTAATGAACCTAACAAATAGCCTATTTGTTAGTACCCTAATATATGGAAATTAGGTTAACTTGCTTAACCTTAATTTCAGGAAATACAAGTACAAGGCCCAAGTGCTGCAATATAAAAGGATGGCAATCCTTCATTCAGAACGCGGGGATTTTAGGCGTGAAGATTTTAGTGTTTCATCATACTTCACTGCTGTATTTTTGTGTGTCTTGTATTAGGTGTATCTTGTGAGCCAAGCAATTATCTCCTAGATGTTTGCATTGGACTAGGGTGTTCATTGAGTTGTAAGTGTTGTGTCACTCTAAGCTTTTAAGCGTGAGTGTTGTGTATCTTGATTAAAGCTGTTAAGCACAATCAAGAGTTGTTTGAAGTGTGACTTCATGTAGCGGTGTATTCGCCACTTTATGATTTATTGACTAAATCAAAAGCAAAGCATACAAAGATAGAGTCGCCACCGCACTTCTATTTATCCAAAGGAATGGCTAGAAAGCGAACAAAAGCCTAAGAAATTTTACACGAAGAAAACTAATAAAAGGTCAGAGATCTGGGTAAGGGGGTAATTATGTTGTGGGAAGGTGTTAGGCACCCACAACATCCTAGGTACTCCTAGGGAACCTCTTTTCATAACTTGTTGTATCAGGTTACTGTTTATGAAATATTTTTGTGCAAACATTGATTGAAGAGATGAGAAAAGAATATACAATTTTTATTATTTTTGTGTTTGGATGGATGAAACCCATTGCCTACGTACCTTTCATGAAAGATAAGGATCAAAACGCCGTAGTTCGGCTAAAAGATTTCCAAAAAGTGAGTGGATTGATTTTAAACAAAAGCCTTAAGGTCTTTCATTATCAACGGGAGAAAACTCGACCTGAGTCAACAATCCACCATGTGAGAACAACTTCAACACGCTAGTGAGGGGTTAACCCTATAATAAGCATGGAAGTCTTACAATTCAATCACTAAGGATGCGGTGAGATTTACATCAACCACTATGATAATTCAAATCTATGGCTAATGTATGAAAACTTGATTAAGAAGTGGACAAGGGCCACAAAAGCAATTGAGTGAGTGAAATTAACCAATTTAGAAGTATTTACAAAGATGGTCAAAGTTGACATTAGATTCAATTCAGAAGAAGTATTGTGAAAATGAAGTTTGAAAATTAGAGGCTTAAGGCCTAGGTTTCTAGTTTTGAAAACAGGTGAAAATGTTTGCACAAAATTTTCTGGTTTGGGTTACAAATGCAAGTGGAGGTTGTAAGGAAACAAAAGGTAGGGATAAGGAGTAAAACTTCATTAGGAGTTCCTCTCTTGAGATCATATGTAGATGATCCAAGTAAGTACCATCCTTTGGAATAGGCAACACAAAGCAAAAGCAAATATGCAAGGTCAAAGAAACAACAAAACTGGAAATGGATTGCCAATAAATGGTCTTACGTCCAACTCCGAAAATAAATAGGAAACGGAGTGCCAATAAATGGTCTTACGTCCAACTCCACAAAGCAACATGGGAAACATATAGCCAATCAATGGTCTTACATCTAACTCCACAAAAGAAACAAAATAGGAAACAGATAGCCAATCAATGGTCTTACATCTGACTCCTCAAAAGAAACAGATACAAGAAACAGATAGCCAATCAATGGTCTTACACCTGACTCCTCAAAACAAAATAAGAAAGGAAATGGAGTGCCAATCAATGGTCTTATATCCAGCTCCCCAAAAGGAACAGGAAACAGATAGCCAATCAATGGTCTTACACCTGACTCCTCAAACAAAACAAATAACAAATGCAAGAGCAAAATGCAAACAATATGCAAAAACAACATGAAAGATGCACAAGTAAGTAAACAATCAATCAATTAGCACACGCTATACACAACCAAGAGGCTCAAGCAAAGTTGGGCTTTAGTCAAGGGGTCATATCGACCTTGACAAACAAGCCAGATATGTAAGGGTGTTCAGACTCTTAACCTCTGACATTGACCGTCAGGGTGAGTAGATGAAATGGGAAATGAGGATTAGACCTCATAGCTCTTAACCCTGGCCTGGGTGAGCTTGACTCAAAGAAGGTGTGGGAGTCCAGAATGAAGAACTCTATTCCACAATGACTGACTCTATATACAATGATCTTGGGTATTTATTCAAATGCATCAGCACGTAGTGCGAGCAAGATGAAAGACTCAACTGAATAGCAGGGGATGGATTGCACATCCCTTCTATCTGCCAATGCCTCTTCACTTAGGAGGTCTTAATATGTAACCATGCCTCATTGAGGTCTTTAGCACAAAATTAAACAATCAAGAACATGGCCTCTTAAGGAGGGCTTCAGACAGGTGCCTGCCAAAGATAGCAGGTCTTCCAGACTACATGGAGTTAGAGAGATTACCTAAGTGGTATGCCAAACACAAGCAAAGCAAATCAACTCAAGTAATGAGTTAAAGCTACTAAAGTACCTGTAAGAAAATCAAACAAGTCAATATTCACATTCAGACAAACAATCAACAGACAAACCACAGTAGTTTCCAATATACACAACATGCAAGTCATAAAAGGAACTCATTCAAGTGAGTCCACCACCAAAAGACCTACAACACAATCATCATTAGTTAAACAAATCAAATTGTATCTCAATCAAGGAGATCACATCATCCATTAGGACTTATTGCTTGAACCTGAAATGCAAAGCTCAAATTGTGAGTTCAAACCCCTAGGGCAAAGCCTAGGGTCAAAGGCAAAGAAAAAAGTCAAAACAACAACCAATATTCAACATGAAGCTCAAATAATCAATCATGAACATGTCCTAAAAAGGACCAAGTCAAAAGCATTAAGAAAAGTCATCTCATGAGCAAGCTATGGCAAAGACAATTTCAAAGCACACAATTGGTCATTAAGAATCAAAATTCCATATTAAAACAGAAATAACTCAAACAATCCTGGAAATTTTTATGATCACACAATATGTCAAACACAATCATCATGCCAAAAATTGTAAACAGAGAAGCTCAATTGACCTAGAAATGAAAATGCACAAGTATGACATCAAATTGTGTGACACACATTGTCACACCATACAATCATGTGTCTAAAACAAAAATTAAAAATGATAAAAATACACAACCAAGCCTCAAACATCAAGAAACATGTTGGGAATCATCATACAAAATTTCATGGCAATTGGATCATGTATGAGCATTTCACAATAGGATGAATGAAGCATATCACATATGCACACATGTCCAAAGAATCAATCACAAACAAAATTCCAGCGAGGCACAATTCCAGAAATTCACATCAAAAAATAGAAGTCATTCACATGATCATGTAGAAAAAAATCTGGAATTAAATGGATCATTATTCTATTTTTGGTGATTTTTTGAATGAGCATGCATAAAATGAAATAAAAATGCAAAAACATGAAAATAATGAAAAGAATTGAAGAAATCTGGAAATGCTTTCATGCTGGTTCGAACTCAGGAACTAGAGGCTCAAGGCGCGCCTCCAAAACGCACAGTTTCACTAATCTGATGTGGCTAGCCACATCACTAGTCAAGGCTGGTGTGGACACAGTCAAGGAACAACGGCCAATGGAAGTGATAACACGATGCCATGCAAGCGCCAGGTCAAAACGAATTAAGCAAAACAAATGATACAAGAAGGAATCGAACGCGCGCTTATGGAGTGAGAGGCGCTTCTACAGTGTTTCTTCATGCGCTGAACCAGAACAAGCCCTAGCCTGTACAGGCGCGACCAAGCACGGTGGAAACCACCGTCTTCTTCATGAAGACGGTGGAGGAACAGTATGAACATCCATTTTTTTTCCAGATTCCACTAAAATTTATATCAACAGAAAGCTCTTGCTACGTACATTACAGATCGAGCATTAACTAAGGCTAATTCATTATGTATCAAGAGAATCGATCAAAAACATTTTGACATTCAAAACTTCAATTCACCATATCTCAGCCAATACTCAACCATTTCACATGAAATTTTCATCAGCATGCTCAACAATCAAAGCTCTACAACATTATGCACATAAAATCAGCAATTAAGAGACTCGAAAAACCTACCTCTTGAAGAGCAGTCGCTGAAATCTGTGGATTCAAAGCTTGGCAAGTATCCAGATCTACTCCTGAGATGATGTTATGAAGCTTTATGAATGAATTGAGGCTTGGAGATGCTTGGATCTAGCTCAAAAGTCAGTTTCCATTGCTATGTTCTTGAGCTTCATATGCTTGATTTCCACTCGAATCCTTCAAACCAAAGCTTGATCTGCACTAAATGAGGATCAGAGAACAAGAATATGCCACCAAATCCAAGTGCTATGTGGAAGAATTTTGAATTTCAATGGAGAGAAAAATTTGGAGGGAAAAGAAATTTGGATCTAGAATGAGCAAAAACTTCAGAATTCTGTTATGCTTTGGTTTATATACTCTGTCCTAATCACCTTGCTAATCAAATTTGGCATTGGTTAATTGTAATTAAGCAAAATAAGGTGTATGACCAAATTTGGAAATTGTATGGTGCCATGCAAATTCTCACGTGAACAGTGCTATATGGATGATCAAATTCACTTAAAATCTTCCAATGAACACAATGGCAATGGTAATTAGCTCATGTGATGCACCAATTTTGAATTTCCAAATTTCCCTCCAAAATGGGCATGAATGAGTAAATTATTATGTGATGAAATTTCATGCAATGTGATGAATGATTTGGAAGTTATAGGTCAAGAGAAGAAATATGCAAAAAGAGGCACTCATTTTGGAGCTTTGGTTCAAAAGTTATGGCTTGTTGAAGTTCCATGCACACTTGGCAATCATTTGATCATAACTCCTCAACCATTCATCAGATGCTCATGATCTTGGACTTTTTGGAAATGGGAGAGAGAGATCTTCAACTTTCATATGGACAAAATTTCATTTGAAGCTTCCTTGATGTTGGAAAGTTGAGTTGAATGTGAACCAAAAACTTGCTATTTTTGGAAACTTGAAATTATAGGTCACTTTCCATTTTGGGAAACTTTTGATTTGACCTCAAAATCTTCAATATGGATGTTTGAAATGATGAATAGGCCTTGTTTGAACATGAATGGGATGAAGAAATCCAATTCTCACACTTCAAATCCCTCAGTTGACTTTCAGTTGACTGCATTGGTCCTTAGATGACCTGAAAATGTTTTGATGAACTTGAGCCTCAACCACTTGGGGAATTTGCTCCAAAATGAACCTATAGCTCATATAAGCTCAACATAATATCATATGGTCCATATCTCAAGAAAATACCATCTACTCTTGTATCAGGGATGCTCATGAATGGTTTGACCTGTGCTTGCTAGATGCTACAAAACAAAATGTTAGATGACATATTTTTGCACTTTTGGTTAGTAATTAAAAGAAAAGAAATGATATACAAATGCAAGCAATGCTTGGTGATCAAGAATCACTCTCAAAAAGATCCCACCCAAAGGGAGAGGAAGCAAGGTGTCCAATGATCCTTGAGGCAATGCAATGATATGATATGATGTTATGAGGGATCTTAGGGACAAAATTGGGGTCTTACACTTCACCATTTACTTTAATCTAATTAAAGGTTGTAACCACTGAGGTGATTGAGGGGGAGTGAGTAGGAACTCTGATCTTAGTGTAAGATTGAAATTGCATTGGGTAGGTATTAAGTGATAGGATTAAACAGTTGGTTTAAGGTCTGAATTAATACTACTAATAGTGGATTTCCTCCCTGGCTTGGTAGCCCCCAAATGTAGGTGTGTGTGACACCGAACTGGGTAAACAATTCCTTGTGTTATTTACAGCACTTACTTTTTAAGTTCTGCATAATTCTTGTCTGCGCAGAATTGGATGTCATAACATCCCGTGTGACATCGAAGGTCTGTTAACTAGAATTTCAATTGGCATCAGAGCAGACACCTTGCCTGTTAATTTCTGGGTGAGATCTAGGGAAGTTACTTTCTAGTACCATGGACAAGGATGTAGGATACTCAAATAGACCACCCATGCTGGATGGTTCTAACTATGATGACTGGAAACCTCGTATGATAGCCTTCTTGAGGTCTCTAGATAGCAAGGTCTGGAAAGCTGTCAAAAAAGGATTGGAATATCCAATGAAGACAGGTAAAGATGGAGTCAATATACAAATTCCTGAAGAAGAGTGGGACAAGGAGCAAGAGGCATTAGCCCTTGGAAACTCTAAGGCCTTGAATGCATTGTTCAATGGAATAAGTAAAAACATCTTCAGACTGGTGCATCACTGTGAGCTGGCTAAAGAAGTTTGGGATACCCTCAAGATAACACATGAAGGTACCTCCAAGGTGAGGATGTCAAAACTTCAGATGCTGACCACCAAGTTTGAAAATCTGAGGATTAAAGAGGATGAGACTATTCATGACTTCCACATGAATATTCTTGAAATTGCCAACACTTCTGGTGGCTTAGGGGAGAAAATGGCTGAAGAGAAACTTGTAAGAAAGATTCTCAGGTCATTACCTAAGAGATTTTCCATGAAGGTCACTACTATAGAAGAGGCTCAGGATATCTGCAATATGAAGGTGGGTGAGCTTATTGGTTCTCTTCAAACTTTTGAAATGGGCTTGGGTGAGAATGTTGAAAAGAAGAACAAAAGCGTAGCTTTTGTATCAAATACTGGAGAGGATTCAGAAGCAGGAAGTACTGGTGGTGATGAAAGCTTATCAGAAGCCATAGCCATGCTTGGGAGACAGTTCAACAAGTTCATAAAGAAGATTGATCAAAAAGGTAGACCAAATGTCAAGAACATCTCGTCTGACATCAGGAAAAGATCAACTTCTGAAGAAAGGTTTAACCAAGGCAAGGGAATCTAGTGTCATGGATGTGAGGGTTTTGGACACGTTAGAGCTGAATGCCCTACTTACCTCAAGATGCAAAAGAAAGGGCTATCTGTCACATGGTCTGAAGGAGACTCTGAGAGTGAATCTGAAGGAGAATCTGCTAAACATGTCACTGCACTAACTAGATTTTGTGCCACTGATGATGACTCAAGTGGAGATGAACTGACCTTCGATGAACTTGTTGCATCATATAAAGAGCTGTGTGTCAAAAGTGCAGAAGTAAGTGTACAAGGAGAAAAGCAGAAGAAACTCATCAAGGAGCTGGAGGACGAGAAACAGAAGCATCTGACAGTCATAAATGGTCTAAAGGGTGAGATAACCTTACTGACCTCCAAGCTAGATCAAATGACGAAATCCATCAGAATGCTGAATAAAGGAACAGACACCTTGGAAGAGATCCTAAAGGTGGGACAGAAGTCAGGAACCATGTCTGGTTTAGGCTTTGTGAAGAAATCCTCAGCTGAACTCAAACGCTCAAAGGCTGAAGTTCAGAAATTCAAGCGGAGGTCACACCCAATGTCTCAACTTCAGGGAACCAGATTGAGTAATCATCAGAAGAAGAAATATCAGAGATGGAGATGTCACTACTGTGGTAGGTTTGGTCATATAAAAGCCTTCTGCTACAGGCTGCATGGTTATCCTAACCAAACCCCTCATGTCAGACCTAAGCATAAGGCATATAAGCATAATGCCCCCATCAAGAAACGACAATGGTTTGCTAGGTTAGCTCACACGGCTCTAAGGGCTTCTACCAGAGAAGACTGGTACTTTGATAGTGGCTGCTCAAGACATATGACTGGTATGGAGAATCTATTGGTGAATATACAACCTCACACTACCAGTTATGTGACCTTTGGTGATGGTGCTAAAGGAAAAATCAAAGGTGTGGGTAAGCTGGACAGCTCTGGAGTTCCAGAACTGAATAATGTGCTGTTAGTAAAAGGACTAATTACTAATCTCATCAGCATAAGCCAGCTGTGTGATCAAGGGTTCTATGTTCAGTTTACTAAGGAGCTATGTGTTGTGACGAATGGAGATAATCAGGAAGTTATGAGAGGATCCAGATCCAAAGATAACTGTTATCTGTGGGAACCTAAAGTCTCAAACTACTCCACAATTTGCTCCTCAGCCAAGGAAGAACAGGAGGTGAAGCTGTGGCATAGACGTCTTGGTCATCTCCACTTAAGGGGAATGAAAAAGATCATATCCAAGGAAGCAGTTAGAGGAATCCCAAAGTTGCTTATTGATGAAGGAAGAGTCTGTGGAGAATGCCATGTTGGCAAGCAAACCAAGATGTCACATCCTAAGCTGGGACATCCTACAACTTCCAAAACTCTGGAACTTTTGCACATGGACTTAATGGGACATATGCAGGTTGAGAGTCTGGGTGGAAAGAGGTATGCATATGTGGTTGTTGATGACCATCCCAGATACACTTGGATAAGCTTCATCAGCGAAAAGTCAGATGCATTTGATGTCTTCAAAGAACTGTGCATCAGACTTCAAAGGGAAAAGGACAGTTGTGTTGTCCGAATTAGGAGTGACCATGGGATGGAGTTTAAGAATTCCAAGTTTGATGAGTTTTGCTCATCTGAAGGGATAAGTCATGAGTTTTCCTCTCTGTAAGACCCCAATTTTGTCCCTAAGATCCCTCATAGCATCATATCATATCATTTCATTGCCTCAAGGATCATTGTGCACCTTGCTTCCTTCCTTGTGGGTTGGTTATCTTTCTTGAGAGTGGTTCTTGATCACCAAGCATGTTTTGCATTTGTATATCATTGCTTTTCTTTTTACCACTAACCAAAAGTACAAAAATATGTCATCTAACCCTTGTCTTGCAGATGAAGCAATCAACAGTCAAAACAGTCAAAGACATTCATTGAGCAATAGATGGTGGCCATTCTTGAGAATTTGGACACCACAGTCATTATCAAGAGTTCATATGAGCTATGATGTTATTTTGAATCAAAATCCCAAGTGGCAGAGGCTTGAATTTCATCAGAACATTGCCAGGTCAACTGAATGCCTAGAAGGTCAACAGCCAAGTCAACAGTGGATTTGGAGGTGGGAAGTGATTAGAAATACTTCATTCATGTTCAAACAAGTCTCATTTGACATTTCAAACATCAACATTGAAGAAAATAAAGTCAGGTCAAAACTTTCCAAAAATAGAAAGTGACCTATAATTGGAATTTGCCAAAAATGGAAAGGTTTTAACCTAACTTCAACTTCAAATTACATCATCAAGAAAGCTTCAAATGAAATTTTGTTAAACATTAAAGTTGTAGATTTTTCTCTCCCATTTCCAAAAAGTCCAAGATCATCAATTTCGCATGTGTGGTTAAGGAGATATGATCAAAACATGGCAAAGTGTACTTGAAGATTCAAATGGCCATAACTTCTCAACCAAAGCTCCAATTCAAGTGGTTCTTTTTGCTAAATTCTCACTTTGACCTCTAGTTTCCAAAACATACATTGCATTACACAAATTGTCATCACATAGTCATTTGCATTTCACTTGATTTTTGGAGGGAAAAATTAAAGTTTAAAATTGGTGCATTATTTGAACATTCTATCATTACCAATAGCTCCAAAATATTTTTTTGAGTGAAAATGAACACAAACCCGTGCACTGTTCACCATGCACACCATGCATAGAGGTGAAATACAAAATTGGCACATACACCTCTTTTTGCTAATTCCATTTACCATTTGCTTAAACATGATTAGGAGCATGATTAGTAGGAAGTATATAACAGAAACCCTAACTATTTTTCACTAACAACAATCCTAATTGGTTAATCTCACTCATTCAATTGTTTTGTGGCTTTGTCCATTCTTGATAAGTTTTCATACATTAGCCATAGGTTTGATTTATCCTAGTTGGTTGATGTTAATCTCACCTCTTTGTCCTTAGTGATTGAATTGTAAGACTTCCTTGCTTATTATAGGGTTAACCCCTCACTAGCAAGTTGAAGCTTTTCTCACATGGTGGACTTGTGGTTGTATAGGTTGAGTTTTCTCCCGTGGATAACGAAAGACCTTAGGGATTTTGTTTTAAAATGAACCCACTCATATTTTGGAAATCTTTTAGCCGAACTACGGCGTTTTGATCCTTACCTTCCATGGAAAGGTACGTAGGCAACGGGTTCATCCGTTCAAACACAAAAATAATAAATTGTATATCCTTTTCTCATCTCTTCAATCATTGTTTGCACAATAATATTTTCATAAACAAATAATATTTCGTACAACAAGTGTGAAAAGGGCTCCCTAGGAGTACCTAGGACGTTTTGGGTGCCTAACACCTTCCCATTGCGTAATTAACCCCTTACCCAGATCTCTGATCTTTTTATTAGTTTTCTATGTGTAAAACTTCTTAGGCTTTTGTTCGCTTTTTAGCCATTCCTTTGGATAAATAAAAGTGCGGTGGCGACTCGATTCTTTGTATGCTTTGCTTTTGATTTAATCAATAAATCATAAAGTGACGAATACACCGCTACACTCTCCTATAACTCCTCAGCAAAATAGGATAGTTGAAAGGAAAAACACAACTATTCAAGAATCTGCCAGGGCAATGATTCATGCAAAGAAGATTCCTATGCACTTTTGGGCCGAAGCGATGAATACAGCTTGCTATGTTCACAATAGAGTTACCTTGATAAAAGGAACCTCTTCCACTCTGTATGAAATATGGAAAGGCAGAAAACCCACTGTGAAGTACTTTCATATCTTTGGAAGTAAATGTTACATTCTTACAGATCGTGAACAGAGAAGGAAAATGGATCCCAAAAGTGATGAGGGTATATTCCTAGGATACTCAACTAACAACAGAGCCTACAGAGTGTTCAACTACAGGACCAATGTCCTGATGGAATCCATAAATGTTATTGTGGATGATAGAGATGAAGGAATCAATGTCATAGAGGATGTTGGAACATTCCTTGACACGTCAACAGACGTTTCAGTCAAGTCAGAAGAGGTACAGGAGACTCCTCCTGAGTGTGAGGTAGATGCATCCAACAAAGTGCCTTCTATCAGAATCCAGAAGGACCACCCCAAGGATCTTATCATAGGGGATCCCAATAGTGGTGTGACTACCAGATCAAGGGAGAATAGCTCAAATTCCTGTTTTGTATCCAAGGTTGAACCAAAAAATGTTAAAGAAGCCCTGACTGATGAATATTGGATCAATGCCATGCAAGATGAACTGGAGCAGTTTAAACGGAATGAAGTATGAGAGTTAGTTCCACGACCTGAAGGGACTAACATCATTGGTACCAAGTGGATTTACAAGAACAAATCTGATGAGAAAGGAGTAATCACTAGGAATAAAGCAAGACTAGTGGCTCAAGGATATACTCAAGTTGAAGGGGTTGATTTTGATGAGACGTTTGCACCTGTTGCTAGACTTGAGTCAATCAGATTGTTGTTAGGTGTGGCCTGCATTCTGAATTTCAAATTGTTCCAAATGGATGTGAAGAGTGCCTTTTTAAATGGGTACTTGAATGAAGAAGTATATGTGGAATAACCTAAAGGGTTCTGTGATCCTAACCAACCTAAACATGTGTACAAGTTGAGGAAAGCCTTGTATGGGTTGAAGCAAGCACCTAGAGCTTGGTATGAAAGGTTGACTGAATTTCTGACCTCTCATGGGTACAGAAAAGGTTGGATAGATAAGACCTTGTTTGTGAAGGATGAAGATGGCAAAATCATGATTGCCCAAATTTATGTGGATGATATTGTCTTTGGTGGAATGTCAGAGCAAATGGTGAAACATTTTGTTCACCAGATGCAATCTGAGTTTGAAATGAGTCTGGTTGGGGAACTGACTTATTTTCTTGGAATGCAAGTTAACCAAATGGAGGATTCTATGTTTCTCTCCCAAAGCAAATATGCCAAACTAGTTAAGAAGTTTGGTATGGATAATGCTAGGCACAAAAGAACTCCTGCACCTACTCATTTAAAGTTAACCAAAGATGATGGAGGTCCCAGTGTTGATCAATGCTTGTATAGAAGCATGATAGGTAGTATACTATATCTAACTGCAAGTAGACCTGATATTTCCTATGCAGTTGGAGTGTGTGCTAGATACCAAGCAGAACCCAAAGTGAGCCACTTAAATCAAGTCAAGAGGATTCTCAAGTATGTCAATGGGACTTGTGACTATGGTATGTGTAGGTGTTTAATTGGCTGCATTGTATGGTAAAACACTAGCTGGATTCTAATGTCTTGACTGATGTCATGACATGCTGTGGAGATGTTTGTGTGACTGCATTGTATGTTAGAATATCTAGCTGTACTCTGATGTCTTGGCTGATGTCATGACATTCTAAGTAATGTACTGCAGGATTAGCTAATACAGGATTTATTGAATGTCAAACTGGATGTTATGACAATCATCCCTGTCAGCAGATACTGAGGAATAGAACAGGTGATGTTCTACTATAACTCAGTATTTATTATCAGTCTGCTTATCAAGAGGATAACAGACCTGATGTAAGTCTCTATGTGTGAATGTCAAATTGGATGTTTTGACATTTATTAATGTAAGCTGATACTGAAGCATGGACAGATTGATACTGTACAGTTCAACAAATTTGTACAGTCTGTTTTCAAGAAAAACAGACTTAGCATATGGTCCTTGATTTGGATGTCAAACTGAATGTTGTGACATTCATTCCTGACAGCGTATGCTATATTGTAGGTTTTTTAGTTTTTCTGTTTCAGCATTTTTCTCAGGCTATTCTTCAGGGATTCATCAGCTGAGAGAAAATCCAGGAAACCAACAATCAAGCTACAATTCATGAACCTAACAAATAGCCTATTTGTTAGTAACCTAGTTGTGGAATTTAGGTTAACTCGCTTGACCTTAAATTCAGGAGAATACAAGTACAAGGCCCAAGTGCTGCAATATAAAAGGATGGCAATCCTTCTTTCAGAACTCGGGGTTTTTTGGCGTGAAGATTTAGTGTGTCCATCATACTTCACTGCTGTATTTTTGTGAGTCTTGTATTAGACGTATCTTGTAAGCCAAGCTATTATCACATAGATGATTGCATTGGTATAGGGTGTTCATTGAGTTGTAAGTGTTGTGTCACTCTAAGCTTTTAAGCGTGAGTGATGTGTATCTTGATTAAAGCTGTTAAGCACAATCAAGAGTTGTTTGAAGTGTGACTTCATAATTGTCTTTAATATTGATTAAAGGTAGTAATCACTGAGGTGATTGAGGGGGAGTGAGTAGGAACTCTGATCTTAGTGTAAGATTGAAATTGCATTGGGTAGGTATTAAATGATAGGGTTAAACAGTTGGTTTAAGGTCTGAATTAATACTACTAATAGTGGATTTCCTCCCTGGCTTGGTAGCCCCCAGACGTAGGTCATGTTGGACTGAACTGGGTAAACAATTACTTGTGTTATTTACTGCACTTACTTTTAAGTTATGCATAATTCTTGTCTGTGCAGAATTGGATGTCATAACAACCCGTGTGACATCGAAAGTCTGATAACTAGAATTTCAATTTGTATCAGAGCAGGCACCCTGCCTGTTAATTTCTGGGTGAGATCTAGGGAAGTTACTTTCTAGTACCATGGACAAGGATATAGGACACTCAAATAGACCACCCATGCTGGATGGTTCTAACTATGATGACTGGAAGCCTCGTATGATAGCCTTCTTAAAGTCTCTAGATAGCAAAGTATGGAGAGCTGTCAACAAAGGATGGGAACATCCAACGAAGACAGGTGAAGATGGAGTCAGTGTGCAGATTCCTGAAGAACAGTGGGACAAGGAGCAAGAGGCATTAGCCCTTGGAAATTCTAAGGCCTTGAATGCATTGTTCAATGGAATCAGTAAGAACATCTTCAGACTGGTGCACCACTGTGAGCTGGCTAAGGAAGTTTGGGATACCCTCAAGATAACTCATGAAGGTACCTCCAAGGTGAAGATGTCCAAACTTCAGATGCTGACCACCAAGTTTGAAAATCTGAGGATGAAAGAGGATGAGACTATTCATGACTTTCACATGAATATTCTTGAGATTGCAAACACCTCTGGTGGCTTAGTGAGAAAATGGTTGGAGAGAAACTTGTAAGAAAGATTCTCAGGTCATTACCTAAGAGATTTTCCATGAAGGTCACTGCAATAGAAGAGGCTCAAGATATCTGCATCATGAAGGTGGATGAGCTCATTGGTTCTCTCCAAACCTTTGAAATGGGCATGTGTGAGAATGTTGAAAAGAAGAACAAAAGTGTAGCTTTTGTATCAAATACTGAAGAGGAGTCAGAAGCAGGATATACTGGAGGTGATGAAAGCATATCAGAAGCCATAACCATGCTTGGGAGACAGTTCAACAAGTTCGTGAAGAAGATTGATCAAAGAGGTAGACCAAATGTCAAGAACATCTCGTCTGACATCAGGAAAAGATCAACTTCTGAAGAAAAGTTCAACCAAGGCAAGGGAATCCAATGTCATGGATGTGAAGGCTATGGACACATTAGAGTTGAATGCCCTACTTACCTCAAGATGCAAAAGAAGGGGCTAGCTGTCACATGGTCTGAGGGAGATTCTGAAAGTGAATCTGAAGGAGAATCTGCTAAACATGTCACTGCACTAACGAGTGTTTGTGCCACTGATGATGACTCAAGTGCAGATGAACTGACCTTTGATGAACTTGCTGCAGCTTATAAGAAGCTATGTGTCACCAGTGCAGAAGTGCGTGTACATGGAGAAAAGCAGAAGAAGCTCATCAAGGAGCTGGAAGATGAGAGACAGAAGCATATGACAGTCATAGAGGGTCTAAATGGTGAGATAACCTTGCTGACCTCCAAGCTGAATCAAATGACTAAATCCATCAGAATATTGAATAAAGGAACCGACACCTTGGAAGAGATCCTAAAGGTGGGACAAAAGTCTGGAACCTCATCTGGTTTAGGCTTTGTGAAAAAATCCTCAGCTGAACTCAAACGCCCAAAGGCTAAAGTTCAGAAATTCAAGCGGAGGTCACACCCAATGTCTCAACATCAGGGAACCAGGATGAATAATCATCAGAAGAGGAAATTCCAGAAATGGAGATGTCACCACTGTGGTAGGCTTGGCCATATAAAATCCTTCTGCTACAGGCTTCATGGTTACCCTAACCAAGCCCCTCAAGTCAGACCTAAGCATAAGACATATAGGCACTATGTCCCCATCAAGAAGCGACAATGGTATGCTAGGTTAGCTCACACAGCTCTAAGGGCATCTACCAGAGAAGACTGGTACTTTGACAGTGGCTGCTCAAGACATATGACTGGTATGGAGAATATATTGGTGGATATACAACCTCACACTACCAGTTATGTGACCTTTGGTGATGGTGTTAAAGGAAAAATAAAAGGTGTGGGTAAGCTGGACTGCTTTGGAGTCCCAGAACTGAATAATGTACTGTTAGTAAAAGGACTGACGGCCAACCTCATCAGCATAAGCCAACTGTGTGATCAAGGATACTATGTTCAGTTCACTAAGGAGCTATGTGTGGTGACAAATGGAGATAATCAAGAAGTTATGAGAGGATCCAGATCCAAAGATAACTGCTATTTGTGGGAACCTAAGCTTTCAAACTTTTCCACAATGTGTTCCTCTGCCAAGGAAGAACAGGAGGTGAAGCTGTGGCATAGACGCCTTGGTCATCTACACTTAAGGGGAATGAAAAAGATCATTTCCAAAGAAGCAGTTAGAGGAATCCCAAAGCTGCTTATTGATGAAGGAAGAGTCTGTGGAGAATGCCAGGTGGGCAAGCAAACCAAGATGTCACATCCGAAGCTGGGACATCCTACAACTTCCAGAGTTCTGGAACTGTTGCACATGGACTTAATGGGACCTATGCAGGTTGAAAGTCTGGGTGGAAAGAGATATGCATATGTGGTGGTTGATGATCATTCCAGATACACGTGGATAAGCTTTATCAAAGAGAAGTCAGATACATTTGATGTCTTCAAAGACCTGTGCATCACACTTCAAAGGGAAAAAGACAGTTGTGTTGTCCGAATTAGGAGTGATCATGGTACGGAGTTCAAAAGTTCCAAGTTTGATGAGTTTTGCTCGTCTGAAGGAATAAGTCATGAGTTCTCCTCTCCTATAACTCCTCAGCAGAATGGGATATTTGAAAGGAAAAATAGAACTATTCAAGAATCTGCCAGAGCTATGATTCATGCAAAGAAGCTCCCTATGAACTTCTGGGCTGAAGCTATGAATACCGCTTGCTATGTTCACAATAGAGTCACCTTGAGAAAAGGAACCTCCTCCACTCTGTATGAAATATGGAAAGGAAGTAAATGCTACATTCTCACAGATCGTGAACAGATAAGGAAAATGGATCCCAAAAGTGATGAGGGTATATTCCTAGGATACTCAACTAACAGTAGAGCTTACAAAGTGTTCAACTACAGGACCAATGTCCTGATGGAATCCATAAATGTTATTATGGATGATAAAGAGGAAGGAATCGATGTCATAGAGGATGTTGAAACATTCCTTGATACTACAACAGACATACCAGTCAAGTCTGAAGAACTACAGGAGACTCCTACTGAATGTGAGGTAGATGCACCCACCAAAATGCCATCTATCAGAATTCAGAAAGACCACCCTAAGGATCTTATCATAGGAGATCCCAATAGTGGTGTGACTACCCGATCAAGGGAAATTAGCTCAAATTCCTGTTTTATATCCAAGGTTGAACAAAAAAATGTGAAAGAAGCCCTGACTGATGAATATTGGATCAATGCCATGCAAGATGAACTGGAGCAGTTTAAAAGGAATGAAGTATGGGAGCTAGTTCCACGACCTGAAGGAACTAACATCATTGGTACCAAGTGGATCTACAAAAACAAGTTTGATGAGAAAGGAGTAATTACTAGGAATAAAGCAAGACTAGTAGCTCAAGGATATACTCAAGTTGAAGGGGTTGATTTTGATGAGACATTTGCACCCGTTGCTAGGCTTGAGTCAATCAGATTGTTGTTAGGTGTAGCATGCATCCTGAAGTTCAAACTGTTCCAAATGGATGTGAAGAGTGCATTCTTAAACGGCTACCTAAATGAAGAAGTCTATGTGGAACAACCAAAAGGGTTCTGTGATCCTAACCAACCTAATCATGTGTACAAGTTAAGGAAAGCCTTGTATGGGTTGAAGCAAGCCCCTAGAGCTTGGTATGAAAGGTTGACTGAATTTCTGACCTCAAATGGATACAGAAAAGGTGGGATAGATAAGACCTTGTTTGTGAAGGATGAAGATGGCAAAATCATGATTGCTCAAATATATGTGGATGATATAGTTTTTGGTGGAATGTCAGAGCAAATGGTAAAACATTTTGTTCACCAAATGCAATCTGAGTTTGAAATGAGTCTGGTTGAGGAACTGACTTATTTTCTTGGAATGCAAGTCAACCAAATGGAGGATTCTATGTTTCTCTCCTAAAGCAAGTATGCCAAAAACATAGTTAAGAAGTTTGGTATGGATAATGCTCGGCACAAGAGAACTCCTACACCTACTCATCTAAAGTTAACCAAAGATGATGGAGGGCCCAGTGTTGATCAATGTTTGTATAGAAGCATGATAGGTAGTCTTCTATACCTAACTGCAAGTAGACCTGACATTTCCTATGCTGTTGGAGTGTGTGCTAGATACCAAGCAGAGCCCAAAGTGAGCCACTTAAATCAAGTCAAGAGGATTCTCAAGTACATCAATGGGACTTATGATTATGGGATGCTGTACTCACATGGTTCTGAGCCTGTCCTATCTGGGTACTGTGATGCTGACTGGGTTGAGAGTGCTGATGACAGAAAAAGCACATCAGGAGGATGTTTCTTCTTGGGAAACAATCTCATGTCATGGTTCAGCAAGAAGCAGAATTGTGTATCTCTGTCCACTGCAGAGGCTGAATACATAACAGCTGGAAGCAGTTGTTCCCAACTGGTTTGGATGAAACAGATGCTCACTGAGTACAATGTCTCTCAAAATGTCATGACATTGTTCTGTGATAATCTCAGTGTCATCAATATTTCCAAGAATCCCATCCAACACAGCAGGACCAAACATATTGACATTAGACATCACTTCATTAGAGATCTGGTGGAAGACAAAGTGATTACCTTGGAACATGTAGCCACTGAACTCCAACTGGCTGACATATTTACAAAGGCTCTGGATGCTACTCAGTTTGAAAACTTAAGGGGCAAACTGGGAATATGTCTCTCTGAGAACTTATAGCAACCAATGATGTTTGGGATGTATTGTTTAATATCTCTGCCTATTAAACAATTGGAAGTGAGCTCTGATTGGTCAACAGATCATAGCTATGTCACTTGCAACAAGTGTGGCCACAAGAGGTTAAGGAGATATCCTAACTTGAGGCAGCCTATGCACCTGCAGGAGTTCAAGGACAATGTTCATGCAGGAGTGGTTCTGGATGTCAGGCACAAAGTCATGGCATCTGATATGGTGGTACCTACTGTAAAGCAAGAGTGTGTGACTACTTGATCAAAGCTGTGAAGCAAGATCAAGTGGGTGGTGACTTGGTTGAGACTGTGAAGTAAAACCAAGACTGTAATTCTATCATTTATGTGTAATTCTGTTTATGTGGATCTGTAATTTAAAGTGTTGCTTTGGCAACATTTTTGACAAAAAGGGGAGTAACAGGTGATACCCCAGGACAACAGATTGTTTTGCTAAACAAATATTTAGGACAAATATTCAAGATCCTCTAATATAGAGGTTGTGCTGTAGCTGATGTTCCACTTCTTCTATGAGTGTGAGTATGTATGTGTGTGCTGCAATTAGAAGTTTTTATTTAACTTCTGTATGTGTGATGTTTTGTGAAGTTTTATTTAACTTCCATGTGTGTGAGTGTGCTGTAACTCTGAGTGTATTAGCTAGGTTAATTTCCTGCTAAGATGAATGTTTTCCGCTGCTATGGACTCTGTTGTGAGACCAAAGTGTTTTAGCCAAAAATTTGCCAAATATGGTATGTGTAGGTGTTTAATTGGCTGCATTGTATGGTAAAACACTAGCTGGATTCTAATGTCTTGACTGATGTCATGACATGCTGTGGAGATGTTTGTGTGACTGCATTGTATGTTAGAATATCTAGCTGTACTCTGATGTCTTGGCTGATGTCATGACATTCGGAGTAGTGTACTGCAGGATTAGCTAATACAGGATTTATTGAATGTCAAACTGGATGTTATGACATTCATCCCTGTCAGCAGATACTGAGGAATAGAACAGGTGGTGTTCTACTATAACTCAGTATTTATTATCAGTCTGCTTATCAAGAGGATAACAGACCTGATGTAAGTCTCTATGTGTGAATGTCAAATTGGATGTTTTGACATTTATTAATGTAAGCTAATACTGAAGCATGGACAGATTGATACTGTACAGTTCAGCAAATTTGTACAGTCTGTTTTCAGGAAAAACAAACTTAGCATATGGTCCTTGATTTGAATGTCAAACTGAATGTTGTGACATTCATTCCTGACAGCGTATGCTATATTGTAGGTTGTTTAGTTTTTCTGTTTCAGCATTTTTCTCAGGCTATTCTTCAGGGATTCAACAATTGAGAGAAAATCCAGGAAACCAACAACCAAGCTACAATTCATGAACCTAACAAATAGCCTATTTGTTAGTAACCTAGTTGTGGAATTTAGGTTAACTCGCTTGACCTTAAATTCAGGAGAATACAAGTACAAGGCCCAAGTGCTGCAATATAAAAGGATGGCAATCCTTCTTTCAGAACTCGGGGTTTTTTGGCGTGAAGATTTAGTGTGTCCATCATACTTCACTGCTGTATTTTTGTGAGTCTTGTATTAGACGTATCTTGTAAGCCAAGCTATTATCACATAGATGATTGCATTGGTATAGGGTGTTCATTGAGTTGTAAGTGTTGTGTCACTCTAAGCTTTTAAGTGTGAGTGTTGTGTATCTTGATTAAAGTTGTTAAGCACAATCAAGAGTTGTTTGAAGTGTGACTTCATAATTGTCTTTAATATTGATTAAAGGTAGTAATCACTGAGGTGATTGAGGGGGAGTGAGTAGGAACTCTGATCTTAGTGTAAGATTGAAATTGCATTGGGTAGGTATTAAGTGATAGGGTTAAACATTTGGTTTAAGGTCTGAATTAATACTACTAATAGTGGATTTCCTCCCTGGCTTGGTAGCCCCCAGACGTAGGTTATGTTGGACTGAACTGGGTAAACAATTACTTGTGTTATTTACTGCACTTACTTTTAAGTTCTGCATAATTCTTGTATGTGCAGAATTGGATGTCATAACAACCCGTGTGACATCGAAAGTCTGATAACTAGAATTTCAATATGCTATACTCTCACAGATCTGAGCCTGTCCTATCTGGGTATTGTGATGCTGATTGGGCCGGGAGTGCCGATGACAGAAAAAGCACATCAGGAGGATGTTTCTTCTTGGGAAACAATCTCATATCATGGTTCAGCAAGAAACAGAACTGTGTATCTCTGTCCACTGTAGAGGCTGAATACATAGCAGCTGGAAGTAGTTGTTCCCAACTGGTGTGGATGAAACAGATGCTTACTGAGTACAATGTCTCTCAAAATGTCATGACATTGTTCTGTGACAATCTCAGTGCCATCAATATTTCCAAGAATCCCATCCAACACAGCAGGACCAAACATATTGACATTAGACATCACTTCATCAGAGATCTGGTGGAAGACAAAGTGATCACTTTGGAACATGTAGCCACTGAACTACAACTTGCTGACATATTCACAAAGGCACTGGATGCTACTCAGTTTGAAAACTTAAGGGGCAAACTGGGAATATGCCTCTCTGAGGATTTATAGAAATCAATGATGTTTGGGATGTATTGTTTAATATCTCAACCTATTAAACAATTGAAAGTGTGCTATGACTGGACAACAGATCACAGCTATGTTACTTGCTGCAAGTATGGTAACAAGATGTTAAGGGGATATCCTAACATGAGACAGCCTATGTGCCTGCTGGACTTCAAGAAAGGGCTCATGCAGGAGTGGATCAAGATGTCAGACTCAAAGTCATGGCATCTGATATGGGGGTACCTACTGTAAAGCAAGAGTGTGTGACTACTTGATCAAAGCTGTGAAGTAAGATCAAGTGGGTGGTGTCTTGATCAAAGCTGTAAAGCAAGATCAAGAGGGGGTATTCTTGGTTGAAATTATGAAGTAAAATCAAGATTGTGGTTCTGTCATTTGTGTGTAATTCTATTTATTTTGGTCTGTAATTTAAAGTGTTGCTTTGGCAACATTTTTGACAAAAAGGGGGAGTAACACTTGTGATGCCCCAGGACAACAATTTTTTTTGCTAAACAGATATTGAAGATCCTCTAATCCATAGGTTGTGCTGCAGATGATGTTCCACTTCTATGAGTGTGAGTGTGTTTATGTGTGGTGCTGTTAGAAGTTTTTATTTAACTTTTGTATGTGTGCTAATATGTGAAGTTTTTATTTAACTTCTATCTGTAGTGAGTGTGCTGCTGCTCTGAGTGTATTAGCTAGGTTAATTTCCCTGCTAGATGTGTGTTTTCCGCTGTTGTGAACTCTGTTGTGATGCCAAGTTGTTTTAGCCAAAAATTTGCCAAAGGGGGAGTTTGTAGATGTTTGATTGGCTGCATTTTATGTTAAAACATTAACTGGACTCTAATGTCTTGGCTGATGTCATGACATGGGCTGGAGATGTTTGATTGGCTGCATTGTGTGTTAGAACATCTAACTGTACTCTGATGTCTTGACTAATGTCATGACATACTTGAGTAGTATGCTGCAGGTTTAGCTAATACAGGATTTATAGAATGTCAAACTGGATGCTCTGACATTCATCATTGACAACATATACTGAAAAATAGGCAGGTTGGTTGTCTGCTACAGTTCAGTGTGTATCTCAGTCTGTTCTGCAGGAGGATAACAGACCATGGCATAAGGCTCTATGTGTAAATGTCAAATTGGATGTTTTGACATTTATTAATGTAAGCTGATACTGAAGTATGGACTGAGTGGTCCTTTATAGTACAACATTTTGTACAGTCTGTTTTCAGGAAAATAACAGACTTAGCATATGGTCTATGCTTTGGACGTCAAACTGAATGTTGTGACATTCATTCCTGACAGCATATGTTAAATTGTAGGTTGGTTAGTTTTTCTATTTCAGCAGTTTTCTCAGGCTATTCTTCAGGAATCCAACAGCTGAGCTAAAAACCAGGAAACTAACAACTAAGCTACAATTAATGAACCTAACAAATAGCATATTTGTTAGTACCCTAATATGTGGAAATTAGGTTAACTTGCTTAACCTTAATTTCAGGAAATACAAGTACAAGGCCCAAGTGCTGCAATATAAAAGGATGGCAATCCTTCATTCAGAACGCGGGGATTTTAGGCGTGAAGATTTTAGTGTTTCATCATACTTCACTGCTGTATTTTTGTGTGTCTTGTATTAGGTGTATCTTGTGAGCCAAGCAATTATCTCCTAGATGTTTGCATTGGACTAGGGTGTTCATTGAGTTGTAAGTGTTGTGTCACTCTAAGCTTTTAAGCGTGAGTGCTGTGTATCTTGATTAAAGCTGTTAAGCACAATCAAGAGTTGTTTGAAGTGTGACTTCACCATTTACTTTAATCTAATTAAAGGTTGTAATCACTGAGGTGATTGAGGGGGAGTGAGTAGGAACTCTGATCTTAGTGTAAGATTGAAATTGCATTGGGTAGGTATTAAGTGATAGGATTAAACAGTTGGTTTAAGGTCTGAATTAATACTACTAATAGTGGATTTCCTCCCTGGCTTGGTAGCCCCCAGACGTAGGTGTGTGTGACACCGAACTGGGTAAACAATTCCTTGTGTTATTTACTGCACTTACTTTTTAAGTTCTGCCTAATTCTTGTCTGCGTAGAATTGGATGTCATAACATCCCGTGTGACATCGAAAGTCTGTTAACTAGAATTTCAGATTTGATTAAGAAGTGGCCATTGAAACCACAAAAGAAAATTTGAATGGGTTATATTTACCAACTAGAAGTATATACAAAAATGGTCAAAGTGGATTAAAAGGTTCAATTCAAAATAAGTATTATGAAGAGAAGGTTTGAAAATCAAAAGCATAAGGCTTAGGTTTCTAATGTTGAAAACAAATGAAATGTTTGCACAAAAAGTTTTGGCTTGGGTTAGAGTGGAGAGAAGGAGAAGAATGGCTAAGTCCTAAGTGAAACAAAAAGGTGAGGGATAAGAAAATGAACCACACTAGGAGTTCCTCTCTTGAGATCATATTGATGATCCAAGTAGCTCCCATCCTTTGGAATAAGGCAACCACAAAGTATAAGCAAACAAACAAGTCTCATATGAGATCCTCAATGCATCTTGTATCTTCCACTTTGGATGAACATGGCAATGGTCCTCCAATTAAGCTCAAATGGAAACTCCTAGCACAAAAGCACACACATCAAAAGTTCCATGAAGTAAAATAAGAATGGACAAGAGAAGGTTTAGAGATTTGGTCCTTCTAATCCATCATCATTAAGATCCTTTTTTTACTCCAATTTTGCATAAGGAAAGGTCCTAGAATCTAAGTCCAATTCTCCATTTCTTTGCATAGGGAAGGTCCTAGAAACTAAGTCCATTTCTTTGCACTTTGGTCCACAACAAACAAAACAAAACACAAGCACAATAATTTATACACAATTATATGCTCAAGTGAGCAAAAGGCAAATGGCATTAACATAAACATGTGCTCAAGTGAGCAAAGGGAAAAAACAAATGAATAATATGTGCAAGAATTGTAAATTGCATAAAAGTAAATTGCATAAAGTAAAAGTTAGTTGTTAGTGGTTAATAGTTAGTATGCCATAAGGCAAAATTTAGCGCTATGTTAAGCAATCGTAATTGGACTTATGTAGAAGTCACAACTATCTGAGGCCGGTCAATAATAATGTAGGCAACAAACACAAGTTAGGAGTCTTGATTAGTGAATCAAGTCCCAACAACTTTCCATGCCAAAAAGAGGAAGAAAATGATCTTGTATTGGTTTAAGCCATTTGCATGATTTAGAAGACAACATATCCTTAATGCAAAGCCATTCACTTGATCAATTGATCAAGATGAATTAGATTTGAATCAAGGAATGTTAAGTCTCCCTAATCAATGCTAACTTATCAACCTTCAACTCATTGATCAAAAAGAAAAGAAGAAGAAGAAGAAGGAGGAGATGAATGAAAAAAAAATGGAAATGACAAAATAAAATGCATTAAATGGAAAGTCATGTACCAATCCTCATATGTTGACCAATAACATTGAAAGTCAAGGTCAAACAACCAAAACAGAAGTGGGATGAAGATTGGAAGTCAAGAAATGAATAAACTATTTTTGGCATTTTTTAATATTCAAAATAAAATTGAATTAAAATAAAATGGAAAGATCAAACTTCAAAATCACTTCAAATCAACCTTGAAAGGTCCAAGTGATTTATCCCAAGTTCAACAAGGTCAAACAAAGTTTGACAAAAAATTTCAGCATTTTTAAAAGTCAGAAACTATTTTTAATCAATCAAAATTAATAAAAATAACCTAATTGAACTAAAATCTCAAATAAATCTCAAATCAATTCAAAAATTGATGAGAATATTTTTCATAGATCCATCATCATTCAAATAGGTTAGGAAAATATTTTTGTATTTTTTGAATATCAAAAACTATTTAAAATGAATTAAAAATAACCAGAAAAGAGAAAATTCACAAAAAATATCAAATGATGAAATAAAAAAAAATTAAAAATCAGAAATAGAAACTAGAATTTATTTGGGAAATAATGCAATTGGTCCCATAATTTTTGGAATTAAAATGAGAGAGATATGATTTTTTGAAATAAAAGGAATTAAACAAAATAAAAAGAAAAATCAGAAAATGCAAAAAAAACGAGAGCCCTTGGATCTAAGCTCATTAATTGAGCTGGCAGATCCAAGGATCCAGAGGCGCACGCTCATGAAGCACCACAGTCAATGCGTGCACACGTGAAGAAATTAAAGGTCATAACAAGCAACGCTCCTGATTGCATCTGGAAATCAGATCAAGCGGTCCAGATTCAAACTGGACACGATGAAGCCACCAGAAACTTCATCTTCTCCAGTGAGCTTCCCAGATTCCGGCCATGTTCAAAAAAATGCAGAAACGCAAATGGCCACCAAATGAGGCGATCTATATATCAATCGAAAGAGGAAGTGATGTACATCACTCCTATACCATGCACTTCCACTCTAGATCCCTATAAATGGAGAAATCAGAGCTAGAAGTATGATGGTGTTCATCATGAACTTCATGTTTTTGCAAAATTGAAAGCACAAATCAAATGCCTCTATTGAGAGGACTTCAGCCAACATTAGATCCAAGCAAAAGAGTCCATGGATGAAGAGAATCGAAGAGATTACCAGTTGGAGTGCAAGCTTGAGTTCTGGTGAATTGAGCACGAAACCTTGCTTGCTTTATCAAAACAGAAGTCCAATGGATCAAGGTGAAGAGGTCTAGGAACTTTTAGATCAAAGAAATAGTCGAGGAAACTGAATTCTAGATCTGAATTTTTTTAGAGAAAAGAGAGAGTTCCTTTGAGTGTGGTTGAGGATTCAATTCAGCAGAGGTTCAGGCGCCTTCAGGTTAGTGAAATGAAGCTCATATGCAATGTATTTATAGGCAAGGCAATGCTGAATGCATGATTTCAAACTTGCATGAATGGAAAGGGCCTCCATGCATGGGCCTGTACAGGCGCATGAAGGGCCCAATTCCACTTGGTTTTAGCAGCTATTCATTATCATGTAAGTTTTGGACGTGCAGATGAGGTATATTTGGATCATGCATGGCAATTGAAATGATTTTCACAAAATGCACTATTACATTAAAGCCTTCAAAAATGCTATGTCCAAAATCAAAATGCAAGCTTATGAGTAATGGTTGGAAAGCTTATTGCATAAGGAACAAATGTCATGTTGGTCAAAACTTCATTTGGGCCTTGGAAATTAGTGAAATTTTAGCTTGAAGAGTGATGTGCAAACATGTCAAGGCAAGGTTTCTAAAATTGGCCAACTTTCAAGCCCTTCTGTTTTGATTATGTAAGCTCCAAATGGAAACACCTCCAACATAAAAGTTGTAGATCTTCGCAAGACACTCAAAATGGACTTAAATTGTGCATCATTTGGATTTTTGATGAAGAAGTTATGGGCACTTGAAGTTGGAATTTTTTGACTTTTAATGCATTTGGTCAAAAAGGACCTATAATGTCTTGCATTATCACATGTATTTTATTTGAGATTTTGAAATTTTGTCCAACATAACATTTGAAGTAGACATCTTAAGCTTTCCAATGCATTTGATCTCACCTCAAAATCATAAACAATGAGTGAGTTATGTTCTTGGGAAGTTGACCAAAAATTAGGGTTTCAATCAAAATGACCTATAATGTATTGGAATGGAAGATGGTTTTCCAAGCTTCAAATCAAATTTTGATGAACATGAAAGTTGTTCATATTGTCCTTAAGAACATTTTTGATTTTGGAACCATCTCCATTTGACCAACACATCAAAAATTAGGTCTCAGTGCATTTCACAATAGTCAGATGAATTGACTGATCAACTTCTCAAGTCCATGACTCATACCTTGATGAATTGATGATTGAGGATACTCAAATAAGTTCAAATATGCATGAAATGATGAATTAAGGAACTTCCCTTGATTGTATCTGACCATGGGCTGAGGTTGCTTCATGAGCAAGGCATTGTGATGCATAGATGAATTGGGGCTTCTTTGGGGAACAAACCTCAAATCCTTTGACTTGCCTTGATAAAAAATGATGAATTGAAACACTAGGGGGGCATACTTGATGGATGAGAGCTTTGGGAACCATTACCATGCTTGCTTTCTCCTCCTCTTGACCATGTCTTTGTACCAATGACCTTCTAGAAGTTTTTGACCTTGTGGTTACTCAAGCTACAAACAAAAGATGTTAGTGACATATTTTTGTGCTTTTGGTTAGTGAATAAAATGAGAAAAACAAGGATATACAATTCAAGCATGCTTGGTGATCTCAAACCACTCACAAGAAGTCCCACCCAAAGGCAAGGGGAACCAAGATGCTCAATGATCCTTGAGGCTATGCAATTGCAATGTTATGATGCCATGAGGGATCTTAGGGACAAAATTGGGGTCTTACACTAACTATTAACTTTTAATTTCAAGCTTTTACTTTTAGCACTCTATTTCATTTGCCACTGTTCATATCATTCTAATTGTTTATGTTAATGCAATTTTCACTTTCTCCATTTGGACCATATTGTGTGATATATTTTGTTTGCATATACTTTGCTTGTTTGTGTGGTCTTTGACCACTAATGTACATAATAACAACAAAAACCCTAAAAAACTTTTGAGTGGACTGTTGGCTTGATCTTGAACAAATGGACTTAGAATCTAGGCAACCTCCCTAAGCTAATGGACTTGGCCAATGCCAACTTGTTGAAGAACCAAGTGCTTGCAATTTGAAATTCATCTAATACATCTTTGAAGATTTCTCTAAGAATCATCTGCAACATGATCATTGTGAAGTTGTTATTTTGAACCTATGACTTGTGGAATTCATCTATTACATGCGTTATTCTGAAGAAGATCATGAAATGGATAAGATTGGATGAGGCCATCTTTATTTAATGTCTTGATTTTTAAGATGATATAATTGTGCATTTATATGTTATTTGATTCTAAAAAGTCCAAGGGAATTCTGGGTTTCTATTGACATACTTGTCTATTGGATTGCTACCCATTTGGTTAGATCTTTTCAACTTTAAACTTTTAATTTTTGTGCATATGGTAGTCTCTTCATCTTCTCCCCATCTCTTTAATTTCAAAATCTCTCCCTCCATTTTCAAAATCTTCTTTGTGTGAACTACTTTTATTCTAAACTTTGACCACCTTTTGCAAAAAGATAGAAACTTTGGCCTTATGCCATTGCATTTTCAAAATTGTTTTCTTAAATAAAACTTGTAAATAGACTTAACAATACTTGACTTGAACTTTCAAAAATCCAAAAAGAACTAACTCATTCAAATCATTTTAGGTCTTTCTGCCTTTCAAATTTAATTTTGTTAAAATCAATGCATCCACTTTGAAATTTGTATCACGAACTACGAGGTTTTGATCCCTCATTTTTATGTTGGTACGTAGGCACAAGTCCGAAGGACTTGTCAAACACAAAAATATAATTAATGAATTATGTTCTCATTTCCTAACTCTATTTGTGTGTAAACATTGCTTTGTATAAAATACACATGCACACAAAAAGGGCTCCCTAGGAGTACCTCTGAGACTTTGGGTGCTAACACCTTCCCTCTATGTAACCAACCCCCTTACCTGCGATCTATGACTTTTATTAATTTTTATTTGAAAACTTCTTACTCTTTGGGTTTTATTCGTACTTTTTCCCTTTTCCCTTGGAAACAATAAAAGCGCGATGGCGACTCTTATTATTTGATCTCTAGCTTGTTAATATCTTGATGATCATGAATTTCCCGCTACAGAAATTAAGTGGCGACTCTGATGGGGAGTAGTCCCCAGTGGGTTTAGCCTACTTTTTGTGTGAATATATTTGTATATATGTGATGTTTGTATATATGTATGTATGATATAATCTGCTTGTTATGCTTGGTGATCTCTGAGTGGTGAGATAAGTTCTAACCCGAACTTGAGTGCAATTAAGATAGGAGGATGGTATAGTCATGTTCGACTTGTGTGGAATAGTCCTTAACAAGTTGGCTTGAGATCCATCTGCTCAGTGGAGACTCCTTTGGATTTGGAAATGTCACACAAGTATTTGTGGTTAGGAATTACTATTTCTAATTGGGTCCGAGAAGCTGAGGACCTTAGAACATTTAACCCATCATGGACTATTTAGGACGTAGTGCAGAAACTATTCAAGTGTAGACTTGATAACAGTTGTTACGCGATACTACACTCAGACGAGTTTCTTTTGAAAATATTATGGATCGATGAGTCAGTCATCTTAACCTGTAATATCTGATAGATGGAATTAAGACTCTGGGAACTTTTTAGAACATGATCTACAAGTTTTTATCCTTAGTTCACTCCTTTGGGATGGTTCTTACCCAGACTTCATGCTCGTGACTTGCAACAAACCCTTGATTCTTGGTTGATCCAATCAAGTCTTGCCAATATCAATGGAACTTAGGTGTTGATAAGGTGTAAATCATAATCCACTAAAATGGATGATTGATCTTGACAATGACTTGATTCATCCCTTGACCTTTGTTTGCCTTGTGTGTGATCCCTTATTTGTGATTGTTGCATTCATGCATTCATGCACATCATAACATTCATCACACGAAAATTTCAAGGAACTAAGGTATCATTTGCAAATATTTTCAGACCATGGATTGTGGACGAAGGAGCACTAAGAAGTACAGTTTCAGATGTCCCGACTTGAAAGAGTTAAGGAAGCTAGCATATTTTGTATTAGATCCCTTGGACTTTAAACAACGTCATGGGAAGCTTTTGTATATCTTGTCTGCTGATGTGGTTGAAGGTCTCTTGAGTGTGCTAGTGCAGTTCTATGATCCTCTCTACCATTATTTCACTTTCCCATATTTTTAGCTTGTTCCTACCTTGGAGGAGTATTTTCATCTTTTGGGGATACATGTTTCTAGTAGAGTGCCTTTTAGTGGATTGGAGGAGATTTCCCGATCTAGTATTATTGCTGAAGCTCTTCACTTGAAGAAGTCTGAGATAGAGGCTCATTGGGTGAAGAAAGGAGGATTATTTGGGTTGACATCTGTTTTCCTCATCAAGGAAGCTACCACTTTTGCTTAAGCTGGTAGTGTGGACGCCTTTGAAGCTATTTTTGTGTTGCTCATTTATGGATTGGCTTTGTTCCCTAACATTGACGGTTTTGTTGATGTTAACGCCATTAGACTTTTCTTGATTGGGAATCCTGTGCCTACTTTGTTGGGTGATATGTATTTCTCTTTACATCTAAGGAATTCTAAAGGCGGTGGACCGATTGTCTGTTGCATTCCTTCTCTGTACAAGTGGTTTATTTCGCACTTGCCTCAAACACCTGCTTTTGTGGAGAACAAACAATGTCTACGGTGGTCTCAGAGACTTATGTCTCTCACTAATGATGATATAGTTTGGTATGATCCTTCTTTAAGCAGCTTGGAGATTATTGATAGTTGTGGTGAATTCTCTAATGTGCCTCTCATTGGTACACAAGGAAGAATTAACTACAACCCTGCTTTGGCTCGTCGTCAACTTGGGTTCCCCTTAAGAGACAAACCTAATAACATGTTGTTAGAAGGTCTTTTCTATCAAGAGGGTAAAGATCTCCAACATTTGAAGTAGAAGATTGTGCATGCTTGGCATAATGTGCATAGGAAAGGAAGATCCGAGCTTGGTCTGTTCAATTGTGTAGCTTTGGAAGCTTACACATTTTGGGTGAAGAAGAGAGCTATGGAGTTGAAGATGCCTTATCCTTGTGAAAGACCTATGTCTATGGTTATGGTTGAGCCATTAACTCTCCCTAACCAAGATATAGAGGAGTTGGAAGACGCGCTCATCAAGATGAAGCAAGAGAAGGATATGTGGGAAGAGCGTTTCCGTGCTTTGAGCAAGAAGCATGAAGAGTTACAGTTGGAGTCTAAGGACAAAGATGCATTGATTGAGCTACTTGAAGACCGAGTGACGAAGAGACAGAGAGAGCCAGAGGTTTCATTTTCTAGCATGCCTCAACCTTCCGTTGCTTGGAATAAGATTGTTGACCAGCTTGTCCTCGAGAAGACTCAGATGAAGGCTTCTTTTGAGATCGAGATCCGTCGCATTCAAAGGAAGTACGCGCCTACAGCCAGATCTTCTGACATTGTTGTTAGGAATCCTTAGGATGACTAGTCTCCTTTTCTCTTGTATCTTTTTTTTGGTTTCTGAAATTGTACTCAGTGTAATCCTTCCAATTTATATAAATAAAAAGAGATTTTTTGGTCATATCAAATTGTTGCAATTTCCATTTAAATATTATATGTTTGCAAATGATATAGTAAGTTCCTTGGAAATAAAAATCAAGCACTGCATTTCATGCATCATTTGCATAAGTAGGTTTCTGCCAGGTGTCTGATTGGTGTTCTTCTGTGCTTTAGCCAAGTTGACTCGCCGGTACAACACTAGAGCCAATCATCTGAGAATTATGGAGCATCTAGAGCAAGAGAACAGAGAGATGAAGGACGAGATTGCCCGACTGACTGCCATGATGGAGTCAGTTCTTGCTGCTCAGAGTCAAGCTTCTCCAACACCTGCAACTCCTCCCGCGAGGACTGTTATTTCAGAAGTGGTTACCTATACCGTGCCTGCGGCTACCGCCCACTTTGCATTGAACCTGCCTTTCGGATTCCCGTGGGGAATGTCGCGTAACTGTGTGCCAGAAGGCTTTGCGTCTACCTTTGTTTCTATGTCGGCATCTAGCCCGGTCATGTCTGTGCCACCTCCAATTGTGCATACTTTGCCTCGCGTAGAGGATACCATCTATCATTCCGAGCCGTCTAAGGGTCCGGATGTTTATGAAAAGATGGACGAGATGAAAGATCAATTTCTTGAGTTGCGCAAGGAATTGAAAACGCTGAGAGGTAAAGATCTGTTTGGGAAGAGTGTTGTTGAACTATGCTTGGTACCCAATGTCAAAATCCCGATGAAATTCAAAGTTCATAACTTTGAAAAATATAAGGGGAACTCTTGTCCGCTCAGTCATCTTGTGATGTATGCCCGCAAGATGTCAACTCAGACAGATAATGACCAACTGCTTATTCATTACTTCCAGGATAACTTGACTAGTGTTGCACTCCGTTGGTATATGGGGTTGGATAGTGCGAGCATCCACACTTTCAACGACTTGGGAGAAACCTTTGTGAAGCAATACAAGTACAATGTGGATATGGCGCCAGATAGGTACCATCTTACGTCCATGTCTCAGAAAGATAAGGAGACATTCAAAAAGTACGCGCAGAGATGGAGGGAGTTGGCTTCCCAAATCACTCCTCCTTTGGAGGAGAAAGAGATGACAAAGATCTTCTTGAAAACCCTGAGTTCATTTTATTATGACCGCATGATCGCCAGTGCCCTCAGTGATTTTACCGAAACGGTAAACATGGGGTTGAGAATTGAAGAAGGGGTCCGTGAAGGACGTTTGTCAAAAGATGAGGCTTCAGCAAGTAAGAGGTATGGGAGTAGTTTCAGCAAGAAGAAGGACAGTGAGATAAATACAATTTCCAATGGGAGGCAGAGGAGGCCTCAGATCAGAAGAAATCCACCACCCCATCAACATCATCATCATCAAGTATCATCAGTAATTCCGGTATTTTCTAATCAACAAGCAACACCAATTCAACAACAACAACATCGACGTCAACAATAACAACCGCAACAAAGAACAAACACCTACAACAACAACAATACCAACAACAATCATCATCCGCAGAATTTCGAGAGGAAGAAGGTCTCTTTTGACCCGATTCCTATGTCATATGCAGAGTTATATCTATCCTTGGTTCTCAAGAACCTGATTCAACCGAGGAACCCACCACAGATCCCAGAACCACTTCCCTGGTGGTATAAACCTGAGCTCCGATGTGCTTTTCATCAGGGCGCACCTGGGCATGATATTGAAAACTGCTATCCACTGAAGTACGAGGTTCAAAAGCTTATGAAGAGTGGTATGGTGTCCTTTGAGGACCGCGCGCCAAATGTGAAAGCTAACCCTTTGCCCGCTCATGGGAACTCTTCAGTGAATATGGTGGACGATTTTCCTGGAGAATTCAAGGTTTTTGATGTTCGGTTTATCCGAGGTTCTTTGGTGCAAATGCATAAAGATATTTGTTTGGTGAGTGACTGTGAACATGACCATGATTGTTGTGTTGTTTGTAGCGTGAACCCAAGAGGGTGTGATGTAGTGAAAAGGGACATCCAACGTCTGATGGATGAAGGCATGATTCAGATTGTTCAATCCCGTCATGTAGATGACGATGTCAATGTCATAATGCCTGTTTTCAAGCAACAAGAGCGGTTGGTAATTCAGTATGATAGCAACAGCAACAATAACATCAGTCAAAGATCAGTATCGTCGTTGGTAATACGGTTAGCGGGCCCAGTCCCGTATTCATATGATAAGGCTATACCGTACCAGTACAATTCTAAGATGATAAAGAATGGTCAAGAGGTCCCGTTACCTACAACCAGTTCAGTGGTGAGCATTACTGATTTACGAAGGTGACATGCAGTGGTCGAGTATTTGGACCGGTGTTCCCGGAAGATAAAGAGGAAACAAGTGTTGGTAAGAAGGCGGAGGTACCTAATGTAGATCTAGTTGGTTGTTCAAAAGATAAGTCTGGTGAGTCCAGCAACTTGAAAGCCAATGATGATGATGGGGTACTCTGATTAATAAAAAGGAGTGAATTTAATGTGGTTTGTGCAGCTGCTCCAGACTCCTTCAAAGATTTCTGTGTTGTCTCTGCTTTTGAATTCCGAAGCGCACAGAGAAGAACTATAGAGAGTTCTTGAACAAGCATATGTGGAGCAGGATGTTACTGTGGATCAATTTTATCACCTTGTGGCTAACATCACTTCATGCAATAATCTGAGCTTCTATGATGAAGAACTCCCGGAGGAGGGAAGAAATCATAATCTGGCTTTGCATATTTCGTAGAACTGCAAAGAAGATGCTTTGTAAAATGTGCTTGTTAACATTGGTTCATCACTCAATGTGCTTCCGAAGTCAAGTTTGTCGAAGTTATCTTACCAAGGAGCTCCCATGAGGTATAGTGGGGTAATTGTCAAAGCCTTCGATGGCTCGCGCAAAACGGTCATCGGTGAAGTGGACCTTCCAGTCAAGATAGGTCCGAGTGATTTTCAAATTACTTTTCAAGTAATGGATATCCACCCAGCCTATAACCGTTTACTGGGAAGGCCATGGATTCATGAGGCAGGGGCTGTTACCTCCACTCTGCACCAGAAGCTCAAATTTGTCAAGAATGGCAAGCTAGTGATTGTGGGAGGAGAGAAAGCGCTATTGGTTAGCCATCTGTCATCTTTCTCGTATGTAGAAGCTGAGGATGAGGTTGGAACTCCGTTCCAAGCCTTATCTATTACTGTTGAGAAGAGAATTGGGGCACGTATGTCCTCGCTGAAGGATGCTCAGAAGATTGTGGAAGAAGGTGTTATTGATCAGTGGGGGCGTATGGTAGAGGTCTCCGATAACAAAGGAAGAACTTGTTCGGGGTTCTAGAAAGGCTCGTCAATTACAAGATCTGAAGATATGCAACTCAGTTTCCGTAGCGAAGGGTTTATTCATGGCAATGAACAACACTTAGCTGTTGTGCTAGAGGATAGCGAAGAGGAAGACTGTACCAACTTTGTAATGCATGGAAAGACATGCAACAATTGGACTGCTGTTGATATTCCTGTTATTTTGCATCGATCTAAGTAATTGCTTTTATATTTTAAAATCCTTCTCCTATGCCTAAGGGAGAAGTGAAAATTGTTTGGGCATTTTAAATTGATCATTAATAAAATTAATTCTATTCATCCACATCTTTGATATTTATTTTACTTTTTGCTTTATTCTGAAAAGGGTAATAAAAAAACATAAATAAACAATACAATTGTCCATCTGCATAATATTTGGTCACAAATTCACTTCTCTAAAATCAAAATATCAAATCATTATGCAGGTTGGTTCCTAACCCCATTGAATATAATGATCCTTCTCCTAATTTTGAATTCCCCGTGTTTTAGGCCAAGGAGGAAAGTGATGTAGAAGTGAGTGATGAATTGTCTCGTCTTCTGGAGCAAGATGAAAAGATTATTCAGTCGTTTGAAGAGCAGATTGAGCTTGTCAACTTGGGTTTCAAGGATGATGTGAAGGAAGTCAAGATTGGGTCTCGACTGTGTCCAGATGCTAAGAAGGGTTGATTGATCTTCTTCGAGAGTATTCATATGTGTTTGCTTGGTCCTATCAAGACATGCCTGGGTTGGATTCTGATATTTTGGAGCATAGATTGCCGTTGAAGCCAGAATGCCCGCCAGTCAAGCAAAAGTTGAGAAGAACGCATCCTGATATGGCTGTGAAAATCAAAGAGGAAGTGCAAAAGCAGATTGATGTCAATTTCCTTGTGACTGCTGAGTATCCGTAATGGGTGGCCAATATCGTGTATGTGCCAAAGAAAGATGGAAAAGTCCGCATGTGTGTTGACTATAGAGATTTGAAGTCAGTCCGAAAGATGATTTCCCTCTGTCGCACATTGATATGTTGGTAGACAATACTGCTAAATTCAAAGTCTTTTTGTTTATAGATGGATTTTACGGATATAACCAGATCAAAATGGCACCCGAAGATATGGAGAAGACCACATTCATTACACCCTGGGGAACATTTTGTTATAGTGTGATGCCTTTTGGTCTAAAGAATGCTGGTGCAACTTACCAGAGAGCAATGACTACTCTTTTTCATGATATGATGCATAAAGAGATTGAAGTATATGTCGATGACATGATTGCTAAATCTATTGATGAAGAGGAACATGTTGAGCATTTGTTGAATCTATGCCAGCGTTTGAGGAAATATAAACTCTGCTTGAATCCCAATAAGTGTACTTTTGGTGTTCGTTCTAGCAAGTTGTTGGGATTTATTGTCAGCAAGAAGGGTATTGAAGTTGATCCTGCCAAGGTCAAAGCAATACAAGAGATGACTGCGCCCAAAACTGAGAAGCAAGTCAGAGGTTTTCTCGGCCGCTTGAATTATATTTCCAGATTCATTTCCCACATGACTGCCACATATGCGCCTATATTCAAGCTTCTTCGGAAAGATCAGTCTTGTGATTAGACCGAAGACTGCCAGAAAGCTTTTGACAGTATCAAAGAATATTTGCTTGAACCTCCGATTTTGTCTCCCCCCGTTGAAGGAAGACCGTTGATCATGTATTTGACTGTACTCGAAGGTAGTATGGGTTGTGTTCTTGGTCAGCAAGATGAGACTGGAAAGAAAGAATTTGCAATCTACTACCTCAGTAAGAAGTTCACCGATTGTGAGACTCGGGATTCTATGCTTGAGAAAACTTGTTGCGCATTGGCTTGGACTGCTAAGCGTCTGCGCCAGTATATGTTGAATCATACCACTTGGTTGATATCCAAAATGGATCCAATCAAGTATATTTTGAGAAGCCTACTTTAACTGGGAGAATTTCCCGTTGGCAGATGTTGTTATCAGAGTATGATATCGAATACCGATCTTAGAAAGTGATCAAATGTAGTATCTTGGCTGACCATTTGGCTCACCGACCAATTGAAGATTATCAGTCAGTGCAGTATGATTTTCCTGATGAAGAGATTTTGTACTTGAAAATGAAAGATTGTGACGAACCATTGCTTGAAGAAGGGCCAGAACCTGGTTCCCGTTGGGGCATGGTATTTGATGGAGTTGTTAATCAATATGGAAATGGCATTGGGGAAGTGATTATTACTCCTCAAGGCACGCATTTACCATTTACAGCTAGATTGACTTTCAAGTGTACAAACAACATGGCAGAATATGAAGCTTGCATTATGAGGCTTGAAGAGGCCATGAATCTCAGAATCAAATATTTGGATGTCTTCGGTGATTCGGCTTTGGTTGTGAATCATTTCAAAGGAGAATGGGAGACGAATTAACCCGGTTTAATACCATATAGAGATTATGCGAGGAGGATTTCAACTTTCTTTACAAAGGTTGAATTTCATCATATCCCTCGAGATGAAAACCAGATGGCAGATGCTCTTGCAACGTTGACATCAATGATTGTAGTAAAGTATTGGAATGAAGTTCCCAATTTATCTGTGATGCGTCTTGATAGGCCAGCTCATGTGTTTGTTGCGGAAGAGATTAAAGACAAGAAGCCGTGGTATTACGACATTAAGTGTTTCCTCCAAAGTCAGATTTACCCGCCTGGGGCATCTTTGAAAGATAAGAAGACTTTGAGAAGATTAGTCGGTAATTTCTACTTGAATGGTGATATACTGTACAAGAGAAACTTCGACATGGTTTTGCTCAGATGCGTGGATAGACACGAAGCAAACTTGTTGATGACCGAAGTGCATGAAGGTTCCTTTGGTACTCATTCCAATGGACATAAAATGGCAAAGAAGATGTTGCGAGCAGATTACTATTGGCTGACAATGGAATCTGACTGTTGCAAGTTTGTGAAGAAATGCCACAAGTGTCAAATTTATGCTGATACGATTCATGTTCCTCCGACACTTTTGAATGTTATCTCTTACCCATGACCCTAATCCATGTGGGTAGTTGATATGATTGGGATGATTGAGCCCAAAGCTTCGAATGGACATCGTTTCATTTTAGTGGCGATTGACTACTTCACAAAAATGGGTTGAAGCGGCATCGTATGCAAATGTAACCAAGCAAGTTGTTGTAAGGTTTATCAAGAATCAGATCATATGCCGTTATGGTGTGCCAAGTAAGATCATTACTAATAATGGATCGAACTTGAATAACAATATGGTGGAAGCTCTTTGGAAGGACTTCAAGATTGCACATCATAATTCTTTTCCCTACAGACCCAAGATGAATGGGGTTGTTGAAGCTGCGAATAAGAGCATCAAGAAAATTATCCAGAAGATGGTTGTCACATATAAGGATTGGCATGAGATGCTCCCATTTGCTTTGCATGGGTATCGTACATCCGTCCTCACTTCAACAGGGGCAACCCCTTTCTCTCTTGTGTATGGTATGGAAGCAGTGCTCCCCGTAGAGGTTGAGATTCCTTCGTTACGTATGCTTATGGAAGCCAAGTTGACTGAAGCTGAGTGGTGTCAGACCAGGTTTGATCAGTTGAATTTGATTTAAGAGAAGAGATTAACTGCCATGTGTCATGGTCAGTTATATTAGCAGAGAATGAAGAAAGTTTTTGATAAGAAAGTTAGACCTCGAGTGTTCAGAGAAGGTGACCTTGTGCTCAAGAAGATTTTATCGTTCAAGCCAGATTCTAGAGGAAAATGGACTCCCAATTATGAAGGCCCATATGTTGTTAAGAGAGCCTTTTCAGGTGGTGCATTGATTCTTACAACTATGTATGGTGAAGATTTCACTCGTCCTGTGAACGCAGATGTAGTCAAGAAATACTTCGCCTAAAAAAAGAAAAGAACAACTCGCTAGGTTGAAAACCCGAAAGGGCAGCTTAGGCAAAAATGAGCGTCTCGGTGGATTGAAAACCCGAAAGGGCGATCCAGGAAAAATTAGAGACATGAAACAGAAAGAATTTCCTGATAAGTTGAGTACCCCACCTTGGGGCAACTTATGCAGAAATTAGGGATTACGGCAAGTAACTGCATTCTGCTGATCTTCAGTGATTTTGAAGACTTGTTTGAGCACAAGGGTTGACATCGATTCATCTCCAACGGTGGTCAAGAGCACAATGGATATCAAGAGTTTGGTAGAGGAATTAAGGATCATTTGTATTCAATGTAACCCTTTTCCATGTAAATTACCATTTTCAACTTTGTAAAATCTATGGAGTCTTGTCATTTACAGACTACCATTCTATTAAATAAAGTTGAGCTTTTATCCAATTGTTTCTACTCTTATTTACTTCAGCCAATAGTTTTAAATTTTATTATGATCATTTTGAAATTAAACTTTTAAATCAAAATCAAGTTTTCTTTAAAATATAAAAGAAAGAATTTTTCCAATCAAGTAAAAGATATCAACAACATTTCAGTAAAAAGCAAGTCCGTAAGTACGAAGCATCAGAGGTTCCCCAAGCAGTTAACCCTTCGGGTATCCCTAGACGTTTGTGTCGATTCAATTCCTTGGCGGAGTGTTTGACCCCCAGTGGAGCTTCTTTTTTTATCCCCAACTGAGTTGGTTGATTCAGATACTTTGCGGCATGTTCTTGTCCCCAACAGAGTTTCGGCCTTCCCCAGCGGAGTTCGTGTTTCCTCAGCAGGTGGATCATCACCAGAGATGTTTGATCTTCCCCCCAGTAGATCTCTTTGGTGTCCCCACCAATCGCCATGTATCTTTGCTCCCCAGTCAGAGTTTCCTCCTGGTTCCTGAGCAGTTTTTGTTCTTTTCTCTGTAGGGTTGTCTCCCATTTTTATGGTGTTGACCTAAAATTCCCCACAGATTGGATGTTTCGTCCACATCAGATCTCCTCCGTCCTCAGCTAGGGTTGGGCCTTTGGGATGTTGATCTCTCTGTTCTCCGGTTGTTTTCTCCATATTTTGTGGATTGACTGAGGATTGTACCGGTGGTTCAATTTCTTTGCGACACCTTTGTATCCTTTGTGATCGTTTTTGTCAGCATAATCATCATATATACATATACATTCATATAATTTCATAATTTGCATATCCTGCATCTCCATATTTGATTTGTTTGAGTTTCTCATTCTCTGTTATGGCGGTACTTTATCCCCACACAAAATCTGATGTTTGTCCTCTTTCAATTGTAGAATGTCAGCCCCTTAAGCAGAAAGACTTTAACCTTTCTCTGTTTCCCCACTGAGTTTGTTTCCTCGTGGATGATTGTTATTTCAGTTTCCTCTCCAGCAAATCTTCTGGATGGAATTACTCCCCTTGAGTTATAACCTCATTGGGTTGAGTCTTGATATACCTAGATAGATATTTTGGTCCCCTAAGAGTCTATTACCCAGTAACTGGTAATTCTTCTTAGTTTGCAATTTGTTACTTCTTGCCCAATACTCGGTGTCATACCCCAAAATTTGCCCGTTAATCTTGCAAGACATTTTTCAAGGCACTTCAATTCATTTTCAAGACACTGATCTTAAAGGAACAAAGACCCAACACACAGGTGGCCAAATCCAGAAAATGGCTTAAAATGGCTTGCTCGCTAGGCGAGCAAAATCCTTCGCCTAGCGAACCCTCGCTACACCACTCGCCTAGCGAAGCTTGCGAATACCAGAAATTTTGGGCTTCATTCTGAGCCCATTAGGTCACAAAAAATCAATATAAATACCACAACTTCAGTCAGAAGGAGGGAGAAAAAAGAGAGACAGACGGACGGAGACAGAAAGAAGGAACAACAAACCCTGGAGGCTAACCCAGAAAATTCAGAGCAACCCTAAAGGAAACCCTGAAGGAAACTCATCTGCACAAAGGTTACCTCCGCCAACTCAATCCGACACCAACCCTAAGAGTGATCTGCCAATTCAACGTTGCAATTCATTGCCAACAGGTTTGCACTACCACTACCGCTTTATGCTTCCAATTTACACGTGGTATTATGATTGAATTATAAATATATCTTAGGTTTTGCATGTGGATTTAAATATGTATGGATATCTTGAATGTTTAACCATAAAACTTCTGTAATGGATGCAATAGGGTGTGGAGCTTGCTGAAATCGTACTGTTCTTAAATTCAAAACCCGCAATCGTTCGCTAGCACATCGCTAAGCGAACATATAGCGAGGGTTCGCCTGGCCCTCGCTAGGCGAGGCAGCAGCGAACATGACAGTCGCTGATTTTTCTGTTCTGATTTTTGCTAATCTGACATGTTTTATTGTAACCATGCATGGTTTACCTGACATTTACTGTTGTGATTCCTTTTGGTTTGGTGCAACTCTCGATTGCACCCCGATTTGGTATTCTGACTTGTTTGCTGAATATTGTAAGGGCTCACATACTCCTGGAAAAGGTAGCTTGCTAGGTATTCCACTTTATTTGTGGGATACCCCTGTGGAGATTCATTCTAATTACCTAATTGATTATAATGTGGAGATTCATCCTAATTACCTAATTGATTATAAAATATTGCCTTTGAATATGTAATCCTAGACCTCTCTTTGTTGCCTTACGGTATTACGGTATTACGGTATTACGGTCATGTCCCGTGAATGTGGGGATGCACTTAGAAAAGACCCTTCGGTTAAATCATCATGTCCCTATAAGATAAATCATAGTCCCTCGGATGTTGCCTGCGAATATATGATTTTTGTCCCTCGATGACCCGTCGTTGTAGCCTACGGTTAAATGATGATCGTCCCTTCGAATGCTAAGGTATCCTTACAAATGTTGCCTCCAATGACCAATCGATGACTCTACGATGTCCCTTTACATCTAAAGGATAAAACTATTTACTTCTCAATAGTAAGGACAGTTTTGCCCTCATAAGGATAGGAAATGCCCATAAAGACCTTGGGTAGGTATAACTCTTAAATGCTGACTCGCAACCTAAAACATTTTTCATACATCACAATTTGCAAAACATCTACTAGAAAATCACCACTTGGTATACATTCATACTAGAATCATTGCCAAGTTATATTTTTCTAAACATCTTTCAAAATTAAACGAGATAAATACTTTGTATACATTCATACAAGAATCATTACAAAGCTAAACTCTCTTTTCAAAACATTTTCTAAGCAGTTCACAAACACTTTTTCAGACAAGAAAACATAAGTGATCCAGCAATTAAGAGCCCATGGATAACCATGGATACAAAGGGTGCTAACACCTTCCCTTTATAATGTACCTCCCGAACCCAAAATCTAATTAAGGTCTTTCCTGTTCTTTTCCACCTTTCCTTATTGGATAAAAGAAAAGTCGGTGGCGACTCTTGCTATCCGCGACATTTGCTTTCCAAAGCAAAAACACACCAAAAGTCAGTTCACCGTATGACAGAACTGGCGACTTTGCTGGGGAGAAACTTAAAAAGAGAGGTTGCCTTAAAAAAAAAAAACAAGATCACTTATTTGAATTGTCTGATTTACTTTTGAGGGATTGCTTGGGTATTTTATGCTTGAGTGAAAGATCCTACACCCGGATCTAGTGTATCTTAGGTAAGTAGCAAGAGATCATTGCGACTATCCGGCGTATACTGGAATGGTTAAAATGATGGCTACGGTTAATGTGACACTTTAGATGTCCTGATGTTCCTCATGTTTACTTGAGGAAAAATCGGCGTCTGTGTGGTGTCATCAAAGCATTAACCAGACCTTTAGAACCCTAATTGACTCATCCTAGCCATTAGAAAGTAGTGAGAAACTGACTTCGGTTCCGACTGGGTTGGTTGATACTCGATACTACACTCTTTGAGATTGGACTTTAGGGAAATTTTGGTCAACCGCTTGGTGTTGCACTGAAGTGGACTTAAGGAAAGGTCAATGATTTTAGATCCTTCTAGAACCCGGTTACTATTCTAGGACAGGTGAAACCAACCAAACTTCAGTGGGGAGGGTACTTACCTATGGAACTCATGCAAGCCTTAAAACCTAGGAATGATTGCGGTGTGACTTGTTTGTGTTGTTACTTACATAACATCATAACATCATAACATCATAACATCATGACATCATGGCATTGTACTAACCATTTCAAGGACTTAGGGATTTAACTTTGCTCTGTTAAACAGGCTATGGCTTCCAGGAAGACCATCCGGATCAATCTTGTAACAATCTCTCCTCAACCCAAAGAAAATGTTATCATCATTGACCGTTGTGGAGAATTCTCTAACGTACCACTCCTGGGGATAAGAGGAGGTATTACTTATAGCCCAGCTTTAGCCCTACGACAGTTTGGTTATGCTAGAAGAGACAGTCTACATGAAATACTTATTCAAGGCACTGTGTTTGATTATGGCAACGACTCTCAAGGTCTCCGTCAAAGGTTTGTACGAGCTTGGGGCATGGTGAAAAGAAGTACTTTAGGACAGAAAAACTCTATTCCTATGGAACCTTATCAGATGGATACGCGCCAGAGCTCGTGGGCTTACCATGCCATATCTTGCAATCGGACCTCTGATTGTCGAATCGAAAGTTGAAGGAAGTGCCCCTCAGATCATTCCTTATCCAGATATGCCTACCAATGTTGAAGAATTGAAGAAATCCTGGATCCAGTTGAGAGAGGAAAGGGATACTTTTGAAACTCAGTTCGGTGCAGAAAGGAAGAAAGTATTAGAGCTCACCAGCCAACTTAATGAGGAAAGAAGACTCAATGCATATCTCCGCCCCAAAAGAAGCTGTCCCTGGGAGACTTGAGCTTTCGTTGTATTTTTATTATTTTCTTTTTTGTAATGAACATTGATTAAAGAAATTATTAATAAAAGTTTCCCTCTTTTGGTGGTTTTACGCAAAGTTAAAATCCAATAGTCCTTGAAAACATTTCATACATTGCATAGCATAACATAACATTGCATAACAGGTATTCTAAAGGATCAATATTCTCACGGTCTTCCTATTGCCAACAGAAAAATGGCCCTCGAACAAACTGTCAAAGATCTCCAGGCTCAAAATGCTCAATTCCAGGAGATGATCTTGAGCTTATCCAAGGGGCAGAGGACTGAAGGTCTATTGCTCGAGAAAAGAAAGACAAGAAAGCTTGAGTTACATTAACCCGGAAGAAGGCTTAAAGGACAGGCTGCAGGAGTCAAGATTAGAATTCCGAAGATCAAGGAGAGGAGACAGAAAATGATTCGGAAGAGGAGAATGTTGATCCCTTCAACCCTGAGGACGACGATGAAGATTATGAAAATGAACAGTACTCTCCAAAAGATAAAGTATAAGTTGCTGGAAGAACGCATGCTAGCTATGGAGGGTCAAAAGACGCCCGGTCTGGATTTCGAAAGCTTAGGTCTGGTCTCTGATGGTGGTCATATCACCGCAATTCAGGTCCGCTTTCACTAGTATGATGGTGGTGCGTCTTTCCTCAGATGCATCTGAGAGCTTATGTGAGAAGATTCCAGCCATATACCACTGATAGGAAGCTATG